>NC_139325.1:19757500-22157500 GCF_056507025.1 Lutjanus erythropterus | reverse complement strand
GCCTCAATATGCTTTACTTTTTTTTCTATATCTTTGCATTTGGGTTGGGTTTTGGGAAACACTGATTCAACATTTTCTGGCATTTTTAAAAACAAACATCTATCGGTTGATTAACTGAGAAAATAATTGACCAATCAGTCTAGACTATGAAAATAATTGTTAATTGTAGCTCTACATTGCATATAGTAATTTAATTGTGAAAAACAGAAAAAAAAGAAATTCCAATGGTGCAACAATAATTACCAGAAAATACCAACAACATGTACGTTATAATCACTTATACTGAAGTGTACTGTGCCCCGTCCTCTTTCGTCTTTTTGGTAACAAAATTACAAACTGAACACTTGGGTTTCAGCTGTAATTGCAATCAGGCTGAGTTTGGAATGATTATTATTTCATTTTATTGTAAATATTCTGCTAAGACTTAATATAAAATTAAATATTCAATATGGTTACTGCAGAAATGCATGAAAATCACTACTGTGACTTCAGTTTTGAACAGGGCATAATGGCAATTGAAAAAAACTGTAACAGCTTTTTTTAAGCACGCTTCAACCCACTGGTTTTTATATAACGAGTGCTATCAGTGTGGTCAGTTTTTATTTAAATGTTCGTGGTTCACTGGAAGGCTGTTTCTGGGATCAAGCAAAGTGAAGCAACATCGCTGTCTAAGCAGATCTGTTCAGCATGGTCACGCTGTGATGACATTTTCAGTATGTTGTGTAAAGGCGGAAGATAGAAAAATGTTGTGTGTAAGCTGAAACTTTGCATTTATGTAGCTGTGAACGGGCAAACTCATATACATACGTACAGACATACAAAAATATATACATATATATATATATATATATATATATATATATATATATATATATATATATATATATATATATATATATATATATATATGTATGTATATTACATATATATGCACATATACATATACACACACACACGTATAAACAGCTTCAAAAATGCTGCTGGTGATGTGTGTGTGTGTAAACGTGTGGAGGGGTACAGTTACCTCGTATACAGCAGAGAGAGGGGAGCTGGATGGGGGAAGGGAGTTGTTGACAAAGAAGAAGAGTGCCTCCTCTGGTCTCAAAGACACACGCTGGCGTATCAGGAAGCACAACTGGCCCACTAAAAAAAGGGAAGGAGAGATGGTCGGGGATGGTCATGCTCATTAGTTTCATCTCATATGAAGCACAAGGAAACACACAACTCTGGGACATGACCAGGTCACAGGTCAGTGTTGAGGTAGATTCAGACAGAAAACAAACAAATAGCAGTACATCTAAGAGAACTATTATTACATTCAATCATAAATACAGAAAAGTTACAAGCAAAAGCAGATCCACAACACTGAAACTAGCCAGCCAAATCTTTCACAGTGTCTTTGCTGCACTCTGTCTGGCTCTCCAAAAGACCATGTTCTCAGCAGACATTTTGACTTGTCACAGCAGGAAAAGCACAGGTGGACCTATATTATGCAGCAAAGGGCCACATGCTGGAATTGAACCCACGGTTGCTACAGAGGACTCAGCCTCAGTTCACGGGATGCATGCTGTCCCAACTCAACTCAACAGGTCCCTCTTTATTATGTAAATTAATAACACTGCAAATGCAAATTCCATTTTTGGTAGTAGAAAAACAAAAACAATTGCTTTTTCAGTCCACTAGATGGTGCTGAATTTTGTTCTGGTTAGGTCAGCAGTGATCACGGTCAAAAGAAGTGCTATGTTTTTATGTCAGTATTGGCCAGTCTGTCTGTTTGACAATCCCATTTTGCTGCAGTGAAAATCATTGAAATGAGGTGAACAGACTAAAAAAAAGGTAGTACATTGCAATATATTTTATCACAATACTCAGCATATCACAAGATGTTTAAAATCACAATAATATTGTGACATAAGTATTGTGATAATATCATATTACAGTCCCACTAAGTCAGTGAGTCAACAATACCAGAACCTTCCCAAAGTGGAATGCCACCATCACTGATCTTATTAAATATACCTGCTTCTCCTGCTAAGAGCTATCAATGTCTGTCATCAACACAGGTCTTTACATTCAGAGCATGAGAAAGAGGCAGGCCCGTAACCAATTTAAACAGATTAGTGTCACCCTCAGTTTGCCACCTGAATCACTGACAGCACGTGACCAATCCATCAAGGTTTGGATGGTGCATCAGCAGCAAATTAGCCAGACATCCAAAGTTGATTTGGTCCAAGTCACAGGTGGGCTGCTGTAACCGAAAATTCAGCCAGGCCAGTACATCTCTCTTAATTAATACTATGAACTTTGCACATTCCTCAGCCAATAGTCTGTCCATTCCTGCATAAAACTGTACAACTCCTTCATTCATTTAAATAAGAGTCATACTGCACATATTTTTTCAACATAACATATTTTTCATGTTATTATCATTTTTTCGATTTTCCATTATACTCTCTTCACTTCTGGTATATGCCTTAATCTTTATTTCTTTGTACTATGACTGTTTATGCACCCACATACCACAGTTAATTCCTTGTATGTGAAAACCATGGATGAAAACCTGCTTTAGAAATAAAACCGATTCTGATTCTGATATTGATATTGTTGTCTCAATGTTTATGGAGATTATTTGTTTTGTTTTGTTTTTTTGTCTGTTATTTTTAAGTAACATTTGTAGTGTGGCTGTATTTTTGTTTGTTTTTTTTTAGTTACTGTTGCTTCAGCTAATTTTATAGTGGCTGGATTACTGGATTATTAGAGTTACTGTATTATTAGAGTGTTGCATCTTGTGTCTTATTCTTTAAAAGCCTAAACAGGGACAGAGACTGCAAATTAGCTTTGGCTAGAAGTCCAATATACATTCCATTAATTAAATTTTTTTAGGGCTGTCAAACGATTAAAAAAATAACTCAATTAATTGCAATACTACTCTGTGATTAATCGCAATTAATCGCAGTTAAAGTACTACATTATATATACTAATATTACTTCTATGTTTTTCTATTCTTTCTTATATAGTAATGAAGGATGCAACACAGTTAATCCAGTACAATTTAAGGATGAAATTTTACAGAATGGTGAAAAATAATAACACATCATAGTTGATTATTTTTTCACACCAGCACTACATTTTGATTAGTGTATTAAATAAATGTGTTGTATACATCTGCACACTTCAACTTTCATAAACAAGTCACATCCATACAGCCTATGGTCACTTCGCTGTGAATGGAGAATATTGTCCCCCTGAAGCTGCCGTACATCTGACAGGCCACCGTCCTTCATAGGAAACGCTCGCGGAGTTACAACTAGTCTGATTGTCACTGTCACTGACACTGTCAAACCAAGAGTTTAACAGTGTTTTCCACTCTCATGTGTGATCAAACCACCAATTGCAGTGAGTTTTACCCGATCACGGGCAGAGTGGGACGACTCTTCACCAGGCAGCGGAAATACGAGATAAAGCCCGCCCCCCACTGATTCAAAACGGGACGCGCTATTTAATCCTCAAATACAGGACAATTCCGTATTTCAGCAGACGGGTGACAACTCCAGTGGTGACACAGACCACAGACTGTGTACACAAGTCATGTGACACGCTTAATCGTGAATTAATATTTTTAACGTGTTATTGTTTCCAGATTAATCTCATGTGTTAACACGTTAACTTTGACAGCCCTAAATTTTTTATTTAAACATAACAACACTTACATGTATCGTCCCTGTGAAATAAATGAATAAGATTTTAAAAAGGATCCATATCAAGACTGTTTATGTTAGGGATTAATGTTTAAAATAAAATGCTGGCCAATGTAACATTATCAGATTTTTTAACCTCCAAATATCAATATCAGTATCAAAAATAAATTGACTGAGCTATAATGACCATCAATAAAACTGGGTGACTCAACTGTCCAAATCTTGTAGACATGGCCACCTTTTCTTGACATTCTGAATGGTCTCAGAGATCAATGGTTACTTGAAATGTGGAAATCTGTGGAATTTGGCTAGCTCATGAGACTGTTGTGAGAGGAAAGCACTGGACTTTTGAAGTTTGTGTATTTCACCTGTTAAATCTGAGGGCACTAGGTATTTCTTCTTGTCCAGTTCAGGAGCCCGTGACCTCGGGGCCCTCTCCACAATGATCTGGTTAAAAAAAACCAACAGTAAGCAGTCATCACTAACAGAGAGAGGACATGTTCATATGCCAAAATCTTAACAACAACAAATTAATTTGCACTAATTTTAATGAAATCTGGCTACAGATAATGGTCTAGATGACGATGATTATCAAGGAGTTACTAACAGGAAATGTAACATGTTATCAAAAAGTTTTCCAGATGTCATACTGACCGGAATCTTGTCAGGATGCTTGGCCCGAACTCTCTCTCCCTCTGCTCTCCTCACCTCTAGTGGAACTGAGCGCTGGTACTGACTGCTCATCTGGGAACAACATAGGGAAACAAACAACAGCAGAAAACATTAAGTCCAGAGTCACAATAGCATTATTTAACAAGTAGACAAAGGAGAAAGAGCACTGGCTGACTTCACCAACCAGTGGATTCAGTCAGCAAGTGATATTGACCACCTAAAGAGCAAATCATTGTTTACTGCAAGATTTAATCAAGTGTTTTGGAGAGGCCATTAAACCCCTATATATCTGTTTTTAAGTATTATTGCTTAAAATGGCCGGAAGAATTAATCAAATATCAAAACTGTTTGCACTTATTTTTTTGTTGATTGACTCATCTGATTGAATTCATTAACCACAAGTCTCAGCAAATTAATGAGCAAGATTTCGTTGGTATTTCATGGCATTTTTGGACTGACAGGATTTTTGAATCATTTTTATCTATGAAGTGATTCTCAGTTTAATTCCATGGATGGATGGACAGACAGACTTTACTGATCCCAAACTGAGAAACTGTTATGTTAGAGTAGCAAGATGTTTGCGCCAGAGCAGTAAATACACAGTAAACATACATGTAAACACTAGAAAAGAGAAAACTTTCCCTTTTTTTTGTTAAAACTAAATCAATTAAAATACCTCCATCCAGAGTATAAGAACATCTTTAACATGCTCTTTAATTATGTCATATCTATAGAAAACACAAAAAAAGAATTGCACAAAACCACACTAAAATATAGAGACAAAAACATAGAATAACATACTATACTACACATTAGACAAGTTGTTTATGTTTGTTAGATTTTTATTGCTTTTTGTCCTTTTATAAAATGGTGAATTTGAAGTAAAAATATAAATATGTGCAATTTACCATGGCCAAGGTTATTAAAGTAGCAAAACAGATAAGTTTGGTTGAGGCAGAGACTATAGAGCTATCTCAATGTATACATAAGTGCAATAAATATACAATTATGTTGATAATACGATGTAAAATAGTTGTCACGTGATTTAAGACTCTACCCCTGGACTTTACTGTCAGCAATGGAAGCTTTACTAAACAAATAACTTTCATTACCCCAAAATCTATGCGAGTGTTTACAAATGGCAGTGCGTGGAGTAAACAACAGTATTCGTGGGCAGAGAGTGTAACAAACGATGAAGACATATGTCCACACAACATATCTCAGTACTAGGTATTGTATTCCAAACTCATCGTACTTATTGATTTTTAGTTACAGATTGTTGTGTTCACGAGTGTCTGGCTTCACGGAGGTTTGGGTCACCGTGAAATGAGGCCACGTCACTTTTCACAACAATACTGAGACTGAGAGCAACCGAACCACTGAACTAACGCCCCACGAACCACTGGAATTAACGAATATAATTGCCGACATCTCTAGTTTCATCTATAACATAACATGCAAACTATTGTTTAGCTAACTGTACAAAAAACCGCTGTTTATGGTGCTAGCTAACAACGGTTGGGCTAACAACTGCAGCTAACGGATCAACAAGACGTTGCTGTTCACGTACCTTTGAAAAAGACAAAAACAAGATACGCTAAAAACACAAAAAACACAGATAAACTCCACTGGTCCCCTTTGTCGTCAAGTTTTTGAAAAGAATACCAGGGGTTCAAATTATTAGCTCAAAACACACTCATAAGGTAAGGAAATGCGATCTATCTCAAAGATGTCGACTGGTCAATATTCTGCTGAACGAAAACAACAACAAACACGACAGCACCCGCCCACCACATCTGCGACCAATCAGAGAGGAGTATGTTGACTGACAGAAGAATACGTCCAATAATACTGAAGCAAGGGCAGGGTTACAGTGCGTTCATTGGATGAGTGCTGCTGTCCATCTACACTTGTTATTACCCCGTTTTCTCAGAGTGATGGCTCATATAACCAATAAAAGGGCTCGAAAACTGGGCCGACGTAAGGTCACGCCTATGGTCACGCCTCAGCTAGGCTACGTGCCTGGCGTGAGTGCCTTTTTTTCTTTAAATGTACAGTTCGCTTTGTTCTGTAAACAACTGCTGCAGACATATGCCAGTTATTACATAAAAATATCTGTAAAGGCCCGCTGTGAACGTGCACTGATGTACAACGTGTCACATCTGTCAATGACTAAAACAGCTTATACACTGAAAAAAATAAATTAATTAATTAACAAATAAATAAATAAACATATATATACGCAGCACTTTTGTTTTGCTCACATTTTTTTCATGAGTTGAAGTAAAAAAAAAAAAATACAAGACATGTTCTGTGCATTCAAAAGGTTTATTTTTCTCACATTTTGTTCACAAATGTGTTCAAATCAGTGCTAGTGGGAACTTCCCATTTGCCAAGATAATCCACCATTGGTCAGTCTTGTGTACTGTACATTAAGACATCATCAACAATGGCATGTCGCCAACAGGCACACTGTACTCAACTAATACTAGTACCCGTTCAAGACATGCCTGTTCTGAATAGGCTGATTGCCTGGCCTCTGGTGTTGCAGTTTTCTGGAGAACAGATAATTATTTGATTAATGTATCAACTAATGTATCAATTATTATATAAATTATTTTATATTACTCAATTTGTATAGACTAACAATTATTCATATATTCATTGTCCGTAACCTCTTATCCTTGCAGGGTCATGGGGGGCTGGAGCCTATCCCAGCTGATATTGAGCGAGAGGCGGGGTGTACTTTGGACAAGTCGCCATCATCGTAGGGCTGATACATAGAGACAGACAACAATTCATGCTCATATCCACACCTATGGGCAATTTAGAGTCACCAATTAACCTGTCAACCTGCATGTAGGAGGAAGCTAGAGAGAACCCACGTGGACACAAACAGAACATGCAAGTTCTGCACAGAAAGGACTTTGGCCTGTGGGAGGAAGCTGAAGTACCCGGAGAGAACCCACACAGACAAGACGAAAGCATGCAGACTCCACACAGAAAGGCCCTGCCGCAGCCACAAACTCCCTAACACCCAGCTGGCTTGGGGAATTGAGTTCAGGACCTTCTTGCTATGAGGCTGCAGTGCTAACCACTGCGCCACCATGCTGCCCACTGCATCCTAGTGATTTTGTAAAATGATGAGTTACATTGGTCTCTTATGGCCTGAGGAGAAGAGAAACAGTTTTACATGGAATCCACCAAAACAGGCTGAGGCCTAAACAAACCAGGTGCAGGTACTTTGCTGATGCTCTCTCTGACCCCATCCACTGGCTGCTGAGCCAGGAAGAAGCTCGCAAGCAGAAAATCAGAGAGAGGGCTGTCAAAACCTAAAAAAATATCTATATCAACAGTAAAACAAGACTAAGGTATATACTGTACATATAAACATATACTGGTGGGCCCAAGGGGTTTGCAAGGGGTGACAATTGCTCCCCCTGGTGTCCCTGTGTTTGGAAAAATGACACAAAAGTACTCTCTTGGATGCCCCTATGGTAGATAAAATGTGATAAAGAAATGGGGTAAAGTACCCTCTAGGGTGCCCCTCCAGTCAAGAAAACACAATGCAGTGCCAAATTATTTGGCCTCCACATGCCTTTAAATAGTTAAATTGTTCCCTGTGTGTTCTTATTACAGCATTGTAGTAGCTGTTGTATAATAAAACAAACCAGGAATTGGAACTATTTCACTTTAAACATACAACCATGTACAGCTGGAGCCCTTTTATGTTTTCACCCTGGCCCCTCATACACCCGATCAAATAAAAATATTTAAGGTTTTACAAATTTGTTTTCACTCCTTTGCTATTTTTCAGGCCATGTAATGGTCCAAAATAAAAGTGTGAAATTTAATGTTACATTCAAATGTAGTTATAATGTCTTCCTCCACAATCGCAGAATGACAAGACTAATTCTTGGATACACTATATCAGATTTCACCTATCACATCACCTTGTGCCATCAAACAGCATCCTTCCTTTTCTGGGTGAGTGTAATACTGATTTTTGAACAGTAGATGGCGCCTGTGAAAAGCAAATAAAATAGTAATCCTGTTTATCCCTGGCCATTTTTGTAAGTCTTATATATTTATGATCTCAGATTAAAGTAAAAAAAAAAAAAAAAAAAAAAAAGCCATTGTATTTCTGTTAATTTCTCATGTACATTTCTCAACTTTATTAAAGCATGTACAATTCATTTACAATCAAATTGCTTGGCATTAAAAATTACAAAAGGTAGGATATTCAAATAAGTTTCATCTGGAGGTGTAGGTCAACCAAAACTAAAGGAGAAATCAGTCATATATCAATCACATATCAAATGTGTGTCAGGCAAATGTCAGACTGTGGTGTACTGCCTCCCAGTGTTCTCAGTAATACATTACAACAGGTCTAATATTTGGCTGTTTTAGGACACAAACACCCTTAAGTGGCATTTGACCAAAAATGCTAAATTAATCAAGTTTATCTTCCCATTCTGCTGTTTGAGAGAGTCTCCTGGTCTAATTAAAATCTTTTGTTTAATAAAACAAAATGTCCCGAACAAGAGGTCAACAAGCACTAACTCAACTACTGTATAATGGATGAAGATTTAATTTATTTATGTATTCATTTAATTTAAATCCTTTTTATGACAGTCAGTGCAGAATGCAGATAGAGATAGTGTTTTGTCCAACAAACAATACAATAACAAGAAACATCTTATAAATCCCCTTTTTGTTCATTTGGGTCGTCTGTTGAGTTGTTAAAGAGCTCAAATAGATCAAAGAGGAGAGGTGCCTTTGAGTCGAAAGGCAGAAATGTTTTCAGATGCTCACAGCAAATCAGATTCAGATCAGATGAGCGCCCTGTGACATACAGCACCTCCTCCTCAGTGGATTAAAATGGATTGAGTTGTTACGTCTTCCTCTGACTGTCTCCCACCATACATGGATGTCACATCTCTTGGGTTGGGTATCGTTTGGATTGTAGTGATCTTTCTGATTCCAATTCCGCTTGTCGATTTCGTTTTTTTCCCAATTCTTTGAGTGTCCTCCTTCATTCTTCACAGCAAAGGTCTGTGAAACGCTTACTACCTCAGATAAATGTTACCAGCAGAAGCAATTAGCTAAGCAAATGTAAGCTTTTTTGTGGTTTATTTAGGCTACTTTAGTGTAACAAGAGAGAGTATCTCATCCTGGTAAAGTATTTTATAGCATTTGCTAAACTGAGGGATTGAATTTAGCAAATGCACCTGCAAGTCAAGCAACTTAGTAACAAATGAGCAGGTTTTAACTGAGAATAATGCTAGATTCAGGATTTAATAACAAAAATGTATATAGAGGTGAAGTCATGACCCTTCTGGTAAGCCATCATGGGACCTCGCTTCAGAAAAAACATTAAAGGTAGTTAACAGTAGTTAACAAATTATCTTTTGATACCCTTTGAATTATGCCATGAATTACACATATGATGTTTGTCAATTTACAGACTTCGCCTCTTTATTAGGAGACACCAAGACATGCATGCATTCAGGTCAATATGGCAGGTGTTTGCAGTACACGATTTAATTTGAAACTAGAGCATGTGAAATTTGAATTGATGAACAGAATCTAAATCGGATTATGGAACTGATTCTTATTTGGGATCTGTTCTCGATGCCCAGCCCTACTCATCTGGGTCTAAAAAGTCTTTCAGACATTAACTGGGAGCAAAATGTTGCTCTATAAAATCACTTGAAATAGTTTTGTCACTGCCTGCTAGTTATGGAATGGTAATTAAAGCCTACAAACAAAAGAAAGTAGTCAGATTTGATGGTGAATTGGTGGAAATAGCTATTTATTTTTCATTCTGTGCATTCTCTAACTTAGTGCAATAGATAAATGAGGACATGAGCCTTATTTGAGTTCTGGGTTTGTAGATGACAACATGATGCACCTTACAAGAACTTTTTTATTCTATGATAAGCTGAAAATAGTTCAGACAGAAATAGCAATGCTCTTTCAGTTACATAATAATTAAGAAAAAAAATATGAAGCTGGTGACAGTGAGGTCCCCTGAGAGCCCTTTTTTTTTTATCCTGTTCACTTCACGATGAAATCACACAAGAAAACATTTTGTTTGGAGTCATAGTTAAGTCCTGGTGTTTCTAGCTTTTGAAGAGAGATGCTCAGAGTATTGGTATAACTTACATGCCAAACCTTCTGAGGTGGATTTACCCGTTTATCACACCAGATCTGCGCTTGATGTATTATGCAAAATTAGCTGTCAATATGACTGTAGAATGACTTTAATGGGACTGTCACATGGCTGCAGTGATTGATTTCATGGTGCAAATGCATTAATTATTCACTCACGTCAATGACAGGCAGTAATGATGTGATAGTCAAAGAGTGGGTGGGGGGCTGTGATATATCATGGAATGTTGTTTACCCCTCCAATAAGCCGATTACTTGTTGTTCTGTCACCCGGGGTTTTTCTGCGTACATACAGGTGCCATCCAGCAGGCGCAGAGCCCATCTAATGAACATGAACTCTCGCTGGCAGCCACAGAGAAGTCCTTTCCTCCTGGTTTTCATCAACACTTCAGCCCCCATTGATGGGAGAACAGTGGCCGTGGACAAAAGCTGTATATACTGTACAAACACAGCTCTGAGCGGCAGCACACTGACTCATTCTTCAGTGTGTGTGAGAACGGAGGGGGACCCCTTTCAGCTCCTTTGTGCTGGTGTCTGTCAACAGTGTAGTTGGAGGCAGAGCCCATTGTGGCGGCCAGTGTTTCGTATTGACACAGGGCCTCGCTCAGCTTGTTCCCAGGGTCCAACCTGAGGACTCATGAATAATGGAGAGAGGATCCTCAGGGCCAAGGGGGAGTTCGCAAGTCTGACAGGGCTCGTTATAAACCTAAACTACAGCTTTATATGTCAGCAGGTAAAACAGCGGTCACCGCTGATCATGTTGATAGTGAACTTTGCTGCTCTGCAGCCAAGGATCTGACACTGGATCTGGCTGATAGATGGTGCTTCTCAGAATACAATTCATAAAAAGCCTAAAAAACATTTCAGTAACTCATATTTCCAGATCATGTGTCTGTTTCGCTTCCTCATCTTGTTTGAGTACATATTTTTTAACTGTCTGTTCAAAGTAAGCCTTTGCCTGAGGTAGGGGATAAATTTCCTCCATGTAGAGGTCTGGGAACCTTTAACAGTGTCTTTCATGTGCTGGGACATGTCCACAATCTGTTTTGTTTTTGGACCAGTCCCACAGATGATTTAAAGGACCAGTTTGTAGGATTTAGTGGAATATAGCAGTGAGCTTCCAGACTGCTAACACTTTGTTTCACTTTTCAGTTCCACATGTGTAAGAGTACTCAACGTGTTCTCATTGACTACCGACACTGCTTTGTCACGCCGCTCAGCATCTCATACTGATGCACAGGTACCCCTTAGCAGTTGTATGGGACACTGTGATTGTGAAATGGTCACAGTTTGGGTAGGTTCAGGCAACAAAACTACTTGGTTTGGTTTAGGAAAAGATTGTGTTAGATGCAAGTGACATGATGCACATAACCTTATGCACCTTAATAACATTTTGGTTTCACACAGCACATGAACCCCAGTCTACTATATGAAAGTCCTGCATTTATTTAACCCTGTGGTTCTCAGACTCTTGGGGCATAGAGCCCCTGCATTTCAGGCATGGATGACTGGGGTAAAAATATGGAGTGAAACTAAGTTGAATGACAAATATTTATGTGGGGAAAAAAAGTTTGCTGATGCTATTTTACTGACCTTTATTTTACTCAGATTTAACTCAGATCCTATCATTGTTAATGACCGATTAAAAACGTGAAGTGTGGGGCAGCTTATAACCCATCCATCAACCCGCCCTCCTCCAGACTCTTTATACTATGTCAAAAGCCCAGTGCATCTTATACAGCCACTTAAGGGTACCTTGTTTGTCTGTATGAATCACAGAGGGGCGTGACATAAAGTATTGGACAACTTGGGAATGAGAATGGGCTTGAGAACCTATGGTGGCTGCAAAACTTGTGAAAAATGTCAAAGGCCCTATCTAGAGCTAGTGTTTGGTTTGTCCATTCTGGGCTCCTGTGGAAAAGTGGCAGTGCAACATGGCAGCCTCCATGTAAGATGACTCGCACCCTCTGTAGAAATGTCTCATTCTAAAATAGCAAAAACACACTGATTCTTATTTTCAGGTGATTATACATGAATGAAAACATACTTAGGAATATTATATTAATTCCTGACATATTCTGCCAACAGACTGCAAAAAATCTTATACACTGAACTTCTAATAATTTTATGGAAACCCTCTTTGTGCTTTCTGGTGATTAATAAAAGTGTTTAAATTGATGCATCTGAGTCATTTCTTTCTTGTTAAATTTTATTCTTTAAAGGCTCAGTGTGTAAAATTTATATGTTAGAATATGTTAGAAATAAATAAATGAAACATTCATGAGTATCTTTAGTGTGCAGTCAACTGTAATCAACAATCACTGTGATTTTGTAACATTAATGAGCAGTTTATATCTCCTTTCACGGAGTCTGCCATGTTGCACCGTTCAACAAATAAACCAAACACTGGCTTCAGATACAGCCTTCTGAGTTTTATGGCCACCGTAGGGTCTCCTACTCAACTGGAAGAGGAGGGTAAGATGAGGTGTTTTGAATCTGCAAGCTCACTGTTAGATGCCACTAACTCCTGCACACTGGTCCTTTAATTGAAGTGTTTATCACGTCAGCTCTAGAACTGCATCAGATTTAATCAACAAAAATGTTCCTTGGGAATGACATTAAAAAGATTTGCAGGGGGATGCCCCTGTAGCTCAGTTGGTAGAGCATGCACCCCATGCACCGAGGCCCTCTGCAGCAGTTTGACTTACACCTGCGGCCCATTTGCTGTATATCAGCCTGCCCCGTTCCCTGTCATATCTTCAGCTGCCATCTATCAAATAAAGGCAAAAAAAGACACCTTCCCATCCAAACAATAAAAGAAAACATGCAGTAAAAACAGAGCAATCCCAAAGAAAACACAGTAGTTTTGAAAGCCTGTTGCACTTCATGAAAAACAAAAAGCTAAAAATGTAAAAAAAAAAAAAAAAAAAAAAAAAAGGACTGATAGTAAAATGTGTTCATGCTTGATGAGTAAGAAGGACCAGGCAGAATTGGGTGTGTGTCACCAGCAGGTCTGGTTCCCAGCAGGTCCCAACCATCTGCCGAGAGGCTCACACGACCTGAGCGACGTGCCCTCTCCTCTTTGCCTTTTTACACGGCTGCTGGATGAGGGGGAACCAGAGGCCAGGGTGGGCGCCAATCGTTCTGCTTAGCCAGGATGAAGTGTGTGTGTGTGTGTATGTGTGCGTCTGAGAGTGTGTGTGTGGCGGAGGTCAGAGAGGTGCCTCTTGCTTGTGTGCTTTGAGCTTTTTCATGCTTCCTGCTTTGATCTTCTCTCTCATCCCTTCATCCCACACGCTCCCTGCGCCTCAGGCTTCTGGTGTGCAGCACACCGACGGTGGGGCTGGAGAGGGATGAGAGGAGGAGGGGGGGGGTGACTGCCTCTCACAGAGACACTGCTTGTCCTGTCAATACAGGGGAGAGCTGCCCATGGGGGCACAGCCACCGGGCGCAGAGGGCAGTGGGCGGAGGGTTCACCAGGAGCTAAAGTGATGCATACTGTACAGCTCTCTGCTCCTCTTTTATGCTCTCTTAGATCCCCCAATAGTGGGCTGGAATTCTTGTGTGAAAAACAACTGCCACAGTGCTCAGAGGGTGGCCTCCTGACCCCTTACAACATGGGAAAGTGCATCCCTCAGCTGGTAGTTATATAAAGCCTGCCAGAGTCATGAGAATCCCTGATAAATCACTTGGCTGGAGGCCCCTCATGTCCTTCTGCATCTCATATAGACAGAGGTGATAAAAGTACACAAAGTCTTTACTCAAGTAGAAGTACATATACTTGTGTAAAAAAAATAGAAGTACTGATTCAATTTCTTTACTCATGTAAAAGTGAAAAAGTACATGCTCTTAAATGTACTCAAAGTATAAAAAAAAAGAAGTCGCCCCTCTACTACCAGCTGTTTCTATTGGCTGTTTCTGTGTTTTGTCTTGTTAGTCCTTTTCATCGTTTCGGCTTTTTTTTTTTTGTCTTGTTACATCTTGTTTGGTCATGATGCGTCTTTTTTGTCTTATTACATCTTATGTCTGTCTTTTATGTCTTTTTAAGTAATATTTCATCTTGTTATGGCATTTCTGTCTAGTTCTGTCATTTTCATTTTTTTACATCTTGTTACATTGTTTTTTGTCTCACAATGTTTTTATCTTGTAATGTCTTTTTTAGGTCTTTTTACCTTAAAACTTTACTAAAGTATAACAAAGTATTTGTACTTAGTTACTTCCCACCACTGCACATGGAACGATTATTTTTTATGGCTCAATATAATGCGTCCCTTTCTTGCGAAGCTTTTTATATAGGATGTGTTCAAAGCATTGCCATGTAATTAATGTGACGTGAGGTGATAGTTGTAGGAGTTTGCGTGACAGTCGTAATGTGAATATGTGTCAGAAAACATCCTTTTATCCCTGTCCTGTGTCCCTGGAGCCTGGTAATCCTCATATAACCCCTCACACACACAAACACACACACATGCCCCACCTGCTGAGCTGAGACCGGGAGACACAAAAGCAGAGGCACAGAGCAGAACCCGTAATTGAAGATTAATTGGAAGGGGGGCAGCACTTACCTTTATTTAGACATGTGGTAAGTGTTAGGCCGTGACAATTAACTCAACCATCTCAGCAGATGACGGCACTTAATATTTCATGATGAACTTTGAAGGGGTGGGGGTTTCAGTGGGGGTTCTGCCATGCAGCTCTGCAGCCAAATAACCAACACATTCATTCCATTCAAGACAATGACAGAGATCATTCATATCTGTGTCATCTCCCAGATAAACAAGCAAGTGCTCTATAACCTTACCTGTCAGTTCAAATCGTCCTTCACTCACACGGGCTGTGATAGACAGGTTCATGTAACAAGTAAACGTGCCATTTTCATTCTAAGACTTATCTGCCAGCTGCTGTGAAAATAGAAACTTCGTATCTTAAGCCATAAGTTAAGATGAGTCTAAAATAAGATTCTTCTCAATTTGGTATTACAGAAGCAAATCCTAACTAGCTTTAGGAATCTTATCTTACTTCATCCTATCTTATCTCAGGTTAGGGAATCATACTTAATCCAACATTACTTATCCATTTTTATGTGTGTTATCCAGCAACCAACACTACTTTGAATCATTGGTTTTTACACTGAAACATTAAAAAAAATGAATGGAGCAAAGTAACGATGGGCACTTAACTTCAAGAAAGATGAGTTAGAGATGTTGGTAACATCTGTTGAGAAACCCAGCGGTGTTCTTTTTAGGGAATTTATAACAATGCTAACTTGGGACTTAAAAGAAAGAGAGTGGGCTGAGATACCAGACATCTTATCTTATCTAGAGTAGCCATATAGGTTAAAGTAAGCTAATACTAACATAAGCTACTGTAAGGTAACCCTACCATTTGCGACTGTTAGCGAATGCTATCATTAGCCACCACTACAAGTGGAAAGGTGAAAGTGATGACAGGATCCAACATCTATTGTGTAACAGTAGTCAAAAAAGCAGCCACACAGATTAAAGAAGTTAGAAGACACTACCATTTGGTACTGTTAACGAGTCACTAGGTTAGCTACTACTACAGGTGGAAAAGCTAAAGTCAGGACAGCTTATTTAAGATTTGGGAAAGTTAGGACGCTTGAGTGCAATACTTTTCTTTTCTCAAATAAGGAGTGCAACATTGACTCAGGAACTTTTGATTTACAATGGCTTCTTCATAAATCAGGTCCTAAACATAATTACCATGGTTACCAAACATTTAAGATAGGATCTACAAGGCAGGATGTTTCTGTAATACGTCTGAGAGAAACAGAAAACATGCTGTTATTGTTGTCAGAGTTTCAAAGATTTTAATGAAAACTATCTAAAGACACTGATATTAAAATGTGGCACTCTAAGCACTCATTATAACCTGACATGGACATAACATAAATGAAAAAAAGGTTCTGTACAAAGCCTATGGATTATGAAGTAAAAATAATGTATGGAGACAGACAGAAGTAAAGATGGAATTAACAGTAGGACTTGGTGGGATTCTGATGCATGTTTGTGTGAGTGGGAGAGAGAGGAAGAAAGAGTAAAGGGGCTGTGCTAACAGGCTTTCTGCAGATCACTGGCAGTTTGACTGCAGTGGAGAGTAATGGGGCTGGCAGGGCGGAATCAATTACTGGCCACAACAGATTTTCCCACAGGTCGGAGCTTGGGAAAGCAGTACTTTACTGCAGCGCAGACAGCTGGCACAGAGCATCCACTGGGAAAGGAGCCGGCTCACAAAAAAAAAAAGAAGAAAAAAAAACAGCATTTCTTTTTGATAAACTTGTGACCATAAATTGACTCTTTCTTTGTTTCTCTGTTCTTTCTAAAATATCAGTTGTTTTAGTCACTGCTAATTAGATTTTAATTCAAATTGCATCAGGCAGCCATAAACCTTAACACAAGCGCTCCAAAAAAAACCTTGGCCTGTGTGTTTGAGGTGATGTAAAGGACTAAATCATATAGTTGACCTTCAGAGACAGATCTGCTTTAAAACATGGATGTCCCCTGGCAGTGACCAATCATGTCAGTGTACACACACACACACACACACACACACACACACACACACACACACACACACACACACCAAGAGAACTAATTAATTTTCTACAGTTTGAATTGACTAATAATTCATACGGCCGGTGCCTGTGAGGTTCCCTTTGCGTGATGTAAACCAGGAGATACATTTCAATTAGAGCCCCAAAAACCCTCCTACCCCCTCCCAACCACCACCACCAACCTTACCTCACACACACACACACACACACACACACTCCATTGATATGCAAACAATGTTTTTCCTGTGGCAACACAATGTGTGGCCTTAAAAGTAGCTCGCTCCGTGGTCCTTTTTCTGTGTGGACATCACGTGCTGTCTCCTGTTGCGTTCAATTGGGAACCAGTCTTGTGATCTGCCTTTCCTCTATTGTGGACCTGCATAAGTTTACTGGTAATGGGCAGCACACTGGTAAACCTTATGAACAATATAATTGTTAGAGGCCATTGTGGAGGAACGTGCACCATTGTGGAGAAACTCATGAAATAGATTTTTATTCATTCAAGAGTGACTCAACCACATTTTTCAAAAGCCAGCACATGAGGTAGTCCATACCAGAGTTCAAAGTATTGTTTGATTCTTTCCTAAAATGTGTTCATGGCCTGTAATTGACTCTCGGCCCTGTAATTGGCAGCCGGTGCTGAGATCCTGGGGCTGTATAAGAGACTGTCTTAAGATCTTTAAGGTAGGACTTTTTCCCAATTTAGTTTACAGAAGCAAATCCTAACAAACTTAAACAATCCAATCTTATCTCAGGTTAGGAAATCCTAAATAAATACTCAATCCAACATTGCTTATAAACTTTTATGTCTGCTATCTAGCAACCAACACTATTTTTTATCATCTTGCCAAGCAACTTTGTAACTGAAACTTACTTTTGTACATTGAAATGTACAAAACAATGGAGCAAAAATCATAATGGGCACTTAACTTCAAGACAAGAAAAGAAAGACATTGACCATTAGCTGCTGTTAGTGAAGACTACTGTTCACTATTTTTAGCTAACTCTACAATTCAGCCCTCCTGAAAATCAGAGGAGAAATGTGGGCTGGCTGCAGTCGGTACTGACGTTTGGCCCAGATGATCTGGTAATGTGAGGGGTTTGCAGATCCAGTCTTAGCCAGGTCTGACTCACCAGGTGCACACTGCTGATATAAGCCTGTCATTGGTTGCTTGGCATCCTGGCAAACACTATTTATGTTTTCAAAGTCCCCGACAAATAACAACAACCTCTGAGCTGCAATCTACAAGTTGAAAATGGCAAATCAGCACCTGGGTCGCTAATGGTACAAACATAACTAAACTAGCAGCTTCTCTTTTGTGGGATTTAGACATTTTAATGTCACGGCTCGCCTCCTCACGTGTAAATGTTCCATAAAAACAAGTTCCCACTGTTGCTGTTTTGCAGGGAACCAGTTGCATTATGGGCTTAGCTCGGCCCATGGATATTGTGATTGGTTTAGAAAAATACAAACAAGGCAGGGCATTTTTTCCTTTATAGCAAAATATTAATGTGCAAAGTCAGACCCTTCTCCAGTGCTGAGCGCTGTGGAGAGAAGTCTAGCTATCCAAGACTTATCTTAAACCAGTTAAAGCATGTAGAATCATCTGGGCATCCCCAATAATTTAAAAATGTTTAGTATTTATGATTTAAAATCTGGATGATGTCATCAGTACGGATACTTTGTTACGCTTGATGCTCAGGCCTAGCTAGTTAGTTAGTAAGTTGGTTAGTAAGTTAGCTGCTACTATAGGTGGAAAGGACAGGTTATCCTAAAGTTAGGGCAGCTTATTTAAGATTTTGGAAAGTAAGGATTCTTGTGTAATACACTTCTCCTATCTTCAGTTAG
The DNA here is from genome assembly GCF_056507025.1 of Lutjanus erythropterus. Lineage (NCBI taxonomy): Eukaryota > Metazoa > Chordata > Actinopteri > Lutjaniformes > Lutjanidae > Lutjanus > Lutjanus erythropterus. The sequence goes on along the minus strand of NC_139325.1, from coordinate 22,138,532 downwards.
GACAGGAACACTAACTGAGGAGTTGTTCATGTGTAATTGCTTTTTTCTTTCATCAGCTCCTAACCATAAATATCATGGTTACCAAACAGGTGAGATAGGATCTGCAAATGAGGAAGTTTCTGTAATACGGCCTGGTGTCAGTATTATGACCTGAGGAGCTGTCTTCAGAAAAAAAAAAAGACCTCCTGCTAAACAAAGAAACAAGGAAGTCTACATATCCTCCCTGGCTTCACCTATCCAAAAAGGCACAGGGAGAATGGATGCCAACAAAGGCAGGAAAGTAAAGAATGAGAAGGCGGGTGTATTGCAGTCAAACAGTGGGAATGGGTCTCAGGCCTGGTCTGGTCCCTGCCCAATATAGCGCCTGGGTGCTGGGACCAGGGGGGACAGGCAGGAAGCTGTGGCCCATAGGATAACATTGTTGTATGGAAGCTGTCTGGGAGACATTTCCCTCAGTCAGACGAGCTATTTAGGAGCAGCATGGGTGGCATTTTCTCTGTCTTACATAATGTGTCATAGCTCATGTATATATGCAGCAAAGTTACCTTTTTACATGCACCTCCGTGCTATTTGAATAAAGTATGGACAAGGCATGATCTCACACACAGAGAAATACCACCCTCCTCTCCGACACACACACACACATGCAAACTTCACTGCTGCAGTTGTTGAATGACAGGTATAAGATGTCAGGATGGTGTGCACACAGGATGCAGGCACGGCTGCGAACGTCGCTGCTGCCGACAGCCCCAACGGTTGACATAGTAAATCAATCCTGATGGGAGGGTGGGTAGGACGGAGGCTGGGGGAACGGGGAGGAGGAGGGGGGTTCCAATGGGACTGAGCCGGCCTCTGTCAGACACACTCAGCCACTCAGCCAGCCAGAGAGAGACTGTCGACGGGTGGGAGAACACTCGCCGGGAAGCGCTCACACGGAGATTGAGTTACCACGGAATTAGATCAGGGCTGTGGGAAACAGCACCTCCTAAACACACTCGCACACTCTCAGTCACACACACATAAACACACACAGACACACCAGCACACACTCAGGCCGCACTCTCGCACACAAAGAGTCACCAAGGGAAACCTAAGGGAAGATTGAGGAAGGCAGCTGGGCACACGCCAGTTTCAAACAAATGCTTGCTTATACCTCTTAGCTTCCTGGCACCAGTTTGAGAGGAGTTTCTCCAAATCGGCGCAGAGTTAGGCCCACGGTCAACAGGCAGACCGGCATGTTCTCCGGGTTATTAAATGTAAAGATCATTTAGAGAAACATGGCCATCAGTTCAAATCAAACACGCTCAAACAGGGTGGGAAAATTCACAGAACTCACATATAAAAACATAACAAGTCAACGCGAGCGGAGGATGAGAAAATGTTGTGATGCCGCAGGTGAAAAGTCAAGGTTTTTAGAGGAAAAAATCACAATTATGTTTAATGGACTGCAGGAATGTCAGAGCTAATGTGAAGGACCTTGACAGTCAGGTGTGAGGAGAGTGGTTTGTGTCTGCTTAATGGAGACCACATGAACCTGCCCGTCCTGTAGAGCCAGTGGCACTGTAGAGATCTATTACCATAATAGCATCATAAACAATACTGAAGTGATCCCAAATATACTCAAGCTGCCCATCAGCACAGAGTCATGGAAAGGCCATGTATGGTTTAGTCTGGGCTTTAGGGCTTGCACTGACAGGGCTTTTTCCAAATCTGTCTCACAACACTGTAAAAAATCACACAGGAATGTATTGGAATCAGCTAATCTTTTCTAGTTTACTTAGCATAAATGTTCAAATTTTATTTATTCAAGTTAATTAAACTTTAAAAATTTCTAGTTTTTTTATTCAGAACACTAAAAATTAGGTGAAGTCCTCTGACTTGATTAGCATCTCATTATAAAACAGTATAGTGGAAGTAATATAATGTTTTGACTGAGTCTCATTGAGCTTTGTGCTTTAATGTTGGCAGCATACTTTTGTGCATTATAACAACTTGAAAATACACCCTGTGACCTTAAACTGCTATTCTAATTTCAGTAAAAGTGCGTGAATCAGATTTTTCTTCACATCTGACAACATGACATCCACACCTTTTCCAGATTTTTCCCCCTGCAGCTGAGCCACCATTTTCCCTTGGTGACTTGTAAAGAAGATCAAGTCTAAGTGTAAGACTATTATACTGTATTTTGTGATCAAATAATGTATTATGTTAGATATTAAATGGTACACCTGAATTAGTCAATTTGTATTGTTTAAGTTTTCGTGGAGTCACTGAACCAAACCAATTATTCTCAAGTCAGGCTAATATTTTGTTAATTATATTTAACTTATAATTAACTAAAATAAAAAACTAACATTAGAGTTGAAGCTACTTTTCATCACATCATACTGTTAGTTTGGAAAGGAGCAGGATTTTACTTTTGGTTAAAGCAAATAACTGAGTTGGAATATTGGTAAGGTTTAAATTGACTTTCCTTAAATTAAAGTTGCATTAATGCTGTTGATTTGAAAGCAGTCAGATTATGTATAGCAGACTTCTCAGTATGCACAGTATGAGAGTTAAAACTCACCCGAGACCCTTCTTCTCTGTTTGAAGAAAACAGATATGATCTGTCTGTGTGTCTCTAATACACTTCAAGATAAGGTGTCTTTACAATAATGAAAACAGTGTGGAAAAATTATGGATATTACTGAATTAAGTCTCTACACTTACATAAATTCCCTGAGAGAAGTTTCAGATATTGCCTTTGTGCCAATGCTGAAACAAAGTAGCTCCAATAAGAGCAGCTAAAGCTGTAAATTCTTTGTGTGGAAAGAAGAACTGACTTTTCAAGTGGAGAAATTATGGAAAGGCAAATTAAATTTGTTTGGTCGTCACTGTGACTGAACAGATGTTGGTTAAACTTTTTATATTACACTTATTGAATATGTACAAAGTTTATTTGACTATAAAAGTTTATTTGTTTTCTTGTTTGTATGATACAACACAATATGATACAATACAGTACAATATGGTACGATTTAATACGATACAGTACGATACGATACGATATGATACGATACGATACGATACGATACGATACGATACGATACGATAGTGTATGATTCAATATACTTTAATGTCACCATAGGGTGAGTTGTCTCGGACTCTAGTGCTGCACACATACAGCTGCCTCCATAGCAGTAATAAATAAAAAATAAACAACGAAGCAGCACAGTAGAATGGAAAAAATGAAAGGAAAAGGAAAATGTGGAAGGAAATCAAATTTGTTTGTAATGTTTGCGTGTGACTGTTCAGTTTAATATCTTAAGCTTATCAAAGATGTTAAATACAACTGAATTAATTTGACGAGACAAGGTTGTATTGAATCATTACAAAATTACATCATCTTGTCTTTTTAAATTCAATCAACCTAAAATTTTAAGGCAGCCCGGACTCTAACTTTCTGCAGTGAAGAACAATATAGATGCTGATATGAGAAACACTGTCCAAAAAAGGGAGTATACAGGCCCCAGGAGTTTTTCAGCACTGGATTATGCACATTATAAGGTCTATAAATCGACCTAGTGGGAGTATGGGAGTGTAGAAATGCATGAAATGGGTGAAGGTACGCATGATTTTTAGTGAAAGTGTGTGCTGACAGGGAGGGGAGGGGGGGAGGCGTGTGTGTGCATGTGTGTAAGGGATAGTGTGAAGGCTCATCCACACTCACTGCATCAACAGAATGACTGAAGCTTGCACATTGTATCTGTCACCACTGAGACCCCTCTGACATTCTGGGAACAGCGTGTTGGCCTCCAGTTGCTCCCTGGAATCAAGCTCTCATCCGCACTTGTCCGGCTCCCAACGCACCAAGTTAACAACTGACCTGATGGACGGAGCAGAGAAACAGCTGCTGCTCTACAAGGTACTGGAATGGGAGACAGCAGGGGGGTCACGCTCCCACTGATGGCCTTACCAGACATGTCCTAATGCAGGAATCATACCAGCCTCAAGAGCTGATGTTTCCCAGACCTTCAGAGAAAACACTGACATCTGACTGCTTTTTTTTAATATATTAATAGTGATATGATATTTTAAGTTTTATATGTCCACTTATAGGATGGAAAAAGAAGTGGAATAAGTATTCAGATATCAGTTTTACTTGAAGTGGCAATACCATACAAAAAACAAACAAACATTACGAGTAGACATCCTGCATTTTCACTTGAACAAAAATACAGCCACTACAAAATGTACAAAAATAAAAGTATTAATAATACAAAATGGTATCTAGAATTATATATTATTATACTATTGGATTATTGTTATTTATGCATCAAAATGTAAACAGTACTTCAACGTTCAACAAGAGTTTCAACAGCTTTATACACTGTTACTGAAACCAGTAACTTGAAGCTTAAAATGGAAATACTGATACAGTATGGAACAGTTCAGCACAGAAACAGCACTACACTGTGGTATGTTACTGTATGAGACAAGACGAGACAATATGTTTTATTGTCTTGAAATACACACATATAGCTGCCTCCATAACTGCTAAACAAACAATTAAACAATGTATAAACAAAGCAGTACAGTACATACTGTAGCTAACAGCAATTTATACATATTTCATCTCATTTTATTAAATGAAATGCGTATGTTTTGTAAGTAAAATCGTAATCTGGAATATAACCAGTAGCTTGAAGCCTAAAATGGAAATACTAAAGTTACGATACGATACGATATGATATGATACAATACAATACATTACGATATGATGCAATGCGATGCGATGCAATATGATACGATACAAAATTGCATGAAAATAAATTATATGATACGGTATGGTACAGTAAGGTACATGGCAAGACAAGACAGTACAAGATGATATGATATGATACAAAACAATACAATGTGGGGTGGTACAGGATGGTACGATAATGGATGGTACGATACGGGATAATAGATAGAATACAATGTGATGTGGGATGAGATAAGATGAGATGAGATGAGACGATACGATACGATGCGACATGATAAAATACGACACGATACGATATATGTTTTTGTTCAAATAGAGAAAATTGTCTAGCACTGCACACATATACCTGCCTCCAGCGTAGTAATTAAAAACCAAACAACCGGCAATAAGAACACCATAAAGCTGCCTCAGATTTACTTTACAAAATTACTTTAAAAAAATTAAATAAGTGATGTGCAAAAACCTCAAAATTGTACATTACAGTAGACTAGTAAATGTATGATGGTTTCATTATTATGCATACCACATGCATAACATTAACATTTGCCTTGTATTTAAACATAAATATATGTATATAGACAAAAATATATGTATCTCTTTTCCTTAATACATACAAGAAAAACAGCCAGAGGGGATCTGTTACACAGTGGAACGTAAACATTGAAAGCTCCCGTGTTTTATATACTTGGCCCCCTGACCCAAGCGTATTAGTGAGGTCAAAATTTTCACACCTTCACAGACCACCCCTGCTCCACATCCAGAGTCAAACACTTATGTTGTGCTGCTATGTAGATTTGTATGTTTTTTTAAACTGTAGCTCATAAGCAGAACATTCATCTATGGCCGCCTGTAGCTTGAGCCTCTAAAAACATGGCAGAGCGAGTTTCACTGTTTTCACCCACAGTGGATGAATGATTCCCTGGGAAGGTCTCTGTGCGCCAGTCAGTTGACCTGTTTGCAGTGACTGTGGAGGAGGTGGAGGAGTGAGGGGGAGAGGGTTTCCTAGGAGAGCCTGGCAACACTGACTGACTAATGTTGGGCCTCCCGGCTGATCAATGCTGTTGTGGAACCACACAGCTGACAGCAGACAATGAACAACACACTCTGCTAATAGGCCGTGTGTCCTCCACAACACCAAAGAAGAAGAGGGCTCCCGCTTTAATGGAGCCTGTTGCTCATGAACTGGGGTCTCAGCAGGGAAACAGGGGGAACTGAGGCCAGGAGTCTACTGGTCAGCCTGAGCTGTCAAGCAAAGAAGAAAGGACTCGACTGAAGATGGTCTTACGTCAAATATTGTATCAGGTAGTAAAAGAAAAGCAAAGTGGACTGGTGAAGCCTTGAGCTGGACCAAGAAAAAAAAGACATACATGAATTTCTGTACTGTATTATAAATATGTGTATAATGACTTCATGACTAATGTTATACACTTGAATATTGAGTTGACAGCTAACTTACATGGTGATGCTGTTTTCCTCTATAAACACTTTTGATGAATCTGTCTCCCAGGTACACATTTAAATACTTTCAGTGAAAATTGATCAGAAAAAAAGAAGATATTATGTGGGTGATCTGAATGGCTGTTAAATGGAGCTGCTTTGTTAAAACTAAAAGTTGTGCTATTGACTGTTGTGATGAAGATAAAACTATTGAACATTTGCTTTTAAAATGTCAGAGATTATTAATATTTTTATTGGGGCAATAATAAGCATTGCTGTAACAAAAACATGGGAGATAATGTAATTCAGTTGTCTTTCACCAGGACACCTTTTCAAGTGATACAGTCTTTAAACAAAATGTAACTGAACTGAAAAGACAAATAACCCTGGACATCAGACAAAAGAGATGCACAACTTGGCACTGTAAAACACCATGGAGAAATTTAGTGGAATTAACTAACTTTTTCTCTTTTTATTTAACATAAATATATATGATTTAGTATTCTCAAGTGTTATTTGTTTTTCAGACCACTTCAGAACTTATAAACATGAGTTGTTCTGACTTGAAGCCTCTTATGTCACATTAATGTACTGCTGTGAGTTCAATCCACTCAATCAATTAATTCATTAGTTTCATTATTAGTAGACTTCCCTGCATGCATTAATTGAGAGTTAAAACTATGTTCGTAGTTTGAAAAATCGGTTGTTTATTTTCATTATAATAAAACTGTATATTAAAAAATAAATAAAACTGTGATTAATATTGAATTCCTTCCCCCCACACTTCCATTAAGCTTTAATATCTTAAGCTTGTTGAGCTTTAACGGTTTCTCAAGTTCACTAAACAATTAAAGAACAACACAACTTAAATTGCTCTCACATTTTCCAAATTACTTTGAACCAATTATTCAACCTATGTCCAAATAACTCAACAATTTTTAAAGTAGCTGGGGAACTTATATTTTGAAGTCGAACCAGGTCAAAATGAGTTACAGCGTGAACCCAATATGAGCTGTATTTAATAATACAGCCTTATGGAATGTGTCCCTTTTTATTTCTTTTTTTTTTAAATGTATGTTATTCCTTCCTCTGCTTAAATGTGATTTAAGTAAAAGAAAAAAAAACAGCCAATACAAGACATACATTAAAAATCATGCTTTTAATGTGACATTTTAATAATAATATTGATTTAAATTATTGCATTAATGATTTTCAACATCTTAAGCAATACTTTCCTTTGATTTGTATTTATTAGTTTTTTGTAAAGCATTATGTCAGTCAAATTCCAGTCCAGATTTTAACAGGCTCAAGTCTCTCTCAAGCACCGCCCACATGATTCCGGGGACCCCGCCCCCCTGTCCGCAGCGTGAAAGTAATGAGAGCAGAGGGAGGCAGCTCTGATGTTCATACTGTGGCTGCAGGGAGCGTCTGCTGTCAGTCTGTCAGTTCACTGCTGGAGGTTTCTGTCCGAGGAGCAGGACTGTTGATCACTGGGAACAAAATGAAGAGAAGCCACAATTACAGCTCATCAGACAGCGACCTGGACGACAATGTAGAGGTGGAGAAGGACAGTGGAGACGAAAATGGGTATGTCTACTTTTTCTTTCTTTTTTCTTTTTTTTTTTAACAATCACTATAAATATGCAGAATTGCTTGTAATTCACTCACTCAAACTTTATTTTGTCTGTATTTTAAATTCGTTGGCTTTATCAGAAGAACTATATGTTTGAAAAATTAATCATTTATTACTTCTTTACCTTTCAGTCAGCTTGATTCCCACGGCTCCATGTCACCTTCCACAACCACCCAAGTTCAAGCCAGAAAAAGGCGCAGAGGGGTGAGTTAACTTATTATCTATGGTGCCAAGTTTCTGCCTGCTGTTGGATAGATCCCACCGTCTTGCTGCCACTTGTGACCTATAATTACATTGCTTCCTTTTACCAATTTACAGATAATTGAGAAACGGAGACGTGACAGAATCAACAACAGTCTCTCAGAACTGAGAAGACTGGTGCCAAGTGCTTTTGAGAAGCAGGTAAATACTTCTGTTATTTCTTTATGGGCACATTTGCTCTTGCACTTTTAAAAAAAATCTAAATAGACTTTATAGTTGACAGAATCCATTATTTTCTTGTTTGTTTACAGGGATCAGCTAAATTGGAAAAAGCTGAAATTTTGCAAATGACTGTGGACCATTTGAAGATGCTTCATTCTTCTGGTGGTAAAGGTAACAGACCCTTTCTCTGGCTTTGGATAATATGTGGGCAAGGCAGTTTGTTTATGTAGCACATTTCAAACACAAAGGCAACCCAAAATGCTTAACAACTAATGATTTAAAACAAAAGAAAGCAAGAAGCACAAAAACAATAAAAACAGAAGCAAAAGCACACAGAATAAAAATAATTAAAAGCACATAAAGGATGAAAGCAATAAAGCAAGCTAAAATATTTTTTATTTAAAAGAAAATGAATTAAAAACAATGATGAACACAGGTTCTGAGCTTAGACTTGAAAGTCAGCAAATAACTAAAGATATGCTGTAATTCCTTAACTCAAAATGATAAAATATACTGTAAATCTATGCATCTATCTATGCAAACTTCTAACTTTCTGACTTCCTCTCCTGGCAGGTTACTTTGAGGCTCATGCTCTTGCGAAGGATTATCGCAGCCTGGGGTTCAGGGAGTGTCTGGCAGAGACGGCCCGCTACCTGAGCATCGTGGAGGGTCGGGAGAGCACAGACCCCCTCCGTATACGTTTGGTGTCTCACCTCAGCAACTACGCCTCTCAGAGGGAGGTGCACACTGGACTAGAACACTTAGCCTGGGGCTCTGCCTACGGGACTGCCCCTGCCCACCTGCCCCACCCCCTCCTCCTTCAACACCCCCAGGGCAGGACACCTGCATCCAGGAGCAACACTAGCCCACCCTCCTCCTCTTCCTCCACTTCTTCCTCTACATCTTCCTCCTCCTCCACTGAGGCATCTGGGACATCCAGACTCAGTGTCATACCCCCCACAGAGTCCCTCAGGGTGCCTCCCAACGGTTCGCTGTCCCTCAGTCTGCCTGTGCCAACATCCAAGCTATCACCACCGCTCCTCTCATCCATCTCCTCATTGTCGGCCTTCCCCCTCTCCTTCAGCGCGTTCCCTCTGGTGTCCCCGTCGGCCCTCAGCACGGTGAGCCCCTCCTCCACCCTGTCAAAGCCGTACAGGCCCTGGGGCACGGAGATTGGGGCCTTCTGAAGCTAACAACTGGACTGAAGGCGACAGCTGAGCTGTGCCCACCACCACAGACGAGGCCGAATGACCTGCCTCGTCTGTTTTTATGGCAATAAAACACCGGGGAACAAAGCAAACTGATTTTATTTTATTAAGTCTAAAGAAGAGAGGTTGCTGAAGGGTTTTGTCATCACTCTTATAAAGAAAGGAACTCTAAATGATTTTATGTTATTCATTGAAACTGATGACTAATTTAGTTAACATGCACTGTCTCCAGGTTGAGGACTGACATACAGGCCATGAATAGATTTACTGTGAGCACAAATGTAGAGGTAGTATCTTGTCAACCACATACTGAAACTTCTACATTTGTCAAGCACGGATGTCTGTATTTAACATAATGTAGAATTACTTAATTCGATCTGCTTCCTACTCTGTGTGCCATTGTTGGAAAACTAACCATTTGAGAACCGGAAACTTGCATTCTTGTATGTATTTGTAATATTTTTGTACCAATAAATTGAGTTAAAAGTATAAAACATGCATTTAAACAAACATGTTTGTTTCTGTTGCATTTACTACTTTAACTTTCTAGAATATTCTGTTTTATCATGTATAATAGATTAGTTTTTTTCTCCAATTATAGTTCTATAAGCCAAGGCTATAGGTTTCATTTTAACATAATTTCCTGCATTCTGCAATTTTTTATGCACCAGTTTGTGCATTTTCTGCAGAAATTCATAGTGGAAATCAGGCATCAGTAGACAATTTACCCTTCCTGTGTCCCGCCCCTTTTCCCTCTGTGCTCCAATGACAGTTGAGCAAGTTTGGTGCCTCAGTCAGGTTTCTCCTCTCCTGTTTCCTGTGTATGTTATGTGCTAGGCTATTTCATGCTGAAGAGGAAAAACACAGTAAAAATGGTTTAAAAATTTTGCTGGGGGCCTGTAAAAGCCACATATATTCACATCTTTAGCTAGCTAATATTAGCAAAGTGCAAGCTAAGTAGCTATCTAATCAACATCAATAATGAGCTAGCAAGTAAGCTAGCATTGTGCTAACATTACCTAGCATTAATTACATTAAGATGGGACAGTATGTGTTGCTTTTACTGGAAAGGAGAAAGTTGAATTAGGCACCAATTACAAGCCCAACTGTTATTGGAGGACAGAGCAAAAAGGGGTGGGACTTTGGACGGGTTGATTCAAAATATAACTGAATATGATGCAGTAAGGCTTTCAGGTAAGCATCTGGTCAAAATAAAAGCCCTTGCTACTTCATGTTTTATTGGGATGGACAAATGCACATTTTGTAAATATTGAGTCCCCTTTACCTCCTGAAATCTGCACCTATGTTATAAGCAGACAAGCTATTCTCCAAGTGATTAAGACCATATTTCCAAATGACATATAATCAGCAGCTGCATTTTTTGTTACAATCCCATAGAAGTTAATCATGAGCTAATAAGGTCCCAGTTATTGACTGAAAGGCAATTCCTTCACTGTGTGCCAGGTAAGTAACCAAATCTGAGCGCATTGTTGCCCTTATGAATACCCAGGAAATCATTAAGAGCCAGAGGAAATCCTTTACAATGTTGCCCTGACCTCACCAGCCTGGGTAAGTCTGAAACGGAGACAATAGTGTGAACAGGATGAGGACATTGGAGGAAAAGCGGTTTAAAAAAAAATAATAATAACAACAACACACAGACAGCTGGACCAGTAAATCATTGTTCAGCTTCATGGTGTTGTTTCTGCTGCAATCTGAGTGACACAGATTTTAAGGGCTTCACTGTTTCAATGACTCAGTTTTTTTTATCCATCTATGCAGAACCTCAGCCTTCCAGGAGGGGCAGTCGGTCGCTTGGTCTGATTTGTTCCCTGAGGGCTTAATCCACATCCTATTAATAATAAATTAGGTATATTGTCTTCCTTTGACTGAGAAACAAAATATCTGTTGATTTAGAGCAAAATATACAAAAGTGTCTGCATCTAATGTATATCCTGTACATTTCGACCTCAAATGAGACTCTGATTTTCTCTCATTTTCTCATGAAAAAAATTTAAAATGTAAATTCTAGCTGTTTTTCTTATAATATGTCCTTAATATTTGCATTTAGACCAGTTGTTTGATGGAAATATATTTAAATCTTTTCACAACTCCAAGACAAATTTGCCTTATCCTCAAGTGACCTTTATAGATATTAGCAAATCAGACACTAAAGTATGAAAAATGCTGAATGATATATTATTAAAAGAGAATTAACCAGTATAGAATATATATAGAATATATATATATAATATATATTTCTCTGCAGGTATATGTATGTATGACCTATGTTTATATATGTAGCATGTTGTGTTGCAGCAGCTTGGAGTCAAAGACAAATTTCCCTGTGGGACAACAAAGTGTACCTCACCATACCTCATATGTGCGTCAGTTAACAATCAAAGGACAGTGGGAACTGGAGTTGAATAAGACAGTGGAAGATGATGCCTGGGAAAATTCTAGATGTAACAGGGGTGTTGGAAGCCAGCTATAGAAAGAATGTGATTGGAAATTTATAATGAAGTTATTTAGGATCCCACTGACAGTTCCAAATGCTTGGTTGGTGACCACACTCGTATATTTTAGGACTGCCCGAAAATACTATTTGGGAAAAAAAAAAAAAGGATGGAGAAAATTCTGGGAAGACACATTCCCCTGGACCCTGTATTGTTCTCCTTGGAAATATTACCTAAACATCTTTTACCCACAGACCAGTGTTGCATACTGTTGATGTTTGCAATAAAAATAATTACTATTAACTGGATGAACCGTAACCCTCCCACAGTTATTCAATGGTTAGAAGAAGTCAAACATGTCTGCCTAGGTACAATTAAAAGGAGACAGACAGCAGTTATTGAGCACCTCAGCTAGAAATCTTGGCCTCTATTTCTGATGTACAGGTTTTGTGGATATGCATATTGACGTGGCTGTGCAAAGTCAGAGGATCAGAGTTGGGGCTCTGCAGGAGAAGACAGCCATTAGCTGAAGGAAGTTTCATCATTTGGATCCCATAAATGTGTATTTTATACTAAAAGATTTTAAATATTATATTCATTCTGTCCCTGGTAGGTGGAGTTTATGGTTTATGTTTATGAATCATTCCGACATTTTAGAGATTACATGATGGAAGAGGTTCCAGCCATGTTTAATGTTCTCTAAACGCCGTAAAATGTTTCCAAAGCATTTGTAACCAAAAAAAATGCAGCTGCAGCCATTAAATGAAGTAAAATATCTGATTTATCTGACACCAATTTAATTTAGTTACAAGTTAATAAGTCAGTTAATTTGAAAATTAAGAATTTTAAAGAAAGATGAGTTATAGGCTTTTTAATGTTGATTCATTTTATCTAATAATTAATGCTATCTGTGTTTGCTTATTAACTGGCCCCCTGGGCTTCTGCCATTTTGCAAAATTGGTCTCTGGTAACGCAAGATGAATATCCTTTACCTATTATATAAGGTTATGTGTGTGAAGTGAAGCAAAGTCTCAAGGTGGTTTTGTTTTGTTAAGTTAATTGCCTGTTGATGTGTGACAATGGCAATGAAGCTAAAAAGAAAAATACACATTTACATGTCTGCATCTGGAATATTGTGAACTTTTGCCCTACTTTTGGATTGGTGAGGGCTCCAGCTTGGTTTAAAAGAAAATCTGACGCTGCCACCTAGTGGAGGAACTTTATCTTATGCACGCCTGATGGAAAGATTCTTTTTATGTTGTGTTTATTATTTGTATGTACAACCCTTGAGGAATAAGCTGAGTATATTTTGTTAGTGTATATAATAACCCCAAAGAGACTGAAACATGAATGAAAAATCAACTGGTTGAAGACTGTGATTCTCAGGATGTGTAGATAACTGGTTCTTTTATTTGGCAGTTTACATTTTTCCCTCCTCTTTTAGCACAGAAAAGTATTAGATGGTGCATGCCATGTTCACAGAACCCCAAACCTTTATTCAGCAAAGCTTTCACAGAGAAATATCATGAAGGGAGAAACACAAGCAGCAGAGGATGCAGGCAGATATCAGTGGGACTGTATATTAAAAAGAGACTAGTTCAGTGTGCTGAATGTTAAAGCATCCTGCATCCATTCTCTATCGAATCCCCTAAAGAGAGCAGTGATGCCTTGTGGTAAAGTCGCATTCACACACACCCACGCAGACATACGTTATGTTCACACTATCAATATCAAGGTGGGAGCAACGGCACATTCCACTGTCCAAGACAATATGCATGGTTCCAGTATGGTGTTATAACATTCAAGAGATTAATCCCCAAATACTGTGTACGTAACGGGAGCTATTGGTTTGGCTTTAGATGGATTCATTGAGAAATAAAGTTGTCAGGGTAACGTAGGAATCTGCGAGTGTAGAAACAGTTGCTCTCGTTGGGCAAAGACATTCTTAATAATAATAAAGCACCTATCAAGTTCATAATCAAGCTCGTTTCAGAGAAAGTGGACACTTTAGGAATCTGTGGCGTATCGTTAAGTTCCAAGCGTGCGTGTTGAGAATGAGTAGGTGTGCGTGAGGAAGATACAGATGGGATACGTTGATATCTTGAGGAGTCTGTAGTCTAGGTACACCAACCGTCATTCTTCACAAAGACACAGAAACATCATCATCATCATCATCATGACATCATCAGGAAACACCGCAAAATGTCAGTCTACAGCCAACTCACAACACCGAGAGCTTTCACAAGAAAATGGTCGCAAAATTTCAAGAACTGAAACATTAATCAATTACAAACAAAATGTTTGAAATCGCACAGTGCAGTACAGAATGTACTTCACCCACCATCATAGATAGATAGATAGATAGATAGATAGATAGATAGATAGATAGATAGATAGATAGATAGATAGATAGATTTTAAGAAAAAAGTATTTACAAAATAATAGCCATATTCTCACATCTTCTCTAAATTCAACAGATCCTTTCTCAAGATGAGTGTTATTGATGTTTGTATCCACTGATAATACTGATCGCAGTGAGTCATGGTGGTGTGGCGTGTTGTGATGTGGTGGTGAGGTCCTCGAACCTCTTGGCCTCCACGGTTGGGTGTCTGTTCTGAGGAGGGTGAGGGCAGGAAGAAGGAGGGGGCAGGGCTGGATGGAGGGACGTCGATGGACCATGGAAGTCAGGACTTGTGTGAGGCTCATGCTGTCAGCTCTTCCCTCAGCTCTTTGTTCCTGCGCACTATAGCTGCGTGTCTCTCCTGAAAACACCAGAACAACAGCATGAGAATAATCTAGAGGTGCACAGACACAGCATTATCTGTATCTGTTCAGCAACAAAATTATTTGTCTCTGTATATGTCTTCAAATACATGCTTAGAAATACAGGTGTTAACTAGAACCTTGCAGGGTTCTTCAGCTGGTCCCTTTAGTGTACAGACATATCATCATTTGTATCTGTATCTGTTCAACCTGCAAAATTATCTGCCTCTGTATCTGTATCTGGATACACTCTTAGAAATAAAGGTGACAACTAGAACCATAAAGGTTCTTCAGCTGGTCCCATGGTGCAAAGAAACATCATTATTTGTATCTGTACCTACTCAACCAACAACATTATCTGTCTCTGTATCTGTGTCTGGATACACTCAGGCATAAAGGTGCTAACTAGAAACCTGAAGGGTTCTTTGGTTCTTTTCTGGTTTCCGGTAGAACCTTTTCTAAAGGTTCCACTTGGAACCCTTTCAGAGACTTTTGACCTTTCACAGTTGGTTCTATGTATAATCCTTTATGTTGGGTTGTAGCAAAATAAAAGGTTATATATAGGACCATCTATGAAAGGATTCATGCATAAGCCCATGTGAGAGGTTCTATAGAGAACCCTTCTATTGTGTAATTTTTCCAACCAGAACCCTGTCTTAGGTCTTTTCCACCTACATGGAACCGGCCCCATTCCGGTTCGTGCACCTAATCTTGAATCGTTCTGAGTATTTCCACCAAAAATCAACTAGTTTGGAACCTGAAAAGTTGTTTCCACGCTGGAACCCAATAGCAGGTTCTCTGTGAGAACCAAAGAGAGTGTGTACAATGCCCTTTGTTCATTACACCCTTGATGACAATGCTTCCACTCAAAACTGGTAGAAATGCAAGTTGGTTCAAGGGTTCTTTGGATAAAAAAAAATGGTTCTTAATGGAACCCTTGATGAGAACCTTCAGGAAGAACCTATTTGGAACCCTTATTTCTAAGAGTGCAGAAGACCAGATGTGAGTGTGATTATAAATCAGGCAAATGTTTTACTTTATTTTTAAAATGAAATATTAATATTTTTTTATGAACTGTGAACTGAGAAATCAATCCCTCACTTGAGAGGAATAATGTTTGTGCACTAACTCAGTAACTGATTTAAGAAGATGTGACCCTTTTTTTTAAGTATTTAACTTCTTCAGATGAAAGAAAAATGTGTTTGTGCATTCATAATATAATATATTCATAATAACATAATCAGTTTGGGTGCATCTCCAGAACAATGAGTCATAAGGACGAATGTCCAAACTCAGATTGACCAGGGTGGGACTTTGTGATTTCTTCTTAACAACCCAGATTTCTGCCTTTCTTTCTCACCTTCTCCTGTAAACGCTCAACCATGGCTGCCAGATGGGCATCACGGTTCTCCTTGATCTGCTCCATCTTCATCTGGAGCTTCTCCTCAGCCATCTTGCTGAAGTTGCTGTTCTCTTCCATGGCCTTTAGCAACACATCTCTCTCATGCTCGCGCTTTTCTGCCAGAGCCCTCAGCACCTGGGCCTCCTGGTACTAAAAATACACAGCAATTTTGCAATTTTAAAGCCATTCTTTTCATTTCAAACACCCAAATCCATTTGAAACCAGTCTGCCAACATCCATTAAGTTACTCAACAAACAACCTGCTTATCCCTTACCATTTTTATGTTATATGGAGTATAAATTTTTATTTATTTATTTATTTTTATTTTTCTCATTCCTTATTTTAAATATCTACATATTCATCTCTAATTGTTTGTGCAGTATTATGAACCTTTTTTTCTATTGTATTATATACGTTTTCCTTTATTTTTGTGTCTTGGTGTACTGTTCTGGTGTACTACTGCACTAACCTCAGGTACTACTCAGAATTGATACTAGTCCCGCCCTTTTTGATCTTTGCTCCAATAACAGTTGAACAAGTACGCTGCGAAACCTCGGTCAGCTTTCTCCTCTCCTGTATTTAGGTGTGCTATGCGGTAGATCTTATCTTATCTTACCCTCCTCCGATCTTCAGCAGCCTCCAGTTTCTTCTCGATGTCCTCCAGGGAGATGTTCCTCTTTGGGGGTGAGGGGAGGTTGTGGGCTACGTCTGACTCTGGAGACAGAGGCTTGAGAATCACCTCAAAGGCCTGGCCAGAGGCCCGCTTGTTTATGGGTTTTACCTCCATGTCTGTAAAATAAACAAATATGATGAGAAACACCCACAAAATCAATGTCCAATAAAAGAATATACCAGTCTAATAATTATCATTAATGTGTGTATTTACAAGGCAGATAAATAAAATATCCACGGGGACAATTTGTTTGATCCAAAAGACAATCAATGTGTGAGCTGATCCATACCTTCAAAGTCGCGCACAAACTTGTTGCGTGGCTCTTTGTAGAAGCAGGAGCAGATGAGGGAGAGGACGGACAACTCCTTCATCTTCTCTTTATATGCTGCGGGAACAGAAACACACCAAATTCACAATTATACTTGAGATATCTCCAAATTAAGATATTGCTAGGGCTGCAGAATATGGTATAAAATATATGTAAAAAAGTATAAAGTTCAAAACTGCAGCCTCTGCAACATGGGTATTGCACTTGGCCTTATTGCGAATTTGATAATATTACAATTAATTGTGCAGCCTTCGATATTACAAGATAGGAAGGGGGAAAAAATGCTCAATAAAACAATTAGCATCAGATGACCAGTGCGTTAATGATCTAGTGAAAGCCTGAAATGTACATAAGTGCTCTCTTGCTTAATAATTCATTGGATGGATGTCTTCTGTAAGGGTGATCAAGCTAAGATTCCTTTACTGGATGTTATAATTGGGTGTATTTGTGACTCACTTCAATCAAGAAATAAAGAAACAAGAATGCCTTGTCTAATTTCACTTTGCAAACTGCATAAGACAAGTGACAGGGCAGACAGTCCCGTGTGTCGTTAGAATAGAATAGAATAAAATAGAAAGTCTTCATTGTCACAGAACAGAATTCAATGAAATTAGGAGCGCTACCCCTGATCGGTGGAATAAAATGGGCAGGTATATAAAAATATACAAAAATATGAGAGAACACACAGGAACAAAAAACTACTACAGTATGCAAACATCCAATGCCTAATAGTAGATACAAAATGGTAACCTAGACTACCTAAAACTATATGTTTTTATAAGGAAGACAAATAAATTAATATAAAGCAAGTTACATTAGAGTATATGCATAATTGCAGTTTCTTCTCAGCTGTATAATAAGACACACTTATATTTATCTGTCTGTCCTCCACCTCCACCAGTGTTGTTGTCATCAAATACAGCTGATTAATGACTTTTATACAAGATCTGTGGCGTGTTTTCACCAGTTCCTCTCTGACTATTTTTAATCTCGTCTGTAAATTCTGTCACTTTTTCCATGCTATTCTTTGACAAAGTGCCCGCCCGGCTGCTCACAGATTGTCAGGGCTGCTAAGCCTTCTGCTGCAAAGGCCAGTGTGTGTGAAGCGGCCCCTTGCTGCAGGGCTGGCCTGCCTCCCACCCTGCCATGCACCTGTCTCCTCCGCTACATCTCTGCCACAACACACACCATGATGAAGCACAGTCTGCACACCATGTTGTATTTCAGTGGGAGCAAATGGGTTGCTACCCAAGGCACCATTAAGGCACCATTAATGTTTTCTATATGTATACAGAGGCCAAACAGACACATGAAAACAAATATGCTACACGCCGGCTGGCCTACAATAATAACTGTCCATCAGAGGAGATGACTAATGCAGGCTACAGTCTAGTTCTTATTCATTATTATATTATTAATTACCTTTTTATAGTTTATACCAATAGGGTGTGTGAAATAAGTGGCAACACATCTTTCACAACTGGTGATGCATCATTTTCATGGAAGAAATAAGAAAAGCTACAGACATGAAATAAAGGAGCAGTCCCAAATAAACAGATAAAACATTCAGGAGACGCACAGAAAACACGTTTTAAAATAAAAATTACAGTGTAATACAGTGTGCTGTGTGTATTTAATTATAGCAACGTAGACCTAATATAGCCTTAAAGTCAGACTGATGAAGCCCTGTCCGCTTTGGTGTCGGCTAAATGGTCGGCAGCAGAGCATCTTGGGTGGGGTCCGTCTGCATTATGCTGCATGTTGGGGCCGCTGTAGCATGCAGCGCAGGTGCGGCGTTGTAAATAAAGCTGTCTAGGGCCGATCATACTGTCTGATTATGTACTGTTATACGATATAAGATCAAAGCAAATGAGTCCTAACACAATTACATAAATGAGTAAAATGAAGCAGACATTTATTGATGGAGGATGATTGGCTTGGAAGCCCTGATTCCTGCTGTCATCACCGGGTTTCATGCAGAGACAAAAGGCCCACAGTCGATACCGAATTATCAAGGTGACGAATTTAAATTCCCTTTATTTTAATCATGCAAAAGACAATATTACAAAGCCATTACAAAGGTACGACCACCAGCCGGTACACAATACCGGACCGATCCAGAAAGGATACATCCTTCTGGAGTCAATCAGTCCACCCACCCATCAATCCATCCCACCATGCACTGGTTTTAATATGACCAATGTGAACATGCTTACCGCTCGCTGTTTTGGCCATGGCTGATGTATTTCTCCGCAGAGGATGCTGCTGTAGCTCTGTTCAGGTGAACGGTGATGCTGCTTAAGGCACTGAGTCAGCGAATAGACCGGGGCAGGATCGGATGGCAGCAGACGGGAGGAGGTGTGCACGCACGGGAGCGCGCAAGCAGCAGACCCTCCCCTCTGTCCTCTGACGCGCAGAGCAGCTTCTCGGCATCCAAAGTGACCATATAGCCCTACTTAAAGCTCGAGATCAAAGCACAGACGCACCAGAAAGTTGATATAAATGTTCTCCAAGAGAGGATGCTTGAAACGTGTGTTTCGTTTGGATCAAGGTTTCTGGTCCACAGCAATTCAATTCCGCGATACAGAAAGTTCTGACTTTCTTGAAAATCCTGAACACAACCAAAGATGTCATAGTCGGTAAGGTAGGAAAAACCCATTTTAGGTCATTTTAAGAAGAGGGTAGACAGTTAGGAAGAGGGTGGTTGCAGTAAGTCTTAAAACATATCAAAACAGACCACACAACAAAAATTTCAAAGTACAAGATACGTAAAACATTGTTCACCCAAATACAAATGTGCATATTTTACAGCAGTTTGTTGCATTGCAAATAGTTCCATTCTCCCTTCCCCACACTGAAATATCAAGAGATTAAATAGCATCTGTAACAGCTGCACACTGACTATAATCTGCACATAAACAGAGACAACATGAGACAAAAAGCAAATGTTAATTTGTGAAATATAATGTATTTTTAATATGTTGCAAGTGTCCTCAGGGTTAGGGTCAGTTGCACCATCTGACTTCTTCTTTTCAGATAAACACTGGGAACAATATAGCATTTTGTAATCATTCTTAAATGGTATGGGTAATTAGATGTAAGCTTAATGTATAAAGATTAGGTTGGTCTAATCCAAATAGTTTGAGTAACTATATGAAAAGCAAAGAGTGTTGCAGCTATCCCCAGTCTCCCCTATAAATAACTAAACCTTAGTGAAATTTCTAACAAAGTAGTCGAATAAGAACACAAATGAACTTATCTGCTGTGAACTGTGACTATTTCAACTACTTGTTAAAAATACAAGAAATGACGCTTGCTATTACTCAGACTGTCCTCTTAACATTTGGATGAGTAATCTAACGTCAGTGTTAGCCTATAACGAGTGAAAGCGTGGAGTAGCCGCAGCTACAGTCATTAAATAAGTCATGTAAATAGATATTTGTGGGAGTTTAAGTTGAACTCAGTGACATCAGTCAAAATTCTTGAAACCAATAATGTTAATTGTTATTCAAGTGAGTAAAAATATTCAAGAAGTTCACATAAGCTGGCTCATCTGAAGCCCTAACTTGATTCAGTAACAGTTCATTTGAAGACTTGTGCATCAGGTGACACTGTCATAACCATGAACATGAAGGAGTCTAAATGCTTGTGACTAACTGTCCTTTGGCCAATTCTGTCATTTTTAATGCAAAGTTGACATTGTCTGAGATGTCTTTGTTATGACAACTTGACATCAAAATGACAGTTCACCACCAAATCAAAAATAAATATTTTTCCTCTGGCCTGTAGTGCTATTTATTCTATACTGCTTTGGTGTGAGTTGCCAACTTTTAGATATCATCGATACACTGTAAAATCTAATAAGTTGGATGTACTCAAAAAAAATTATGCAAATTCATTGCCTCAAAAAAACTAAAGTTGAGATTTTAAAGTAAAATAACTTGTTTACTTTGAGTCCAAAATACTTAAACTAATTTAATTGTGAGTGCACACTAGTTAGACTAAGCTGTGTATTTTGAGTTCCCAAAAGTTAGACTACCTTGTTTACTTGAGTGTGCAAAACTAATATCAATACTTTATGTATCTATAAAGACACTGTACTCTTTGTTGAGAGTTTTGGCCAGACAACTAAATACATAAGGTAATACTGTGAAGTGAACACAAAAACAAGCCAAAGAAAACTAATAAGCAAGATAGAATCTACAGGAACTACTTTCTTTCTATTAGAAACAAAATACTTCCTATATTATAATGCTCACAATTAGTTTTTTGGTGCTTTGAGAACCACAAGCCGCGTGACATTTAGTTCCATTATATTGTAGAGAAGGCACACGTCTCTGGGGCTGATATCTGCAAACACTCAGCAACTCACACTGAAAAAAAAATCTAGATGGACATACAGCACAGTAGACCAGGTGAAAAACATATTTTTGATTTTACAGTGAATTACCCTTTTAACCAAGTCAACATAACCTGTCAATGTCTCTGTCACGAAAGCTTGGTATTACTAAACTAAAAGGAACTGATTAGCTTTATGTTTTAACATTAGATCATGTGGTTGGTTTGGACACAGGCCATCATGAGACCATTATGTGTGTCATGAATATTTTGAATATTTATTACACTTCCAAATGCTTTTATAACTGTTATGAACAATTCCCATGACCTAAAGTGTTACCATTTGGTCTTGATCATTAAATGATATAAGGCAAGTCTGCACCATGAATAGAGTACTAAGGTCATTAACACAGTTACTGGTTGGACAGATAAGGGTTAGCAAGTTAACTTGTTGCTAAACTGTTTGCCACCGTCTGCTGTTATCTATAGCTGGTGTTTGCAAGCTAGCTTGGTTAGCCACAGAACTACAGTCACAGGTGATTCAGTGGACCCAAACCCTGCAAGAAAAACTCCTCGGTACAATATTCCCTGTCGTGAAACTGGCCACCATTGATCTCGGAGGCTGTGTGTCCTTCGTTCTTAATTTAATGAGCAGTCAGCAGTGGTCAGGATGGTGGTCTTGACTGCACTGGGCTTCTTCAGAGAACAGAAACAGTTTATACTGCTATGACCCTCTTGCTTCACACATATGCCAGCGGGCTTCTGGCATCGAGATGTAACTGGTATGTTGTGAACTTGATGCAGTGAGTCAGAACACAAAACAAACAACATCAGACTGCATGAGGCTTTATTAGTGATAAGACATCCAGTGGATTTTTTTCTCTCAAAATGTGAGACATTTTTTGATGCACTCTTCAGGTTCTGAAACATTTCAGAAACCTAGTCCTAAAAAAACAACACAACATACATTCTGCATAAAAAAATACTCCAGATGACAAATACTTGTAGAATCTTGCAACAACCACTACCATCATAAGGACACATTTATCAGTATCAGTGTAATTTTTGTTTTTGTAATGAAACAAAAAACATTTAATGACAATTTAGGTGATTTTGCGATAGCACCTTTGCAAGCATGTACTTAAAAATCAATAAATGGTTCAAGTTCTGTGAACAAGGAACATGTTGCATAAAACCAAGGCAGCCTTATATAAGACATATTTGATGGCCAAAGGCTGCTACATAACATTTAACGCTCAGTTAAGTTAAATACATGAGGAAGCAAAAGTGAAATAGTGCATGCCGGTTTATTATGACAATGAAAAAATAGAAGGCAGTGCATAATTTTTAAAAAAAGTACAGTGATTATTTTGGACAGATTAAAAGTATGCTGACCGGTGAGCAGGAGAGAATGTATACAAAAAACATTTTAACGCTGAGTTACTACATTGCACAGCTATTTCATTGCTTTATAAGTTTCAGCAGGAAATGTCCAGATTTGATGTATAATGAAATACCAGTTTCATAACTGCTGAATTAGTTACGTACTGCTTTGGCCTTGAGCTGCTTTTTAATGTAAGAGCCAACGAGTATCTGAGGACGTTGTTGGTAACTGTGAAGGACTTCATGAGAGCTGCTCAGCTGATCCCCCTTCAGACGATCCAGTAATGTCACACAAACCACAGCCGCTGTACACAACAGGAAAAAATATGAATGCCGTTAACTGAACATCTGTGTTTTGAGACACTGAGAAATTTGTCAGGTTTAATATAACACTGATATTGTAATTTCTTACCTCGTAGACCACTCAGCTTGCACATGGCAGCAAAAACTGATGACTCCATTTCAATATTGCAGACTCCTGCTTCGTTTGCTTTATTGAGGTAGTCCTGTTTATCCTTCTCGGAGTAGGAGCAGAAGGCACCATCCAAACGGGCTTGTCCTGGGTGATTGATCAGATAGAGAAGACGACTTAACCACTGTAAACACATCAGTGCATCAGAACTAGGAATGTAACAATAACAAAACCTCAAAGTATGATAACACCATGAAAAAAAGTCCATGTTATGCTATTTTTTGTGATATTAAAAAAACACTGAAAAGTATGACTTGAAAAAGCTTTTTTTTTGTTCATATAAAATGTTCCCTTTGAACTTTAAGTGCTTCTGCTTTCTTTCTTTCTTTCTAATATTGAAGTAGATATTGTTATAGTCCCGTGCACTATGAAGACATTTTTTATTGCAATATCACAATATCTGATGTATTGCTGCATCCCTAATCAGAACTCATACCTTCATAGAAATCCAGTGTGCACATGGTGTTGCCGATTACTGTATTAAACTGGTTTAGTTCCTTGCTGCACTGCAACAGCTCCTCAGCCAGGCTTTGGTCCAGATCTGTATTGCGCACCACCGTCTTCCCCAGGATCACCTGCTCAAACTTGGGCAGGAAGGTGGCGTCCACAGACTGCTTTGTGACAACAACCGTGCCAGGCTCAAGCCCTGAAAAACAAAAATGGCAAGAGAGATAAGCAGTCACTTCCAGTCTAAAGAAAAGATTATTTGAATGGAAGAAACGCATACTAAATTTGAAAATTAGTTAAAATGAAATATGAATGGCATCAGGATACATACTTAAGTCATGGTCTTAGTAAGAGTAGGAACTGCAACATACAGTTCACTTTGTTCAAACTGATGAAGATGGAAGGTGGATTATGTTACATGATTATGTTAGTTATAGTAGAAAATTTACACATTAAAAAAATCAATATGTATATGCTAAAAGTGATAATCAAAACCTTTTAGAAAAATCCATGATGTTATTTCCTCTCAAAAAACTGACCAAAATATTACAGAAGGAGATTTCTTGCCTTTCTGGTCTGAAAGTAGTAAGTAGTAAGCTTCAGTTAAAAGGCATTACACTGAAATGACATACTGGTCCAATTAAGACAACATTAAGGAAAGTAAGCTTCCTGTTCATTTTCAAATTAATAACATCCAAACACTCCTAATTTAAAGTATTAAAAAAAAAAAAAAACATATATCCTAAGTTCAGTTGGTAAGCCAGTGGTAAAGTCGACTGCAATGTAGTCATAGTTGCTAAAACTTGTCATACACTTTAGCCATACTTGAAATTATGCTGTAGGCTGTATATTCAAAGAAATGCT
Organism: Lutjanus erythropterus; assembly: GCF_056507025.1. Taxonomy (NCBI): domain Eukaryota; kingdom Metazoa; phylum Chordata; class Actinopteri; order Lutjaniformes; family Lutjanidae; genus Lutjanus; species Lutjanus erythropterus. The sequence continues at coordinate 22,113,957 of NC_139325.1, read as the reverse complement.
CAAAAAATGCAATTAGAATTACATTTAAATTAATAAACAACAATTAAATTAATCAGAATGAATTTCAATAACTCACTTCAAAAATTAAAAACAAAAATATTTGTATACTCTTATTCAGAAAACTGGAAAATTACCGTCACAGTTAATAACAACTTATGCAAAAAGCTATACTGGATAACACTGCTGAAACATCTGGGGAGTTTTGGCTCCCTCTTGTGGTAAAACTGAGAGAAGATGTCTTTCTGGACAACACCAAGTATTCACGGCATTTGACACTTTTACCTTTAAGTACATACTGCAAGTGCCCTTACAAAGTACGCACTGTTGCATGCATTATGCATACAACTTGAACATACTACATTGCGTCTTGAACTTTGACCCTCTTGCTCATACATCCATCACAGTCCATAGTGCAACATTAGAAGAAAAAAGAAGGTAGCTAAGGAGCTATCATTTGTCTCAGTGGCTTAACAGTTGTGATTCACTGCACAGAAGACTGTGAGTCAGAATAGCCAGAAATGCTCGCTGGCTTGCATACTGCAGTAATTCTAGCATATTACATTTGACATACTATTGGTATTAGAACACACAGAGGGTGTCTGAGTCAAGTCAAATGATGTCCTATTACATACATCCATTAAGTTAAATTACAGAAGCACAGATCAGGCACTGAGGAGACAAAAAATGCTTCCAAATAATAAGCTTACCTATTCCACCTGATGTCCCAATGCGTATGATTGTAACATCTGTGCAATGTGCATGATGGAGGAGCTTTATTAGCTCATGCAACATTATGGCAATAGATGGGATGCCCATCCCATGCTGAAAAGTAAAGTACAGACATTTCACACCAGTTACCACATTTACGTAGTCTGTTTGCGTAATACAAAAATGTTGTGAGAGAATTTTGTTCCTACTTTACTTACACTGACAGAAAGCACAGGGCCAATCTTGTACATAGCATAGCGGTCTGTTCCTGCACAGATATTCGGGTACTCTGCTTTGGGGTCTTCCATACTGAGCTCAGCGGCAATGTACTCAATGAATGATTTCATTCTCCAGGGACTGCCCCCAACACACACAAACTGAAAGACAGACAGAAAAAAAAAAAAACGTAAATAACTCCTGAATAAAGATGATTATGGAAGTGATTTCCACAAATGAACATTGTAAAAATATTTACTTTGACATCACCAAACATAGCTGGTAGGTTGTGAGTCCTGGTTCCTAAACTGAAGTGGTAGAGGATGTCATCCTTCAGTGAATCCAGGTGAGGATTGTTCACAGAAACCGGGCTGAGGGGGGAGAGGATAACAGATTTTATTACTGAGTCAGAATGAATTTACATTTCATTTCACTTCATTCATTAAGTGGATGAACAGATGTCAGACGGTGATTCAGAGATCTGAAACCAAGCAAAGTCACTTCAACCAGAACCAAAATACCACATATTTTCTCAGTAATTTGTTGTTTCAACTGTATGGTCATTTTGGAGGATGTACTTTGTGGTGCCATTAAATTATATTTCATTATAAAGGGAGGGGTTTTTGTTATTTAGTTAACCCTCATTGATATAAGCGAGTTGGACAAAACTATAGAAACACCACTCTATATAATGCAATGCAGTTGAATAGCACCACAAATTACATCTTCCAAAATGATCATAGAGTTGGATCAACACCTCTCTATAACAACCTCAACAAATAATAAATACCGCTTTGTGGTTGTATGTCTCCACCAACCAGTCAAGTTACATCCATGTCTGTCTAGACTGATATATGAATTGAAAACTTCAAAGGAATCTAATAAAAGGTATTAAGTATATTTTTAGGCGAAATGTATGTTATCACTATATTGACTCGTATGACACCAGTGAAATATTTCCAGTGAAAATATACTGTGTCCACAAGAATGGGACGGACCAGTGGTCACAGTGACATTGACCTTTGACCACCAACATCTAATTTATTTGGGTCCATATGGACATTTGAACCAAATTTGAAGACACTCCCTTAAGACATTCATGAGATATCACTTTCACATGAATAAAATGGACGGACAGAAAACCGAAAAAGACAACGCCTCCACCCATAGCTGTTGCCAGCGTGAGACATAAAAAAGAACAGTATAACCTTTATGGAGGGAGGATTTATTGCAGGGCTTTTGTATTGTACTGCCTCAGCTTTAGCTGGGTGTACCTGACAAATCTGAAATGTATTAAGTGAGCAAATGTAGGATTATAAAGTGGAATTTTGATTAAATGACTCTTAAAGGAGAATTAACAGTATCTGCCTCACTGCATATCAGTTCAGCTGTTTATTGTAAGAAATGTATAAACAGAGTGCTGACTGAGTGTGAACAAAAAGCTGTTTTAATAAGTGAGTACATTAAAGCCTATGAAACAACTGGAGTAAACGTCACGGTTATTGCTGATCATATCTATTCACACTTATATTACTTTGGAAAAATGTGTTGTTTATATTCACTGAATATGACAGGTATCTCTGTTCACATTTGCATATTATTTTGACCAAAATTTATATTCACAAATTCAAATTCATGAATAAAAAACAAATCTTTTCAGAGTTGACTGCCTATATCAAACAATACATATCCTCTATATGTGAATATACTGGGGGGAAAAAATCTGTTAAAATTAGGGCTGTAGTGCTGCAGAGATCCTCTGACCTACAAATCCTGTTCTCCAGATGTAATCATGAATATCACAATTGCAATATCTGTCAAAATAATCACAATATGATCTTTTTTATCATATTTTGCAGCTCTAGTCGAAACATATTTCCATTGAAAGACTTACAAGACATTTGGTTAAATCTTTTCATTTTCTAACAACCTTTGGTCCCCCAGTTTGTGACTGTAGAGTCAGGTGATATTCGCAAGACTTTGTAAACTTATGTTTCAATAAAGTTGTTTACTTTACATACAAACATAACTTTGACAGAAAAACTAAAAACTATTAAAATAAACAGACATGAGGGGAACAAAAACAGATGGTTATCAGAATACAAAACATTCATAAGTATAATTTAACATTTCATATCCGTTTTATTTTTCAGTGGAGTTTTTTTTCTTCACTTTTCTAATAGTGAGTATTTCAATGCCATTGTTTCTTTTTACAATTAAGATTGTGTTAACAATGACAAATTGTAATTTCAGTGCTATATCCTGACACACCCGGTAGTTTCCAACCTTACATCACCGACGACCTGCAGTCTGCCAGTATGTATGTACCAGTTGTGTGTACCTGTATGCTTCAATTGTGTTAAACAATATACAGGATACGTTTTTACACGAATCCGTTAGGACATTAATTTAGGACTGAGATTTATCTTCTCACCTGCTGCCTGACGTTCGCTTTTCGTCCTTTGGGTCCATCTTCCTGAAAACAGCTGAGTCCGAACAACATGAGTCAGTGACCGAGAACAAAACCAGCTTCCAGCAACACTTCGAGGTTTCAATTACAAATTGTGTGTGCTCATTAACCTGTAACATAAAACTCAATTTCCCACAATCATATGTGGTGTGTAAGACAGTTTGAAAGTCAATGTCCAATTTCCAGCATTGATATCAGACATTGCACCACACACTTTCGCTACCCGCAGGGGGCAAAAAACAGAAACAGTTAGTTCCATCTTTAAGGTTCAAGATAAACCGGGAGGCAGAGAAAAGCCAAAAAAACACCTGCAACACACCGGAGAGACTTTACCTTCGGAATGTTGTCGTTCGGCCGCCGTTCCCTCTTTCTGACAAATTAATTTCGCTCTCTGAACATCTGACGTCGAAACCGTAACGTGAAGTTCCAGCCCACACCGACGTGACGTCGAGCACGTCACAAGCCCAGCATCATCCTCGCGCTGCTGATTGTACTCTGCCTCTGTCACGTACGGGGGTGACGTGCAGTGACCACATTCACTTATGTCTGCAGAGGAAACCGACAGGAAAAAAAAAAAAAGAAGGAAGGGGTCTTTCATCAATAACGAACATTCTGTGGTCCAGACTTTAGTGTTAGTCCAGTTGAAGCGTATGTCAATCATGTTATTTGGAGTCCAGCGGTAAATAAACAGCTACGCATTTTTGGAAAACCAGTCAGCAGTATGTTATTCTCTGAAGTTTGTTCTTTCATTTTTTCCCTCTCCCATAGGCGTCAAAAGAGCCCCAAAGTCTGGAACCAAGCAGTGCATAGAAAACTCTTGAACAATGTTTCCCAAACGTTTTTTTTCTTCTGGGGATCCACTTTTTTTCTTTTTTAAATGACATACTATGGCAACTCAATATCAAAATAGGCCTTAAATCTCAGTAAGAGTTCATTTGAGTATAAATGAACATTCCTGACCATTGAACATATATACACGTTAAATATTTCATGAATGATAAATAAATGCATTATGGTTGAGGTTACAGACCATCTCATTGTTTTTTATTTCCTCTGACCAGGAAAACAAGGACATTTTAGCAAAATTCATAAATGAGACAAAATAAGTGTATTTAGGTGAAATTAACAGGGCCCCTTTTTCCTTTCATCTGTAAATTATGCACAGTTTAAATCCTTTATAAAAGGTGAACTGCAGTTATAAATGTTAAATTTGAATAATTTCTTCCAGTCTTTTATTTATTTGGAGACCCGAATAAAATGTCCCATGACGCAGTCTCTATTGTTATGTAATATCCTTTCCTTCTTTTTTAGTTTCCTTGGAAAAGCACAGGATGTGGTGAAAATCCCAGCCCAGTTTTGCCAAATGGTTGCCAGCAGCTTCATCATATGATCGTTTTGACAATAGTGTTGACTCTAGATGCTTCACATCCTCATAGAACTTATCAGAACAATAATTCAGGTTTGTGTTCCTGAAGTGATCAGTCGCGGTTTACTCACTCACTACTACATGTTCCTTTCCACACTTTACTATTATGTGCCACATCCCAAGCCAAATACTTTTGAAAAATGGTGGGCAAAATCTTGAGAACATCACATGTCAGATGACATCCTGGGGACATGAATGCTCTTCTTAGTGCTGTTTTATTTCTACAGCAGAATCTACTGCAGCTACTTTCTTTCTACCAGAAAGAAAATTGTTCCTACATGAAACTGCTCTCAACAACTGGGTCATGATTTTTGGAAAAAGACACCGGTTTGGAATTTTTTCAAATGTATTTATTTGGTGCTTCAAGGACCACAAGAAGAGGATTATTCAATCCTATTATATTGGAGAGAAGGCAGACATCTCTATGGCTGACATCTCCAAAACTCTGCAACTCACACCAAAACAATCTGGATGGATAAAAAGCACAGGCCAGGGGAAATATATATATTTTTGATTTCGGGGTGGACTGTCCCTTTAAATGTGCATGAAATTAAGTAATTAACAGACTGGCTAATGGTAAAAAATATCACTTCATGTACCAAATCATTTGGTGCTAGTATAGTGAGAGGTAGAATGGTGGTATATTATGACATATTTTGCTACCTTACATGACAGTGCATTACCTGTTTTAACAATAAAATATCCATATTAGTATTGATATTGGTGATCCTGGCCCTTGTATTACTTGTTATCAGATCAAAACCAAATTTTGTGGCATTGCACATCCCCAATAAAAACATACAACTGTGCTTATACTGACTGGTTTTTAAAGCTACTGTAAGAAATTTGGAGGCCCATGTGGACAGAAGCAGTAGTGTTTCCACTCCCAACAAAATATAACATCAAAAATAAAATAATCTAAAGAGAAATCTACTCCTGCTTCCTTTTAAGTGGCTAAGGTACGACTCTCTGTAACTTTCAAAATGCAATGTAATCATGTCATGTAATGTAAATGTATTAATAGGCTCATTTCATCTGATTTCAGATGAAACAATGACTGTTGTTAAGCATTACATTAATAGCACAGTGGTGCAGCAGTTAGCACTGTTGCCTCGCAGCAAGAAGGTCCTGAGTTTAAACCCCCCAGCCAACTGGGGGGCTGGGGGGTTTGCGGCTGGGGCAGGGCCTTTCTGTGTGGAGTTCTCTCTGGGTACTCTGGCTTCCTCCCACCGTCCATTAATTAGGTTATTTGGTGACTCTAAATTGTCCATGACTGTGAATGGTTGTCTGTCTCTATGTGTCAGACCTGTGATGAACTGGCGACTTGTCGAGGTTGTACCCCACCTCTCGTTCAGCTGCGATCAGCTTCAGCATCTGCAACCGTTAAAGGATAAGCGGTCCCAGACAATGAATGATAGGCATTAACAATAACTATACAGAAATAGCCAAGTATCTCACTGATGGTCTTGTTTGCTTATGTAGTCATATAGAAGCATCAGTATTAAATTGACACTGTTTCATAACCAGTGAAATGCTCCTTGTAGTAACTTTAATGACTGAAAATATTGTTACTATTCTGTTTGTTTGATGCTGAGTACCTTTGAAATACCTGCAGTGAAATGAAGGTTGCTGAACTGTAGTTGCTGGTCTTTGTATGGACATTCCCCCAGTGCATCAGTCAGAATGTATTCAGGAAGGATCCCAGCATTCATTCACTGTACCATATTCAATTTAGTTTAAGAAACAGCAATATAGTGGACACTTATCCACAGAAGACCTTTCTCACAGCAGTTATTTTATGAAATAGTAGTAAACACAGTAACAAAATAAAGTAAAGAAGAAACACAATAGTAAACACAGGTGTTACCAATGATACTAATTAAGGCTTTGCTCCATTCAGGTGAAACAGCGTCAGGGTGCTGCTATTGGACATGTTGACTTACTGGAAAAGCTGTTATACTAAATGGAACAGGCTCTTAATTAGTATCATTGGTGAGTAACACCTGCATTTACCCAATTATTTCATATCAATATGGCCATAAATCAGATCTGTAGGGAACTCACTTGGAATATTTCGCTGCCTGGTATTTGCATCACAATAAAAAGGTGAATGAAAGGAAAAGCTTGAATATGAAGAAACACATTTGTACTGATGATGATGAATATGATGTGATAAATCTAGAAAATGTTTATACCTGTTGAGAGAGGCCATACTGTTGCATATAGACAGTAGAATGCAAAGTTTGACGCTGGTACTGCAGAGTTGGGTGAGGTTTTTCTGGATGTTTGTCACAATGAACAAAACATTACTCACAGTCATTTGATACATGACCAATATAAAAAATATCAATTTTTGCAGCTTCATGCTTTAATGACATACCAGAGAGAAAATGTCAACACATCAAACTTTTGAGCCAAGCTGTCCTTTATAACCCTGCTAATACAGCTTATAACAACCATCACTGTCACCTCAAGTAGGGCTTCTTTTATGACTCTCACTTAATGTTTGATGATGAGTCTGCATTAAATGTCTTTTTTTTCCCCCATCAGTTTCTTTAAATGAAACATTACCACCACAGCTGAAAGGTAGCTATTAATATTTTATGTTTAGAACATTTTTTACAAAATATAAATACTTCACTATAGCCAAAATTGTACACAGCAGAAAATGTAAGCAAAAAATGCAATTCTTCAGCAAACAAAGTAGTGTTTAGTATTATGACTCCGTGCAACTTCAAGTCAACCAGTTATCAAAATAATAAACATGCAACTTAAAACATGCAAGTCAAAATATCATAAGTTAAATTAAATTCACCAAGAAAAGCAGTAAGAAAAAGCAAAACAAACACTTGTTGCGATGGCGACCACCTGTGCAAATTTCTTAAGATGAGTGAAGCTTTTCTGCCATCCTAAAAACAGGAGGAAAAAAAAGACATTATTTTTCATACAAGTAATGTTTGTGACTTCATTTTCCTAAAATACCACACTGAATTCAAAGATGTAAAACCACCCATAGTAAAGCATACAGTAAGACAATGAAAACTGTAGTTTTATACCAATGTGAAATACTAATTAGTGCTCAAATTTAAATCTGCATTCCATTCAAATCATAATCTAGATTTTCTCATTTGTTAGAATATCAAAAATGTTTGATAAAGACATACTGAGTTCAATTCATAAAAATAAACTTACATTTCCTCTTTTCCATCATTGCTCCTCGTTTCGTGAAGCTTTAGGTGCCCGAGATCTCTCTGTTAAGATAGTACAAAAACTTCATTCAGTTCAAAACAGCACTCATCATTATTTTGCCCATTTATTTTGACCACAATAAACTTGAATGCCAACATCCAACTTACTGCCTCAGTTAAGACTATAGGGTGCTCTGGCAAGAATTCCGGCCTCTTCCTGGCCTCTGGACAATTTGCCAGAGCGATTAAAAAATCTCTTGTGTAAGATATTCTGCCTACAAAAGACATACATTAAAAAACACTAGAGTAAATCACAATTCGGGAAAAATAACCACCATGCTTAAAGTAAACACATAAGCATTACTTTAAAAAATGTCCAGTTTTCAGGTGAGGAGAAATGTGTAAATTTCAATAGTCATTAAAGTACACTTCATGTCTTACCTTCTTTCTGTTTGTGCAGGTTGACAATCTTGAAGAACTGCTCTATGCCAACATTTGTCTATCAAGTGCAAAATTAGAAAATTCTTCTCTAAATCAACTGCTTAACAGGAAAATGGTTTATTTAAAGTCTATTCATGCAAAAATAATGCTAAGACTAAACGAGAGAATAGCTGAAATGAATGATTCGTCGTTGCAAAGAAAATTAATCAGAAACCATTTTGATAGTCATTTATCAGCCAAAACTGCCAAACACTATTTCAAGTTTTGAAATGTTATAATTTGCTGCTTTTCTGTTTCAAATCATTGCAAATTGAATGTATTTGGGTTTTAGAACTTTAAAGGGAAATTATGACAGGTATAATTCACAATTTTCTGACATTTATTAAATGGTTAATCTATAAAGCCACTAACTGTGAGTTGCAGTCGTCAGTGGTGGAGGAAGTATACAGATTACTGAGGTATTAATGCCACATACGTATAAGTAAAGAAAGTAAGTTAATTAAAAGTAAGTATAATCAGGAAAATGTACTTAGTACAGTATTAAGAGTTAAAGTAGGCAATGCAGGAAAATGTCCCGTTATTGTTAAAATATTATATATAATATCATTAAATTATTATTACCCATGCATAGTTTGTAAAAGTCCTGAAAATAGTGAGAAATGCCATCACAATTCCCCAGAGCCCAAAGTTAAATATCAAAATTATTATAAATAATCTAAAATAAAATTATTAAAATAGTTTGAAGAAAAGGCAGCAAACCTTCGTATTTTTGAAGCTGGTACCATGAAATGTTTTACATCATAGTTGCCAATTAATTTTCAGTCTACTTGTTTCAGCTGCATTTGTACATTTAGCACATTGTATATGCAAAAATCTTAACTTGTAAAGTAACTAGGTACTACATCTGTCACATAATAGTATAAAAGGTAGAAGTACAGTATTTTCTTCTAAAATGAAGTGGAGTAGAAGTAGGGAGAGGGATGAGATAAAAACAAACTCAAGTTAAGTACAAGTACCTGAAATATGTACTTAAGCAAACTCATTTAGTTACATTTTGTCACTGGCACTACCCAAAAATATTATCTTCTTTGGGATTTCTTACCTCTTGATCCACTTCCTCTATCAGTGCCTGTACACATGTAGCAGCATTTATATTGGGCCCTAAATGAAGTGACAGAATTCTGATGTGAGCAAGTTGATATGTTTGAACACAATAACTTTCAAACCAACACATTTAATCTATTCCTTTAAGTTAGATCAGCTGGTGCAGACTGCTTACCCATGTCAACATGGAGGCAGCGGCGCAGGGGTCTTGCAGGCTCCAGATGTTTTTGGAGGACTCTTCTTCTTGATACCTCCATTCTGGTTTCAGTAAGGTTCAAACATGTTTTAAACCTACTACACTATACAAGCCTTGATAATCATGTTTATACTGAGTGGTGCCGTATTACACAGGCAGACATAGCTAATATTTTGATTAGGGATGCACAATAATATTGCCACATCATCAGCATTGGACAATAAAGTCCTTAAATTGAAAAACTGGTATTGACCCAAAACGAATATTCCTGCTGATAAGATGACGGTTTAAGTATCATACAAAATGCAAGTATATCTATGGTTGAGGAGCCTTTCTAAGTGTCCAAAGCAGATAGGAAAGTTTCCCAATGTGGTCATGCAAGGAGGAGCCAAATTACATACCTTCAACACTACACATTTAATTGCAAATCTTAAGAGCCTTCATCCCAGTAATTTGATTTGTGAAGAGCAAAGAGAAACAGGCATCAGCTAAAAAACCTCTCAGTAGTAGTCTTCTAGTAGCCCAGTGAATGATGAACTTAATTGCCAACTGTTTTGATGATGACTAGAGTGACTTTTTAGTCTTAATTTGAATCCCAATGTGAATATTTTCTGGTTTCTTTACTCCTCTATGACAGCAATCTAAAGATCTTTTGGGTTTAGATAAAATAAGACATTTGAGGACATCATCGTCATCATCATCTTTGAGAAACAGTGATCACCATTTCTTGGCATTTTATGGATAAAAAAGCTTATTGATTGATCAATAATGAAAATAATACATTTTTAATTTGTTTTTAAAGGCAGGGGTTTCTATATAGTTAAAAACCAGTCTTCAGCTAATCTTTGCCAAATCATAGCAGACAGGTAAGATAGAAAAAAGTATTAGCTAATTAGTTAGATCATAAGTATCTTACATAATTTAACGGACAGCAATGTTAAGTTTCTTTAGTGGAAAGACATTTAACAGTCACTAGGGCTGCAACTAATGGTTATTTTCACTGTTCATTACTCTTTAGATTATTTTTATTGATTGATTGTTTGTTTGGTCTATAGAATGTCAGAAAATACTGAAAAATGTTAATAAAAATGTTATAATGGAGTAAAGAAACCAGAAAATATTCACATTTAAATTGCTAGAACAAAAGAATTCTTACATTTTTCTAATATATCACTCAAACTGATTATCAAAATAGTTGCCATTAATTTAATCATTGATTAAATGTTGCACCTCAAGTTGTTTGTCTATAAAATGTCTGAAAATGGTGAAAAATGTCACTCAGTGTTTCAGAAATGAGATGCTACATCACAAGGGGCTATCCTTCAATAAATTCCAAGTTTTAAAGGATAGTTCACCCAAAACTGAAAATTTGTTCATTATCTACTCACCCTCATGGTGACTGAGGGTCAGTTTTTGTTTAGTAGTCCACAAAGCACTGCTGGGGTTTCACAGGAAAACAGCGCTGCAGAATCTCCCTAACAATTGAAATGAATGGTGACCAGTTTTCAAATGTTAAAAAAACAAAAAAACAAAAACAGAATGAAAACATAAAATGCCTCCATATTATTAATCTACTGCAATCCAAGTCTCCTAAAGCCCCGACATGCCAAGTTGACTATAAATATTATTTATTTATGTTATATTCATTTACAGCATGTTTTTAGCCTGAATCTTGACTATAGATCCTTAGCTTGGAGCCACGTTCATGTGTAAATGGCATGTCGAGACTTAAGCAAACTTGGATTATGTCAGATGAGCAGTATATAGGCATTTTATCATTTCTTTCCAGTTGTTGTGATGTGTGAAAACTGATCACCATTCACTTACACTGTTTAGAAAATTCTGCAGTGCTGTTTTTCTGTGCACGTACAGCAGTGTTTTGTGAACAAATAAAATAAACCTGATCCTCAATTGGCATGGGAGTGATTAGATAATGACTAAATTTTCATTTTTGGGTGAACTGTCCCTTTAAAGCCAAATATGACGTTCTCAAATATCTTCTTTTATCCACAACCTAAAAATGCTCAGTTAATTATTATAAGAAAGCAGAAAATATTCACATTTCAAACGAATTAAAAATATTGATCCTTTTTCTGGAAAAATTACTCAAAATCGATTATCAAAATCGATGCCGATTAATTTAACAGCTGACAACAAATGGATTACTCATTGCAGCTCTGGCAGTTACTAACCAGGAATGCCCAGGTTGACAGTAGCATAACAGCTAACGTGATCAATTCAATACCCTATTAGCTTAAGTAGATTAGACTAACTGTAAACTAACTTGACGTAAATTAATAACTTAACACTTGTTGCAGAAAACAGTTTGCAACCCACTCTCTGCTTTGACTGAGCATTTTAAAAGCCTGTATCGAAAATAGGTGGAAATTTATTCTTGCCCATTACAAAGTGTTTAATGGCAGACATCTGTGTGAATCACGGACTGCATGACATAACGGCTAGCGGCTACCGTTAGCGGTTCTGATTAACGTTTGCGAACCACTGCCTTTTCACGGTCGTGACCGTGTCTAGTTGTCATACGTAGCTAGTACAATTTAACATTAGCTGACATTAACAAAATATGATTGTAACAGTAAAATAGTTTACATCAAGTGGAGGCAAAAGCGACTTCACAATGATGCCGAAGTTTGAAGTTATACGCACCCTTCCATCTGGATATTACCATAATTCTAGCTAGCGTTATTAACATTTTGCCCAGTAACTCAAGCTGCATAGGAGTCCTCAGCCTAGTCGTGTTACTGTACAAAGGAGACATTGGGTTTAATTATTCACCTGTACTTCCAACAAAATGCCCCCAGTCAGCGTGGTTTTCTGCCTGCTCACTTCACCGGTGACATGCTAGTCACAGCAAAACCATAACTTCCGGTGAACAACTTTCAAAGTAAGTTTTTTTGCGTGAGTACTATTAGGACAGAAATTCTAATTTTTTGATTTATTACCTCACAAATGAAATGCCTACATTTTTTTTTTTTTTTTTTTTTTACTTTTTTTAATAGTTAAGTTTTACTCTGTTCATTCAATTTTAATGTGTTGTTACTTATTTTGTTTTTGTAAAGTCAAACTTTCAAAATAAAATATTTATTAATATATAAGGTTAATGTGACTAACAGCTGACTGTTCAGGAAATGGCTGATGAATTTTGCCCAAGTGAACAGATAGCGCTTGTATTTTATACTGTAAATTGCAAATTGCAATGTGGCTGTCTTTGATATCTCTGTGAATGTATGAACATATGTCATTGTGAAGGTGTGGCCAGAAGTGATGCCTAATCTTTATATACAACATATATAAAACTCATTAAAAAGTATACTTGAATGACAGACTCCTGCTGTGAGGTAATTTTTGGACCTATCTGAGTCCAAGCTCTTAAGGGCTTTCAGAAACTGCAATAGGAAGATGTAAAATAAAACTGTAACTCCCAGCAGTGCTTATACACCAGATAAATTAAAGCACCTAAATCTACTATAGTCTCAAGTGTCAGTAAGAGTTAAATTTGGTTTAGTTTTGTTTTTTTTATCACCCCAAATAATAATCATGTATATTCAATCATTTATCAAAATTGTTATATGGCCTACTGCAATACTCAAATCACAGGAGATGCAATATTTGTTAAAAGATGAACACCATTTTAGATTAAATATTGTCATGCTGCAGAGATGCCCTGGCCTACACATCATTCTACAGACTTAACAAAACATCCATTTGGTACAGCTTCCTGCAAAACGTTTTTCACTGAAAATAACAATAATAAAAATGATCATTCCCACTAGTGTTACATTCATATCACTGTATTTTCACCTTCAAACTCTATCTCACTGGTAGCCCAAAAGGTAAAACACCTGTCGTTAGTGTTAGAGGCTAGAGGCAAGCTTGGCACTTCAAACACAGTTTCTCATAGTAGTCAGTCTGACTCTTCTTCCTTTTGAACTGCTGGATTTTCTAAAAAGGATAATACTACACACCATGGCTTACTATTCAATCCTGAATACAGAAAACCTCTAGGGTATCCCAGGAATACATCTTAAAAGTTATGATAGAAGAATTTTAATTGGTGATTAATGGGCACTTTATACACATAAGGCTGATGTCATTAAGTAAAATTTGTTTGTACTTTAAGTGACAGATATGTGAAGAAAACAGACAATTCAAAGGTATGTGTTTTTATAATAAAAAACACTTCACAATATACACAGACAGCAAAATGAAATGTACATATATCTTTCCACAGTGTCACAAGGTGAATTAAACAAAAATATTCAATCAGAAAACCAAAATCTTACCATTTCACTTTAAGATGAGCGTTGCATACAAAACCTGTTTAGTCAACAGATAACACTGCCTAATCACAAAATGTATTTCTCAATGCAGTTCTGAAAAAAAAAAAAAAAAAAACTATATAGCTAAATTCACAATCATATAAAGCCATGCCACATTAATCAAAAATCAAAAGAAAAGGCAATTGCTTCCCTTAAAAGCGACAGTTCACCAATATCAAACACATATCGTCCTCCTAACTGTGGTGCTATTCATCAGTCTAAATAGTTTTGGTGTTAGTTGCTGAGTTTTGGAGATATCGGCAGTAGGGATGTCTGACTTTTCTCAAACTGAATTGGACTGAAGGGTTGTAAACTCCAATAGCAAGGTCTCTTTCCAGAAATCATGACCCACTTTCTCAAGATACACAACCACAACCATTGTTGTGAGCAGTTACACAATGGAACCATTTTCTTTCTAAAGTAGAATCCACCAGAACTACTTACTTTCTGCAGTAGAATCAACTGGAAGTACTTTCTTCTTTGCTAGACAGAAAGCTATTCGTACATGAAACTGCTCACAACAAGGGTTGTGGACTATCTTGAGTACTCACATAATGATTTCTGGAAAGAGACATTGCTGCTGAGTTTGTCAAATGCATTTTTTTTAGCATTTTGAGCACCACAAGCTGAATGCCATCGTGTGCAGCCAATATCTCAAAAACTCAGCAACTCATACAAGAACAATTTAGATGAATAAACAGCACTACAGATAAAAGGAAAAATGTATATTTTTGATGTTGGGCTGAACTGTCCCTTTAAATCAACTTTGCTTCAATCAACATGTATTATGTCCAAACAATACTGCAAGAGCACTTTTACACAAGTAGTAGCTGAATTTTTCTTGGACCTATTGGTCTTCCACTCAATTCCTCGATTGCTGTTAACGCCTCCTGACGGGACTCAAACACTGCTGTTGCAGAGCCTTTAGGTTTTCCACTCTGATCATACTGCAGGGAGATGGATCCAGGGATAATGCGATACCCATAGCAAAAGTCATAGATTTCTTCACTTCTGATTTGGAATGGCAAGTTAACAAGCTGTACACAGGTGGGACCATCAAAGTGCTGCGCTGAGGGAGCAAAGCCACCACGAACGCCATTACCTCTGTCTTGTGGAGCATATTGGTCTACTGCATAGGGCTCATGTACATTAGTCATTTGCATATTACCATCACGGGGCATCCTTAAGTCAGGGTACTCAGCATCACCAGGGCGATAAGATGCCTCACTGCTTCTGCCTGAGTACTGCTCCTCTCTTGGCAGTGGCTCTTGCACCAATGGTAGATCAACACCCAACTGCCGCATCTGAGCACGTGAAATGCATTTCAGTATGACTTCCGACCCAAGAAACCTTTGTCCATTCAGAGAGAGTGCACTCGTAGCCTCTGACTCAGACTGGAAGAGAACCAAAGCCTCCCCAACCCCAGCACCTTTATGGTCACGCAGCACAAACACCTTGTCCTCCGTGATATTAAACCCAAGGAAAAAGTCCATAATCTCAACTTTGCGTACATCAAACGGCAGGTTCCGCACAAACAAACATGTCTTCTCAGAGTCATAAGCATCTCTAGGGTAAGATGGAGGCCTCTCCTGTAACCTTTCTGAATTTCCAGGAGATCTGTTACCCATGCTCTGAGATTCCAGAAGGGTGATCATTTTTTCTCTTGAAATTGGACGTGTTGTAACCCAACGATTGAGAAACAACCGCTTTTCATTACTTAAGGCATCACAGTAGTCACGTAGACTCTTGAACAGCACAAATGTGGATCTTGTTCTTCTCCCATCACTGCCAATTAAGTGCAGAATCTGGTCATCCTCGAGCTTTGCGTTGCGAAAGAGGTTTTTTATGTGTTCTTTTTCTGCTGCATAGGACAGATTTTCCAACAGGACACAGTACTCATCATCAGGAGGTGCTATGGACCTCTGAGCAAAAGGTGACGGTGATCTGGCACGATGCTGTGGATTCCTTTGATGG
The DNA here is from genome assembly GCF_056507025.1 of Lutjanus erythropterus. Classification (NCBI taxonomy): domain Eukaryota; kingdom Metazoa; phylum Chordata; class Actinopteri; order Lutjaniformes; family Lutjanidae; genus Lutjanus; species Lutjanus erythropterus. The sequence continues at coordinate 22,097,897 of NC_139325.1, read as the reverse complement.
CGAACAGGTGATCTGTCCCTCTCAAAGTTGTCGCCTGTGTTGCCAGTCATTGACACTTGACCAGTAGCCCGGCGCCAGTGTTGTGCTGTTGTTGTGCAAACCTCCACATACCTTGACCCAATGTATCTCCTATCCCTCTTCAGGCCTTCATATGCATCCTCTCTTGTGGCAAATTTGACCAGACCTTTCCCATTCTTTTGACCACGTTCATTTTTCAACAAGACCATTTCATCAATAAGTAAACCACTGAAAAAGTCCTGAACTTCTGCTTCAGTCACAGAGAAAGGCATTCCTTTCAGAAACACAACCAAGAGGTCATCTGGGTTTGAAGCCCTCTGGTGCTGGGGAGGAGGACTATGACCCGATCTGCTACCCGATCTCCTCCCCATCTCATGCTCGACAGATCTTCTAGCATGTCTTGCATTATCTTCAAGTCTCCTCTTTTGATCTAGCTCAACATTTTTTGTGCTCCTTTCAAGGATGTTCTGCATCTCTGTTTTACTACTTAGTAGTAATGTAACAGGTGCGCCCTTAATGAAACCCCCTGAGCGTGTCATGGCTCTTCTTGCATCTTCATCTGAAGCAAAGATAATGAAAGCTTCCTCTAGCTCCCCACCAATTATATGCACCCCTCCATCTGGAATTCTGAGGCCAGAGAAGAACTTGCGAATATCTTCAGAGCCTGCTGTAATCGTCAGTCCCAGTAAGCGGATGACAACCGCCATGCTGAAGCACAAACAACAGCACCTGTAGACAGAAGGGTATAGAACAACATTATTGCCAACAGAGCATCTGTAGCTCTGCGTCAATTTCCTGGCATTCCAATATAGGACCTCTGAACTAGAACAGCAATGTAAGACAAAGGACACCATTATGAACAACTATGCCCACAACAGCCACTTTCAAAACAGACAAGTTCCAATAGATGATGTTTACAATTCAACATATACTGTAGCTCATGATCTGGAGTAAAACATCTCACCACATAATATCAATATAAGCATCTGACTTTTGTTACATGACAGCTAGACTAATGAAGCCAAATATTAACTACAAACCACTTTCCAAACAATTCCTACCTAAATCTTGCTCACTGTATTAAATCAAGATCCACGCAAGACACTTCATCACACAACCTCATTATTACTCACCAACACCAATGGCACAGCTGTCACCATTCATTAAAAAATACCAGCAGATGCTGGCTTAAAAAGAACAATATGACATCATTTCAAAATACACTAGGCAACACCATCTATCATTTACCCTAACCCTAGATCAATTTTATTAGACCAGTATAATCAACCATGCCTTTGTTGGAAAAACATATCTTAAATTCTTGTTAAAAATGTTGCGCTTACCCCACACAAAATCTTTGGTTAACTATTAAAAATCATATGTAATTCAATAAATGTAGTAAATTTTACTAGTGGTGGTTATTTCAAAGGCCATTTCTATAATAAACCAACATAGCTAATACAGTTGTAGTTCGGAAGGCTGGAGGCTAATAGACTGAAAATGTGTCACCACCCAGAAGTCCGCAGGAGACTGACCATAGCCATCATTTCACATTTATGACCTTTCCCCAACATTAATGCTGCATCCAGGTGTCGTGCTTCAAAATGGTAGGTCAAAATGTTTCCAGGTTTACCACCATGCATATCAGCTTATTCAGGCAACACAGTGACAATAACTCCGGGGTCGAGTACTTTTCCGATGCATTTGAGGGGGCCTTCAGAAACAAACAGGCTTGTTGATCAATCATAAATTCAGATTTAAAATGCAGACTCAGAAAAGGCAGTTCTTCAACTGGGATCATATCGACAAAGAATTTCTATTCAATATAGTCTACCAGCACCAGCTACAATCCAACAAAAGCAGTTCTATATCTGTTACTCAGAACCACAAGCTGAAAAGCACCAAAAGGAACAAAACTGATCTCTGAACAAAAAATACTTGCTTACCAGAAGCCAAGATGGTCAAACCAGTGTGTGGCTACAGCCCACCCATCTGTGCCTTTCAAAAACAAAAGTATCACAGCATGGTTAAGAACAACTCCAGTGGTTTGGCATGTTCACGCTAAATAACTAGCTACCTGCTTACACCCTCTGTTAATGGCTGTTATTAAAATAGTTGGCAACTAATTGATTAATCATTGCAGTTACACACTTCACTCAACCCGAATAACTGGACTAAAACGAAGAAACAGACAAACAGTATTTAACTATATAACATATAAATAATAGTCAGCAACAGGCATTTTCCAATACTCAATGCTATTGAAGCAATCTGATCAATACCATAAAAGTACCAAAGTTTCGTAACCATCATTAACCGCAAGGTGATTCTCCATTACTGTGAATTGGCTGCTTGGTTCCAGACCGTTGAACTAAACATGCATGGGGTGAAAGCAAATAGATACTCAGCTTCATTATAAGTCCATAAAATGGCTACACATATCCATCAGATACTACACTGTAATGCACCAGAAAGTTGGTAAAAGACAGTCCCAGTTGCTCTGGACCGCAAGTGACACAAAACCAACAAAAAAGACAAGTATAATTTCCGGTATGTGCACACATACTTGACTAATACAGCTAATTCTGGTTCATACACGACCTCGTACTGTGGTAAACACAAAACCGCCTTATCTAACCCCGCCTTTGTCTCTAGAAGCAAACCCTGAGCAGCTTGGGTTAGCTTTCACAGACAGCTTACTTCAAATAACGATCAGTCCCACGATAAATTTACCACATGTCAGTAAGGGAAAAGGGGAGGCAATAGTTGGTTACTAACCCAAATGGTCATCCACGTAGTTAAATCCACTCTTAGGGCTTTAATATACAGACAGTGACACCATGTCATAGCTCACGACAACACGCGGCTATCTTTCGCTATTAATGGGCAGACATTTCATCGGCAACCGCAGCGTTACGTGACAAACCAAACACCTTCTTTAATTATTGTAACATTGTGCTTAATTTAACTTACGTAGTCCCTTAACTATGACTTCGCAAACGCCCTTTGCGTCCAAACAAAGTTCAGTAAAATGTCAAAGCTAAACTTCCGTTAGCTGTATAGCTAGCAAGGCCACTAGCCTTGTCGTTAGCTCAGTGGGCGGCCCACGGTAAACTGCGCCAATTACAAAGCATTCTTTATTAATCACACCACAATATAACTACCTAACCCAGAGCAAAACTTACACAGTGGACAAGCACTGATTCTCGTTAAAAATCGAGAAGAGCGAATAGATTCAGATCAAGATCAGCTCCGGGTCTCGTCTCGTCTCGTCTTGTCTTGTAGAGAGATCCTTCGCCTTACTTCTTCTTCTTCTTCTTCACCTCTAACGGAGAGCTGCAAACCAATGTGACCGGTGTATGCTAAACACCGCCACCTACTGCATCGGAGTGGGTAAAGCATAACTTAATGAAGAGTTTTAAGATAAATTCTAAAGATTTAAATAAGGCCTTTCATACCTGTAATTGTAATTATTTGCCCCCATCTTCAAAGACCATCGGCCTTTTTCCACATACAGACTGTGTATTGTAGAAATCTAGAAGGAACCTTTTCATGAAGAGATGTGAGACAACGATTACAATTTATAAGTCACGATTTCTCATGTTTTGTTGTATGAGGAGCATAAATTTAATACTTAATGTCATTATCTAGGTGTAACAATATAGTTGTCAGCACTTGCGATTTGCTGGGTGGCAAGTACCCAGCTGTTGTTGTTTTATCCAGTGGTGGAATTCAACTATATATTTACTCAAATACTACTTAAAAATAACTATATAGAAATATCCACTCTTCTCGATGATGTTTATCAAGGTTTATTTTATACCTCTACTTCACTACACTACCACTACCATTTCTTCTTCTTCTACGACTACGACTACTACTACTATTACTACTACTAGAAGAAGAAGAAGAAGACATACTTTATTCATCTCTGGGGGAAATTACATATTTCCCATGCTGCTAATAATAATTGTAATCATTTGTTATTTGGCGTCATTCCTCGCTTATTTTCTAACGTGGCAGTGAGGCTTTTAGTTGTATATATTTTATTTAGTAAGTGGCAGGTTGCAGTGCGCTCCAGGGTTCGCGCCAGCTATGTTCCCACATCATGTGATGTTGTTGAACACAGCAGCCACAGCAAGAGAGAGACACTGAGTGAGGAGGATCAGTGTGTGGAATAAAAAGGTACTTCAAAGACATGCTCATAATCCTTAAAGCAGATCAGGTTGTCACTCTTATTCTCACTTACAGGAGACTCTTTCTGGGGCCTTGGTTCCATGATAATTTGTGTTCTCGATCTTTCCTCCAACTCTTTTGGCTAACTATGTGAGCCCATGCTAGCTCGATAGTATCAACACTGAGCCAGGCTGAAGCTGGGGCGCAGCAGGAGCGAGCGGAGCCTCGGAGCCAGCCACACCGACCATCATTTCCGACAGCTCCGTATGGATTTGACGTCGGCTCACATTGTTACTTGATGTTTTACAAAGGGACGATCGCAGGTGATTTCGAGGATGGGGGAACCTTGTGACCTTAAACACTTCGTAAAGTGAGTAACTCGTTAAGCAATGATTTTCACTTAGCGGTACGTTAATTGTGGTTTAGTTAACCATCTTACTACACACAAGACAAAACATTAGCTAGCATGCTAGTAAAGCCGGGTGCAGAGACTTGTCCATTATACCCTAAAACGGAAACGTGTATTCAACCTTTTCTGTTTATTCAGTCAATTAGGAAAGTATTGACTTAAGAGCACCTTAATAACAGCGACTTAACACCTTCGAGACAGGTCAAAGATCGATACAAGTTAACAACAGTAAGGTTAATTAGCCTACTGGCTACTAGTTACAGTGCGAGAGATAAGCTAGCTCACACCGCTAGCGTTAGCTGCTGAAGCTAATAGAGCTCCTTTTCTAGCCGACTTCGCCTAACAATCCAATGTGATTGTTTACCTCTGCTGCTCAGCCAATAGATAAACAAGTTAAACGCCAAACTTGTTGTATGTCTAAGCATAAAATTGTTACCCAGTCAACATTAACAGCATGAATTATAAATAACACAACACGAGCTAACACTATTTGTAAAGATGGCCCACGGAAGCTCTCTGTTCATGTTAGCTAACCAAAGTTAGCTTAGCTGGTTCTGATATTTTTGTAAACCAGCGTCGCATTCGAGTAGCTAAGTCAATGCCGCCTTGTCTGCATGCTTACTACTCGCATATTTGGTGTAGTATGACCAGTCAGCAAATCTTTATCACACATTTCACTAAATTGACGGCTTTGCACTCATCCTCTACTCGATCTCACAGTGGGAGGAAGAGCCATCCTTTTAAAGGCCATGTTTTGGCTGCATCCAACCCTCCCGCTCAGGCCATGCTTTAGTTAGTTTCCTAATTTGCTTCAAAGCAGTCGCCGTTTGTTTTCATAACAGTGCCTATGTGTTCTTTCACAATAACCTTCACTCTACAGACACCCTTTGTTTTCTGTAGGCCATTTGCTTGCGCTGTATATGTCTAATGAGATGCATGTTGTCTATTCGCCCTGCATCCATGTTTTTCATCTATTCTCGACCATGATAGTACTATTTATAAACCATAGGTGAATGTAACCTTTTATTCATGTTGCTGCTGCAATGTAACCAAAGCGACAGCAGCAGAGAGAAACTGTCCACCGAGTTGAGAAAAGGGGAAATCTTTCTCATTGCAGACATAAATATTAAGACGAGCAACTGGGTTATCTGCCACATTGCAACGATAGATAACAGAATTGTCAGGGAGAGGCTCCTGTATTAGTCGTTAATACTACAACGGTTAAATGCATGTGGCGTCAAACAATTTTTGATATGGTGTATACAGACAATGTGTTTGCACAAGCCAGAGCCACTACTGAACACTTTATCTAACAATGCACTGAATTTCTGTATTTTTCTGCAACTTCCCTCAGCTGTCAGTGGTGTCAACAGTATAATAAAAGTTCCTGGCAGTATAGCTGTAAGCTGTTGTGGACAAATAAGATTCAGTTCATTGCAACCTTATCTTTCTTTTTGTCAGGTGTGGCGTCACTTTGGAGGGCTCATTTCTCTGATTTGGATTATTCTTGGCCAGCAGTCTCCTCAGGCCTTCTAATCCTAGCCGAGTTTCTGAATGGACTCTCTTCTCAAGTCAGAGATCAGGTATTAGACAGCTCAAAATGCAACTCACAGTGTATGTCTTGTTTAGAGTAGTTTTATATTAATTTGGTAATACGTTTTTTGATTGTCAAATTGTATTTTGATTTGGATGCAGTCTATTAATATTTTTCTGCTACCTATTTACTGTTCAAACACTTTGCTATCAAGGTCATCCTAAGCCCAAAGTCTTGTTGTTATTTTTATACTGATAGTTATTTGACAATTAAAAATACAAGACTACCCTCTGCAATAAGTCTTGGGCTGTTTTTTTTAAAATTGATAACTGAAAACATGTTGTCTTTGGTATCTATTTATGCTATCTGTGACAGGCAGGTGAATATATAGGTTTTATTATGTGCAGTGTAACAATAGCTACACTATACAGTACATCAATTCCTCGTGGTTAAAGTGAAGATGTGTAGTTTAATCCTCTTGCATGAACAAATGATTACATCATCTGTTGGAGAGGAAACAAAGAGAAATTATTAAAGCTCCTGTGATCAGCTATCACTTATCTTTCTGTTATTATAGTGGAACAGTAGATGACAACAATGTTTGGTATTGACTATTATGTTCAGTTATCCTTAGTTTGTTTACATTTATTAGCTTCAGACATGAAACAGTCATGCATTGCAGTTGGAGTAGTATTCCTATATTTGGTGTAAAATACTCCTACTGCAACGTTAAGCTAAAAGTGAAGTGAAGTTCTTGGTCTTGTAGGTCCAGTCCATTAATCATTTCATTTTAAGCTGCTTGTTATAGCTCTGTCTATATAACAGAATGTCACTACAGAAGTGTCTCATTTTGAAGGTCACAGAGAAAAAGGAAAAAATGAAATCCTAAAGGATTAAATGACCCAGTTGTTGCCCTGCACCCATATTGAGCCTACCCTAAGGAAAACACACAAACTTTTTAATAGGACAAAAGGAGGAACAAAAACCCAATAATTGACATTTTTACGTGTTGAATATTTAGCCCTACTTCTTTGTGCTTCTTTTTGTGAATTGCTGCTTCAGCTGTTTTTCAAATTGGCATCATCAGTTGCTAGTCTCAGCAATGTAGACAGTCAAGCGTTATGATGTGAGTTGGTTAGGTGATATAGCTTATATAACCCACTCAACAATTTGTGTATAGAATGTTTTTTGGGGGATTTTTTTTGTTTTGGTTTACATAAGGTCTGCTTATTTAGGTCATACAATTACAAAAATTAGTCCCTCCAGGGTTGCGTGTTGGAATATTTTTAGGTGCAAATGAAATTGTTAAAGCAAGTGAATTTTGAGGGGGGAAAAAGTTGTTTTTTCTTTTTTGTATAATGGCCTAGTCCCACATATGTGAATGCAGGGGAGTGGCAGCTAACAAAACAGTTAATAACATTGAGACATACATGTATAACGTTTGTGCTTGAAACTGCTCTGATTGGTGGAATTTGCAGGAAGCTATGACAATTAGTCAAATTTGCAGAAAAGTTGTGGTGATTGGACAGAATTGCAAGGTTGTGCAGAACTGAAGGAGAATGGTTGAATTTGCGTGAATTGTTGCTTTCACAAATGTGGAGGGACGTAAAAACATGGAGGGACAGAAAAAATGGTTAAGCTTTGAGAATGGTAGTGAAACTTTGAAACATGATGAAACAAAAATTATTTACTGTATGAAACCCTTAATTGTACAACATTTGTTTCATATGGCCTTTTTTAGCCATAGCGGGTTTGTTTGGTTTCTCAGCAGTATTGAGGAGGTGTGTGTACGTGTGTGTACATGTTTGTACATGCGTGTGTACGAATGTAGAGAGAGAGATAGCAACATTTTTGTGTTCAGTAGATTTTACCTAACCTTTCCCCCGTATTCCTGTGTGACAATAATGGAATTCTGAATTAAGAAGCATATGAAAAGCCTAGACCTTGACCGTATGTTTTGCAAGCTAGGCTGAGGAGTCTATCTCATTGAATATGTGGTTTATTGTTTACAAAAGGTCTATAGATGTCTTTCTCTGCATGGTTGATCACTGTTTACCACTGTAGCCTTGCAATAAGAGACAGGTCCTGGGGTTGAAAGACCATTTTATCCACCTTGTCTGTAGCTTGCATGCCCTATTCATGTTTGCAGGGGTTTCATATGGATGCAACAGTTATCGTCTATACCAGTGTCATGTTCCTGTCGCTGCTGAGCCAGGCACTGGCTTTAGAACTGCTGTAGGCATTAGAGAAATAATTCAAATATCCAGAATGCCCTCTGATAAGTTATTTTATTTTAAACTGAGCTGTAGATGTTTCAGTGTTCATTTTAAATTGAATTATTACAGGAGTAGCTATCTGTGAATTGGGAGACCAAGAGAAAGTGTTTCTGGTCAAACAAGTGTCCATTGTTTTGTTGGTACTACTTACATATTTTTGGAGAGGTTAATATCAAGTACACAACTTCCTCTTCTGTTTTATCACCAAGTCTCCAGAAGAAAGCAGTTAAGCACTTGTTCGTTTTTTTTTTTTTAAAACATTACTATGGTCACCTACTCTCCTCTTTCGAACATTCCAATGGCTACTTTGCCCTGTAAAAGTTTGGGAAAATCCAATATATGTGCAATCAGTAGGCCGGTGAACCTGACAGCCACAGGAGTGCTTCCTGTCATTTACCTGCCATTCAGATCCATTTCTTCCTGCCACTGTCTCTTTGTTCATCACTGCACAAGGTTCAGTGTGTAGTCCATACATATACTATGATGTGACTGATCTGAGTTATCCTTCGAATTATGTTGCATGTCAGCCATCGCCCCTGTTTCCTGTCAGGCAGTGGAACAAGTACACCTAACACTGTATTGTAGACTTGTGTTTTGAAATCATTAAAGGGTAATTCCAGTACTTTTAAACATGGGCCCTGTTTTAACATATTTTTGGGGGTTTAAATGATATAAAGAGTTTTGAAATCGGTCCAGTAGATTTCCTCATTAGGCAGCTATGAATTACTATTTTTTTTAATTTCATGGGGCTTTTCCACTGACACAGAAGTTGTGCCCAAGATAGGCCTTCTCTGGAGTGGACCTGCTGCGACCAACCCATGACAACCCTCCCTTCTCATTCTCAAACAAGCATGTATTGTGAGACTCAGCTTGTGTCTGTGCAAGTGACCAAAGTGAAAGAAGTTTTAAAATTTTTCTTTCTGTTCAGCTCCCAATACTTTTGTAGCTACCTACTGAATCTCTGTGGACTGAAGTTCAATTTCTCTCCTGTGTCGCTGTTTGTACTTTTAGATATCTGCAAGTCCCTGCCGTGCTGGGCCGAGTCAAGTCAAGCCTGCACATGTATATGGAAAGGGGGTAATGGTAAGAATCCCTGCAGAGAGAGATGTTTTTGTCAGTGGAGTCTAGTGGCTTTGAAGAGAGCAATATAACAGCTGTTTTTGCCTAAAGAAAATGGATCTTACCCTCCTACGAAAAGCTCTATCTCTGTAGGGATCCTTTCCATATTGTCAGCCACTTAGAATAACAATCTGAGCCTACCAGTGGCAAAAAAACAAGCACTCTTAGTGGATGCACTTAGGTGGGCACATTTGCCGCCAAGGATTATGTTGGAGCCATTGCAGTGTGCATCATGACTGTTGACATAGGCAGTCTGCTGGACCAATTACAAAACCCTATGTACCCACGCGTCTTTTAGACCCTATAAATTTGTACAAAAAAATAGGGCCCAGGTAACACTCATGAGCACATACATGGTCAAAGACTCAGACACATCCTGCAAGGTTGCCTTGAAAATTTTGGTTTCTTATGCCTATTGATGATTTTAAATGCCAAATTACATTCTTTTCATGTTGATGTCCAGTCATTATTGATGGAAAATGTAGTCAATTGAAGCAATAATTTCCTCAGTGTGTGCTATATTGACCAAGAAAGCTGAGTTCTAATGCTGCAAAATCTGTTGTTCTTCCTGTATCCAGTGATGTCACTGGATGCAAGGAAGTGACATCACTGTGACATGCAGAAGTCGTGTGCCTACCTGTGAGGAGACTGGGGAGAGTGCATCGTTTCCAATAAGGCTCATCCTTGAAAAAAATGTAAGTAATAGCTATAGGTTAGGGTGGTTATACATGGCAACATGGGTGTGGGCATCAGAAGCTTGAGTGCAGTGCATTTTGGTACATGTAGTTACTGCTGCAAGCAGAAATACTTAGTTTACATGGCCAATGTAGCACAAACTGAGGAATTTATTGCTTCAAATTGCTGCATTTACGATCAAGACTGAAATTGTTATATGTAGTGTTGCATGAACTTTGTAACTTTCTGTCTTTTCTCTCTTTTTATGTTACCATGATGTTCTTATGTAACAACAGAGAGGAGGGGAGTGGTGCCTCGGTAAGTATTAACTAAAATGTGCCTACATATTTGCTCTCATGATACAACTGTCTAATGTCACGATTTTCAAAAAAGAAAACAGGGTATAGCTTTATTTGTCATCTCTTTTATTGTAGGTCAAGGTGGAGGGCCTATCCAAGGCAGCTCTAATCAAAAGCCTGTCCCCCAGAGTCATGCTATCCAACCATCTCCTGCCAAAAGGGACCAAGATGAAGGTCAACCTAGAGGATCAGGGTCGTCAGAAAGTGTCCTTCAGCTTCTCGCAGACCAAGAAGTCACTGCAGAGCTTGCTCTTCATCCCTCCCAGCGCTGACAAGTCGGTTGCCGAACCTCACCCAGCCTTGTCACAGTCACCTTCAGACAAAGGAGGGCAGAATACAGACAGCAAAACTGAGCAAAAGCAGACGCCTATGGTGCCAACATCAACAGCAGAGACACATTCGAAAACACCAGTCCCCTCAGCCACTAAACTGAAACCAGACTTAGCGAAGATGCATTTCAAGAAGCAAATTCTCAGTGTCTCTGTGACTGATGAGAAATCAACATCTCCTGTAATAGAGGAGTCACACTCCCCTGAATTGCAGGTTCTGCAGAGATCAACAAGTAAGAGTGTAAAGGAATTCCCAACACCCCAGCCTCAGAATGTCATCAGTGTCTGTCCCTCAGAGAATGCTCACATTGAAGCCTCTGAGACAAGGGTATCCCCTAGCCTCAAGAAGCCAGCTGCTTCCTCAGGAAAAGATGGAGAGAGTTCCAGTAGTGCTGAGCAAGACAGTAAGGTATACAAAAGGAAAACCAGGTCCCATTCTGATAGTGCTCTCCCTGGCTCAGAATCTGATGGGGATTCAGGCCAGATGTCTTCCAGCCACAAATCAGTCGACTCCAAAAGTAAAACAAACTCTGACAGCCGAAGCAAAGAAGTGAAAAAGTCTTCCTCTGGTTCACATGTGGAGGATAAGGAAAAATGTTCCTCTAAGCGGTCAGAAAACCATGAAAGATCTTCTAGTTACACAAAATCAGACCGTGATTCTAGACACACATCTTCACGGTCATCTCGTTCAGACAAAGATCGCAGAAGGACGCGGTCTAGATCACGGTCAAGATCAAGAGGGTCTCGAACAAGTTCATCTCACTCCAGGTCAGAAAGATCCCGAGGTGACAGAGGTTCACGCTCTGAAAGGTCATACTATCATGATTCTGATCGGAGATCACACAGGAGCTCTCCACGCAGAGAGAGAAGACGTTCACGGTCACGCACTGACAGAGGTCGGGACAGTTCTGACTCTGAGGATGACCACAGGAAGGCAAGAATAAGGACAAGTGATTCCAGTAGATCATCCGTTCATTCAAGCTCACATAAAGAGTCAAAATCATCCTCATACTCAAAGTCTGAGAAAGCTTCCAAATCTGCAGATTCCCCTCATTCTGCAGAGTTGGATAAAAGAACACAATTGTCAAAGTCTGAAAGGACTTCAAAGCGACTCTCAGACTCTGATTCCCAGCGCAAGTGCTCTCCTGATCTGGACTCTAGTTACCGTAAATCTATCTCCCATCACAAGTCAGAGACCAACAGCAAATCGTCTTCTTCCAGTATGCATACCCACTCTCAAGCATATGAAAAACGCCAAAAAAGCAGCTCTAGTGACTCTGAGGCAGATCATAAAGGAAAATCGCAGGCCCCTGACAAAATCTCTGTCTCAGAGGAGAATTGTAAAAACTCTCAAAAGAAAACCAGTAGGTCAGACTCAAAGCAGATAGGTTCTTCTAGATCTTCTATGAGAACCAGTGGACATGATAGACAATCAAATGACATGTTTCACAGTCCTGGCAAAGCACCACCATGTGCAGACACAACAGAATCAAGTTCTCAGAGTGAAAAAGAAAAATATGATTCCCAAAAAGGTGGAAATGAGCATAGTAATCAGGATTTTAAGGTCTCTCACACTGATAAGAGTTTGCAAGAATCTTCATCCAAGAGAAAAGAAACAAAATCAGACCTGGAAGTTCAGAATGAAAAAGTCTCAGCTGTAACCTCAAGTGAAAGCCTAAAGCATGTAAATGCCGCCCTGGAAAACTTGACCAATGTGAAGGATAGCCTTTCTTCTAATAACCGACCACATGTGAACTCAAATGCAGTTGTCTTAAATACATGCAGTAGTAATGACAGTATGATGTTAAGTCAGGACAAGAAAGTTGTCGACTGTTCACCAGGGCCAAAGTCCTTACTTGATACAGGAGATCTACCTGTTACTCATGATGTCCAGCAGAACACTAAACCAGAGATTGTTGAGCTGAATAAAGTTACGACAGTCGACAAGCAGTGCAGTACAAGTGTCCCGGTCACATCTGATTCATCATGTCTTGAATCTGAGAATCAGTTAACACTTGAGCAGCAAAATATGGACAATGTTAAAAAGAGCAGCAGTACTACCAAAAAGTCCAGGTGGGATATTGTTGGACAGGACATCTCAGAGGGTGATCATTCACAAAGGACAGTTTGTGCAGAGAGTAAACATTCTGTTAAAAAAGTGATCTCTGTCAAAAAAATTGAATTTTCTAAAGACTGTAACCAACAAGACACTGACATTAACGATACTATTCAGCAAGAAGCTGAAACACATTCCAAACTGGTGAAGCAGATTGAGATCTCCAAGCAGGAACTTGCCTCAGACAGCATGTCCACGACTGATAAATACAAAGACCAAAGTGAGCCTTCACGAGAAAGCACCAGCAATGACCACTGTGACTTAAAACTGAGTGTTTCTCAAAATACAAACACAAATGAGCCTCTGCACATAAATGATACATCACAAGTCAGTAAAGCTGTAAAGATGCAAAGCTGGAATTGTGATGATCAGGAAGAAAAATCCAAGGACAGTGCTCACAAGTGCAAATTGAGTAAGAGAACCACACAAAATCAGGATTCATTAGGAAGGCAGAGTGAGGCCAGCGATAGTGACAACTCAGAGTATGACTCTGATTGCGGTGAGGCTATAAAACGATTGCACTCTGTGGTGGTGGTGCCAAAGAATTCTTCCCTAACAATGGACACACAGGACACGGGCGCTTCAACATGCACTCCAATGAATAGTTCAGAACTGCATAATGCTAATACAGCATCCAATGTGAATATCAGTGAGGTCCCAAAACAAAGACAGGGAAGTCCTTCCACTGCGCTTGTGGAGACTAGTGATCCATGTCCTGGTGTGAATGATTCATCCAGTAACAGTATGTTGTGCCAATCCCAGAGTAATATGATTGATAGCACCAGTCACTCGGAGGGCTCCAGCTCCATCAGTGGCCAGCCTTACATGGCTGGTCATATCAGTGCCCATGTAAGTGCCACAGATCCTGCCCACAGCCTTGATAATTCCAGACATTGTGAGCAAGGCCACAAACAGCATAATCTAACTAGCAGAGGTGAAAGGATGTTCTCCCGTTACCAACATGACGATTTTTCCAATGCTGACAATATCAATGACAAAAATGGATTCAGCCTGGGTTGGGATTTTTCACAGCCAGAACAGCCCAGTAGTACATACCAGCAGCCTGACAGCAGTCATGGGCCACAGTTACCGAACACTAAACAGACAGGAACCTCACCCACGGAACAGGAGCACTTGCAGAATAATGCCTCCTGGAACCACCAGTCCTCTAAAATGCAGCCTAGCAGAAAAACCTACCTCCATGTGCACGAACATTATCAGGACCCTGCAGGTGAAATCCATCCTGACTCCCTAACTAATGACCATGACGACTACAGTGGGGATAAACCATCTAATCTTAGTAAAACAGCTGTTGAATGCAGTGGACCTAACACTCCTGGATCATCAAGCTTTGTACAAGGTCATGAAATAAGTAGCAACAGCAGGGGCTCTGCTGTGCCTAACCCCCCTAGAGAAGACCATTTTAGACCTCACAGAGGCCGGGGCCCTCCAAAGAAAAGGCGTCCGGAGATTGAGTCTGATTCAGACAATGAGGCAGAAGCTGGACCTGCAGGCAAGAGAGAGTGTTTAGGAGATGCTGACATCTCTAAGGAAAGTCCTGTTAAAGCTGAGGTGCATCGTCCATCACTCACTCTGCAAGACTTTCAAGATGCCAATAAATGGAAAGAATTATCCAAATCTAAGAAAATGCCCCCTTACTTTGACTTGATTGAGGAGAACCTCTACTTAACTGAGCGGTAAGGTGTTGTCCGGTCTGTTTAACAAAACAAATTATTTGGTTTGCACAAAGAATAACCTGATAATTTAAAAACTACTTTCAGGCTTGAGTTTTGAAAGTTTTCAAATGTATTTTACAGAAAGAAGAGCAAATCTCATCGAGATATCAAGAGAATGCAATGCGAGTGTCCTGTGCTGCCCAGAGAGGAGCGTGCAAGGGGAGTATTGGCATGTGGTGAAGACTGTTTAAACCGGCTGCTGATGATTGAGTGGTAAGTTAATTATTACTGATAAAACTGCAAAAACATGTAAGAACTCATAATTTTGAAATTAAACATTTTGCAGAATTTCTACTTTAGGAAAATCAAAATGTTTTTTTTTTTGTGTGTGTGTGTATTAAAAGGATTGTACAATTATTGTAGTCATTATAAATCATGCTGTTCAAATTTGACAATTTCCCCAACAAAGCTTAGTCTGTAAAAATAAAAAATATGGTAATTTGCCTTAAAATGTGTAGAAGCTTTAAGGAATATCTTCTTACTTGTTTACTTGTTTTTGACTATGTTTTTTTTTTTTCTCTCAGCTCCTCACGGTGCCTGAATGGAGTGTACTGCTCTAATCGACGCTTCCAGATGAAACAACATGCAGATTTCGATGTTATCCTCACAGAAGATAAGGGCTGGGGACTACGGGCAGCTAAAGACTTGGCTCCGTAAGCCTTTTAAAATGTTTTTCAAGCATTTAGCATTAAAAGATTCACAAACTTAGTTGTTATTGTGGGACTACCTATTCTTTTATATTGCATTAGGCTACATACAGTAGTAAAGGTTTTCATGTTGTTGTTCCCACATTTATATATTAAAAAGAAAAATATTTAATATATATTCTCTGTCCTAAATCATAAAATGACCATGATATGTCATCAGAGATTAAGGAAACAAGCTTAATTGAAATACTGTTTTCCCAACTACAACACTACAGCCATCATGTTTTCCTTTGAAATTGTTTTTTTTTTGTCTGCTCATTTCATTAGTGTTAAAATTAGTGTTGAATGTTGACCAAATGCGAGTCTGTTTATGAATTGTAAGAAATCATTAATAATCTCATTTTTGAACACTAGGGTCTTACAGATTGTTCCTTTTAAAATGCTAATTGCATCCCAAAACAAAATATGTGTCATTTGAACAGGGTGATGCCAAAGTTTCTATAACTGCAATAAATCAATTTTAAGGTTAAGAAAAAGGCTTTTAAAACATGTCTAAAATATTTTCTTATGAAATTGTCATTTGCGAGGATGGTATTGTGTAAATCCGACAAAAGTTACCATTCTACTGGAATATAACCTTTGTGTAGGGTTAATGTTAAATTTTATGGTTGAAAACAGAGACAGGATGATTGACTTGTTTGTTTTTTATTGCTATCTCAGAAACACATTTGTACTGGAATACTGCGGGGAGGTATTGGACCACAAGGAGTTCAAGACCAGGGTGAAGGAATATGCTCGCAATAAGAACATCCACTACTACTTCATGTCTCTGAAGAATAATGAAGTGAGTGATGATATGACACATTACAATTAATGTTAATATTTAAACTGCAGTCTGGTTTAATGGTTTGGGTAAAGTAGCTTGCAGAAATACTTGACATTGCATTATGTCTCTTCAGATCATTGATGCAACGCTGAAGGGTAATTGCTCTCGGTTTATGAACCATAGCTGCGAGCCCAATTGTGAGACCCAGAAGGTAAAGCGGCAAAAGAAAACACCTGAATTGTACTCCTTAGGTTAACTTTGCGAAAGCTGACCTACTTTTATCTCATTCCAGTGGACTGTCAATGGCCAGCTTCGAGTTGGGTTTTTCACCACCAAGGCCGTCGCTGCAGGAACTGAACTGACATTTGATTACCAGTTCCAGAGATACGGGTACTGTTCTGCACTTATTTTTTGACACCCCACTTGTATCCTGTGCTGTGTATTGTGACATTTTTGTTTCATGTAGATCTGTAACAATGAATCAATTAATCAGTTAGTTGGTCAAAAAAAATTAATTGCCAACTATTTTGATTATCGATTAATCATATATATATAATATGTAGATTGATTGATAAGTAAAATAATCGTTGGTTGCTGCCTTAGCTGCATACATATTTTGACTAATGGTATAGCTGTTGTGATTTCACCTCTTGTTTTATCTTTTTCTGTAGCAAAGAAGCACAGAAATGCTTTTGTGGAGCACCCAGCTGCAGAGGCTTCCTGGGTGGGGAGAACAGAGTTAGTGTGCGGGCAGCTGGAGGGAAGATGAAGAAGGACCGCAGCCGAAAGAGCGCTCTCACCACGGTCAGTTCTTCCAGTCACGTTTGAAAGTGTGTCTTGTCATTGGTTTTATACTCGGCTGCTAGTAGTGAGAATCACCACAATAACTTAATCATCTTAAATTAGCATGCTCCAGTTTTACTGGGTTTTGATGTTAGCCCTGTAATGTATGTATCAGGATAAAATGTCTCCCTAAGAAAGATGTATTATTTTCAATGATGACATCACTTTGTCCTTCCTCAGGTCGATGAGGAGCTGGAGGCATTACTGGAGAATGGAGAAGGCCTGTATGATGAGAAACAGGTGGTTTCTCTCTGCAGACTGATGGTCCGAGTGGAAACCATGGAGCAGAAACTCATCTGCCTCAAACTCATACAAGTACGACCTGAGCAATAGATGCCGTGTTTATATTGTTGACATTTGTTATTTTCAGTACTGATATTATGTTTGTGTTGCACAGGATACTCAAAATCCATCATGCCTGAAGCAGTTCCTGGACCATCACGGGTTGTCTTTGCTGTGGATCTTTATGGTGGAGCTTTCTGAAGCTAAAGGCAACAGTGCCAATAACATCAAACTGCAGATCCAGGTGACTTATGTCATTGACTTTGCATTAAAATGTTCATAACATTATCGCATTTCATTGAAGTAACTGGAGCCTGCACCGTCATATACACTGCCATTTAAGCAAAAATTGCATGAGAGGATGTGGCTGCATCACCGTTGTGCTAATAATAACTTTAAAGTTCACCCTCATGTCTAATATTGCAATTACAGGTTACCAACAAAATAAAACATATAATCAAAATGTATTATTATTGTGGGACAATTCACTCTCAAAATAAAAAAAACAACAACTTTTTGCTAGTGTATCAGTCACATCAGTAGAACTCCTAACCTAGTTTACTACTCCAGCAGTGATTTATTTTCATGAACAGAAACATTTCAAATAACATCCTCCATCTGGGCAGTGTAATTTTTTTAATGATGAGCACAGTGTGCTGTCTTGCTGATTTGAGCATGTTTTAAATGTCTCGTTGACCAGTCAGATTGCTTGGCTGGAACTACCTGTTGTGTAATTATTGTTTGTTTTACAGATTATGAAGACCTTAGCTGTGCTGCCTATTTCTACTAAGAACATGTTGGAGGAGAGCAGAGTCCTGACCTTCATACAGCGATGGGCCCAAACAAAAATTCTTCCTCAGCCTGCTGAGATGGATGGATACTCCAGTGAGAACACTTCTCGAGCACAGACACCCCTCAACACCCCTGACGGTTCCTCCACCAAATTAGGACCAGAATTGGATGGTGACGCCTCCAAACCTGCTGTGTACCGGCGCCTTAAAATCATCAGTGAAAACAGTCTGGACAGCGCACTCTCTGACGCCAGCAAAGCATCTGACGGGAAGGAGGAAGAAGAGGACGATGATGATGAGGAAGAGGAGGAATCCTCGCGCACAGGACTCCCTGATGGCAAACAGTTGAAGGCAGACCCTGTGTGTGAAGCTGCAGATCAGACAAAAGGAATGACAGAAGAGTTGGTGAAAGAGGAGAAACCGGAAGAGACTGAGATGAATTCAAGCAGTCAAAACCAGTCTCAAACTGAGGAGGTAAAAGAAAAAATGGAGCTGGATTTGGAGCAGGAAATAGAGATGAAAGAGGGCACAAGTGAAGGTCAGACAGAAGAACTTGAGGGGCCAAAAGAGCCTAGTGAAAAACAGGAGAGTGGGGAGGAGCAGACCAGCCAGACAGTGACAGAAAAGGCTGAACTTGAAGAAGACCAGCCCGCAATTAAAGATCCCGAGCCGGAGAGTCAGCCCATCCAAACAGATGTTGCTGATGTTCCACCTGAGCAGTCTATAGAAAATATGGAAACCCAGGCAGAGACACAAGAGGCTGACAAACCACCTCCTGGCACTGAGGTTCAACCTGGTGAACCTGCCACCGATGCTGTCCCAAGCTCTGAGACCCCAGAGGCCATTGTGCCCTCTGAGGTCACAGCAACCCCTGTGGACCCGTCAGTGATAGGAACTCCTTCTCAAGATGAAGAGGAAGGTGTCTCAGATGTGGAGAGTGAGAGGAGTCAGGAGCCCCAACTCAGTGCTATGGACATTAGTGGCATGGCTGCCAGGCTTCTGGAAAGCTGGAAGGATCTGAAGGTGAGGTCAAATAGTCACTTTTATTTATTATTTTAAAAAGAATAAGAGACACTATTCAAAACATGAATTTATCTCTTTTCATTTTGTTGGCAGTAACATATGTTTAAAAACCTGTTTTTATTGGCTCAAACTAAAATTTAAAAATTAGTAATTAAATAGTAATGTAATTCAGTCTGAGTTAGACGGGACTAAGATTGGTTATCTCAACAACATTTATTTGGCAGAAAACCAAAAGCATACAAATATAAGTACAATAGCCAATGTTCCGCAGGGCACGTCTATCAGTACATTTCCACATGGCAACAACAGACTCACAGAGCGGTGCGGATCATTTTAGTTTCCTGTGAGCTTGTGTTACCACTTCACAAAAAGCAGTGCGGTGGATCCAGCCTACTACCTGCTGTGGTTATTTAACTGGTTTCAAATTAAGCTTAATATTTACACCGTTTCTCTTGACTGTCCCTCAAAATTACAACATTAGTTCCACATTGTTCCAGTTTGTGGGAGTATAGCCACAGCCATGCAGCCTGCTAACGCCCAGTACAACAGGCTGACTTGCAAAATAAACAGTAAAGCACCATAAAAATAGTAAAACCCACAGCTTCCACACTTGAAGTTGATATCAATCATGCCGAGCTTCAGTTTTGTCGCAAAACAGGCTTTGTACTGGCTGTCTCATTAAGAATACAGTCTGAAGTAAGTTAGCTAACTTAGTGCACACAAGAGCTTTCCAGTTGTTGTGGGGACATTTCCATCAAGTATAAAGTTAATCCAGTGCGTCTTCACTTCCTTGGATGGTGGGAGTAATGTTACATGAAAACTTTTTTGTTTGTTCTTGTAGCCTACAAGTGAGAAATTAGCGTTTAACATTACCTTCCATATCTTCATGTTACACAGTCTGCATGTTGTACCTGAGTTTGTATTAGCAAAGAACAGAATTACTGGATGCAACTCCACTTTTACATGCATAGCCACACTAGACGGTATTGTGTGTAAGTCAGCAAGTAGCAGTGTAAGTCACATGTTTCATATCAATATGATATTATATTGTTTCTGTAGACACAATACAATATTTGCTGGTCTCACAAAGTCTGCCACAATACGATTTTGATTCAATGATATCAGACGATATCATATTTCTATTTTAATACCTTCACTTACTTTTATGTCAACTAACAAAAATCAACTAAAATGTGATTCGGCAGTTTTATAACTTCTCCAGACGTTTGTCTCACATTCCATGGGAATTTCAAAATAAAGGCAAAGTTTTAAGATGGCAATATAGATAAATGTTTTCACTTTGCATTGATTACATTAGATCATTGAACACTGAATCAATAAATCGATCCAGAGTGTTATATTGATCATTACACCCTGATTTGTGAGTCAACGTGACACTGGTGACATCAGCGATCTATATAGACCATTTTTTCTGTTTGTAATCTGTTTACGTGTCTTTGTTTTCTGTCTCTGAAGTTGTATTTGTCCTTTCAGGAGGTGTACAGAATACCAAAGAAGAGTCAGGTGGAAAAGGAAGCAAATGGTAAGTTAAGTCCAACACTGATTTTTGGCCTACAGTTTTTTCCCATATGGTTTTTACTAACTATATTTTCTTACAGATCGGAGCCGGGATAGAGACTTGGCTTTGACGCCACGCACCACCTCTGGCAGCCGAGAACGTGAAAGGGAGCGAGAGAAGGAGAGGGAACGCGACAGAGACCGAGATTATGACAGGGACGGGGATCGAGACTGGGACAGGGACAGGGAAAGGGAGAGGGACAGAGACCGGGACCGGGACAGAGACAGAGACAGAGATCGGGACCGTGATCGTGATCGAGTCTCTGACAAAACTCCACGCAGCACCGAGAGACGGAGGAGACGCTCTACTTCACCACCCTCATCCTACGAGAGGTCCAGCCGGCGCACCGAGGAACGGTAAGTAAATTCTTATGACTGGGGAACATAATGGAAAGTGTAATCCAGAGGCTCCCAACCGGCTTTTTTGTTGCCATTTAGTAAACTGACCTTGGGTAATTTGTAAAGTTTGATTCTTTTAACTGGACAAGGCTCTTGAGCGCAGAGTGAAGGCCCTGTGAATATAGCTTGTGTCCAGGTCTTATCCTGAGTTTGTCTTAAATAATAGTCTAAATGATAAAAAATGATTAAATTTATTTTTCTTCTCAAAACTGAATGAAATACTGAGATGAGTTATCTGTATTTTTAAGGTTTGACTCATCTAACAGCAGCAAGACTCCAAGGGGAGGTGTAGGCAAGGAGCGCAACAAGCTGTCCACAGAGGAGCGCAGAAAGCTGTTCGAGCAGGAGGTTGCTCAGCGGGAAGCCCAGAAACAGCAACAGCTTCAACAGCAGCAACAACAGCAACTTCAAACTATGGCTTATGACCCTGCTCTGGCCTACGCCTCCAGCCCTGGCTTCATCTCATACCCTCCTGGATATCCCATCCAAACCTTTGTGGATCCCTCCAACCCCAATGCAGGCAAAGTGCTGCTACCGACCCCTTCAGTTGAGCCCACCCTGACTTATGACCAGACGCCTCCCCAGCGTCTTATCCCAGACCTGGGACTGACCTCTCCAACCTCCACCTCCCAGCCCACTCCAGTCTCCAGTCTCTCTCAGCACATCACCACCACCAACCTCACCACTGGCAACCCTCAGCAGTACGCACAGCCAACTGTAGCAACCCAGGATGCCGGCGTAGCTGTCCTCTCTGTACCGGCCCAGACGGCTCCTCAGGTACAGGGCCAGCAGAGCTACACCACTCTTTGGGATCCCACTACTCAGCAGGCAGTGACGGTGCAGACACAGCCTGCACAGCAGTACGCCACAACCCCGGCACAGGCTCAGACACAGACGGCCATCTATTACCAGGGCCAGCCATGCCAAACCATCTACAGCATCCCCACTGCCTACCCTCAGGCCAACACTCCTGTTATACAGGTAAGGTGCTCTTTGCCTTGGTCTAATATCCTCTGGTGGTTTTGCTTCACTTGGGTGTTCTAATTGCCCTCTAGAGTGTAATAAATCATGAATATACTAATATTTATTGAAAATGTTAGAACTTGATATGTTACTGTAATGGTGAAATTAATTTGAGACTACACAGCTTACTTTATCATTATTAAATTTAGTACGGTTATACAATACAACGCGGCAAATACTAAATATCTGAATCTTGTTTAGAATAACTGCCTGACCTGATTGTACTATGTGTTTCTGAAGGCGTACACTGAACCCACAGCCAGCTACTTGCATGGCCAGCCTGTGTATCCTGGTCATCAGCAGGGAGTGGTGGTGCAGCAGGGAGGCACAGTCACCACCATTGTCACATCCCAAACTGTCCAACAGGTGATGCAAACACACTTTGTTCAGCTTTTAAAGAATGTAGAGTGGAGAGAAATCTGCAACTTACTTACTCCCACTAAAATTATGCCTTTAATTGAAACAGGATGATGGGGCAAGACATAATACTTTGGATAATTCACAACAAAAAAACATTAATATAAGCCAAGGAAAGAGAGATAATTTGGTGTGAAGGGTAGGATTACAACACATAACACATTTGTGATCATTTCATCAGTTGGAGTTTATATTCTTGAGCAGCATGAGGTCACATTATTTTGAGGGATGCAACAATTCATCTGACAGTTCGAGTCCCTGCTTTTGAGGATCTTCGAGAGTTTCACAAACCTGTATTATGCTTTATGTGATTCTGAGGCAGCCCTCTGTTCCATTGTGTCCACAAGAGGGTAGTATACATCTAAATTATGCAACTCCTTAGAGCCACAGTGAGTGAGTCCAAGACCTGTCTCATACAATGACAAAGTGCCTTTTAAGATGCGCCTAAAGATAGAACAAATAAAGGAAATGGCCCAAAGGGCTCCGTTTATAAATGAGACTGTTAATGTAATCATGTATGACTTATAACTTCAGCTGTCATCAAAAATGTAGCCTAAGTGAATTTCTTGGTAAGGAGAAGAGCCTGATTCAAAGTACTTCAAAGTGAAGCTACATTGATTTACTTCTAATTCTCATTTTGTATTTCTTCTCCTCTCCAGGAAATGATTGTACCCAACAATGTGATAGACCTGCCTCCTCCCTCTCCCCCCAAACCCAAAACTATCATCCTACCTCCCAACTGGAAAGTGGCTCGGGACCCTGAAGGAAAGATCTACTACTACCATATTGTCACTAGGTTGGTATTGCCATTTGTCTTTAGATAGATGGATGGATGAATGTACTTCACTGATCACAAAATGGGAAATTCTTGTGTTAGAGCAACAGCTTATCCAAGCATTGCATGGGAACAGTTAATATGCAGCAACATACTTAAACATAAGAAGAGAGAATTAGATATCATTAGAAAATTAGAGATGGGACTGTGTTGATCCAATATCTGTACTGTTCGATATTGACGTAAGGCATTAATCTGGTATCTACACCGCATGTTTGCCGTGCTTTTTCTCTTTGTAAACACTATATCAAGCAGTGCAAATTACACAACAGAACAAAACGGTGTATCCCACTTCTACTTTGCATTTGCATGTAACACGAGAGAAACGCATGAGAAGTTACTGTGGTTCAGCTGGAGTGAGTCAGTGTACCAGCCATCTCACTCACAGTGTAAACAATATATAACTGGCACACACTGCACAAGCTTCCCAGACTGAAGTTCATTTTCAGCCTCTAGTATTGGTATCAAATATTGGGTATGAATTGGAACTGAAACAAAGTGGATTTGTACATCTCTAAGAAAAATATCACAAAAGTAATAAAATTTAAGCAAAAGCTCAATAGATAAATAGTACACAAATCCTTCCCCATTGATAATAACATATGTATCTATAGAATATGTATATAATACACAATATAAAGAATATGCTATAATACAATGCAGATCTACTAAAATAGAAATATTTTACATTATATGCAATAGAAATAGGCAGAGTTATTGAAGCAGCAAAACAGTGAAGTTAGGTTCAGACAGAAACAATAGAGCTGAAAGTTCTCTGTTGGACAGAGGTGAGGTGTTGTGAAGAGTTAGAGCAAATGTGTGTCTGTGCTTCCCCTGCATATATTTTTGTCTGGCATGACTTCCCTCTGCACATTAGGCAAACTCAATGGGACCCTCCAACCTGGGAAGGCAGTAGCGACAACACTAGTGTGGACCATGAATCTGAGATGGACCTGGGAACACCCACCTACGATGAGAATCCTTCCAAGGTGAGTTTTGAGCAGTGATCATTTTCAGTGTTAGTTGAAATGTAAATCAGTGTAATCTCTGTGCAGTAGTCTTGGATTGGACTTGGATTCTTTGGATAGTATCTACGTAGTGAAAAGAGAAGTCTGTGTTTCTCCATTTGATGATGAGGAAGTATCCTCTTCACTTTTCCGTCTGGATCCCAGAAAGTTTGTGCTTGGATGCAAAACATGATTATAGTGTTTGTTCCCTGAGGTAATTGAAGATGCTGCACTGGTGATTACTTTCAGCTGTGTC
The DNA here is from genome assembly GCF_056507025.1 of Lutjanus erythropterus. Classification (NCBI taxonomy): domain Eukaryota; kingdom Metazoa; phylum Chordata; class Actinopteri; order Lutjaniformes; family Lutjanidae; genus Lutjanus; species Lutjanus erythropterus. The sequence goes on along the minus strand of NC_139325.1, from coordinate 22,073,223 downwards.
TCAAGCAGAGGAAAAAAAAATCACTCAGCACAACACCATATTCATTGAGTGTTATGACCTCGATGACAACTCGTTCTCGTAAAAATGGCTTCATCAGAATCTTCACGGAGACAAAGATTTGAAGAGAGGATCCACTCACTCCACCCCCTGCTCAGCTGTCTGTCCCCTAGCCTGAAGGCCGTGAGGGGAGGGGTGGCTCAGCTCATCTCTTCTTCCTCTGCCTAGTTTGTTTTCCCTCTTCATTTTTATCCTGACTTTGAGGATAATAGAAACCATCTGCTTGACCCAGCATTCATTTATTTGTGGTTTCTCGTGTTAAAGTCCAACTACACAAGTGTCCCTCTTGTCTCTTTTAAAAAGATGTAACAGAGTTGGAAAAAGCATCAAAAGCTGAGATGGTGAGATCTATGTTTTTCATGCATTTCCCGCCAAGAACAGCTACAAGGTCATGGACCATTTCCCAGCATGTGTTTAGACCGTGCTGGTGTCCACGTTCAGCAGTTGAAACTATGGCACATGCTCTGCACTTGTTAAGAGTCCGATTACACCGTTTCTTGATTCCTGGCCCTGGCACTATGTGTGTGTGTGTGTGTGTGTGTGTGTTTGCTTTTGATCCTCACCACTTTGTTGTGGGTATAGCAGGTCAGCTGTTGCCTGCTTGTCTTTGTTGTTGAAGGCTGGGGCCAGAGAGGCAGCATCCTGGCAGGATATCCCTGCTTTGTGTCAAGAACCTAGTGAGCAGGTGCTGTTTGATGCCCCACTGACCTTGATAGCTACTGTTTCGCAGCCAGTTGGCATGTTTGATTGAGCTGGTGCACAGGTGGGACCTCACTTGGGATTTTAATTGTAGATGTAAATGTAAATGTCAGTGTGACATGGTAATACCGTCTTCCACGATAGTACCATAGCATTGAACAAGGACAGTAAATACACAGTAAATACACTAAACACAAATAAATGAATTAAAATACCTCAATAGAGTATAAAGCTACAGTTTGCAAATTAAGCAGTGAGAGTGTAAAGATGTGCGGTTTGCCATGACCAAGGTAATTTAAGGAGCAAAACAGAATCAGAGCAAAACAGAGGAGTTCATTTGAGGCAGAAACTATAAACCTGAGAGTCCTGAGTGTTTTCTGCTACACAGAGGTGAGGTGTTATGGAAAGTTATTCCTTTGTGCAGAGTTCTTTTATCAATCCTTGTGACAGCAAAGCTGAACCGGTCTCTTGGAGAAACCATACTGCTATCTGTCCGGTTGGTGGTGGAGAGGGTGGTCAGGGTTATCCATAATCACTAAGTTTGTTCAGTGTCTTCATCTCCGCTGCAGCTTCAAAGTTGTCCAGTTTGCAGCCAATTACAGAGCCAGCCAGTCTTTTGGTGTCACCAGCTCCAAATGCTGCTCCCTGAGCAGACTACGAAAAGAAAGAAGAAGAGTTGGATGGGATTTAGTTTGTGACAAGTTCCACTTCCTAAGCCAAGGGTTTAATGTGAAACAAATTCTATTTGCTTGCACACAAGTATTTTAATCGTATCATCCCTCTCTTCTATTATGTTGTTACAGTTCTCCACAAAGACAGCTGAAGCAGACACTTCCAGTGAACTGGCTAAAAAGAGTAAAGAGACATTTCGCAAAGAGGTGAGCCAGAGTCTTAGGTTTGGGATTCCTACACAGTATGGAAAAATATCGAGTTTGATTTTTAACATTTGCTTCCAGGCTATTGTCCCCGTTCTGTTTTCTAAACTATGAAATTAAAAAATTCGAAACATAAATTGGTCATAGACACAGAATGTTCTTCGTGGCGACTGGGGCAGGTTTACTTTGAAAGAAAATGCAGCAATATTTTTGAATTGTATGTATAAATAACTTCACAGATATCCAAATATTAGCTTGTCTGAACACTTAAGAGTTATATTTTCTTTGTGAGGAAACTATACCTCTGTTGCTGTCATTGTTTTCAGGGTTTTCATTTTTTTTAAATATATATTTTTAAAAATATGGTCTGAACATTCTACAGGGAAATCTTGATATTTGAGTCTGGAAAAGTATGGAATTTTGAATTGGAATTAGAAAATGAGTAGGAATCCTGTTTTTAACTCCAGATGTTTCAGTTTTCCAAACCTCTACACCTATACCTGGAAGTGGAGGTTATGCCTTCTAGCCATCAGTGCAAGTTTTAATTTGTTTTTACATGTTCTTCTCTTTCTAACAAGTCTTCATGTGTATGTTACTTAGATGTCCCAGTTCATAGTGCAATGTCTAAACCCTTATCGGAAGCCAGACTGCAAACTTGGACGCATCAGCAACACAGACGACTTTAAACACCTGGCTAGAAAGGTAAGATTAAACAAAAAAGACATTTATACATGCAGTGAGCATGAACTCCCATTAATGCTGAGAAAGCTTTGAACCTTCCCTCGGCCCCTATGTGGTCAGAACACAATGGTCAGCTTTTTAACTTAAAAGGGAGACAAAGTTTCAAAGTTTCCCTCAAACCAGAACTAAATAGTTGAGCTCCCACGATTTCTTTCTCCAGCAGCCAAATGTTTTTGTATTGTGCCTCTGGAAGAGACTAAAAACACATTGTACATGTAAACTATTATCTCCCTCTCTTTTGTTTTACTCATTCCTCTCTAAAAGCTTTTTTCAACCAGCATCTCTTCAAAGGGCAGCGTTCTGTTTTTCCATGGTTCCCGGTGGGTCCGTGGATTGTGTATGTAGGGAGTGGTTAGCGCTGAGTGCCACTCGGACATACCAGGACTCTGAGCACATGGGCACAATAAGCAGAAGGACAAGTTGGGCTTCACTCATTTAGAGATTGCGTTTTATTGTCTGAAATTATAAAGGACAAAGTCACTAAAAGAGAATTGACCATCCAACCACTCCACCACAACTTAGATATACATTGTAATTATGTAATTTACTGCAGTCTGGTGACAAGAAACATTTCTAACTCTTTTCCTGATCTCTGCCCAACTTTCTAGCTAACTCACGGAGTCATGAACAAGGAGTTGAAAGCTTGCAACAATCCTGAGGACCTTGAGTGTAACGAGAATGTGAAGCACAAGACCAAGGAGTACATCAAGAAGTACATGCAGAGATTTGGCTCCGTGTACAGGCCCAAGGAGGACACAGAGGTATACTAGCCTCAGGGGCCACAGACGTTACAGGAGAAGCACATTTGCCTTTCCATTCACTCTGTCATGTATGTACTGGCCAGCCTGAACCGTGAAGTAGTTTCTTAACACATATTTATGACTAAAGAATTGCACTGCTGCCCAAGAAACTCTCCAGGCGCCGTGGATCACGGAGGAGCCACGTTCTAGAGACTGTCGCTCCAGGTGCAGAGGGCGCAGTGGTCTCAATGGAAGACACTGAGGGGTGCTACAGAGACTAATGTTTTCACTGACTGTTTGATTTTAAGCATTTTTTGTTCCATTTGTTGCTCTTAAATGTTCCCAGATGATCACCTCAATTCCACTTTTTAAACTCTTCTATCCCCGAATGAGGATTGCTCAACGCAATCAGCTTTTGGTATCATATTTATCAAAGTTTCTTTGTTACTTTCCACCTTTAAAAATGGATCAATTGCAGAACAGTCCAGTCCGTTTCCCCCCCGCGCCCCGCCACCACACTTCCTTTTTCTTGTGCACGCTTCAGCCCCCTGCCACTGACTCTGTACTATCTGGTGCTGCTTTTAACTGGGTTGTGGAGGTCCAAGCTTCCACTCCTCAAACCCTGCCTTCTTTAACCACAAGACTTTGGAGCCTCTGTTGTTTTATGAATGCATGATGTAGGCTGAGGTCAGCGTGGTATCCTTATGGAAATTCCTACATTTTCCACGTCTCCCGCTTCAAGTAATAGGCGCTCACCGGGATGAGCTTTTACTCACAATACACTTAGGGATCAGCCAGCAGGTTGGTAATGGGTTTAGTGATAAATATTTCCATGTCTTTTATAAATTTATGTATAATAATGACGGGAGCAGGGTTTGAATGCTATGTTTGATGTGCTGTTTAGCTATGTATCAGTTTTTCCCCCCCGTTTCCTGTCCAACCCCTCCCATGACTTGTTCCTCTTCTTACAGGAGTAATGCTGAAAGTGAAGGTTGTAGCATTGCAGTTTTAGCCGTTTTCTAAAACATCTTGTGTGTTTTGGTTCTTTAGTTTATCATTCATATGTCCTAGTGAGACGTTAGAGACACTTAGGCTGGCCTTGCTCTACACACTGTCGTTCATTTATTTCCAAGATTTTTACGGTTGTCAGGATAGTTTCATTAGCATAGTTAGTTACAGCCTATTAAATTGCATTAAACAGAGATCCAACACATGTATATTGCTTTATATGTGAATATATTGAATAATAGTTTTGGGAATGTTTAAATAAGCAGACACTTTGTAAAAGGACTATCATTTCAGGATTGAAAGTGTAAATAATGTGTAAAATTACCAAAGCTGTATGCAGGAGAGCAGGGTCAGCTCAGCCCTCCTCATGCAGTTCCCACATCATGTCTGTCAAACATAGGACCCCGCTGACTCACAGCCCTCTATTTTATTTCAGTGGTGGGGGAGATTTTCATGCGTTTTCTTTTTTTTGTTGTTGTTTTTGTTATTTTTTTTATGTACAAAGTATGTTTCACCCTACTCTACTGTAAGTATTGTGTAAGCACATTGTCATACCGAGTGTACAAACATTTTAAAAGATAATAAACTTTTTTGTAAAATTATATCAGTGTCCATGCTGTGCGCATGAATTGGGTTGTGTGTCAGTTAAAGGGACAGTTCACCCCAAAATCAAAAATGCATCTTACCTGTAGCGGCATTTATCCATCTACATTGTGTTGTCTGAGGTATCGTCCATAGAGATGTCTACTGTCACTCCAGTGTCATGGAACTAGCTGACACTCACCTTGTGATGCCCAAAACACCAAAAAATACATGTGAAAAGTTCAACAATTGTTTTTCTTTCTAGAAATAATGACCCAGTTACTCAAGACATTCTACAGACCTTGTGGGCAGTTTCATGTAGGAACTACTTTCTCTTTAGTAGATAGAAAGTAGTTTCCACATAAAGCTGCTCACAACAAGGCCTCTGGATTATTTTGAGTAACTGGGTCATGATTTATGGAAAGATACATTGCTGTTCAAATTTTTTAAATGCATTTTTTCTGCGCTTTGAACACAACATACTGAGTCCCATTTTGTCCATTATATTTATATAATATTAAGAGAAGGTAGACATCTCTCTCTGGATGTTAGATTTGGCAGATACTATATGCATCCAGGGTGAAATAGCAAATGTGGCTGTTTACTCCCTAGGTGTATATAGTCTAGCATGGCACAGGCAAACACCCAGGTGTCCATAGCCAACAATGCTATTTGCACCCAGGGCATTAACAGGACATGTGAGTATTTACACCCGCATGGGATCCACCAGCCCCTTGTGACCTGACTGACTATTGAATCAGCCAGACCTACAAGATAAGAGACCTACAGGGAAGAAAACAGAAATAGTTAAAGTTGATGTTAGTTGCACCCAGGGTGGAGTAGCATATGTGGCTATTTGCACTGGTTGGGGAATAGCCAAAGTGGCTGTTTACACCTGGGTGCATATAGCCTAGCATGGCAGAGACAAGCACCTCGGTGTCTGTAGTCAAAATTCTATTTATATTGGCTATTTAAACCTTCATGACAAACCATGAGCTGCAACTGAAAACTGGAAATATTTTTTAAAAATGTAAATAATTCAATTTACTCTAAAGTTAATACTGTTTAATTTCATATTTCATTTTAAATCTCCTGGGTTGGAACACAAACCCAACGCTCGAGAGATTCCTGAGCTTCACTTGTTGTCTACCACTGCCTCTTATTTCCAGAGAATTTGTCACGCTGTACAATTACAACTTAGAATTTAATTTAGGAGACGCTTTTATCCAAAGCGACGAAAGTCTGAGAGCTGATACAAAGCAAGCAAGGATCTAGTCAGGAGAGAACACGAGAAAGTGTCATATAGCAAATTCAAGTCAAGTAGGATGTAGATGCCTACAGGCAGTGCCAGTGGTAATATCCACAGAGTACATAAGATGCATTGGATGTTTTGTATTTGTTTGCTTTTTGTTTTCAATTCACAGATTTCTTGTGTACTTCTTAAATAAATTAAGCAAGTCAGGTGTGATAGCTGCTGTGTGCCTGTTCTTCCCTGGGTGCAAACAGACACTCCATTTAAATTTTTGGGTGAAACTGTCTCTTTAAACAGACTCAGATCTGAGCAAATGTGAGTGACCTCCGTTACATGATTAACTGCAGCGTGCACACCCAATCCCATTTTAGATTGGTTCCCTCCTCTAATAAGGGGCGCACATGGCATGAATGCCACTGCAGCACAGTTGTTGAGCCAGATGTTTGGCTCCAGTAAAGGGAATCAAAGTGATCGACTGCCTTCATTAGAGACGTTCAGTGTGCTCTAAATATGGAGACCCGTGACGAGTGGAGAGAGGCGCTGCTGCACTTCCCCTCTCTCCTCTGTCCCAACCCCCCTCCCAGTGTATGCACATTCCGCAGCCCCATGCCTGTGTGCTCCAGACCGCAGTTAAGCAGTCCCGTCTGGAGTGTGTGACGGCATGTAACACTGCCCTAGGCCATGCAAGATGCCTGCTCCCACTTAGAACTGAATGCAAAAGAGATCATTAACAGATTTGAGTTCAGTGCAGAGCAGAGAGGGAGCAGGAGATTGTGCCTCAGAGAGAAAGAGGAAACTTTCCTGCAGAATATTTTGGATCAAGCTATTATTTTCATTTCACCCTCAAATTATTAAATACCTCTTAACAGATTTCCCTCCGGGTTTTGGATAGGAAATGTTCTTATACACTAAATCCCTTGATAAGGCGTAGTATATTCCAAATATGTCCAAACTTCCTCACTGTGTAATCCATCAAGGGGGTTTTATATTTTACTATAAGTAACAGACATGTCTATAGGGCTGTGGTTGTGGTCTGGTTCAAAACTCATTTTCACATCTAAACATTAAAAAGAGTACTTGCCATTTGGTGGGGAAAAATAAATGTAAATACAAAGGCATATAAAACTGTATCAAAATTAAAAAAAATTACATGAGCAATGCTAGATTTTACATTAAGTTGCTAATTGTTTCGGGCCTATGAGAGGTATGACTCAATATCTAAAAATAAAACCGTATGTCTCAAACTACTGAGGCATGTTGAATCTTTTTGTCATTCGTAGGCTTACTCTCACACTCCTATCACCAACACAGCCATTTATTTTAACTATTTATCCAAGCTATTTTGACTATGTCCATTCATTTTAGCTACCATTTTAAATTTTTAGCTTACTTTTAGGGAACTACGAGTTAGTTTTTGCCATCCATTACTTTCAGGTAACTACCAGTTAGCTAACTATTTTTTTTTCCCATTTTACTCATAGTTTTAACTGTTTTCTCCATTTCAGTTAATGTTATTTATTTAGACATTATTATTAGACATTATCCATTCATTTTAGCATTCACCGTCCAATAATTTCAAGTAGTTACTGTTTATTGATTTTTTTTCTTCTAGTTTTTCTGCTTGCTTGTTTTCAAGCACTCTAAAAACTGTGTTCAAGTGTTCCAGATGATAGGACTTATTTTTCTCTCCATTACATTGTATTTCTTTATTATTATTATTATTATTATTCATTTAACTGTCTTACTCCACCATCTCATTCTCCCTCAAGCAACTGATCTAGAACGACTGGTTTTCAAAGTGAGGTTTGGGGACGAACAGAGGTCTTTGAGTGAGTTGTAGGGAGTCCTAAAAGCAGGAATAGAGTATTTTTACTTCGATCCAAGTTTGATCACTAAATGATTATAAAGATTTAATTATCTTCAAACCTAAACATAAAATAATTACTCTGAAAGGGTACTTTTAGACAAAATCCAAATGAATTTGGGGGTACGCGGTCTAATGTTCATCTGTTGTGGGGGTCCTCGCCATGAAAAAGTTTGGGAACCCTCAATGTAGCATGAAGACAACTGTATGACAGAGAGATTTAATGTCCTTCTCTTACAACAAAACAGCACTGACTTATCAGAGTTATTTATTAAATGAATAAAGCTCTTACAAAAACACATTGAGGCATACAATTAGGAAATATATACACAAAACCATACATGGCTGGCGTTAAAAAAATATCAAACCATCTGAGGCCATCACATACGTGTAACTAGCACACCAAGATGTCCATGGTTCTCATAGATTTTATTTAGTTATAGACTTGAAATGGTGATGAAATAAATATAAAAACATGATGGCAGCTTGGACACGAGTATTGATGTTAACAGTGTCTGGATTTTTTTTTAAGTCTGTGTCAAATATAAGAAATCATGATGACAAAAATGGAGCTGTGTGTTATGAATGTAGGGAGAATAGATTCATTTCTATTAATTTTCTTAATTCTTCACAGGTCAGAAATGATCTCACTTTAAGCCATGACTTATCAAAATAAAGCAATATTTAAGATATTTACAATCATAGATGATTATTAGGAAGAGCTAAAAAAAAGGTGTTTTTTATTTCACATAATGCTTAATTTTTGTGTCTTCTGATAAGATTTGAAACATCAGTGGTGCATAATATATCCTCAGTGTAAATAAATACCAAGGCTACTTATTTACTGCAGCAGAAAAAGGAAGAATAAAAACAGAACAAGACAACACATTTTAAAAACAAACTAATGAGTAGTTCCCAAAGACTGGGTTGCACCAACAAAGATTAATTTAATCTAAGATGAGTTCCACTAGAGTTCAGCAAAACTAGGTTTAAAATGAGCAAATGCAGATTTAATCTTAAGCGGGCCTCTGTTGCACAATTCAAAAAAATCACCTGTTTAGTAGTAAAACGTAAATAGAGTTAAATCAACATGGAGATGCTTGCTTACCAAAAACTACAATAAGCAAATAAACAAATAAATTTGAGAGCTGAGTATTAAGCAGAGGAGAAAACTGTTAACTTTTGGCTGCACTGTATTCCTTAACAAAAGGTTACATTGTTTGCTAGCTCGCTAAAAGATTTTTTAAAAAGTTATATGTTTGCCAGCTATCTAAAAAAGTAAAAACAAAAATATTATACTTGGTAACTAGCTCTCTAGAAAAAAAATGCTGTTTGTTGCATGTTAGCTGAAAATTTTACAAAACATTACGCTGTTTGCTAGCTAGCTAAATAGTTGGTTAGCCCAGTTAGCCTTCTCATGATGACTGTCATACCAAAGTTCAACCTCTTCAAATGTCAGTTTAAAGTTAATGCTAGATTACATTTTTTACTGGAGTTCAAATTTATGTTGGCTGATTTGGAAGTTCAATCTATATGTAGAGTAAAAACTAAACTGAGGGTTTACTGAGTTTAATTGAGTTTGAAAGTTTGGGGGAACATACTTTAGAGTTAAACAATGATTTTAACCAGCTTAAAAATTAATCCCTGTTGGTGCAACCTAACCAAAGTGTTTTTATAGAGTAAATGGCAACTGCAAGTATCACTGGCAAGATCTAAACCTCAGTTTCTACTGAAATGGGGAAAGTTGCATCATATTGGAAAGCTGTGTTATTGGAAGAAACCATCTCCTTTTGGCAAAAATCAATTGCAATACCAAAGTGGTTGCTGTAGTTGCGAATCATAAAACAAGACTAGCCAGACTAGAAACTTGATGATCTAAGCGGTCCGTATTTGTTTACACTAGAACGTGGAAGGCTGATGTTCTCTAGTGGAGTCAGGAGATAAATCTGATTACTGTCCAAATAACATGTAAACAGTGGTTTTGAAGTCATTGCGCTTGTGCAACACGTGTAAACATATTCTGTTTCCTGCCACTAACCAAATACAGTAACCAGGATTTTTGTGCATGTAAACAACATTTATAAAATTGTACTGTATATGGAGGTCATTGTAGCTCTAATCCAATTTGACCAGGCTTCTGCAGTGTCCACTGAGCAAGACATGAGGCTTAACCAGAAATAAAAGACGTTGTTCCCTCAGTAGTGGCAGTGAGAGGTTGTGACATACCGTATATTCAGTCTGTTTCCCCTGATTTGCTATATGTTATGCAGTTAGATCCAGGTAAAATCAAATGGTGACATAAATTGGGGTGTTACAAGTATAATGTTTTGTTCTCTTAGTAAAAACTGAATTATAAGTGTCCAACCATCAGTGGCAGCCTCCAGCAGTGACAGGAGTGTTGATATCAGAGTGCCTCCCTTGTCATTTCAATCAAAGTTCTTCACTTGAGTCTTTTTAGTGTCATACACGCGTATGTTCGGGGAGCTCTCAGACCACAGAAACACCCTGCGTGGGGCAGTTAAGAGCCGATACCACGTCAGGCCTCTCGATGCGGGCCAGTGCAGAACACAGCAGTCCCAGGGTGGAGCCTTCTTTCTGGGCCCAGTTAGAGAAGAGTGTGTGAGCGGGGGCCTCTCCACGCCCAAACAGGTCCAGCTGTTCAGGCTCATAGCCCAGCGCTGCGCCCAGCTGCCTCCACCCCCGGCCCCCTCCCTCCTGCAGGAGGCGCTCCACCTCTTCCTGTCTGTGGGGCGGCAGGTTGATGTACAGACGATTGTCCTGCTTGCTGTCCCTCTTAGTACCTGTAGAAACGTGAGAAAAATCAGCTTACCAATCGGCTATTTCTACCAAAAAAAACTAACCAATAGGATATTTTCAATAATAATAACACTGCTTGTATTATTAGTGGGTAAGATTGTTAAACAACCACAAAAGCAGATTAATATTAATTTGATATGATTCATGGATGAGATAATGTAGTAAAGTTTTATTCAGGTTACATTTAGTCACATTCATCGACCTCCTTCTTCACTCTTTGACGTATCTGACGTATGCCGTGTTTTCCCAGAAATTATAGTAACTAGTGGCTAGTGGGAAAACGCACTGTTGCCTTGAGTAAATTACAGATTTCTCTCGGTTTGACATTTGGTGGAAACATTTGGGATAATGTAAGTACAAAACTAAACAAAATATATAACATATGTCCAGCATTTTTCGTCATGGCAGATTGAAAACATATGTCCTATGATAGTTCTTTCTGTTTATAACTTCAAAGTTCAACATTTTATAGGCGTGAAATAAGAAAGCTTCCTCCTCATTATTTTGTGGGATACACTGGGAACTTAAAGGTGCACTTAAATATTTTGAAACCTCTTACTGGTCCAGGCTTTTTGTTCACGCAAGGGCCTTAAAACCAATTCTGAGATGTACAAGTAGCCATTAAGTATTACTAGTAATGAGATAACATGATTACTATTAAGCCCTATTCACACGAGACTAGTATTACCACGGGACCTCATGAAATTCAGAAATCAACCCCCCACATCTGTGATTTGTGCTGTGTATTCAGACATGATGAACAAAGTCTGTATTTTACTCAAATTTAGTGACATTATCTCCTCAATATGATGAATGTTTCAAAGGCAGAGCATCTGTTTCTCAGCAGCAATATTAATAATAGAGTTCTTTTGCCCACTTTCTGCTTGCATAACAAGCATAACGTTCTCTGTTAACATCACTCATTTTAAACGTCAATAAAGCTAATCTCACAGAACAGCTGTTGACTGTTATTTAACATGTTGGGAGCCACCATTAAAGTTCATACTTTTTCAGTTTTTGACAACCAAAAACAGATGTAAAAAAAAAAACAAAAAAAAAACATTACAACCCCAAAGTCACTGAGATGCCAGTTTGCACAGGAATATATTGTCACAACCTCAAATATGGTAGGTAATCTGCGATTTAATTTTTCCTTTACAAATGACGGACATTATGGCCTTCAGGAGGTCCTCTTTTCTGTGTTTATTCTTCAATAATCTAAAAAATAGTAATGCATGTTTATAAAGGTCTAGATGTCCCAGTGACCTTGTTAAAACGTCTGAAACTTAAATTTAGTTGACTTTCAAAGAGCCTGTGTGTACCACACCTTTGCTGGGCTGGTTGTCCTGTAGGCTGTGAGAGTCCAGAAAAACGCCGCTGTCACTTTGGAGCTTTTCTCCCTCTGGAGAGGTTCCCAACTCAGCTGCACGGGCCTTAGAGAGAGCCCGCTTCTGTTTACACGATCTCCAGCTGAGAAGAGCAGAAGAAAACAATGTCAGCTAAGCTGCCCACAGCAAGCTATTTTTCATCCCGGTGCCAATTTTAATCATTATTACATCCATTTAAGGACTGGGGCCCATCCTGAGTGAAGACGCACCATTTATACGCCACATAAAGAAGCAGACCGAGCACCACAGCAGCCAGCACAGATACATAGGCCAGGATGTTGTTGCTGCCACCCTCGTCCTGTGGGGTAAACTTGGGCGTTCCAGGCACAGGAGTGGCCTCCCCGTCCTTTGTCACCTCCTCAACACCTGGCCAGCGAGGAGCATCGCGAGTCCCACCGGGTCCATCCAGAGCAGGACGAGATAAAATGTGCAGCTTCTTATCTATTGAGCGTAAGAAAGAAGAGAGATGTGCACATATGTACATCAGAAACACATTTGGGCTGCGTAAATTAGGGCCAGAAATAATTCCACAGAAACCTGCACGCCTGATGTAACGATACCCTCAGTCATCCTGCTCCCCTGGGGTTTTCAAACCTTTCATTGCCCCTGTTTCCAGCCTCGTTCTCCCTCCTGCAGTCTGCCTATTTTAGGATCAAACACTACAAGGTACTGTGCTGACCTCTCTGGGGTCAAAGGGTCGTGACATATGGAACCAGAGCGTGTACAGATGACCTTACTCCTGGAGAGCGAATGAAGCCATTTGGGAGCGGGCAGACTGGTTGTCAGGGTCGGCAGCCTCCCTTTGGCCTTTAGGTTCTTTCGGGCAGTTAACCTAAAGACCTGTCAAGCTCATACCAATTGGATTACAGCACTTCAGTGGGCTCTTTTTTCACTGCTCATGTTTCCCAGCTCAGAGTGTTACAGAGCGTTCAGATGAGGTGTGGATGCAGGTGTTGACCACATGTCGTATTCTCACAGACCCTCCCACTGCCTGTCACCCTCCCTTTAGCTTGTTCTTTTATCTTTTACTATTGCTGTCTTTGCAATGCCTTAGATCTCTAATATAATAAGGCTGGTACTATTCTATACATTTCTTTGTGAGAAAATCCAAAAAGAACAATGTAAGTTAGCCTGTGTCTCATTCACTTCTCCTGAAGACAACAGGTTAAAACAGGTCATAAATTTATAATTTCATTTTTTAAAAAGTTTTTAGCAAATGTTGCAAATAGTGTATTTGTATGGGAAGATTTCCAGCTGCAGACTGGCGCACAAGTGAGAATTTTCAGCAGTGGGACGGTGACTGTAGGACTGATTCAAAATTAACCACAGTGAACACGTTCATCATAATGAAGGACCATGTCATGCAGAACAACTTTGTGTTTCATTTACAGGACTCCCTAAAAGTTGGTTTTGCAGGATGTAGCTGTGCACGCTTCTGCAAACTCCATGAACGTTTCACCACATGGTCTGAGTGCGTGCATAAAAGGTGAGATCGGTTTATTTAATACATGTCAAGTATTTGACCTCACGCCTGTATACATGAAAATTAGGGCTGTTCAGATACCAATACCAGTATCGAAAAATGCTTGTGATTCACCGAGCGAGGCCATACAACAATGAAAGCAACTATACCACACAGGGGTTAAAATTTTTTTTTTTTTTTTTTAAACATTGTATACTACTAACCCCTGTGTGATACAGTTATCAGATAGCTGTTAGATATTGACTGATAAACCAAGTTCAGGTATTGGAATCTGTATCGGAAAGGAAAAAACTTGTAACATCTCTAATGCAAACTGATACTTGGCCTTTTAAGATACTAACTTAGATTGATATCCTTCAGAATACAACCATATGAGTAGATTTTTGTTGCTGAATGTAACTTCTTCCATCAAAATCTCAATATATCTTTGCACTATTTTGTTGTGCAGTATGACATTACGATGGTCAGCTTCAAAATGTATCAATAGCCAAGTAAAAATCATTATAAAATGTAAAAAATACAAGAAGTAAAAATCTCAGTGTATCTATGTAAATCGATGACACAAAAAAAAGGTTACAATTACGCATGAGGTCTTCTGTATTCTTATTCTTGGATTAAAGGGAAACTGTGTAGGTTATGGTTTTGCAAGTGACAAGACAAGATGACCCAATGTGAGCCAATAAGAACGCGCTTCAGGCACATAACACTGTGTGACGCGACAGAAAATCCACCAATGTATTTTATCAGTGTGGGGTTTTTTAGCTACTCACCCATGCAGAGTGTGTCAGAGTTGGACATGCAGGCTCGGATCTCCACCTCACTGTCAGAGCACTGGGTGCAGGTCTGACAGGGTTTGGTGCTCCTCAGCTCCTCTGAAAATGTTCCGGGGCCACACACCTGGCAAACCGTGTTTCCCTGTGGGCCACACTCCCGGGTAGCACCCTCGCCACGAGAGCACTTGGAGCATGGCGCACACAGGCCATGGCTGCTCAAAAAGAAGAAGCCATTGCTGCATTCACACTGTGTGTTTTGAGTGGCGGAGCAGGAGGCGAATGTGGGGACGCTCGGGGGGCACTTGGCACAGGTAAGGCAGGCGCTGAGGTCTTCAGATGAGGAGAATGTTCCTGGGAAACAGATTATAAAGTAAGTGTCGGTGTGTTTCTCCCATAAATATCAGTGGCAACGATGATACGCAGTGCCGCTTTAAACCTTCCAGCCTCTCGAGCAGATGACAGAGATAATGATAAGGCAGGTAAAATATATTCTACATTGGTGGCGTAACATTAGATTATAATTGCTCACCCTGCGGGCATGGTGTGCACTTGGTATCTTCTTTCCCACACTCTACCTCCACTCCAAAGCCAGCAGGACACAGACTGCAACACTGCCCTGATTCAGTGAACTTGCCACTGGCACAGGCATCTCCAACAGTGACCTACAGTAAATAAATGACAAAGTTAGAAAGTCGTCTCTATTCTGACACTGTTAAAGCATGCATAACTTAAAGGTGCAATATACAACATTCAGATTCAATAGATGTCAGCAAACATCTCATCGCGACATATCATCTCATGTTACAGATAAACAGTACACCAAAATATGTTTCTGAAAACATTTTAGGCAAGAAATAGGCGATGCATTTACATTATCTTGAGCCATCTTTGATCAGCTGAGCTAAACAGGTTTAGGGATCTCAGTTGGAACCCAGAGCCAAAATGGCCACCTGGTCATAACATATCTCTTATTACTACAATTGAATAGTGCGCCAAAATGTTTGTATGTTTCTGAACACATTTTAAGCAAGAAATATGTTAAGATCAGCACTACCTAATTTCAGTTTCAACTTAGTTTTAGGGGTCTCCATTGGAAACCAGAGCCAAAATGGCAGTTTCTGAAAATAATTTAGGTAGGAAATAGGCAATGTAGTAACATAATCTACCTAATCAGACAGTTTGATCTGAGTTTTGCAAGCAGTGTGTGTTCAGATGACATGTTTTCCCCCAGCTTCACTGAGTAACCAGTGATTTCCGAAGTGTGGGCTGCGGCCCTCTGGGGGCCATGAAGCCTGCGGGTGGGCCTAGAGAGGTCATGATGAATGAATTGATAAAATGTTTTTAATTTTCAATTTTTATACATTTGACATTACCATACATATTTATTGGTAAAACAAAACCATGGGATTTATATTAATTGTTATTCTTCATTCATTTGACCTAGTCTAACTGGTGATACACCATATTTGTTGACCAGTCACAGTAACACCAGAATGTATCTTATATCTCATCACTGGTACCATTAACCTTCTGTATGAACCAAAGTTGTGATTAAAAGTTTTTGTGGCTCCTGAAGATTTTCAGATTTCAATATTGGCCGAGGCATTCTTCTGTTTGGGAATGGGTGGAGTAAACACAACCTCCCTTTGTTTTGGTCTGAGACGCTGGTGGTCTACGGCAACCTCTAAAAGGAGCAAATGTTGTATACAGCATGTTTAAGTAGTTACCAAACAAGAAAACGACAGAAGAGCTTTTTCTTTCTCCACATGTGGGAAGGAAATCACACACATCCCACCCCTGTGTAATTAAAGAAGCGAGGAAACTGGGTGAACTGAAAATGGCCCTTTTTTAAATCTTTCTATCTGCCTCATCTTTCGTTCTTAAAGTGCTCTAAGTCCTTATCTACAAGTGGGTAATGGAGAGCCCAGCTTGAGTTATGACATGAGGGATAGATCGGACATTCCTAACGGCTTGTGCAGCGGGGTTGGTGCCTGACAGGAGTGGCTGGCTTTAATCAGATGGCTTTAGACCAGTGGAAAGAAAAAGACATGAAGGGGTGAAGCAAAACACTCAGAAAAGAAGGAAGGAAGGAGTAAAAGGAGCTTCCGTCCTCCCACACACTCCAAAATCAGTGTGAATGACAATGTGTATCTGTGTGTGCGGATACAGTTTGTGTGTGTGTGTATTTCTTGACATCAGAAAAGAAGGGGGAGATATATAAAGGAGACGGTTCCAGCCCCAGGCGAGGGTGTCAGTTAACCAAGACTGCCCAGCATGCGAGTGTCTGTTTGGGTGAGTGGGGGCCTTTGAAGTCGCCAAGCCCTGCAGGTGTGTCTATGAAGGTCAGTATTTCACTAACTCCCCTTCTCCAGGCTCTGAACGAGGGCATCTTAAACATGCACACATTTAAGGAAGATTGGCCTGCCCCGCCTGAGGGCTGACAAGAGCAAACAGATGTCTAACAACTAACCTCCTGCAAAGGGGAAAAGTAACAGCTAAACAATCCACTGATGTCTCTCTTTGTCTCTGAAGTCTGCCAAGAAACACAGGCGGCAACGTGTGTGAACCTGTAGAGTCTCCAACAAAAAGCCCACCAGAAACACACACAAACACACACACAGAGACACACACACACACACACACACACACACACACACACACAGTGCCATGCCCCTAGTCGCAAAACACTGAAATGTTCCATGCTGATACTACAAGAGGAACAGCTTTGAATCGGGGCTCGCCTCGTTCCAAAAACAACAGGCAGTTTTACTGCGGCGCTTACAGAGGAGCCTGATGATATCTGAGCACCAGCCACAAACCCAGATCAGAGGTATTAGGGTGTCGGGTTGGTAGAATCCAGCAGGCAGGAACCAGTAGGATGTTTGGAGTTGGCAGACTGTGACCAAGCCTGGACCATAATAACTTGTAGCAGGCCATTCCTTCTAATCTGTGCCATTTGCAAGTAAGTAAGTGTCGTGTTTTAACCAATGTATTATGATTTTTCATTGATAAAATGTATTTAAATGTCTAAACTGTCATGTTAAAGAGGGGGGACAGGCTAAGACTCTATATTTTCAGTGTTCTAGGTAGCTTGTTAAGATTTTACATAATGTCTCTTGAAATTGCAATGAAGACAAAATGCAGGAAACCAAGGTTGGTAATAAAATGTATTAATCAGATATATTTCATGTTGATTAATGTATGTAATGTTCTGGGAGTGGAAACGGCACAGATTCAATGGACTGGCCCGAGGACAAAGGCTTCCAGCTGGCTCTGGTTGGTCCTCTACATGTGACAGATGGAGCTCCTCTACTCACACTAGCTAACCTCTTAGTCCTCAATTTACTCTTTGATAAATATTTGGTGACAGTGGCTCTGCTTTATTTTTACCTCCTGCTTGGATCTCTGTCATTTTGCAGAGCCTGCAGTGAGTCTGGACTAGTGGGGCTCTGTACGCCTGCCTGGAGGGCCGACTCAGCTCAGAGCAGGAACTGCCAACGGCCTGGCACTTCACCCACTGGTGCCCAGTAGTGAACAATAAAATATTTAGTCCATACCCCACTGGAGAGGAGTGGCAACAGTGATCTACTCAGTAGAGGAATGAGTAAATCATTATCTACTGTATATACAGTATGAAACAGTACTATATATGGATACCGCTTTATTGGGATGAGAATATATGCCAGTTTACTTATCACACTTAATACTGCAATGAATAAATAATTTGACTTTTTCAAATTAAAGCAAAGGCAAGTGAGCCATAGTAAATCCATCTTGTAACAAAGTGTTTATGCTTCCTTACGTTGAGCGTGTATTAAACAAAGTAAATCACAATTTTTAAAGTATGTGGCTAAAGAATAACAGAGAGAGAGCACAGCTAGCTCTGACTGTTGACAAGCGAGAACCCAGGATGCCAGAATTTTGGGGCCATTGCTGATTATTTGGGAGTAAAAAAATTCTGATATCAATATATCAGCCAATATTGCAATGATCCCTCAAATGTGCTTATCAAACTCTTGTGACAATGGAGGCAGAGTATTTTAAAGTTTAACTTTATTGTCCAAAATGACATCAGGTCATTAGAACAGGTAAACTTTCTTTGGGTATTTTTATTGATTATAAATAACTCTAAATTAAAAAAAAAAAAAAAAAAAAAGACAGACAGACTGAAATAGCTGTGAGAGGCCAACATCAGCTGATAATATTGGCTGACCATCACTATCCACGAGCCTCCAGAAGCGTGTGGCAGCACCACCCACCTGCGCCTTCTTATTTTCTCATTATTTTGCTGAGCTGAAGAAACCAAAAAGAAGAACCCAAGGAATTTGACACCCACAGAATGAACTATTTTTCTGATGCATTTACAAACAGCAACTGATAAATCCTAATTATTCTAGTGTAGATAGATAGATAGATAGATAGATAGATAGATAGATAGATAGATAGATAGACAGACATAGTAGTAGACGTTCAAGGTCTTATCATTGTTCGTTGTAAATTTAGTACCATCTTACTATAATATTGTAGTTTGGTTTGTTAGTTTTGGTTTCATGTCCAAATTTCATGCAAAAACATTAATTTGGTGTGCAGCATGCACTAGAGTACTCTAGTCTAGTCTTATCTGTTGCCTCAGGAGCATAAAGTCTGCAGGAATGAGGGGGGGCTGCAGTTGCTTTTTCCATTTAGGTAAGAAGCTGCAATCCGAAGGGATTCCCCAGTGAGAACAGACGGACCACCGAGGAGAAGTGCTTTCAATGGGGCTCTCAACTCCACGGCTGCCGGAGTCACTCAGTCAACGCGGATCACACACATACACATACACAAACACACACACACACACACACACACACACACACACACACACACTTCATTTCAGCCCTCTCTCTGTGCTTGAAACATTTTCTGTGCCCCTTTGAAGTGAGTGTGACCACTTTTGAAGCGCGAAGGCTGGACTTTCCACAGTTAATCTAATCTGCGTGAAAATAAACACACAAAAGGATGCTCTCTCTGTGAGGACAATGACCCCTCAGCCTTCACAGTCTGAGACAGTCTGACTGTGACAGTAACAGGCAGAGAGGGGTCTTTCAGGCAGCAGAGACAGCCTGAGCTGAGGGAAAGTTGTCTCAGCTACACATCCCATCTTCACTGATTACTGTCATTAGTGCACAGGGAGCATAAGGGACAAATTAAAGGACACGGGTTTCTCTCCAGCATCAAAAACTCTTATCCTAAATCAAACAAGACAGCACACATGCACTAATGCATTAACTATTAATCTACTGATTTCCCACCAAAGAGCTGAGAAGTGGCTCAAATGTGTAAATGATCCTGAGGTCTGCTGCCCTCTCAAGAAATCTGCTTAACAACTCTATGGAAATTCAAATGACTGTGGTAACAAACTAAACCAGCCCCTCCCCCCACTCACTCACACACACACACACACACACACACACACACACACACACACACACACCACAAACTGGGAGAAAATGATGATAATTGCTTTGCTCCGGATATCCAGGCCCAGCAAAGGCCACATTTTCACCAGGAGCTGCAACAAATATGGCGAAGTACAGTACACTACAGACAACAAGAGCCTCAGACACTGAGTTAACAGGAGACTTTAACATATAATCAAATTACTTAGGTAGAGGATACTACCTTATAACATTTATCTTGTTTATTTTTCTCATTTTATCCCTTTATTCCTTTTTTTGATCTTTTATTTGTTTTTTGTTAATCCTTTCGTTCCCATTTTTACCCTTTTAGCCTTTTATTTATCCCATTATTCTTGCCTTTTAGCCTTTTATTCTTCTTTTTATCCATTTATTCTTGTTTTTTACCCTCCTATTTAGGCTTTTTATTCATTTATTCCTGTTTATACATTTCTATTTTTGTGTTTTACCCTTTTATTCTTTTTGCCCTTAAATCTTGTTTTTATCCTTTTGTCGCTTATTTTCTCAATTAATCGCTTAGTTATTCAGTCCATAAAATATCAAAAAATGAAAAGCAGCGATCAAAGTGACGTCCTCAAATGTCTTGATTTGTCCACGACTCCACAGATATTTGGTTTACTTTTATAAAAAATGACTTACAGTGATTAATCGATTATCAAAATAGTTGGTCATTAATTTAATAGTCAATTAGTCATTGTAGCTTTACTTTTATTCTTGTTTTTATGCTTTTATCCTGTTTTGTATTGCTGCAGGTCTCTGAGAGTTAACAATCATAATTTCCATTGTATGCCTACAGTGACAAATGTTCTGCATTACTGTAAATTATGCAGTGAGTAATCAGAATCATTTGACAGCACACATGATAACCTTACAGTGGACTACAGAAACACACTTAAAGTCAGGGTGTTTGCAAAGCAGAACAGAAACGGCTTCTTAGATTTCAAAAACAAACCCTTTTGATTATTCCACCCTCATTATAGGCGAGAGATACACATCTCTGTAAGAGCTGAAGTTTTATCTAAACACTTTGATCTAACAAAAGTGCTTTGACTCTGAGGAGCGTGTCCAGACAGGACTACAAGCCCCATGGGCTGTTCGAGGTAGATGAGTGTCAAATTATTGTCTGCAACTGTGGAAGCATGGGCCTTTCTTTTCACACGGATCCTGACTTAATAACATGCTATCAAACACTACTGAAACTATAATTTGTTCATAAAATACACCATTTATCACGATATAAGTGCGTGATCTTGGTGAATGGTGTGCTACTGCGATGTTTCTGCACATATATCTGGTATGTTCTCACAGAAAAAAATCATACATGAATTTGGTGGAATCAAATCATCTTTTCTTATTAACTAAAAATAAATATAAAATTTTATTTGTTCAAGTTTATTTAACTTACAATTTCTAGTATTTACTTTCCGAAAACTTCAGAACTTATAAACATGAGCTCTTCTAACTTGATGTCTGAGGTTTCTAAAAGAAAAAATGGGCAGCATATTAGCAGGGCTTTCAGCATGCATCTTTCTTTTTTATGAAAAAAAACATATGTGATGGAAACTCACTGTCCCTAATACACTTTAAGATAAGCTGCTTTCACGATAATGAAAGCACTGTGAACTATGGTGAAGGTAAGTATTGAATTAGTTAATTAAAAGTTAATAAATTGTAATTAATGTCACAAGTTGTAGATTTTTGTCAGTGTGACTGAAGAGTTGTTGGTTCAACTTAATATCTTATGTTTACTGAACATGTTTTCTCAAGTACACCTGAATTACAGTCAAGTTTACTTGACATGAAAAGGTTTTTGTTTTGAAACACTAAAAAATGACTTGAACTTGGCTTTTCAACTTCAGTAAACTTTAATACTTAGGCAGCCTGGACACGAACTTTTTAAAGATACACTGATGGTTTATTTTCACGGTGCTGTGACCATGGAGGTCTGCAACAACAGTCCCTGTGTGTAGATGTACAGTAAGCTAAGTAGGCCACAGTCCAAGATGTGTCTTTGAAAAAAAAAAATGAAATTACTGAGTAGATTCCTCTTTTGTTTTGGTCATGAGAAACCATAAAAGAAAAGAGCGGATTAGATTTGATCTTTCCACTGGTATTTGCCAGCTAAACAATGCCAACAAACATATTCACCAACAGGAGCCATGTGACACAGCCTTAATGAAATATGGCTCTGTGGTGCAAGACAGATTTCCTTTGGGAACAATGGTGTAAAACTGAACTCCAAGACGTTCAACTTCACAATGGTTTCTATTATAATGACGATAAGAGTGTGAAATAAGAAAGCAGCACGATATACAGGAGATATGTTGTGGAAATACGTGTCATATTGTGTTAGTAAAGCAGTAATTAACTGTTGCTTACTTTTAAGAGCAGAAGCGCGCAGATAACAACCAGTCTCATGTCTTCAGTCTCCAAAATCCTTCGGGCGGACAGATTGGTGCGTCTCAAAATCTCTGACAGGACTTTTTTTTTTTTTCACTCTACAGCCCTCATAAAAACTATCATCAAACTTCCACTTCTTTAAATCTAAACGTGACACCAAACAAACCAACTTCTCCTTCTCCGCAGACAGGAAAGTCCGGTACAGTCCAGCAATCAGATGTTTTTTTTACGCATGAGAAAGCGGTTTCACAGTGCGGGCTGTGTAATCCGTAGGTTCTCCCAGGTAACAGCGCGGCACAGACGCATTTCCTTCTTTGAGTGCAACTCCCCGCTGATTCTGTGTAAGTTAACACAGAGTTTCTTCTGTTTCAGCTGGCAGGATGCGTGGACTGCCGCCTCTCCCGCAGCTCTGCAGCAGATGAGGCAGGAAAGGCTCCTGTGAGCTCTCCTGGGCCTTTTCTCCTCCCATCTCCTCAGCTTTCAGACCGGCGTCCTGATTGGCTGCATCCCTGCGACGCTGTGCTGGAAACAAGAATGTAATGGAGGCAAAGAACCGCAAGCGAGTCTGACATTGTCACTGTTAGCATGTGATCATGTAGTCAGATTACTGATTTACACTCATATATGCTGGAATCAACAAATACATTTAAAATAACCGCAACTGTATGAAAATACTTCCAAACATTAATATGTGGAGATCCAAAGTGTTCATAATGAAAAATATCACAATAAATACACACAAAATATCAGGTGTGGAGTTAGGACTGGACAAATATCAATATTATATAAATACTGTGACATGAGACTAGATATTAGCTTAAATCTGGAATATGGTTATATCATGATGTGTCATAAGTGTTGTCTTTTCCTGGTTTTAAAGGCTGTGATGTCATTTTGTGAAGTTACCAGACTGTTCTAGCTTTTCTATTACTTGCCTTTACCCACCCATCCATATCGCTGATGAATATATATCAAATATCTTGTGAAATCACTAATAATGCTCCCTACAAAATGTGATAAAAATCCACATGCCAGGCCTATTTTATACACCTTTGTGTTGTTTAATCTACAGCAATGCATCATTTTGTATAATATCATCATGTTTCCACTATTTGAGCATTTGCACCATGTCATTTTAGAGAAAATTAGTGTATAGAGAATGTATTGTATACCACAGACTAACTTAATAATACTGAGATACTATTTTTAAGCCTCATCACCCAGACCTTGGTGAAATATAACTAAGTGCGGAGGGAATTTACATGTTTACTTCTCATATCTTATATAGTCCATGTTGAAGTGTGGTCAGTGTTTCATCTCCTGTGTGTGCGGGTCAGTTTGACCCTCAGTGTGCAGAGAGAGAAAGCATCCTTCATTCCTGTGAGGGGCCCTTATCTTTTCGCTCTCATGCAGGTAAACTGGAAAGGAGGAAAGATAAGGCTCCTTACGAGTGCTTCTTTTTATTAAGCAGACAAAGATGCCTGTCATAAAAACTTTCACTTTATTTTGTCACTGCTGAGAGCAGAGAGAGGAATCTAGGGTGTAACTTAACTTTTTGGTCTTTTTGTCTTATGAGCCCCACATGGAACAGATGTTATAAACTCTGAGTGAACTGCTTTTTAAATTCTCTTGACGCTAAAAATGCCAAAAAAGTTTTCTTTTACATGCACTACCTGAAATTGTCAGCTATAGTCACTATTTGCAAGTACTTATCCAAGTTTGTTACATTGTTATAGATGTAACTACTCACAGGTATATAAAATAGTTAAATTACTGCATACACATTAATGCATCAGTAGTGATAGTTCAGTAATATATAATTGTATAACACTCATACTGTCCAGTACTTTTACTTTTGATACTTAAAGTACATTCTGCTCATGTACAGTTTTGAAGTGCTTATATTTAGGCTGTAGTGTTGTGAAGTGAAACAAATAAACAAGTGGAACGACAGCACTTTTATCCTCCTTAATTTAAAGACTTGAGATGTGCCACCTTTTTAAGTTTTGGGATATGCTCACAGGATTTTTTGGTTTAGCGCTGCACTGAGAATCCCACTGCTGAAACACAAGCTCCTTTTCCAAATATTCTTCTAATTTAATTGAGTAAATCCATCTTATTCTCCTCTACAGGCAAATACTGTACTTTTTACTCCGCTACATTTATTTAAACTCTTTAGTTACTTTGAAGATTCAGGTTATTTAGATTATCTGATAATTAATACAAAATATAGTCAACAAATCAATTCTGATGCATAATTATAGATTAAACTATACCTGTCAGTATGTAAAGTGGTTAAAATTAACACCTTTACCAGCTCCAACATTAACAGGATTCATACATTAATGCATCAGTTACTATACTGCAATAATGTAATATACATTATTCTGGAATGGACCACTCTGTATAATGAGTGCTTTTACTTTTTGGTAAATCAAATCAAAATTTATAGTGAATTTTAAAAATCTAATATGTGGATCCTAGGATAAGGGAAGGGTCAGTTAGGTGGCACTACTTTACAGCCCTACAGGGATACTTGTGTCGAGCTGTGATCAGTTGTTATCAGAAACAAAAGAGAGCATGTGAATCAAACAAGATGCCCTTAAGAAGAAGTCCATGTTTGATCTCAGCAATTCAAAAGATTAGAAAACCAACGCAGGCTAAATTACACACCTTGTAAATTCTAGTGAATGCATCGCAGGGGGGCCTGCAGACTTCAGAGGAAAACAAATGGAGAGATCTCTCAGACACAATGCTACTTGCACTTCAAAGCCTGAGAGGAGACAGAGAGGACGTTCCTGCTCTGATAAAACCTTCAAGCCATATTTCAGCCACATGGATTTCTCCTTTCTCTCGTTCACACACAAACAGACAAACAAAAAGATCTTCTTGATTTTGATTTTGTCTGTTTATGCTCCGTTATAAATGAGTATACATGATTCTGCAAAAATCTGCGTTTTACAAGTGACTTTTGTTCAGTGTTGAGCCATAAAAAAAAAAAAAATCAAAACAAACTCCAGCTGTTTGATGCAATCATTTTACGTTTGTGTTGTTTAGTGTTTATTTTATCATTTATTTGATGTTTGCTCCAATAGACCATAAAAATATAGTAGTTTTTCTATTATTGGGTCTTAAATGTTTTCAATTCAAACCAGCTTGTTTCAAGATTTCTTTAGAATCAAGTGTCTTTTTTCTTAATTCTAGTGCAGCAATCTGTTTTATTTTTTCATATCAATATTTGTTAAACCGAGAATATTTTTATTTGAAACTGTTCTGCACTGGTGCAATTTCTTCACGTGCTTAAAAAAAAAAAAGGTAAGATAAGGTAAGATATTCAAGATGTTTGCAGTGCATTGGAGCAAACATAAAAATAATATATTGTGGAGAGATTATCTTATGTTATTTATTAAATGTAGATTTTCTCCTTTATTTTCTCCTTTATTTGATGTTTGTACCAATGTACTGTAAAAATGTTCATCTTGCTTGTCTTGTTTTTTATCTGTTACTGGGTCTTAAATATCTTACAACGTATTTCCAATACAAACCAACTTGTTTCAAGAGTTCTTTTGAATAAAGTGTGAATTTTATTTATTCTAGAGTAGAAATCAGCTTTATTCTGTCCTGACTGTAGAAAATTGTTAGAGAAAGTAGATTTTTATTGGAAATCAAGTGCAATCGTATCACGCTGGAGAATATTCTTCACTTATTTAAAGGGGGAAATAGTTTCTGGCCAAAAACTACTTGACAAGATGGAGATTTTAGCTGTGCATGGCTGAAAAAAGAGAATTGTTGCACTAATTTTAAAAACTATTCAAATTGAGTGCTTCAAAGTTAGCAAAGTAAGTGAAGATTCTTGCTTTAAGTCAGATGTTTCAAATCAGCAGTTAAATCACTTCAGTTTAAGGCAGGTGATCTTAAACATTTCAACTCAATTATTTGGTAACTAATGTTAGCCTGCCTTAATGATAGCTGGTTTGGTTCATCAAGTTTATGAAAACTTATACAATTACATTATTATTATACAATTTAATCAATACAGATGGACTACATATCAAACACAATACATGATTTCATTACAAAATAGAATTTTGTCTTGCATTAGACTTATCTTCTTTCTAAGTCACCGATAGAAAAATGGCGGCTCAACTGCAGGGGAAAAAATCTGGCAAAGGTGTGGACATCTTGACATCAGACACCAGAAACCTAACCGACAAGCTTTTATTGAAATACGAACTGCATAAGAACTTATAATCTATCATTAAAGCAGGGAGATTCAAAACATTACTTTACTTCTTCTGCTGCTGAAACACACTTTTTGCAGTGTGGAGCAACAACAAATAATAAAACGTGGAGAGATTCTTTTGTATTTTAATCTCATGCAGATTTCAATGTTTATTGTATTCTTTATTTGATGTTTGCCCCAACGCACTGTAAAAATGAAGTAGTTTTTATCTATTGGGTCTTAAAATGTCTTTATTTCAACATGTTTCTAATAAACACACAACTTGTTCAGAATCAGCTGTAATCTGCTTTTATGTTTTAAGGAAAGGCAAGGCAAGCAGATTTTTATCAGTATCACGTGGTAATCTTATTGCACTGGAGCATTGTCTTCATTTGTTTATAGAAAAATAGCTTTTAGAACAAAAACTACTTGTTAAAATTGAGATATTTGCTGTGCATTGGAGCAAACATCAAACAAATAATAAAATAAACACAAGTTTATCAGCACCAAAACAAATAAACAGTTCCCACTGCCTCTTTATTCTTTACTACTTGTCTTGCTGCAGGGGCCCGGACTCTTTATCTGAGGGCCGAGTTCCTCTGTGGTCATACATGGGTGGGAACGATAAGGGAGCTATAAAAAAAACACATGATTTCGTCCACAGGCCCGAGGAGAAATGAAGCAGAGAGGGGAGGGCTGAGGTCATTGATGGAGGCCTGTTTGAGGGTTGTTGTGGTTCTTGGCAGGAACAACTTGAACAACACCAAAATTGCAGCGTTTCACGACATCCATCCCCTCAGGTCCGGAGAGGTCAGAGATACTGCCAATAACCGAGAGCGAGGTGTCAACCCCTCCCACCATTGTCAATGAGTCCACATCAGAGCGACTGCATCCCTCTTCACCCTCCTACTCCACTTCCCTCATTCACTGTTCTGCGGTCTGTGTTTGACTGGGGGTCTACAGGTCGGTTTTATCACCCCCCTCCCCACCCCTCTGAATTGTACCCCCGGAGGTGTTTATGGGGAGGCTGACAGGATGTTCAGCCCACCAGGAGATCAAAGTCTCCTCTTCAAGTAAATGTTGCTCACTGTGACCTTTTCAACTCTAGTAGGGTTAACATCACAGACGTATGCAAGGCTGGGATTACAGTAGAGGAGCGGGATGATCTACGCTGTGGCAGCGGATCAGTTTCCTTCCTGCTGTGGGTCACACACACAAGAAGCACAGCTCATTTTTCAGTAACGGGTCATGATCATCCTCAGGATATGGGCCGTGGTGCTTCACAGATAAAGTGTGCAGTCACAATTACTGTGGCCATATTAGGACAACTTCAAGACAGAGCATTAAGACTTAAAGGGAGAGTTCACGCCCAAAACAAAAATGCATATTTTTTTCTCTCTGGCCTGTAGAGCTATTTATCCATCCACTCAGCTAACACTTAACTTTCCCACTATATTCCTTTCAGGTTTGTGTTTGGTAACCCTCCCCCCATCATAAGATAAGATTAAATATTCCTTTATTAGTCCCACAACGGGGGAATTCACATTTTAAGACCGCTGTGCAAATGTTTTTGTGCAAAGTAACATTCCCAAAACATTCTAATAAGCACATGAAGTGACATTTTTGTGGTATAATGTTTCCCTGGTAGACTTTCACGTAACCCTCCTGAAACGTTCTAAGAATGTTGCACAAACGTACCGAATGTTTTTACATTAGCTTTACAGTAGAAAAATGTTTAAAACAAGTAACCTTTCCTGAACACTCAGTCAGCTCTCACAGAATGTTATGAAAACCAAAACGTTGGTTTTACCCTACAAAAATTTGCCGTTTTAACATCTAGGGAACATTAAGAGTAAATCTAACTTTCCTGAAACATTTAACCAACCTTTCCAGAATGTTCTGGACGTATCAACACTTGTTTTCAAGTAGTCAAAACTTGACATTTTAACATCTAAGGCATGTAAGGCGAAATATTCAAGTAACTTTCCTGGAAAAACTTACCCATCCCAGAACATTCTGGGAACGTATCAGCAATGTTATCTTTATACAGAAAAAACATGTAGGGAACATTAAGGAGGAATGTTTAAGTAACCTTTCCTGAGCATTTAATCAACCGTCTTGGAACGTTCAAAGAATTTAACCAAAATATTGGTTTTATGTAGAATATTCAAGAATATTCTAATAATGTAACAACAACATTGATTTTACATTGGAAAAACTTGTTGTTTTAACATCTGAGGAACACTAAGGGGAAACGCTGAAGTAACCGTCCTGGAGCGTTCAACTTACCTCGAATGTTCTGGAAATGTATCAATAACATTTTGAAGTAAGAATAACTTAACATTTTAACACCTTAGGGACGTTGTGGGGAAACAATCAAGTATCACCTCTGGAACATTCAACCAGCTTTCCTATGATGCTTTGCAAATGTAGCAATAATGTTTTACGTCAGAAAAGCTTGCAGTTTAATGAACATATTGCAGGAATGAAATTTTCGAGCTGGACAGAGCTGCCGCGTTTTAGAGAGATTATCCATAGAGATGTCTGCCTTCTCTTGGATATAATGGAACTAGATGGCACTCAGTCTGCCAAAACAAACAAACAAACAAACATATATACGAAAAACTCAACAGCAACGTCTCTCTCCAGAAATCATGACCCAGCTACTCAAGATGTGTTTTTTCTACTGTGGAAAGCAAGTTGTTCCCACATGAAACTGTTCACAACAAGGTCTGGATTTTCTTGAGTAAGACGTCATGATTTTTGGAAAAAGACATTCCTGTTGAGTTTTTCAAATGTATTTGTTGGCACTTTGAGCAACACAAGCCAAGTGCCATTTAATTACGTTAGAATCCAAAGAAGGCAGACATCTCTACAGGCGATCTCTCCAAAACTCACCATCATCATACCAAGATGATGATGGATAAATAGCACTACAGGTAAGAGGAAAGTTACAAGGAGCCCAGGCTGCTTCAGTTTTAAAAAGTACAGTGTATTTTTTTAAACATCTTCCAAGAACAATACAAAGGCTGAATAATAGTGGTTAAAGAAAAATGGATCAAATCCAAATTCAAGGCAGTGCTGACCTTCACTTAAGGCTTTTTGTGTCACTTTGAACAGAAATCAGGACATTTGAACAACAAAAAAAATCAAATTAATGATAAACAGCAGGACTATTTTTTGATAGACAGTGATTGTAAAAACCCAATTTTGAAAGAAAGCCTCCATTTTGAAAAACCTCTGAGCATTACTGCTTAATTAAGTGATTATTACATCCATAAACAGAGCAGTGTTACATAAATCACTCATACTTGAACAGCGTCTAATGCAGACAATCATTTAAATTCATAGACTGTCTCAGTTGCACACACTTTGTAAGCAGATGAATTGAGAAGTAAACATTACAAATATAGTTTCTTTTATACTTGCTTACACTTAGACTGGGTTGCACCAACAAAGATTAATTTAATCTAAGATTAACTTAGATTAAGATAATTAATTTTCAGATGCTCTAACATAATTAGTTTGCACAATGTGCACAATGAAGAAACAACACATACAAATCTTGCAAGAGTTTCACAAATCAAGGATTCCCTTTCTGGACACGACCCTGTATTCCTTAACAAAAGGTTGCATTGTTTGCTTGCTAGCTAAAAAATCTAAAAGGGTTATACTGTTTGCTGGTAAACCTAGCTAAAGTTAAAAAAAAAAAACTAGCCTACTCAAGAGAGCTCAGCAGAGCTCTGATTCCTCCTCCTCTGAGAAAACTTATTGGCCAAATTATCAAGTGAAATGAAAGAGAGAAGAGAAATATCATAAAAATTGGGCTGAGTCTGTCACTTGAACTGTCTTTAAGGCACTTTATTTTTCTGTATCCATCTCAAAAAGGTTTAAAAGTTAATACTGGATCACATTTTCCATTGTAGTTTAAAGCTCTGGTGCAGCATAATCAAACTAGAGTAAAAACTAATTTGAGATTTAAAGGGCAGTTTCAATTTAATCTTTCTTAATTTTAAACTAGTTTAAAATTTTGGTGCAACCTACTCTCAAGTTAAATCATGATTTAATCGGGTTTAAAAATTAATCTTTGTTGGTGCAGCCCAGGCTTAAGGTTACTTACAAAGACTATGTAATTTGTATGTGTGCAGCATGTTATGGGTATTGCATTTGCCCAAATTGTTCCCTTTGTCTGTCTCCCATCATGACACTGCATAACAACTACTTTGTTCTAACCGCAGTAAAAGAAGCTGGCAGGAAGTGAATTCCTCTGAAGCTCACTCACAGACTCTCTGCTCACGTGTTTGAGAGTCATCAGATGTTTTCTGTGCTTCATAAACAGTACAATACCAGTACAGGCAAGTATGTGTGTGCAGCCAACAGTTTACTGAGTTCAGTAACAACATCTTATCCACATCTGAGTCATAGCAGACGAGGAAGGTGTTTAAATCTCATCAGCAGGGATAAAATCGGACATATAGTGACAGATGATTGGGATTCAGTGTTTACACATGGCTCAAGAAGACACAAGCTAAAAAAGGCACTTTTCAGATCAAATGAAACAGGGATATATTCATGTTGAACAAAGTAATAGCAAAACTAGTACAGGCGCATTTGTAAAGGCCTTTACTCCTTTGTGTGTAAGGCATCAGAAGGATTTCCACTTGAGTTTCATTGCATCCAAGCTCCACGATCACCCTAAAAAAGTGAATATATTTCACATACTTGACCATTAAAGCACTTATTGCTTTAATTGTAACAGTTTTACGTTGTTTAGAGCTTAAAGGAATGCAGGATTGTACACTGTGGTATTGGTGGAAAGATCATCCAGATGTCGACCGCTTAAGATCACAACACAGCATTTTTACCCCCCCAGTGTCTTTCTTTACAAAGTCAACCCTCTTGTGGTATTTACCAGTATTGCAAGATGGAAATCTCGAGCAACATCAACAGTAGTTTTCAAGTTTCCAGGAGTTTTAAGAACGGAGCCATCGCCAATCAATGGCTTTGGGACATTCAACAGCAACAGTGATCACAGCTGTTTCTCTGACAAAGAAAGAAGCCAAAAACATGGAGTCTGGAGAGTTTACAGCGTCACTTCTTTCTGTGTCTGAGGCCGAACGACGTACATCAGCGTGAGTCACATCCCTGAAATACGTCTCACTGGATTTACAGTTCAACAGCAGTTCACAACCTCAAACACCAAGCTCTTCTCCGTCCACAAAACAAGGCCACTCTTTGGAATGATGCTGATTAAAAACAGTGCACAACTGTAAATGAAATAAAATATCAAATCATTTAAGAATAAAAAAAGTGCTCAGTGTATAAGTTGCTCTCTCAGAGAGATCAGTGGCTGAGGAGGACAGTTTCCCAGCATGTAAAAAGCAGGAAGGCCTTGTTGAGTCTTGGCGGTGCAGGTATCTCAGAGTTGCTCCAACATTGCTCATCTCATTTGCCGGCATTCTCAGTGGGAATGTATTCAGTTTCACCTGACGACACCTGAGAGATGCGGCGTGTGGAGCCCCACAGGCGACGGGGGAATTGTCCTGAGCGAACCTGAGAACAGGAGGAGAAACATGTTAATCTTTGCTTCGGGGCTAAAACGAATATGTTAGACTGAAGACGCTCAATTATAATCTGAAAAACCTGATCTTCAGCGAGTACTTAGCATGTGATTACCCCCTCCTCCTCCTCCTCCTCCTCCTCCTCCTCACACAATCACACATACAAACATGCACCACCGCCCCACTCCCACATCTCGCAAACACTTGATGTCTTGCTTCTCACCTCCTCTGGCTTCCCTGCCCCCACCACAATTAACTTCCCGTCCTCCAGTCCCACCAGGATGTGGCTGCACTCCTTGGTGACAGACACACTCCTCACAGCCACTTTCAAGGCCAGGGGCGTCACCAAAGCATCCAGGCTGTCAAACAGAGAGGAGATGGTACAGAAGAAACAAACTTTTAGACTTAAACTGCTGTACACGTGCTACAAATGATCTTCTTTCTTTAAAATGTCTTTTAATTGATTCTCAATAAAGACTAAAACAGGAACTGTACAGGGAGACCCACACTTGTCACAACACACCTTTTTTTCTTTCCAAAACAAAATACACAATAACATCTGACCATGAAGACATATTCTAAATTATGAATAAGATATGGACACAGAGAACATGTTATATTAATAAAAATAGAAAATAAACAAAACAAATAAATAAGATTGGAAAAGAAAAGGGAAACAAAGAACAAAAAGTAAAGCATAGCTACTCAAAACTAAATGTAAAGGGTTTTATTTTAATGTCAGGAGTGGGTGCCATACTTTGTAAAATTTACTCATCATTCCCACAATAATATAACAGATTTTCTCCTGATTCATACAGGATATAGTGACTGTGTTTAAACACAAAATATTTACCTTTTTTCCCCCATATTCCAAAAAAGAAAATGTTCCTACTAAGCTGTTTATATGGCTAATAAAAATTAATATTTCACTAATTTCCATTTAAATGCAGCCATGCATACTGTGGTCATGGAGGCTTCATTGTGTCAAAATAGTATTTTAAAGTATATTTAAGTTTTCCACTGGTGGCGGACTGTCTATTCAAAAATGTTTTAAACATAATGTTTAAAAATATGCATGTCTCTAC
This sequence comes from Lutjanus erythropterus, assembly GCF_056507025.1. Classification (NCBI taxonomy): domain Eukaryota; kingdom Metazoa; phylum Chordata; class Actinopteri; order Lutjaniformes; family Lutjanidae; genus Lutjanus; species Lutjanus erythropterus. The sequence goes on along the minus strand of NC_139325.1, from coordinate 22,040,220 downwards.
TTTTGGCCAGAAATGTGGGCTTATCTTTTGTACATGCATCTCTACCTCAGCTTCGACTGATTTAAAATGAAGACAACAAGAACGCTGCTAAAACCTGAATCATGCCAGCATATCCCACATGTCTTAATTGAAATATGCTACATTCATAATTCAGAATCCCCAAACAGAATATGTTGTTTATATTGTCTGTATCAAATTCAGGATATTCTAATATTGTGAATTAAAGTGGAAAATTGGTGTGCATGTAAAGGTGATGTCTTCAATCCAGTATGAGTGAGGAGGAAGGACAGACTCCTTCCACTTTAGTAAGACAGCTCATCAGACCAATAAAGACATAACAGCCGAAACATTCAGTTTTGCCTACAGCAAATCCAAGTCTGGAGCAACGCCAAAAATGTCAGTCAAAGGATTTAGCTTAATTTGGTGTTGAGGGGTCTCTGAAATAGTTTGAACGACTAATGTTCAAAGCTTAACTAAAAAAGGACATAACCAGCATATGTCAAGCTGTGAGGCAGGTGCATGTAGGGTCAACATCAGGGTACACTGAAGGTAATTTGGTTCAGGAATGTGGATACGCGAAAGATCGTTCAGATTTCTTTACCTGTATAAATCCCGTATGTGGAGGCTGCCCTGCAGGGTCCCCAGGATGATGTACTCAGACACCAAGTGAAGAGCAGTCACCTGCTCCTCCATGGTGACGGAGGACAGCAGACAGCCATTTACTGAGTAACCATGAATGGAGTACTTGCCCTGGCGGAATAAGCAGGATTTTGGCATCACGTTAACTCACACACACAGGATAGAGACGGTGTACATACAGTGTGATTAGGACACAAAATCTAAATTATTTAAATAGAGGTTGCGATAAAACTCTTCAGGAGATAATATTTTGCTTTTATTAGCGTACCTTTCTATTAGAGCGTTCCTCCTGCGAGGTCTGTACGACGATGTGGCCTTCCATGCCCACCTGGAGCTGTGAGATTTGGGCTGGTGTGCAGCTCTCACCAGGAGGCCGCAGCGTTCGCAGGAACTGACCTCGTCGGACAGTGTGCACGATCACAGTCCCATCCTGACACACAGTGAACAACAAGACTGACTGTCAGTAAAGATGCAATGACACTTTTCTGTTTCTGTGACGTAAACGATTGTCTTTCTTTTGTGCATTTTTGTGTTTTTTTTTACAGTGCAAACTAGCGTTCTTAAACCAAAACCACATGAACTCACAGCTAGTTTACTGAAGATTTGACAACCTGTTATGCTGCAACTTATGGCAACAGAGAGTTGAAATAGATCAATGTAAAACCCTTAAAACTACATCTAGGCATGATATCTTCTCTAATTTTAATACCAGCTAGGAGCACTTGTAAAAAAATCACACGAAATTGTGGTTTGGCTGTGGTTCATTCTGTTACATTATGGTTTCAAGGTATGAGCAACCTCTGGCTATAAGGCGGCAACATCTGTCTCTTCATACCTATAAAAAGTGAGTGTTTCGAGGTTGTTTCCTGTGGCTGATTACATTCCCACTTCTAATGAACCACATCACAGTTTGCTTGGAGAGCATCCAAGTAGTATATTGTGGTTATTTAGGTTGAAGAGCATTTTTCACACCTGCACAAACTGAAGCAGTATAAGGGAGAAAATAAAGACTCTTCTGACATAGTTTTCCATTATTACTGAAGAGCCAAAAAGCTTAGGCTACATTCAGACCAGGGTTTTGCAGGGGGTTGTACTAAAGTGTAGGCATGTTCATTTGGCTTAGAACATAACTGCTGTGAAACCTCTGGAAAATAAAAAGTTATTTGTCTGATTCACAGACTCTTGCAATTACTGCTCCCTCTCTTTATTCACTCTCTAACCTGCTTGACCACTGCTGCGCTCACTCACTCTTTCAAACACAAACCAAAGGAAGCTCCTTGGTATCTGTGATATATATTTTGCAGCATAAACTACAACACATAATGAATGAATGCCACAGTTGTTTCCAGTCCTGTCTGACAGCAGCTGGATGTGCGAGCTACTGTTGCTCAGAATTGTTGGACCAACACAACAGTTAACCAGCACAAAATGAATGCAACACAACAGATACACAACATCGACCGCTGCCACTGGTGAATGTCATCTTATTTGCCGGTAGTAACTAAAGAGGCTGAATACCAGCCACCGATGTTCAGCTGATATATCGCTGCATCCCTCGGATATTGTCTGGTTTGTATCAAGCTTATAACTGTTCACAGAGTGCGATATTTCTGACCTTTGACCCTGACACAGCCATGTCCAGTTCAGTGCTGATGGCCACACAGGTGACCTCCTGGTCATGTCCGCAGAGAACCTGCACTGGCCGAGGAGACAGACCGCTGGAGAAGCCACCCTGAAGGACAAAAAAAATTAAAAATCCATAACTTTGACAGAAGCTTATAATCATGCATGAAGACAGAGAGACAGTTTACCTGCTGTAGGACCTGCCACACTATACAGGATGTGTCCCTTGAACCAGAGATGAGGTAGATGCCACACAGATCCAGAGCCAGGCAGGTAACAACGTCTTTGTGGAAAACAGAAAAATACAGATAACTGTAACACTGAAGCAAAGCACATACATATATGTTCTGTAATTTAGACAAACGACAATAAGAGCTCACCAATGTGCCGGCAGATCCTGCCCACCAGCTTGCCCTTCCCTAGTTGGGTGACACGGAGACTGCAGTCCCAGTGTCCTCCACTGAACAGCAGACGTCCATCATTGGACACCACCAACACCTGAGCGCTGATCTCCACCCCGGGAGAGAAAGGTCCGCTCAGGAAACGCTGCGTCCTACACCACAGAGCAGTGTTGGAAAGATCAAAGTGAGTTTGATAGAGAGAGTGAGAGTGAGCTGAGGCCTAACTGTGGTGGAGATTTATAATCGGCACATTAAACTGTCATGACATCTGCAAATTACAACCTGTGTGAAACCCTGTGTTCCAATGGATCTCATCATGATTTATTTTGTGTTTATATGATCCACATTCAAGGTCTGTTTAAAATAAGATCCATTAAAACAAATTTCAATTAATTAAACTGCCTTTGAAGCCTCGCAGACAAAGAAGGACAGCCAGATGTTGTGTTTCCAACAGCTGTCAAGAAAGTTTTATGCGTCCTCAGATTTCAGAGTAAAAAATTACATCCAGGAAATTAGATTTATGGGGAAGAAGGCTGAGATTATTAAAATGTGGGGCCCATTTGTGTCTTATTTCAGTCCTACTGATGGGATAACAAATTGGAATCATAGTGCTCTCTTTAAGTGTGTGTGATTTTTCTTCTTTGTTATACATATTTATGCAATTTCCTTTATTATTGCCCTTGTTATTATTTGTGTAGCCAGTTGCGGTCAGTTGAAGCCTGCTGGGGTGGGACTGAGGGGTTGTGAGGATGAGTAGGAGAGACTTGAGGGTTTGGAAAGGGGACAGCAGTTTTATATTTTGTATATTATATGACATTCTTGTATACTATTGCATAGCTTTGTTAAATTATTGATTCTGATAGATCAATTATAGTATTTCTGCATAACAGCCCTCTTCTACAGACATAGTTCTGATCTGGAGGAGCAATAAAATCATCAATAAAATTATTTTTAAAGTAATATTTTGTGGCAAATTATTATTATTGATTATTTAAGGTAAGTAATAAGTGGGATAATTTACAGTGTGTGGCTTATTATTGCAAAATAAACCCTGACACAGTTGTGCATGTCTTGAATCACCCTGAATAATGACCTGCTCACTGTACATTGTACCTTACATGTAGATTATAATATTTTGAAAGAGATGTTTAAAACAAAAACGTCCATAAGAAATTCAAATAAAAGACATAAGCACCAGGCAATATTCAGATTTTTGTCAGGGTACTCACTTAGGATTAGTCATGGTCGGGTCCTTCGTGAAGGTGAAGTAGTTGGCGATGTTTTTGTCGTACGGCAGCCAGCTGTGCGTCCCTATCAACCCGTTTGAGCTCACACTCACCTGAGGAGAGAAAGTGCCCATATATATATATATATATATGGATGTCTCATTGCTGAACACAAAGGCTGTGTTACGTTTCACATGTCCCCTGTGAAACTGTCCAGCTGAATCTTACCAGTATGTCTGAGCCCGGGATGATGAAGGAGCGATTCTGGGTCTTTGGAACCACCGCCTGGACCAGAGGAAGGCCATCACTTACCACCTAAGGCAAGCACACACACATTAAAATAATGTACATACACGCCAACGCATGAGTTTATTTAGAGGGTTAATTAGACCATGACTGAACTTAAAACAAGTATTTCGAAACACTGAAGTGCTATCTATGCTGCTGTTAGAAAAAACTGAGACAGAGCAGAGCTAACTGTCTTGAAAAATATTGTGCAACTTGGTCACCAATCATGAAATATGTTGAAAGCTTTTGAAAGCACTTATAAAACTGATGTTCCCCAGTCATTGTCAATGTCATACTCATGTGCTATGCATAATGCATTTAATTTGTAGCAATTTTTTTTCATTTATTTTTCTGAGTAAAGTTTGTTAAGCCTTGGGGATGAGTGGGAGCGGGTGGGTGGAATGAAATATGAGTGAGTATAGTTGTGTTTGTAAATGAAAAACTATAGATAAAGTATTAAACAAAATTCAAAAAGTATTTTTGTACTCACTTCCACAAATGGCCGGAGCTTTGAGAGCTGCTCAAAGATATTCAGGGGCAGAGTGTCGAGGCGGGCCTGCCGTCTCGCTGCGTTCTCAGCTGACATACGAGGAGGATGAGGTTCCTGGTCGGAGACAAGAACGAGATAAACAGAACTTAACAGTATTTTGCTGATAATCCAGACTTTTAAAAGAGTTGTGAATTGGTCTGGGAGATGTACCTTAAGGAGCTGACAGGGAGTCTGTCCAAAGTTACTGATGATGCCTTCCAGGGCCTTACGCTCCGTCTCATTGGCAATCGCATCCAGATCCACTGCACCTGCATAGGAACCAACCCAGCAGCAGCAATGAGTTTCATTTAAGAAGACAGAAAAACACTATTCATGAGTAAAGGGTGACGGGTAAAAATAGGACATGAGGAGCAGAGAGCATAACTTTGCCTTACCTTCATAAGTGCAGTAGTAGAAGACGTTGAGGGCATTTACAGCCTCTTCACCTCTCTGCTTGTAACCAAAGATCAGATCAATCCACTCATGGAGGTGACTGGACACATGCTCACATTCCTACAGTTTAAAATAGGTTAAGTTGTCGTCATCTTGAAAAATGTCTTCAGAAATTGCCAGGTTATTGTGCCTTAGCATTAAAGCTAATACTATGAAAGAAAAACTCTGTAAAATTGTCACCAAAAATGCATGTATTTGTTATTTGTTACTGTGCACAATGCTATGTGAATCTACTTGTTGTAATATTGATGCTATGTTAAATGTTGACTGTAAGATTAATGCTTTTCTGAAATAAAATTATTTATAACTTTTTTTATATTATAAAGAAAGTTATAAATAATTGTAATCATTTTTAGGACTCACCAGTGCTTTCCTGTGCTTCCTGATGAAGTCTTCTCTTGATGAGGCCCAGCGAGGCAGCAGAACATCTGTTACTTGGTCCTGAGATATCTGCAGATGTCCCAGGTCGAAACCTACAAAAATCATGCAACAGCCATGCATTTGGTATATATAATATTTGCATATCACCTTTACAACAGAACAAAACAGATTCATTTGCTTTCAAACCATCAATTTGCGCAAAGGTTCAGTTCCTCACCGTTCATGTTCTGCAGGAATTCTGGGAAGTAGAAGAACTCCGGGATGAGCTCTTTGACATCAGCTGGACTCTCCATGCGAGCCTGCCAAGCTGCAGCCACAGAGTGGAACTGTCTGTCTGCACAGTCAAACCTAAACAACAGCAACACGCATCGATGAGACCACAGAATACCAGGAAGCTTTATGAAATGTTATCACTCACTAGCGTTCCCACCTGCCGCTCTGCAGCTGGATGTGCAGAGTTGTGAACGGCTCCATGCGGATCATGTAGTGCATGACTCCTGCTGCATTAGAGTAGTGTGTGCCATAGTGGAATTTGTCGATGGCGCCTGTCGGGTCTTCAAAGCTCTCATACCTGGTGACAAACAAGAAAAATGCTCATTGATTGAAGCAATAAACTGATGGTTTGCAAGTTTCGACCCATTATCTTACTAGAATTATTGCCTTGTGGTTGTATGGTTCCACCAACCATCATCGTCATGTCACAGTTTGACTTTAAAGAAAAAAAAGTGGAAGTTATCAGTATGTAGAAATATTTGATTCCAGCATATAGTTTCCAGGGAGAAACATACAGTCTTCAGGAGCACAGAGGACTGATAGAGAGCTGTTCTGTTCTGTTTTTGCAGAACTCTGTGATGTCAGAGTGTCCCTGCTGTAAAATGCACCCCCTACAGTGGGAAATAGCAGGGGGTGCATTTCCTGGCAGACTGGCTTGCCAAAAAAAAAGCACCCCTAACCCCACGCCTAACAGGGGGTGCATTTTACAACATGGATGCTCTTTTCAGCACAACGTAGTGAAGCTGACCTTTGACTTTTTGGATATAAAATATCATCACTTCACATCATTTTATTTATTTTTTTTACACATTAGTATGAAATTTTGTCATGAATTCTTGAGTTATGATGTTTTACGAGGTCACCATGACCTAACCACCAAAATCTAATCAGTTTCATCGGTAAGTCCAAGGAATAGAAGCATAAAAATGAGGCATACCTTATTCTTTCCTTCTTACCTCGGACCTTCCATGCAGCCACTGTTGTGCATTAATTTCAGTATAATATGTCATGATATGAGGAAGTTAAACTACAGCAAAGCTACCCTAGGGTGAAATCTACTTAAAAGCTTTAAATAAAAAACAAACTACAATATAATACAAGAAAGTCACATGCCAGCAAAAAAACATGCCACTCAATTAAGTTTTCTGCAAAAAAGACAACTTGTTCACAAGGCATAAATTAAAAAATACATATTTTTGTATACATACATTGATAAAAAATATCTATTCATGGAAAAGTGCATGGAACGTCAGCTTTGGTTTTATATACTATTTGTCATTTCTATCTTCAACTGTGCAATACAGACTAAACCGTACAGTAATTTTGTGCTATAATTCAAATTATCAAACAGTGAAGTACTCTAGTTACAGTGGCATTAATTTTGCATTTATTTAGTTAAACTTAATCTCAACAATACTCTTATTTATAATATCTTTGCATCTTAACACACTTATTTAAAGATCCAATTTTGCAATGTTATTGTTTATGTTTAATGGTACCCTTATGTAAACACTATAGAATAGATATTTTGACATGTCTCATTTTTCTATACATATATTATTACTGTTATATGTGTAGTTTAAGGCACATATATTTTTTTTTATAAACTTCTTATTTCTATTTTCTAAATATCATAATTTCTCTGTACCTATACATATAGATAAATATTTCTATTTTTGAATGGGAGTAACTGTAACATAGCCCAATTTTCCTGCTGAGATCAATAAAGTACTTCAGATTCTGAAACCTGCCCTCCAGAAACTAGAGTTCAGGTGGGGGTACTGCACCAAGCAAGAATACTCAGTTAGACAGGTAACGTGTAAAATAGCATGTAACAACTTCTCTGAACATTTGTCAGTAAATGCCAACAATCAATACTTAGAAGTAATTGACAATAAAAGCGATCATAAGATAAAATTTAATGTAGTTGAACTACCAGCAAGCTACTGAAAAATGAAAAATACTGAAAACCTACTGGTTCAGTTTCATGTAGTTCACTGCTCCCCAACACTGCTGAGGTTGGCGACTGATCTGTAACCTCGTTAATACCGTAAAGAATCAAAATCATATTTTTATATAACCACTTACTTTTCTCTGACATTTTGTGCATGTCGAGGGTTGACCACACCGATGGGTTTGGACAAGTCTCTGAAAACTGACGGGTCCTCCAGATCCAGAACAGGAGAGGTGTAGTCACACAAGACCCAGGGGAACTAGAGAGAAGCAAGAAACAAACATGATGCCTCCTCACACTGTAAAAGCAACATCGTTCGTCACGAGAAGATCATAAATATAAACAGCATGCACCTCGCAGGGAGGTGGAGTTTACTTACCACAGGATACTGCGACAGGTCGTTGTAAGTGCGTCCAGCAATGGTGTTCAGTTGCATCAAATACTCAAAATTGGAGATTTCTCTGCAAACCCATTTCTGTTCATAACAGCAACATCGGATTGTTCACAACACATTAAGCACAATTCAGATCATAATAACTCAGCTTCATGGAGAGAACTAGATTAAACAAACACCTGAGTGAGCCCAGATGCCTTCAGCAGCTCTTGAGGGGAACGAGAGCCGAAGTAGAACAGGTTGGGAGGCCGCAGACCCAGGATCCTCGAGTACACTTTGTTTCGTACCTGAAAGGGCAGAGAGAATATAGATTATAGAAGATTATAGAAGCACTTGTCACCACCTCATTATTTCAAAAACAACTTCATTTGAGAAGAAGGGGTGAAACTTGAACTGAACTTCACCTTCTTTCTGAAATTGATGAAGTAATGAGCCTGGTCTATGAAGAACAGCTCCAGGGCGGATCTCCGCAGGTTGTAGCGCCTCAGATGGACCTCTCTGAGCTGAGACAGAGGCCTCTTGAAATCAAACCCGATTCCTAAAGACACAGATGTTACTCACTTCTGTAAGGACCCTGAGGAACAGTGTAAAAAAAAAAAAAAAAAAGTTCACCATGATCACATATTTTCTTACCTTCCTCTGTCTCTTCTTTCTCACTGCTGACATCGTAGAAGTAAAGATGGTGTGTGGTGACCTCCAGACGACCAGGAACGACCGCCACGATGGTGATGAGTTCACAGTCTTCAGACAGAACCAGCTTTTCTTTCTGGCTCTCGTCTTCTACCTCCACCCTGACAGCATAGGGAATAGAGTTGTAACATCAGAATCTTAAACTTCAATACGAAAACAATACTTTTCATCTTTCACCTTTCATACTTATATTTCTATCCTCGTATATTTACCCAATAAGTGATTTATTAGTACCCAGGGGTGGAAGAAACTAATTACAACTACTCAAAATACTGTAATTAAGAAAGTCTTTTCAGTTACTTGTACTTTGTATTCTTATAATCAGTTATTTCTTTGTGAGCTCTTTGTGCTGCATAAACTTGTCTTGTCAAATTCCAGTGATTTCCCCATGTGGGTCCTGATGATGCAGAATGACAATCGACAAATTGTCCAATCAGTGAGTTACATGTCAGTCTGTATAACTTCATGTTTACTCCTTGGAGTTTGTAAAAAGTGTGTGTTAACATGAACTGGGCCAGAACTACAACAAAACATGTTTTCCCCAAAATGAAGCAAAGTACAGATGTGTTTTGAAACTGGTGTCCAAGTCCATGAAGTGACTTTTTTCTTTGTGCTGATGACCCATGGAAAACTGGGTATGCTGTAAACTGCAGACACTGACACATAAGTTATGCAAACTAGAGACTCACTTGTCATCCAGAAAGACGACGTCCTCCTCTCCCAGCTGATCGTCCTCCATGTCGCTTACTTTTGCTTCCTTTGCAACAGCCAGTGGGAGCGGTTCAGAGCTACGAGGGCTGTCTGCTCCTTAAGATCACAAAAATCTTTATTGCACCATTACTGTATATTGCTTGCATGACAAAAGAGAACGAAAAAAAAAAAAGAATATGTTTATACTCAGTGACATACCCATGTTGTCCCTCTGGGCGCTCGCTTCACTGTGAGGATCATAGTTGTAGTTGGGGACAAGTTTGAGACGCATCTTTGAATAAGTCTCTGCATTGGACAATTTCATTTTCACCTCTGGTTGAACTCTGTCAAAGATAAGACAAAGGAAAAATTAGGAAAAATACAGAAAAAGGACAGTAAAGGTTTCAGATAAATGGTACCATTCAAAACAAAACAGATATTGGAGGCCACTGATGACACATTTTCCTCTCAGATGTCATTCTTGGTCAGAGAGATTTTAAGAAAAAAAAGATACTGATTAAAAGTCAAAGGTCATTTTTCCTGTAAGGTCAGACTTAAGCCGATTTCACAGAATGAGTGAAAATATAATGTGATTTTATCATTTTTCTCAACAGCTCACTTCCCCTTCATGTTCAAGTGCAATAATTAAAGCTAATGCTTTAAAAGAAAACTTCTGGAAGAGCCAGGCTGTTCAACACTTATCAAACATTTTTTCTAATGTCACTGTACTTCATACCTGTTGGCCCACGCTCCTCTCTCACTGGTCAGAAGCCTGCGCAGAGATCTCCAGTGCTGCCACACCACCTCCTGCTGGCTGGAGCTCTGCTTCTGCCAGCTGAGGTACCTGTTGTTCTCAATCCTGACTCGCTTCAGGTACGGGTCCACTATCACCTCCTGCTCCCACACAAACACACACAGATAATGTGAAAGGTTAACTCTGCATTTTTTTAGCAAGCTGTGATGACACCATGTGCTTTTTGCATGAAGGCTAGAAGTTTTTTGTTTTTTTGTTTTTTTACCTGGAACTTGGACTTGCTGTCTGATCTCTCTTTGTCCCGTCTGAAGGCTGTGCTCATCAGGTCATCAAAGCAGGAGTTCCAGAAGTTGGACATGATGTCGTGACTCCTCCCAAATGTGTCCAACTCATACTGCTCCTTGGTGGGCTGAACCTACAGGGAGACGTTCAGAAGGAGGACATTAACAAACATCACAACTACAAAAATGTCAGGTACAACAAAGTGAGAGACTTTGGTGCAGCGTCGCAGACCAGAAGTCCTGATGGCTGAGTAACATCAGGTTGCTCACAAACCATCAAAAGAAATACCTAAAGTATTATAATTAAAAACACTTTAAGTAAAAAAAAAAAAGCCATACTATTACAAGCCATACAAGCCATAATATTACCTTTTAAAAACCTGGTTATTAATGATTTTTTTTCAAATATGTAAAGTTAACTTATTGCAGTTCTTAAAGTAAGAATACTGTATAATGGATGTGTAAAACAGGACGACTCCCCTTGTACAAATGAATATCAGGAATGGAAGCACACGTGCTGTTTTTTTTTTTTTAAGTTTCCCTTTATTTATTAATTTATTGCATTAGAGGAACACTGGGGACGAGTGTAACAGGAAACAAAGCAGGATCATTTGACCACAGCAGAGGCTTTCTCAAGACTGATTTTGAGGTGAGTGAAAATATATCAACTGCATTATTAATTAGTGCACATATGTATGTTTCTTATATCAAAAGATGACAAGTGTATTTTGAGTCTGCGCATTATGACGGTGAATGTAAAAAATTGCCCCCAGTCTCCCCTACTACCCTGTTTAAACTCATAGCAGAGGAGTATCTTCTTTCCTCCTGTGAAAAAATATGAAGTTGTATTAAAAAAATGCATAAACCTATAATGACCCTGTACATTCATATAAAGCAAATAGGTTAAACTGCACATACACACACTCTCAAACATACACACTTGAGAAATCAGTCTGAGCCAAGTTTCAAAACTGTCATGGCAGCCAAAGTTATGCCCTACCAGCGAATGTATTGCAGGATCCATATACAGAAGTAATCTAAACAAAACAGATTTATGAACGTGCGCTGTCACACAGAGCCATGATAAATCCACCTCACAGCGAGTGGTTAGTGTGTCTGGCATCTGTTCATAAAATATCTAAGCTTCAACTCTGAGCATAAACTGATCTCTGCTTAAAATACACTGAAGGTCAGCTAGAAACACTTGGGAGTCCAGGCTTGTTTTTTTCCTACTTTTTAAACTTACGATAGCATTCCTTTAAATTTGGATTAGATTTCTCAGCCACCCACCAGGAGGTAGTTGGTCAGAGCAGGAGGCAGGATTGTGAAACCCCTCGTGTGTGAGTGAACACTCATGTGACAAAGAACAGAGGCAGCTGTATCTGAGAGGGGATGGTTGATTATACCTGCTTCGCCACACCAAAGAACGGAGAGGAGGCTCTCTAGATTTCCTAAACAAAAGATAAATGGCATCTATTTTTAAATTTACAGCCGAAACACTGACCTGCTGCTGATAAAAACTCTGCCACTCCATCGTGTGACAATATGCCCTCAGGTCCTGGGCGAACGTGGTGCTGCCGTTGGTGATGGGCAGGTTGGGTAGCAGGGTCTGGAGGGTGATGGGGTCAGCATGCTGGTCCAGCAGCGTCCGCACGATGGGCACCAGATGAGGGAAAGTCTCTGTATGTCCACAGTTGGTGCCGTCCATTACACCTCCCGGCCACAAGGGGGAGCCCAGCTGCCCCAACAGGAAGCATACCTCCTCCCAGCTCAGACACAGCATGGTCTGGAGGAGGCTGTGGAGCTTCACAAAGGCCATCTCACACACCTGAAGAGGGACAAGAGGCAAAACAAAGAGTCTATCATATAGTTCATACAGAGATATGATTAACAAACATATCTACACGCCTCAACAGTGGTGGAAAAAGTATTCGGAACTGAAAGTACTGCTACCATTGTGAAAATAATGTACAACAAGTAAAGTCCTGCATTCAAATAAAAGTACAAGTTTGGTCAGAAAAAAATACTTAAAAGTGTCAAAACTATAATAACTGCAGTTAAGTAGTTCCTGTCAGTGTTTTACAATTAGAGCTGATGTTTTTGGATTAAAATTACTGCTGCATTGATGTGTATGTTGCTGACGTTTATGTTTGAGCTTATTTTAATGACTTTATACACTGTTGGGTAGTTTAATCTACAGCACTGCATCACTTTCTCGAATATCATCATATGTTTGTAGTGTCACCATCCTGTGAGTCCATTTATTGCTAAAAAGTCAACTTTTCATGTCAGAAAAAGTCCCGTCTTTTTTAGGTTTGTGACAATGCATTTTTAAACCAATCCAAATTTATTGTTTTTTCGCTTAAGAAGTAAATAAAGGTAAATATTAAATCGCCAAATTTGGAGATAGATGGCTTTCACTGGACAGGAGGGATATGGAAAGTTGTAATCTAAAAAGTAACTAGTAATTAAAGCCCTCAGACAAACTAGTCTGAGTCATAGTGGAGTAAAAAGTACAATATTTACTATATTGAGATGTAGTGAAGTAGAAGTATAATTTCATAAAACTGACATACTCAAGTAAAATACAAGTAACTCAAATTTGTATTTAAGTACAGTACTTGAGTAAATGCAGTTGGTTACATTCCACCACTGACCCCTAACAAGAGACTGTTTTCCTCAAAGAGGAATTAATCAGTGGTGGAAGAAGTACACTTAGCTAAAAGTATTAAAACCACACACCACATACTCCTTCCTTTACAAATAAAAGTTAGTCAAAATTAGACTTAAGTAAAAGTACATAAGTAGTAGTTGTGACTGTTATATTATTATATCACCAAATTGTTAATAGGGATGTTACATACAGAATTTAACTGGTGTATTTTGTCAAGATATAGTGAATTATTCAATATTTCACATTACCACATTGCAAATATTCTTTATATTTAATACTGTGAACTTTTGCACATTCCCTGGATAATATTTTGCTCTCCTGAACAAACTGTACAGGACTTTCATTTAAATAACAGCCATCTTGCACTGCATTGTTTCGTGTTGTCTTTTATTGTTTGTATATTTTCTCATGTGTTACTGTCAATTTGATATTTTCTATTTATGCTTCTACATCTATACCTTTCACATAAAATGCATGTGAAAACCTACACAGCAATATAATCCGATTCTGCCGCAGCGCAGATATTATTAATTAATTATTATTAATGTCTGTCTTGCCCTCTTTTCAGCTTCTTACCTCTTTTCTTACCTGTCTGGTTTTAATTCCTGCTTTGATGTACTGATGATAACATGTGTTGTAGAAGCTATTTTACATGAATATGAATTCAGATTTTGGCTTCGTGTACCTTAATCACAAAAATTTTGAAAGCCACTGTTTTAATTATAGCATCATACCATATTTTAGAAGCTGTTTATTTGCTATGTATTGAAAAATTAAGAATAACACAGTGACAGTTGTCAGTAGTGGAGTAAAAACAGTACAGTACTTTCCTCTGAAATGTAGTGGAGTAGAAGTAAAAAGCAGCAAAATCTGAAATACCAGTACCTCATAACTGCACTTAAGTAAATGTACTTCATTACATTCCACCACTGGAATTAATGTAGCTATACTAGTGTTTCTTTTATTTAATTTGTATATTCACTCAACTTAAGGAGCACCAGGCTAGTTTTATTTCCAAGAGGCCCAAGAGATGGGAGTTAATTTTGAAAAACAAATAGCTTAAGGGGGAGTAGAACTACTTTGGAGATGAACACAACCAGCGGAGTGTGACGCAAGCCTTCTGGTCAGCTCATTTATGACCACTTGCATTATCCCACAATCCTCCAGTGAGAGAAGCAGTCACAGCATAGAGAGGAGCTGCCCTTTCATACTGAACACTCCCTCAGAGGAATGACTGCAATGTCTTTGAAAAGAAACCCATAGAAGGCTTGGTATTTCTAAACTGGCTTTACCTTTATCTGAGTGCGCTTGTCAAGTTAAATAAATACTGGAAACCCCTTTAAATTTATTTTCTGCGAAGTTCGATCACGCAGTGTTTGGGTTGTGAAAGACGTGCACAGTGAAAAATATTCATGGTACATTATGGTTGGTGGACAAGTTGCGGGCGCAGCTGACCGTTGGGTGCTGCTGTTGGATGTATCCGGTGATGATACGCAGGCCGATCTGGGCCATTTCCTTCAGTTCGGTGTTCCCGGGGCTGCCCGGGGTGCTGTGCCAGGCTTTCAACTTGTCCAGCAGGTTCACCACCCCCTCAAAGATCTGCAATACAACAACAACTGTCAACAAAAGGACGTAGAGGAAAGGTTAGACCTGTTTCCACACCTTGCAGCATCTACGACAACATAAAGCCATTCAGTACCTTAAACAGAGCTTAACCTGCACTTAAAGGGTGATTCAAACGCTGCCTACAGTACACCACCCAACCATAACTCTCCACCCTCCAGTGTGACAGGACAGAGATGTTTCCCCTGACGTTTAACACACCAACTGACAACAACCACACCCAGCTGCCCAGAGTGACACAAGTCTCTGATGCCTTTAATATCAACACAATTATTATTTCCTTTACTAATATTCAATGTAACCACAAAGTTACATAATTATAAGCTAATAATGTAGTCCAACATTCAGATATTCATTCTATAGCTTAATAACTTTACCTCAAAATAAATCATGATTTCTTTCTTCTTTTTTTCTTTTAAATAATAAAGAACTAAACTAACAAACCTTTTACAATTAGGCTACTAATTACAAGTTTTATGTGGAAAAGTTCTGCATCATTAATTTAACTGCACTGCTAAAGACCGTACTATAGTCAAACAAAACCATTTATTGGGAGACCACACCCTCGACTGTTCTGCACACAGTGTTTCACGATGTGCAGCACCAGCTCAGTCACTGCAGAAATCTGCTGCATTGCTTTTTTGTAATGAGGAGATTTGATTGAAGAGAAACAAATGGACTGTTGCTGCGAGGACTCAGCATTGGTAATTCATCAGTTATCTGAATTCCAGTGGTGTGTATTTATAGAATGCAAACCTGCAGCCTGCCTTGCACTGGTATGTAGTCAGTACTGTAGCAGAGATAAGTCACAGGACTGCTTCTGTCTTACTAATGTAAGCTATTTACAAGGCTGAAAGATTACAAAAGATACACCACATGGTGAAGGCTTGCGATTTGGTGCTTTATCCACACCAAACAAACTAAATGAAAGCAATAGTTCATGGAAATATGCTTTATTCCCAAGAGTTATGAGGGACCCACAGTAATGTTGGGCATATTAATAGACACTGGACATCCCCTGCATCTCATATAATTATGTGTATTGTTTTGGTTTATTATTTTGTTCATTCATAGCCTGATGTTCGCTTGCAATAGAAACTGTAATGTTTTAGCAGGCTGTGGTTATAATGAGTAAAGCTCACACAGTCACTGTGAAAAAGTGGTTAAAAGATGTATAAAAGTAAAGACACAGATGTATAATGAATGTGTCAGAGTAATGGACTATCAGTCATGCAAACATGAGATTTATATCAGAGTTTTGCAAGTGAAATGAAAGAGTATGCTACATTGCGTCACCTTGTAACTCAAGGAAATCAGTTCAGTAATCATGTAACCTGCTAGACTGCAAGTTGAGTGTGCAGAATATTGTCGTAACTTGTGGTATGCAGCCATGTTTCTCTGATGTGGTTGTGTTTCTGTGCTTCCAGAAACGAATAAAGAAATTATTTAAAACTGATGAATGCCTGGAAGTCCAAAGTGTGCAACAGTTAGAGATTGATACCACTCTTGTGTCTGTACATATAATTTAGCCAAAATGGCCAAAATGGTTCGCCTACTGCCCGAAAGTCACAAAACCCATAAAGCTCACTAATTTAAATGTTTTTATGTGCTGGACTATTTCTTGACAGGAGCCGGCACTGAAGTTGCCAGGCAGCCTGGAGCACCACTGAGGCTGGTTTCCCCCAAATTTGTGCTAAGCTAAGCTAACTGACTGCTGGCTGTAGCTTCATATTTAACAGACAGACATGAGAGTGGTATTGATCTTCTTATCTGACTTCCAGCAATAAATGTTGAACTATTGTCGATGCACCATCATGAGTTTAAAGTTTTGTCATTTTTGCATGACTGATTTTAAAATTCCTTTTTTAAGTTTATAAACAGCAGAACAAATAAATTATTTTAAGTAATCTGTTTCTCAGTCGCTTTATGATGGTGTGACTCCAAACTTTTCTCTTTACAGAGATAATTTATATATTTTGTTTATAGTGTATACTTAGAGTTGAGTTACATCATAGTCTGTATTTGATCAGCCACTTGCTGCATTGCATGTGGACAAGATAAGGTTTAAAGTTAAACGCATGGATGAGGAAGTATATTACAAGTGAAATGTGATATCTTAAAGGGACAGTTCACCCCTTTAATCAAAAATACATATTTTTCATTTGTTGTGTAGTGCTATTTATCCATCTAGATCAAGCGTGAGCCTCAGCTGACATCCCATGGGGCAAATCCAGCCCTTTGATCACTTAGAAATATGAAAAAAAAAAAAAAAAAGTGCATTGTTTTTTCATGTACTACGTAATGATTCTTTTCCGACTGTGAAAACTAACAGAGTGGAGAAAAAAATTTAAAAAGTGCATTGTTTTACAAATTTAAATTCCTAACTTAATAATCCAGACATGGGAAATATAAATGTCCAGCCCCTTGGCACTTTACATTTTTTTCATTTCTGACCTTTCTAAAAAAAAAAAAAAAAAAAATGATTGAATACGTCTGACCCAGATTGTTTTGGTGTGAGTTGCAGAGTTTTGGAGATATCAGCCATAGAGATGTCTGTCTTTTCTCAGTGAGGAGCTACTTTCTTTCCACTGTAGAAAGAAAACTGTTTCGACATGAAACTGTTCACAGCAAGGTCTGCGGCTTATCGTGAGTAACCGGGTCATGATTTCTGTACAAAAAAAAAAAAGAATAAAAAAAAAAAAAATACTGGTTTCAAGCCCAGTGCCATCTAGTTTCATTGCATAAGGAAGGCATCTCTTCAACTAATATTTTCAAAACTTGGCAACTCATACCAAAATAATCTAACTAGATAAACAACACTATCAGTCAGAGGAAAAAAATAGGCATTTTTGATTTGGGGGTGAACTGAACTACTTTGGAGGTAAAGGTTATTTGTGCTGCAACTTCGTAGGTAATTTATCATCAGCTGGCTTTGGTTTGGTTTGGCTTATTGACAAATTCTTATATAGTTTTAAAATACTACATATCAGACTGTGTCAGTGTTAAAATGATGAAGTCCTGGGCTTATTTCCTTCACTGTTCCTGGCGTTTTCACCATAAACCAACCTTTATCAAGATGGAGAGAGCAGTATGACAGTCAATAAATTACCTACACGCCTGAATGTGTCAGTGGGAATATTTTGCGGGTGGGATATGTGATAATATACCCTTTCGCTCCACAGTGCGTGGTTGTCTGTGCCCTCAGCAAACAGGAAGTCCTGCAGGAGCCTGAGGAGCCGGACCAGACTGGGACAGAAAGGCAGGACCACTCCCTGGGCGTCCCTCAGGTCTGACAGAGACGACTCCAGCATCATCTCTAACAGACTGGCACACAGAGAGGCAAACACACTTTGAATACGTCAGCATAGTAAAAAAAAACATATCTGGCTATTTAGACAAAAGGTGACACAACTGAAGGTGTGGTTCCATTTGTTTTTCCACTGCGGGGCAGCTTCACTTCCAGCTCAATGCGTTTGTTCTGTGAGGTGAAATACGTTTGAAATCTTTGTTACTGACCTACGTTTGATGTCATCGGGAGGGCGGACCAGTTGGCAGGAGGAACCCAGTTTGGTGAGAACAGAAAAGACCTGTCCTCTCTCTCTCCACACCACATCTTCTGTCCCCTCCAGCCCGCTGCGGCTCCACAGCACCGAGAAGACGATGTTGGTTAGCAGGTTGCACAGTTCCTCCTCTGGGGTCTGCTATAACGCAAACAACACTCAATACCAAATCCTTACAGAAAAGAACTTAAGGAATAAACTTTCAGTTTGGGGTGAAACCGTCTTTACTTAATCACTCTTACTCTAAAAAAGACATGATAGTGTTGGCCAGGAAAGTGATATTATTACCACCTACTCGTACATATCAGGTGCTATATTTTCAAAAAAGATTAGACTGATCTCATCTGCTTCCTCAAAAAATGGTTAGCACTTTATTTGAAGGGGGGCTCACA
Source organism: Lutjanus erythropterus (assembly GCF_056507025.1). NCBI lineage: Eukaryota > Metazoa > Chordata > Actinopteri > Lutjaniformes > Lutjanidae > Lutjanus > Lutjanus erythropterus. The sequence continues at coordinate 22,021,395 of NC_139325.1, read as the reverse complement.
AGATTCAATGTCATGGTACCTGTCATGAATCGAGGCTTTATGAATGTGTATGACTGTTGCCATTGACTTTCATTCATTAAAAAAAATACACTTGACACTGGTCGTTTTTAAAAGTGTCATGAATATTTTCCTTGACCTCAAGTAAAGTGGTACATTTTGAACTTGTCATGAGGATGCAATTAAGTTTTATTACACTGTCAAATACTTTTGTACCAGCGTCATGAATAATTTCCTGGACTTGTCACAAACATTTCATTAAATGTTATAAGGCAGACGACAGAGTACGACACCTGAGTGATTTAGCTCAGAGTTAGCTGATGGACAGATAGCATTTAGCTGGTTTACTTGTTGCTATCCTAGCAAAAAAAAAAAAGACATTTTTGTCTTGAATAATGTAAAGTTGTCACAGTTTGCCAACAACGAGATTGTAAACAATGCCGTATTTGCATTAAAAATTACATAATTGAATGAATGACACTTAATGACATCAGTCATAAACATTCATAAAGACTCCTTTGTGTTCATGACAGGTGTCATGACATGCTTATGACAGTGTAATGACAGTCTTATACACAGCTGTTCAAATAAAGTGTTACTCAGAATTGGAACCCCTTTCTTTGACATGTCGTGAGTATCGTCTTTCAGACCGTTTCAGACTGAGGTATCTTGTGTTGTCATATGATCTTTTTTTGTTACAGTCACCTCGCTGCAGGTACTATTATTATGGTTTTATACCTTATATATGTTTGTATTTATAATAGTTTTTTATGGTAATTTTTCTTGTATTCTGGTGGGAATGTGGGTGAGCATGTACATTTATTTATTGTTTATTGTGTGACTGCACTTTGTTGTACTGTCAATTCATGTAGAAAAATCTATAAACAAACATTGTAAAAAGAATAAACTTTCAACTAAAAAATAACAAATACAGACTCACAAATCAGGGTTCAGCTCAATATATCAGTCAAATCAGAGCTGAGGACGCATCCATACCTGTGGGTTGGACATGTTGGAGATTGTGTCCCCAGTAGGAGGATCTGTTCCGTAGCTGGTATCGTCCAGCACGTTGGACAGACTGGAGCTCTTCCGGGGTCTGGGCGGTGGGAAGGGTTTGCAGTGCTCTAGAGGGGATGGTGTGTTTGTCAGACTACCTGCAGGAGTGTGAGTGCCGGTCTCTCCCATGCCCACGAGCTCCAAATCAAGGGGTGATGTACCAAAGGGGGAGAGGGGTTGGTAGTCCCTGCTCTCCTCGTCAGGGCGAGGCGAGGTGAAATCAATCGCATTGGAGATGGAGGACGAGTGGCTCCCTTGATCGACGGAGTCAAACGACTTAAAATGGAGGGAGCCAGTGAAGTTTTTAAGTGGGCCTCCGCCTCCACTTGGAGGCGACTGGGATAAATCAGAGAATCCCTCAGAGATGTCCCGCTGGCCACCTTCATCCTCCTCCTCGTCCTCGATGTCCTGCGAGGTGCGGTAGGTCAGGAAGATGTCTGTGTTGGTGTCGTCTATGACCAGAGACGGATCCCTGCGCAGCGGTGGTCGGTAGTTTGGTTCAAAGGAGCTGTGGGTGCTGGAGTCTGTGAAGCTGGCGGCGTGGGACGCGTAGGACTCTTTGACATAGAGCTTGGTGAGGACGTCCTGCCAGCCGGGCTGCCTAGCGAGCTGCTTCACATAATCCTCGTTGGAGTAGATCAGATGAAAGAGCTGTGGTGATATCAGAGGGAGCAGATGAAGAGCTTGTTTTCATTACTGAGATCATAAATATGTTCAGGATGAAACTTAATTCTCAAAAGGTTGATTTAGTGCAGTAAAAAGACGTGAGCAGACTGACCTTACGACAGACGTCTAAGCGGACTGTGAGCTCAGCTCGATGGGACAGACAAACCACAGCCAGCAGGTCTCTGAAGTTAGGCGTGGCATCTGTGGAACAGAGGCGCATTTTATTTCATTTTAAAGTCAACTCAAATCAAATTAATTTATATATCTTATTTTAATACTGGAATTTCTAAACTTGATACAACACAGGGAAAACATCAAGGGCATTTAATTTCAGAAATAAATATAACAAGGTTACAACAGGGCAACGTGAAACCCAACCCTTTTAGAAATATTTGATTTTATTTCTCTTTAGACCAGGCCTTTACAAATAATTAAATTATAGAATTTACTTATAGTACAAATTAAGTAATGTTAATGGTACTTTGTGTTTAACATAACCCACAGCCTCGGTACGTGGGGCACACACTCCATCAACTGAGCTACCAGGCCACCTAGAAACCTATTTTTTAATCAGCTATCTGCTATAAATATTGGAACGACACTGGTTAATTTACATTGTGATTTTTCTCTGTTGTTTCTCATCAGTTTGAAAGGTAACATCAAGTATTTCCACCATATGCACTAATCACAATTTAAATGTAACACTTTATTTTACAGGTTCGATATTCAAATAATGTTTTGAAAGTTACCTACAACCTGTAGATTAGGCCTATAATCAGTCCTGATTTTAAAAAAGTAATGTGCCAAGGGGTCAGATGTTTACATTTCCTATGTCTGACCTTTAAAGTTAGGAATTTAAACATGCAAAAACAAAGGACCGTTCTTTATATGTTCTCACAACTGGAACAGAAACATTGTGTACAAAAGAGCAGGAAAATACAAAGCACCTTTGTAATCCTAAATTAGAAGTAGCTTGTTGTTTTCTTAAACACAATGTTGTGTTTAACATTTTTTTCACTCAGTTTGACTCTCCTAAATCCTCCTAAATCCTAAAGTTAAAAGTTTTCAATAAAATAAATAAAGAGCTCTGTGCTTAACAATAGACACGCATGGCTGTAGTAGGCAGCTGATTAAAAGACCCTAAGTTGTGCTAGCTTAGCATTTATAGCAAATGTTAGATTTGAGCACTGTCTGTATTTTACCTGCATTATGATTAGGGTCAAATTACAAAGTTGTTTCCAGGAAAAATCCTTGCAAAATGTTCAAAAAAAAAGTGTTACTGAGTTTAATAAATATAACATACAATTAGAATCTGGTGGCATTTGTTGTTTTTAATTTATGTTGTCAGGAAACACTGCTGTCATTAAAAGATGGTCAAACGGACATATTCCTGAAGAAACAGATGAGTGTTTTTGCTTTAAACTCTTAATATTTTAAAACTTCTGTCCTGAATTTTGACTTTGGCTTCTTTTTACGTTCACAGAAATACCTGAGATTTTAAAGCAGATTTTCAGGTGCTTCTAACATTTACAAAAGGTCTCTTTTGTCATCCGTTTCAAGATAACTCAACCCAGGGCACAGAGCGGTTTAAGCATTACCTGTAGCGAGGACCTGCTCGTACAGACATCGCACGGTGGTCATGGTTACTGGAAGGTCTTCAAGGAAACACACCATGCCAAGATAGCCGAAATCCTTCAGCTTAATGCGCTGCTTGTTGCGCTCAGACACTCGCTCGCTTTTGAGGATTTTGTATAAAACCTGCAAAATCAAAGGGAACGGGAGTAAGTTTTGTTGTTTTCTTGTGTTTTGACAAGATATCAGATGTGAGTTTGCAGTGAAAGTCAATAACAGTGAAGTGAAGTATGTAAAGAAGAGGTCCAGTTGGTGTTTCTCACCCTGAAGACTCTCTCTCTGGCCTCATCTCCAAAGCTCGGCGTGAGCAGCAAGCAGTACAGCTGCTCCACGCCCCACTCCAGCAACACAGCCTGCACCTGCTCACGAGGAGGGCTGTTTCTCAGCAGCTCATACAGCACGTCCAAGGCCCTCACCGCCTGATCGAGAGAGGACAGAATCACCAAAACACAGGAACGAAAACAGGCGGTACAGATGATCAGGGAGAGTTCATTTGGCGTTTGGAAGTTAAATGTCATGCTGAAAAGGTCAAATGATAACAAAATTACACTCCTTAAAGAAACACAGATAAAAACCTACCTGCTGCTCCTCTCCTACAGTCAGGATGTAGGCGAGGACGCTGTGAAGCTCCTCTGGTGTAGGAGACTGGAGAGGGACTTTCAGCTTGTCGAACAGAGAAGTTTGAATCGTTTGCTTTTCATCAGACAGAGAGCTGCCATCTTTCTCCACACTGTGACAAAATAGATAAGATATTAGTAAATTAATACTTAAATTACATTCTTATAGGCTGAGCTCTACCAACAAGACTTAATTTTAAGCCTGATTAAATCATGGTTAACTTTAAATTATAATGCACCAAACATGCATCCATCTTAAAATTAAGAAAGATTAAATGTAAACATTTAGTTTTTACTCTAAACCTAGATTAAATTTAATTCTGTTGTACCAAAACTTCAAACTCCAATTTAAAATGTGATCCAGTGTGACCGACAAGTTTTCCTCAAAGAAGAAATTAGAGGTTCTCTGTTTAGCCAATGACAACAATACATGTTTTTTAATTGTTTTTATTTTTCTAGCTAGCAAAGCATGCAGCATTTTATTAACTTTTTAGCTAGCTAGCAAACTGTAATGTTTTGTTACCTTTTAAGGTACCTAAGAACTCATGTAGCTGAACATTTAAATTTTTAACTAGCTAGCAAACAATGCAGCGTTTTGTTTACTTTTTAGCAAGCTCACAAACAATGCAATATTTTCTTAATATCGAGCAGCATAAAGTTTTTCCCCCTGTTTTATACTTGCTAGGTCCCAACAGCACTCTTTTTTTTAATTTATTTATATTAATTTGAGTAAGTAGGCCTCTCTATACTAATCAAACAAATTTTCACTTAAACATTAATAAACTTGGATTTACAAAACTGAGATTAGTTTTTAGATTGTGCAACAGAGCTTTGGATTTACCTATTTTAAAACTAGTTTTTCTCAACTCTGTTTAGAATTTGTCTTAGATAAAATTAATCTGTGTTGGTGCAACCCAGTCAAAACGACATAAAATCATGGTTTAAAATATATAATAACAAGTATAAATAAATTTTTTACACTCACTTTTTAAAAAAACTTAACTGCAGTTTTGCTTGGAATCCTCTTATATTGTGTCTTAAGTTAAAAAACCGAACTGTGGACGTTAAAGATTCACCTGTAGTTTGTGCGGATGGTATCCAGAATATATTGGACTCCATACTTCCTCTTCATGCGCTGCTTGCCTTTGCTTATCACAGACGTCAGGTACTGCACATGGGCTATGGAAGAAAAACAATACTTTTGTAATCTCCCTTTAGTTTGACATTTAGAAATGTCAAACCAATATGCAAGGTTGTACCGAAGAAGTGCACTAATTTACAAAACAGGGTAGTGAAATGCAGCTTCAGACACTTTTAATCCTTGCCACAGCCTGAACTCAAAACACTAATGCATTCTATCTTTGCTCTATGGTGCTTTTAGCCTGCATATACATATAAAAAGGGACACAAACAGCTTCGGCAAACATGAAAAGGTCCACAGGTGCATTACTCAACAACACGGAGGCTGCTTACACCTTACCCAGACAAACAGCGAAATGGCTTTTAGTCCAGATGCGGAAATCAAAGAGCAGGTGCTGGTAGAGTTGCTGTAGGAGTGGGCTGTTGCCCTCGTTGAAGACCTGCTCCAGCAGCAGCTGACATGCCATTAAGACGTTCATGTCCATCATACTGCCTGGAACCTGCAGCAGAGGAGGCACACAGGGGGGGTCTTTAAGTTTCCATTTATTTGAATCATCTGTGTATAGCTGCGACTTTAAGTCACACTTAGAGGCTGATGAAGTGTTGCAGTCATTTTAGTGCATACAGTACAAGAGCTGACTATATACTGCACATGTTTTTCTGTCTTTGCCACTGTCAACGCCATGTGAATATTAGGACATAGTTTCCTTTCAGGATGCTCCACCTTAACGTCATGTATTTCAACATATCCTGTCAGGCAGAAAGCATGTCTGTGATACCCAACCGTGACACCTGATTGGCTGCAACCAAAGATTCACATTTATTAACGCTGTGTTACAACTACAAGGGCAACAATTAATCAATTAGTTGTCAACTATTGAATTAATCACTTTTAGAGGTCTTTACACTGATCCTTGTTTCAGTGCCCTTTGGTAATTGCTGTCAGTGAAGGCTGCAACTAATGATTATTGTCATTACTGTTTGATCTGCCAATCATTTTGATGATAAATGATTCATCTATAAATGTCAATAAAGTATGAAAAATGCTCATCACAATTTCTCAGAGCCCAAAGTGACATCAAATTGCTTCTTTTGTCCAACCAATACTCCAAAACACAAAGACTCTTCACTTAATGTCATTAGTGACAAAGAAAAACAAACATTTACATTGAAGATGCTGAAACCAGCAGATGTTTTTTTTCTTGAAAAATGACTAAAACAGTTATTCAGTTATAAAAATAGTTTGCAACAAATTTTCTTTCAACCAACTAATGGATTAATCAACTGTCTACAGTTTAACCATTTATATCAACAATAAAAAGCTAACAATCAGACTGGTTATGTCTGCTTGAGACCCACTTACGAGTTTAGACACTGAAATTTCTAAGTATTACACCAAGAGCTGAGAACAGGAGTGACAACAGTGCATTACAACTCACTGTGACTTTCAAGTCTCTCATATAATATGTAATTTTTGATTTTGTTTTCATTTGCATGTAATTTTCTCGATTTCAATACAACATTTTCAAGCAACAGATTTTATAGCTGATATTCTTTGTTCTCAGTTGAAGAGACCACGCAATCTGGCCAACTCTGCATAAATTCCCCCACACAGGCATGTGATACTGTCATTCTGAAAGAACTACTGCTGTTTCAACAACACCATACCCATTCATTACACAGCAATTACACAGCAGCAATACAATGGAAAAGGTCAAGTATTCACTTTCAGATGCTAATCAGTTCTTCCCGCAAATACGTAGTTACCACTAACTGGAGCAAACTGACGTGCGGGGCACTTACTTTGCTGAGCATGGCTCCTATAATGCTCGGGCCGTGGCAGTGCAGCAAGCTCTCCTGATTGACAGGGTGATGACGAATCAGATTTTTCACCATGAGCAGGAAGGCAGCGATGCTGTTTCTCTCTAGCCTGCCCTCTGAGAGAGAAAAATGAGGGCAAAACAACTTTAAAGATTTCCGGTGTTACCCACACTCATATTTATACATTACAAAGCACTTTATTGACATGATCATATCTCAGGATGAGTCATTATTCAGGGTATTTGTCTCTCTTCTGTGGGACTGTTTGTTCCATTTATCTAAACTTGTTCATGTTAGAGTTTATGCAGACTGATGAGCACTGAGCTGGAATTCTTCAAACAACTTTGAATGACTCAGTATGCTCACGCTGCTTCTGACATCTAACCTATAAGCATTGATTTCACAATCTTTACTTGTTTGTCTGTTGAATATTATAGTATGAGCCTTTTTTCTGAGTGTGTAGCACTTCCTGTTTGTCCTTGCATCATGCACCGTGTGTACTCTGACTCACTGTTGCTCAAAACATCTTCTGAGTGGAGACTGAACTCCACTGAAAACACGTTTATTTTTATTTAAGAAGGGACAGTGTACATCAGTGAACATGAGCAGTCAATCATGTAAATGTGCCAGATTTAGCCATGCGGACAAGAATCTGCAGTCCTCATGTGTCATATAAAAAACTTAAAAGAAAACACACAAAAAAAAAACATATAACAAACAGAAAAAAAACAGACAAATAGCAAATGATCACTACACCACATTATGACACCATGTTTGACTGTTTAGTAACCACTGATTTAAAGATCTGGGGAAAGGGTTTAGCATTAGCATTTAGCATTTAGCACTAAGCATAAGAGTACACTGTAACAAAGGGTGCCAGGAACAACACATGTGGTCCACAAACTGCAGAGGAAAATGTATTCATGATACTTTAATTTAGCTAATTACAAAAATAATTCCGCCTCCACCCCAGTGCAATGGAGGCAAATGTCAATTCATGCTCACAGTAATGAAAAGTTACATATAAAAAAATGTTAACATCTCTGTCCAGAAACCTGTGTGTCTGTAGTTTGGGTGAACCAACCCTTTTGTGAGGACACTATCACTGCATACATTTCTACAAAATCAAACAATCAATGTGTGAATTATAAAATATCATTCATAATAATTCTAATAATATATCATATCAAAATCACATTTGTTATGCCCAGCTTTCTAATTGCCTGCCAGTAACTCTCAAAAAAGGACACATTTTTGAAAACAAAAAGACCTGACAAACAGACCCAGACAAAATCTGCTGAACTTCAGGACAAGTAAAATTCTAAAACTCTATTTCTTGTCACTTGAAACAAAATCAATCCGCAGAAGCTAAAAAAAGTCACTATTAGGTTTTCAAAGACATCTTGAAAAAGCGGGGCCCTGACCATAGGCTAATACTATTTGGGAACCCCTGAACTAATATACAGTGCAGGAATAAATTAATACTGTGAATATCTGAACTGAACATTGCCTGACCTGCATTGTTCGGTGGCAGCAGCATGGCAGCTGGGCCTCTGGAGGAGGTGAGCTCTGGTCCCAGCAGGTCTGAGATCTCCTGACTGCCGTTGTAAACCTGCTCAGCCTCACATACCTGCTCGAGCAGGGGCAGCAAAACCCCTACACCTCCCACCACGTTTACAACATCCTGCAGGGGGAAAAAAACACACACACAGACATGTTTGGATCAAAAATGGAATCTGCTCAAAAAGAAGCAGCAAACAATAAAACAAAGATCATGACAATAGAAAAAAAAAGGAGCAAAAATCATTTAAATTGAGTATTGAAAATGTCTCATAACTAACCTTGATGTCCCAGTTCACTACCCGGTGTCCAGTAAGCCTGCCATCATACTGGTGATTGGGTGACAGATCCAGACATATCTGGCTCTTGAAAGCCTGAAGAAAACACATTATTGCTAATTAATTTAAATAATAAAAGCAGTGTAGTAAATATGTAAGTTCTCCTGAGCTTCAGCGCATCACCTGTGGAGTGTAGTAGAGCAGAAGCTTGCTATTGAGATCAGGTAACTCTCCATCTGCTTTGAATAAGGACACATGATTTGGGCCTGTAATGGAGAGCAGAATCCAATGCCGGTTATTAAATAAGCAAACACTACTTGGTGTTCATGATAAAAAATATAATAAAAAGTATTCTGTCAACTGATTTTCTTTACTACTGGTTTCCTGTACATTGTGAACTCTGCAAGAACTAAATGTTCAAGTTGTATAATGCATACAATGACATTTGCATTGCAGTAGACCGTGACCTACCTGCAGCATGCAGAGCTCTCATCTGTGCCTGCTGCAGAGCCTCATGGCAGATGAAGGTGGTGCCCAGGAGCCCATCCAGAGATGTGGGGGTTCCCCACTCTGTGTCCTGCAGTCCTGCTGGGATGGTGTGCACCGGGGAGTCCCCATAAGACCCCCCGCGGCCCCCTGCAAACGAGGCTGGGAACGACTGGGAACGGATGAGGGAGGGGGCGTGGGAAGGGAAGGCAAACTCGGGTGATGATGGGCTGGAGTATGAGGACATGGGCAGGTTGGGAGAGGTCGTGGTCGTAGTGGTTCGGTGGCCTGCAGAGCCGATGCAGCAGGACGTAAAAGGCTTCAGGAGGGGAAGAAATGGGGGAAGTTAGATTGATAAAGAGGAACTACTCAGTAATTATATAATATGTCCATGGCCAGAACACATTAGATACAGTTTCATTTACCTCACTGAAAGATGGAAAGCGAAGCTGAGCAGTAGCAATGCGCTGTTCACCATCGATGTAGACGTTGACCAAGTTCTGACCAAATGGACGGCGGCCTGGGATGTGGACTATAGCCACTGAATGCTGTGATGAGGAGGATATTTAAGAAAAACATATATATATACTGGTGTCAGCACTGGATAATGCAAATTTGGTGGTTGAAGCTTGGCGTTTTAGAGTACAGAGGTAGATTTTTGTATTGAGAAACTAAAACAAAACAGTCTCACAGCTTTTATTCAACCGTATTGATAGAGTTCTTACAGCTAATTGCCTCTTCTGAAGGTACACTCTTCAATTTCCTATAATAATCATTTTAATTATCCTCCAAGGTCACAGGCCCAGACAACACAGCTTAGAAAAATGATGTGTCTTCTTGATCGAATCTATTTTTATTTGGGACAGACTAAATGAGGATAAATGTTGGCAAAAATCCTTGGCTGTACTATTTGTGTCCACACTCACCCAGCATGAGTCAGCTAGTGGGCACTCAGGCAGTGAGACTGCCATGTAGTCTTTCTTAGTGCAAACAGCCACCACCAGCACACCCTCCATGGTGAAGAAGGCTTCCAGTCCAGTCCCACTGGCTGTGAAGAAACTTTACAAAAGAAAACAGAGGTCAGAAATTGTACAATAAATCCATGTATAATGTATAAGTTATGTGTAAGTTAAATATAACTGCCCCTTCTTAAGTCCCGCCCCTTTTTGCTCTGTGCTTCAATAACATTTGAGGAGGCGTGGTGCCCAGTGGAACCTCGGTCAACTTTCTCCTTTCCTGTTTCCTGTGCTTATGGTGTGTTTTTCAGAAGTCAGAGTTGTGAATGATGTCACGCCCAAGTTTACTCATTCCAGTACAACAAATCAGAAAAAAATGTGCTTGAATTGTGCTTGTGCATTCTGCAATATTTTGTGCATAAAAACACTCTAGCAAACAACACGCCCACAGTCAGTACTGTGTGCACAGCTGACTTAATGTGACTTAAAGTGCTAATAAACAGCTTTCACTACTCTTGATGTATGAAGCGGCCATACTGGATATTGAGGTTGTAGTTGGTGAGGTTCAACAACATTTTTTAACCATCTACAAAAGTTGCTTTTCTTTTCAACGTAGAAAAGACCAGCATGTAGTATATCTAAGTACAGGAAACAGGAAAGGAGAAGGTTCCACACCAAGCTTGATCAACTGTTATTGGAGCACAGAACAAAAAGGGGTGAGACTTTGGAAGGGTCAGTTCTCACAAATGTGTCCATTTACCTGTAGAGCTGTTTCCTACGTGGTCCTTTTCCCATGTCATGCTGAGCCGCTGTGCCTGAGTTTGCAGAAGGTTTACGATTGTTTGAGAACTCCTTGTTGAGGCAGAGCCAAGCGTGAAAAGCAAACCCATTGCCTGGCCAGCGTTGGACTGTGGGCACCATAATACCTGCCATGGGGGGCGTAAGATCGAAGTACTGCAAGGCACTGTCCTGGCCTTCTCTGGCCGCCATGGCCGAGAGCACTCGGATGATGCGAGCACAGTAGGGGTGCACCTTCCCCACCACTGCACTATTGTCCTGATCCACCCTGAGCAGTCTGAGCAGGCCCTTCAGCTCCTCTGGTCTCAGACACAGGGAGCCCAGGTCCTGCAGGAGGCCCAGCAGGGCGTCCGCACACTGCCTGTCCAGATTCTTGGGCTGTGACAGCACCTGGAGCAGAGCTCCCACCATGCCTGCCTCCACAGCCACGGTGCGACAAGATAAAGAGCCACCACAGACAGCAGCCAACCACTGGGCCACCAGCAGCTGAAGGTCCCTCTGACCTGACAGGTCAGGCAGCCACTGAAGGAGCAGCAGCAAAGGCTGGTCGTTACTAATGCCAAGGTGATGAGCGTGGGCATGCTCGCCCTCCACTGCCTGAAGACAGAGGACAAGATACAGACATGAGAAGCATTTACACCCAATATACTCAAAAAAGAACTCAAAATAGTCTATATTTTAGCCACCATTTTTAAAACTGTGTAGCCACAAACAGTGTGTTTTTATTTATTTGTGCTGCGACACATCAACATGGAGTTACAGAACAAAGCATAGAAAAGATGGACCAATGTTGATGATTACTGCATAGTTACGCATAAAATAACGTATAATATTCTTCATGTATCTTAGACTACAGTGGGAACGCAAACAACAATGGGCTGAAGGAACCTTTTAGTTCCTTGAAACTTGAAAGTTGCCTGGAACTAAAAGTTCTGTGTATTTTGGGTGGAACAAAAAACAAACTGCTTTGCAGATTTTTAAAGTTAAAATGCTGCAAGCACTCAACCAATCAGAAATGTTCCATGCTGTAAGCCTCATCCAACGTTCTTCTACTTTTGGAAAGTAGTACCCCCTGAACAGGGACTTTTTGGGTGGGTAAAATAATGTCTTAATTTAGGCCCTGGTTCCAGCGGTGGAAACACACGTTTCTTCAAAGGTCCCTAATCCCTCATGAAAGTTCCTGTGATGTAAATGCGGCTATGGTCACATGGTCAATAAATTCAGGTTAACTAGCAAACACAATTTAAGTGGGAATGAGGTCATCAATAAGAGCTAATTGACTTATACAGTCTCTGTACTCATTGGGGTTAATGAGGAAATGTGTGTCTCACCATGTTCATCAGCTCCTGCAGCAGCCTTTTGGTGGGTTGACCTTGACTCTTCAGCACATCAAATAGCTGGGAGTAGCCAATCCTCTCCTTGAAAACCTCCTGAGGAGGAAGGAGACAGAAATAGGCTGAAGAAAGCTGCTCCACAGGGGATAACTAGTTGGCACACTTCCACATATTAGAAGGAAATAAAATTAGAAAATGGCTTTCCTTAGCAGGTTCTAATATTTGCTGTACTGTATTGTAGGCACCAAAGTATAATATGCTTTATATTAAATATCCACTTCCAAAAAAGATGGGATGCTGTGTAAAACATAAATAAAAACAGAATGCAATGATTTGCAAAATTTTGTCGACCTACATTAAATTAAATACAGTGCAAAGGTGAGATAGTTCATGTTCAAACTGAACACATTATTATTTTGTGCTTCATAATGTGCCACCCTTTTTCAATGGGAGGCAGGTCTGGGCTGTCTCTGGTCTCTTTTACTACGAAGCAACACTGTTGCAACACATGCAGAATGTATCTTGGCATTGTTTTACTGAAATAAGCAGGGATGTCCCTGAAAAAGACGTAGTGGATGGCAGCATGTGTTACTCCAAAGCCTGTGTGTACCTTACAGCATCAACGGGGCCTTCACAGGCGTGACAGCTGCCGTGATGCCATGGGCACTAACACACCCCCATACCATCTCAGGGGCTTTTGAAGTTAGTGCTGGTAACAGTCTGGATGGGTGTTCTCCTTAGCTCAGAGGACACAAATACGGATATCAAATCATTGCATTCAATTTTTACTTACGTTTTGAACAACATCCCAACTTTTTTTTTTGGAATTGGAGATGCACACGTACAGAGGCATGATGGTCACTAAAAGCCTTACCTTAGCAGAAGGTGAGTTACTCATTATAGCTGTGAGGACTCCTAAGGCATGGACTGTAATACTGTCTGTTCCTTTCTCCCAAACCTACATCAAAATAAGGAGGTACAGTTGATTACGGCATTGCAGAACTGCAAATATGCATCATCATCATGAGTTGACACCAAAAGCCTCTAAAAACATGAATATTTCAACTGCACATGACCAAAAAGAAAACAAATCAATTCTGAGGATCCTTCACCAAATAAATGAATGAAAGAGTTTTTTTTTTCTTCTGATTATCTGTAAAGTGCTAGAGGAAATACAGCACATTTCCACACCACAAATTTTGAAGCAGCCTTGCTAAAAGTATGTGAACTGCTGTACCAGTCACTAAACAATTGCCTCTTTGTCAAGTACTGATAGGTCCCAGCATGCAAAAACCAAAGCCAACCACCAAAAAAAGAAATACTGAAGCAACCCCCAACTATTGCTGGAAATGAGGCAACATCAAACCCCAGGACATGAGCCAGGTCTTTCATACAAGCACAACCAGTCACAAGATGGAACAGCCAAACTACGAGGAAAAGAAGGAAAGACATGCGTAGAAAAAAAACAGCCATTTCATGCACTGTGAAAAACGCAGCATGCTCTTCTTGCCCGGTGTTGCCAACAGGGAATTCAGCCTCTGATTATGAGTGCGATATAAATCAACACTCCCACTCGAGCAAAGATTAAAACTCCAGTCAATAATCTGAATCTTAACTCTTCAATGTGCACTGATAACACCAGCTTGTCTTCTAGTGAATTTCAAGTTGGATTCAAGTAGAACACACAGGAACCCAACATAACATGTAACATAGGGAAATAAATGAGAAGAGAAATAGATTTTTTCATTTTACATTTCAAGAATTAAGTCAAAATGTGTCATTTTAAGTATTAGTGACAGGCATAAGACGAAATAAATCAGAAGAGGAAGATTATTTTAGAGCTGTCCTGAATAGCTTATTTTGTGCTTCGAAGCTACAGCAGCATCCTTCTATTGTTATTTAAGCTTCTCTCTGACAGGGGAGGGGAGTCACGGTGCACATGCCTCCTCCTCCTCCTCCCGACCAGCTGGCTGCCTTGGTGTCACTCGTACTGTCGGTGTTTTGTTGGTCTGTGTCCAGCTTGCACCGAAGCTACAAGAGGTGATGGTCCGAGACATGATGGAGGCAGCAGGGGAGAACAGGTCAGAGAATAGCTCGCACTGGCGCTGACGCTGCCGCAGCAGTGCATTTTTCTCTCTCTCTGTCAGAGAGAGAAGCAGGGGACCCACTGGAAGAAGCAATGGCAGCGACTTCAGCGCAAACTTGACACAGACAAACAAAACCTGGCACCGGCAGCACGAGCGACACTTTGGCAGCTAGTGGGGAAATATTACTAGTTAAATATTAATCGTAGCATTTGATTAACATGACAACAAAATGTTTGGAATACAGTAAAAATGTGGAGAATGAAGTTGAAATACCATCTTGACTTTATTCTTGAAATGGTATGGCACGCAACACTCAACTTCTGTTGCTCCACTTTCACAAAAAAGGCCATAAGGCCAGTTAATAAACACTCATTAATGCTATTGATTAGAAAAATAAAATAAATATTAAAATGTCTGTAACTCATCTTTCTTTGAAATTCTTCATTTTCAAATTGAAGCACTTATTAACTCATTAAGTAAATTAAAGAAGCAATATGGAAAAACTGTGCATCCAAAAATGAGTACTGCAGTCCAAATAGTGAGTTAGCCACACACTGTATGTTAAATAGGTTGAAATCCTATTTAATGATCTGTGGATGAAGTGAGATGTTTCATGTAGCGTGTAGCGTTGATGCCAGAGAAGCAAGTATTTCAACTTAGCATGTTTACTTAATCACTGATGACATATCATGGTCATTTTAAGATTTATTACAGTAAATATATTGCAGATTTTCTCCTTTAATTTGGTGTAAGAATTGACAGATAAATCAAATATTTCATTGCATTTACTAATTACAACTGCATTTTATTTGTAAATGCTTTTATATAATTTGAAAGAGTTAATATAAAATTAAAGAACCTCTTCCATTGTGCAATCACCTATGTGTTAGAATGATTCATAAACATAAACCACTTCAGAGACGGAATAAATGGCACATTTAAGCTCTTTTAGCATGAAGTAGGCATTTATGGGATCAGAACTATTATCTTAACTGTGTAGCATTTGCCTCTCTTCAGCTAATAGTTGTCTTTGCCTGCAAAGCTCACCATTCGATCCTACTACATTTTGCAAAGCCTGACAGGTCATAACAACACTAGTATATCTGTTCCTCCTTTCTGGGAAAAACTGTGTGATTAAATTTATTTTCCTTGCAAATTAGAAAAAGACTGCAGGGTTACCCTGCACTCTATCAGAGGCTAGATTTGGCCTGCAGGACAAAAGTTGAGTATCACTGTGATATGGGGGAAAAAAAATCCCCTGATTTAAATTTCCTATGCTTGGCACTAATATTGAAGGTTCAACTTTAATCTTGATATTTTGACTTTATTATCGAAATGCAAAATAAAATAAAATATATCTACTCCTGCCTTATCTCTGGCTCTAATACTCTTCCATACTTTCCAGATGGACAGATGAGACAGATAAAAAAGGAAACTCCAGTCCAGACAATATCATGCATAGCTGCTGCGCTACCTGCTTTATTTACAAATGAGTGTGAGCCAGACTTCCTGCCTAAAGCTTCCTGTTTAAAGAGCCCAGATCTGCTAACGAGGGGAGAGAAGGCTGAGTTTCCTGCTGACAGACCAATATTAACACCAAGTTGGGGAAAGTACCTGGTCCACTTCGACCTCTGTGAGTAAACATGTAGTGAGGTCACACACAACCTCACGCTCCGGCCTACGCCTGTTGCTCTGAAAGAGCTACACACGCAGGCAGACACACACAGACACACACAACACAAAAAGACAGACAATTATTAGACAAAAAAGTCATTTGTGAGAGGTAATGGGGTTTAACCTCAGTCTCTCTACAGCTGCAGCGGGTGTAACACGTATAGTAGTCATATGGAGAAAACAGACATTTTTGTGATATTTCACATTTATCAAATGTAAAGAGGATAGACAGCAGATGTGGCAGCTCAGGCAAATAAAAGAGGAAATAGACACGACATAAATAAAAAAGGTGACAGACTGACAGGCAGGCTGAATGACGGATGAGGGACAGATATAAAGAGCTGACAGGCATATTTTTTTGATGGACAGAGGTCTGACCTTGCTGTTCTGAATGAGCCTGAGGATGTGTTCAAAGCAGTTGTTGTTGAGGAACACGGCCTGCAGGGCCGGTCTGTCAGAGCACTGCAGGATCTCAGGAACAGCAGCTAAAATTGGCAACATGGAGGATGTTGATTCATTAATCAGACACCAGGGAAATTATCTGGCCTCCACACTGATTGAGAAAAAGAACGCCTTCTACTCAGCTAGACTTGAGACCAACTGTCATGGACATGCTCTTACTTAACATTTGGCTCTGGAGGGAGATCAGGCTGTCCTCCCAGGTCTGCCTGTCTTGCTGCTCACTGCTGAGTGGACGGTTCCAGTTGAGGAGCTGGAAGAAGCTCTCCAGTATTGTCTTGATGTCCACCTGCCGCTCTGCAGGGCTGCTGGAGTGCAGCAGGTGGATCATGGCGGTCAGGCACTGCAGCGTCAGCCGCGGGAGCCCCGTGTCCTTGGATTCAGGGGAGGTCTGGTGGCACCATGCTCGCAGGACAGAGAACAGGTCCTCAACAGAGTGAGGGGTGATGGAGAGAAGGCCGTTCTTCTGGAAACATAAAGAAAAGGTTACTCCCCTGTGGTAGGTTTTAAGTAGCACTTGTAGTGTTTTCACAGACTGAGGAATAACCACTGATGAAGAGGACAGATGTGAGTAGCAGACCTTTCCTCCACTGATAACAGCACCCTGGAGATGAACCAGTCTGAGCGTGAGGAGCTCTGGGATCTGCTCACTTTCCTTGAGACTTCCTGTGAACATGTGTTCAAGCCAAGAAACAATGTTATACATGATCAGCTGTCACTTAAAGGACCAGTATGTAGGATTTAGTGACATCCAGCAATGACCTTGTAGCTTGCCCACTCCTTGCCTCACCCTCCCTTTCCAAGTATGTAGGACAATCGACAGCAGCTGCTAAACTCTCAAATAAGGCTAAAGTCCCTCTCTCTTGTAACATGAAACATGGCTGTGCAACACGCCGGTCTCCATGGAGGAGGACCCGCACCTTCTCTAGACATAAACCGCTTATTCTAAGGTAATGAAAACACAATGATGTTTATTTTCAAATGATTATACACAAATGAAAACACACTTTTGAATATCGTATTCCATAATAAATACCCCTAAATCATACACACTGGACCTTTAACCACAATACAAACAGTGCTGCCAAATATTGCATGTAAATTAGGAATACATTTTTTGTTTGTAGCTTCTGGATGTTGTTTCTTTGCCTTTTGCTAATGCATGCTGGGATTGACTGCAGCCCTTCTGCCACTAAAAAATAAAAACTAAATGGCACACAGGCTTAACAAAGCAGTCCTCAGCATTACCACCTCTGTAAATCAGAGTTACATCACAAAGAAAAGCCTGAGCCATCCTAATTAGCTAGGTATTACACAATTAGCTCTTAATGTTTCTAAATAAAGCCTGCTATTACAGAATAATCCTCCTAAAATTTGGACATACTGAAACTTGTCCAGGCTGAGATTTCCCATATGGCTTATAGATTAGTGCTCGCTGATCAAATGGGCTCCTATAATTGGAAAGGCTTGGACTGATAACCTGATGATTAAATGCTGAATGATTAAGTTTTTTCAGCCCAAACTGAAAAATCCGACCAGCAGAGCGGGGATGATTTACTGTGAGACCTGTAGAAAAGGAAAGGTCACAGTTTTTTCGAGTCAAAGATGACAGATGTAAGCTGTGTTTGGGCAGTGGCGGGAACACTTTGATTCTTGTGGTATGTGAGGTCTAAGAGATCAGGGTGGTGGAGCGGACAGAACGGGAGTGTCTCACCATGGAAGAGAGCAGGCAGCTCGTCTGGCAAGGCCAGCGGGGAGAACTTATACTTGTTCCTCTCCAGCAAGCTCACCTCCTCCCTGCAACACACAAAGCCTCAAGTCACCACGCTGACTCCCACTCACATTGCGCCTAGACAGTCAGAGACCGCCACTAATACTGCTGGCAGTAATGAGGCTTGACTTTACTTAGAGGCAACAAGACAGGGTGTTACACATCACAAAAGGTTGGGCAAGATGTTAAATGCATACGATAGTCTGTTCGTCTTTGTGTGGCTGAATTCCATCTCCCACACATTCACGCACAGCACAGACTCACCCAGCCAGGCGTCTCCTCCACGTCTGATAAGGGTCAAACAGACTCTCACACAGCACAAGTCCATACAGCACCACCTGCTGCAGAGACGACTGCTCCCCCTGTCCCGTCTTTAACTGATGAACACATACAAAATAAATTCAGGCACACATTCATCTCAGTGCAGATACACCTGTTTTTAACATGCAACAAATACAACACATTCCAATACAATGAATAGGTCAGCTACACACCCACTTCTCTTTTCACTGTAAACTAGTTCTGTTACTTTTGTGTATCTATGTGAGATTCTACAAACAGAACTAACTCTGCAGAAATGTGATATACGGTAGAGACACAGTGAACCTACACAAAGTCCGGCTAAAATGCCACGAAATAATCTTTGCTTGTATGATATGCTGAGCCTGCTGTGGAGCCAAGCCCCATCATGAATCACTGAAATCTGTTTGATCTGCAGTTTATAAAGGCCTTACCTGGTCCAAACAGAATTTCAAAAGCTTGATCGTTTCAAAAACAAAACCAGGGGTCTTGTCTGGGTCAATGTTCTCCATATTCCTAGAAAGTAGAGAGAAACACATATACAGGCATGTCAAGATACACTGCAACACAATTACAGTGAATGTGCTGAATACACAGGGCAGGAGTTTACATAAATTTACATTTGCTAAATATGTTGTTCATACCTCGTTACTTTATTTCATAGCTTTCTTACAATACTTGCATATTTTATTGTGAATAAATGATAGTGAAAAAAGAAATAGATATTTAATGAGGCAACTTCCTGACATTGGGTTGCAGCTGCTTTCTGCTTTGCACAATCTGCATTGCAATGTCTGGAAAAGCTTAAGAGCTGTAAGTCATCTGGTTCCCTTGGTCAACATTGCCTCTTTGGTTATTGGTACTGATTTAATATCTAATTGAGAAAATTGAAAAGAGATAAGACAAAATGACCCGATTTTCTAGATCATGCCAATTCAGGCATTTTTTTTTATTTCCAAAGAAAACTGTATTTAGTATCTTATAACTGCCTGAATGTAGCCTTTAAAACCAAGAAAAGACAACACTTAGGCCATATCACCATGCAATAATATCCAAAATCGAAGACAATATCTAGTCTTATATCACCATATCAGTAAAGTATCAATACACTGCCAAGCCCTGCTGGATATTTTACCTCTACAAATACATCCAACAACTTAATTTCTATTAATACAAGTAGTACTACCACAACTCAAAGTCTTCCTCTGCTCAGAAGCAAGTTCTGTTTCCTGTTCAGTTTGTGCTCCTCTGTACAGACGATGATGTGCAGTTTGACACTAGAAGGCTGTTTTCACATCCATGTTCTGAAACTGGAAATCTTCTCTGCACTCATTGAAAATCTGATTTCAAGGGGCAGGCGTACCAGTGTGGTTTGTGACATCACAACTAGTTTAGAAATCAGTTCTGGTCTGCTTATACAACTTATACAAGAGTGATGTAGACATTTGAAGCCATCACTGCCCATATACTGAGAATGGACCGTACAGTGAAGTAGGACACACCTCGTGTTCAGCAGTTTTAGAAATTATCAAAATTTGCATATTCATAAATCCTCAAATTTTTAATGTGGTAGATGGACTGTATGCCTTTTTAAGGATTTTCTAATGTGGATATTATACTTTTTATGTGAAAAATAAACTTTACAACATTTCGGTCCTTAGACCTTCATCAGATAAAGGCTTATCTGATGAAGGTCTAAGGACCAAAATGTTGAAGTTAGTGGCAAGTAAAGAACAATGTGCAGGAGAGAGTTCTTTCTTCTCTTGTCTATGACGTTTCCTCCTACGCACCTCACTACAAGAAATTAAAGGTGTGCATGAGCCTTTAGTTCTATTTGTATACAGCCTGTCTTAACACATATTTAGAGGGGAAAAGGGACAATTCACCCAAAAATGAAATATACATATTTTTTCCTCTGGCCTGTAGTGCTGTTTATCCATTGCAATAGTTTTGGCGTGACTTTGGAGACACTGGCCATAGAGATTTCTGTCTTCTCTCAAATACTACATGGAACTTGTGGTGCTCAAAATTAAAAAAAAAAAATACATGTGAACATAACATTGTCTCTTTTCAGAAATTATGACCTGGCCACTCAAGATAATCCACAGACCTGAGCAGCTTTTTTTTAATTATTATTTTGGGGTGTACTGTCTCTTTAAGAGAGAAATATTTACTGGAGATGTAGTCTAATTCTTAATTGTTGTCTGCAGCAGTTCCACTATATAACATGTTTACGGTCATGATGATGAAGTGTATACACGGCAGGCTGACCCCCCACCTGCAGACGATGATGAAGAACTTGATGAGAAGCAGAGGGTGCGGCGTGCTGCTGTTGTGCTCGGCAGTGCCGGAGAGGTGCTCTGTACTGTCCCATAGCTGGGTGCTGAGGAACACCAGGACCTCCCTGGGGAGCAAGGGCACCTCCGAGCTGCACTCCTCCAGCCTGACAGATGGAAGGGGAGGATGTGAAGCGAGGTGAGAAGAGGAGGGGAGGGGAGGCAGTATCAAAGAGGCAAAGGGCATCGTAATAGGGGATGCGTTTACACAAAACATAAACATGTCAAAACAGTATTTCTACACAGGGTCAAAGGTCATCCTGCTTTGGGGAACAGAAAGCAGTGAGAGCTGCTGGGTATGTAGTGTGTATGTGTAAAATAAATAACTGTTCCTACTCACCTCCGAGGCTCCAGAGACTGCACATCAATGAGCCTCTCAAAGGACGCCACAAACGCCTCCAACCACTGCTGCAGATAGCTGACATCTTTCTGCAGAAGGAAGGAAAGAACATGTGAGTCGCTTTCACGCTTCCAGGCTGTTGCTGTTGCTAAACATGTATATGTCGATATATCAATGCTCTTTGGTTGTGCTCAGCTCTCAGCTGCTGTACTACGATAGAACAAGATTGAGACTTTAACTGTGACACGCTGTGGCTGAAAACATACCATATGACCTGTTTCTGTAACAGGATGTTGCAAAGAGATGTAACTCACAGAGAGGAACACATGAGCCAATTCTTTCCTTTTACAAAACAGCAAGGTTTAAAGAAAAACTACATCAACATGTTCCTTTCATTTAAAGCTGGTATAGGCAGTTCATTCTAAGCACTACTGAGTCGAAGTTCCACAATGATATTTAAAGGTAAAGGTCAACTTTATTGTGACATATACAACCATAAAAAGTATAATTATACAGATTCAGTCTCTGCATTTAACCGTGGTCAGAGGTACTGACAGGAGAAATGACCTCATAAACATGTTTTTGATGGTGAAATGATTTGATGGTGATATATGTGTCTTAACCATGTTAACCACGGCGCTAACCCTTAAATATTTGCCACCCTTTAAATATCACATTAAAATAATACCAAAAAACGTAGTTTTATGATATCATGAAGTGACGCGGGTTATGTTTAGTCAAGTCTTCCAGCTTCCTTACTCAATCTTTGACGTATCCCTGAAGTTACAGCAACTAGCAGTACAGTAGCTAGCAGTGGCTAGGAGGAAACACACCATTACCTTGAGTAAATTATGGATTTTTCTGCATTTCAGTATTGTACAGGTCGGTAAGATAGTTGATTGTTGAATCTCAGCATTCCCAAAACCTATGTATTTTATGACCGAGGAATGAGACTGTTCAACCAATTACCTTTCTCCAGAACTGCTTACTGTTCAATGTACAGTATGTAACTTCTGCCACTCTGGGTCTCTCTTACATTAAAAACATAACAAGCCTGTAGACTGATCATGTACAGTTAAGTTCACCGGCTTCCTTCCCCACTCTCTGACGTATCTGATGTATCCTGTCTTTTCCCTGAAATTATAGCGACTAGTTAACAACAGCTAGCAGGAACGCGCCATTACTTTGAACAAGTTACAATTTTCTCTGGGTTTGAACATTTTTGGAAGCATTAAGGATAATATAAGCACAGAATTCAAATATATATATAACATAGGTCTAGTGTTTTTAGACATTTTAATGTGGAAATAGTATTTGACATACAACCCATACAATTGAAACAACCTTTCACTGTGAGCATTTCATTGTCTTAAACAAGATGTTACTCCTGCATTACTGCATCCTTTTAGTATAATTAAAGATGGTTTCAATTGTACGAGGATGTTTACATACAACAGTCATTATCTCAACTTCAATCAGCCTCTGCAGTGCAACATATCCTGCCACTCTTCCCTCCTCACATCAGTCTCTCAATCTCTAGACCGAGTAACACAAACAAATAACGGATCACCAATTAAAACAGGTCAATTTTACACTGATTACTCCCGATCCTCTGATCTTACATAAAAGCTAAAAGATCATAAATACCTCCTGACAAATGAGACACTTGACGCTACTCGTGGGAACCGAGCATTTCAAAATGAAATTGCATAACACAGGACATCTAGAAATGTTCCTCTGTGTGCTGTGTGATGAAACAACCTGAACATTTTGATTAGCTGAGTATGCACAACGCCACTGCTGCTGATTTTCTGAGGCAGCTTCTGAGTGAAGGAAGACATGAGTCGTTTCAGACTGACTGACTCATTGTACACCAAGTACCATAAACAGCACATTGTATTTCAATCAATCAGGTACTTCCCTTTAGCCAGTGAGCACAAATGTGCAATGCAGCAGTGTAGATTGCTTTAAAAGCTGCACCATGACAAAAGCCTCAAATGTACAGAGCTCTAACTATATGTTCAAGCTCATTGCATGTCATAAGTGTAGCCAACTGTCACAGTTCCTCTACAAAAGAGAACTGGAAATGGAAATCAAATGCAGTGAACTCTGAAACATTGTGTAATCCTGTCTTTTCTAATGCTGCATTAACATTAAATGTACATTACCAACTGGCATTGACTTATGGGCCAGTCCATCTCTCATTGTATGGGGCTGAGCAGGGTGCCAGGTTCTAGTGAACCCAGTCTCAGACGAGCCTTCAGTGTGTAGTCCTCAGCCAGCAGCTCAGACGCTGCACATCACTCCTAACCAGCACAAGCGCCTCTGACTTGCTCCTTTCTTGTCTCCAAACGTCAAGCAGCCAAACCAGGAAATGACATGTCACTTTAACCGAAGCTTATTTCCTTCATACTCAGCCTCCTCGTCAAACCCCTTCCTCTTTTAGGTCTGCTGTTAGTTGTGAGCAAATATGAGGGAGGCCTCAATAAAAACTTCCCACAGCAAAAATTGAAGCACCAGCACAGGAGATGCAATGACATTCAGGTTTCTCTGTTTGAATATGTGCCACTGACTGAATTGCGTAAGAGCACAAACTAAACTAAAACGTGATGAAATGAAGCAACAAATTTAATAATACAAGGAATACTGTATTTGCATATGAAGGGAGCTTCACTGTCACTCTAAACTTTATATAAATAATCTGACAAGCAAGCTATTGAAATAAAATGACGTTTATCACCCACATACTGTATGAAGTCTCTGCATGTGAAAACAGGAAATTACAAACAACCTATTGTTTTGTGCCTCCAACATCTGGACAATCAGGTATTTGAGACCTGAGTAGGAGAGGCGATTACACTGAGAAATACTTACAACACCCCTTCAGCTTGGTTTTCTATTCCTATTAAATATATGGTAGTGAACGACTGAATCCTCCCGAACATTACTGAGGATATAATAATAGGTTTATTGGATAGCAATTAATAATCCAGTGTTGATGATGATGATACCTTGCATCATATCTAATTTTATCCACTATGACTAATCACACAAAAGGACACACAGTTATGAGAGTCAATTAAGTGACGCAATTTGGAATTTATGAGTTCACAAGTCTGTATGACGACAGCCTTAATGTTAAAGGGACAGTTCACACCCAAATCAAAAATAAATATTTCTCCTCTTACCTATAGTGCTACACTGTAAATGAGTTTCTTACTGTATAAGCTGTGTGCACTATGTTACTGTGTATTCTGGAAAAATATTATCTACCTCTAAACCCAGTAATACTAAATGGTCGTGAAAAACAACCACAAACTTCCATCTTCAAATGAAAGTCTGTCCTTGATTTCAGTGCAGTATTTTGTTTTATTGTAGTCTAAGTTTTTAACATCACAGCTCAGGAAATTTTCCTTGTGACTTTCACCTCAGACTAAAGGAGGATAATCTGTTCTGTCACACCAGACTCATGCTTCATCATTAATATCTGGTGAGTGGTGAATCTTAGTATTTTAATTGAGCTAACATAACGTTAATGTTAGTCGAGAAGACATTAGCTATAGAGATCTCTGCTTTCTCTCAAACATAATGGAACTAGATTGCACTCAGCTTGTGTTGCTCAAACATGAAAAACTCAACAGGAAACTCATCTGTAAAAAGACCGTGCTGATTTTTACATTTCTTTCGTGAGTGCCATCTACCTCCACTGTATTTGAGAGAAGGCAGACATCGCCATAGCAGATATTGCTGAAACTCTGCAACTCACACACACCAAAACAACTGAGATGGAGAAATAGCGTATCTTTGATTTCAGAGTAAGGTTTCCCTTTAAAACTAAACCATACAGCAAGTAAGCTTTGTTTTCTAGCTTTATGGGAAAAGAAGTATCATCTTTCTGTTCCCTGTTGAGCACAGATGCTTTGGCTGGGTGTAACTGTAACAGGTAACAGATTTTTAGTCTATAATTAAAAAAAAAAAATGAGAGCACAGATAGGAAGTGAATCTAGTTTACTAATGAGAAGTAAAACCAGGGGAAACACATGAAGCTTTTCTGCAGCTAAATTGGTTTAGACACCTTGAGCCCTGCTTCATGTCTGCATCATTAAGAGCTCCTAAAAATCATCACTTACAAAATTACTATTGATCAACATCTCTCAAGAAATACGGATCCTTTGATTTCAGGTCTTTCAACTTCTTTCCCTCAAAATCGCCCGGAGCAACTAGCTTGAGGACATGTTTGATAAAAAGGAAAATTACAAACACTATTAGAACAGATGTCACAAACCAAGCATGAGGTACCAGCCCCTATAAACTGTCTCATTTATCTCTGTTTTCTCTGCACATGGCCAAGCAGCTGTGCCGCTCTCGGCTGCTTGGCATTCTGCTTCGCTCCAGCTTCCTGCACAAGTGAAAGCAAAGAGCACTTTGATTTTCCTGGTTGGCTCTTCTGTTGGTAAACAGGGGAGATTGAGGCACACGAGGGAATTCAGTCATAGGGCTCACAGGACAGTCATAGTGAGCTGCAGGGATGCCTGTTGTTGTTGTTGTTGTTGTTGTTGTTGTTGTTGTTGTTGTTGCATCTCTCAACACCGTATATTGACGTGAATCATAGCATGATCAGTAACTGAAACGGCAGGTTGTCAAAAGCCAGGAAATGTGCCTTGTTCTCTCTTAATAGCAAACAGAGGAGGTGGTTTCACAGCTGTGTGGATGGGTGGCAGTCGGGTTGTCACTGTGGTCCATTTCTACCACTGCAGGCTGCAATTATTCCCTCTAACAGTCCCTAATGACCACAGTGATAATCACACACTACTTTTCAGCAGCAACTTGTTCTTAAGCAGCTGGGAAAGATGCTTCTCTTTTTCTAACTTTCATCCAGAATTGACCCAACTTACGTCCCGCCCTTTTCGCTCTGTGCTCCAGTTGAGTAAGCTTGGTACCCAGCAGAACCAGTCAGATTTCTCCTTCCAAGTTTCCTGTACTTGGATATGCTATACGCTAGGCTTGCCTATGTTGTAAAGAAAATTGAATTTTGAAGATCTGAAGATGCTGCTGAGGGACCTATAAAAGTGACATATACATATATCCATTTCTTAAATTAGCCAATGGTAGAAAAACGCTAAAAAACTGACTAACAACTGATGTCAGTGAGCTATCAGATGTAACTAGGTAGCTATTGAATGATGTACATAAACCGATGACTATAAATAGAGATGGATGAAATGCCTCCCCTTTCACTGTACAAAACTGAAGCCCAAATATCCCTGATACGAGTGCTGCTACTGTGCACTAGTGATGTAATTTGGAGCCAGAGTCTGCGCAGTAGTGACCAGTGTTGGAGCCATAATATCAAGTTTCTGCGCACACAGCCAGCAAAAAGCTACCTAAACTACCTAAAAAGGCAGAAACCATCTTAGGGAACACATTTAGTGTGTGATGTGCTGTGTGATGTTTTAGTTGTGCTATCTATTAACAATGGGAGGCAGGATTTATGACTTGTACTGCAGCCAGCCACCAGGGGGCGATCAAAAGGCTTTGGCCTCAGTATTGGGGAGCTGTGATCCTGACCATGTCTAATATATGTAATTGACATAAAGCAGGTATTTAGTGAGCACTTTGTTACAGAGCAAGTGCACTAGCTAGTAATTGACTGATGTACATTAGCTAGCTAGTTAACTAGCATTTTATGTTGATAGTGATGAAATAGAAAGGCAAACACAGGTGTTACCAGTGATACTAATTAAGGTCCTGTTCCATTTAGTGTAGCAGAGCCTTTCCAGTGAGCCAACATGCACAACAGCAGCACCCTGACTCTGTTTGACCTGAATGGAACAGAACCTTAATTAGTATCACTGACAACACCTGTGTTTACACTACTATTTCATGTCAAAATTGCTGCAAAGGTTTATTTTAACAATCTATTGTTTGTTAGTTATAAACAGAATACCAAATATTTACTGCCTCTAAAATATGAAGGCTTGAATGTGTTTTCCTGTTTTACATGACCGTAAATTGAATTCAGTGTGATATCTTAGCTATTTGGAGACACGACAGGTAAGATAAAGACTTAATTTTGGGTTTTGGTAAGTTATTACCAATACTTCTCATTAAATTGGCCACAGTTATAAACTTAATTACCTATTACAGTTGTGTCACAATTGCTAAAACACTAAACCCCACTCTCTGATGCTCAGTGCCCTGAACACATCTATCAAATCATTCACTCTTTTGGCAAAACTCTGAAAACAAACAAAAATTTTACACGATAACACACTTTTGCTGCACAATGGTAAACACGAGCAGCAGAAGAGATCTGCACAACTTCAACACAACTGTCATCATTTACACAAGATGACTCTAAATTGTTTACACTTGTTTTTAATGATACTACTACTAAAATTGGAACTTGAAATGCAATCACTGAAACCTGAAACAGATGTACCGAATTACTATACCAAGCATGCAACACTGCAAGCACAATTTCTTAAATACGTTCTCCCTACACCAGGAGAAACTTTCTACAGGTGACTTGACTTTCGGTGAGAGGTGTGGAGTCTTTTCGAGTCTTGTTTAGGCACAGAAGGTTTTCTCCTGGAAATAGACAATGTTGAATGAGATGTAGATGAAAACCTTTGGCCTGAGCCAGCATGAAGATGTGATGCTGAGGCAGAATTTATCTGTTGTCTGTATTACCGGATTACTTGCAGTATATAGTATACAATATGTTCTGTGCAGAGTGTAGAAAATGCATGCCCATTTACTTCAAAACTTTCCTTAAGAAGCGTGAATTCTTCTTTGATAATCTGTTTTTGTGTAGCTGTTTTGTTGGCAGGTGGAAACAGCTGACTTTAAGAGTCCTATAAGTCTTATACAGTGTCAGAAGTAGGTTGTGGTAATGAAAAGGCAAAAAAACATGTTTAATTTGTCAGAAACAGGGAGAAATACAGGAGAATTGTGATCCCAGGAGGAAAGAGGGAGAAAAACATGATACTCTTGGAAAAATCAGGCGATAAGTATGGTAGCTACATACCCTGAACACTGTGTTTTCCATTTTTTTGATGTAGCACTGCTCAGAAGTGTTGATATACTACCCATCTGTGTGTATGACCTGAAATCATTTTTTGATCTTGAGCACAGATGAACTACTTGATTTTGCCAAAAGAGTGAATGTGAATGTAGTTTCAAGATTAGCCTCTGTGCTTACAGTTTTGAGAAAAGGGTGGAAGGTTTCAAGAAATGTGTCTTAGCAATTGTAAAAAAACTGTAATTATTGTGAGATTCATCCTCCGAGCAATCATTCAAGACACCATTAGCTGCAGCTCTACAACTGGCATTAATGAAACAAAACTGATTAAACTGTTGTTAGAGAACACTTCAATAGCCTTACCGTATTATGACTTGAGGAGGAAAGAAAAAGCACATCCAAACACAATAATACCCTTTTGGGTTTCTTTCAGACACGATCTGACAAGTTATGCTACTCCCTCTGTGATTAGATCAGACTGTTCTGTGTGTGTCCATATCGGTCAGGCACAAGCATTTGATGATGACTGAAACACACACTTAGATAGGAGATACAGAGCTCTGAACTTCTGCCACTAAGCTGTTTTTCCAAAATCAAAAACACATTTTTCCTCGAACCTGCAGTGCTATCAATCCATCTAGATATAAACAGATACTGGTTTTGACATTTCCAAAACTGTGCAACTCGCATCAAAACAATCTAGATGGATAAATGACACTACAGGTAAAGGGGAATAATACTTGTTTTTAATCGTGGGGTGAAGTATTACTTTAACATCCTCTCAACACATTTAAAACTGCAAAAACCTGCAGTGGCTGTGGGTTCAACTCCCACCTGTGGCTCTTTGGTGCAAATCATCCCTCTCTCTTCCTCTCTCTCTCTCTTCCTCTCTCTCTTCCTCTCTCTCTCTCTCTCTCTCTCTCTCTCTCTCTTTCTCTCTGTCTGTCTGTCTGTCTGTCTGTCTCTCTGTCTGTCTGTCTTCTTCCCATTTCCTGTCTTCACCTCAGCTGCCCTGTCCTTTTAAGGCATTAAAAAAGCCCAACCCCACCCCACTCCGCCAAGAAATGCAAAAACCTGATTACCAGGGAGCATTTAGTAAATAAATACTGTTTACATTGTCAATACTGTTGTTGATAGATCTGTGTGATGAAATAAATGCATGTCTATGGTGATATAATGTGTCCGTATACTGTTGTCTCAACAAATAATCAGCTGTCTTGTCTACAATGGAAGATATCCAGAAAATCATCAGTTAATCTATCATTGCCTGCCTGTTTGACCTTTTTTATATATAGAAAATGTCTCATTTTGATTCAAATTTGGTGCAGGACATTTCTCACAAAGGCTTTTCAACATTTCACATCAGTCCTGATCCTCAGCTGATCTGAAAGTCTTGCGAAGGGCGTGTGATTTCTTGCACAATCGGAGGAAGCAGTGCTCCTTTATCACCGACAAGCCTGAGCAAGCTTTGCTTTCTTATTGCTGGAATGACTGTGGCTGTGATACTGTATGTACTCAGACATGTTGGAATCAATTGCAAGGATTCATCATCACAGCTTCATCATATACCGTAAACTCCATAATGTAATATTTAAGTTTTTGCACTTTCATGCACTGATGCTGTCAGGATTTCTCTTGCATACAGAAGCTGTTTACTGCAGAAAAACCTTGAAAAACACTCTGAAACAAATATATGAATATATCTGTGGTAAAACCTTGTCATCTGCAGGGACACACAAGACTGAAATATTTAAATTCAGATCTGTTACAGGGTGTAGAGACAGCTGCAGGGGTGTGTTTGTTGGGACTCAAACAGAGTGTGTCAGGGTACTGCCACTTGTAAGTAAAGACTTGTTTACAGCGCTAACAAAAGGCCTACTAAATAGAGCTCAGTTCTCTTGACTCATTTGCAATAGTCAAAACTTTCCTTGACAAATCAGAAAACGGCCTGTGAGTGGGTTGGACATGGGATGCGTCCAGTTAAAAAAAAGAGATATTGTCTGTGTCAACTTGCCAAACAGGCAGACAACAAAAACATTACATACAGTGGCATGCTGCTGTCTGAAGAAGTGGAGAGGCAAGTGATTGTTCTCTGAAGTAGTTCTGCTGCCTTTTGCAGCCTATTGTGTCCCTCTGAGTCACATAAGGTGGTGACGTTTAATACTGGGCTCAATTAAGCCCTTTTCCTCTGCCATCCTTCATCACAGCTTGGCAGTAAGAGCAGGTCATTTGCACATAACTTTCAAGATATCTCGGAGATCCATGTGTCATTCTCTGGTGAGAAGTGTGTAAAAATCCTATTATAAACTTGAAGAAAAACTGAAGAGAACTAACAGAGCCAAGAGGCAGCTTAATAAGGAAGTGGTGTCGCACATGGAGATGCTAGACAGCTGTCACAGTCACATTCTGGACACACACACACATACCAGTGACCATATTCTAGCAGTGGATTATTAGTGACAGAGCCTATAACTTGTTTTGTCTGTTGAAGACTGCAGCAGTATGGGGAAGCTTCAATAAATCTACAGCGGTACATGCAGCAGCAGCTCAGAGGAGAAGAAACCAGGGCCGTAGCCAGGATTTTAGAAACACTGAGGTCGGGCTGGAGGAAGAATTGTTAGGGGGGATTTCCCCCTCTCTGCTTTTCACATCCCCTATTGTGGTAATTTATTTTTTTTTATCCCCAGTGAGGATCGCTGCTTCTGGTCAGACTGAATAAATTAACTGCATTTCCTGTGCCCACAAGTGGATAGTGCTAGCCATACTATAAAAATACATTACCCAGCAAGTACTCAACCACCTACGTCTTTGTGTAGACACATTTCATCAACCAGAGAAGTAAGACTTTGGGGAAAATACCCTCACACTAGGAAATACTGTCTCTCTTTCATCCTACAACTGAACAGATTATCAGAAGAATTAGATGCATTTGTGCTTCATGATGCATTGATGTTGTAACCATATTTTAGCCGTCTGAAAAGTGGGCGAAAAGAGGTCAGACGTTCAGACCAAATATCAACCAGTTTTCAGCTGGTAATCCTGGTTGGTGCTCACTAGCATATTAATCTGAGTTTGCACATCATACATCTTGCAAATTGTGTTGGCAAAAACTACATTTAACCAATTTCAACACCATTTTAACTAGAAGTGGGTTACACATAACGGGAGTGAATCAGGGCTATATGTAGCCAAGACATTCAGATGACGTCTTGCTTGCTGGGTATGGATGCTCCTTCAACTCTCACGTCAAGTTAACTATTACTGTAAACCATAATAACTTAGTATTGACATTCACTAGATATCGAAAGTGAACAACAAAGCATTTTCTGTGCCTAAGAAAAATGCCCATATTATAACAATTAAAATTGAATGCAGGAAAATAATTTTCTTTTACAAATCACACAAGTTGGGGGTATGTCCCCCTGTGAAACCTGTGATCAAACCTATGAATTTTGAGAGCAACAATAATCACTTAAGAAAAAATGACAGTGATAATACATAGGCTAGATGAAAATGTGTTGTAACACTCATTACTCAGGTTCATCAAAACATTAAACCATAATCTCAACATTTAACATGGAATAGCAGTGAAAAATTACTGTGTAAAATGCCATGTCTTAGAATCTCAATACAATACATAATATGTAATCAGTTGCCCATGTAGAGCTGTTCACCTCTGCTGGTCAGATGATGCATACCAACCTTTGTTCATAACACACCATACAACTAAGTAATTTGAAACTATAATTTAACATTTTAAGAAATGTAGATTAAATGTTTAAAAAGACCCAAAAATATACAGCAGAGAACATGACCTCAGAGTCCACAATGATGGCTATGGCCGGCAAGAATCAGGGCAGATTATAAACTCACTTCCTCTGGGATGTGCCCAAAATGACCACAATGACCACTCTGATAGTAAATGAGGCAATACACTTCTTATTCACTTGTGTCTCTGATGCACTTGGGGGCATTTTAGCAGTTATTCCAGCACCGATTTCTGCCCTCTTTAAATCATTTGGCTGGTTTCCCAGTAGGGATTACGCCTAGGCCTAATTTAAAGCAAAATTCAATAGAGAGATGTGTAATGAAAAATGTCCTACACAGTAGCCTTGTCAAGAAACAAGCTCTTTAGATCTGTTTTGTTGATAAGAGAAGAGTCTTAATTCCCTACAGTGAACATACAGCGTGCATGCAAACTTGGAAAGAAGTCTCCTCTTGTTTTCTCTGTCCTCGGGCATGGAGGCAGATTGCAAACACATTAAATAGTAATTTATTCACAGCCAAACCTTCTTCTTTCTCCTTCTACAAGAGACATGACATAAAGGCATGTGCAAAATCCTTTCACTATTCATTTGTTTTCATCGTTACTAGCAGGATATTGCACCTTAATGAGGAACCAGAGGAATGAGCTGCAGTCAAAACCACAGGGGGCAACATTTGAGACGAAAATAACAAACAAAACAATGAGACATTCGGTTAAGGATATTGCTAAATTAGGTTAGGTTTTCATACAAATATTCTTAATCTTAATATTTTTATTTAATGTTTGAACTTACTAGTAGGGTGGGCAACATATGAATATTATATCAATACTGTGATATGAAACTAGATATGGTCTTAGATTTTGGATAATGTTAAATTGTGATGTGACATAAGTGTTATCTTTTTCTGATTTTAAAGGCTGCATTACAGTACAGTGACCTCAATTTCTGAACTTATTAAACAGTTCTATTTTATTATTTGCATTAACCCACTTCGTCATTATATCTACATTACTGATGATTATTTATCAAAAATCTCAGTGTCTTGATATTTTGTGAAAGCACCGATATTAATCTCTACAATACTGCTGCAATAATGATATTGAGGTATTTCATATTTGAAAATATCATATTTCATATTGTTCATATCACTCAGCCCTAATTTTGAATTTTCTAAGAACGTTCTGCAAATGTTTTTGTTGAACATAACTTTCTCAAAATGTTGTAATAACTATATGATGAAACATTTTTTGGGGGTAATATTAATAACATTCCCAAGGTTCTTAGTTGGTAGCTTTTTAGGTAACCCTCCCACAACGTTCTAGGAATGTTGCACAAATTTGCACAATGTTTTTGCATTAGTTTTACAGTAGAAAAACTTGCTGTTAACATGTAAGGCACAGTATGGGACATTCAGCAAACCTTCCCAGAACATTGTGGGAATGTAACCAATGGAAAAACTCTCAACATCTAGGAGACATTAATGTAACTTTCCCTGAATGTTATGGAAACCTTATCAAAATGTTGGATTTATGTGAGGCAAACTTAACAATTTTAAGTCCCAGGTTTATGGGAAATGGTGCGGTAACCTTCCTGGAACATTTAAACAACCTTCTCAGAACCTTCTGAAAGCGTATCAATAACATTCTAGAGGTGGTTGATAACGTCAATATTTAAACTATTTAACATAATAAACATATTTAACTTAAATATTCTTTAATATATAACATTTAATAAAGTAAGAATAAGTAAAACTTAAAGTTATATAAACCTAAAGCAGCATCCTGACTACCTTTACATGGTCATATTGGTATAAAATTGGTACACTGTACAGTCCATAGAAAAAGGTCTGTTTTCATTGCAGCTCAAAAAATGACTATATCACCCATCATATCTGTAATCAGTGAATTTTCCCCCTCTAAAATCGGTATTGGTCGGACTCTAAAGAGTATGGTATTTTTACTGAACAAACAAACAGGATCTATTAGAATATTAAAGTCATTATGGTTAAAAATTTGTTTAACTGAGGAGGAGAGACATGGAGGAACAGGAAGAGGAAGTAACCTCAGAGACACCTGCATGGCAGGTACAGCACAGGATCACACACACACTTCATTAAGTGGGTTAATCTGCTTCAATTATCACTTACAGGCTGCTTTCAGTAACTTGAATGGCTCAGTGACACAGTCATATGATAGGACATGATATCCAGTATGTCCAGCAGGCTGTGCGCAGGGCAGCCACCCTCCACCACCACTAGGTAAATAAACAGCTGCTGTACTAACAGGCAAAAAAACACAGGCGACTTCCTCGTGTTTACAACAAACGACAGAGACTGGACACATAATACAGATCACACACACCGAGATCGCGTGTGCGTCGGCTCATGTTGTAAACTTCAGGCAGAGAGAGGACCTGCTGCAACAACAGGTGTCACCATGTCAGGTCTTCCGCACTTCACTCACCTTTGTGTAATACAACATCCACAGCTCGTACAGCCGCTCCTTCGATGCCATCCCGCCGCCTTTGTGGTTGCTCATTACCTCCCTTTTGTTTTGTTTTATTAATAAATGATGAAAGTGTTGAGCAGCATGGTCAGAGGCAGGGCTGTCTGAAGTTGTTTCCTACAGGCAGCAGGAGGAGGACGCGGCACGCTCCTGTGTGAACCATTCCTGCAAATCCAGGCGCAATAATCCACCAAAAAAAAAAAAAAAAGTGCTTCTTTCAGTCTCGGCACGCAAAGTTGTCAGAGTGGCGTGAAAAAGCCAAGCATGACGAGTGCGAATGTGCGCTGCGATCACTGTCGACACTGTAAAACCAGGAACAGAAATGCGTGGAAATAATGCATGTCTGGAGAAACACCCATGTCCGCATTTAAAGCGAGCTTGTTGCTGTATGATTCCTATTGGAGAGAGTTCCCACGGAAGCGGCAGATGCCATCCGCTCCTCGCCAACAGATGACTGCGCTGCACACATGGATTCAGTCGGCAGAGGTGGACGGACCTGTGATGAGCAGCAGCGAATTACCATCAACTAGTGTCTGACTCTGTTAACAAGGCAAGAAATGCGGTGAAGAGTTGATTGTAGATCATGCTCACAGGTAGGCTGGTATTCTTAAAGACACACACACACATAAACACACAGACATAAAGCCTCCAACACTCCCCTAACTGATGAAGGAGAGGTGAATCTGCCTGCATTTATTAACAAGGATAGAGTGAAAATACATTTTTCTATTAAGTAATCAGAAAAGAAAAAAGGAAGAAAGAGCTTGACTGATACAGGATTTTGGGGGCCGATAACATTAGGGAGTTAAAAATTTCAGTATCGATTGTGACAAGGTATGTAAAAGAGATATTTTACAAATTAAAAAAAATCAAATATACACAAAATGTTAACAATAAAGATTAAAAAAAGGAAAATAACCTGTATTATAGTCTGTTGCCCAGGGGGACTTAACCATTGGCCAAAGGTTGGCAATCACAGGCCCCAAGTTTCCAAGAACCCTATAAAATATTTATATAATGTTTTTTTTTTTACTTTTTGCTAACTAATTGTCTTTCTAAAATCCATAAGCTAACATTGTACCAGAATGCTTAATTCATGGGAGTCTCAGGGCCTCCCTGCAACATTGGACTATTCTGTAATCTTTCAGTGCGTCTGTGGAAATGATTCAGGAAAATAAAGCCGACTTGTGAAAACAAACAGCTTGATGTGGTGCAGAGACCATTTAAAAATGAAAGCAAGCCACTGCAGCAGTGCTGAAAAAAAGGAAGACGTGGGAGAGTACTAAACCCACCCTCCCCACAGCCTGTTCACCCCGCTGTCATCTGGCGAGAGATACAGAAGTGTCCACTTCCCTAACACCAGAGTGAAGGCCAACACTGAGCTGATAATATTGGTCAGCCAATATATCAGTCTGACTCTAGAAAAGGTAAATATATACTTGAATGTGTGCAAGTGATTATAGTTTTCTAACTTAAAAGCCTTTGTTTTTAAGTTCCTGGTGACTGAGGATGACACCACCACTTTGCACAGCGAGCAACATTCAGTACTGATAACATAAAGACACATAAACAAAAACAAGACTGAACTTCAGACTTTAAAATGGTACCTGGTGCCTTAAGGCTATAATACTTGCATGTCATTTATTATATTCCTGATGAAGACTGTTAATCAATAATCCCATAAACACAAAGTGACCTAGTGTTACACAGATCTACACTGACAGATACAGATGAAAAATACTGACAGATACAGATGTCAGTGGTCCCTTCTTCATCTCTTCCTGAAAAGTTATTTATTTATTTAATTAGTCATTTATATATTTTGTAATTTAATTATTTGAAAATGCATCAACTTATAAGAAGTTTTTGGATGTTATAAGTGGTCCTGTAACTGTATATACCATACACCTGACCACAACTAAGCCTGTCATCTTCAAAGGAGACACTATACATGTCCTTTCTCAAAAAATAAAACCTTAGTGGGTCAAATCACTGCCACCATCAAAAATAACAGTAAACTCCACTGGGCTCCTGTAATTTCTTATTTTGTATTCCCAAAATTAAATTCTCAAATTAATATTTGTTGCTTTCAAAATATTTATTTTATTTTATCTTATTTTGATTAATTTTGTTTTAATTTATCAATTCATGTTTTCCCAGTTTTTTTTTTAAATGTTACAGACTGTGTGTGTTTGTTTGCCATGCCATGCCAAGCTATGCATAGTATAAATAATTGTTTAACTCAACTTTTACTCAACATTGTACTGAAGTAGAAAGAAGTGGTGTGTCTGTCGCATTGCCTGGATGGTTTACAGTATATTTTTCTTATCTGCTAAGTCTGGCTGTATGAAATCTATAACAGGAGTAAGTTTCTTGATGGTCCATTAATATGTATTACAATTGGCTGATTTACTGATTTATTAGGGTTGTAATCTTTAACTTCGTTACCATCTGTTACAACCAAGTTTGTGTTGTCACACACAAATGTTGGTGATTAAGAGGATGGACACAGTGAAGCAGCTAGAGGCAGCTGTATTACCATGGTGATGGCCTACATTCCTGACCAGGACCTGACAGTGTGACCATCAACAGACGGGACACTGTGCCAGTCTGTCATATGTATATATGTATACATCTCAATGTATATGCCTGTTAATAGTGCATAAGTAAGTTTAAATAGGCTATACAAAAATAGCTTGAAAGCTAGGCCTACTTAAAGTTAAATAATTCCAATAGGGTATTATGTGTCAGTATCCATATAATTCCCATTTTTAAAGTTTCAAATCAGGATAAATTCATTATTCATCTCATTATTAAGTAGTAATTACGTTTCTAAATAACAATGCTTCAAATTCAACCAACCCAAACAAGGATTTTGAAGACACTTGTCAACAACACACAATAATATCACATGATCAGGCACCAGGCCACTGCTGATCGATGTGCTCGAAGGTCGTTCATACAGCCTCAGTCAGGACTGTTAATGGATGACAGAGAGAATCGAGCGGCGTGTGGGGATAAACATGGAGCAAAATGTTGGGTCGCTGCAGGAGCAGGCCCTGAAGAGAAAAGAGAGGCTAAAAGCACTAAGAGACAAAAAACTTCACGTAAGTGTCTTCTCTAGTGATGTCTGGTGTCTGATAAATGCAACAAAGCCAGTAGAAAACGCTTTATTTTGTTGGTAAGGTGACATTAGCCGACTTAGCTTACTGCTAACGTTAGCATATTCATGTAGTCAGTAAATCGATGTTATAATCTTGGTTCTTGGCTTTGTTGTTGTGCTGTGAGAGATGAAGTTAGACTTTCATATTTAATTCAGATATAGTTAAGTTCAACATTTACTTTATAGTAATAGTTTGCCCGTGAATATAGTTTTCGAAATGAACTTGATTGGACTTCTTTCTCTGAGACAATAACAAAGCAATGCAACCTCTAGTCGTGTATGTATGAATGTTCATATTTTAACTAAATCTTAATTAATCAATCAATCTTTTTTTTTCTTTTTTTTTTTACCGAAATAAATTAACGTTATCATTTGAGATATATCACAATCAAACAGAAGTCTCATGTTCAGATAAGCCGCTCAACTTATAAAGCACTTGATGATTTTATATATTCACAGATCAAACCCTAATGCGTATTTGCACACTGTTTGAAAACCAGGGCCGAAGCAATAGCTGCATTACCTTCTATTCAAGACATTTGATTGATGTGAAACAATACATTTAACAGATAGGACCTGAATATCTTGCTGATAAGCAGGTACATGAGAGATGATGGCTGCAAGAATGAGAGCTCAGACCCTCTCTGTATGGAAGAATCTCCACTGCCTCACAGTGATAGGAATCAATTGATTTTTGTAAAGGTGTCCCTTCAGAATGTAATGAGAAAAATGACAAAAGCAAAGTTTCTCTGATTTAGACTAGATATATTGGGCTGCCACTGATCATAAAGGTCTTGGACTATAATGGGCTACAGAGAGATGATTTTCAGATGACTAAAAAGGTGAATTTGTTAAAATAATTCAAGAACGTCTGAGGAGATTTTTACTTATCATGCCATTCCTGAAGAACTTTGCAAGTTCTTTCATGAATGTTTTGCATAAAGATACTGTTTTTTTAGCTGTTTACTGCACAAGCCCAACCGTGTTGGGATGTTTGCCAACTTTCTAATCATTTACAGTACTTCTGAAGCTGAAGTCAACAATAACTAACCAGCAAGATTAAATATTTTCCTCTCATACCACTTTTCCACTAAATTTGTTCTGGTTCCTCAACTTGTTCTGTTGAAGGACCAGCCTATGTTTCCACCAGCTTTGAGCAGAACCAATGCATACACTGCACAATGATGTGTACACACTTTGGTTCACACTAAAGATCAGGAAAACCAGCTATTTTCGGTTCCTGCTGGGAAACAACTTTTCGACCTCTGAACCAATTTATTTTTAGTCAAAATGCTTAATATGATTCAAAATTAGATACAAAAACTGGAAGAGAAGTGGTTCCATGTTGAAGGGAAAATTTGTGAAGCACTCCAACCTGACTACAGTCATGGAAGAGGTGATAAATTAGACATCAGTGCCACAGTGAGCAAACCAAGTCTGATTCATTTGTGCTCAGCGCTTTGAAAGAGAGGAATATGTTGATCATCTTTGTGGTCAACATATTTTACAGCTGTTTGCTTCTGTCAAATCACTAAATTATTAGGAGAGGAAGTGATTTAATAATATTTTTTATTTAAAAACCCAAAAGATCACAAGTTAGTTGTAGAATAGTTTTAATTTCTCAGTTACCAATGATAAGAGAAAGACCTTGTAATGCCACACAGTTTTAAAGTGGACAGTATTGCATGCTAGTAAACATACACTTATTATGATGGAGGAACCTTACTTAAAAGACAGATGAGAAAACTGAACTTTTACTGTTGTAAAAGAAGATTTGGAAGTATGGAGTTAATTGTATGAAAACTGCAGATGTAAACAATCTGAATCTCTCGAAGAAAAAGATTTAAAGTATCAACATAAACATAAAATAACAGTAAATCCTTGTGGCCACTGTCATACAATGTACAGTAAAATTTAAGTTATATGTAAGAAGTGTTTGAGAATTTTATCTTATCAGTTATGTATTGTATGCTGAGCAAATTTTGCTCATGATAACTGTACTATCAAAGTTCCATATCAACACACACCTTTCTTGGGTCAACCTCACTTGACACACATATTCTACTGGACTGAGACTCAGTTGTTGCAGCAGAGTTTCAATTGTTCCTCAGTAGAGCGGCTATCTGGGTTCAACCATTGAAACATAACACAATTATTTTGCTCCCCTATGACAATCCTTCAGTTCTTCATATGAACTCTTCTTCCAAGAGGAAACAGTTCTATGTGTAACCCACTGTTTGGCAGTGAGAATGAAGAATGTGTTTCACCAAGCTGGTGAAACACATTCTTCATGAGCAAACCAGAGGCATACTGGCTTAGCTAACAATGTTTGATAAACTATTGTTGACATTCCTGAAGCTGGGGTTGTTTTCCTTTTGTACTGCACTTCAAGAATGAGTCAGTCCCCTGAATTGTTCTAGCAGGTGGACAGGAAGCCTCTTCAGGAACATGGGATGGGAGGAGTTCAATATCATTTGTTAGGCCTACCACTTGGGGTCAGGTCAATATATTTTTTTCTTTTCTGAGTTTCTGCAAGCTTGTGTCATAAATTGTTTTCCCCGTTGTTTATATGTGGATAGTGTGGGTTAGTATTACTGGTTAAGATCTTAATAATCATTAAAACAGCGTTTCATTGTTGTGCTTGGATAACTCACGGGAAATACTGTCCAGCTTCAAAACCAAAGTTAGTAACAGTCTCTGAAATACAGGAACAGCATGCAAGCATATCAAAGGCCATTAATATAAAACTTGATGGAAATTATTTCCATCAAGTTTGAATCACTACCTTTTGAACTTTTTCAGAATATTTTAACAAAATTGTGATAGTACTGATAGCTATAATGATGATTATTATGGTCACTATATGCCTTATCATGATATGAAAGTTTCATCAGATTATCCACCATCTGAAATGCATTACCTGTAAATACTAGTTGAACATGTTGACAATCAATAATTGACTAATCATCAATAAGTCATAAGATACAAAATGCATATCTTTTTCTCAGTTTAGGTTTTATTTTAACACTTCTAGTATCACACTGGTTATGTGAAACACTAATTAATGATGCACAAACATTTTAAACTAACAGAATAATAAGACAGTGAGACTCTTGCTCAGAACGGCTGCTCTTGTCCACCTGTCCCTTGTCAACAAATGGCTCCGGCAAACAAAATTAAATGGGGCACAATTACTGTCATTTTTGAACTAAAAAAGCAGACCAGAGCAAATCGTGAGAAAACACGAAACACAAACCATTTATTGTCCATTAATGATTTTTTAATCTGTTAAATTCTTCTAGTCCTGGAGCAACAACTACCAATCTGATTTCCTAATTTGTGAGGCCCTTAAAATTGAAAATGCATCTCCTATATGGCACAATGCCTTCAATAATAATCAAACAGGGAATGTATGTTTGTTATTTGAGTTCCAAATGATTGATCAACACAAAAAACAGGTGTATGATTATTTTGTTTTCTTATGTAAATGTTGCATAGTGTATATATCTTTACTATGCTATATCTCTGAAATAGGATGATACATAGGTCAGTTTTTAAATAAGTATTTAGTGTTCATCATTTCCCTGTACTTATTTAGCTTAATAGATAAGAAAATTAAAAAAAAATAAATACACGAAACAAAGCAAGAATACCCAATAAAATTAACAGCAAACTCACAATAAACAAAATATAAAAAAGATAATCATGTCAGATAGAGGAAGTGAATACTTATTGACTCCACCCCCTTTTTTTTTATATTTCATTAATAACCATTATGTTAATTTCACACAGAATTATTCCAGCTTTCTGCCCCCCTTACAACTCAATCAAGTCGACCAAAAGTAAAACATTCAAAACACAACAAGAACAATAACTCTTGATAGCTTATAACTTAATAACTCAATGATTCTTTTATGGCAGAGTACATGTTAATTTGTTCTAATTCTGGTCAGGCCGTTGACTTAACAGTGATGTTTTCGCTTTGAGAATACCGTCTGTTGTTTTAATGATTACATGATGATGTTTTAACAGGGGCGAGAGGAAGATGAGGAGCCAGAGAGGAAGAAAGCTTCACTAGAGGAGACTGCTGAAGACAGGCACAGGTTAGTTTATCTCACCACTTGCAAAAGAGCTGTAATTTGTTTGTTTTTGTATATTTTCTATAAACGTCTTTGCTCATTTCTTCACTCCTTGCTCACTGCTGCTCGCCCCTTTCAGCTGAGGCTTTTTAAGCTGCACAAACGGAACTGAAACTGATACAGAGGTACATCATCACATCATCAGAGCATTTATCCGCCTTTTATCTGAACACAATCTCCTTGTAACAGTGTACATGTTTCAGTGCACATTCTGAGATGCAGTGTTTACGCTGGGCTGGATCACAGCCTCGTGCTATTAGCTGCTCAAATATCCTGCAGGTTACTCAACTTTGTGTGTTAGTCGGTAGGAAGGAGCAGCCATCTTTCCTGTCTTACAGGACCTTTTTTCCATTGTTTATATTTAATGACTGCACTGAGGGAGTGCCACTGTGTTTCCTCCAGTTCAACAGGACAGATCTCTCTCATGAGAATGAAAATAGCTGCAGAGTTTTAAGTCCTAATTTAGGCATTTGTTAGTGAACAGAAAAGGTCAGTGTTAAGTATACTCAAGGTTTTTTAATCTGTGTTTTGTTAAGTGAGACACACATCTGTAGCAGGGTGTGAGTGTAATGTATCCTGTGATTAGTATTAAAATTTCATGGGAGATCAAATTGCCAAACCAAGGCATGAAAGAACACAACAATCAACATGTTGGTGGTGGTATTGCTGTTCAAATGAAGGATCCACAAATTTGATGTTAAAACAGGAGAATTTGGGCAGCTCTGTTTGTCTTTTCATACGTCCCTCCAAGCCTATTCCACAAAAGACACCAACCACCATGCAGCTGTTTCTGTTACGTCTTGATAGGGGTTGTTAGGGCTGCTGTTTTTCTTTGAAGATGGATAGATAGGTAAGTAATTTGCAGTTCGTAGAAAAAAGCAAAATAGATTCATAGAAGCTCAGAAGCTCTAAGTTATTGACTAATTTAACAGTTTCTGTGGCTCATGTGTAAATGAAAAGGCTGATCGTTGTCTGGAGTTATTTTCGCCGTGGTGAATGGAGCAGGTAGCTCGATATGAGTGTGTAAACATTGAACACTTTGCTGCGCCTCCTCCTCCGCTGCAGTTCACTCTAAACATTTTAAGAGGGCTGCACTTGGCTCAGTGCTCTGAATTTATCACTGGCTCACTTTGATGCCACAGTGTGCTTGAAGTGGAAATGTGTAAACACACTCTAAAGATTTGGACGCATCAAACTAAGAGACAGTTAAGAAAAAGAGGAGTAAAAGTGAAAGGGCAGAAAATTTCCATGCACAGTTTGTTTATCTTGTTTTTCTGGTCTGCAAGTGGTGGGACTTAAGACAGCAATGTTTTTAAGTATCTGTCTTCCTGTCTGTGCTTTGGTCTATAACATAATAAATACCCTGACATTTACCAGCCGGGGAGGCGTGAAATTCAGTTTTCATATTAATGGTCCACGTGGGATGATTCTGAATGATGTTGCTGACCTACTGACCTTTTGTTTAGCACCCCCTTCAGTTCAAAACTTTCTTATGACTAACTTTTCTTTCTTCCCGTCCCCTTAATGTCCCTCTCGCTCTGCCCCTGATATTTTCACATCTAGCTTGTTGAATTAGAAGCTGTCCCACTCAATATTGGACAAATTTCAAAAATTGTTGTCCCCATTAGTCACTTAGACTCAAAAACTGCACCACAACTTGCTCCCCAGGAGACCATCTTTAAGACCAAAGTATCAATTTTGTACAAAAAATTAGAAATGGCAAGAATGCAATAACATTTCCTCTTGATAGTTCTCTGAAATTAAGCAATTGCAAATAAAAGAAGAAGCCTTTTCGGTTTGGGGAATCAATGACATATTGTGCCATCCTTTATTAAATTTTATTTTT
This sequence comes from Lutjanus erythropterus, assembly GCF_056507025.1. Classification (NCBI taxonomy): domain Eukaryota; kingdom Metazoa; phylum Chordata; class Actinopteri; order Lutjaniformes; family Lutjanidae; genus Lutjanus; species Lutjanus erythropterus. The sequence goes on along the minus strand of NC_139325.1, from coordinate 21,977,644 downwards.
ATTTCATCACAACATGATCTATGGAAGGCTGATAAATGATGCTCTGTATTTAGCTCTGGACATTTTCCTTCTGGCTTCTCCAAACTAAACTAGGAAACTTGATGTGACTTGCTGTCTGGGCATCTGGACTTTGCAACAGTCTGACTGTGGAGTTTAGGTTAACTAAATTATTGAGACCTTTTAATTCAATTTGTAGGCCTTTTTCAACAACCCTTGATGTATTCTATCCATTTTATTATGCGTAGTGTTTCAGTTCATGTCACATTTATTTTACAGAAGATTTAGTTTCACTGTGAATAAAAGCAATAAAGTGTTAAAAACATGTTTTTTTTTGCCAGTCTTTGAAAGTCTAGAATCCAATAATCAAAATTGTATGCCTTTAAATGTCTTAGGTGTGATTTGACAGGTTTTAAAATTAATTTGATTTTGAAGTTAACATTACTTTTATAAAGTTGCATTAGCCTTAGTCTATCTTTTAAATGTATTATGGGGAACCACTGATACAAACTATGCATGTACTTTTTTGCCAGTCTGGGTGTGAAATGGGTCTTAAATTGAATTCGTAATGGTCTTAAAACATCAATACAAAACATAAATTAAACTTGTTGAAACCCGCAGAAGCCATGTTTAAAAAGCTCTTTTTACTATGTCTGCTGTCTGCTGACATTGACATCTTTGATACGGTGGTGATTAATGGGTAATAAGAGTGGCATGAGAATTTGATGAGATTGATGGAACGAGATATTCCTCCTCAGGAGCGAGTCAGCAGGCACAGACAGAGATGTGTGAACTCGGAGTGGACCTTCATCAGCCAAAGGCAGAACATGACCAGCATTACTGCCCATACCCATACAAGGCACTGGTCTGTCTGCTGGCAGCAGGGGTGTGATGAATGTATCGAGGGCGCACCCTCTCCAGCCTCATCACGAATCCATGTTAAGCTCGCAACAGCTGATAAGTTTGTTGGTCTGTGCCCAGTCAGACAATAGTTTACCGCTGGACTTACTGTACAATCTGCAGATACGTCAGCTAAGCTTGCCAGGAATTCCTCAGTGTGGAGATGTGATGAAAGGCTGCGTAATTCTACATCAAGGAGAGCATTCCTCAGCTGCTTGCTGCTCTCCTCAAGTCTGTGGCCAGGAGCAGGTGGAACATGTTAATCAGACGTGTTCATAGGAATAAAGAGGGACATTATACCCAACTCCCTCTGGACATTAGACGTGCAGCTGTGTAGGGTTTGCAGATGGTCTCTTATGCTCCCTAATCTCTGGTGGAATATATTCGCCCACACTGCCACCTCCTGGACTGTCACGCGTAACGTTCATCAGTCCTACCACTAAACATAGACTCACATAACTCTGTATTTCTGTTCTCAGAGAACTGAAGCTGAGGAATTACACCCCAGAGGATGAAGAGCTGAAGCAGAGGCAGGTACCCAAAGCCAAACCTGCGTCAGGTGAGAACTCTTCAGTCATAAACAAGCTTGCTAAAATCATTAACTCAGATGATGTGAACATAACGGTGTCTAGCTGTTCAGGGCTGTTAATATCTTACTGTCATTACTATGTCTCCAGGATGTTCATAGCACATTGAGTACTGTTCAGACTCCTGCTGCTGTTGTCACATACAGTATAAGTTATATCTGATAAATAGGGATGTAATGGTACCAAAAACTCAAGGTATGATAATGCCACAGTAAAAAAAAGTTCATGATATGCAATATTTATCACAATATTAAAAAACAAAGAAAAATTGATGTTTTTTAATTGCGATATTCAATATATTGTGACATTCCGACTGAATGTTATAAGTATTCTTAATTTGCAGTGGAGGATAAAGTAAAAGACCAGTTAGAGGCAGCTAATCCAGAGCCCATCATTGAAGAAGTGGTGAGTACTCCTTTCATTCTAAATATGATTTCTTTCATTGAAAAAAAAAATCCACAAAGGTCTGATCCCACTGTCCACCCTCACGGACTCTCAGAGTTTGAAGTGCGTTTCCAGTAAGTCTGCAAAGGCTTGGAGCTGTTCCACTGTCAGATCATCAAGTCCACGAGGGCTCTCTCTTTTTACACTTTCAATAAGTCTGCATCTCTGAGGGAATTACCCACAGTTCATAACAATGTGACGTTAAACACAGGTTTACCATGGAAACCCCAGACACATTTAAAAAGAACAGTTCTTAGATGATAGTGCTCTTGAATATCTGATTAATTATTCTATATGCAAAGTTTCTCATTCATATACAGAAAATTCTGAAATCACTTCGATTCTGAATGACATGTTTTCTCTCAGACCTGAATTATGATATGATACTTGAATCACTGTTTACTAAACAACCTTTTCCCTGACTAAATATGTTTTTGTATATATGTGTACTTATTTTTTTTATAGTCTTAATATTTTCATTTTATTTTCTTCATAGTGTATTTGTGTCACTTTGGTATGTCACAAAGTTCTGTCACATTCCTTCTCCGTTTCTGGCCCTTGCAGCTTCGCACACTCAAGCACTACCAGATGACGTCAGTTTAAGTCTGGGAGGGTTCAGGGCTTAAGGCATTAAGGGGACATTGGGATTGGGCCATAACAGTTGTCATAGTTGAATTTACCACATTCAGCTGTTTTCTTTCCTCAGGATTTGGCCAACCTCGCTCCAAGAAAACCAGACTGGTAAGACCTTTCTTTAAGCTGTGCACTGAATATATTTTTAGTATAGTGTTTAGTATTTTTAGTATAGGATAATTTGTTACTGATATTATCTTGACATTGTGTGTCTGAATCTAGGGATCTGAAGCGTGATGTTGCAAAGAAACTGGAGAAGTTGGAGAGGAGAACACAGAGAGCCATCGCAGAGCTCATCCGTGAGTATTTCCCCCTTCATGTTTTCACGTTTTATCGCTGAATTTTCTTGACAACCACAGAGGCAGGCGTGTCTGAGTTAGGCGTGAATTATTAGGCTAATTGCTTTGTGGTTTCCAGACTCCGCAGAGGCTCGAAGCCATCTGATAACATCAATGGTGTGATTCTTCCACTGGTGTGTGATCCACATCCTAAAAATAGGCACAAGCTGTCATGGAGGATGCAAAACAGCTTTCAATGTTGAGGTTGTCCCTCGTTTTTAATGTGTCACGGGGGTTATTAATTACCCCCACTTGCATGATGTGAGAGTACAGGTAGGCATGTACTCACAGTAAGTGGTAGAAAGTAACTAAGTACATTTACTGAGGGACTGTACTTAGAAATAACTTTGAGGTACTTATACTGTACTTCAGTATCTCCATTTTTTTGACACTTTTGACACTACTCCTCTACAGTTCAGATGGAAATATTAGATTTTTTACTCCACTACATTTATCTGACAGCTGTATTTTACTAGTTACAGAATAAAATGCCCATTAAAACAACAAACACTGCTGACACATTAATGCTTATGTAATAATAATCCAGTATTACATCACATTGACAGGGATTAAACTGTTGCCTAATGAATATTTTTACTTTTGATACTTTAAATACATTTTACTACTAGTTTTCTGTACTTCTGCTTAAGTAGAGGTGGAGTAAATCTGCTCTGAGGTATTCCTACATTTACTCAAGTAAAAGATCTTCTTCCAAATCATGTTACAGTTCAGAGTGGCATGTAAATATAAACAACAATCCCTCCTTTCAATTTGGTTTTGCTCATTCTGTGCAAACTTTTATGGCATTAGTTACATTTTGATGTAAAAAAAAACAAAAAACATGACAGCGGGCTATGTATATATGTATATCATTTGTCAAGCAAAGAAAACATTTGTTGGTTCCAACTTCTTAAATGTGAAGATTTACTGGTTTTTGTCATTTATGATGTTATATGAAAAGCCTTTGGGCTTTGGACTTTTAGTTGGACAAAAAAAGCAATTTGAAAACATCACTTTGAGCTCTGGGAAATTGTGATTAGCAGGTATCACATTTTTTTGACATTGTCTAGACTAAACAAATAGATTAATTGTCAAATAATTAATTTCGGCCTCTCTGTAGAACATTGTTTATGTTGCTCTGCTCTGGAAGTAAGTCTGCAGCCGGCCTGCAGAGGGTATTGTCTGCTGCTAGGACAACAGATGCTTAGTTCCAGGGTGTCAGTGGTGCATATTATTCACTTAGCCTCAGTCTACACATAAACGTAACTAGTAATTGAAAAATGTAGTGAATGAATGAATCAGACTGACGGTGAGTGTTTGTATGTGTCCAGGGGATCGTCTCCGTGGCAGTGAGGAGGAGTTGGCTGGAGCGGTGGGAGCAGTAGGAGTGGAGGAGGGAGACTCGGATTGAACCCAGGATGTGGCAGATTTAAAAAAAAAAAAAAGGAGACTGCAGAGGGATGACCTCGGTTTACTGGGACTGAACTGTCACATCTGTGTTGTGCTCAGAGAGAAATAATGTTTTCTCTCAAGTCTTCATTAGTTCAACCTTGTATCATTGCATTATTACATATAAATATGTAGTAATACATTGTCTTTACGTGGTTTGTTGAGGTGCATTGTTAATGTAACCATCAATATTTTGTTGTAATATTTTTATATTTTCAAGTAAAAGAATGAGATTTTTTCAAATGGCTGATTATTATTGTCATGTATTTTGCTGTTATTTGAAAATAGGTGTGAACAGTAAGAGATTCCTCTATTTAGGTGGACCAAAAATTAGGGATAAAAAAAAGAAAAATAAGTGTGCTCTTTAGCCAAGTCAAGTGCATTTACATTTGTTTGAGTGATGATTAATGGTCATTGTCCTTTTCAAATAGGGCCAGTAGTTTGAAAAAAACAACACAAACATTGAGTGTCCACCTCAGTAGTAATAGAAGTCCAAAGTATTGATTGGCAGTCTAGAAAAATCTGAAGGAAGCAGTACTTTGGACTTTCATCACTAATAACCTGGACACTCAGTGTTTGTGTCATCTTTATCATCTTATCATAATATTTGTAATTTTATATTATGATATTGATATATGTTGTGATATAGTAAGAGCAGGGAAAAATAGATGCAATGTATTATGGCAATATTGTATTAATACATATGCCAAGTATTTGATTTATTATTATATAAATTATTAATATTTCAAATGCAAAATAAACTTTAAGGTACTAAAATAATAAAATCAGGTACTTTTTCAGTCCACTAAGTGGTGCTGAGTTTTTTTCTGGTGAAGTCAGCAGGGGTCGGGATAAACAGGATTGGCAGGTTTTTATCTCGTCTTACTTGTCTAAGAAAAGACTTAGAAAATTGGCCCATAACCACTGGAGCACAGAGACGACACGAGGACACCTGAGTCTTCGTCAGAGTTAAACCAGATTCACATCCTGTCATAGTCAGACACTCATTCATTACAGGCTAGAGCTACTAGGAGGGGTCAAAACACTGCGTAGAGACAATGTGAACACTTGTACAATATTTAATATGTCAACGATTACATTACATTGAAGAAGTGTCTGATTAGAGGAGGTGATTTAAGAGAACGTGTCTCTCTGGTCTGTTTGAGTCTGATGAAGACGCAGGCCTGCAGTCATTTGACCTCTTCCCTCATCTAATACAAGCATGAAAATCCCATTTTGGCTTTGATAGTGTGATTATGTGGAATTGCCTAGATATTTAATCGTCGTGTTATGCAGCATCCCCCAAAAAGGAAAGACACTTTTTAAATACATCATATTTATTCAGAAAATTCTCTGAAAATTCTCTCTCTAATCATCATGAAGTGACCTCTATCGGAGTTACTGCAACATTAATGTCTTTGCTACACTTGAATCAAATTATTTTTGATTCAATGGGTGATAAATAGAGGAACAATGATGGAACAGATAACGATAAGCTGTTTTTGGTATGACATTCACAAGTGATATCTATTGCAAGCACCTAAATACCTGAACTGAAACAATCCTTTCACGATAAAGTGCATCTTCTGTCCACACAGGCCCAAACTGCTTCCTCGATGACGAGGATATTGCACTCTTAATACAAGGCCACCTGATCCCTTCAGCAGCTTTCCTCTTCCCTCAAAAGGCAAATGATCAAGGCTCCAAAGAGACATGAAAAGCGTTCAGTGACTGTTCTTCTCAAGTTCACAAAAACTACACTAATATGTGACTTAAGTGTCATTGAAATGGTTAATAATAGCCCATATTTTTTGCTACAAAACACATTCTCCTACACACTACAACCTTCAAAAATATACAACATTAGAGATGAAGCTCACATACTACAGACATTTATAGCAGGATGATGAATACTGCAAAGAAATGAAGTGTTGATATTGTGGCTCTGGAAGCTTGTTGAACCTGTTTAAACACGGCGAGAAAAGTCTCAAGAGGCTGATAAGAGAAATCCTGGATTTTGGTGTTTTAATAAAAGGGAGACTGAGATGTTTGAGTTCAAGGAAGCATCAATCTTAAAACTGTGGGGGAGTCTGAGGTTGTTTTGGCACTCAGAGTGGAAGAATAAATACTCCTGCATGCAGATTATCTAATGATGAATGGTTTTCACTTGTCAGAAGCAGAAAATGGCAAGGAGGAGGCCAGTAATGCTTAACCTCGATCAAAGGTTGGCATTCAGGTGCCACATAGACCTCCACAGATTTAGCCCTTGAGCAGGATTGCTGTTGATCTTGTTGATACTGTAGTGACATTATGATTGATTGGTAGGGTGAGTGATAATCTGATTGGTGCATTCATGGCTTCCTGGTGATCGCTGGGAACAGACGGTGGCAGATTCAAGGCCGTCAGTCGCACGGTCCTCCACCAGCTTCAATCTTCCTGGCTGCAGGGCCCAGCTCCACCTTGCAAACCCTCTGAGCAAACTTCAGTGAGCACAGCGTCTCTCCCACATTACTCTCCAGAGCAGACACCTTTAGTGGAAAAGTGGAAACAAAACATGCATCAACAAAAGTCACACTTCTAAGACTTGACCCTATAAAGCCTGGCACCTTAAATAACTATGAATACTATAAATAACATATATAATATTTTTGTTTCACCTTTGGCATGTCAGGCATTCATGAAAATTGACTGAGCACAATAATTTTTACTTTAGAAACAAATATTGTTCATTACTTTTGTAAAATTTCAATTGGTTTGGTTCTTTTTTTCAAACAGGAACCTTCTTGTGGTGGTGCGGTAGGCAAAACAATGTCATCTGAATTGATCAATATAACATACTGAAGAAATTTAATGTGGAACTTCCCACTATACTGACCTGTAACCTTTGAAGGAATTTAATAAGTTATTAAGTCTATTTTTGGCAAGATGGAAGTTCTCATGAAAAATATACATAGTGAAGTTGACCTCTGACCCTCTGGATGTAAAATGATGTAAAATTAGATATTTGTTTGTAATTTTGTCATAATTAGCATACGAATTATTGAGTTGTGGGCAAAAATGTGTTTGGCGAGGTCACAGCAGAAAGTCATGTATCAAGTATGATACAAATCGTGTTACAATCTATAAATTTGGAGCAGCATTCAGAGCATCTCACCTGCACCACCATGACAGTCTTGCTGCCTTTTCCCAGGGAGTCTTGTAATAAGTACGTAAGGCGGGAGTTCCTGAAAGGGATGTGAGTCTGCCGAGCTCTCAGTGCCTGAATGACGTCCCCCAGTGCCAGCAGGGAGCGGTTGATATTCTGGGCCTCTTTCAGCCTCTCTCCCTCTGCACCAGACTTCCAGACCCTCTCTGAGCCAGCCAGGTCCACCAGGTTCAACTTGCCTGAGGAAAGAAATGTTGATTCAGAGAATGAATATCTTAGTTAGATGAGGGTTAATAAAACCGAGGGACTGAATAGGGAATGCCAAATCTGCTTCAGATTTATAGTTCGTGTCAATAAGGAGCATTTCAAACACTTTTCTTGTAAAAGGAGAAAAGCATGTGTGGCTGACCGGTGGTTTTGGACCCGGTGGCAAGGTCAGTGCCCTGAACGGTGATACAGAGGAGAGCGTGGGAACGCGAGCTGTGCTGGTTCATCTGAGTGCCGAAGGTGATCCTGTTCCTCCGGGCTGTGGCTAAAATCTTGACAAAAACACAGAATAATTAGCATCAATAATTCTTAAAGGGAATGCGTGGTACTTATGTGGATGTCCAGTCAGTGCTGATGATAAATGTAGCCAACTGAAGCAAGTAATTCCTCAGTGAGTGCTGCATGAATGAAGAAAGCAGAGTTCTTCTGCCTCAGTGCTTCAATTGGCTATCATCAGTTTACCATCACCACTGACTGGACATCCACATGAAAAGTGCCACCTTTTTCCTTTAAAGTGAAGTATGTCTTGTTTAAAACACAATGTCACCTTCTTGATGTGCTGAAAGCTCTTAACTTCGATGACTCTGAGGCCCGGCACATGCAGCTGTCCTGTTCCATCTGGGTTGATCTTAATGTCCAGTTTCTCTCCGTCTTTACTGAGCAGGTCTCTGAGAAGCAAATTAATAATGTCTATTACAGGGTGTCTACATAGATCAGCAAGTTCAATGTAACACTTTTAATGTCGTTGTTTAACTAAATTTAAGGCAAATTTTGCAATAAAACTAAACATCAAATCTGAAAATATAGTTCAGAATTATAAATGAAGCAAAATGAATCAATAACAGGTTGAGTTGAAAAACTGTTTTCCAAATATGCTTATTAGAGTTTAAGTGTCTGAAATGAATTTCCAATTTCTATGCTGACAGACATTTAGACCCATTTAGACCCCATTTAGAAACTAATAAATTCCATTCTGTCATTTAGCCTACAGACGGTCTGTTGTCATAATCCATTTAGTCAACTTCCTTGTGATGATTTGTCCACTTTTTAAAGCTTGTCTTTTTCCCAAACATTGGTGGAATTGGACAATTATTTACCCTGCATATTGCCATCCAGACAGATACTACTTTGGCCGCCTGGGGACAAGTTTGTAAACACGAATAGCAAAAACCTAAAAAGGCTACAGTGGATAACAGGGGCATTTAAGACTATTTAATAGTTTTTAAGGCCTTTTATTGGTAAATGTTATAGATTTTTAAAGACATTTTGCCACCCTGTGTTAGCGGTAAATGAGGCCATCTGAAGAAAAGTGCATCATTCTGTACCTTAACACCTCGTTGTAGATCTCAACAGAGCTGACAGAGACAGTGTAGGACCACATGTCCTTCCTCTCCTCGATCTCACTGAAGAGATGTTTCAGGGCTCGCTGGTTGATGCCTGGGTTCTCCACACTGCCCTGAAAAATGAAAAGATAACTTAGCCTGGACCCCACACTATAAATGATCACTTTATGGCTGCAATAATGCTGTCGGACTGGAGTTTATACCTCCATGGTGTATGTTTTTCCAGAGCCAGTCTGTCCATATGCAAATATGCAGACATGGTAGCCATCGATGCAGGACGTCACCAGAGGCTCGATCTCCTGAAAGACCTGGAAAAGCCGAACAAAGGGTTACCTGAGTTCCTGTTATGACAACGTTTCCTGTATATGCTGTTCATTTTCATACCTCTTCCTGCGTGGCCTGAGGGTGGAAGACCTTGTCCAGTTCAAAGATGCGTCCCTTTCCTTTGTTCAGCACGTTGAGGGAGGACTCGTTGTTGGGGTCCGTTGTTACCACCACAGACTGGCCCTCCTCGTGCTGGTCCTCCTTCAGCACAGGTTTCACACGGCACAGCACGCGGATGTTGCCTGAAAACAGGGCGCCCAGTTAGTTAATGACGCAGATTTGATTTTCTGCAGTGCCTTTTATTTCTCATCATACCTTTAAGCTCCACCAGCTGCTCGTGGTACTTCCTACGCAGGGCGACCTCCTTCCTGTATTTCTCCAGAAGATCTTTGTTGGCTTCAGACATCTCACTGATTGCTGCTGTAATCTGACGAGGACAAAAGACAGTAAAAAAAACTCCTTACTAGGTTTGTCAATTTGGTCAGGTTTGCAGTTCCTCTACGTACAGGGGAGGGGAGTACGAACCTGTTTTTTTGCATCATTGATAGCTGATCCGTAAAACTCTGAGAAGTTTCGAACCTGGCTCCTAAGGCTGGTGTAGTCCGTTTTCATGGAGCGTAAAGTTGGAGGGAGCGCAGTCAGACGCTTCTGCAAGCCTGACAAAAGAACAAAACAAAAACAAGAATCACACTCAAATAGAGTTTTGTCTAAATAAATCTATGTGAAGGAATAGTTTGATATGTTGGATGTGTTTATTTGCTTACTTGCTGCGAATTTGTTGAGAAGATTGTGTAACACTTTTTTATTAAGATACCTGTGATAAGCACTAGTTAATAGGTAATAAGGCCCTTATAAGGCCCTATATATATGGTTATTAACATTACATTACATGTGTCAACAAGACTTTTTGAGTGTTAATAAAAGCACAATAAAAACATCAATTATTAGATTATAAGACATTTATAAGCCCTTTTAAGAAATGTGTTAACAGTTTATAGATTGCTTAAGAATGTTAATAAAACCTTTCATATAATTGTTTGCAAGACCATTACAAACACATTTATTGAGTTTAATTAACTTACATATTGTGTTATTGTTAAACTTCTACTAAACTTTTCTTGTTGCTTTATTACATTTTTGTACCCATTTTATTATGCTTTTATTAGCAGTTAATTATACAGATATTAACAGTTAGCTATGCATTTTATGGCTACCAGAGATAAAGTGTGAACAATGCTTATTAAGGTTAATAAATCCCTTATTACCAAAAACTGCACTCATATTTGTCTGTTAAATATCAGCTACAGCTGATTAGTTTAGCGTAAAGACTGTAAAGAGTGAGAAACAGCTGACTTTGCACTGCCCAAAGGCAACAAAATCTCCTGATCAGGCTCTCTACAGCTTGCTAGTGTATTAAACATGTTATATTTCATTTGTTTAGTCCAAAAAAACCCTGTAACGTGTTTCGAACAGAGCCACGCTAGCAGTTTCTCCCTGATCTTTATGCTGAGCGTAGCTAACCAGCTGCTGACTCGAGCTTCATGTATCCTAAGGACATGACTCTCAGCGAGATGGTTAATAAGCTTCCTAAATAAAATGTTTAATTATCCATTTAAAGACATTTTTCTTTAAATATAGAAAGGTAGGATTTGTCTGTGCTGTTTGTAGATGCACCAAAAGATTGTTTATTGTTGTGTCTCAGTCCCAGGATGTCAAATACTGACATTTTGGATTGGCTCAGTGTCCCGAGCAGCAGAATAATGAGAAATACAGGCAGAGGACTGCGTGAGGTGTAACTCACTGAAAAATTGGTCCTGCAGGTTCTGAAAGTGCTCAGCTGAGCAGCTGGCAGCAGCCTTCACAGCCTCCTCTTTTCTCTCCTCCAAGTGGCCGATCTCTTTCAGCAGCTCCTCTCTCAGTTTACTGATTTCAGTCTCATACGCTGCAATCTGCAAAAGGTTCAGCACAGCAATTTGTCAGCCTGTCAGCTCGACTGGTCTAATCTGTGCAGGTTCAGCTCTGTAATGGGTTCATCTGTCAATGAAATTGATCCAGGTTGTGAATTTCCAGCAGCGAAGTGGGAACTTCCTCCTTCTGCCTTTGATTTTCTCTTCTTTGATCATCTGTTCTCTAAACACACTGTGGTTTATTTACCCCTCTTGACTTTGTCAACTCTGTTTTCATTTTTTAAAATCAACGTTGATGGCAGTAGGAGGACCATGTGGGATTTGTTGCCAGTTTCCTTGCCTCTTAGTGGTACACAGCCAACAGTAATAATTTGTGTACTGATGGAGATTTAGCATCATTACGGAGCATTACTGACAAAATCCCACATGATGGTTCACCTCATAACTTATATCCAGCTTTAACTTGTTGCTGCTGTAGCACAGTTTAATACTTCTTAAAACACAGGTCATGTTAATAGTTCCAAACTGCAAGTTAAAAATCACTTTGATCAGCATACATGGGTGTGCATGACAGTATATGTTTACTTCAAAGCAGATATGACATAAAGATTCCCACCAAGTTAAATGTGAATCTGTTACCTTGTGCTGCAGATTACAGCTGTATTCATCAGACTTCCTGATTTGCTCCTCCAGCTGTTTGCACCGCTCATTCTGATTGGCCAGCTTTTCTGACAGCAGCTCATTCCTCTGTCTGGCTTTAGTCAGGTGCTTTAATGTAGCAGGTGATTCCACTTCCACAGTCTGGGTGACATACTGAGAGAGAAAAAAACCCACATAAGTAGAGTCATATACTGTTAGTACAGGCGTTACATGACATGATCCCACACAAATTACAACAGAAACTCTTTCAGCTCTTCTGATCATTTATAACATGTCAGAATAGCAGAATAACATAACAGAAGAAAGCAGCATTGGATGTTGTTTATTTATAAAGCTCTTCTGCTTAAACTACGGAGTTAACTGTGCTCTACTGAGACACAGTATTTACAATGTCAGGACGTTTAACTTTAGCTGTACCTCGTTCACACTGAATTTGGCAGAAGTTGGTTCAGATACTATACTACTCATAAATGGAACGAGCTTCATAAAAACAGGACATTACAGTACAGTACAGTGAATGTGCAAAAGAAAGAAATTGTTAACCCTTAGATGCATGATGTATTGCCTCACAATGGCCATGTTATGTCTTTGTAATGAAATGTTTTTATCATGTCATATTCCAGGCATTCCCCCCAAAAAATCAGGTGTCAATTTGGCAGCCAGAAATATTTTGAAAGTAATATAAAAGTGCTGTGGTAAGTGATATATACCAGAGGTTCTCAAAGTGGGAGGCTGATTTCCCACTTTCACAAACTAATAAATGCCATAGGACAGAACTTTGTTTATGTATGAAGCTATGTGAAACAACAATATTAGGCTATATTGGCTGAATTGCTGAGTGTCTATGGGATCAAATAACAACCAGGATCCCATAGACACCCAGGTATTGAGCAAAAGAAAGCAAATAAACTAAATGAGGGGTGTCTTTTTCCAAGCTAAGTCTGTGGGGAAGCAAAATATTTTAGGAAGCAAAAAAGTGGTACCAGGATAGAGTTACGAAACAACTTTGAACAACCGCTTCTTATAACTTAAATATGTCTTACAGGAGACGTGCACGAGTAATAAACATTTGACTTTGGTTCACCCCTTTTTCTTAGAAAGTGTCTGTACTGAAAAAGGTTTTTTTGGTATCAAACAGTTCATAAAGACTTTTGTGTGTCATTCAGGATGTACTGAGGACACAAAGTCCATTGAGTTTGTTTATGGTTCAATTAAAGTGAGGTTGACTCACACTTTTAGGTAAAATACCTGAACTAGCTAACAACAAAAAATAAGGAGGCCATGTATATTTTGTCCATTATTCCTTCTCAGACTGACCTTGACCAGCGGCTCTTTGCCTCTCTCTCTGTCCAGCTCGAGCTGCAGCTCCCTCACTCGGTCCTCTCGTTTCCTCAGCTCCTCTCCTCTCCTCCACTCGCTTTGTTCGCTCTGTCGCTCCAGGTGTGACAGCTGCTCAGCGCGCTGCTGTAGGGACATCTCCAGCTGCTGCACTCTGCTGCGGAGGTTTTCATTCTCCTACAGCGACATGTAAAACAAAGTCAATTACAAGTATTTGTGTTTGAAATGACTAATGTCTGCTTTGGTTGCACATCAGTGAGCCTTCAGTCCCGCAGCTGCGTCTCACCTTGATGAGCATGGTACTGGACTGGGAGGGGATGGTTGACAGCTGCTGCAGGAGGCCCTGCGTAAGGCTCAGGTTCTGTTTCAGACTCTCGTTCTCTGCTGACAGACACAGAACCCGCTTCTCTGAATCTGTGGCCCCCTGAGGAAATAAAACGAGGTTCAGCATAACAATGAGAGATGCATCAAAAACAGAATTCTTCACACTTACAGCACAGCTGGGTTGCACCAGCAAGGAAACCCAATTAAATTATGTTTGAATTTTAAATGATGTTGCACCAAACTTTTAAACTAGCTTAATATTAGGAAAAATTAAATTTAAAGCTCTCTGTAAACCTCAGTTTAGTTTTTGCTCTAAACATAGATTAAATTTAATTCTTTTGCACCAAAACTTTTAACTCCAAATAACAATGTGACCCAGTATTACCTTTAAATTTACACTAAGGAGGTTTAAGTTTTAAAATATCTGTATTTTTTAGATGGATTAAGAAAAGTAAGTAAGTTTAAAAAAAAAAAAAAAAAAAAAAAAGCTTTCAGCCAATGGCAGTTAACAAACAATATAAGTTTTTTTTTTTTTTAACTTCTTAACAAACAAACATTAATTAATTATTATAATATAATAATATATAATTAATTTATAATAATTTGTTTTATTAATTAAACTCCATTTAATTTCAGTTTACATTACTAAACTATGATTACTTTTTAATTGTGCAGCTGAGCGCTGTCTAATTTTAAATCTAGTTTTGCTAAACTTTGCTTTTGATAAACTTAGAATTTATCTTAGAATAAATTACAAACCCAGATATCCTCGTAGATGAATGTGTCTTCATCATGAATTCATAATTAAGGTGCTATACAAGACAGGCCGTGTGATGTTTGGCGTTTTCACAGCATGGCATTTCATTCAGTGGGTGTGAGAAGACACTGTGCTAGCTTTGCTGATGACGTGCAAAGTGACAAAGACTTGACAAATGATTAAATCAATAGCTGACAGCGCTTACAGTGGCTGTTCTGAGTCGTGACAGCTCCTCCTCACGCTCCTCTATGCAACTCTTGAGCTCATCGATCTGTGCAAGAAACATGAACAGCTCAAAATTACTAACACAGGTTTAATTTGAGAATGTGGACACCAGGGTGGGAATTTAAGTTTCAAAAATGTGAACAGACACCAGTCACTGAAAGAAAACATGTTTAAATTAACCAGCCGCTCAACAGTAAATTATTTTGTGTCTGAACTCTACCAGCATCTTTCATATCCAACCAAGATTTGGCTGGTGGTTGGTGGTAATTTCCCACTCTGATAGACATGTTCAACTCCCTGTGTTATTTCATTATTTGTAGGACAATGTGAAGTTATATAACTCTGCTATTTTTTATTTCAGCTTTTTTAAAATCAAGACAAAAGTCTACTGAGACACATTATTTCTTTTGCATGAGAAGCCTCTGACCAAAACAGCAGTGTAGGGTAGATTACACAGAGTCACATAAAAAATTCACAACTGTCATATACTGTATGTATGTACAGTAAAATAGGACCTGAGAGGCATCAGAAATTGATGAAGGTATGCATGCACAGTCATTGTGTGTCTCCATAAGTTATACCACCTCATATAGAAAGAATGACACTTTCTCTTACCCAACACTTACGGACATAAAATAAAGCATAATATAAATTCTAATTAAAGTTGATTTCTTGGAGATTTCATAATAAATAATTCACATTTCACATTTTTTAATCATGATTAATGCATCTCATGTAGTTTTTCTAATTCTAAAATACATACAACACTTGGGATTTGACTAACACGCAGCATCATACCTGCTGTTGAAAGGCCTGTATGCGAGAGTGTCTGTCTCTTTCCTTCTGCTCCAGCTGTGAGTGCAGCAGGCGGAGTTCTCCTCTCAGTTTACTCCTCTCACCCTGCAGACCGTACAGAGATTCCACCAGCCTGTGGACACTCACTTGTGTCCCTGCATCACTGCTGGACTCCCCTGGGAGACATAAATATGCTAAATGTAATCATATTCTGTCATATTGGACACATGTTCATATTATGTCACCCAGAAATAGTACCAATCAATATTCTTTGAACTTACTCTGACCTGCTTTCTATAGAATCTTTACAGTCATGAACAATTTCCACACTATGCTTGAATGCTAGTGTGTGTTTGTGTGTGTGTGTGTGTGTGTGTGTGTGTGTGTGTGTGTGTAATATTAATGAACATTAAATATGCACTTAAGGCTCATTTACACACCATTTACTCACTGTGCATTGCAGTGAAGTTAACATTATCATTGCTGTGTTTCCTCTCTCAACTCAACAGATTACTGCAGCTTCTCACGTGCAGAAACAAGATTCACGTTTTTTTTATACCATCATGCAACAACCTGCTAAAACTCCTTTATCATTCATCATCAGGACCTGAGCAGCATGCCTGACAGCATTTTAATCGCTTTCGTCCTCCTCCTCAATGATTTATCAGGCTCTGTCACCTCTGATTTTCACTGCAGGGCCTAATGCTAATTCTATCAACACGCCATGTCAGGTCTGCTGTGTCACAATGGTGCAGGGAGAGGTGGAGGTGCCAGCAAGGAAAAGAAAAAAAAATAATGGAGGAGAGGCTGCAGCTGTGCATCAAGGGTATTGATGGAAACATGCTTGCATGAAACGTGAAATCTCTGAGATGATGTAAGAAAATGTATTTTCTCAAACTGAAAAAATAGATTTCTTCTTGATGAATCACCACTGAATGGAGAAGCAACCATTCATTCAAATAAAACACAGAAGAGAAGATCAAAACACAGCCAAAATACACAAATGGTGGAAATCCTGCACATCCAAGAGGCCCAGCATCACTCCTCCACTTTGTCCTGCATGTTGCATTACAGTAAACAAACAAACAAACCTAAGAGCCTTGTAACTGTGGGACTCCGGGCTATTTTTAGTCCAACACAAGTGCACGTGGCGCCTTGCATGTGCCAGACCTTGTAAAGTGCTTTTGCAGGGAATAAAACAGCACTCTCACACATGTTTTATTCATGACAGAGAGCCACAGAGTCACTATCCGAGTACCAAAGACACTCGCCACGTGATCATGTATCCTGGACAAATGAGAGGTAGTGCACATTAAACACATCCACACACTGAGATTCACATAGGAACCATCATACATTTTGACATATTTCTCTGAGGCTGCATCAGTCAGCCGGAGGACAGGAATCTAATCTGTCTGCACCTCAGTGGAGTCGTGCACTTGTCAACATGCTGTACACATGCACAGAAAAGATAAGTTATGTAAGAGAGTGCACCCTTCTGCTGTGAGGTCAGAGAACCATCTGGTCAAGTCTGAAACGCAGCAGACACCGACATCTAAAGCTCTGAGGTCAGTCGCAGCTGTAAAGAGTTCGTCTGGCTGACTTCATTTACAGCAAGACACGCATTAATCTAATGAGTCTGCTCCTCTGTTGATGACTGTATTCTTCTGTAAAAGAGGTGTTCACAGTGTCCCTGCCTGAAAAAAAATATCTAATTTTGAAGTGAACTATGTAAGACACTGTCTAAAGAATTAATGACTCTATGAAATAATAAAAAAAAAATCACTTTCTCCTCTGCCTGGGAAAGAGCTTTCCTTTTTGAATCCTGCTCACATTTTTATACAATAATGTGAAAATACTGGATTTCCATGACTGCAAATAAGAGCACATGCTCCCATCCACAACATGTATTACATAGTAGAAGTGGGCACTATGTTGATGATATATCAGTCTTGTGATACAAGACTAGATATCGTCTTAGATTTTAAATAACGTTATATCATGATCAGTGTTGGAGGTTACTTTTTAAAGGTATTCCACTGCAGATTACTGAAATGTAATTTGTAATGTACTTCATTAGATTACTCACATTAAGTACCACATTCTAAATACTTTGGATTACTTTTGGAATACTTAAAAATCACCTTGCTTCATGGTTTAGAGCAATCAGAGCTTTCACTGCAGCGTAATGTTGCAACCTTCTCGACTCTGTGGAAGTAAAATGTTCATCATGTTTCCATGCCAAAAACGCATTCCTAACAGTGTCCTGGCTGTGCGTCCCTCTTGTATGGTGTGTAGCCGGTGCACTGAACACACTGAACTTTGCACTTTCAATAAAAAATCTGCATGCTTCATTTTAAAGCAAATAAAATCCAATACAGTGAGTATCCCCTCAAGTAACTGTACTCAGAATACCACCAATTTAAACTATAATGGAGTAGTCACTCACATTTTGTATTTTAAATACATACGTGTTCCAAATACTCCCCAGTCCTGATCATGATGTGGCATAAATGTTGACTGATGATTATTTATCAAAAATCTCGTTGTTTTAATATTTTGTAAAAGCACAAATAGTCATTCCTACAATACTGACACAATACTGAGGTATTTGGTCAAACTTATTGTATCTGATTTTGTCCATATTACCCAGCCTGACTGTTGGACAGTTTAATCTGCTGCAATGCATCATAGTCTATAAGGTGTTGTTTCCCAACCTGAGGTCTCCAAGATAGTTTTTTTTTTGTCCTCACCCATTAACAGTAGGCTACTTAGTGGATCACACCTCTGCGACTCTCAGGCTCCACCTAATAATGAATCATTATTAATCTCTTGGTGAGGATGGGTGTGTATAAGCTACTTTGTTTTAAGGTTTTAAGAATGAAAACAGTTATAATTGGTGTTATTTTTTGACAATAAAGCTTAATCACTTATTCTTTTGGTGTTTAAGTCTGTGTGCAGTGACCTACACTTCTCTATTGTCCTCACATCCACTTCATGGAAATGTAAACCAATCCCCTCTTCTTGCACCTCGATTTCACCCTCCCCCATCCTTTCCTTCTCCTCTCCTCTCCTCTCCTCTCCTCCCCCCTCTCTTCCACTTCCCTTTCCCGTCCTCACCCTCGCTGAGTGGACTCGGGGTCTGCTCCTGGCTGATGGCCTCCTCCAGGCTGCTGATGATGCTGTTCTTGTCCCTGAGGCGCTGGCGGTAAGACGCTCGCAGGGCCTTCATCTGGCGTCGGTGCTGGACGCGGTGCCTCTTCAGCTGGACCCGGTACTGGTCGGCCTGCTGCTGCAGCTGCTGGAAGTGCGAGTACTGCTCCAGAAAACTCAGCAAGTGGGACATCACAGCCACCAGGGGAGACTCTGATAACTGGCCAGTACAGAAACAGAAACACACACACACACACACACACACACACACACACACACACACACACACACACACACACACACAGGTTTAGTCATACTGCAGAAGCTCCTATTTGGGGAGCTTCTAATTCCTGTTCCACTCAGTCAAGGTGGTGACACAGTTTTTACACCTTTCCTGTTGTTTCCAGCTGAACCTGTGAAGCCCTCCTCTTCTCAGCCTCCTGTTTGAAGGACAAAAAGGCAGCCAGAGGAGTGCATGCTGGGATATCAGGGCCATCTTTCTCATCTTCATCACTCAGAGACATTTCATCGCTGTCACTGCTGCTGCCTGGATGACAACACATCAACATACATATTTAAGAGTAAAGGAATGTATCGAACGAAAGAAAATTAGAGGCCAACTATTATAAAAATTGATTAACTGTTTCAATCATTTTTCAAGCAAAAATGTCAAACATTTGCTGTTTCCAGTTTTTTAAATGTAAGAATTTGCTGCTTATCTAAAACACTAAACACCAAAAAAAAAAACCTCTCCAAAAATGCCCATCATGATTTTCCAAAGCCCACTGCAACATATTGAAGTGACTTGATTGCTCATCCAATGTGCCAATATCCAATATCATAATTTAAGACAAGAAAATACACAAAATCCTCACATTTGAGGTGGAACCTGAGAATGTTTGCCAGGTTTGCTTGAAAAATTACTACTCAAAAAAATTACAAATACTCAAAACAGTTTAGAGCAACAAGGATTTGCTGCTTTTCTTTATAATTCTTATAGTAAATGAAGAATCTTTAGACTGTTGGTTGGACATAAGAAGTGTTTTGAAAACAACACTTTAGGCTCTGGGAAATTGTGATGAGCATTTCAGCATTTTATAGCCTAATCAAATAATTGTTAAAATAATTGGCAAATAAATCAGCAATGAAAACAATCATCAGTAGCAACCCTAAATGGATGTATGTACTAATTACTCAACCATCCGTATCATACATGATTGTATCATACAGCAGCCTTTCTGTTGGAGTCTAAATGTTGTAAAAAGCTATCTGAGGACTCACTTGACTCACTAAGCCGAGCACAAGCCTTTTTTCCCATTTTGGAGGAGTGGCCATCTCTTCTCCTGCTCCCTGTTTCCATGGAAACAGGTCCAGGCTCCTGAGCAGAGCAACATACATGAGGGTCAGACACGCAAAATATTCACACATTGCATACATAGGAATGCACAACAAGGGCAGAGCAACAATAACACCACCAATTTCTGCATCCTGTATTTTGGGGACTATAGACTTTCTGTACTGTCAGGTGGTACAGTAGGTGACGCACGCATAATCCTCAAATAAAACCAAACTGAGGACCCCCGAGGCTGGACATGATGTGGCTAGACATACATCTGAGGAAGCTCCACACGCCCCCTCCAAGGCATCCTCCTCCTCCTTCTTGAAGACAGTGTAGAAGATGTAGACTAAAAGGGAGTAGAAGGCGTACATCTCCACGCTGTCCAAGAGTCCCTGGAAATCAATAATGAAATACACCTTTATCAGAGCACAGAAAGCAGACAAAATTATGTCTTACCCACAAGTATACTAATTATGAATGAATGAGTATCCCGATTTCTCCAGAGGTTCAACATTTTTCCCTTTCTTAACCATCAACTCATCCCCTCACACATAAAGCTTCATCTTCTTTACCTGATCACATATCTTCTGATCTTTGGCGATTTGACATTCCATGCATCTGAAGTCCGCTTTTACACTCCATCTGTGCTGCCAATGACAAATCCTCCCATGCAGCCCTTGTTCTCAGAGATGCAGCAGCATCCCGGCACTGCTTTGTGCAGCTCCTGTGTGACTCTGCCGTTCTCTCTCCACCCCTTTCTCCTCCTCCTAATCCTCCTCCTCCTCTTCTCTCACTTTGCTCCATCTACAGGCTGCATCTGCAGTGAGCATGCTCAGTGTAGTTTCCTGATCCGCTGCAGTGGTGGAGTGACAGATACAGTATGGAGACTGATTGAGCTGGGGTTGGGGGTTGACGCTGATAACAGTAACCAGACATGGAAGAGATGTGGCAGGCTCCAGGTGCTCATAAAGATCAGAAACTGAGGCATGGGCTCACAGATATGGAGATGTTTGCATGGACTCTAAGTGGCATGACATTGATTAGTGGTGCAACAGTTGGACAGTCAATAAATGAGGTGATTTTACTAATAAACATTTACATAATTTATTCAAGTTATGCCAAATTCCTTCAGTGAATATTAACATGTTTTTAAACACAAATCAATTAAATAAATCAAGAAATTAAAGTTTTGAAAATAGTATATTTGTAAAACACTTCATTATTGCCAAAAAGACATGAACTGAATGATGAATCATTACAAAAAAGGCACAGGCAGCACAATTATCATGATCATTTGTCAGCCATGGCTTCTTCAGAATACACATTTATTACATATTACAGTTATGCCAATATAGCTGCAAAATACCCAATCATTTAAAAAAAAAAGTTATAGGGTTGTAAATATTAATTTTAAGTATCAGTAATGTTTTCAGTTATTTTCCTTTATTAATAGAGAAACCGTTCCATCAATCAAACGCCAGAAAATATTTCTGGCAGTTTATAGACATTGAAACAGCTTGTTTTATATTTATTATAAATTAATTATTATTATAAATTAAGACAAGAAAAGACAGAATACCCACCCCTAAACATTAACTGAATGATGAATCATTACCAAAAAAAGCACATGCAGTACAATTATCATGATCATTTTAGCACCTCAAACTCACAAATATACCGTTACCCTGAAAAACTGCCTGGTCACCTGTGCCCTGAAGTCTGACAGAGGCACTGTTTCACAGACCGGCACAGCGCCACAGATGCTTATACGAACACTGCAGCAAAACTGCTGAGGCAGCTGCTTACAACTCTGAAATCCTGAGAGAGAATCTGCAGTGTCCACCACAAATCTCCGTAAAGATTATTCATATCTCACAAGGACGACGCTGTGGACAAACCTCCTCTAAGAGACAGTGAGTTAAACAGATGAGGTCATTTCTGCCATTAAAAACTAAGGAAGTAATAAAAAAGTGCATTGATAAGTATCAAATGGGCAGGATGAGGTACGAGCAGGGCCAAGAGCTTCGACCACTGCAGATATTTAAACAGTGATTCTGCTGAGGCAGCAGAACAAACAGGACCCACACCCTGAGGCAACTGGATGTTTTGGGGATATACAACACTAAAACTGTTAGAGAGAGATGTGTGCAAGATGTAAATGACCTGAGAGTGAGTACAGCCTGCTTGACAGTTTAAGATATGATCACACAGGAAATTAAAATGCCCACATGCTGGCTACATCATAGCTTGATAAATGTCACCCAGGCGTTTCCTGTATATAAAAACCTTACTTTTGCACCACAGTGAAGCAGAATGAGCCACTATGAGCTACCAGTTGTAAATTGTGGTCACCTACTTTCACGTAAATGAGCACAGTCAATGCTATCTGCCTTTTGTCTAATCCTGAGCTTTTATTCAAATTAAGTTTATATAACATTCAGCTGAGGTCTTGGCTTAGCAGCTGCAAGTAGCTATTGAGATAAGATACTTTTTGTAATTAACAATGACTGAATTAATTCATTATTATTTTTTAATTTTATTTTCTGTCAATTGACTAATTAATTAATCAACTAATCACTTCATCACCACTGAAAATTACATTAAAAACCATGTTAAAGGACCAGTGTGTAGGGTTTAAACTTAGATCAGGATCTAGCATAAAGGCTGTAGACTGCAACCTTCTGAATGCACCTTACAAACATTATTATGGATACTACATCCCATTCTGCCATTTTTTCCCTAATAGAGTCTTCTAAATTTTACACAATGAACCTATAAAGTAGTGTATTAATATGCTCTTACATATGATGGTTTTATTATGTTGTCTGTTGCACTCTGAGCCCTCCATGGGAAAATCTTACAATTGTTGTTTTAGCAATAAAGTTAATTCAACTCAAATCTTCCTCACAAATATCCTGCTGAAATGCTTTTATGTTTTGGCATTTTTGACATAGTTCCATTTTGTCACTCGACAGTCCATGAATAAACACAGATGATGACAGATCCATAGAGATTTGTACTGATGTACTAAATGCCTATATTAGATCTATCAGTCACATCCAACAGAAACCTGTTGAGGGCCTGTGTGGACGCCCAGCAGCCAACAGACATGGACCCTTTTAAAAACCACTTGATGAGTCCCTCAGTGGCAGCTGGAGAAATGAGTGGAGCAAAAGTCTGTGTCCCGACTGTTGGAGCCACGAGCAACGGGAGGCTGAGGGCCACACCGCCAATGGCCCCTAAAGCATTACCGGCAAACAGGCACACCGTCAGGCCGCAGGAGAGGGAGGACAGGCCCAGACAGCGTGTCATCACTGTGAGAGCATCTGCTGAGAGCCAGTCGTACAGTCCCAGCAGCAGACAGGAACCACACAGGAGAATATGCGCCGTGTTGTGGTCTTCGCTGAGCCACAGGAAGTCGAAGGAGACCAGCGCGGGAGCCAGAATCGCACCGGCCCACTCTGCTTCTCTCTGGATGGAGGTGAGGTATGGGCTGAAGGGATGAAAAATGCAAATTGCTACAGAAACTCCAAGCAGGAAGAGGCCAGCTGAGGGAGCCCTGTGGTTCTGCAGAGAGAGGCAGCAGCAAAATTACAAAGTGAGAACTTTTAGAGTGCATGGGTTTATTGATTCATCTAATTTATAACTAAAACTAACAGGTGGTGCGATCAGACTACATACATGTATTATGTACAAATAAATATAGTAATTTTTCCATCTTGCTTGAAAAATGAGCACTCAAAACAGTTAAAAGGGATTAGTTGCTTAATAGGCTATTTTGTTAATCAACAATTTGAGTCATTTTTCAAGCAAAAATGCCAAGCATTGCCGGTTCCAGCTTCTAAAACGAAGGATTTGCTGTTTCTCTGTGTCAAATTATCATAGTAAATACAGTTTGGGGTTTTTTTCTCTGTTGGTTAGGTAAAATAAACAATTTGAAGACAATGCTTTAACGTTTTTTGCTCTCGAAGATTGTAATGAGTATTTTTCACAATTTTTCTGACATTTTATATATTGAGCAATTAATCATAAAGATAATCGATACTGAAAATGGGCCTAATCGTTAGATACAACCCTAAAACAGTTTATTATTTTTCTGCTACTTGTTTAACTGACTAATCGCTGCAGCCTGAAAAGTTACTGAATTGTAACATCACACATATTTAATTTAGCAAGATACTGACTTATCGAAGTTGCCATTTTATTGTCTGCCACATTCACTATCAACTACTCACTTCAACACTACTGGAAAGTTACATGAAAATACAAGTTAAATATATGTATTTTTATGTTTTTATGTTCTTATGTATTTATATGTATACTTCTTAACTATCAGTACAGTGACTGACACCTACCTTAAAGAGTCTGTAAGAAGAGTACAGAGCTGTGGCAGACAGGATGATATTGGAACATGATGTTATCAACTCTGTAACACAGGACGCCATTGATCCTGGGGACGAGGGAGATCCACATCCACGATGTTGCCAACGCGACCGTTACTAACGGCAACAGAGAAAGCTGGTTCTAATTAACGTGTCTCAAACTAACTACTACAACTGAAGAATTAATGTGGATGCGGGCCAGTACCTATATAGAATCAATGCCCTGCTAAACACAGAGCACAGAGGACCAAACTTCAGCAGAAACACTTCGTTTGTTTTGACACGTGACAACTCCGGATATCGACAGGGCGCATGCTCACGAAAAATGCCTTCAGGACCGCTCGTAAACTTTGTGACTACATCAACAGTAGCCTAAATAAAGGTTTTATTTTCAACTATAACAAAACTAAAACCTAAAACTAGTGTGAAAAAAACATTTTAGTTAAATTTAGTTTTAGTCTTACTGAGACTGCAATGTCTACATGACTGGTGAGTCAATAATTAAAATTTTTTTAAACAAACCCAATCTGGAAACCAAATGACACTAAACTGAACTGAAAACAAACAAACAAACAAACAAACAAACAAACAAACAAATAAATAAAAAGAAACAAAAATAAAAATGAATGAAATTTTCTGACCCAATGCTGATACTGATATGAAGGAGAAAAAATATAAATATAAAAACATATAAACTGCTGGCATTTTTATTTATATACTTATTCTAAATTATTTATATTTATTAATTATATATTTATTATTTATATATTATTAAAAATATATATGTGTATAAAATGCTGCCTATAAAACTAAAAAGCTATCTGTATAATGTCCTGTAAAAACAGATCAGACAACAAATATGCTGATACCAACATGGACCACCAACATGCAGTGGCTGTACTCGGCCAATATCAGACTGATCTCAGCCAACAGAGAAATCTGTCAATTCAATAAATTCCTATCTAGCAGCATGACAAACAAGTTGTTTTTAACAGACTTTTTGACAGTACGTGAAGGCAGCTAAAGTTCGAAAGGTATGGCGGCGGAGTGTTTGACAACAGTAACTTTAACGGAGCAATGGATACGGGATAGACTTCGATTAAAACACCCATGCCTCGGTAATATACTCTT
Source organism: Lutjanus erythropterus (assembly GCF_056507025.1). NCBI lineage: Eukaryota > Metazoa > Chordata > Actinopteri > Lutjaniformes > Lutjanidae > Lutjanus > Lutjanus erythropterus. The sequence continues at coordinate 21,952,206 of NC_139325.1, read as the reverse complement.
ATGTATATACAAATGTTATAGAGGAATAAATAACAGCTAACAAGCTGCGGCTATTAGCCTTTGGTATGTAAAACAGTTGTGGCTAATGTTTACCTTTTCCCAAGCCCCAGCATCGGTAGCTAAGCTAACGACAGCTAACATAGCTGCCTCTCTACAATAACTGCTACAAAGCAGAATCAAATAATTCAGTACAGTTTCATTTTATTATTATGTTTGAACAGGTGATGTCCGTTCACTGAGCCTCCCGGGGACGTATGAGGAAAAGATCGGACATTTGGGAAATGCACTGAATAACTTTGTCCGTCTGAAGTCTCTGGATCTCTCCTGCAATGCGCTCGTCTCTGTCAATGTAGGTTTAACTCTGGAACATGTTTTGAAACTATCGACGTGTTCGTAGGTGTTAACATTGTTAAAATCATCTCATTCCACACCGTCTGAGCATTATCACATTTATGTTTATGTTTAGCGTTTGGCTTATTACAGATCTTCACTGGAGCCATGTGATGTGTACACTTACTGATATACTTAAATCTGAGATGTCTACGCATCTTATGAGTCATGTTACACACACACCCCCAAAGTCAGTCTTCAGATATAATTGCAACCTGTATAGTTACTTATTTATGTGGGTTAAGTATAAGTTTGTCATATGCATATGAATGTTATGAATGTGTGTGATAATAACTGTTGCCTGATGCCTTTTAAAAATGTACTGTTTCTTCCTCAGGGGGTTCAACAATTGAAAAGGCTGGAGAGGCTGATCCTGTATTATAACTGCATACCTTCCCTTGAAGAGGTGAAAGTGCTGTACGAGCTGCCAGCCTTGAGAGAATTGGACCTCAGACTCAACCCTCTGACTAAAAGTCACCCACTGTATCGCTCTCATCTCGTACACGCCATGCTTAACCTATGCAAACTAGGTAAGACATTGCCATGTCGCACAGACTGCACTAATCTCAGCTCAGTTTTCAGCATAACTGAGTGTCCTCCATTGTTTTCTAGATGGCTGTTCAGTCAGAGACACTGAACGCAAAGCTGCTGTTATGCAGTTCTCCTCTGACCTTCTACCTCAGCAGAAGAACTCATGTTTGAATCAAGCTGCTGAACAGAGGTATCCTGACTGTTAGATGGTTAACTTTAAAGATTTTATGTGTTTCAGCTCCACTCTGGTCCACTAATTATCACAAGAACATGGAAAATCCACCAAAACTGATTTAAGTGTTTATCAGGTCAACAATAGTATGAAGGTGGAGAAAGAAGTTTTAAGAAAGTTTGTTTGAGAATTATTTGGTTAACTATTCTTAAAAATCAAAACACATCAGACAACTCTTCTCCAGTTCACCATGCTATATTCATTAAATGTTTTCAGCTATCTTGCCTTCATCAGTGTGGTCCCTAAGGCCATTGGTTTCTCATGTGATTGATACAAACCTTTACAGTCATAATTTTCTTCAAAAATACTGTTTACAAAATACCCCAATCCTTTTTTGATACAAAAACTATAATATAAATAGTCTTAAACACAAAGTATGACATTTGACATTTATGAATAACCCTAAATAACGTCAAAGTCCATCTACATTTGAACTTAACACATCCATCCATCCAATTTTAAGAAATCTTGTTAATGGGAAACAAATATAATCCAGTAGACTCTACAGAAATGGCTGCAGGTCGATTTCCTCGTTTAGCCCTCTTGGGTTTAAAGTGCCCATTTAGAAATCCAGAATGGCTTCTTCTTAATTAAATATTGATTAAAAGCTTAATTATTCTACCACGTTGCATCGCAGACTTCACAAAAGCTCATCACTTTGATGTACTCTTGTATTAGTAAATATAACCCTGGGTGACAGCATACCCCACAGAAAGTTTGCATTATCAAAATAAATTCTTTGCATCTTTACTGTCTTGTTTGTGGTTCCCAGGAGCAGTGATCAAAGACTGGCGTTAGTTGACGGCTTAACCAAGAGGCTGTCTCTCCTGACCGACAATGATGATATTGTGTTGAATTTTGTTGCAACGAATCATGAAGAAGAAAGTGAAGCTCAGCCTCTCTCTGACTCAGATCATGAGGAAGCAGATGGTAAGATGTCAAAGCCCAGAACCTAATTATCAAATCAAAACCTAACTAGTAGAGTTTGTGTTTTGTTTTCAAACTTTTATTGATGACAAACTGTCTTCTGTCTCAGAATCAAAAGATTTTACAGAACAGAGGAGTTCAACTCCAAAACAGGTGATTTTTATGTTACCGTTAGTCAAGCAATACTACCAATAGTGCATTTTCATTGTTAGATATGCAAAAATGTGCTGTGTTTATTTTTCTTTTTAGGAAACTGCTAAATCCATCCTCAGGTATCCCCCCACAAAATATGGTAAGTTTTTGCAGCTCTCTGTACAGTTAGAGATGCAGACTTATTCAAGTGCATGTTCGTACTTTGTTAGGACCACGGTGCCTCAGGAAGTCCCTGAGGGTCATAAAGGACAGTTCTCACCCCCACATCAGCCTCTTCTCCCTCCTGCCCTCTGGTAGGAGATACAGGACTCTCAGGACCTGCAACAGCAGGCTGAGGAACAGTTATTTCCCTCAGACTGTTAAACAAATAACTCACACAAAAGTGCAATAAATCCATGTGCAGTATTAAATCAAAAACTGTATACAACATTCAGTACATATTTATCTTATTATTATTGTCTTTTGTTTTTTACTAACTTACCAACTTTTCTAACCTTCTCTTTAATGGAGCCTCTCAGCAAAAGTTTTTCATTGTACTTGTATAACCGGTGTGACAATAAATGTCTTGACTCTTGAATCTTGAGGACAGAGATTGTAACAGTTGATATGATGGGTAGGATTGTTCTGACACCAGTATCAGAAAGGTCTCTGATACAGCCTAAAGTGGATGGAATATTGCTGAGTATTGACTGATAATAATTAATAATAATAATGATATACATTTTTTAATGCACTGGTATAAGATTGGTACCCTGTATTGGCCCATATGAAAACTTCACATATTGGTAAGTAAAAGTGGTATCGAAACTAGTGCTGCACAACTGTGTCAATAATCGATCAGTTATTCACCTAGAATTCTTATAAATTCTTATATATCTATGAGTTGTGACAAAATTTCTGAAAATTTATGCTTTATGTGGAACAAAGAAATAATGATTCATCAGCAGTTTAACAAAAATAAGCATTTTGTATTTGTAATCAGAATCTTCAATTTTGATTTGGTGTTTAGAATAGATAATTGGAGCATAGTGAACAGAATAAAATTCTTTTTATAGAAAGAGTTCAATTGAGGGCATTAAATTACAGCTTTTGTTGACAGTGTCTTAAATTACCACTAGGTGGAGACAGAAGTCAATTCTTCCGTATTTTGAATCATTAACACAGTGAATCTGTCAAAGGTCAATTAATATCAGTTTTTTATTGTGTCATTTCTAATAATCTAGATAACACAGAGTCCAAAGTGCCACACATGAAGGAACTGTCTCATAAAAGAAGCTCTGCTGTATTAAAAGTGACTGACAGACCAAAGGTGTCCTTTGGTCCCTATGTAGAGAAACACAGACCTGTGCCTGCAAAACAAAAGCAAAAAGACATCCCCAAACAAACCAGACATGCGGCCAGGGGACATTACACCCCCAATCCTGGTAAGAGCTGAACGTCTGTACTTTTAAAAAGCTTTTAACTGGATACACACATCCTCAAATACCAAATTCATTCATTTTTTCAATCTGTATTCTTAACATTTTTCCAGATCAAAGTTGCCGTCACAGTTCTTCATTCAATAATATCCGTCCTCCCAGTCCACGTCGCCCTGGTTTGAATCTGTCTGACCCGTCCAACCCCGTCTTACATCCTCCAAGACTGACTTACTCCAGCTTCAACAGGACAGAAGGGGGCTCCACCATGCCGCAGCGAGAGGAAAACAAAAAAAGGGTGGGAAGTTAATTCAGTCCTTTTACTCTTTCACACACAGAATCATCATTTATTTCTTTTTACAACTTATAAAAATCACAGTTGAAGTTGTTTCTTCATATCAACTCATCTTTGTATTCATCTCGCAGGGTAGTTACAGGAAACCACTGGAGATGCTCCTCAACCTTGTGGACAAACACTGGACCGGAGAGAGGTCGCTGCATCATAACAACAACTTCCTGTGTGAGTTGAAGTTCAGTTCTGGGGAACGTGGTATCTGATCACAGTAGCCTGAGATAACAAATGTCTTCTCATCATTTCTATTTTTGGCCCCAGCTCAGGCCGTCCAGATCCTGTCCATGATGGAAACTGATATTTCCAGTCGGGAGGCAGAGGTCAGGACCTTAAGACGGGAAACTGATGCGCTGAACTTTCAAGCAGCAGCACGAGAGGAAGAGCACAGAGCTGAAGTCCGTAACTTCTCGGCTCAGCTGGAAGAAGCCCGCAGTGCAGTTGTGAGTGGGTTCAGCGGTATAAATCAATGTTGAGCTTCAGTTTTGATGGTCTGTCTATATTTATTGTCTTTACTCTAACGCAGAGCAAACTGAATGAGCAGCTGAGGATCGTGTTGGAGGAAAACGTGGCTCTGCAGAAACAGCTCATCAAGTTAGAACGACAGTATCTCAAGTCTATGATGAAAAGTTCACCTATTACTCAGATTAAAGGTGGGTGTAAATGCCAGTAGGAAACACTGACGAGTGAATATTTAGCTGTTTTCCTTAGTCATACTCTGTGCTTGCATGTCCTTAGAGGCCCAGACAGAAGTGGAGGAGCTGAGGAAGGAGATCGAGGGGTTGAGGGAGAAAGTTCAGGAGGCTGAGAAAGTCAAAGAATTGTCAAATATGCTGCAAGAAAGCCACAGGTAAGGAGACGCGACCATGTTAGTGTTGACACTTGGTGTTTGCTGTATGTACACACCCACAGCAATGCCAGTGTTTACATGAATAACACAATATTCTGTTTTTCGCCCTTATTATGAAAAAACTATGCCAACTAAGCAGTAGAGATGAAGGGTTATGAAAATTTCATGTCTCGATTAGGCATCAGTGACCAAGATTTGCATGGTTATCAGTATTATTGTGGTTTTATTAAATTGTGCTGGAAATGTTCAGAAAGTACTATTTCACACACTGAATCATTTCACCATGTTTTATATTGAAAACCTCTCAATGATTTGATATGAGGTCGACACTCCAAAGCACATCCAAAAACATGTTCATATCCAAGTCTTTAATAGTATTTAAAAGTAGGTCTGTTTCTCAGTCGTACCAGAAACGTGGGCTTTTCTTTTGTGTATGCATCTCAACCTCAGCCTTGCAAATTTGACTAATTCTGTGGTTCTGAACCTTTTTGAGTCACAACTCCCAGTAAACTTGAGGTTGATGTTCGCAACTCCCTATCCCATCTACCTTAGACTGTTCAGGAATTACTGTGTATCCCAAGAAACATGACAGATTTTCCTGGCAACTAATTTCCCTAATGATTCAACGCAAATTGTAATTTAAACTAGTTGACTAGTCTAACAATAAAACAATACTCATTGAGCACAATTTATTAATTAAAAATGTTAAATTTCACCCCCAAAATATTGCATGTTTTAAAAGTAATTTGAAGTTGTTAATCACATACTTCAATGACCAAACTGTATTGTTATAAACACTGCTGAAATGTGTGCCACTCCACACCGTGCATTATGAACATTGCACATTATCCTTCAAAACATGACAACAACTCACTAAATGATTCACCTTTCTGGACAGAAAAGGATCACAGTGTCTGTGAATAAACAATATTGTTTATCCAGAGCTGACTTTAGCTGCCAGCCTGCCATATAGTGTGGCTAACATCACCAGTCCTAACAGCAGCACCTTCTCTGCTTGCAGATTGTGTGGTTATATACCAGTTTATTCAGACGCAGGCTACATTCAACCTTATTTTCATTTTCTATATCAAACTGACAGACCGCACTGTCTACGAGTTGTCATCTGTCCCACTTTGCTGTTAACAACATCCAGGTCACCAGGGCATTCGCGCTGGGCAAGAGGGGCTCCGGTCTGCTGCCGTCCCCTAGAGGCGGCCGACTGCATAAAACATCTTAGGGGCAATATTATATATGAATAAAATATTGATAAATAGTTTAATTGACTGGTATTTCTGGTGCCAACTAGCCAACTAACAGACATCGCTGACAGCTGCTTCCTAGCTCTCATTCCATCTTGTTCGCCACAGTGTCATTTTATTTTATTACACAACCATCAGATGATCCCCAGAAATCATCTTGCGACCCCCTTGAGAGGTCCTAAACTCCAGGTTGAGAACCACTGGATTAGTTGGTTTGTTTACAACAAACAGAGCTGACTGTTAACAGGCAAAAGGCTGTGTGTCACAAACTACATCATCTCAACTGAGATGCATATTCAGGGTGTTACCAGGGTCTTCAAAGGTCTTAAGAAGTTCTGAATCTGAATTTTCTGTTCTTAAAACTGAAAAGTTTTGTACTGATCACACTGTAACAACTACAAAATGAAACCAACATGGAAGCAATAACCACTATAGTGTAGCCCAGCCAGAATTTATTGGAGCACACGCAGCTAGTGGACTTCACACACAGTAGCTAAACATCAGTCATGTAGAAGCAAGTGAGTCAGGTGAGCTGTTTCAAACCATGTGCTCTGATTCAGACATCACTAAAACCTTCATACTTTTTTCAAACATTAAATATGTATTAAATTGCATTTATAATGATCTTAAAAAGTTCTAAAAGTCTTAAATTTAAGTTGTTAAAACCTGCAGAAACCCTGATATTCTGATGATATTCTGGAGACTTATCTAATGATGTTTCTAAAACCTGAATAATATCAGCATATGGGACATGTCTTAATTGGAAAAGGCTACTTTTGGGAAAATGCATAATTCAGAATATTCAAATGGACTATGCTGTTTACAAGACCTGTTATCAAATTCAATTGTATTGTCATATTTGGAATAATAGTGGAAAATGAGTGTGCATGTTAACGTAGTCGATGAAGTTCTCACACCTAAATCAGCCCTAGTTTGTTGTGTGTCTGTGATTTGTGTCTGTGTAACCACTGCAGGTCCCTGGTGGCTACCAACGAGTGTTTGCTAGCCGAGCTGAAGGGAAGTGGGGAACTTTAAAGCAGAATTTGAATGAAAAGAGGCACACAGGGATGAAAATATCAAAGCCAGACTATGCAGAGCGTCATATTAGCACTGGCCTCAGCAGCTACAGACTGTTTTTAATTCACTGCAGTGTACATTATTTTTTTGTGTGTGTATTAAGTTCCCAGCCCTTGTGTGTTTATATTATAGTGTTTATTATTTGAAAACATATGTATAGACTGTGTTTGCTTGATGTAAACAGTAACTGGGAGAGGCAATTCATTCAAGAAAGTTTGTGTATAAGTGTGTGACAGTGCTGCTGTATTAAATGATTATAAGGGGGAAAATGTTAGTGAGAAGGTCATAATGTATTTCCTGGATCAGTAGCAAGATTGTGTCTCTCTTAGCTTTTTTCCCTCGTTTTTTTTTTTTTTTTTTTTTTAGGTCACTCGTGTCTCCATCTGCTTTGTACGCTGCAGTGGAATGAATGCATCTAAATTCCAGCTGCACTGTGACTTTATTTATACCTCTGCCTTAGGGCTGGAGAGGAGAGCTACACACACACACACACACACACACACACACACACACACACACACACACACACACACACACACACACAAACACAGGCATGCACTTCCCTCTCGCAAACTCTAATGCAAGACCTGGCAAACGAGGTTAGGATGTGGATGCTGTTCCGTAAACTGAATGTAGCTTTTGGTTTTATGTGAATGTTACAGGTCACTGGTTGGTGCTACTGGTGCAGAGTTTAACAGTGTTCCTGAAGGAGCCATAACAATATAATATGTTTTCATTGACACCTTGTAGCCTAACCTCAGTTTAAATTTAAACCTCTCTTTATACTTCACTATTTACTGTAAACCTAGACTCAAACTCTAATTTAAAATGTGATCTAGTATTAACTTTAAACTCAACTGAATTCCTCTGAGAAACTAAAAGAACAATCTCAACTCAAATGAGCTTTATGACACATCTTTCTGTATTTCACCCCAGCTGATAATTTGGCCAACAGAAGGAGAAAATAGAGCTTCTCTGCTGAGACACCATGAGTAGGGTAACTAGGTTAAATAACTTTTTAGCGAGCTACCAAATAATGTAGCATTTTGTTGGCTAAATCAATACCTGGCAAACCAGGTTAGGGTGTTGATGCTACAACATAAACTTAGTGTAACTTTTGGTTTTATGTGAATGTTACAGGTCACTGGTTGGTGCTAGCAGTTCAGAGTTTCACAGTGTTCCTAAAGGAGCCATAATAATATAAAACAATGGGTTCTGACTGACACCCTGTAACCTACTCAGCAGAGGTTCAGAGATTTTTTTTTTTGTTTTTGTTTTTTATTTTCAATAATGCACTACAAATCATGAACACACATTAAGAGGCCTAAAGAACAAGAACAAAAACACGCTGCATGCACCAGGGCACAATAGTACATTAAAAGTTATTTTAAAAGAAATAAAAAGACAATATTGTTCCTCCACATTAAAGGTGCACAGTATTTGGCATTAAGCACGGAAAACAGATCAAACTACTGCAGCAGACAAAGACTAACACACTGATAGCTGCTAGTTTTGCACTGGATGCATTATTCTTCATCAGCTGAGGCTACAGGTAATGTGTGACATGTGTGAGACAAACACTGTCACTATGTTGGAAAAATATTCTACAAAAGTATATTTACTTGTTTCCCTTTATCTCATACAGTATGTAAGCATACAACAGTAAAACCCTGCTTTTGTTTTCAGTTAAATTTGTGCCTTGGATGACAGTACCACACATAAAAGGTACTCCAAATCTTTACCAACAGACAAATATAATAGAATAGGAGCGCAGCTGACTTTGTACATGTACAAGTTGATACATATTGCTTTCAAGCAGAACACAATTTTATCATGATCCAACAATTTCATCACTTAATATTTTTTTTTACCAAGAAAATATTTAAGTCTGTCCAGTAGTTTGTCCTCACAGCAGGCACAGCAGTTCAGATAAGATATGACAAACTCCTACTGTCATCTATAATGCTTCTGAATCAAATGCAATATACAGAACATGCACAAAGTACAGCAATACAGAAAAAAACAACAACATAATGAAGCCAGTGTCATAAATTAAGCCATGTGGCCATAACCTTTTAGAATATACACAATCTTACCACAAATATATTAGAACTACTGTATAGAAATCTGATGAGGAAATATTATAATAAGTAAAATGTTAAAAATACAATCTTGTACAACTGAGCTCATTGGCTGTGGTTAGAGCTTCTTTTTTCAGCTGAATTCACCAATTTCAAATTCAAGAAGCATGTTAGCAAAATGGTTTGTAGGTAGATATAGTAGGGTCTGAATAACAACAGTGAAAATGGGGAATTCCTGTTTTGTTTTTTTGTTGTTTTTTTTTTTTTTTTTGTTTAAAGCTGGGTTGCACCAAAAAGGATTCCAGTTTTAACCATATTAAATCATGGTTTAACTGTTGACCAAAACTTTAGACTCCAGTTGAGAATGTGATCCACTATTAACTTTAAACTTATAGAGATTTAACTTTTAAAATAGATTTGGCCCATGTTTGAGATGGATTGAGCAAAATAATCAGGATTATCGAAGAAAGTTAACAAATTAACTCAACTCAAATGAGCTTTATGATCTATCTCTTCTTTTTTTTCACTCCAGTTAATAATTCGGACAACAAGTTTCCCTTTTTTTGTCTTTTATTACAACTTTTTTAGCTTGCTAGCAAAGTGACATTATTTTTACTTTTTGCTTGGTAACAAAAACATTTTAAAAACTTTTTAGCTAGCAAACAAAGTGATATTTTGTTAATTTTACAGCTAACTAGCAAATAATGCAATGAGTGCATACCCTTGTTTATATTAACTAGGTCTGCACAGCACTTTCTTTTATTTTAATTTGGGTGAGCAAGCATCTCAATATTGATTAAACTCTATTTAATATTGATTTAGATTAGATTAATCTTTGTTGGTGCAATCCAGTCTAAGTAAGAGTTATAAGAAGGCCTGTTTAAAAGGTTTGCATGGTAGGAGTTTAGTTTTCATGTTTTACATTAGTCACAAATGCAAAAAAGATATGGCTGTTCAGTCAAACATATTCAGTCTTACTGTGAACTAAATTGTAATTTTTTTGTGAAAAACAAGTTGACAAAACCTTTAACATATTTTTCTTGGTTAGAGCTGAAGGCAAATTATTTAAATGATAGTGTGAGCTTATAAAATAAAAGAAATGAACAGCAGTTTTTTTTTGAAAGACTTAACAAGTGGGGTGGAAGACAAACAATTAACATTGAAGATGAAATTAACAATTAAAATTTTCAAAAGAAATAAACATCGATAGTAATACAATATGTCAAAAATGTGTGCCAATTATCACTGAAGTTCTGCAAAACAAATTAAAAATGCATCTGTTCAACTAAATGTTGGAATAGAAAAAGTTGCATTAAAAAGTGCAATGTTGTTTATTCATCAAACTGTTGTCCCGCTTTTGTTTTTCTTGGCATGTTGTTCAATTGTGCTTAATAAATATAATAAGGCCCTATCATAACAACAAAGCTTCAATATTCATAGCGTAGCAGTATCTCTCGTTTGTTCTCTTCAGTGTTTGGCTGTAACTTGCAATCAGGCAGGAATGTACCAGCTGGTGATGACTTTGTAAAAATAGATGTAAACAGTTTTCCAGTTCTCACACTTCACGGAGATAGGAACTCAAAACCATCTCTCTCACTCCCACATACATACAGACACACACAACATAGATGGGTGGGAAAATATATGAAATCCTATTTGTTTGTGCTTTCTTTGAGTACTCTTTTAATAGAAAATTATCCTAGTAGTTGATCAAATGTTTGTTTCCTCATCCTCACCCTCACATGGGTTTGGCCGCAGTGGGTTTATTCACTTTCTTTTCGTATGTCCCTCGGTGTTTGTATCCCGAGACGTATCCGGAAGTGTCAACTATGTCTTCTCGTCCTGCCTTACCCTTCCCACGGCCAGTGGTTGGGTCAAAACGCTCCTTGTGTGACCCTGTAAACTTGGTGGTGTCCGTGAGACGGCTCACTGTCGGGGAGGCCACAGCTCTCTGCGAGAAAAACATTTTTTGTGTTAAAAAACTAGAAGTAGATTGAAAATTTAGTTAATTTAGCTAACTCAGAAATGATGTAAAAGTACATCTTCCCCAGTTTGAGAATGTGAGGCCAGATAAGTTTGATGAACGAATAAAAGGGTTTGTAGGATGAGATCACAGAATAAGTGTGATACATAATAGGTGTGAAATATTACCTAAACCACCAAACTCAATAATCACATGCTACTGTAATATGCTTTTAAATCATACACAGATTGCACTCATTAACTACAAATTTAGAAAACTTGCATTAAATATTTACAGAGGTCGCCTTCTGTGAAAAATACAACTCAAAGAAGAACATTTACTTCACTGCTAGGCTCTTAGTCACAAGATACAAGATTACTGGATTGTTATCTTTGCTTTTTTGTCAAAGATATTCAATGTTCTGAGAGACCTAGACCCAGTTTTAATTATTCTGGGGATATCTAAATATGCACAGAAACTAAAACAGGCACAACAACGCCTCCTGGCATGTGGTCTTATCACTGCAAAAAAGGTACAACATTGAAACTATGTGTCACAGATTTTTGTCAACTCTTTTTTTGCAAAAATATATCAATAAATCAGGCATAAAAATGTTTAGCTATACCCTAAGACCCTCTGTCTCAGTTCCTGGGTAAAAAGAATGGCTCAAAATATAGTTTTGTCCCAATTCTCAAGAATGTGTCATATATTTATGATAATAATAATAAAAATGATGATGATGATTACTATTATTATTGTTATTTGTGTTTTGAAACTATGTTTTTTATGGAAAAGAAGCATGGCAATACCACATTTGTCTTGGAAATGATGTTTCACAATACAAAACGTGAAACATCTGCGTTTATTCACGCTTTGAGTCTTACCGTGACTCCTGAAATGATAGGCGCCTTCCCCTCAATCAGCTTGAAGACCTCGGCCTCGGCGTCCTCTCCAGTCTTGTCTTTGTATTTCTTCCTGGCCAGCTCTCCAAGTGCAGTCTTGAACTCATCATATGTGATGTTACGACTGGATTTCTTCCTGAAATGTAGGTGGAAAAGGAGCTTAAGTGTGGGATTAACACTTGTCACAGTATAGCGCATAAAACTCCCCAAAAACTTGTCTCCAAAGACACTGACACTCTATTTAGGTTTGCCTCATCAGCTTTTCTACAGCTTCTCAGTGGAGTTTGAAAGCTTAAAAATGAGAGCAGACAGTAGTGTACACAGAGCCATGTGTGATCACTTCAACATGGCAGATGTAAGACACAGCACGGAGATGGTATCCTGCTGAGATAAACAATGAGAAAACGTTCACTGGATCTCGTCTCGCAGTGTGTCTCGACACTTAACTGTTGTCGGAGCAACACCGCAGACTTGCACACACCTGTAGGCTTTATATATGTGGCTGTCTCTTCATATCATGTATCATACTGTGTTCAGCTCCATTAGTCAGGTCCCAGAACCCTGATGTTTGAGACATTTCAACCTGCTGAGTCTCTGTGTCCTCATATAAACGATCAAACTGTTGTAACCACTGACAGTCCCATACCACAGATCATCATCATCAATCACCCTCCTTCTGAGAGCGCTCCACCAGTTGTTTAACTGGCCATGTGCCCGTTTCACTTCCATGTTAAAAGTGCATAGTAACACAAACACAAACAGCCATTGCCGTGGTGATAAATCGCCCAAACAACAACCTATAAAGCCTGAAGTCTCCCTGGGCAACCTGCTGTCATAGCAACAAGCTACAGTAAACAGGGATGTTTGGGTTTATTATTAATTTGACTCATGCAGTGACCCGTTTTTTTTGTTTGGGTGATCCATCAGTGTTGAACATTTGAGAGCTCCATTCCTCTGCGTCTGTTCCATGCTGTCTATTGTCAGGAGTGAAACTGGATTTCCAGCTGCTGCGTCTGTCCAAGGAAGATAACTGTGTGTCCTCTACTGAGCTAATAAATTCTCCAGAGTATACAAATGATTAAGCTGTGTAAATAAACAGCAGATCAGAATCGGAGAAGGCTGAAATCAGGGTTTAAAAGGGCAAAGGTTAGAGTGCAAGTGAAACTTTATTTTCATTTGGGATCCTGTGGTAGGCTGAAGCTGACCTGCTGTTTATTTACAGAGTTTAACCATCTGCAGTACATGATACAGATGGATCTGACACAGTCGTTGGCTGTTTCATGCAAAATGCTCCTATTTAAAAGTATATCATTGTAAATTACAAATATGTGCTCATCAAATGTAATTAAATAAAAGACCAGTATGGAAATGCATCCTATTAAATGCAATAATTTGTCATTTGAAAATACAAAAATATATTCTATATAGGTTGATATCACATTCTAGGTAGCCTCCTTACCCCTTAACCCACTTTTGAAGTGGCCAATCAGCATAACTTGGAGGTGGGAGACTAAATTCATGTCACCCCACATGTAAGTCATCTGTGCAAGCAGCTTCACATTTATTGTTAGATAACAACCTCACAGTAATTATGACAGGAACTTATGTTTCAGAAGTGACGTTACTTATGAAACTTAACATATTTATTTTAACCCAAACCTGACCAAGTAGTTCTGGTGCCTATAACAAACCCAAGTAAGCAAGGCCACGTCCCCTTTTGGGAGAAAACTCGCACTTTCATTTAATGGGAGAGAAATGCAGAAAAGCTCCAGTGTAGCAGGTAATAAAACAAATTAATGTACAAACAGATCACAATCTCTGGTTCCCCTCCTTCCTGGAAATGAAAGGAGCCCAAAAAGAGAGCAGTAAAAATGTTTGAGCCTCCAGAGAACGCTAATTACTACTACTAATGGAGAGCTAATGTCAGCTTGAGTGTGAAGCTGCTGGAGATCAGCAGTTATCTGTTAAGAGGTTTTGTTATTTACAGACATTTAAGTCAAATGGTACCTGGTATTTCAATATTGGCCATGCGTGGCCACTGTGTTATCTCATTGATCCACATGCATGGGGGAGGACTGAAAGAGCATGACAAGTGACTGATCAACCGTAATTATCTTATCTTAAGATATCACAGGTGCTTGGGTTCAGGCAAGGTCACAGAATAATCATTAGACATGTCTATAAAATAAAACAATTTCTTTGACACAAATTCTTATAAACCTTTCAAAATTCTAATTCAAAAAGAGATAACATTTCATTGTTGTTTATGATTTCCCAGGTTTTCTAGACCCCCAAAAGGGAATACAACCTGACGTTTTGGTGAAGTATGTGTATGTGCCGTTCTGATGTATATTTGCCAGTTCTAAGAGCACGTGCTGTTTGCTAATTGCACTTTACTTCCATTGTACTTTAGTGTCAGTCAGGAAACTTGCCTTAGCAGGAATATCTGATCGCATTTTAATTAAAGCTTTATCTGAGGGGAAATTTGCATAAAAAACCACAGCAGCGTCTTTCTTCAAGCTACTTCTATTCACAAGGAACACACATGATTTTTTTCCTGCAGTTTAAAGATGGGGATTAAAAATGTTTCTTATTTGAGAATAAAGTTACATATTCAATAATGTGTTATAGGTATTTCAAATACACAAATACAAGCTCTTAAAGTATTTGTTAGAAATTACATATTGCAAAATGCAAATGACATAATTCTCAGAAGTAATTAAAAACATATTTTAAATATCAAAATTCTGCCCATCTATGCTTATGATCATGTTCAGTGATGAGGAAATACAACCAAAGCCTGGAAACTGAATCCATCATAAGACCATGCTAGTAATTAATTAGCCCCCACCAGATTTCTTCCTCCATAGTTTATGCTGTGGTGTTTTGGCTCCAAGCAGGCAGACAGCACAGCAGAGACTCAATGTGGCGCAGCAGACTCCATACCCACAATAAATAAGGATTCATTCAGCCATACAGTGATTAGCCAGCGCTCATTAAGATGTTTAATTTTTCGTGTGCAAGCAAAGGGCTTTGACACTGATTAAAGGGAGAGTGCAGATCTGCATCTCTGGCATGGCAGCTCTCCCTGGCTCAGTCATGCCTGGAGTCAGAAACTACATGAAAATGAGCCCCCTCCCCCCAGTCTGTACCTCGTTTTATCCTGTGGCTGCCTCTGAAGTGTACGAACACCACGGGCTTTATACTGATTCTACTGTATGATCCTCCCTGATTAGAACCTGCACGGCTCAGACTGCAAGAGCCTGAGAATCTGCATCCCAGACACACACATACAAGGACCTGAAGTATGCAAGATGGGACGGATTCACTATGACAAGCCTCTATGACAGGGATTTCTTTTTGCCTTAAAAAGTTGCTACACCATATTGTTTGCACATTTCAAAATACTGCTCACCAATGGAGTGTGATGTAAACAGGCTCAAATCCCACAGTCAGCTTTAAGTTCCCACTCTAGTCTTGCCAAGGAAAATGCTCACAGCAGTAAACATGAACACCCATTGCCATGCCAACTGTGAAGGTGTTTCTGTGGGTGACTCAAAGTCCCGAAAAAACAAGACTTCTTTTGCTTTACTGTACATAGTGATACCTGAACTAATGAAGGAGCATTTGAATGTTTACATATCTAGAGCTTTTAAAACCTGCATGATCCTTAACGGTACCTTCATCGTAAAATCAGTATTAAGTAGCATAAATAATTGCATGTATACTAGAAGTACTTGTTTTTATGCTGGAGTCTGCATATTCCATTTGGCATCCTTTTGGTATGTAGAAATGCTATTATGTACGATGTAGCTAACAATTATAAACATGCATAAATAAACCTGGTCAAATCTGTAAGTCAGTTTCTAGCATCTGAAGCCATTTACATATAGGCCTTCAACAGGCTGTAGTTGAAGACTGAACCTTGCCGCAGTCTTCCTGTTTATCTCCCGTGATGCGTTTTGTGAATTTGAAAATAGATTTCAGAGGTGAACACGAAATTTAAAATACCCCCTGTGCATCTTACAACTTGACATGCAAGAAATGAGAAATTAAAAGATATAGTAATTTTAGTTTCCGTTGCACTATACGTTTTTAAAGGGGCAGTTCACCTAAAACCAGAAGCCAACCATATCAGCTTGTGGAAAGAAGCGTGCATCTACTCATGGACAAGAGGCTCATGCTTGTGACAGTCCTGGATGTAAATGTTAAAGGAAAAATTCTGCATTTTTCTTTTTGATGTCCAGTTTCTGTTCATGGTAAATGTAGTCAACTGAAGCAATACATTCCTCAGTACATACTATATTGAACAAAAAAACTTGCTGCAAAATCTGTTGTCATCCTGCATCCAGTGATGTGACTGTGATGTCACCAAAGGGCATTTCAGCTAGTCTCCACCTCTAAATAGCCAAAGGACATGCTATATGAGTATCTGGTCACCTAACAAGATTTTTTTATGTACATCCAAAACATGATGTTTTTATCTATGTCCAAAACTCGGCATCTCATAATACAAGAAAAAAAATAGCACTAAGATAAGAAAAAATATGTATTTTTGATTTTCAGGTGAACTACCCCTTTAATAGAAGTAGCGAGTCCTAGTCCTAGTCGGAAATATATTTTTAGGACTTCAATTCTCCCGGAGCTGCCTTGTGAAATATTTTATCTCAGTTATAAAGACAGAGATAAACAGTATCAAACAGAAAAATAACACTAAAAACCATTTTGGAATCTCCTGTATATAAGTGTGTACACAAAGTGACTGAGATTGAACTATGATTACACACCAGCAGAAGACGGAAAATCCACTAAATCAATATGAGATTCCCAAGCAGCCATTTTTCATGGCCTCTCCGCTCCTGCAGCGGGACTCAGTGATGAACGGCTTCCAGTCATACTCTTCTATTCTGGTGCTGTCTAGCAGAACAATCTTTATTCAAAACATTCAACCAGGATACAGAAATTCGAAGCTGCGTATGAATGAAGAAAATCTTACAAACCCCCATTGTAAAAGCCCCATCCTTTCTTACACCAGCTTTATTCTTGGCCACTTAGGATATAGCTGCATGTACCTTGCTGTATATGGGCAATACTATAACAATAGGGGGAATATAATTATTTACACTCATCTGTCAATGTGTTAAATAGTTTGCAGACACTCAGTATACTTGGTAAATGTAAGCACAGCTGCACAGATGAAAAGTGTCTCTTCTTCGGTGAAATAATATTGAGGTCACAGCTTATTATTAGACTCTACTTCACTTAAATCAAGCAGTAAAGGATGAATCAGTCTGGCCTGAGGAGACACAGGATGAGCCATCTTGACCTCTCTAACTCTGTCCGCTGTTTCTGATAGACAGCTTCATTACAGCTAATATAAAAATCAAAGGCATATTCTAAAATACTGACTGAAAAGAGTTTTTCTTCTATCATGCTTCTGCTAATGTAAGTTGATGTTAACGTTTCATTGGTGCTGACACATTAAGAAGCAGTTGACAGCGTAGCAGATGTTTTTCACAGGTTCAGGTCAAACACGAAAGCCATTTTCCTGTGACGTCACACTCAGGGGAAAAAGCTGTTATCAAAAGAATAATGTTATACTGCTGAATTCCAGGTTCAACTGAAGCAACTGAAAAGACAATGGATAATTTAAATTCAGAGGCACATGGGGATGTATTTCAAGGTAAAACAACATATCTGGTAACCCATTAACCACCTCCTATTTAAACCTTTCCTGTTGTATCGTGTTACACTATCACATGGTAATGTCAGTGAGGAAATGATTGAACGCTCACATTAGCTGCTGTCTAACAGTAGTTAATAAGTTATCAGATATGGGTTTTGTTTCTTTTTCAGTTTAAAATTTGGCCCAATGTCCCTCCAGATTTTCACTGTCCATTGTGTTTTCAGTTGCCGATCAATTCTGAAGCGGTGAAATGATAACGACTGGTCAGATTTCGTAAGTTTAATATGACTGAAACACAGCAGTATGACATTGAGGAAAATGGCCGCCGTGTGAATGTGGTGAATTGTGCATGTTTGCTCACTGACTTAATTAACATCATTGGTAACACCTGTATTTACCCTGCTATGTTTGGTGCCTGTTTTATTTGACTCTGTGCTAAAGACAATGCCATTGATTCAGTACTACAAGACAGTTTTCTTTTCCTCTTCTGTGTTCTTACAACCACAGTGCTGCCATGTCTGTACCACGTTCTAGCCTTTCGGGCATGCTGATCTGGGTGACTAAGCCTGTAGTCATCCCTTCTACTGAAACAGTAAAGTATTACTATGCAGTAAAAGAACACAGTCCTGTCCTGGCATGCCGGCAACAAAATCTTAGCTGACTCTGAAAATAACAAATAGACAAAGAAAAGTAACAGCCCAAATTAACTGACAAAAGTTAGGCTTAAGTGGAGCATATTTGGTGCCTTTCTTACTTGACTTTGCTGAAGACGATGTCCACGTCAGTCAGGGTGATGTTCTTGCCGTCAATCACGCCACAGTCCTTGCAGAGCTTGGACCAGTTCTTGCCGTGCATCTCTTTGCCCGTAGCACGAGTGTCACCATGGATGGCGAAGCGCCTAAAGGCCTCTTCCAATGCCGTCAACTCCACTGGCGTGGATGACCCCTGACCTCCGTCACTGGTCCCGTTAGACTCAGTTGAGAGCCTTTTGGATGTCCGGTCTTTAGACTGTTCAGTGTGCGGCCGTAAAGGGGCCGAGCCCATGTTAGGATGCTTGGCTGTCTGGACTTTAAAGTCATCTATGTTGTCTCTGAGAGGGAAAAAATACAAGTCATGTCATCATCCATGTGATGTAAGCAGTATACATGGCAGTTTTCAGTTGAGGTAATATCATGGAAAATGTAATGCATGCACTGAAGCCACTCTTTTGAACCAAACAGCTGCATATTCAGAATACAAGAGGTCTGTAAGGTTTAGTATAAATGGTTAACACTTTATCTAAAGGGGTCAATTTAGCCATTTGGTCAATTTGGCAAAGTTCACATTGTTTGAGATGTGACAACTTGATATTAATCAAGCCAGCATAATCCGTCAGTCTTTATTAAGTCTTTAGCCTTTATTACAACTTGACTTCATCAAACATAAAGAAACTGCTAAGCTCTATGTTTTTAACATTAGCCTACATTATAAACTGTTATACCTGGTTGGTTTTGACACTGGCTGTCATTAGACCCTTATATGTAAGTGTGTCATGAATAATATCTTGGACTTGGACTAAACTGGTACCATTTGGACTTGTCATAATGATGTCATGAAATGTTATAAGGCCAGTTTGACAATAGTGTAGCTGATGCACAGACAGCGGTTATCTGGTTTAGTTGTTGCTAAAGTAAGCTAACTGCTGTCTGCTGTCATCTCTGTCTAGAGTTGCACATGCACAGTACCAATCGACATTTTCCCTGGCACATTAGTAGGCAGTTAGCCTACTTTATCAACAAGTAAACTAACTGCTGTCTGGCCATCAGCTAACTCTGTAAGCTAAAAGCTAAGCTAAAGTCTGATAATGTCAACTTGTTGTAACAAAGACATTAGCAGGTTATATTGTCTTGCTTAATGTTAAGTCAATGTCATAACAAAGACATCTCAAACAATGTGCACTTTGTATTTAAAAAAATAATAAAATTACTGAATGACACTTAATGACAACAGTCTTAACATTCGTAAAGTAAAAATCTTTCATGTTCATGACAGGTGTCATGACATGGTTATGACAATGTAATGACAGTCTTATACACACCCCTTTACACAAAGCATCACGGTAAAAACATTAAATCAGTCCTATCAAGATGAACAAGAAAAGCTGATGAAGTTGATCAAAATCAACAGATCCAAGAGAAAAAGACATTTAATCGCAGCCTGTACACCACAGAGGAAGAAGAGGATTTTTGGCAGAAACACATCTGATGCAACACTGTTCTGTAAGACTTGCAACGGACAAACTCTTCTGCAGAAAAGTAAACAGTACGTCATGTCTTAAGGTCAAGACACAGCCTGTTTGTCTTTTGACTGTCCCTTTTTGTACGTTATACTTCTGCGTTACAGCAGGCAAGATCAGATTCTCCAGAGGCGTGTTTCTGTGCTCACACACCGTGCCTGTGAATGGACAGATGTCTTACATGTTCTGGCACAGAGGTGAAGGATATAAATAGATCTCTGTGGAATTCAAAGACGCACAAATCAAGAACTGAGAGAGCAGATGAATATTTGAACTAACACAGAAAATGTGAGGTGAAGGCTCAGAATACTGTACTCTAAAACTTACTTCTGGTCTGCCATGCTTGTGCAGGAATTTGGCTCCTTCGGTGCAGTGCTTGGATTAGCCGACTTTTGTTTTCTCTTTGTGCTGTGGAAAAGATGAGAACGGAGGTGAATACTGTGAGAGGATGTGAGTGCCAGAGACTGGAGGGCATAATAAACAAAAGAATAAAATTAAAGCAATGAACGCAGCATCATTACAAAAAGCACAATATTCCACTCTTGTCCAAATCACTCTTTAATCGTGCGTAATTATTCATGACATAATGTCTAATCCAGTCTGGCACACACGTGTACACACACAGACAGCTGCATTTAAAGCAAAACTTCGTAATGGAGTGAATAATAACCACAACTGACAGCCTAGAGCAGAATTACCGTTTTAGGTGCTGCCAACTATGACATTATTTCTGTCAGAAGAAGACCTACAGACTTATCAATAATAGAATCTGAGTTCTATAAAATCATCAGTTCAATATCAAATGAGTTGATAGCTAAATCATAATGCTCTGTTTCATTGTAAAAATTAAAACAACTTGTACATTAAAGAAAAGTGGGGAAAAGAAGCAGGAATTTGGATTTCTGAGGAAGCTTGGGGAAAATGTATAGCTTTCAGTGGTCCTCAACTAACTCCATGGAATGGAGAGAACACTGTTGAAAAAATAAAATATTATCAGATATTTTAAGACTCCACACTAGGAAAAATATAAGAATTTGAGTTTGATGCACTGGAGACAATGTGGCTCAATGGAGGCAAATCAGTTCCATATATTCTGGGACTGCCCCAAACTGAGTTTATATTGGTTTTCATAAAACATTAAGTGTGATATTTTAAGACTCATATACCCCTGAACTTGGAGACTCTTTATTTGGACCACAGAGGAAGGACACAAAGCTGCTGCAGGCCCTTTTGAAGGTGGGGAGAAATCAATTACTAGTAATTGTCTAAATACAGTACCACCTACTGTCAAAGATTGGTCCTCCTAATAAAATTCTAAAACTGGTATGGTATAATTTTGGAAATATTGAAAATGGGGAAACTGACCTATTCTGTGAGGATTCAAAGAGACAAATTCTATCAAACTTGGAATAACTGGATTGAATTTATAACCCCAACACAAGCCAACTTTCTATGCCTTCTATGCTCCTTTCATCTTCCTGATGTAAACCGTAGAAATATATACTCCCTTGCTTTTGTTGTAGGTTATATAGTTACATTTCTAATGTGAGAAAGTTGAACACAAAACTGCTGACATATTGGAGAAGTACTCATAGATTTGCATGATGTTATGCAGATGAATACTGATGTACATAGATATGTTAACCTTGTTTATGTGGAAGAGTATTCATGAATATACACTTGAGGAAATGATGAAGCACTGAGCTACGGATCACATTAGCTGCAACTTTTAAATACCTCTTTCTGTACATATGCATATTTGTTGAAAAATATTTTATGTATGTGTTATTAACTTTTTTTAAAATAAAAATACAGTTGTAAAATTGAATTTAAAAAAAAAGAATAAGAACCACAGTTGCAAAAGGAACAACATCAAAATCTTGTTCATCAGCATTAACACCAAATCCTTTCCAGATTAAGATCTGTATGTTAGTTATTATCTGGTTTGACACGTCTAATCTTTAAAGGTTGGATTTGCTGAGCAGTTCAGGGATTTCCCTCTACACACATCATCATCCTGATTTGCATCTCTTTGTACAAAGCAGAAACCTTTTTCAACTCAGCCTGACACTTGAACACATCTGAAGTGCTTACCTTGATCATTATTCCTCAAGTAAGATGCAGTAAAATCAAATTACTGCCATACAAAGCAAAGAAAAGCCCTTGTGCTTTTCCTGTTAAGATAATGTGACCCTGAGCTGTGTTTGTAGCAAGTGATGGTGCTCTGCTCACCTTTCAGCTGTTCCCATACTTAGCTCAGCATCCTTAAAGGACGTGTGTTGCCATGGCAAAGAACACCCCAGCAAAGTCTCTAAAACAATTAGCCAGTAGTTGCACTTACAGGTTATACAGATACGAACAAGAAGATGCAAACCCCAGAGAGATGCTGTGTCCCGTGCAGCAAACTGTCTGCTGCTCCAGCTAGCAAAGTTTCAAGCAAGTCCCTCAAGTTGCTAGTAGCGTGCTTTCACTCACCCCGAAGTGACAGCATGTGCAGCGTAAAGGGTTTTGTTTCCTCTGTCCAGTGGCCAACAACTACAATTGTGACCTTCCTAAGTACAGTCGACACTTAAATTGGTACAAAAGTCCCAAGATTGACACTGATGCATAAAGCCATTATAATCAGGATGTCAATTCTTATTGGAAAAAAAAGAAGAGATTATTAATGTGTATGAATAATGGCATTCAGAGCAGCAGACACTGGGAACCCATTGTCCTGTGCTAGTAGCTTCTCTGTCCAGCCCATGCCTATTTCTTCACACATACACACACATGGTGACATCGCAGAGTACCACTATTCATGGCAGAGGTTTGTAGTCATATGTCATCGGGGACGCAGACCAAGACAATCCACATAGAGTTACTGAGGTTGTTGAAGCCTCAACCTATTATTTCTTAACTATATTAATGAAATAAATATTAAAAGTACGGTATATTGATCACACAGGTCAAACTGTGTATTTTTTGCCTCATAAGGTATTTATAAACCTGTTAAACCTATTAACCATGTCATACTTGAGAATC
This sequence comes from Lutjanus erythropterus, assembly GCF_056507025.1. NCBI lineage: Eukaryota > Metazoa > Chordata > Actinopteri > Lutjaniformes > Lutjanidae > Lutjanus > Lutjanus erythropterus. Next base: position 21,929,092 of record NC_139325.1, on the reverse strand, counting down.
AGACTGCAAGATTTTAATCATCCAATATCAATTTTTGATCCAATATTCGATCTTTGTATCTGAATATCTGCACATTTGCACTGTGGCTATGGGTTATACTGTGGTTATAAATTGCAAGTCAACAAGTTTTAATGTAACAGTGAGTTTCCAGCTTCATTGATTTACTAAGTTACTTAGTTGTTAATCTAACGTTTGATATTTGGTTAATTTACAACCTATACCTTTTGCATACAGCAATTTGTATTTTGTTGACTGCTGCGTGGTTTTTGTAAACAAACTAAATGATCTTTGGTGTCATTTTTTTTAAACTGGAGCTCAGTAATGTAGCATTAGTTCTTCATGATTCTTTTTGGCAGCCTGGTTGGATGCTGTCACTTTGGTTCAAATAAGGTGGATCTGGGGAATTAAGCGTCAACTTGCTGAGAATGATTGATTCAGGAAATAAAGGGAAATTAATTGATGTGTGTGAGAGAGTCCAAGTGAAGTCATGAGTCATTAGTGTTGAGGTCCAACTTGAGTTGCAACTCTTTTAAGATTTTGTTAAGTGGAGTCTAAAGGCATCAAATTTGCGACAAAAGTCTGACTCAAGTTCAAGTCATGTGACATGAGTTCACTCTTCTGATAAATAGTTTAGTTTTAGTTTAGTTTAATTTTCCTTTTTTTCCTGTTTTGGTCCATAATTTTATTTCAGAGGATCATATTTACAATTTATCCAATACTCTACTTTGCAGTTTAAAGCATTTATTCTAAAAAAAAAAAATGCTTTCATATCAGTACATTACTGTTTATCTGATGTAATTTATTTCAAGAATCAAATCAAATGAAATCTAAACTGATATAATTGATAAACTGAATCAAATTAAAAGATCAGTGCCATTGCATAACCCTACTTGGAAAATGAGACATCAAAATGTTTTGTCTTAGGTTTACTTTAAATACTGACAAATCTGTTGATTTGTATTAATCACTTAATCAATAGAATTTCAGAAAATAGCTGAAAACGTCCACGAGGTGACATCTTAAATGCATGTGTTTTGTATGACCAACAGTCCAGTCGGCTTCCCAGGTCACATTTAACTGATATATGAAGTATTTGAGCTTTAATCACAACACTCTCTTTAGATCATCGTATGTGTTGGTGCTTTTAATGAAGAAGTTCAACTGCTATCATAAGTTTTTATGGGGGATTTGCTCATTTGTAATCAGTGGAATTATACTGTAATGCAAAAGAAGGAAAACATATGTTATTTTAATTAAAAACCTACTTTACATGGACACACACCAGTAAAATCTACCTTGTATTTTCATGTGAGGTTGGCTTTGATGTTTTCACGCCCAGTTTTTAGCAGCAGCTTCCTGTGATGCCCACAATGAGGTTCTATCATTATTAAGTTTACTTTCAGTGGGCTTCCACATCCTTTCAAAAAAGATTAGCTGCTTGCTGTGTGTTTTCCTTTGTGCTTCACTGACAACAGTAAAATCTGTGAGACAAAGGAGTCTGTTCAGTCTCCTCCTCCAATTTATAGTCAGTAGTTTCAAGTGCCTCAAGTCCTCAGTACAACAAGCCTCCTCAAACCACATCATGTTCAATACATGAGAGAGAAGGAGGTCATTAACACTGCGGCTCAGTGGCCTAAACGAGAAAACAGATGAAAGGAAATGTGGTGCTCTGACAGCTTTTTAATCTTAGGATTATAAACTGTGTAGACTATATGGAGTAGAGACCATTTGGTAAGTAAAGCTCAACCATACACACAAAAAAACTGGCAAATACAACCAAAATTTCAGAGCAGTTTTGTCCTGTGCCTTTTTTCATGCCCCACTTTGCCACATACAAACGAGACACCATTTGGTTAAGGGCAGATCTCCAGAGACAAATCTGCGACTGGATGACAGCATGCTTACATACACTCGCCTTCTGGCAATACACTGCACAGATGAGTGCTTTAACTATAAATTGACCCATTTTGAACTGCATCTATTCATAGCAACAATACACAGCCATGCCTGGAACATTCTATTCATTCTCCAGGGAGGAGCTCAGCCAGCAAACAACATGCAGGCCGAAATACCAAAAAACAACAAATCTGTGTTTAACTGTTTGTTTGTGGGATGGTGTTTAACTCACAAAATGACGACACTGTTGTCAGTGTGTGTGTGCGTGTGTGTATGTGAGAGAGAGAGAGGGAGAGAGAGGAGAGTGTTTAACAGTAGCCTACTCCTTCATCGTGCCATCGTGGTGAGTGGGCATGCAGCGATCCCATCTGCTTTCTATCTCGATCAGTGTCCTTTCCATTCTGCCGCTGTGGAATGTGACAGCGTCGCTCTATCAAAACATTAAAAACATCATGGCTACACCGGTCTGACCTCCATCTATAGTACATCATGTCTGCCATGTGTCTCTGCTACTAGTAACTGCACCTCTGGGTGGTAAACCTCTATCATTACCTAACAATTATAAAAGGACATCAGTGAACCACAGGGCTCCAACGATTTGTCAATTAATCTACTAGTTAATCGACAGAAAACTATTTTGATCATAGATGATGGCAAATATTTCCCAGCAGCCATTTCTGACATGAACTGGTAGGTAAACAGGTGTTATTAATGATAATAATTATAGCTCTGTTCCATTCAGGTCAAACAGAGTAAGAGTGCTGCTATTGTGCATGTTGGCTCGCTGTAAAGGCTCTGCTACGCTAAATGGAGTGAGACCTTAATTAGTATGATTGGTAACATCTGTGTTCACCCTACAATTTCATATCAATATGGCCGCTGTGAAAAAGGTTGAATGCCTCTGCTGCTCAGCAAAAAAACAAGAAATCAGGTGATCTTAGGCTTTTTTAAAACAGTTTTCTGATGTTTTACAGGCAAAACAATTGATTGATAAAATAATCTGCAGTTTAGCGATAATTAGATTACCATTGTCAACCTAATAAAGCAGACTGTTGCGCAGAATGACATGTTCTGCCATTAAAATGAGCACGGGTATTGTGGTTTTTTAAATTAATCCCACGTACACAGTCCAAGTGGGGTTCATGGTTGTTTAAAGGATGAGTGCGTCGGATGGTTTAGGGTACAGTTTATCTGTTCTGGGCTACTGTAGGAACATTGCGATGCAATATGGCAGTACTAGAAAGCATACTTAAGAATATTATATTCCATTCCTGCCATATTCTGGCAATAAATCCCTGTAAATCTTACACACTGGGCCTTTAAGATGTGTACTATGTAACACCCCTGGTTCAACTGCACAGATTCTCCCCTCTCTCTGTGTGTTAGTGTGTAATCTAATAAAGGCAAAAACATATAACTGGTGTATACTTTCTGGTGCACATAGGCTGTATTTACTACACGCTGAAAATAGTACCCAACAAATGCCTTCTTAACTCATGTTTGAGAAATGTATACTAACAACTACACTGCCCAGCTGTTTTAGGAAGTTACTTAACACTTTTTAAAAAACTGAAACAATATATTTGTGACCCGTTCTTCCAAATAAACCAACTAGCTTGTGGCTGAGTGTCACAGACAACACGGCAAAGTCAGAAAACAGTAAGAAATGGGCAAACTCAGGCTGGGCAATATTGCTTATAGATAATATCTTAGTATTCTTATGCTATCAAAAGTCTATGACGTTATCTAGTGTCATATCACAATATCGATATATTGATATGTTACACAGCCCTTTAGGACAAACGCGCTGTTGGTTTTGGTCAGTAATAACAAAAGTATTGAAGCCCTATCCATGAACAACAGAGTCTCAGGATTGTACCACCTGACATCACTAAATACAACCTCTTAACCAGTTCCCAGTTTGGCCACAGTCCCCCACCCTCACTCTCGCAGGGCATGACATCAGCGTGCTGCAGGCTGGGTCTGAGGTCACCAGCACGCCGTCTCTGTCAGTCCTCGTCTCCCCAAACCCTTTAACTGCTCTGTGAGTCAAACATCTTGGCAGGCATTGTGCAGCAGAAAAACAAGATGTTTGAAACTAGCTACAGCGGTTATTGTTGGCAGCAGTAGCAAGCCAAATAGAGGTATAAGGCAGTGTAAAGAAAGCCCGGGGGTCCTTACACAACCCCACATTTGTGAGGAGTGCGTGATGCCAGAGACAGCAGAAGTGTCCCTGACATGGCTCAGATGGAGAGAGGCCTGTGGAGCCAACAGCAAATTAGCTCTGAGGAGAGTCATGCTAAAGGTTTTTAGAAGCCAGGCTGTGTTGCATAATGTCTCACTTAATTAATTAAAATAACTTGTGATTTTAAGTCTTTGTAATGTCATGGAAATGCCATTTAATGTCTTCTTATCCAGCAGCCACAGCCCAAGATAGCAAAATTTGGTTCCCAAAATGTTCTAATGACATTTGTTTTTGGTTCTGGAGCGCTGATTGAATGTTCCCGCATAACATTCCCCAGATATTAAAATGGCAACTTTTTCACATAAAACAAACTTTATTGTTACTTTCCCATAACATTATGGGAGGGGTTGTTAAATACCACAGGAGGCTTACTTAAACATCTTAACATTCCCAAGGTGTTTTTCCTGCTTCACAACATTATTATTACGTTTCCAGAATATGCTGAGATGATTGGTTGAATGTCCTTGGGAGGTTACTTGTTCACCTTGACGTTCCATCTAAGTTATGATCATAAGTTTGCCTTATGTAAAACTAATATTAGAGTTATGTTTGCAGAACATTCTGGGAAAGTTGCTTTAATGTTCAGGAACTTGAACGTTTTCCTACAACATAACCTGGATACTAGATGCAGAGTTTTTCCATTGTAAAAGTAATGTTGTGGGCATGTTCCCACAATGTTCTGTTAAGGTTCGTTGAATGTTCCCCTTAACGTTTCTTGCTTATTACAGCAGCGAGTTGTTCTACTGTAAAATTAATGTAAAAACATTTTGTACATTTGCACAATATTCTTAAAATGTTGGAGCATCACCTAAAAAGGCTATCAACAGAGGGAACCACAAGGGAACATGACAAAAATTACCCCCCAAAAACATTATTTCCTGTGGTTATTAGAATATTTTAGGAATGTTACCTTGCACAAAAACATCTGAAAATATTTGCTCAACATTACCAAATAGAAACCTGCATGGATGTTCTGGGAATATTATGGGTGTTATGGTTTGGGGTTTTTCTTAGTTATTTCCTGTTTTATTTTGTAGACCTAGTCCTCCCTCTTGTCTTATCTTTACTTCCTGTCTTTGTCCCTTTTTCCCGCTCTTTTTGATTCCCATTGGTTTCACCTGTCTGTCCACCTGTGTTTGATTAGTTCTTTGTCGATTTAGTCCCAGTGTTTCTCTGTTTCTTTGTCAGTTCGTTTTAGCCCTTTGTGAGTTAACCTCCCATCTCATAGTATGCCTTCTTGTGTTGGACCTTGTACTCTTTTTCCTGGATTGCTTTTTGTGTTTTGCCTTTTTGTGGATTCTTTTGTTTCATTGGACACAGGTTTTGACCCTCCTGCACTTTTCTAAGCTTTTGTTCCTTTGTTTTCTTTATTAAAGATCTGGCTTTGCTTTGCAGTCTGCATTTTTGGGTCCTGCACCTTGTTTTATTTTGATGCACACGAAACAATGGGAATGTCATGTGTTAGCTGGGAAATGTTAAAAAATGAAAAAGAAACACAATAGCTACTACAGGTCAAAGCGAATAAATAATACTCCACAAACAATGCAGTTGCACAACAACACTTCATTTTACCCAAAAGCATTTCCTGCATTTTGTAAACCTGACCTGAATTTGAGTCATCACAAACAAAATAGGGTAATTTACACTCTGAGGTTAATTGTTTGTGACAGAACCCAGAGGCTCTTGGACCGGTGCAATGAAACCTAGAACAGTGAAATCTGGGACAAACTCAGTGACTGTGTCTTCTTCTCATGCATACCTAATTCAACCTATGGAGAGAGGAACACATGAAACCATTCATATAGAAGAAATAGACATATGACCTTCCTTAGATTTGAATAAACCGTACAATGCATTAATAACTTTTCTACTGGTATATCCAGGTCCAAACTGAATCTAATCCCACATTTGAACATTATCAGAGCTACACCTAACAATTCTTTTCATTATCAATTAATCTGTCAACCGTTTTCTTGATTAATTGATTAGTTGTTTGGGCCATAAATTGAAATTGAATTGAAAAGATAAACACTGTTTCCCAAAGCCCAAGGTAATATCCTCAAATGTCTCGTGTTGTCCATAACCCAAAGATATTCAGTTTACTGTCAGAGAGGAGTAAAGAAACCAGAAAATATTTACATTTGAGAAGCTGAAATAAGAGAATTTTTGACATTTTTCTTAAAAAATGACTCTAATTATTAAAATGATTGTCAATTAATTTAATAGTTGACAACTAATCGATTTGTTATCTAATTGTTGCAGCTTTAAACATTAATAATTTGCTATCAAGCAATCAATGCAACACACTAATGTGATTACATCATATCCTGTTAAATTGCCTCATATTAAGAGCTTAATTCACAGAGAATGTGGAAGCTAATAAAAGAGGGCATAAATCTTTTTTTTTTTCTCTCATGCATAATTATGTAACTACCTACATGTAACCCAGCAGCTTGGCATAAAGGCTGCAGCCACAGGCCAAATGAATTGTCAATCATTCTTCGTGACCAATAACGGTGCTCAATGAAGAACCGTCCACTCTGGCTCTCATCGAGCCCACGTTCAAAAGATAAACAGAGGAGAAAAAGCCCATGTTTATGTTTCGGGACATGGGTGCAGCTGCTGGTTTGAGCAGAGCGTCTGAGCGAAACATGTTACATAAACGCGCAAACGCCAGATTCACACAGTCCACGTGATGCGTTTGTTATTAGTGTCAGCCCCAAATGCATGTCTGCCAATGCAATGCATGGCAAAACATGGCAATATAGGTATGACAAAAACACCTTTTCTTCACTCGAGCATGGGCAAAGCATGCAGCCACACGCATTTGCAGGTTAAGAGGCGCGTTATATTTCAATGTCAGTGTAAAACAAGCATGCAGAGACATGAAAACAAAACAAAAAGCACCTTCAGGAATCAGCTGGATACGTGTAGGCTGTCATCGATTTCATTTTTCATATAGATTTTTCATATGAGCCAAAACAAGCCCCGATCAGCTTCTAATAATAAACTAATAGTGTTAAATTCAATCACCTGGTGTCGAAATCCTCCGCCTTCTTCTTGTCAAGATTACAAAACCATAATTGCGCGTCGCAGAGTCTTGAAGTGTTTTTCCTCCCCGCTGCCGGAGCTCAAGTCCGCTCGATGCCTCAGTCCCTCTGAGATGCTGAATAGAAACCAGCCTTCTGATTGGCTGCAGCCGCGTACGACGAGCTTGTTTTCATCTGGCCTCGTCTTCTGTAGGCTGTGATGGTGCTTCAGTGCTCAGCGGAGCGCAGTTTGTGCTCCGAGCATCTTTTTTTTTTTTTTTTTTTTTTTTTTTGGTGCTTTGGAAGGCTGGAGATGAAGGATGTAAACAATAGAGGACGAGGATGGTTTCATACAGAGGATCAGTCACAGCTTCATTAATAAACAACCAGTGTGTGTGAGATCAGCAGCCATACAGGAATGAAATGCATCACAGAGGCCAATGGTCACACACAGGAGCAATAAAAATGTTTGATCCTTGTCTGAACACAGGTTGTCTGACTCACCTAGAAAAAATCTGGCCTCCAAAACGTTCTGGGAACATTTGATTTTTGATTCTGCTTTGAATGTTCTTTAGATGTTATAACAGCAAGTTTTTCCTTCATAAAACCAATGTTATGATGTTCCCAATATGCTCTGGGGAGGTTAGTTGAATGTTCCAGGACAGTCATTTGTCGGTCAATCCCTTTAATGTTCCCTGGGTGTTCAAATGAACATTATTGAACATCATTGTTATGTTTCCAGTATGTTCTGGGAGGTTAGTTAAATGTTGAAGGTCACTGGAATGTCCCCCTTTGCTATAATAAAATATCCAAAAACACTAGAGCTATGCTATCTTGTTGAGTTGTGTTCTTACATATTCTAGATGTTTCTAACAATGTTCAAACAAAGAAAAATCGTAATGTATTTAAGGCAATGTCCATTTCCTGCTAGCAGTGCTAGTGTTACTTGCTACTGCTGTATAATATGAGTCTTATCATATTATAGTTGCTATAACGTCCATAAAAACACAAAATAAACTAAAAAGAACCCAAACTATATTAAACGCCATTATTTGTATTAATTAAAGCGTTAAAATTTGTTTTGTTTCCTTAGAAAAGGGAAACACCAAATACGTTGGAGAGTGAGGAAGGAAGTCGGCAAACATGACAAAACATAATGTGAATAAATGGCTACAGTTGTTGTTTAATGGTAAAGATAACTCCCATTATCCCATGGCATTTCACAACGACATCAAACTATATTTAAATTATTTATTTATTTTAATGTGACAGCTAGCGGCAGAATTTACATATTGTGCCTTTAACATTCCCTAGATATTAAAACAGAAAGTTTTTCTTACATAAAAATAAAGTTATTGTTATGATGCCAGTACACTACAGGGAGGTTGAATGTTCCCGGACAGTCACTTAAACGAACTTTAACGTTCCCTAGATGTTAAAATGGCAAGTTTGCCTCACATAAAACTAATGTTAAGGTAACATTGCCATAATGTTTTGGGAGTGTTCGTTGATTATTCAAGAGCAGTTACTTGAACATTCCCCTGATGGTAAAACCACAAGGTTTCTGATTAGAATCCAACATTATTGTTAAGTTCCCTGTATGTGTTGGGAAGATTTGTTGAATGTCCCAGGAAGGTCAATGGAACATTTCCTTTTAATGTTCCTGAAATGTTAAAATGGCATGTTTTTTTTCCAGGGAAATCTAACATTAATGTTAAGTTACCAGAATGTTCTGGAAAGGTTTGTTTGATGTTAAAATGGCAAGTTTGCCCACATTAAACTAACATGGTAACTTTTACAGATTTTTTTGGGAATGTTAGCTGACTGTTCAAGGAAGGTTACTTGAAATAAACATTCCCTTTCTGGGATGGTCAGCTGCAGGACCCCAAGTTTCTCTACAGTAAAGCTAATTTTACAAAATAAAAAAAAAAAAAAAAAAAAAAACATTCTGTGAAGATTAGGTGAACATTTCAAGGGGATTAATTCATAATCATTACTTCATGTGATTATTTAAGCATTTTGGGAATGTTATGTTGAACAAAAACATTCACACAACATTCTTAGAACATTGTGGGTGGATTACCAAATAGAAACCCGGAAGGAACATTCTGGGGAATTTTATAGGAACATTATGTGTTAGCTGGTTAATGTCCTGATGGAGGCCAGAGGGAACTGACTCTTGGGACCACACTTTACATCATGATGAGAAATTCTTGTGGCAAAACAAATAAAACTCAGTTTTGTATTCTCTCGAAAAGGATCCTCTCTTCCCAACGGCTGCGCTCTGAAACTTCCTCCTCTGATGTCCAGCGCAGTAATGTGTTACACAACCAGTAGTAGCCTAATGGCTGGACATGGATGGACATTATGTAACCTCTTGCAACCTCTAGCTTTGCTGGTGATCCCAAGGAGACAGCAGTATCAAGCTCTCAGATGAACAGGGCGAGTAGTAAAAACATGCATGCCTATGAGCAAAAGAAAGGGCTCAGAATAGTGATAGACTTCATCATGATGAAAGCAGCCTGGACTGAATGTAATCATTACTTGATGACATAATAGTCCATCTCAAGATGCTTCCATTGCGCCACTGTGTGGATAAAATCAGCCTCTACTGTCAGACTGAGCTACAACAGCTGCCAAATTTGTACACACACACTGTGCATAAAAGAAACCAAACATAACAACCTGATATTTACATTTTAAAAATGTCAGTTGGACTGAAAAGATATTACTTGATGTCTATCAAACCTGTAGCATCCCGCTGAAGTCAACCTTATATACTGTAGCTTTATGTTTATTAGGCTAAGTTTCATGACTAACATCATAAACAGTTTATAAAAGCTGAATATCATCTCTCTGAGCTTCTTCAGCTGACTCAGGCTTCTGTCATTTTCTTCTCAGAAGCTTGTGCTGTTGAATAATTACAACATCGATTAATGGTCTTATTTTGTTCACTCATAATCATAAATTTCACTGTTTGAGGCTTCAGACTTTTGATGTGTTTTGGTCCATTTGGATATAGCAAACAAGGAATGAAAGTTTTTCATTCCACTGCTGACCACGAACCAGTGGTGAAAAGTAACTAAGTTTAAGTGCTGTACGGTGGAATCAGCAGGATTTGTCCGATCTTTTCATAAATGCACCTGAAAAACAGCTGACTGTTGAGTCTCATTCCCAGGATGTCAAATACTGACATTTTGGGTTGGTAAATCGTCCTGAGCATGACAAAATAATGAGAAATAAGGAAATTACAAGCAGACATAGGCAACACCACACACTTCTAGTGTGTCATATTGACAGTGATTATGTTTGTATTAAATATATATAAAAATGTTGCATATTATGCCATTAAGTACAAATGTGTGTACTCGTACTTAAGTCTCATGCCATTTTTTTTTGTACTTCTAAATCCATTCCACTGTATTTCTGAGAGAAATATTGTACTTTTTACTTCAGTATAATTATTTGAAAGCTGCAGTTACTAGTTACTTTTCATATTAATATTTTTTCCCACAAAACACAAAAATTTACAAGCACAGCTGGAATGAGGAGTGGATTACTCAATTTGTGGAAAATTATTTGGCAATTCACAATGCAAGGTTTTCCTGTTTTTCCTTTTAATGATTTAAATCTATTTTTAATAGTTTTGAATTTTGTAGTATTGGTTGGACAAAACAAGCACCGTCAAGTTGTTACTTTGAGGTATAAGAACTTGTGAATCATCCCATTTCTCATTATTTTCTGAAATCTACAAACCAAACAATGTTTAATGAAGAAAATGATTTGCAGATTAATCCATGATGGAAAGTTAAAAAATAATTGTGAAACAGTAAAATCCTGCCTTTACATTAATGCATTAGTAATAATAATCTAATGGTATAATATCTAATAGTATAACACTCACAGGGGGCATTTTTCTGCATTGAGTGCTTTTACTTTTAATAATGCTAAATAACCTGATTAGACACTTACATACTATTAACATTTTAAATGAAAGATTTTTGCTTGCATCATAGTATTCTGACAATTTCGTATAGTTCAGCATCTGAATATTTCTATATTCCACCCATACATATGGCCCATGTCATTAGGGATTATATGGGATTTAATAATTGAAAATAGCTATAAATCACAATTTGCGAAACAAAAATATTTTCAAACCATTATAAGAAACAATATTCTCTAATTTATTGTCACATCACAGGCAGCCGATGAGATGACTGTGGAGGAGACATGCTTTCATTTCCACTCAAACACCCCAATTTCCTGTCCTGCTATCAACTCATGTACTAGCTACCCTCTACAGCCCTCTAGTGGTGAAGATATGAGACAAATAGACAAACAGGATACACAGACCCTGTGAAAGATTTGAATAAAATAGATTTGTAGAGAAAAAGAGCAGTAAAGTGGATCAAAGTTGAGTTGATGCTCCTGATGGAACAGACAGAGGATTATTCACAGAGGAAGAGACCATTTGTTCTTGAGAGAAAGCTGGCTTGAATCATACAAATGTCACTGGCAGCAGACATATGAGGGGTCTGTAAGAAGAAAAACAGTCAGTGAAGAGTTTGAGTAGCCACGTGACAGAGTAGAGTCAAAAATTAACACATACAGTATACCTTACCTCATCATTGAATTTCAGCAGCAGCTCACTTCTCTCTGCTGTGGTCACTGTCCAGGACCATCAAAACATGTTCAGTAGCTACGAGCAAAAAAAGCATCCAGGTGCTGTTGAATTTAAGTGCTGCAGAGCTAAATCTGAATTCATTAAGATGATGCAGTAAAAATTTACCTTACCAGTACCCAAGATGTGGTATATGTCAGTGAACAGCCTGTATTGTCAGCAATGGCAGCAAAACAGAAGACAAATCTTGCAACATGAGCCTTCTTGTGCACCACCTCCACCTCACTCTTTATGTCTTTAAGTTCTATCCTTCATAATCATGCTTATGTATTCCTTTAAATCCCAATCTTTAGTTTCTTTCTTCTGCCCACTAACACTTGTGATCCTGTCCTTTAATTTGTTCATGTATTGCACTGTTGTTAAATTGCTTAATTATGTGTGTTTCAAACAGGGTCTTCTTCCTAGTCATTTTCAGTGGCATTTTATCCCATTCCTGTATCTCCCTGTTGGCATGTGCCTGCTACACCTAATAATCTCTGCCTTTCCTCTCTAGACTGTAAGGGAAATTACATCGGATCATGAATATGCAAGTTAACCTTTGACTGAATCAACTTTGACCTGATCGCTTAAACTAAGTCACTGGTGCCCATCTGGATGTCACAGATCATGATCCTGACACTTGCCTTATAAGCCCTTTGTGCTGAAAACAAAAGTCATGATGCTAACTGAAAGACCGGGTTTCTGCAGGTTTCAACAAGCTGAATTTTTAAGACGATTATGAATGCAATATAAGACCTATTGCACATCCATACTGGCAAAAAAAGGGCATGCACAGTTTGCATTAGTGGTTCTAGGTTCAATTTTGGTTTTGTTTTGTAGCCAAGTTGTTACAGCATGATTGATAGCCTACATTTTGTTTCCCCAAAACACATTTAAAAGCAAGACTTAAGTTAATTCCAACTTTAACAGTAACACAAACGTCATAGATCATTTTTAAGGCCACTCAAAATCCTATTTAAGACCTATAATTCAGATTACTGGATTTAATACTTTTTAGGGACCTGAAGAAACCCTAGAAAGAAGTAACCTCAACCAGACAGAGGACTGAGCCAAGCAATAAGGAGAGAGAACGGCTTCCCATTGGTTTGCATATTATAAATTAACCTTTGTCTTGTTTATCATGCTCTGACCATTAAAATGTGACAATACTTCATTGTCAGAGTGGGATTACAAAATTGCCACACGACACCATCATATGATGAGCTGTCATGATATCTATTTCATTTCACTTGCCTGAAACTATATTTCCAGGTGACAAATACTTCCCTAAACGCAGCCTCTAGTGTTGATCTGTGCAGTGGTGACTCTCTGCTATAGACAAAGCTGTTGCTGATGAATGTGTGTTCATATGCTGCTGGGAAATCCAACCATACAGTACTGATTCAGCTTCGAATATAGCCAGAAAGAAACTTGTAGAAGTATGAGTACGTAGGCTAAATGAGAAGAGAGAAAAATGAGGTATGTATGAAAAGATTAATTTATATTTGTTTCTATCAAACAGCTAAAATGATCACTGAACACTGCCAACTTTGAAACACCAACAGTTAATCAAATAGCAACAGAGAGCTGAAGATTTGTCTCCTTTTCAAGTTAGTGTCTGCTCCACACACAGAGTTTTCTCTTTGATCATCAAGTAAAATGGAAAATATGCTAAAATGTGATTCAGGCTAGAGGAGCAGAGGCTAACCTGGAAGTGGGGCTGGACTTTGGCTCTTTATACAAGTCAGTGAGATAAAACAGTGCTTTAAATAATTCAACCATCATCATAAAAACACACAGTGCAGATAAAAAAAAAGGAACAAAACACAGTAACAGGTCCACAGTTCATCAGTCTGCATACAAAATGTCTACTGGACAAACAAAAACTGTTCTGTGTTGTCCAGCAAACTGTGGTGTCAAGTCCTCAACATCCTCTGTTCTCATCAACATTGGTCCATAGTTTTCATGGCTCAGTTTCATGAAGTATGTTCTTCACAATAAATAGTTCCTGAGAGCAGCATATCTGGATGCACCGCCACAAAGACATCGGTTCTCGTTAAGTATCATCTGGAGTCATCACCGAGCTGCCCAGAGGGTCCTGCACTCCAGGAACTCTGTCACCAGACTTCACACTGGCACTGTGAGCCTCTTCTTCAGGGTCAGGCTTCCAACTTTTCATGTCACTCATACATATTTCTCCTTTGAGACACAAGAAACAAGAGGAGAGAAGTATTATTAACAAACGATATGGACTAATATTCTTTAGCAGTTCATACTAATAAATCTAACAGGCTAAAGTCCCAGTCTGTATTGGATTTGTATGCCTACTTTATTTACAATTCATGTACACCGAGGGACCAGAAAATCAGACACCCATCTGCACTGTGATGCAATCCAACATGACTGTTACAAATAACAGTGATAGACCGATCAATTGCGTGGGTCAATTAATTGGGTCAATTATCTTGCATTTTAAGATAATGGGCATCAGTCAATGCCTGCGCTCACCAGGCTGATGAACAAATAATGTCTGCAGACAAATCTGCCGGCAGTCTTGTCAGTGTGGCGGCTGTGGAACAATGGAAGCACTCTGCCTTCTGACTTTTAATTAAGTTATTTTCAAGCACCGTACTACTATAACACACATGCAGCCTGCAGTAAACATTTGCCTAAATTTCCTCAGTCATTTTTTTCTAAATGCTAACAGATTTCCCCAGTCCTGAGTGACATAAATATAATCGTACACTATTGTTGGCCAACACTTAATATATGTTAAAATGCATAGAATAATGGTGTTGAACGTAGCTCCTGACATGCTGTACCCTGTATTCTGAAATCTCCAGCATAACCCAACATATTTTTCTATTTCACCAATTAAAACAAATTCCATCTAAAACACCAAATTATTAGCTAAGATAACCACATACTGTGTATTAGATTTTAATGTGCATGAAATAATGGGATTATATGATTAAATGCATTCTAATGTAGGAATATACATTTGATTTGGGTATTTTTTATTTATTTGATGTGATTTATTATTAGTATTTTATTTAAGGTTATTATTTTACCGACCACTGATAAATAATGTCCATATTTGTTTTGTATTATATTTTGTATTAAACTGTAGTTCAATAATTTTGCATCTCCATCTTGTTAAATGCGACTCAGAGAAAGGTGATGACAGTGATGAGTGCAGTCAAATACTCACTTGCATTGTTTTCTGTGGGATTTTCTGTCCCATAATGGAATTTATTCTCCTTTTCTGCTGATTTCTTAAAGTTTTCCAGCTAAACCAAAACAAGATTTTTAATGCAGTATTGCCCATTTTAAGCATGCAAAATCGTTCAAAAAGGAGATATTAGCGGACATGCTTACCTCTGTACATATGGATTCAGAGAGTCGGCTTGTGAGTGGGCCTTTATCGTCAAATTGGCAGGTACTGTAGGAAAACCAGAGCGGCAATAATTGTCTACAAAATTAGCTTAAAGTGAAAACAGACAACTTAGCATTTTCATGTGGTATTATTGTTTGTCTCATAGACAACACATGTACACACCACCCATCACTTTCCATTTCCTCCCACAAACAAATAACTACAGCAGGTGTTGACAGTCAGACGACACATAAGGAGAAATTTTTAATTTAATTTATTCTGTAATGGAGACATAATTTAGCTGGGGAAAATCATGCCAGGTGGCAGACAGATTTTTCATAGTTAAACCAAGGCTCATATGGAACATGGATGGTGTTATTATTCTGTAGCCATTATGCTGTGCAATTAGCATTTAGTTCATAGTGCTAAGTCAAAGCAAAAATGTTGTCTATTTTCCCCCTAATAATCGTGTAACAAGAACTGTAAGGAATTAGTTTTACCTTGAACTCTGTGATAATGCTGGTTCACAGTCGATTGAGCTCTCTTGATTCTTTTAAAAGAAAAAAACAACAACAATGTTTTACACATAGAGCAGAATGAACAAACTGCCAGACAGTGAAGGTCAAAGGACAGATCTCACCTCAGCCTTGTTTTTGATTTTGGCATCACGTGAATTTCCTGCCTCAGTGTCTCCGCTTCTGGCTTTTTTCTGGCGCTGCATCTTCACATAATCATATGTGCTTATCCCTTTATAAACTGTAAATTCAAGAAACAAGGAAGTGGAAAGATTGTGAGGATTGATGACTGGGTGAGGAGAAAAGGGCTCTATAAAATGTCTGTCTTGAGGAGTGTGACTCACAGAGGTAAAAGTGGAAGACCAGCAGATGGCCAAGCAGCAGCAGGCAGATGATGCTCAGCATGACTGTGATGAAGGCTAATATGAGGAGACCAGCTGAACTGGTCTTTATGGGTGCTAATGGTAAAAACACCAGCCAGGTGCCATTCCCTTGCATACCTACAGGAAGACGGAACAGCACACATATTTAATGATGCAATTAACAAAAAAATATCATCAAAGCCATTTCTCAGAGTCAATCAGTAGAAAATAAGCAATGTGTAGGTATAGTTCAGTACATACACCAGTGTACATAAAGAAACATAAACAATAATAATAACTGGGTCGATATATATGTCTGTTAATATGCAAGGATGCTAAATGATAAATAAAGATTATTGATTGGCTCAAATGTACATTATCAATAGTCAATGCAGTCTTGATGCCAGTGTAAACCAGACTATTGCACCATTAAATTATTGTACTGTTAGTGTTGAATGGTTGAAGATATGATGATAAAGAAATAACTAATGATTAATAATAATTAAAAAAACAATACTAATGAGTAATAATTGGCCTATGCCTACGCCTATCATCCATTCAGTCAGATAAATAAATGTTGGTATCGACTCACTGTTAAAATGTGGCGCCGATCGCAGACTGTTTGGATCCAGGTAATGCTGAATGAATATGAACAAGATGACAGCTACGAGCAGGAAGACACCGAGTGTAGCAGAGGACAGGGCCACAAAGAAGCACCTGAAGGCAGCACAAAACACCTAATGTTAATCTAGAAAGTATTCCACATTTCATTTGAACATTAGCTGTTAAGTCAGATACAAGTTCATCTAAATTATTTTACCAGCAGGCCTACAAATGACAATTATTATTTGCATCGTCGATTAGGATATAATGATACCAAAATCTCATGCTACGATAATACCCCAAATTCCATGATACCATGATACAATATTTATCGTAATATTAAAAGTGCTTCTGGTTTCCTTCTTTGGTTAAATAAAATAAAACTAGCCAGCCATAAACTAAGCATGTGCAAAAAAATTGGCATTAATTGTTTTTGGCAGTGAATGTCTGACTTATGTATGTACAACTGCAAAACCAAAAAATCCAGCAGTCAGTAGCAGCCCTTTTAAAATATACCATAAAAATAATCAAATGAAATAATTAACCACATAATATCATAGTGGATATCCTCAAAGTTCTGTACCATATTATATATTTTTTTCTTCTATATCAAGATATTCAATTTATTGTTACATCCCTATTATTGATTCGTGTCAATCATTTTCTTAAATCATCAATCAGCTGTTTGGTCTATAAAATGTCAGAACATGATGAAAATGTTGAGCACTGTTTCTCAAAGCCTAAAAGCATGTGACTTTGGTTACGTTTTCTTTACAAATGACTCAAAATGATTAGCAAAACATTTGCAGATTATTTTGATAGTTTAAAATGAATCAATTAATCAACTAATCATTGCAGCTCTACTTACCGATAGTTTCTGCCACCCACGCAGGTGTTAAGCCATTTGCAGTGATGATCGAAGTCTTCCACACACTTGTTGCAAACACCACAGTGTTTCACTTTGGGGCCACTACATGAATATTGATTATGTTAAAATCATTAAACACACATTAAAAAAATAAATAACATCAGAGACTATTGCTTTGGACACTTACACTCTGACATCACATAGATAACAGCGCAGGTCCTGGATAACATGCGGCTGCTTTGTCCGGTCAAAAACCGGCACCGGACTGGTATAGTTCTGCTTGGCCCTCACACTGGCATCTGCGGGATCTATAGTCACAGCAGCAATATGGGTGAAAAAGTGGACAATAAATGCTATGGCTGTCAGCTGTACACAACAAGAGTCAAGGAAAATAGAAAAAATAGACAAAAATGCTATCAATATGTGATAAATGTGCAATAACATGCAGAATAATAAAAGGCTGTGTCCTCAGTCTCCTGCTGTGCACCCATCCCTGTAATGGAGAGAGCTTTGTTGTGACTTTTTTGGATGACACCACCATCACTGGCCAGATTTCAAACAACAATGAGACTTCATATCAGGATGATATGTACAGAAAACAACCTACTGCTCAATGTCAGCAAAATCTGACTTTTACAGAGGAACAATTGAAAGCATCCTGACCGGAAACATCACAAGCTGATAAGGGATGAGCATTGCCCAAGACAGAAAAAATCTACAACAGGTCATTAAAACCACCCAGAACATCATTGTACCCTTTACTGAATATCAGTGATATCAGCAAGGTGCTTGTACAGAGCCCAAAGGGTACTACCCCACCCCAGCCACAGCCTGGAGGCATAGAGTAAAGTATCCACGGCCATACCAGCAGACTACAGCACAGCTTCTTCCCTCAGGTAATGAGACTGCTTAATTTCTCCTCAGCACTCCTCCATGTAAAATTGTTTGTTTTAATGTTTAATTTTTTTTATCCCTTCAGCCAATCTAATCAATCAATCAAAGAGGGCGCTACATCAAATCTCACTATACAACGCTGTTGTATCATGATAAATAAATCTCTTGTATCTTGTATCTTGGCACAAGTATACATGAACAAGGAACTGCAAACTGTTGCACACAAGTGGATCTTTTGTGCAAGAAATAAAGTCAGTTGTGAAGAACTCAACTGTTCTTACAGCTGAGTGTAGCTTCGGTTAAATAAACCAGTGTTGACATCATGCAGCATTCACCATGTGACAAAAACACCACTGATTATGTCTTTTGGGCTTAATAGAGACCACAGAAACGGAGACAGAGTCACGTCTGGTGTGACTGGAGCCCATACAGACAGCCCACACAACAAAATCCTTGTCTCCTCCAGCAGCACAGACACAACCATAGCAAAGAGACTATAATGTTTACTCCATTTTCAGATCTTAAAGCCTCATACTTAACAGTCAGCTACAATGACAGTGACCATTCACAGCCGTGTGTAAAGGATACAGCGTAGGCCACATGGTTCCACGGCGGAGGCAGAAGAGGGATGTAGATGCCGAAGCTAACTATGGCGAGGTAGCTGTACATCAGCCAGCCAACTACTTGCAAGGCCTGAGGAGGCCATGACCATCCGTTCATCCTGGGAGGCTTGGAGGGGACCAGCTCATTTCTACTGCTGCCACCTGCAGGAGACGTGCGTCTCAGCTTGTGACTGAAGCAGTTCATCTAGACAACATGAGAGGAGAAGAGACACAAGTCTTCAAAACAGCCAGCCACACATTACACACACTGCACACAAGTCTGGCTCATGTAGAGTGAGAACGCATTTGTTGGGGAAATGAGTTATGAAAATGAGCAGAGCATAATGATAGTGACTGTTCGCCCATTACTGACCTACGTTTAGTTTTAGCTAGGTGTACATACTACTCTGGCAACTGATTCAGCAGCTTTAGGTTAACTTCAATGGGTTAAATGGGGTGGACAAAATATCAGAAACACCTGTCAGGAATAAAATTCAACAGAAGAAGCAGCTCCAACAAACTGCCCCTAGTGAGATTTATAAAGTGTAGTATTGTATTGCATTGTACTGGATACCACTTTACAATAAGGCTACCCTGATTTAAAAATGGGTTATAATTCTGTTTTTAATTAGGTTGGAAACACTTTATAAATCATTACTAAAACAGTTATAACAGTTGTCATACATCGATGTGGGGTCACTATTTGGCAAGATCCAGTTACTGCTTACTAATAACTGATAATGAGGTGCTAACATTTATAACTGGCAAAAGGGAGCCCTGTTGTAAGGTGTAAAATGTTGTGTGCTGAAAATGTGATGGTAAACAATATTGCCAAAACCTTAGTGTATGGATCTGGTTGTGTGATGTTAATTTGATATGCCAGATGGAAATTTTTGATTATTAAGATATGCTGGCAGTCGTTAAATGTTAATTTATTAACAAATATCTGACGAAGATGACAGGCATAAATGGTAGCTGATGGAGAAGACAAAGAAAGCTAAGTAAGAAATTAGATCTGAGGCTCTGAGGCCAAAGATTACTACTTTGATCGATTATTAAATTATTCACCAACCAATAACTGATAACTGATTCATCGATTTGACTAATTTTTTGAGGAAAAAAATCTCTGAATTCAGCTTCTTAAATGTGAGTATTTTATTGTTTCTTCAGTCCTCTATGACAGTAAACTAAATATATTGGGTTGTGAGTGAAACAAGACATTTGAAGATGTCATCTTAGGTTTTGAGAAACACTGACAAACATTTTCTGACATTTTAAGACATTTTCAATTAATCAGCTATGAAAATAATATTTGTTGCAGCCCTATTGTGAAGTGATATTTTGTATGGTATTGTATTCAACTTCTAAAAAGGACAATAAAGTTGAATCATCATCTTTCTAAATAAAACTGAACATTACAACCATCATTACAACCACCATGAAGGCCAGATTTCTTGCTTAGCTGTATTAAACTGCATTGGTTTTAGATAATAAACTGGCAGCAGTGATAAAGGCAGTACTTCTAACGCAACATATAAATAACAATGAGAATACTGTCACGTTATGGGCTACAGAAAACAGCTCTAGAGTGAAAGAGTAACTCAAAGTACAACATCCCTTTCTTTGTAAAAGGCCTTGTAATCACATGCCTTGCTCTTGGCAAAACAGGCCTGGACTGAGCTGAAAGTTTTACAAATGAGTTCAAACCTGGTAGCAAGATGGTAATTAATAATGATTTTTAATCATCGCTGTGTTAGCAGGTATGGGTGAAATATAACGGTAATTAAGTGAAGATTTAATTAGTGAAACCTCTGGCCGGTTGTGTTCCTGGTAACTAGTTGTTGCCTCTGTGCTTAACAACTGAGAGGTTTTATCAAACCCAGCATTTTGTACACACCCACTCTGCTATTTTAATATTTTACGGGATAAAATAAACTATTATCACACCAACAATAACCTATACGATAATATATTTGCATAAAGTTTTAATCCCGGAAGAATTAACGCTACTTACTTTTGCCGGCGGTGAGAAACAGCGACCATCAAATTAAAAATATGATCCAGTTCAAATACAGACGGAGATTTCAACCACGTCCCATGTTTAGTTTGTCTGCCGCGCAGGTGCTTAAATAAGTCAAATGAACTTAAGATAAAAAAAAAACCCCACACCACCAGGAGAACACGAAACAACTGAAGAAACACCTGTAAATTAGGATAAAACGCTCCAGCGTCTTTGGAAGGACGTGAGTCAGAAGTTGAAGAATCAACCCACTCAGCAGGTCGTCGCAGCTCTATGGAAACTGTTCTGCCGCGCATGCGCACTACAGCCCTCTTCAAGATAGCAGCTTCTATTGTGGCCCTTCACTGAGCAGACGCGCACACATACAGCTGACATATCAAACTCAGTCTTTTCGGTCCTGGAGAATATAAGATAGATAAATATCCAATGCTCATTTCCTACGAGAGCACGAAGGAAATGCACACCCGAGATATGCACATGACACTTCTGCTTTCCAACAAGTTAACTTAAGTTTCTCTTGTAACATTATGCTGAATGTAATGAGTATACTGCATGCATATTGCTTTATTTTCACTTCCCTGTTGGGTCTTCACATACAATAGCAAATGTTGCACAATTGAAGCCTATGTATGGAAGTTTACTGCAGCAGAAATCTGAGGACTCAGCAGTGCATCTGTACTGCAGCCCTTTCAACATCCCTTCACTTCAAATGAGACAAATTTGGATGGTAGACACTTCCTCCATCAACAGCTGCTCCTGCAGTAGGCTGAACAATAAATCGAAATGTGCCACAATGTGGCAAAGAGCAATATCCAACTCACAGGACATGCAATTTTACAATCAACTTAAATAGTATCGTAACAGACTATTACAATGAAGCAATGTGGTGCTACAAAGATATCCCAGACCACAAATCATATTCTCCAGATGTGATAACATCTTCTGTTTGGTACAGACCCCAGCTAAAAAATCATCATTTGTCTATTTTTTTTTCTAGTGAAAATGAAATTAAAAATTATCATTCCCACTAAAATCATGACTGAGCATCTCATGCATGAGTGAGTTGAATGTAATGCCACTTTAATTAAATTTAAGGCAAATTTTGTAATAAAACTAAATATCAATGTGAAAATGTAGGCGTACTCTTCTATGTAAATACATATATTGTCAGTTCAAAGTTGTAAGTAGGCAAAATGACAATATCTGGTTAAGGAACATTTGTCCAGTTTATCAGCAAAAACCTAAAAGATAGTAACAGGATAACAGATGCAGACATCCATTACAGCATCCAAAAAATAAATATTTACCTTCCCAAACAGAATTTAAGACAATTTAATACTTTCTAAGGCCTTTTATTAGTAATTTTGGTCATCTTTATCCCACAATATGTATGACGCAGCTGCTAATATTTTTTTAATTTGCTTATTGAACCACACACATTTATAAATACATGTGCAAGCATTTATTTTTCAAGTGTTGCACTCATACAAAAACACACGATTACTCTACAAACATTCTGTACAATCATATTCAGCATTTAAAACGGCTCAGAGGCTCCTGCTGTCTCCACAGTGTTTGAACAGTCCAAGGCTGAGTATCCAGTGCTGTTTACACCAGGGTCACAAGATGACAGCGTGTGTGGTCAGCTGTTGGCTGAGCTGTCTGGCTCTGGAGACTGAAGGAACTCGTAGGGATCATGAACCATTTCAGACTGATCCCCTACGCCCAGGTGTGATGGGCTCCCTGTTGAGAAGAACAAACATGGTTCTTGTTTTATTGTTGCCCTGGGGTTACAATCTCATGGAGAGCAATTAGGTTGAGGTTTAACATTTTGTCAGTTCTTAATAAAAAAATTAAGGATTAATTAAAAAAACAAACAAACAAACAAACAAAAAAAACTATAAACTGTAACTAAAAAGCCCCAACAGTGCAGACTGTATTGTAGATACCTAAGTGGTGCTGGTCTCTCTCTGAGGCATTAGAAAGGGAGGACAGGTTGGATGAAGGTCTTGAGCCAACTCTATCGACCTGAGCCTCCTGGAACTCCTGCAGGAGTTTGTCTGCATCGTCAAAGTGCTGCTGGCCATCTTCGTTCCCAGGCTCCTTTTTTACTGTTTTACCTGATGAAGAAATAGTAATGGTAAGATCAATGTAGTAAATTATATTAACTAACTAAAGAAAACAAATGCACATCTATTCTGATGAGGTTCAGTTTTGCAACTATGTACCAAAGGATATCTGGTTAACTGTTAACTTCCCTGACATTTGATCATGCTGCATCCTGCACAATGTAACCTTTGACTGAATCAACCCTAATCACCTGATTGCCTAAAAACCTGAGTCACTGTTGCCCACCTGGACGTCATCACAAGATCCTGACATTTGGCTTATGAGCCCTTTGTCTCGTGAACAAAAGGCACAGTGCTGGCTAAAAGAAGCAACCTCGACCAGAGGGGAATTATCAAGCAAACAAATTAAGCAGGGCTGCAACTAACAATTATTTTCACAATTAGTTAATTATTTAGTCTATAAACTGTCAAAAAAACAACAACAAAATATTCATCAGTGTTTTCAAATGTGTTATTTTTTCTTATAACTTTTTCTTTTTTGTATAATATCTTTCCTTCTTTTCCTCATGTCTGTCCATGCTTGTGTTGTTTGTTGTTGTGCTCTTTGTTTTTTACCTTGCCGTGATTTGTTCTGCTTTTATCGCTGCCCATGTCTGTGCTCTACTTTTACTGTAATTAACATCATGATTATTGTTATAAACACATTTCATAGTTTTAGATTAATTTTAGGCAGCCAACTTTACATCTGGCCAAAAACTATGGATGAAAACTAATCATTTGGCTAATTTTGACATATTTACAGTAATGTTTATTAATAAGTACTGTCCCCAAGAAATAAATAGCTTATATAACCAAAAGTCCAAAACTGAAAGACTCAATTTACTATCACAAATGACTGAACAGGAAAGCAGCACATCCTCACATTTAAGAAGCTGGACACAGCAAACGTTTGACATTTTTGCTTGAAAAATGACTTAAACAATGAATCAATAATCAAAGCAGCTGGCAATAAATTTTCTTTTTACACACTAACTGATTAATCTACTAATTGTTGTAGCTGTAGTATAAATAAAAGACAACAGCTTCCCATCGGTGTGCTCATTACAAATTAACATTTTTTTGTGTGTACCACTGAAAGTGTGTACTTTACGTAGTGATAAATTGTAGAGGGATGAATATCATGTTTTGTTTGGATGTAAAAATACAGTCATTGTTGATTATGAAGGAAGTACCTGCCAAAATACTTTGTCAGTCATCCATCTATGTTTAAACTTTGGTAAATCAGGTTCCTTTTTGGGCAAAGTCCTGTGTCTATTTAAATGACCTAGTTTGTGATATGGACCTATTTTGGCCGTTTACCAATGTTTTGTTGCTTTGTTTTATGTTTGTACTCTATACCATGATGTGTGGTCTAGAGTAATAAAATCAGAATCTGATATTGTAAGACATAATTGGTGCCACCATTTAGAGCAGAAAAGACAGTGTAGCAACATGTCCAACATATGTCTGTCAAGTAGTTTGACTGCTGTGTGTTGCAAAACAGAGTAAAAACTCTGCCTGGGTGTTTTAATAGGATTAAGGTGTCTACCTGGGAATTATTGCTTCATTTCTTTCTCTGGTTGTGCTCACGGCGACCAGGAGCCTCATCACATTATCATAACAGAAGCTTAGTGTTTACATGGATTTAAAAGACTTACTACTTTAATTGGGATATAACTGGATTACTGGTGTACATGTACAAGCGGCCACTTAAGAGTGTTGACGGAGATAATCACCTAATGAGTTGAGCATGGATATATCCAAAGACATATCAGGATAGTTCTTCATCGACATGAAGTCCAGGACTGAGCCGCTCTCTCCCAGGCTGGTGCCATCTGCCATCTGGACAAAAATATAAAGCTTCAATCACACATTTGAGAGACTCTTTACATGTACCTTCACTTTGAACAGCAGCTACAGCATACCTGCATGTCACAGATGTTGGATTTGGTTTCATCAGGTTTCAGCATGTTTCTTTTCTGAAATGTAAAAATAAGCATCATACACATAACAGGCCCACATTGCAGAAACCAGACTGTAGTAGAATTGGTAAGAATGGAAATAATGTGTGTAATATTGTATATTGATACCTGTCGGATTTGATTGACAGCTTTCATGTGATCCCCTGCAGTCATCTTGTCCAGAAGCCCGTCGACCCAACGCTTCGTGACACTTCCACAACCCTTGACAAACTCCTGTATGCTGAGGGAGAAAGTGAACACAATTACAAGCTGCAAAAAGGAACTTTTGTTTTCCACTCGATCCTTTCAAATCTAAGTTTAACCCGTGACAGAAACACCCCCTACCTGAGAGCACACTGTACCCCCGTGTCATCTCCATAGGCTGAATAGAGCATGTCCACCTCTTCAGACAGCAGGTCTGGAAAGATGGAGTTCTTCTGAAGGCTCTGGATGTTGTAGGCACTGCTGAGAAACGTCACTAAACAAAGCAAGAAAAGGCGTAATCTATTACACGCCAAATTAAACCGAGTAATACAAATAAAATCAACGAAAGTGCACTTCATGACTTACCTTTGTGTCTCCTATCATCTTTGAAGCCCAAGGTTGTTAATCCAGGTAGAAGCTTGTTTGACAGAGAACTCAGGTCTACTTTATGAGTCTCCTCTTCTGCAAAAAATAAAGAATAATATGTTTCCTTCTCAGATATCACATGTTATACCAGTGCACTGCAGGTCTCATGTGAACACACAGCGTTCTAAAATATGTTTAAAAGACTATACAGTGATGCCTGATGTTGGAGACCACACATATTTTTTGAGACTGTCCAAACTTTCCAAAAGAAAATGTTTTGACTATTGAGAGTCCATCTTTTAATTGCTAAGAAGATGATCACAATCTCCTAGCTGAGGCTGCAGCCACCCTTAGTAACACAATGGAGAGAAAAGGTTAAGGATGTTTATTAGATGGAAAACATAACTAAAAGGTTACAACTAAAAACACTACTGACTAAATGGTCTCCAATGACTTCATATTTTTTAATTGACATTAAATGACATAGGCTTCCCCCGAAGTCATTTTACCTTGTGTTGTGTCTTTGTACATGTGAGTGAGTGACTGACACTGAGTGATTGCACTTGCTAAAAGGAAATAAAAAGATGTTAAAAAAAGGAAGACAAAATGGTAACAAACCTTCTGCATCAGGATCAAGCTGATTTACAACAGTATATAAAAGAGAACTGTCTGACTCTTTACGCAAGTAGCCCATCTGAAAATACAGAGCAGAAAAAATATAAAGTCAAATTCAAATGAGCCATCGCATTCAACATAAATCGGTCAAGTCAAAATTTTCCCCCTTGATATGTGGAAGCCTTACTACCTCTGTCATTTTATGTAAAAAGAAAAACAGAAAGTATGTTTGCATGATATAAGGAAAATCTGCGATGTGCAATAACATTTTTCAGCATTGCGATTATGATATGACTTGCAATAAATAAACAAATATTTAAGTGGTCATATGAGCTTGTTTCCTCTGGAAGTTGCAACAGCTGTTCACCAGGTTTTACACAATACTTAAACTCCATCTCTCCTGAATCTGAAATAATTCCAAATGGCAGAAGTACTATTCCTTTTTCACCATAAGACCGTGCTAGCTAACTTCGCAGTCTCCACCAAATTGACACTAATTAATCTGACAGCCAACTGGAGCTTCATCTGATCGACTACGAAAATAACTGTTGGTTGCAGCCCTTGTCAGCACTAGTAAAAATTGTATGTACACGTGGGAATTAATACTCAAAAAGTAAAGTAGGAAACCTTGGAGTTGGGCATGTATCTGTTGATCCGATCCCGAGCTTCATCTGCAGAATGTTCGACAAGTGCCAGAACATGTTCCTCTGCTGTACTGTCAGTGAGGCTGCAAGCGTTTCCCTCTGGCTCATACAGGTAACTGAAATAACAGAAGTGATATGTTCGTTATACCGACAGGGTGCCGATTCACAGAACATCAAACACTCAGGACTTCCCTACTGGCCTTTCTGACAACATTTCATGCTTTAAATGTGCACAAAAAGTCACATTTATTCTAGATATTATAGGAATACCTTATGGCCTCCTTCATGTCTTTGACTGGCTGCTTCTTGGACTTCTTGGCTGACTCCACTGGGGTGGGGATTGTCTCTGGAGGAGGTACATCAGCTGTAAGGTCTTCGTCTCCCAAAATGGCTGCCTGCTGGGAGTAGTCCATGTCCTGCATGAAAGACATGCTGCGCTTCAGAGCCAACAGCCGCTCCTGTCCACAGGGCAGAAAAAAACACTTAAATTTGTCTGCCTAACCGGCAATGTGTGTACAAGAAAGGAAATGGGATAGGAAGGGAAAGTAGAAAGTTTTTTGATGATTTCAGTGATATCTTAAATCCACCCTTTGTCAACTGACACTGACATGATGACCGACTCTTCCTGTATTGACTTTGTTGGGATTACTACATCCAAATGAGTGTTATTTGTGTGAAGGGCTCATACTGTTCTGCCGCTGGGAATTAGAAATAGTGAATGAATAATAGCCATAGTGCTTTGAATATATTCCATTACTCACTGTATGTGAACCAGTGCCATGATTTGACTCCAGGTGACATCATTACTGCAGCCTCTCTGACTGCTGTCCATCTCAAACTTTTTCAAACTAACAAATGAAAACTTACAATATTTGGAGATATATTTTAAGATCATTTAGGACGGATCAAAACACAGCAAATCAGTTAAGTTCCCTGTTTATATGTTACACTGACAATCTATTCCATTTAAGAAGTTAAGATGAAGTCAAAATACCGATCTGTAGGGGTTTTTCAATAAAAGAGAGTGTAGCTTCCTCACCTCCCTTATGGTGCATTTCCACTGTGTGTTACCAGCTCGACTCAACTCTCTTGTTTTTTCAGAAGTGTCACAAGTGTGATGTCTTACACGGGAATCAAATCCACTGTATTCAAATTGCGAAGCTACAGGAAACAGCGACTGTTCTTTTTTTGGACTCGATCTTGTAGAAATGGCTGCCCACAAAGCCACATTTTGGTCAATCGATGAAGTGAAGACATTTCTGTGTTTGGTTGCCAGTTTTCTTTTCTTTTCTTTTGATTCCTGAATGCCTATAGGATCATGATGATGTTATTTGATCCCTTAGATACTCAATAACTGAGCCACAGTAGCCTACTAACACTGTTTTACATAACTGCAGACAACACTAAAAACATTTTCAAAAAGTATATCCAAAGGCATTTATCAGTCTGTGACTCCAGTAAAGAGGGAAATAAGAGTTGCCCCAAAACTGCTGTATGTCTGCACTACCTCTTTAACCAAATCACACATGTTCAAGCTATACTATATGATCTTCTAATGCAATAAGTAATCCATATCATCTTTCTACTTCCATTCAGGAGGCCTCACCTGAAACCGTACCAACCCCACGTGGGGAATTCTGCCTCCCATTCTGAAAACCTCTGGTGTAAGAAATTAGCTAATTTTTATTCTATTTGACCTCATTACCTTGCTCATCATCTTGAATCCTGTATGGAGCAGTTTCTTGGCAGCCTTGTAATACACCGTTTCTGGTCGGTTGTACACCATGGCATTGTCACACATCAGTTTGAAGTCCGCCTGAAGAACAGAAAGTATTCAAAGGGGTATGAAGGCAAACTGTTTACACAGACTTTCAAATACCATCACCATTCCATCTCTCTTTGTGTTGAAAAGTATCTTCACCTTGAATTCCGTGACTGTGTTGTACTCATTGTTTCTAATCTTGTCTTTCATGGTGCTGAAATCCATAGGATGTTTGATGATTGTTGAGTATCCAGGAGCAATCGCATCTGTTACTGGAAATGCGAAGAACCCATGGGGATCTTTCCTGGAAACACAAGTGATGCACAATCAGTACTACTCCATACATCAACAACCTTCAGATTTGTCTTTTTAAAAGCAAGTGTTCTCATCTGATCAGGTAAGAACATGTCATCTGTCAGGTAAATATGGTCAACATGGATGTGGTGATAGCAATCTATGGCTAACACATCAGCACAGACACGACACTTCTGCCAAAAAGAATGAACTGTTGCATGGAACAAGCAACAATGCAAATGTTGCTATTTTTAGAGTCATGGAAATCAAGCAGGATTTTTTTTCCCTTTGGAAAATGTACGTATGTACTAAGCGAGTTTAAAGTTGATCTGTCAACCAGCCCATGGGTCAAGTTGTATGCAAAGGTGACATTTGGACCTGAGTGTGGTGTTAAAAAAAAAAAAAAAGAACGCTCACAGAGTTTCCAAAATGGAATGTTTTTATCTTTTGAACAGTTTAAATGTGTTCAGTACATTTCATGACAATATGCCATTTATTTATGATATTTCTTTTGTACATTGTGCTAGATGGTTTTCATGTTAAAAAAGGGGGTTCCCTGAAAATAACAGAACAAATATCAGTCTTACCTTTAACTCTTAAAGCCTCCTTTACACTGGACAAAAAAACACTAACACCCACTAACATCTGGCTTTTGTCCTCAGTGGGAAAGGGTACAATTAGCAATTGCAAGGGAAACTTAGCAATAGTGACAGGTCTTATCAACTAAAGCTCTCAGCAGTGATGTAAACATGACACCTGGGTGGATGCGCTTATTTTTGTCCCTTTTCAACCCAATGCTAGGAAGGCTTGTTGCGTATGTTGGTAACTTCAGTGACTCTGTCATCTCAGCCACTGATTCCATCCATCTCTGTTTATCCAGTGCTCAAACATCGTTCTAAATATGTCAGCATTGAGATTAAATGAGCTATTGAACTTAAAGATATAAAAAAGTAACCACCGGAACATTGCCACTGGCCTCCATGCTGCTTTCTCCTGTCTGTATTCTGTTGGGTTTGTGATATCAAATGTGTCACATCAGAAGAAATGAGA
This sequence comes from Lutjanus erythropterus, assembly GCF_056507025.1. Classification (NCBI taxonomy): domain Eukaryota; kingdom Metazoa; phylum Chordata; class Actinopteri; order Lutjaniformes; family Lutjanidae; genus Lutjanus; species Lutjanus erythropterus. The sequence goes on along the minus strand of NC_139325.1, from coordinate 21,899,015 downwards.
GAGAGGAAGGTGAACTCCTCTACTGGCAATGGGAAAGACATCAATCGCCGACTTTTGGCAGGTTTATACACATTTGAAAAACACGTGCTAATTTTGGTGTGAAAACAGCATTACTTAACCCTAATATTAATGTTTCTAGATCTTAACAAGTTTTGACTGCTGTGGTATTTAAAGGACAGAAGTCTGACATTAGAGGTCGATTCGGCAGTTAGACTGATTCAGTGTGCCTCACCTCTGCAACTGCCTCAAAAAGTGCTCCAGCAGCTGTTGACGAGGAGTAGACTCATTCTCTGCATTGGACAAACATGAAAATACCATGAAAAATGAATAAGTGCTTAACTACAATGCAACGTTTGTCTGTCAAAAAATATCTGATTTGTTCTCATGAAAAGGTGTTCTTACCTTGTTGTGTCCTGCAGGCTCGAACCGGTCTGTCCCCTTGCTGTTCTAATTCCACCTTCACGTTGGAGTGAAACTCCTCCACTTCAGGCTCGATCTCAAACTCTCTCTCTCGTGCTTTCTTTTTTTTCTTCTCTTCCGGCTGATGAGATAGTCGTGATGTGAGTGATTTGTCAGTAAAATAAATAAGAATATATTGGTCACATTCTCAGGATTCAGTTAGGGCTACTCACCTCTAAACCTATACTTATACTTTTTGACAATGTGAAAGGTTCAACAGGCACACCAGCACTGGTGGCAGCCGTAGCAGCTGCTGCCTCTGATTCATTCTGCTCTCGCTCTCTCTTCTTCCTCTTTTCCTCCTATGGAGGGATGAAAGGATGAAACGAATTTTGATTTACAGTGGCAAAAACGACAGGTGCTCTCAGGTAAAACATTCTTTTGTAAACTAACCTTCCGCCGTCTTCTTTCTTCATCATCCACATATTTGTCTTTATCCTTTTCAGACTTTTTCTTCTTCTTCTTCTTTTTCTCTTTGTGCCGTTCTCGTTCATGGTCCGATCTGTCATCGTAGTAACTGGAGTCATGGCCCGAACCAGAGAGCTCCGTCACCTCACTTACTCCAACTTTAAGCACAAGTTTCAGGGGCTTCTCCAGAGCCTTGTCCTCATAGTCTACAACCAAAACACACAAGATGATGGTCATAGTTGAAATAGGAATCAAGACACAAGGTAAGAAGTTGCGGGAGGAGGTGAGCAGGTGGAATGATGTCGGCATTAGTATGGTGTGAATACTGTAAATTTTGTCTGATAACAAAAAGGCTGTGTACTCTAAAAAGAGTTGATGTAATTAACTGTAGCTTCTCTGTTTGTAGAAAATTTTCACTCCGCTACATATCAGAGGGAAATATTGCACTTTATGCTCTACTACAATTATTTAACAATGTCAGGTATTAGTTACTTTTAAGGTGAATATTGTAAACAAACAGAAAATATAACAAGCTCTTAAAACACAACACAATGTTAAAAACCAAACCAGTGGTTTATAAACCTTTTAACATTTGTCATCTTACAAAAAACCTGTATAGTTAGGGTCACATTTCAGATGTTTATCAGATCAGAATAGATCCATCATATAACTATTAGTTTCTCTAAACTTCTTACATGGTTTCATTTGAATTTATATTCAACTAAAAATAGATTTGTTTATCAGAAGAATTATCTTGTTTCCTCTTTTCTTCTTCTTCCATTACTCATCTCACAACCCAGATACATTTGGTGTGCCTATTAAGGGTGGGTATTGAGAACCAGCAGAAGACACATGCAGCTTCCTGTCTGGTCAGTACCAAAATATCGACAGACTCCTGGACAAACAATACTGCTATTGTATCTATGTAACGTTACATACTGCACAAATGGCAAAACGTTCAACTGTGGGCTCACTTTGCTAAGTGTAATGAAAAATGCAGTTAAATGCAATAACTCACATAACAATTTAACTAATCTATACGAACAGTAACATACTGCTCACACATTGTTTCCTCAGTATCAATACTGTCAGTCAGAGGGGCAAAACCAGTACTTTTACTTTAAGTGCACTTAGCTGCTATTATGTATGCACTTTACTTAAGTAAGATTTTTTTCATGCAGGACTTTGACTTACAGGTACTTTTACTTGAATGGCTGGTGTTTAGCTTAACTAGTTACGTTATTATTTATAAAACAATTTCAAAATTACAAAACACAACTTTAAATATCAGATATAACTAACTAACTAGCTGACTTGACTAGAACCTACTAGCGCAGCCCAAAAAAAAACAAAAACAAAAATATTTAATATGATGAATTATGACAAACTGATTAGCCTAATTCAGAAGTTTAACAGAACATTAAATCATCAGTACCTGTAAGAGCTTAAGGATGTACACTGTTGTTAGACAAGCATTTTTTAAACAGACAAAACAAATCTGCTGTCTACCCAGCTAGCCAGCAAAGCTAAGATGCTAACAGAAAGCTAACTAGTTGTAACAAAAGAGGGGCTGTAACCAACAGTAAAACATGCACTCAGGTACCGTCAACTGTTCTCCACTCCGGTTTATGCTTCTTGTGTTTTTTCCCCATATCTCCGTAATTATATCTCAAGTCTAATGTTTATTCCAGATATGTTGCCTCTGGTCGCTCACGGTAAATCTTTGCAGAAGAAGAAAGCTCGCGGCAGGCGGAAGTGATACCCCAAAACAAATGATGTAATTCCGGTTTAACAAATCAGCGCGCTGAATTCGAGCTACTGTCGGCTCTGTGACAGCATAGTGGACCGTCGGTAGTTTGTTGGGTACCAGAAATTTGGTTGATGTCAATAAACAGATCGATAACGTGAATGGTGTGAGGTAAGGTTTCAATTTTGACGATGTAGCAAACTTTAGCTTTACTTTATCTATATGCTAGCCAGCTATGGTAGCACGCTAACGTTATAACATCGCCAGTTTACCTAAGCTAAGCTAGTTAACGACATGATGAAGAGTTCCCCTTGGTTAAGCGTTAGGCAAACTTGTCGGTAAGCTAAGTTAATTCGTTTGTGTGATAAATGTTGCTTTTAAAGCTCTGGATATTGTTCTTATGTCCGCAGTTTTACAGGAATGGACAATGACAGGATGGAGGTGGGAAACCAGAAACCAAACATCCATGTGGAGGTGCACGTTAAATCTCACAGGTGGGTTTTCAGAGCAGTTTAAAACATGTCAGTGAATTAATGTAATGAGTCCAAATTAAACCACAGAGCTAACCACGACTACAGAAAAGTCACACACGCTCAGTTTGTTACAAGCTTAAAGAGAGTGTGCACTAAGTAAAATTTTTTGGCAATTTGTGGCAGCGGACCTTTTAACAAATGTCACTTTTTTGGACATTTGCATACATTACTTATTGTTGCAAGAGTCTAGTAACATTCTTACAGAAACAGAAAACCCTCTATATTGGTATTTGTGTGATATCATGGATGGGAGAATAATCAATAAGCGATATAGCTGAAAAATGTATGTTGATTATGTTTAATTTCAGTCAATACTAACCATTATTGATACCTTTTAATGACATGCTGTTAATAAAGACCAGTGGAAAAATGTTGAATTTAACAACTTTAATAATCATGACACACAGGTAATACTTTTATTGTCAAAACAACATTGAATGTGCACACAAAGAAATAAGCAGAGATGTTCCAAACTTTTTATACAATTTTTTTCCCTTACTGATAAAAATCTGATACCTGAATTTTGGGTTCTGGCCTGTACTGAGTACTGATCTCATACCAATGCGTTAAAAAAAAAGTAAGGTTTTTTAATCTATGTACTACTAACACTGTATGGATGTCATTAGATTGCTATTATTGTGTTATGACCTGATACAGGTTAAAATTTTGTATAACACGATCAGATACATACAGAGAATTAATGCCATAACATGATATGGAGGAAAACAAAATCTCCATCCAGGGGCAAAAAAGTGGCATACAGACACACCTGTTAAATGACTGTCAGTTTGTTTATCACTCCATTATCAAAAGATATGAGAGGCTGTGTATGAGCCATCGCAAATTCATTATGTGTTTCATGGTGGTTTGTATTTAATGCAGTTAAGTCAAACTGTTGAACATTTTATTGAACAATTTTCTCCTATTTCTCCTATTGCTATTACTTTATCATTAGAGCTAAATCAATTGTTATCCACATGATAATAATTGTTTAATTTGAGCTATACTTTGGTGTGCACTTTCAAATTGTTTTCTGTTCATGTTCATGTTTCAGCACAGCTAAACAGTCTGATGTGAAGCTACATGTTCTAGCTCTACTGAATCGCCACAGCATGGTTTTTGGAGACTACAGATGGACAGAGTTTGATGAAGAATTTCTGCAGAAAAATGTGAAAGCTGTGGTTCTAGTTGATATCAACCGAATGGTAACACATTGTTTTGTTTTTTGATTATGTTTTTCATTCAAAGAAATAATCGTGCTCTGCCATCATTTTTTAAAAATTCTTTCTATTAACCTTTTTCCCCCACCTAAGCCCATTGACTTGAAGAGTTGCTCTCTCTCCATTCACATCTACACTCTTAATGAGGATGGACCCAGCATGCTCAGTCTGGAGGAGGATGAGGAGCTTTCAGCAGCCAATCACTGGCTGCTGCCAGCAGGTGACACTGAGTGGAGGATAGTTTATTGAACAGAACATCATGCTCAGAAAATCTTGCTCAGTTTGATTTATTTGCAGTTGAAGTCGGATAGCCAGGCAAGAATGAATTAATACAGGAAGCAATCATTCTAAGACACGCCCCCTGTGTGTGAGACGGGGTTGTCAGTACATCTTTCAGACTGAGGACTGCAAACTTCAGAGAAGGAAAAGGACGAGGGAACACTGATTGACACTCCATGTAGGCTTCAAAGGAGGCTGTAAAAAGTGTGTAGAGGAAGTGATGCTGTGTGTGCTCAGCTTTGATTCATGTCTCCATCTGTATATATGTTTTAAAAGTGTTAAGTAGTCATACAATGAGTAAAAAAAAATCATGCATATTTAAAAGGGAAACAAGCCTTCTCCACCAGAATCTAATTGTGAGGTGTCAAGAGATTCCTAACTATAACATTAAAAGTATGAATTATAGCCTGATCAATAGAGGAGGCTCTTTAAGGCTAATTGTTGTATCAATAATTGAGAGTTATTAAAAGACATCTGCTATATTTTCTCTTTTTCTTTTTTTCTTAACACAAACAGACAATATTGAAACAGAGATAGTCTCTTTAAATTAAATCAAACTAAATTTGGCATTTCTGTACTGCATTTTTTTCCCACTTATTGGCCAACAAATCTACAGATTCATTTATATAAGCTGTTATCAGCTCTAATATGAATGGGCACTGGTACAAGTGAACAGTGTCACAGGAATGGTTGGTGTTTCTTTGAGTTTTGTTACTTTATTTCTGCAGTGAAAACCTTTGAATTCATTTGAATCCAGTCTAATATCATTGAATCCAACCTGACCAAAGCCCCCTTTATGGAGAAAACTTCACCTGCTCTGTAACCACCATTTAAGCTTAGAAGGGATCAATTTTGCATCACCGAAAGAGAAATCAAGGCTGGGTCAAGCGTAGATTTCAAGGCACCTGAGCTGAAATGATTCCTCAAGTAACTTGATTACTAAAAATATTGTGTTAAATGGTTATTTTCTCTTCTGTACATTCACTATTGCTCTCTAATAAAGTAAAAGTATTTCTTATCTGATTAATCAATAGAATAATTGATGTAATACTTGAATATTAAAAGACTAACAGCTGCAGCCCTAAAAGGCACAGCTAACGTAATAATTAGAGCTGCAAAGATTAATCAGATTAATCAAGCAAAAGAAAATTATTAAGAATTAAGAAAATATTTGCCTACTGTGTTGATAATCAATTAATCATGTCAGTCATTTTCAAGCAAAAATGTCAAAAAATTGGTTAAATGTAAGAATTTGCTGCTTTTCTTTGTCAGTTATGACAGTAAATTAAGCCTCAGTCTTCTGGTTCTGGACTGTTGGTCGGACAAAAGAAACAATCTGACGTCACTTTGGGCTCCAGGAAATTGTGATGAGGATTTTTCACAATTTTTTGTGTTTCATATATAGCATGGTAAACACTCTATATGCATGTTTGTCTTTTCATGCCACTAAAACGTTTTATCTTGGATTAATATTCCCCTAAAATGACTGGAGCTCCGTTTGTTTTTTTACAGCTGAATTCCATGGGATCTGGGAGAGTCTGGTATATGAGGGTGGAATCAAAACTCAGGTAGAAAATCTAATAGCAGATGAGAAATGAGAGAAGATGATTACATAACCTTTTCATACTGATTAACTTAGCGTTGTTTTCATTTTCCTTCAGCTCCTGGATTATGTCACAACAACAATTTACTTCTCAGACAGAAATGTCAACAGCAACCTGATTTCATGGAACCGTGTTGTGCTGCTTCATGGTAAATAACTAATGAGGAATAACAGTAATATTTATCGCTTGCGTTGTCTGATGTTGTGCGTAAAATAACTGATTTATTACTTTGTGTCTGCCCGCGCTCAGGGCCCCCGGGCACAGGGAAAACGTCACTGTGCAAAGCTCTTGCCCAGAAGCTGTCAATCAGACTGTCAAGTCGGTAAGTCACTCCTCATTTTAGTGAAACTGCTTTAGCGGTGACTACACCTGTTTTTTTAAATTTCTCAGTGCACTCCTCTCCCTGCAGGTATTCTTATGGGCAATTTGTCGAGATAAACAGCCACAGCTTGTTCTCAAAATGGTTCTCAGAGGTACACTTGGCTCCTTTATGTGAAATTGTTCAATTGGAGAATTCTCTAGATTGGAACTGATAATCGTTTGGTAGCTAATCGTGCCTTTGTTACAGAGCGGTAAGCTGGTCACAAAGATGTTTCAAAAGATCCAACAGCTGATTGATGACAAAGACGCTCTTGTGTTTGTTCTGATTGATGAGGTAAAGATCTGAGTAATTAACTTTAATTATGTTTGAGTACTGTCCTTGATTTTCCTTCTAAGTTCACTGAAATAAAACAGAAGACTTTCTTGTGCACTTGTTGTACCTTATCCCATGTTCTGGAGTGTCTCTGCTGTTCCCTTTGTGAACCTGTTGTATGATGGGTAGGTGGAGAGTCTGACAGCAGCTAGAAGTGCCTGCCAGGCAGGAACAGAGCCCTCTGACGCCATCCGAGTAGTTAACTCTGTTCTCACTCAACTGGACCAGATCAAACGGTCAGGAAGCAAAGTAGTCTATGTACTGTTTTAAAACTTCTGTCTTACTGCATATGACACCAAGCGCCTTCATTTTGCATTCTTCCAATCATATTTCAGACATTCCAACGTTGTGATCCTGACGACCTCCAATGTGACAGAAAAGATCGACCTGGCGTTTGTGGACAGAGCTGACATCAAGCAGTACATAGGACCTCCATCTGAGGAGGGCATCTACAACATTTACCTCTCCTGCCTGGAGGAGCTGATGAAGGTGACCAAACACTCGGGCAACAGTATTTCAAGATTTCTGTAGAAACGGGGGTCACTATCTTCATACAAGACAGAATTATGGTGGTCATGATGTGCAAGGCTCAGCAGATGGAGGGTTATCGGTTCAATCCCCGGCTTCCCCTGTCCAGATGTCAAAGTGTCCTGGGTTCCTTTCCATGGTTAGGCCAGCATCCTGCATGGTGTCTTGAAACCAAAACATTTGACTGTGAGATAATTAGTGAAACTAGGAAGAATGGTGGCCTCCTGCTTTGATTATTTTTCCTTTCCTTTCCTTTCCTTTCCTTTCCTTTCGATTCTGATACCTGAGTTTGAACATCTGGCTTTACTGATACCAATACTAGAGCTCTTTTTTTATATTTATTATCATCATTGTTCTTGTTGATATTAAGATAATTCTTTATTAGTCCCACAATGAGGAAATTTGCTGTGTTACAGCAGCAAAGAGGATTGCAAAGTAGAAAAACGCATCAGTCAAAAGATGAAGTAACAGAATATAAAGAAAGTGAAAGTTGAATTCACACCATTGTACACAGGAAATGTAAGGTAAAGACATTCATTTGAACTGTAGGCTGGAATTGCAGGCTTCACACGCAAATGGGTGTAGGAGGTCAAATTGTTAATATGCTACTCTTTTAATGTTAAAAAAAAAAGAAAAATAAAGTGTCACTAAATAAATAGTAACAAATTTTGGCTATGGGATTAAAATTGCATTATTAAATATTCATAAAAACATAAGACAGTAGAATTTGGATCATTATAATGAACACTGACATGAGTCAATTATCCGATTAGTGAATTAAATACACAACACTTGATACCAATATTGGATCAAATCAGCCCCAACTGTAGTGAGTTGATAAATTAGAATTTCCCATATGTCTTTGCTTCATGACGTGTGATGTGCAGTGCCAGATCATCTACCCGCGGCAGCAGCTGTTCACCATATTTGAGCTTGAGACGATGGGCTTTGCAGAGAGCGAGGTGTCCAAACACAGTCTGAGACTGAGGAACATTGCTCTGTGAGTACAGCCTCCCATAATGCAATTGCACCCCAAATCACTCTGTGCTCTAATCATAACACCGAGTGTCTGTGAGCGCTGAACCAGCCAGAGGCTAATGTTTTGTTTTTGTTTTTCATTTCCAGAAAGAGCAAAGGTTTGAGTGGAAGAGCTCTCAGGAAGTTACCATTTCTAGCCCACGCACTGTTCGTAAAGGTGAGTATTTGATTGTCGTCTGCAGAGAGTGTAGGGAAAAAAGAGTCATATTGTTTTTTAATGTCATTTGTTTGCCTGCAGACACCGATAGTGACTCTTGAGAGGTTTCTGGAGGCTATGGATCAAGCAGTGGATAAACAGAAGGAGGAAAAAGCTAACCTGGTCAACGGTGTCTGAATTCATTACAATGCCCAAAGGCTGACAGATGATTGTTCATGACCTCACCTTGTTTGTTTGTAGCTTGGAAAACCACGACTAGAATCTTTTTAGAAAACTAAATCTATTCATCTGGCAGCACTAAATTTTAACAAATCTTTAACATAACTTCATTCAGGTAATTTCCTTGGTGCTACCACCTTAACAGACCAAATCCGTGTGGGTGTCAGAGCAGGTAGTTTGGCTTACGATGGAGTACCCAACGCTTGAATTTTCTATGTGCTATTAACCGAAGTGTTTACTCTGTTCTTAGTTTCAAAGCGATATTTTTGTGTAACATGAAGCTGTAACCTTAACAGCGTCAGCTTCTTTTTGTTCTCATGTTAAAGAGAGAGTTCAGATTTTTATTGGCAAACATTTTTGTCTTTTTTTTTGTATTGAAATCACTACATACACATTAGCTCAATCTGTGGATTTTGTAGGAGATTTCCCATTGAAATGACAGCTCATCAGACAGAAATGAAGCGCATTCCCATGATTGGCCAGAGGCTTCCACTATTTTTGAGTGGAACCATTGTAATCAAGGATGGGTCATCAACAGAGTGTGTTAGACAGCGCACAGCAACCCGTAGAACATGAACACGCCACTGGTTTCTAAGGAAAACCTGGGGCATGTTGAATCTTTAAATAGTGTGCACCATTTTGCTATGGTGTCTGGATTGAACAAGATGTTTCCCCAAAATGGTGCATAGAACTATAAAGTGTATTTGTTCACAGGCCCATCTTGACCTTTCCACCATGGCGGCAACATTGACGTAATGCAGCAATAAGCCTAAGTGGTCATTGCAGCATCAATGTATAATCTGTCTGTGACAGAGCCTATGTGTGGTGTTTGCTTTTGTTAACTGGTTTCATTTTCTGCTGTTAATTTCTATAATACAAGCTGCCTTCTCACTGAGATACCTCCATCCACAGGATCTATAGAATAAGCTAATGTTTATGTATAATACCAACTTGTTGAAAAATGTGAGCTGTCCTTTAAGCATGCTGTTTTTTGTACAATTCATGTGTTTATATGTTTTAAAAATGATGTTCCTCATACACCATCGGTTAAAATGTTTCTGTATTTATGCTAACATTAAATCCTCTTTAAACTCTTTGGATTTATATGTTCATTACAACTTTATTTTATATATAATATTGTAATAAACCATATGGTTTAAGTGTGTGATTGTGTCGGTTTACATTCCGCTGTTGAAGAACATGCATTTTGGAGATTTTAACAAAGCCTCTGGGCCACCACTTGGTGGCGTACAGAAGCTTCCTCACAGCTTTACACATGGAAAGAGATTTTTATGTGGTGTATTTTATGAGATGCATGATCATCATAATAAGGGCAGTAAGTGAAAACGCGTTGCAATAAAATCAGATAGCACTTGACCTTGACTCTCATGTAAGACGAGTAAATAGGTTTGCTGAGTAAATTCAGGAACCTCCACAAATATAAAATGTACATATGCAAATGTGGAAGTAAAAAGGTTTTACTTGAAGTGTAATTGTGCAGCTGACACAGTAGCCCTTTAGGAGTCAGGCCCTGCACAGGGATTTATGATTATACTGTCTGACTGTGCACATGGCTGCCACCAATTTAACCTGAAAACAAAACTGTTGAAAGATGATTCAGTTAAGAAATGTATCAGTCGTACGCACAGTTTACATGAGCAGATCAGTGGCTCCATTGTTCGTATGAACATGTTTTGCATTCTGTGAATGCTCTGCTGCTTTGCATGTCAGCTGCCGGGTTCAGACAATGTGCCCTTTGTTTGTTGTTGGGCAACAGCTTTTTCACTCCACTTCAAAGGTGGATTCTGTCGGCTGTTCCTGAGTGTAAAAGAAAAGCAAACACTGAGTTCATCTTTATTCACACGCTTCGTTCCGACTCAAGTCTAATCACTGTCACCTTAGAAATGACCTTTTGTGGGTGTTTCATTGAGCACATTTCACATGAAATTCTGCTGGATTTGATTTTAGTTTCTAAAGTCTGCGGTTAAGATCAAGCAAAAGATTTATACTCTCTTTATACTCTAATCAAGGCCTTCAAGGACAGATTTTTCTTTAAGTATTGGGTTTTACGAGAAACCCAGAATGGATTTTCCCTAGCACACAAAGCCCCCATTTCATTAAGGAAACATAACTGTTGTTTGTGTGACTTATCCCTTTAATGTCACAGTATCTCTTTACACACCTAATTGTTTGGCGCCCACTATTTTCATACACCAATGAAGTTTTTATGTGAGATGAATCGCACGAGGAAGCTGTACTTTTCTCTAATCTGATCAATGATTACAAAGTGGAGAGAAAAAAGGGAGGCAGATAGAGAAAGGGAGAGCTGTAGGAACGGGCATGGTAAATAAAACCATAATTGCTCTGTCTGGAGGCCCTTTTTCTTTTGACTGTAGTTGGTCCAAAACCAGGCGGCTGTTAAAAGGCAATCAAGACGGAGAAGGAAGAAAAGTCAAAAGCCTTATTGTTACAGGGTTTTATCGCAGTTTTCAAGCAGCTTGAAAATGTCAGAAAACTCCAAACAAAACAAACAGTCTGATGTTTATCCTCTCAACCGTTGTTCAGGTACATGGCTGAAAGCAATGGAATATCATCACATGTGCCAATGGTGATTCACATAGGGAGGGGATTAACTTACACACATACTTATAGGCATGTTAAGAAGAAACTGAACAGAGCTGAGCACACAAAACCATGGAAACTATCACTCATTTCTCTGAGTAAAAATCACAAATTGTACTTAAGTTTAAGAAGTTATGATTTAGGGGAGACTGGGGATGGTAGTAACACTTTTTTAGGCACCAGCGGCTGCGCTAGATCTCTCAAACTTTGAAATAGGGCACCCACAAATTAAAATTACTTAGACGTCTACTACACTATCACCGATTATGTCAGTTAATGTCAAATACAAAGAGTTCTGTTGTTACAACCTACCCCACTACTAGGTTTAGTTGTAACACTATCTGGGGACCCATGTAACCGTGAGAGGTAAATTGTTCCAATTGATCCTTTCCAAGTCTTGCCCTTTTTGGAACCTTGGTCAACATTCTCCTTTCCTGTTTCCTGTATTTTGTGCTAGTCTATGTTGAAAAGAAAAACTAATTTTGTAAATGATTAAATAATGTTTCTAGGGCCCTGTAAAATCAACATGTATACAGTCACATCTTAAGTTAGCTAATGTAGCAAATTTGCAAAACACTAGCTGACTAGCTGGCTACATCAATCATTAGCTAACTCATTATATCAATGGCTATGTTTATGTTAGCTAACATAAAATGTGACCATATATATGTCACTTTTATAGGTACCACAGCAATATTGTTTAACTACCTTCAAAATTTGGTTTTCTTTTCAACATAGACTAGCATACAAAGTATAATTAAATAAAGGAAACAGGAAAGGAGAAAGCTGACTTAGGTTCCCACGGATATCAAGCTTGGAGCACAGAGCAAAAAGGGGAAATTAGGGTCAATTTAAGAAAGAACTTGATTCAAGAATAAAGAAGAATAAGGTGAAAGATTAAGAGTGAAAAAAACACGTATTTCTTCTAAATCTTAGACATTATCAGACAGTACCAGAGTGGTAAAGTACACACATTCTTCACTCAAGTAGAAGTACAGATACTTGTGTTAAAAAAAAAAAACAAATGTTAAAAGTAGAAGCACTGATCTAACTTCTATAGATTCTGAAATGTACTCAAAGTGTAAAAGTGAAAAGTTGCCCTCTAAAGGACATTTCTACCTGCTGTTTCTGTGCAAAGCCAACTGAACCTCACTTTTTCTATGCAGTCACTGATTCTCCCCCGCATCTGTTTTAGTTAGTCTTTTACATTGTATTTGTCTTGTTACATCTTTCGTGCGCAGTACGCACAGATGGATAAACCAGTGAATCATCTTCTTTATGTTACTGTCCCATTCATTTAGGTAGAAATCAGTCAGTGGGGAAGGCAGCGCACAATGAGGCAAAATAAAAAATAATCAATAATTCCCCTTAAAAGCATTTTAACTAAAGTAACAAGCCTGTTTTGAAAATGTACAAAGAACAGATACTTCTCTTAAAATGTACTGCATGTAAATACTTCAAGTACTGATAGCTGAAAACTAATGCACACTACAGTAACAAAGTATTTGTACTCTGTAACTTCCCACTTCTGGCCATTACATAGTTAACTGTTTTAGCATGTGCATTTGAAGGTAGCAAGAATGCAAAGCATCAAATTAAATTAGAGAAACTGCTACTTAAGGTTATTTACATCAAACCATTTTATGTCCAATACAATGATTGCTAGGCAAAAAATAATATAGAAAAAACTTACGTACCTGAATAGCAGTTTTTTAGTCACAGGATCCACACTGTTGGTCACAGAGATATGCCACTTCTTCTACAAGCTCTAAAAGAAATTATGAGTGGATTCCATCACCTCATCTCTTTTCTGATTGGTTAAACTGACTTTTACCCCTTTTCTGTGCGCATGCGGTGGCTCAGCTCAGCACGGCAGGGATTTGCCTCTTCATTACAACAGGGCTACCTGCTTGAAGACATGTCTTAAAGCTTAGTCAAGCAGCCATAAAAATGGATAACAAACACCTTCCTTTGAATTATTAACACTAAAAGTCCCGTGTTATATTGTTATTTAAAAACCTTTAATCATAAAGAATAGCTAACTTTGGGGTTTTTAATCAGCAGTAACTTAACACGACTCCTAGCCGACTGAAAGTGAACATGAAAGAGTAAAATAAGGCAGATAACTTAAGGTACAAACAGCAACTTCAAACCACAGAGATTCAGTTGAAGGCAACAAACGTACTGAGAGCTGAACACAAAAACATTGTTCTCTCTGCTCTACTGCACATACGGGTTGAGTCTTGCAACACACCTGTTTAAGGGGGAGAAAGGTCGGCACGGGTTGGCTGCAGAGGATAAGATGTCACCACGACCCACTTGGCAGTGAGTTGGATGCGCTATGGCTCCACTCCAGAGAAAGTCCATCTTGGGTACAACTTGGTCGTTGGCACGCTCAAAGTGGTGATGGAAAAGCGAATCAGCATGGCTTGGTTTGACTCTGTATGGCAAAAAGTGCCAATGGAAAAGCCGCAAGTGTTACAACTAACCCGGTGTTACAACAGTCCCAATTCTCCCACAATGATATGATCTTTAAGATGATGAAAGTTTAGAAAAAACCTGCACCTTTGCCAGCATGATGATCTGCATCCTCTGTACAAATACGCGCCGAGAGCCCATAAAACTAAAGCTGTGTCAGGTCTTCTCAATTCTTCATCTTCATGACAGCCTTTGAGGATAAACCAGGACTTTTATCCAAGTGAACATTGCCCTTAAAAGACAACTTCAGCTCTCTCTGTCTGTCTCTGTTCTAAACTATCCTGTCAGAAACTGTACGAATAGTTGTTTCTGCTTGAGTTCTGAGATTTTCCTTTCTTTTGCATCCCATATGTATGTCATCCATTTAAGTGGGATGTTTGAGGGAGTAGCAGAAAGAGGATGAGGGAGAGGTACCTTGTAAAGAGGCAGAATCCTGGGAGGCAGGCTGCAAAAAGAAATGGTGATAATTAGGCACGGCAAGTAGGATCAAAGAAGGCTGCCATCAATGAGCTATGCAAATGGCGGCTCCTCCTGTCAAACACAGACAGTGATCTGAGGGTCCTGTGTCTATGAGAAGTCAAATGGCAGACAAATTGACAGGAAGAGCAATATAACTGCACTCCACATTCATCATGGTATGGTAGTGAATTTGGGACACTATCATATAGTAGGATTCTCACAGAAAATAAGATGTTCTGTCAGTAGCACACAGAGTAAATGTCTCATGTTCCTCCAGGCAAAGCTCCTGTGTTTAGGTAATAACGGATAAAGATAAGGTCTTGTGCAGACGGGCTGTAATTTCTTCTATGACAGCAGCATTGAATGTGTGAGTGAGTGATAGACTCCAACTGTATAATAACAGTTTATGTCTTGATAACATGCACAGATCAAAGTAACATCTCTCCTCGTCGTGAATATAATCTGCACAGGAGTGGAATATTTACAAAACACTAACATCACCTTCATGTTTTCATAAGGTTGCCTGAGTAAATGAATATTCATAACACTTGGCATGTGCACCAGGCCCGCTTTAACGCCCTGCCAAAGGAAACAAACTATAAAAGAGCTTTTGATGTCTGCTGGGTTAAAGTACAGCATGTACTTCTTCCTGCTTCTCTTCTATAAACAAAAGTTTATCTTCACCATGTGTTGTGCACAAACCTAAAACAATTAATGGAAATTGTAATAGGCAGCCTGCAATTGTGTGGTTAGCACACAAGCACAACCATCCACTAAATAATAGTGTTATTAATTGCACATTGT
Organism: Lutjanus erythropterus; assembly: GCF_056507025.1. Classification (NCBI taxonomy): domain Eukaryota; kingdom Metazoa; phylum Chordata; class Actinopteri; order Lutjaniformes; family Lutjanidae; genus Lutjanus; species Lutjanus erythropterus. Next base: position 21,883,766 of record NC_139325.1, on the reverse strand, counting down.
GTGTCTATCCGTATACGCCACAGAATTTGGTAAACCTCAGTGCTTTAACAGACCAAGATCTAATTTGGGTTGATGTAATCCATCATAAATTATGTCTGGTTTATATGTGATCAGGTCTATGTCCAGATAGATCTATTATGTGATCAACTTTTACCTTTTGGTGTTCAGACTGGTTTGATTGAGAGGAACCTGTGATACAAACTTGCCTACAAACTAATGTGACCAATAAAATAATAAAAGCCTCGCGGTCATAAATCAGAAATCTTTGAAAACCATGAATGGAGCTGAAGGGAAACTTACACCAACAGAGGACGCGGTTTTACGTTCAACGACACATGAGCTGCCAAACCAGTGTTCAGAGTGTCAAGGTAAACAAAACATACAACCGGAAAACGAATTAATGTGCTTTTCAAAATATTATTACAATTGGTAAAACTGGATAGAAAAACAACTAGGTGTAGCAGAACGAATGCTAATTAAAATAGTCCACTCAGAGGTTCTCTCATTTTAATAACTATCCTATTGTACACATTGTTTTATCATATTTTTTCATGTGTTATTGTCTTGACCTTTATACTGTCTTGTGTTGTTATGCATCAATATGAAAAGATAAATTTCTTGTCCATGAAAGTAAACTTGGCAATAAACCTGATTCCGATGTAGTAAAACTAACCACCATGCTGGCTGTAGCTTATCAAATGTGAGGATTTGCTTGGTGAAGACTTTGGCTTTTCCACACATCTTCCAAAAATGTGCAACAAATCTCAGATCAAGGACATCAAACCTTACAGGGACAAATGGCTGGAGCACACTATTATATTTACACTATTTAAGCCCCCCCCCCCCCCTCCACTCCTGCTCTTTTTTCCCTTTTAAATACCTCAAACAAGTTTAAGACTTTACTTTGGCCTACATGCTAATTTGTTATTATTTTAGACATTCTTTAATGACATCCATTATTTAAAACAATCAACTTGCTGTGATTAATCTGCTTAAAAAGACTGTTGCACCTGCCTTCATGAAACCCATGTAGAAAACAATTAGAAATTCTTTTTAAAAATACATTAATTAAATGTTGATATTGGTCTAAATCACTGCTTTTTCCTTTGTTTTTGTTTTTTAGTTTTTATTCTGATATTGCTTTTTACTGTTTTCTGTTGCTCCAATGCTAATACTGACTTTACAGTTTCTATGTTCATCTTTTCAGTTTTTCTGACATGTTAAGTTTATTTTAGTACATTTGTATGCGCTAAGAATAATAATAATAATAATAATAATAATAATAATAATAATAATAATAATAACATTTGTCATTATTTTTTTAAGTATAGCCATATAGATTTGATGTGTATATTCGTCTGTTTACGTAACAATTTTGTATGGAAGCATTTGTTTTTTTATTCCAAAAAAGTTTTCATATGCACATGCGCTCTTCACATTTTCTTAATTTTTTGTTCACTGAAATTGTTTGCGCCAAATTGCTGTTTTATTTTGTAGAAGCGAGAACCGGAAGTTCCCTTCATGTTGCGTGTGCATTGACACTTGGGCTCTGTGATCTTCTCTGCTGTGTTCAAAGCGCTCCCACACTCAGTCGGACTGAAGGGAAGCCTGGAGAGAGACAGCGAGTGTGTCCTGCTGTCTCCCTCACACATCACCTCCACTCGTTCATCTCGTTCGTGCTCGGAGACAGCTGATTCTTCAATGAGCCCGCGGTTTAATCACCGTCCTCTGGATGAAGTTGGAGTTTTCTTCTCGCAAAACAAACACAATGTGACCATGTTGAGTCAGTGACTGTTATCCGGAGTACCTTTATTGATCCAGGGAAGAGGGACTTAAGAATGGGCAAACTTCAGTCAAAACATGGTAAGAAATGTTGGAGTTCTGAGCACTGAATCACAAAATATTTCAAGTATTTTCATCTTAGTGTTCATATAATAGAATAAAATTAACGAATGTCTATTTTGCATCCTTGTTTCCTCGTGGATCTGAAGCGTGTAAGCGCCGAGAAAACCCTGAAGGTGAGGACAGATCACATTGTATAATGGAGTTTGATATGCTGATGTGATAAATCATAGGCCGAGTTTAAGATTTAGGTGAAACCTGCTGATCGGTGTGTTTAATCCCTGTCTCAGGAGACAGTTTTGTTGTGAACGCCTTCCTCCGGAGAGGGATGGAGGAATGTGAGAGGTACAGCGCGACGGATCACAAGCTGAAGAACATGCAGGTATCAGACATTTTTGTCTCTATTTCACGTTTATTTTCTCTTTCTTCTTTGTGACAATGAGCTCAACAACAAAACCAGCTGATTTTGATCCCCTGTTTTTGATTAAAAATAAATGAAAAGACTGTAAAGCTATTAAGTTTTCCCTTGAATGATTACAAGGACTGTGGTTAAACACATTTTAATGCTGACTTCAAAGCATTTTTCAGGAGTAAAACAAAAAAGGATTTTAGTAAACATCGAAAAAGCTCTCTGATTTATCATGATCTGTTTCAGTGGTGAAATGTTGACTGTTTCTCTTAGAAATAACTATTGCATCCCCTCATGTTGTCAGGGAGTCTGCAAGCATCCAATAATCTGAATTTTAAATCATCTTAAAATGTCTTTAATATGATTTTGACAGGTCACTTTAATGAAATTGCATTAACTTCAGTCCCACTTTTAAGTGTGTTTTTGGAAAAAAAATCATGCTGTAACAGCTTCAAAATGTTGAACCAGTAACCACAAATGCAAACTGTGCATGTACTTTTTGCCAGTGTTACTCTTAAAATGCCAGCAGAAACCTTGTATGTGCACCATTCGTGTTTGTTTTAACAGTTTTACACTGACAACATTCATAATTTATTATCTAAAAAAGTGTGTCAGGTGTGTGTGTGCGTTTGCATGAGCTGATGGGACGAGTCTGTCTGGCACTTCAAAGACGATCTGAGAACTTCTTGACTGAACTGTATCCACCGAGCGTGTGTGAAGACATGCTGATGTCTTTGCAGCGTTGTAGCTTGTTGTTCTTTCTGTCATGTCTGGCTCCGGCACAACACTGCAGCGGTTATTCCCCTGCCAGCATCATTGGATGGGGTTATGACAGGCATGAGCCCCGTGTGTGTGTGTGTGTGTGTGTGTGTGTGTGTGTGTGTGTGTGTGTGTGTGTGTGTGAAGCGGCTTGGCAAAGCAGCACACACACTCACACAGACAGACACAGCCTGGATGGAAAGGTAGTCGTTTCTCAGACTGAGCTGAGGGATATAAAGTTTGCTCTTGTGGCTGCTGGCATCATGACTCAGGGCTGTGTCTTTTTCCTCAATGCCTCCCATTCTAGTGCGGCTCCCAGCGGGCAGCCCTCTGTGGCATAACATTACATCACTTCAATTAGTGTGTCGTTTTGAGGGGTCCAAGAGCCCCAGAGCTCACAGACAGACAGACAGAAAGCTGCGAGGAGTTCACACAGAGGTACTGACGGTCTGTGAGGTGGGTGGTTGTAATAGTGGAAGAGTTATAGATTATATCAGGGCTATAAACCGCCCACTCATGGCAAATTAAAAGAGAACTTTACTCTGCTTCAGAGCGGGCTGAGTTCACACTCCCCAGAAGGGAAACCACCAGAGGCACCGGCTTGACACTTATTAGTAGGTGGGTCCCACCCTCACTTCTATCAAAGTCCTGCGGCTGATTTATTTTGCGTCATTAGTTGGTTACATTAGAGGCTCGTTCGCAGACCAGAACGGGATCAGCATTTAACAAACCAGCCCCTCACTTTTCCCGCTTTCTTTGAAACTAACGCAGGTCGATGGAGAATGGTTGGACGAGCCAAAGTGCAGTCACATCTGTTACTGACATATACTGGTCCAGATATGTATAGATGGTACATAAGACGTGAAAGAAATGTTTCTACATCACATGCTTTAAAGGGGCAGTAAGTGATTCTGGAGACAGATGGATTGTTGAGTCTCGTTTCCAAGTCGTCAAATTATCGACACGTCCGATAAGAGGCTCGGAGATGGTTGAGTCTTGACTCTTGTTGTTGGGAATGAGCCTCACATGTTACAAACCTGTGATTGGCCAAAGTCTCCCTTAACAGGCTACATTTTCTAAAGCTTGAAAACAGAGCCCAGGAGAAGTGTAGTTTTCTTGAGTTACAATATGCTTAAAGATTATTATGGAGGTTTTGTCCATAAGGTTAGTTCCGAAATTAACCAGCTTTAATCAGAGATAACATGCTGGGTGTAACAAAACCCAGAGTATGATGACAAATGGAGATCAAATGATTAGTTGATAAATTGATCAGTCCCTTGATCAGTCCGGGAGATTAATCGACTACTTTTTTGATTACGTTTAAGTAATTTTTCAAACAAACATGCCAAACCTTCTCTAGTTCCAGCTTCTCTAAGGATTCACTGCTTGTCTGTGTCTAGTGCGACATGTCTGTGGGTTTTGGACTTGCTTGGTTGGACAAAACAAGCATTTGAAGATGCCACTTTGGGCTTCGGAAATGTTATTGTATGGTTTCAGTATTTTCTGACATTTTGTAGAACAAAACAATAATATATTAATTTGAAAACGGGGCTGCACGATATGATAAAAAGAAAAGAAAAAAAAAAGATTATTTTGACAGATATTGTGATTGCACTACGATTCAGGATTACTGGGAATGATCATTTTTACATCACAAATTGAATTTTCACTGAAGAAACTATTCAAATCTTTGATCATGTGATATTTGTTCTTCAGTTATTTTCATAATTGATTCATCTGTCTATCATTTTCTCTATTTTTGGATTGGTTGTTTGGTCCATAATGTGTCAGAAAATGGTCCAAGATGACATCATTGAGTGTCTTGTTTTGTCCACAAACTAAAAGTCTTCACTGTTTATTGAAACAAAGGAGTAAAGAAACCAGAAAATATTCACATTTAGGAAGCTGAGATAAGAGAATTTTGACATTTTGTCTTAAAGAAAAATACTGAAAACAATTCATTCGTTATCAAAATAGTTGGAACACAGTTTTTTTATTACTTTGATATAGAGCTGCAACTAATGATTAATTTCATTGTCTATTCATCTCTTATTTTGTTTACTGTCATAGAGGAGTAAAGAAACTAGAAAATTCTCACATCCAAGAAGCTGAAATAAAAGAATTTGGACATATTTCCTTAAAAATGAGTCAAAAAGATTAACTGATTATCAGAATAGTTGGCTTAACTGAGGAGATTTCATGCTTGTCTTTGTTTAATGTGACATATCTTTGGATTTTTCACTGTTAGTTGTAAAAAAAAGATGCTATTGGAAGACATTGCTTTTGGCTTTTGGGATTTGTAATGAGCATTTTTCACAATTTTCTGGCATTTTGTAGATCAGAACAACATGAGGAGAATTTGTTGATGAACCAGTAATGAAAACATTGATTAGCTGCAGCCCTGTTGAGTATTCAATGACAGATAATTCAGTATATGAATGAAATTGATACTATGACGATATGGTGCATATATGCGTGCTATTATGTTGCAGAGGTAATATGTGACTTCCTGCTCATATATACAATGACAGCTCTTTTCATGCTTTTGAAACGAGTCCACTATGCCTACATTAATGTAAAGATAGATGATGTCCCCGGGGATGCTTTTCATGCTGTATAGTTTCCTATCTAGCAGCATGACTTTCAACACAGATAGAATTTATCTCCACTGTAAGACTGTAACTCCATTCCCACGTTTGATCCCTTGAACATACCGTTAATTAATTCTTCTCTAGGATTGCATTTCATTGTCACATTTCCAGATATAATTATTGGATTATGGGTTCTTAGATGTTTGGACCGTGATTAAAGAAGTCCAAGTCAAGTAATATCAGTAATTAGATCATTTTTTGAAGTTTTAGATCAATTACAGCCATACTGTGTCCTGAGTATTTTAGCATGAGGGTAGTACTCTTCGCCTCTGCAGTCCAGGTTGATGAACAGCAGGGACAGTTAAAATCACTTATGATTCGGTACAGGAGGAGATTGGCCAAACACACTGTTTAGCTCTGACCATCCCCCTCCTCATTGTCAAATGGGGGAGTAGGATTCCTGAGCTGTCTGGCTGCGACTTCAAAGCGCAGAGCTGGGAGTTATAAAAGGGCTCTGATATCAGTGGAGCCTCCGAACCCTCACCCCTCTATCCCCCTGTCCTGTCCTGGGGGATGGGCTGAAAGCGATGGAGCACAACCCGGGTGGTGGGGGCAAGCGCTAACAGGGCTCAATGTTAATGGGGTTTTTTTTCACTTGGATGGACATTTTTCCTATTTTCTGACATGTTATAGATGTTTCATCCCTACATTAAACATATCAATAAGCTTTAATCTTTGCTATTATTTTATACCTGCTAATAAATAGTAATAACCACAAAATATAATGTCAAAAATGAAAATTATTCAAATAAAAATCTCCTCCTGCTTCTTTTTAACTGGCTAATGTACTACTTACCATATGTAAATCATGAAAGCAAATCATGCTTTCCTACCCAATTCTAAACTCCATATTTGAGAGGCTGAAAAAGTAATTTTCCGCCATTACCAACATTACTTTGCTTTTAATTATTATCATTATTTTCAGCTGATCAGGCGTTAATCTTCCCCCTAGGCAAACAGGCATCCCTGGTTGTTGAGCCCTGGCAAACACAGTCTGTGTCCACACCAGTTCGTGTAAACCTGTGAATCTTCTCAATAAAGCTTCCATTTCTATCCAGCAAATCATGAATGCTTTGCCGAGCTTTAGCGAGAGATAACAAAAGATCAAAGGATGCGAAGACCTGTTTAAATATTGATGTTGCTGCAAAGCATGATTCAAGATTGCAGCTGACAGACCGCCTCCAGCGTGTAATCCTATAGGCTCCTTAAAGTGTGTGGTCTGAGTGGACAAAGAGAGCGTGATTCAGCAGGATGACTTGGCTCATCCTGGCTACAGACGTCAAGGTTTTGACACTTGGTTGCAGGTGTTCCAGACAGGCCTTACCTGTCCAAGCACCTGGTGTAATGTAGAAATATTACAGGTGAGATCAAAGTGGCAGTCACCCCCCCCCCCCCCCCCCCCCCCCAAAAAAAAACAAGCCTAGTCTGTAGTTATTGAATATGTAAAAATGCGGAAAACTGTTCACCCTGTACTTATCCAAACCTGTGTTCATTAGTGGAAGAGCTGTGTGAAGGTTCACTGTGTTTCACCTCTGGAAACATCAACACATCAACAGCCCCGACCCTCACACACACACACACACACACACACACACACACACACACACACACACACACAGCCTCTGTGCTTCATTTTGGAGCTTCAAACAGACATGCTTGGATGCCCAAATAATGACAGGCTAATTCAGCCTTTCAGCACCATCTTTTGTCTCAAAACTTCCCACAGACTTGGCCTGTGAGGAGGGAGTGTGTCAACATTTTCAATTCCACAACAAAGACTTTTATTATTCCACTTTGAAAGGTTAATAATATCACACTTGAAGTCGAAAAGGCTCGGTTAGGGGATTCAGTTTGGACGTAATGATGTGCCAAAAGCTCAGAGACACAAATTTATTTTGACTTTCGGAGAGTTACATAGCACTCACTCACCCCTCAATAATAAATTTAGTTTAAGAGCAGAGTTCCCAAGCAGCTCACTAAACTAATTGTAAGCTAATGTTTTTTTAACATTCATTTGGAATCTGTGAATAAGACTTTCCCCTTATATAAAAATCCTCATTTGGCGATCCTGCTTGAAATGGATGTTATGTTTGGACGATTCTGACGCCGGGCATTTGGGTATATCTTCTAGTCACCATGTTCATTTTGAGTGAGCAGTATTTGATTTGGATCTGAAACTGGGATATCTGTGTAATCTTAAGGCTGTGACCCGAAATGACATTTTATTTTTCAGTACACAGCCTGAGGTTTGAAACTGAGGTCATTTCTTTTTAGTTTTGAGTTGTTTTCCAGTCCGTCCAGTCAGTCACTCAGCTTTTTTTGGGGGATTGTTGCAACCTAAATGGACCCTTCCTAAATCCCACCCCTTTTTGCTCTGTGCTCCAATAACAGTTGAGCAAACTTGGTATCTTGGCCCACTTTCTCCTTTTCGTGTAAAAGTGACATATATCTTAATTAATTGATGTTCGTAAAATGCTGACATTAACAAACTTAAGATGTGAATATATGTCACTTTCAGTGGCCTTTCTATAATATCATGATGCAGATACTGATGTTTTAGGCATTTTCTGTAGTATAATTGTGGGAGCAAGTGAAAACTGCAAAAAAAAATGGTTGCGATATAAAAAAGTAAGTAATTCATTAAGAATCAAAGGGAACTTGTTCTGGTAATAATTAAACCACAGTCTGTTCTCAGTGTTCTAAGTAATATTACCAGCTCAAACTCAAAACAGCACAAAAATTCAAAAATGTCAAAGTGCCCAGAGCACTGATAAATGACAGTAAGAATGACAAACCTTTCTCTTTTCCTGTAAAGTAAAATAAAACATAAATAATAAGACATGGAGACAATTCATTGAGATGGACACGTATGACGTTTGCTACGATGGGTAGAACTCGCGAGAAGCTAAGATGATTGGCCTAATTTATGGAAGTTGCGGTGATTGGACAAATTTGCAAGGTTGTGCATAACGCAGAATTCATGGGGACTGGTTGAATTTGAGTTGCAATAGCAACATCGCAACCTCCTGTAAGGACTGGTTTTCATTCAGCTCCTGGCGAGTGTGTGAAAACTTCCTACAAGAAATACTCTCTTCAGCAACATCCCGTCACTTTTCACCTCTGCCTCTTCTTACAAATGACAAAAAAAAAAAAAATCCTGTCGCTGATGCGGCACCAGCGGGGAGCAATACATGCTGGAGACAAAAAGGTGTGCTCATATATGTACTGCTGCTTTTGAAGGGACTTGAAGGCATTTGGAGAGTTTGTTTTTTTCCACCTCTCTCTCTCTCTCTTTTTTTTTTTTGAAATTGGCTTCACAAGAAGGCGAGCTGTGAGCCTTCATCTCTGAATGAAAAGCATGTGGCTGGCATCCAGAACAGCGGGGTCTTTCAGCACGGCCCCGGCAGACATCTGTTCCTGGTTTGTACAGCAAAATCCTGGAGCAGGGAGAGGGGCTGTGGTGGAAATGGGGTGGGAGAAGGGTGGCGGGGAAGAGGAAAAGAGGAGGAGGAGGAGCGGGGGGTTTAAGGGTGTTTTTTTTTTTTTTCATCTGGGAGATATTTGAGGGAGTTTAAAGGTAGTGGGGGAAGGGGGCGCCCTGTCCACCGCATTGTTGAGCTGACCATTGATCTCACCTTTCCTTCTACATTAACATGTACCAGCTGTTAAACATGCTAATCACCGCCTTCTCCTGGGACTTCTTTTTCTACGTTGGTTGCCATTTGTCCAGAACAAACATTCACTTCTCTGTCAGTGTAAACATCATCACCTGGTCGGCTTCGACACTCGTCACAAGTGCGGGATGCTTGTTTTATCCATTCTTTCATGTTTGAGTGTTTCAGTGTGCATCTCCGCATGGCTTCGCCCGTGAGTCAGAGGTTGAGTCCCTCTCTGTCTGTATGTTTGTGAGAGAATGACTGAGTGAGAGGCAGAGAGTGGTTTGTGTGGCCTGCGCCTAATGGAGAGAGACATTAGAACACTGCTGGCAGATTAAATGTTTATTTTTCTGAGGATATTTATACTGTCTGAAGTACTTTGAAGCAGTTTGCTCACTTTCTCGCTTTAATTCCCCCGGCGAGCTGCAGTCATGAAGGGAGCAAGGCCTCTCTCTGGCCATCAGGAGGAATCAAAGAGCCATCACTCAGAGGACCAGAGGCCTTTAGCCCCAGGCCAGTTGCCCGTTTTGTCCAGTTGGTAATCCAAACATCGTCTCTTAAAGGAATAGTTCAGCATTCGGGAAACACGCTTATTCGCTGTCTTGTTGGGAGTTAGATGAGATGATTGATTCCACTATCATGTCTATACTGTAGCTTAGCCAGCAGCAGGTTAATGTAAAGAGCTCAACAGCTAGACCGACTCTGTTCAAAGATAGCAAAATCACCTAGGGTGCTTTCAGACAGCAAACGGGTGTCCCGACTACAGAACCAGCCTGTGCAACACAGGATGCCATTCACTCTATCCACCTGGTGTAATCTTATGCAGTTAAGCAGGTTGTAGTAGCAACAGTGTTAGCCCTAGGTTTTTTTTGTTTTTTTTTTCAGGCTTGGTGACACACAAACACAGTCAACCTCAGTCAGATGGGCGCAGCAGGCAGTCTGTAATGTATATTAGCATTCAAATTTTTTTTTCACTCTGTATATTCAGGACTTTCAACTTAGTAAATGTGAGGAGAGGATGATTTATCAAATTGTATTTATTGCATAACAATAAGCAGTGTAACCTCTGACCTCTGCAAAATATTAGCACATCATGAACGCACTGTGCATGATTCATTGCTGCACTTTATCTTCCTTGTCTTGGAGAAAAAATTCACCATGGCATCATGATATGGAAAAGTTGCAGTGATGTTTATGCTAACTTTACTCAAATCATTAATTTTATGTTGTTGTTATTTTGGCGTGGTGGGAGTTCTTATTGGCCTGGTGGCCCATCAGGCCTGTAAAATTATTGGGCAGCAATAAGATAATTAATATAGCAGAGGAGCCTTGCACATTCAGACTGAGAGGAGCCCTGCATGAAAAAAATTAGGCTCTCTCATTCACTTGAATGGATCCACTCTGGTGGCGCTGCATGGTTGCCAACAGTGGACTTAAAAAAAAAGGGTAGTCTCAACTGGCTCAACTTTTGATGCAACGCAACATCATCTGGCATGGCACTGTGTTGGCCAATCACCATGCAGGCTTACATTCCAGGTGGATTACTTTGTAAAATGAACATGAGTTGTAAAATCATGTGTCAGTATTAGAAACCGTTGTGCAGGTTTTTGGCAGATGATAAACCTTCAAATTCATCAATTTGTCATTCAGACTGAAGCGACGAGCCCCCACCAACGCAGCTCCCAGCATTGTTTGAACGCAGGGCTGATTCTGGTCTGAACGCCCACGAAAGCTCAACACATTGCATCTTGGTTGTTTGGGGAGTCACTTTTCCCTGCCAAAAAAATAGTCCCTCACCAAAGCAATGTCACTTGTGAATTAGTGGGCTTCAGATGTGCTCCTACACAGATTTCATTACCCTTGGACGGAGCCAGGCTAGCTGTTTCCTGCTGTTTCAAGTCTTTGTGCTTAGCTAACCATCTCCTGGCTGTAGTTTCATATTCATCATATAGAAATGGGAATGGTATCAATCAATAATATAAGCATGAAAGTAGTGTACTTAATGCCTGTTTTTGTCAAGGGTATATGTGAGAATAGATACACAAATGGGTTTCAAAGAGACAACATTGTGACAACTGTTGTCGTGCCATGACAGCATTTCAACCACATATATTTAAGGGCATAAATATTTATTTAAATTCTTCTACAGCTCAACAGAGAATAGTATATATTTAGACAAGAGAAATGGCAGCCGCTCAGCTTCCTTCATTATTGGAGCTGTTATCTGCAGACGTATAGAATGAGGCTCTGTCGCCTTTGCAGTTATCTCAGTCCCATCATCGCTGCTTTGAAGTCGCTGCTTTTCAAGATATTTATGAGATATCTGTTTGTGTGCTTCAGAGAGATCAGTGTAGCTGTACAGGACCGGTTTGCAGCTAGTCATCAGGCGTGCAATTGTACGTGAATATCTCAACTTCCTGAATGGAGCCCGTGCCAGGTTTTCGGTGACACTACATGACCCAGACGTGCACGGTCACTGATGACAGCAGGGAGACCTCACTTCCCCTCCATTGGTCAGCGTGCTGGTGGCTGTTTGGGGCAGCCCCGCCGAGGGTTAACACTGGCCTGTGTCTTTGCTCTCGCTCCCTGCCAGGGGAAAGAAAATACCTGAAGCTGGAGCCCAGTGCTTAGCGCTGACATTTTTGGCAAAGGCTGCTGGATCCAAGTCTGTGTTTGATCTTGTGCTTCTCCCAGCCAAGTAAAACACCGGGAGACTCAAAGGTTATTACATTTTAGTGTGTAAGGTATGTTTCCACATAAACCCCTGTTCCCCCTTAGAAAGCTTTAGCTCTTTTCCAAGTGGACTTCATTTCGCAAGCCTTAGAGCAGCCGGGGGAATATCATATTTTTTCAGTTATGGTTGTTGGTGGTGTTATTATATGCTGTCATTACAGCCATTGTTAATTGATTACATTGTTTAAATTACATCTTCAGTGAGTGTAGTTCATGTGTGGAGCTCAGGGGGGGACACAGGAAGCCTCAGACAGTGTTTAACTTAAAGGGACAGTTCACCTCAAAAGAAAAATTACTACTTTTCCTCTTACCTGTAGTGCTATTTATCCATCTACATCTCTGTTTTGGTGCGAGTTGCAAAGTTTTGGAGATATCGGTCATAGAGATGTCTGCCTTCTCTCCACTATAATGGAACTACATGGCACTCGTGGTGCTTGAAGCGCCAAAAAATGAATAAAAACTCAACAGTAATTTCTCTTTCCTGGAATGTTGACCCAGTTTCTCTAGATACTCCACAGCCATTGTTGTCAGCTCTTTCAATTCGGGACTATTTTCTTTCTACCAAACTACACCTACCAACCATATCACCGTGCAGATGGAGGCGTGCATCTAGTCATAGACGAGAGGTCATAGTTTAGCTGAGGAGGACGCCATTAATGTTTATATCCTGTGTCATGAGAGAAGGCAGACATCTTTACAGCTGATATCTCCAAAGTCAAAATTTCAAGGCAGCTTATTCAATACATTTTTGGGTTTTTAGGCCAACTCTAACTCAAAGGTTTTAGCAAGTAATAATGTTTTGTTGAGATAATTTACTTTTCTTGTTTAGCTAAACTTGAATCTTAAGTTTTAGAAATTCCCAAAAATGTGCATTTCAAAAATTGTTGAATAAGCTCATGGAAGTGAAAGTGAATAATGGTAAATAATTCAATGTTTTCAATTGGAACCATTTAATTTTCAAGCACCCAAATAACGACAAATCAGGTCCACATCTCACTGTGAACAATTTTTTAAATGCAATTTTTGGTGGTCTGCAAAAACTTTCAAAACCTATGAGTTTGCAACTCAAAAATCTAATGAGGACAGCTGTCTTGTAATTGAGTTTTCTCAACTTTTTTTACAGTCTAAGAGAAAAAAATTGCGTTTTTCATTCTGGGGTGAAGTGTCCCATTAAACATTATCAGTGAAGACATTGCAGATCTATTTTGTTCAATATTATTGTCAATATTTATTTTGTTCAATATTTTGTTGTAGATTGAAAAGGAGACTGCGGTTTTTGGTTGTTTGTTTAAAGAGGGCAGGGGATTCCTCTTTTGGACATGAGTTTGTTATCCTCTGAATTCAGCCAGTGGAAACTTGAGATTGTCTCCACAAAGGTCACATGCTGACCTGACATATATTCCACAATACAAACACGGGGGAAACTAAATAGCAGTGTGCAGCACAATACACTCATAGCTGTGAATGACTTAACATAAATCTTTGGCGTGAATACCTCTACTTATGTTCATGTGAGAAAAAAAACAATACATAAAGACACCAATGCCAGAACAAAAACGATCTCTAAAATGTTTTTGAAATTCAGCTGGACATTTGTGTTTTTGAGCTTCACATCAATACTCCTCCTGTTCTGATGCCAAAAGCGTCTTCTTTAGGCCCTTTGATATATTACATTCACTTTCTGTGTTGTTCTTTAAAAAAAAAAAAAGCCTTCAGAGTCACCCCTGAATGCTTCGAAACTTCATCCTTGCTCCACATTCCTGAACCTGACGCCCTGCTAGGTTTGAGACTGGAGAATGAAACACCACACACCACAAACCCTGGCTTCCTCTGTGCTAAGAAAAAAGGCCCAGTGGAGGGCACTCAGAGCTGCTGGCATTGTTACTACATTGTTGTGATGCTGCGGTATTGATGCTGTGGTATTCTTTACATAAGCATCAACTATTATTCACTGGTGTTATGCTTCTAGCATACATTCCACATATTCCTCATGAGATTTAGGCTGAAATTCTATACTTAAGTCAAAGTACAATTACTAACATACAAAAGTGGAAATTACTATTTGAGAAACCTTCTGACTGCCTAGTAAAATAAATTTTAATACATTTCTGTGCTTAGGACTTATCATTAAAGTTTACAATTAGCTAAGTTACCATGGCATTTATAGCAGGGTGGTTCGCTTCAAGTGTCTTTTCAGGTTGGCTGTGATTTTGTAGCCACAGGGTGTCTCTCTGTCTCCTGTTACTACAGTGCATTATGTTTTTTTCCTTTCTGTCGAATTATAAATTAAGTGTGTTCATAGATCTGGTCCTTTCTTCCACCAAAACCATGTGTTGGAGCCACCATGTTGTTGTTATTAAGTAACACAGAACTGGGGGAAGATTACATGCATTTTTAATGTCTTATAGCACTATATCGCTAAGTCTTGTTTTGCCTCGTCAATGAAAACAAAACCTAAATTTTGTCATTGTTTTTATTGTTACCTGCTAATTTTTAGCTCGTCAGCGTCTCTTCTTAGTCATGGAAAATAGGTTGTTGATGAACATTTTTCCTCACAATTTTCAATTGTGTACTGCAATTATGAAAGTGGCGTTAATTGTTGCAGTTGAAGTTGGCATTACATTAGTTAATCTCCTTGCTAAACTGGACCAATTTAAAAACACAACAAGCCACTAGCTACAGGACGACTTAATGCCAAAACTTCGAAGACTAATATTACAAGAATAACATAGTTAACATTAGCTAGCTAACTGCATTTTCATCTACAGACAGGTTGCAGCAAAGCTATAAATGGCAAATATAGCAAAGTAAAAAGTAGATTACCAGTTCAATATGCTAGTGCTGATGCTTGAGTAAAGAGTAGAAGAGTATTGCTTCGATTCCATACAAGGAGTCAGTACAAGCTCATTTGATGTTCAAGAACCATGAAAAAAAAAAAGTGGACTTCACAGCAGAATTGTGTTGATAGGTGAACAGACTTTACGCAATATCCATCTCCCCATCGTCCAGTTTCATATACAGAATGCCAGAGCACGACATTTATCGAACACACCCAAAACCCAGACCCCTGAGGAGTTAGGCATCTTTCTCTCTGCTCTGAGCTGAGAGCCTTCCCCTCTTTGGGACCCCAAGCCTGCACATGTGTAGGTATCGCTATTACTCAGCTCATAAAACGCCACAGTCCCATCTGAAAGTGGTTAGCTGTTGAAACACACTAGCAGCTTCAAAGCTTGGATCCAGGCTCTGCAGACAGCACAGGCCTGGCCCTCTTTCTTCTGCACATCACATTCCTCTCCGATGGGGAATGGCTGCAAACTTGCTTTTGTTACACAAACCTGTTCCCATCATCAAAACCCTCAATGGGTCTCCATTGAAAGGAAGTGGTTTATTTTTGTCATGGGTGGTAATTTTTCAGGGGAATTGAATTTTGGGAAAAGCGTGATTGCGGAATGATTCTGTGTGCGTGCTCAGAAGAAAGAGGAATGAAGCAGTTCTCACAGTCATGCGTTGGTGTATTTATATACTCCAAACACCTTTTGTGCTCCTTCCTATATGTGACAGAGAGGGAGGGAGAGGATGAAACAGTGCTGAAAGAGGCCACTGTTCTCATTTCCTCTGAAGGCAGCCTTCTTTTCTTCCCCCACCCATTTCTTTCCTGAGCCCGTCCACTTCAAAAGCTGACCTGGCCCTGTGTGCCATGTAACATGTTTACCTAAAGGCTCGTTTCAAATAAACAGCAGTTCTCCTTGAGACGCCTGCCCCCCTCACTGAGAGCCTTTCAGAGACACCATCTGCTCACAGGAGGTGCTTCACAAAGAAAATGCACTCTTTTAAATCAGGATTTCATGTCATGATATTGCTGCTGAGACTTTAAGGAGTCAGCTTCAGTTTAGCTAAATGTTTTAAAGCAAGAAAAAAAAAATACCTTTAGAAAATCAGAAAATCTGAGTCTTTGAAAGTTGGTCGTACAAACAGTATCAATGAAAATTTTAGGCAGTAGGTCTACCTATAAATAAAGCCAAGTACCAGGAATGATAAGTTCCATTAACTACTTATCAAGGGACTAAAATGTTCCTTCAGTCAGTTGTTGTCTGTTCCAACCATGGTCTGAAGACCCAGAAAGATTTGGCAAATTAGTGCTTAGACACATGAAAAAGGGATGGCTGTTTTTACATGTCATTTTTCATGCTGCAGGTTGCCTTTTTCAACTCCTGTTGATTTTTGTCCTACACATAAATGTTCGATAAGGCTTGTACTTGTACTCGACAGTCAATCTGTTTACTTTATTCTGTAGCTCCATGTTGAAAAGTCCCCCAAACAGGGTGTTTTATGGAATGTAAAATAATGTCCCCAGAGCTTAATTTAAACCTTTGTCCTTTGGTTGAAATGCGCTGAGTTCCTTCAGAAGTTCCTTGTTCTTGAGCAAAGTTCCTACGGTTGAAACGTGGTATAAGTGAATACAGCAGAGTTATCAAATATAAGCTTATTTATACCCAAAGCACCCAGAACCTTTAGTCCAAGAACTAATACTCAAGGAATTTAAAGCTTCCTACAGCCCGTTGTTTCCTGCCTTTCCCTCACAGTCCAAAGACCTGTGAAGATGAGGCAAAAAAGTGATGGCCGTTTTTACACGCCATTTTTGCGCACACCTAACCTGAACCTCACTGGACGTCATCAGTCCATCTGTCATATGCCTTCTTCTGTCACTTCATGTTGCGGTGTCGAAGACCAATGAACAAAGACCGAATTGGTTTGCAGCTGGTGTTTTCTTCAAATGGCAGCTAAAATTAAAGTACTCAACCACTCAAAAATGTTCAGTACTGTAAGGTCCACCTCCAAAGTTCCTGTACCTTTGGAAAGTACTACAGGGACTTTTTTTAAACAGAACTTAATCTAGACCTGGGTCCCTGTGGTGGAAAAGCAAGGAGTTCCTCTAAAAGTTTGTTAATTTCCTTTGGAAAAGTTCCTGCAGTGGCAACACGGCTTAAATGAATACAGAATACAAGTTCTCAGATAAAGCAGGTCTTCAAGGTCTTTCTCTATAACCAGCACCTACTTCTTGGTGTTGATAGGGGCTTACTGATCCTATCACCTTTAGAATGCCAGTGTTTTAGAATATCTGAACTTTGACCCACAGTGTCATGTGCTCAGCTTTGAGAACTGCTTTATCCTGGCAGCATCTGATAACCTCAATGCGTTTAAGGTGTTATTGCACATTAGGCCCTTCTGCTTTATGAAGCATAAATCATCTTTCAAGGACTTCTATCAAACCTTGAGTGTCACACTTAGTGCTTTTAAGTGGACTGCCTCCAGAGTTGCTGTGTGATAGAGAACCAGACTCCATCAGACTTGTTGCTTTATACCTGAGATAAGATAAGAACACACAAGCAGCCAAGCTAAGCTAACTCAGCTCATGTTTAAGCACTCATACTCACTTCATACAGCCTCACAGCCCTGGTTTCCAGTAATTATGGCCGTGAAAGCAGCAGCTCTCTGTGTGCTCTGCTGAGCTGCCCTCTGCACCATAGCCTTTTGATCTCTGCTTGTGCCATGGATGAATTACGTTGCAGAATTTCACACTGGGGAACAGTGTTTCAGACACACACAGCTAGTCTGTCAGGTCACTAAAGTGCACACATGGCAGCCTTGGTCCAAAAGGAAGAAGCACAGATGTTGGAGTCTCACCAACTGTGGCCCGCAAAATCTCTACTTGGCATATTTCTGTGATGTGTCACAAATAAAAATTATAATTCAAGGATTGCACCATGAGGCTTTAAAATTCTTGTCTTGTAGCTACATTTTCAAAAGTAATTCATCATACGCCTCACATCCTTTTTTTTTATTTTTTAGACCAGTAATTTTCTTTGAGAATAATTCAACAGAAATATGAATGAGCTTTGCATGATTTTGGTGCATCAGTAATTGGCCCATGTTCTACTTTTTCTTTTCTACATCTCATCTGTTCCTCTTCAGCTTTCAACTTTGTCCCCCTTTTCATGGGAAGTTGCGTCTCATGTGCCAAAGCATTACAGTCAGTGGCCTTTTAGCAATGATCCATTTCACATATCCAGGCTTCCTTCACATCGTTTGAGGATTGCGGAGTCTCCTCTGCTTCCTGAGCCCAGCAGGAGTGTATTTTTAGGAATCCTCAGGAAAACACTTGGTGTTGACCCTGGGATGACCCCCTGTCTAGTTCCAGGACTGTGAGGAACTTCACAGCTTGGAATTAAGCCTGTTCTTGCAGTGTCAAGAATTCTTGTGGTCTTTGAGACTGGCAATCCCTACTGGCTGGAGAAGACAGCGGTACCGGACAGTCAGAGGGAGTTACACAACAACACAGAGAGAGACGGGAGATAAAAGAGGTGCAGCCACTTTGAATATGCAGCCACTCTTTTTCTCTAGATGTCAGATTTAAGATCTTTAGTGTCAAAAACTGCCACAGTCTGCAAAGCCAAGACATTTTTACCCAAACAATGTTGGCAGGATGGACTCATGCCTTAAATATTTCATAGTAAGGAAGAACAGTACCAATTATGCAAACAAGTGGTGTCTCCTAGGACCTGAGGTTTGGCAAGTGCCATTGGGAAAATAGTTAGGCTATATTAGATGAGTTGTTAGGGGCTCTGCCTGTGTTTGTCGGTCTACCTAGGTTATTTGTTGCATCCTACAGCACTGAACTCAGTTTTGGCTATGTCTGACTGGCAAGCCTGATTCCCCCTGAGGGCTGAATGCAATAATAGTACGGTACAACAGCCACCCGTCTCTGTTTGCCCAATATGCCTCACAGATGGAAGTGTTGAGAGTTCATGCTACATTACTGGCTGATTGGTCACGGCTGCAAGAGCTCCTCTTATCGTGGCCAGTCATATGTATCTGTGCTTCTCTGTGTAAGTTACCCAGGGGGAGCAGTAACTAGTGGACTGTAGAGCTGTGGTTTTGACCCCGAACCTTGTCTTATCCTGCTGGAGGACATGTTCAGGAAACCAGCAGGCAGCTCATCCGCCAGCACTTAGTAGCCAGAGTGCACCAAAAGTTGGACAGCATCATTAAAGCGAGTTCTCCAGTCTTTCCCACCCGGGTGTAATTGTACCCCAGAGGTTATACATTTACTAAGGGAGTAAAGCTCAATTAGCTCAAATAAAAAATAGAAATTGTAATTTGGTTAAAATATGCTGTATATCCACGTATTTGTGTTAAGGAGGAAAATCGAGGGTGTGATTGATCTTTAGTAAATTACACTGTTCAGCCTGAGCTGGTTATCACCTCATCTTGATTTTGAAATTCAGTGAAAAGTAGTTAGAAAGTGAGAAGTCAAAGCAGAAGCAGGTACACACTATGAGCAGTGGTAGTGTGTACCTACTTCAGTGTCAGCTAAATGTATTGAAAAATTGCCAAATGTATGTATAAACAATTGAAAATAGTTCGCTAAAGGCAATGCATAAACAGTTGAAATAGTTGTTTAAAAGTAAAAGGAAATGTGTGGCAATCAAATTGTTGAAATAGCTTGCTAAAAGTAACTAGTACACTGTTACTAACTAGTAAACTAATAAGTAACTAGTGTAATGTAACTAGTAAAGTAATGATAAATAGTTGAATTAGCCGGTGGAAAGTGATGAATTAACAGTTAAAATAGTTAGCCAAACGTAATGGATAAACATTTGAAATAGCTAGCGAAAAGTACCAAAGAAAATGTTGAAATACTTATAAAAATTAATGGAGACACCAGTAGATTAGCTATTTGAATGTAATGAATAATAAATAGTAAAGACCAGTTCAACTAGTTAAAAGTAAGCCTGTTAATGGTTGCGTTGTCACGTCTAAAACAGCTTAGCCCCTTATAATTCAGTTTATGAAAAAAGTAGGTAACAATATCCACTTCACATCCAATTTATGATCCATTTATAAAACATATTTGGAACATGACGGGTGGCGTTGATGAAGTAGTACTTCATCTGTCAGGGCTGCGGGGTTACATCAGACAAAAACCTGTTGGGATAACCACTCCACATGTAAAGCTTGGGCAGCGTTGCTGCTCTTCCACACTGGCGTGCAGCTGTCCTTCCCCAACATGGTTTGTTTACATTTCTCAGTCACCCACAGGAGCACTGTAACGCCTGTAGCTCCACCAGCCTCCAACCACAGAGCCTCGCCCCTATGAACTGCCAGGCCGGGTTTTCAAAGCTGTGACTCAAATCCCTTTCAGCTTAACAAAACGAGCAGTGAAAACAGTGGTGTTGGTGGTTATCTCACAGGTGAGGGCAATTATAACTGACATCTCAATACTAGACAGACAGCTGCAACCTGACACTAACTACAATACACAGAAAGCGCCCTTACAGGTGAGAGTGATTGTGTTGAAATGATTTTTAACCCTGCAGAGGAGGACAAGGCGGAGAGGTGCTTACAAAGCCTTGTTGAACTGACAGACAATCAGTTTGAAGGGTTGATTTATACTAAACCTCTGGCTACATGAGATCATTGCAGCTGATCACTTTCAAACACTGCTCAGCTGGACACTTGTGGAGACATAAGTGAGAGGTGGAGTCGCTTTGGACCATAATGGGATTGGCGTTGCAGCCACCTCACCCACAACCTGGCATTCTGAGATCCAGTGTGTTGTTTAAAGGGCCTGTGGAATGTGGAACAAATCCCCTCAGCTTTATCGGCCTGGGCGCGCTCCCCATTGGCCGGGCTTAAGAGCCAGGGGCCTGCGCGGGAGCTTACAGAATTTCACATGGAGGCCAGAAACAGAGGAACATCCTGTTTGAGTCTAACCGCCTGTCCCACACCGGCTTTGATATGCCGTCGCCTTGTACGTTCGCTTCTTTCTTGTTTGTCAGGTTGTGTGTGTTCCAGTTTGAAACCTGGACTGCGTATATCCTGTCAAGTTTTTGTGTGCTTTTTTTTCTTTTGAGGTTTGGTGCTGCAGTGTATTCTTCATTTAAAGCTGGAATAAGTTGATCAATTGTTGTTTGAAAGAAATTAATCTGCAGAAATGTTGATATAAAGCCCTGTGTCCACCAAAGTGTTTTTTTCCCAACTGAAAACAAAAGACACTCTTCAAAGAACACTGATGAGAATGCTTTGGAGGCGCAGCGTCATTTCAGCTGAGACGCTCTGGTTGCTTTAATGTGGAATATCCATGGCAGTTTGTGTTATCAACAACTACTGAATGTAAAAATGTCCACACTCAGTAGTGTATTTGCTCTGATCCTTGCTCTGAATAAAGGGAAAGCTGAAACACGTAGGGAGGAAGGACGGACTGTCATGAGATTCTGAGGGCGAGGAGACATCTCTCAGAGTACCATCATTTGGTTCTAGAGCCAGAGTTAGATGGAGCCCAGTTTAAGGAGTACGAGCAGGACACACTGTCCTGTCCAATTTGTCCTGCCCTCCTTCACTGTGATTCAACAGCTGGGTAAAAAGTGACAGAGACGAGCTCAGTGGTTTACTACTAAATTTGAAAAATGTTCAACTCTGGCGACCACAAACATCCAGCGCTCAATGCACAATAGATTCACATTAGATTCTCAGCACTGCGGGCATTTGTTGCACGGTGTAAATATGTGGCGTTCCCATTGGAAACAATTTAAAAAGTATGCTGGCCTTGGGTAAAAAAAAAAAACCTGTGGTGGACACAGCCCTTAGTAGATTATTAAGTTCAATTTATTTGCCAAAGCATTTGCTGGATGCAGCGTCTCACATGTGAGGACTTGTTGCATTTCTTTGTGTTTATCGCTGTTAATTAAATATCTGTGGTTTTTGAACTGTTGGTTAGACAAAAGAACTTTTAAAGACTCCAGCTTGGGCACTGGGAAATTGTGAGAGTCATATTCCTCGATTTCCTAACATCCGAACATTTAATGGATCAATTGAAATAATAATTGATAGTCAATAATGAAAATAATGGTCACAATTTATTTGCAAATATGTAAGTTAAGTGAGATAGTTTTAATTCTTAATACCTTTCATTTTGTGAGACATGGACTTGACCACTATGAGACTTCGCCCTTCAGTTGAAACTTTTAAGCAAAAAAAAGGCAATACATTCAAGTCTCGAGTTTTTACCTGTTAAATTCCCAGAACAAAATAAAGTAAAAAGACAGTGTCACTTCTAGAGGTAGGTATCAGTACTTAATAAGTTAAACACCAAGTAGTATGGAAACTTTTCCAGTCAAATGATACCAGCATTTGATTCTTTTTGTACCCACATGTACAAAAATATGGTTTTGCTCGCCGCAAATCACCGTTTGCATTCTTCGATTTAATGCAACATATTATTGGTCCACTACCGCAGCACCTACACCCCATATAGCATGTGGTGTGGTAAAGTTAAGCACAGTGTATTTGATGATGATGCCAAGATGTCACCAAAATATTAAAAAGTATCGCTATAAATTGGGAAGAGTGGAGGTGCAACTAAATGCTTTCACTATCATGAGAGGTACACAGTGGAGTGGGCTGAAAAAAGATATTGCTTTAAGGGTATATTGGTACTGGTATCATATGTTTTTAAATGATACTCAGCTATAGTCACTTCTGACTGTTGAAAGAACCCATTTTACTAAACTTTTCTTGGAAAAGATCATTAAATGTTTGAGTGCATATAACACATGGCATCGGTCATATAAAAGTCCACGCAGAGACTATTGCATTACACCAGCAAGCCCTGTTACCTCTGAATTACAGCAACATGCTCTCTGTGGTGCAGTCATAACGTGTGTGGCACCACATTTTAACCTTTACTTCAGTGTTTTCTGTTTCTGGATTCAGTGAACATGACAGACGCTTTGTGTTTTCCAGTAACTAATAAAATACATTACCAGTGTTATGATCTACTACCTCTATAATGTGATACATTTGCCTAACCCAGATTCATGCGTGTGATTCCAGTCACTGGTATGAAGCACATGGTTTCTAAGTCTCTACAGTAGCTGCGTGTGTGACAGCTGAGAGGAGGGCACCACATTACATCAGTCTCATATCAAAGCCCATTTTAATGAAGGCAAGCTGATTACAGCACCGGTGACAGATGTAGGATGGTCAGCCAGTGATGCTAATCTTTGTTTATGCCGTCCAGTAGGTCATAATCAAAGTGAGAGAAAGATCAGTGACAGGGCGAGGAGGAGGAGGAGGAGGGGCGTGAAACAGAGTTTAGGAGATATTCTCCCCTGATTGAAGGGGAGCGGGTGACTTTCAGTGGTTTTACATGCTGCTCTTACATAGACAGGCAAGCATGCTCATCTCTCCCCACAGCTGTTGTTATACTAGCGCTGAAGAGGCTTCGCCCCGGTGATTCATGTCCTGCCAAGGGAGAGGTCTTGCCTCCTGTTTGACCTCGGAGAGAGAGTCCCGCTACCCTGAAAGGGCCGTATCTGGGCCATCTTGGCCACATGGGGCCCGTCCAGATGACAGAATGGCATTCTGCTCTGATCTCATTTCCATTCATAGAAAGACATGTCACGGCACCCTGATACATAGATAAAATACCCTAATTAGTGGACAAAGGCATGTTTTAGCTGTCTAGTAATGACGAGGATATAAAAGGTCAGGTTGTGGTTTCAGAGGCTGAACTTGAAAATGCTCCAACCCTTAAAGGTCCAGTGTTTGAGATTTAGGGAGGGTTATTGACAGATAGTGGAATATAATGTTCATAAGTTTATTTTATGTATAATCACCTAAAAATAAGAATAGTTGTGTTTTTGTTATTTTAAAGCTTAAAGAAAAAGAAGAAGACATGGCACTGCCGGAGGAGATTCTAATAATGTACCTGTTGAGACAGAGGCAAAAGTGGAGGTAGTGTTGTAGACAGTAGTTATCTATGCGGCCATTAAATACATTGTGACATGTAGACAGAAAATTTGTTTCACTAACTAACTGACATTGGACATAATTTCCGATACTTAAGCTTCTTCATCATGACCTATGCTTGTGTCTTGCTTTATCTATTCACTTTAGAATGAGCCGTTCTCTGTACACATGTGCATGCTCGGTTTGACACGTCAGTCCAGCACAGCAGGGATTCGTATCTCCATCATAACAGAGCTACTCGCTTGAAGGTTTGCCATTTAAATTATGACGAACTTTGCTTGAGACGGGTAGCTGTAAAACAGTGAATAAACACTTAATTTCCTATAAATGTTTCACAATAAAAGTTATCCAATAGTTTATTTAAATACTTTTATTATGAAGCAGCAAAGTCAGGAAATGTTGGATTTTCATCAGCATTGTCACTGTAAAATAAAGCAGGGACCAGAAAGTACAAACAGCTACACAGGAGAGAGACTGAACTTCAAACCACAGAATTTGATTTCAACAAAAGTAATGAGAACTGAACACATAAACGCCTTTCTCTCTGGTCTCTTGCATACACAAGTTGAGTCTCACAACACGTTGGAGAAGGAGAGAAGGAGGATAGTCACGGGTTGGCCACAGTCGGCAAAACTGACCGCAGCCCGTTTAGAGGTGGGTGCATTTCGGCCCCATTTGAGAGAAGGTCCATCTGGGGTTTGACTCAGCACCACAAAGTTTCTACAGTACCCCAGAAAGGACAAACCAAACACTGTCTTAAGTTATGGCTTTTCATGTTTTTTGTGAGTTTCATGGCCACCACCGGCCACGTGCACTCTTGGAATGGGAGAGGGAGATGAGGTGTTTGCAATCTGCAAGCTCTCTGCTAGACACCACTAATACTGCACACTGGTCCTTTAATGAGAGTCCTTGACTCAGTCATAATAACAGTGCACAGTTAGAAACTGAATCATAAAAACACACTTTTAGCTTGTGTTTATATTGTGATCATCATTATTAGGCAGGCGATCTCAAATCCAGCAGTATGTGCAGTACTGTTTGTTTTAATATTGTTACTCAGTACAAGCTGAAGCCAATCTGCTTTGTTGACTCTGAGCACCATAATTACCCCTACTTGGACTGAAAGCTGAGGCCCAATGAACCAAAGGGAGCGAGAGCTTTCTGTTCAGCCGTCAGGAGACCAACATATTGTTCTTTTACTGTCTTGCAAGAGATGAGACAGAAGTTGTGCAACTGGCCTTCTCTCTTTAGCTCCCCATATTTTCAGCCCCCTCCCCCTCTCCCCACCCCTCATCTCCCTCTTTTTTACTCTGCCTCTCTTCAGCATAACCGCTCACATCTGGTTTTGAGTCAAGGCCAGGTTGGTTTCTTCTGGAATGGAGGGCTTTTATTTCTCAATGGCCCCACTCCCTCTCCAGTTTCATTCTGCGGTGAAGAGTGTGCAGTTTGTTTACGAACTGGTGTTCCTTTCTTTATATTGATACTACTCAGTCCTCATTTTCATCACTGGGGAACCCCACAATCATTCCCAATTAATGGTCAGTGGGAGCGGGAGTGCTGGTCGGCTGGTGGTCATCAAGGCTTTCCTGTGGCGCCCACCTAAGTGTCAGTTCCAGGTGACTCTGTATTTCTAGAAACTTTGTACATCCTGAACTCAGTATTTGTCTCCCAAGACATCAAATTAAGGAAAAAAGTGAGATTGTTGGTCTGTTTTGGACAAGGATCAGTACAACACAGAGACACTTTTGAAAAAAGAAGAGACACAAACACAGAATTAATTGTCCAGTTATTGCACCTAAACTAATCACAACTTCATAGAAAAATTAGCTATTTGAAGTATTTCCGAAAACCACATAGCTTCAAAATGATATGAAGAAGCATCCAGACTGAATCCTGTTTTTGTACTTTTTTTTTTCCAGCATATGTTTGTGCTTGGATACGCATCCAGACATCTGATCAAGTTGCCATATTTCATACCCCGAGGCCAGAGGAACTGTGTAAACAATCTCCATGTTAGCCTCCGCTGTTTTTGAAGTTGTGATTTTCAAAATCAGTTGTGCATCGTTTGGTTTGAAGAATGGACTAAAAGAAGCATGTGTACTTATATTTAGGGGGTGAGCTCGAGGGGGGAAGGATGTGAGAACAAAGATGTGCAGTGTTTTCCAGCGGGAGGATGGGTGGTAGGCAGAGAGACTGCTGGGGGATGTCTGATGTCACCTGGTAGGGAGCTATGAAAGCTTCCCCTGGTTACCCTATCCCACATAAAAGTCTGGCAGTAGGCTGAGGCTTTAGGGAAGCTTGGCAGAAGTGCTGCATTAAACAGGAACAAACATCACACACCTCTCTGTCTGTCTCTTATGTCAAGGCGTCTGGGAGACAGAACCTGTTTACATGGAACACTGTCGGTGCATATTTCCAATGTTTTTTAAGACAACGGAGATCTAATACCTTATCATCTCCTTGTCGTTCTTGTCGAAGCATCTGTCCCACACATGCAGCTTTCCATCTGTCTTCCCCATAACAAACATCACACTTTGTTTGTGTATGCTTTATTTAAAGGGACAGTTTACCCTAAAATCAAAAATACCTGTTTTTCCTCTTGTAGTTGGTGCTATTTATCCATCTAGACTGTGAGTTGCAGAGTTTTGGAGATACTTAACAGCAATGGCTCATTCCAGAAATCACAACCCAGGTACTGAAAAAAATCTCCAGACCTTGTTGTGAGGAGTTTCATGTAGGAGGTACTTTATTTTTAGTTGAAAGACTAGTAGATTCTACTGCTGATGATTATAACATACATATAAAGTAGTTTTATGTGGAACTGCTCAAAACAGGGTCTGTTAATTATCTTGAGGAACCAGGTCATGATTTCTGACACAGATGTTGAAGTTTTCAGAGGTATTTTTTTTTTGGCACTTTGAGCACCGTAAGCCTGGTGCCATCTACTTCCATTATATTCAAGAGAAGACACGCGTCTCTATTGCTGATACCTTAAAAATTAAAACTACCTAACAGGATAAATGAAGCTACAAGCCACAGGAAAAATATGTATTTTAGATTTGGGGGTTAGCTGTCCCTTTACCCAGGTAAAATGTCTTTTCCAAGAGGGAAGCAAACAAACAATACAGACGTATTTTAATATTTTATGTTTTCTTTACTTCTTTATGACAGTAAACTGAATATCCTCGGGTTGTGGGCAAAACAAGACATTTGAGGGCATCATCTTGAGCTTTAGGAAACACTGATTGGCATTTTGTAGACAAATCAACTAATCGATTAATCGAGAAGATAATCGACAGATTAATCCACAATGAAGATAATTGTTGCAGCCCTAAAGGTCTCCAGTGTGTGATTTGAATGGCAGGTTCTAATCATTGATGATTCCTAAATATTTGCATATTGTGACAATTTCAATTTCAACCCCTTGAGCGTTTGAGATCTTTGCCAATTGAAAATAACAGATTAGATTTTTCTGCGTTTCATTTAATACACGCACTCTGTGTAGATGTGTATATCATGGGTTGCAGGTGGTCGAGAAAACGGGGAACACTTTGCTCCAAAACGCTAACAGATTTCATTAGCCTACAGAGCAGTTTGTGATCTGATAGTGAAAGAATGAGAGCCGCAAGATGCCAGAAAGCAGTTAATTACACATGTGGTGGGCAGATTTGAGCCCGACACCGTGGGCGATGTGGATGGAGATGCCATGTGTTTAGACGTTAAACTGCAGACTGCGGTGAGACCCAGCCTGCTCTCTCATTAGCTCCCCCGATGGATGTAATGAGCAAGGAGTTGGTGATGGTGGGTGGGGGGGGTAGGGAGCCATGTGTTCAACACAAGAAGCCCCGCTGGTCCCCTCTCCTTGTGCGCTCAGCAAGACGTCCCCTGATATCTGAATTTTTAATTAGAGTCGAGACTCACTTTTGGCAGTTGGTTGATTGATTTGTTTCATTATATTTGACGCTGAATCCTGTCTTTCATTTAGAGGTGCTTATACCTTGCTCTGCACCCTCATGGGAATGAGGATGAGAAAGACTCAATGGTAGTCTTTGATGTTCCTCTGAGCTGCAGAACAGTGTGTGTGTGTGTGTGTGTGTGTGTGTGTGTGTATGAGACGTGAACTCCCTCTTCCTTACATACTGCCCTTCATTAAGGGACTGCGGTACAAAGCAAGGAGATAAAAGCATCCAGTGCAGAAAGGAAACAACAACTTGGCGGCAGAAACCACAAAAGGTGGAAACTGTTTGAGCGTTCTTGTGTAGTGATGCACAAACACTACACTGCACTGGTTTCTTGTTTCTATTTGGTGATTAAAGGGACAATTCACCCCAAAATTAAAAAAAAACAACACATTGTTGTTGCCTGTGCTATTTATGCATCTAGATAGTTTTCATGTGAGTTGCTGAGTTTTGGTAATATCAGGTGTAGAGATGACTGCCTCTCCAATATAATGGGACTAAATGACACTTAGCTTGTGGTGCTCAAAGTGCCCCAAAATACATTTGAAATATTCAACTGCAATGTCTCTTTCCAGTAGGATTGCAATTTTTATGCATTTTCCTTAACCAATAGACCAATAGAAAATGCTAACGACTGATGAATTGATCAGTAATTAATAATAATAATTAACAAATCACACATTTTTTCTAGCACCTTGAAAATCCTTAAAAAGTGCTAGAATTTGACTTGGGAAGAGGTATAGGAACGCTGCTACTGGAACTACTTTATTTCTGCAGCACTATTTACAGAAACTGTTTTCTTTCTGCAGTAGAATCCACTCAAACTACTTTATTTTTGCAATAGATTACATCAAAACTACTTTTTCTCTTCTAGAAAGAAAGTACTTCCTACATGAAACTGCTCACATCAACATCTGTGGATTATCTTGAGAAACTCTTGTCTAGAGATAGCAGTAATTGCACCTCATTTGACATTTTCTTTTTGTTGAATAAGGAAAGTTAAACTAAAAATTAAAAATGAAAATGAGAAAAAATGTGTTTTTAATCTTATTAATTATTAATGACTAATCAATTAATTGATTGTTAGCATTTGAGAAAATGCACAAAATTTGCAACCCTACTGGAAAATGATTTTGCTGTTAAGTTTTTCAAATGTTTTTTTGGGCAGTTTGAGCACCACAAGTCAAGTGCCATTCAAGAGAAGGCAGATGTCTCTACAGCTGATATCTCCAAAACCTGGCAACTGACACCAAAATAATCCAGATGGATAAATAGCATTACAGGCCAGAGGAAGAATATGTATCTTGGGGTGGACTATCCCTTTAAAGGCTGCTTGTTTGGGGCCCAGGGAGCGGTACCAGTTGTCTCCACCTTTCCCAGAAGCCTTCCAGAGTGTGTAAAAACCCACCTCCACCTCTCCCACTGAGCTCACAGGGACTGGAGTAAGCAATAGATAGGCCATATCTCCACTTAAACAAACCACATCCTCCTCTGCTTCTACTCTTATCTGCTTCTCTCTTCTCACATCTTTGTTCCTGCTATCTCTCCTTCCTTCTTTCCTCTGCTCCTTTCTTTCTCCTTTATTCCTCCCGCTCACTTCCTGCCCCTCTCCTGCGTTCCTCTCCGCCTCTTGACTCCCATTCCTCTGCTGTTTTCTCTCAATGTCTCCGGTGGCCAATTTGAAGAGGGGTGTCCGAGCCTTGACCCTGACACTCAAGCGGGGCCCCCCCTCCTCTCCAGGCGGTGAAGGTCAGGTCCAGATTACAGGCTGGAGGTATCATCCTCTGAAGTGCGGAATAATCACGGGCTCCGAGATTGTTAAATAGAACCACAGGCCCTGGCGCTGTCATTACTCTGAGAAAGAAAGAGGGGAAGGGGAAAAGGGAAAAGTGGGGGCTCGTCCACCTAAACGCATGCAGATGTTCAGACTCTCGCTTGAGCCTCGGCTCTGTTGAAGGTACATGGAGTTCTTTTGTTTTCTAGCATCTATCTGTTTTTTATTTGTCTCATTTCAGTGGGCCTCCTTGATTCAATCTGGTGAGATTTTATTTCAAAGTGTGTGTGGAGCAGCTTAGAGGACTGAGAATGACGTAAATAAGATGAATCATTTGTTGTTTAAATACTTGTGGTTTAGGGCCTGTGCTGCACTTAATTTTCATTGTTTCCACAATCCAGTTGTAATTAAAGAATGGCTGCGTGTGTGTGTGCGTGCATTGAGAGCCTCTGTGTGCCTCTGCATTAGCAAATGTTTAAGACGGTTATGAATATATTGTGGTTCTGTTTTACGCAGGATATAGATTATTCACATATGACAGCAGAGCCTTTTTTCCCCTTCCACCCCTCTTTGTCCTGCTTTTGTTTTATGGCTATGGAATCGTGTATTTAATCAGCCCCATCCTATCTGCATGGAAATTTCCATCTGGCAATTATTCTCCATTCAAAATAAATACACACATGTTGCTGAGAGCTCATTGTGAGGTTTATTTTACATAAACCAAACTCCTCAGAGTCAAGTTTGCAGTGATGAAATACAACAAAATCTTTTCCTTAAACTTCTTCCATCAAACTCTCTTCCTCGCTGGTTTCCTTGTCGAAGCCAGATGAGAATAAACAGGTTGGCTAAAAGAGAGATGAAGTGCATTATGGGTTTTTTTTTGATGGATGCGAAGAGTCCGTTTGAAGGGCTCTGGAGGAGGAATCTTGAAAGCTTGGCTCTGGCTGCGCTCACTCTCTGTGTCCCAGACAGTGAAACACAATAAGCGTGCAGATGTTCAAAGTGTTTGGCCGCGCTGGAGCCTCCAGCCCTCTCCCTCTCATCTGAGTAGGAAATGCTTTAGCTGGAACTGTTTGTTTTCTCTGTGTCTGTGGTCTGAACTGTAGATTCACTTACATCTCTGACCCCCCCCTCCCCTCCTCCTCCTCCTCTCTCTTTCTCTCCCGCACTCTTCATTTCTTTGCTTGTCCCAGGAGTTTCCAAATGGTGAGCTGAAGGAAGGACAATTCACAGATCAACACTGTCCCCTAGAGGGTAGGTTGAGAAGGATGTCTTCTTACACACTGATAAGCTTTATGCTAAAAGGAGCCCTGAGTATTTAAGACTGCAGAAAACAGCACAGACATTGTATGACAGATGAGCATGTATGTGCAATTGATTCAATAAATATTCAATCTGCATGATGATTGATGACAAAAGACTGATGGTTTCTATTCTGGTGGGTGACGTTTATCATCCATGAGAGTTTATCAAACTTCGTGGACCAAGAATGGCACTGTTCTGTACAGTGATGTAGGTTTTAAGGTTTTTAAAGTACAATTACATATCTTAGAAGCATATATGTATTGATACAAAGAAGAAACAAACAAAAAACAGAAAAAGAAAACTCAAAAACAAACAAACAAAAAGGGATGTCAGATATCACAGGGAATAACAGTTTTCAATTACCATTCATTATCTTTTCTTACTGAAATAGTCTGTAAAAGGTTGCCATATAAGAAGAGAATATATTCACCTGTACGCTCGGTGAAAAGTTATTGTTTTCTAACTATAAGTGCTTCATCACATCTTTCAGCAAGCTTAAAGGTATAATATTTAACATTTCTGCAGTAAAACGTGTAGAAACTCAAGACACACTATGTTGGATATTTTGTTGAGTTGTGAACTTACATTGTCCTAAATGTTTCCAACAGTGTTTAAATGCAGACAGAGCCATAATTTATTCAACGGTGTGTTTCCTGCTAGCTATTGCTAGTTGCCATAACTTCCTGGAAAACACAGAGAGTCAGAGAGTGAGGAAGGAAGTTGATGCACATGATTAAACGTAACACAAATAAATCTTCAACATAATCTTCAACAACTTTATTAATGAACATGATTTCACCTCGAGTCATGTCAGATAGATTTTCATTAGAAATGGTGATTGTTTAAAAATTAAGATAACAGTTCCCATAATCCGACTCAACTTAACAATGTCATTAGACTATGTCTTTTGTTACTGTTTTAATGTGAGAGAGACACCTAGCAGCAGAATTTACATATTTTATTTTTTTCATATTATATTGGTTGTTTGACAGCTCTGTCATGGCTGCGTTCACTCCAAACACTGCCATGATTGGGTCTGAGTTGAGCTGTTTCTGTAAAACTTCAGACAGACTTTGGAATGTTTTATTCCAGTAATTAACAATGCTTGGTTAACGAGTGCTTGACCACACCAATCACACAATGGATTTATTATAGGAAACTTCTTCGAGAGTCTCTGTTCTGTGCAGTGATTTTAATGAAGTAGGCAATTCAGGACACCAGCCACATAATGCCCAATTAATATAAAACAAACACTTGTAAAACTATGAAGAACAATGCCAGAACATCATATGCATGTTTAAAAATTCCTCTGCAGTCTTTTCTGTAATTACAGTTAAGTTACAAAGTCCAATATCAAGATATTTTGGTTTCATTATAGCTACTGTGCATCACAAAATGTTGCCTAATTTCTGCCAGAGAAATCAGGGTTTTTGCGTCTAACTTAACTGTGTCCTCTTGTGATGACAGTGGTTCTTCCTCCGGAGAAGGCTGAGGGCTGTGAAAGCTACCTACAGTACCTGCACGCAGAGGACGGAGAGCGGGAGATACTCAGAGACTCCAACAAAGCTGCCGGGAAGAAACGCATCAGTTTGGATGTAAGCATTTCATACTGTTCACCACTGCAGTGCTGTAATGTGTTTTAGTTTCCAATTATGCATCAGGTCTGTTTTGCAGGGAGGTGCGTGTTCAGTCAGTGTTACCACTTTTCTTCGTGCTTTTCGTTCAAAAAACATACAGCTCAGGTGGATTGGGACTCTAAATTGCTGATAATTATTGTGGGAGTTTGAGTGGAAGTGGTGTTTCAACACTGGAGGAAGCTCAAGCCAAATGTAACAAGAGACCACGAATTGAACCAGCGAGCAGTGAACTAGTCAGAGTTTCTGCAGGTCCTTAAAAAGTCTTAAATCCAGTAATCTGGATTTTAGTCTTTAAAATGTATTAAAATGGCTTAAATACAATTTTGACAGTTAATAACTGATTCAAGTTATTCAAGTTAACATTACTTTTATAAAATGACATTAACTTCAGTCTGGTTTTAATGCTTCGGGAAAAAAAAAAGATTTGATTAGGCTGTAACAAAACAAACATGGACCCAATAATCACTACTGCAAACTGTTTTTTTTATTACAAGCACAACAAATGAAACTCTTCGAGTAAAATACTTAATAATTTCTGCAGTGGAGGTTCCTGGACTGAACAGATGCAACTCAGATGTAAGACAGTTTGATACAGCCTTACATTTGTTGTTGCTGTGCTAGCCTAATGCTAGGCTAAACTGGCTAAGATAATGTTAATTCATCAGGAAAGAGAATCATGTCAAACCATACTTAAAAAAATGTTTAATCAAGATCAATTAAAAGTATAACTCCAATCAAACTCAACCCTAAAATGAACAAATCAAGGATGAATGGAAATTTCTATCAGATTTCATTATTAGCGTTATTAGCTACTAATATTAATTTAGCTCTTACTGGGTTCA
This sequence comes from Lutjanus erythropterus, assembly GCF_056507025.1. Classification (NCBI taxonomy): domain Eukaryota; kingdom Metazoa; phylum Chordata; class Actinopteri; order Lutjaniformes; family Lutjanidae; genus Lutjanus; species Lutjanus erythropterus. Next base: position 21,850,388 of record NC_139325.1, on the reverse strand, counting down.
CGCTCTGTACTGAATAGAGGTGAACATTTAACATTAGCACCTTTGTAGGTGTGATATAAGTATTAAATTGTATCCACAGTGGTCTTACAAAGGTCTTAATACGTCCTGAATTTAACTTGTCGAATCCTGCAGAAACCCTGCTAGTGTTGCTTCATGTCACGTTTCACTTCATGGATTGTTTGGGGTCGGAAAACGGTCTCTCCGAAACTATTTTCCAAGAGAAGAGAGTGTTGAAATTGTTTTCTGTTTCAGTGAGTGAAAATTATTTTTTAAACACGGGTTAGAAAATAAATGCATGGCGCGTAACCTCTATCCACTGTACAGCTTCACCCTGTGCACAGAACATCTGTCTGTATGTTGACACTGCTCCAGACCATATCCTGATTGAATTTAGGGACCAATAAATAGAATAAATAGATTGTAATGTTTAGACTTGCATGTTATAAAGAATGGCTTAGATCTGCCTTTTGGTGATCACTGCTGGTTATGTGAGCGGTGGAGATATTATAGAACCATAAAGGGCTGCACCTCTCCCTGGGGTCTCCTCCCCTGTAAACGCACACTGCCTTTCACACAGTGTCAGCTCTCCACTATGCCTGCAGCAGGGCCTATATTCCAGATGTTTATTTTTCCAATTATGGCCCTGTTACTAGATACATCTGAATCAAAGTTTCTGCCAAAAGCTTGTAACTGAGAATAGTGGCTGCGCTCATTTTCCCTGGAAGAAGGTAGAAAGACACTGTCATGGTGGTAGGGTCCACCGGCCTGCTCCCACACAAGGTAAAGGCAGCTGAGAAGTGATCTGTTTACATGTTGGGAACCAGAATTTCCTTTGGCCTCTGCTCTGTTGTTCTCAAGATCGCATGAACTCATAAAAGACATTTTTGCAGGCTGTAAATGTACTTGCTTACAAAGGCCATGCTGACTCATACAAAGTTTGATTTGGTAGTGTCTCGTTAACTATAATTTCCCATGTAGACTGAAGGAAAACCACTCATTTCCTGAAAAATGTTAATGAATCACACTGAAGACAGCGCTTTTAGTAATTCAATTGAATGTGCTTTGCTGCCCCCTGTTGTCATAAACGCTGCTGTATTTTGTCACATACTGTACCAATGGTTTGCTGATTTTGCCAAAAAGATGTATATTGAAATCATTTATGTGCCTTAAATCTGATTAAGTACATGTGTGTATCCACAGGACTTGGAGTGTGACGTTTCTGTGGAGGATGACAACCGTCAGGAGTGGATCTTCACTCTTTATGACTTTGACAACAGTGGAAAAGTTACAAAGGAGGTGTGTATGTGTGTCGAGTAATGATTTTAACACAAATATCTGTACTTTCTGCTCCTTACATTCTCAAAACAGGCTTGTTACTTTAGTTTTAATGCATTTAAGGGAATCATAGGTAATTTTTATTTTGCACAAACTGATGTCAACCTAAAATGTTTTTTTTAACCATTGTAGGACTGATTGTAGACCCAAAAGGGCACGCCTTGATTCAAAGAACTTTTAGAAAAAGCTTCTGCTGTTGCTGCACAAAAGACTTGTGGTAGTCATGAAGAAATGAATTTTTAACAAAAGAAAAAAGGCTTAATCATCCCTGAAGAGTGTTCTTATTTTTGTCGTAATGTTTTAAGTTCTGTTGCTGACACTAACCACTGATTTGCACATTGGAGAAAAGGTAGTATTCATTATTTTCAGTGTATTGTTTTGTTTTTTTTATTTTATTTATTGTTAGAATGGATTAATAGTCTTCAAATTCTATTAATACAGTGTGAGGCTCAGTTAGCTTTGCACAGAAACAGCCTGTGGAAATGTCCTTCAAAAGGCAAAATTTACATTTACACCTTGAGTACATTTTGGAGCCTGTACTTTTTCATGTTTACTTGAGTTAAATCAGTCACTATATTTTCTTCTCTATACTTTTTTGCACAAGTATCTGTACTTCTAGTTAAGTAAAGAAGAGTTTGTATTTTTGCCACCTCTGTTGTACTAAGTATGTTTTATTTGTCACTACAGGACATGTCCAGTTTGATGCACACCATCTACGATGTGGTGGACGCCTCTGTGAATCACTCCTGCCATAATAAGAGCAAGACTCTGCGGGTCAAACTGACCGTCACTCCAGAGCCCAGATGCCACAGAAGAGAGACAGGAACAGGTAAATGACAACAGCCTCATACATCAAGCCTGATTTATTATCCAAGTATCCTGTGAGACAACTCAGGATTTCCTGTATTTGTGAGATTAGGGCGATAGTTTTGATTCTTACAGTCAAAGTCTTACAGTCACTGCTGTGATGTTACTCCACTGTACTTGTCCACTTGGTGTTTCAGTCTGTCAGTATGGATATCACTGAACATTTTTTCCCGGACTGAGTTTCTGTATGTTCCCTCCTCAGACCGCTGTCACCAGGAAGAGGGGCGATCAGCAGACAAGCGGCTGTCCTCTTACATCAGGTTTGTACAAGTAAAATCATGTCTGCTTATTTGCTTAGAGGCTGGCTCCTGTGTTTTCTGATAATTCTTGCAGATTATTTGCGAATAATTGACAGTATTCTCATTTGTCCACTAATCATGAGGGTTTTACTCGTTTTCAGCAGCAGAGGGCAGGGTAATGAAGCACCAGCAACTGAAGGTCAGCATTACTGTGTGGATGAGAACACAGAGAGGAGGAATCACTACCTGGACCTGGCTGGTATAGAGAACTACACCTCCAGATTTGAAGGTAAGTGTCTGTTTATTCTGTTTTATAGCATGCATGTTGTCGTTGATTCAGATATTGTCGTTGATATTACAATGACAGGTTGAAAGTTGACTTATTCAATACAATTCAAACTTTATTTCTGACTCACAAGATGGTCCATAGCAATAAAAAAAAGAAAGGAAGAGAAGACAGATTAGAAAACCACAGCAATTCATGAATCAGTTTAAATAGTGTTTTCTGAGTCTTGATGAATGCTGAGAACAGGTCTTCCTAGGACTGGTTAAAGCCCCTATGATGCTGGTCTCTGACTCATCCAAGCGACACATAAAACTGTACAACAGATGTGCTTCATGTGTAGGAACACACACAGCTGACTGTCACTTTGACATCTGGTAAAAAGTCGCAGCAACCTCATCGCATCATCATAAGCTCATATATTGCTTTTCATGTAGCTACATCAAAGATGAGCTGTCCACACAGGTGTGCAGAAAACTGTAATTAACATCATCGCTGTCTAGTGAAAAACACTTCTCTCAAAAATGTAAACTTTTCAGGAGCTAAGAAAAATAGCAATTGTTTCAGCCTGATGGCAATGCATAAGGGAGCACTCCCTTCTTCAGTTTTAGTGAACAGATGTCAGACAAAAAAAATGTTTTTTTACAGGGCAGCGCTGATATTTTATCGACAGAACACATAGTTTACAGATCTGTCTGTATCTCTGTCATCATTCAAATCATCAGTCAGAAAATGGCTGAGGTATTTTATTTCTTTATGTGTCTTGAGAGGAACATCACACAAGTGAAATACAAGAAATACCATCTGCTCTCTGTGACTGGCAGACATGAGAGTACTCTTTTTGGTATAAATCTAATGTCCAGGGCCGTTTCTTGCCATTTGTGGACTATATGCTTGCATATGACCCCCAAAGCCACCAGGAGGCCCCCAGACAGAAAGAAAGAATGCTAGCACCTATGCTGGCACTATTAAAAGAGTACTGGTAAGGGCAGTAGGTCTATAATTATCCATGTTATTTAGTTTACCAACTTTGTCCTTAATGACAGGTGCTAACAACAATGTGGATGCAGAGGTGAAACAGCAGTTTAAAGTACAGTGTTAAAAGCCATATTTGTATGAAGCTCTGACTCTGTGTCTTTGGCCTGTCCAACAGGAACCACCCCTCCCTTCCCACCTCAGGAGGCTCATGGTCGGAGCTCCCAGAGCCAGAGCCGTTCACGTTCCCAGGAACCAGAAACCCCAGTTGTTCACCAGCGCCGCTCACAGGTCATCAGCGACAGCTACAACCCTACCGAGTCTCGGAGCAAAGGTACACAGTTCCTGAAATCTCCCAAAGGAACCTACAAGGGAGGCGGAGGGAACAATGGGGGCAGTGGAGGTGGCAAATCCACTAAATGTCACGGCTACCACCCGCCTCTGCAGACCATGCTGCACAGCGGCAGTGCAGCAGGACACGGCGGTCAGGATGTGTACCACTTGCCACACCAAGCCCAATCCTCCAGCCACCAGCAGCACCCTTTACAGTACAGTCACAGCAAGCGCCTGCGGGCAAAAGCCCGAGAGGCCATGTCCCCATCCAAAGCCCCTTTGTCCCCTCAGTCCCACCCGCAGCAGCAGCCCCCCGTGCCCTCCGTACTGCCGAGCCTGGAGAGAGAGCAGGCATCCGGTCCACCCGGCAGCCCGGGGTTTGTGGTCCCTGTGGTCCAGCGTCACGAGCACCACCATCACCACGAACACCACCACCACCACCACTACCATCATTACCATCAGACATGACCGCCCTCAGTGTGCAGTGACTGAAACTGTACAGGACCAACCACAACCAACCACACCAGTCTGAAGGACTTAAAGTCATCCCACAAGAGTTTCTCACACTCTGTCCAGGATCTTTTTACTCTCCTCTTACAAGCTATACAGATATATCCTGAGATTAGATGTATCGAGGATCGGACCGGAAGGATGTTTTTTCTGAAGTTATTGTGTAATAACAAAAGACGTGTGGCACAGTTTTTGAAGTTTTTGTAGATTTTCTGCTGGGACTGCTGCGATCGTTCAGTGAGGGTACAGATGCCAGAGAGGAACAGATCACAGGACTTTTCAGTGTATCATCTTCTCCCTGCTGATGCTGTTGGTTGAAGTCCCTGGAAGCTATTTGTCAGAGTAGGTGTAGGCGTTGTTTTGTGTGAGACCTTTCCAAAAACACGGATCTCAGGTGTAAAGGTGCTGCTGCTCTCAAGCTTTTCACAGAAGCTTCCTCTTCCTCTGGGAGGCTTCATGTGGACTGAGGGGTTTCCTGTTTAGGGTCGGGGGGTGGGGGGAGTATGAAATCACCACTGCCAGTTTTAATGCAAAAATATCTCGCTATATGTATAAAAAAATCTATATATGTAAACACATTTTACTGTATAATTATTATACTGTATATGCATATTTCATCATGGATATAATTATGCATATATGTATTTTGTCTTTTATATATTTTAATAAACGTTATATAGTTCATTTATATTATTGCAGCAACAGTTTGTTTATTCTGCTCATATCACACTTGATTATGGTGTGTCTGCTGCTACTGTGTGGACAGAAGCAGAACAACAACAGTACAAAACTACTTAGTATGATGTTATTTCACTCCAATAAATCATACAGGAATTTAGGGAATCGCTCATTAAATTAATATAAATATTCAAGTTTTATTTATTCAAGTTAAGCTTGACTTGAAATGATGAGTTGAATAAATGTACTGTACAGTTTTTAAACAGCATTTGATCAGCATTTTAGCTAATAGTGTCTTAAGTTTATTGAAAATGTTTTGTTAAGAACAATTAATATAATATAATATAAGTTCTTGTTACCTTAAAATGAACTGTTTATGTTTATAGCTCAGTTGGCAGGGCATGCACACCATGCGTTGAGGTTACCAGTCCTCTGCAGCGGCTGCCGGAGGACAGAGGTCACCGTGTTGAACCACCATGTTTCCACAGTAGCCCAGAATGGACATACCAAACACTTAATACACGGCCTTTTGCTGTTTTTGTGAATATGTGGCCAATTTCATGTTGAATCTCCTGTGCTTGTAAAGGGAGAGTGGATTTGCAATCTGCAAACTCACCACTAGTTGCCACTAAATCCTACACATTGTTCCTTTAAATGATAATAATATGATAAATAGAACCAAATATTTGTGGGAATTGTTTGGTTTTCTGGTCATTTTAAATTAATGGGAGGAAACTTGAATCAAGGCTGATGCCTTTCGAAATTATTGATTTAATTCATTGGTGGAAGAAGTATTCAAATCTTTTACTACAGTGTAAAAACAGAGAAAGTACTGCATTCAGTTTTTTACTCAAGTAAAAGTACAAAGGTATTAGCATCTAAATATATTTAAAACACCTAAAGTCATTATGCAGAATGACCCATTTCAGAATTGTTTATATTATATTACTGGACTATAACTATTGATGCAATGTATTTCATCACATTAATGTTGCAGATGGTAAATGTGGAGCTTATTTTAATTACTTATACTTCATATACTACTGGGTAGCTTAATGTTTGATAATATATAATAATTTATTAGCAGATTTATATTTTGTATCAATCATATGAATAAGCAAATTAAATAGTAATAAATGCTGTAAAATGCACTGGAGTACAATTTGCCTATGATGCAGTGTTAAGTACAAGAACATGGAAATGCTCATAATTTCAAAATTATACTTAATTATACTAATTATACTACAGTACTTGAATAAATTATTTTAATTACTTTCTAAATTCTAAATTCTTCTACCGACTAAATTAGACCAATGTTGTCATTGATTTATGGTCATTTGATCAATAAGTAAGTAAGGAAGTAATAAATAAGTGATTAACTTGCTATTATATGATGGTGAAAAAGCAGCAGACGGTTGAATTAAGGTTTACGACGGACAGAGAGAATAAGTGCATGAAAAGCTCCACATATCTCTACTATCAGCTACAGATATATACTATGGGAACAGCAGCAGTCTACCAGTAATACTCAGCTATGTTTAGTACTTCTGTAGTTAACAGATGGTGTATGATGATCTGGCCTCAGAAGGGACTATATCAAAAAGGCTTTTTAGCAGAAGCAGAAGTTACTGCAGCTCCTCCAACACCCGGAAGTGTGAACACTAGTCAGTACTAGTTCATAACACAAACTTAGGTGACTTGAAGAGAGCTTGAACACATGACTGCATTTTATGTTATACAGGGTTCACACTGTACGCTAATAACCGTCCCCTTGGTGGTTCTGTTTGCATTGTAGAGGGAAGCCTTGGGAATACTCTTATTCGACATGGGAGTGACTACAATCTGCTATAACTCTGGTGGAAGCAGATTCTGGCCCCTTGTGTGTCAATTAGTTTGTGGTAATTTGATTGAACATGATTCCCCTAAGAGAGAACCTCAAGTGAGTAATAATGCAGGATCAGCCACTTGAAATTTGCAAAGCACTTGTTTTTTTTTCATGGCAGACATTCTGAATAATGGCAATATGACCAGTATGATCAAATCTAATGGCACTAACTGCAGTTTTTTGATAAAGGAAAATGTCAGCATTAACATAATAATAATAAAGTACTGTGGAGCTGCAGATATACCCTGACCTACAAGTTTTCTTTCTCCAAAAATGATGCAAAAATGATCATTCCCACTGATCATTAATCATATCACAATCACAATATCTGTAAAAATAAACAATGTGATTTTTTTTAGTATATGGTGCAGCCCTAAATTCAGCCATTTTAAAATCTTTTATTTTCCCCAATGCTTGTCGTAGCCCACAAACCACTACGATGAACTTAAGACAATGAACCCGGTTGCCAGCGTGTCCCTGGGTCAGCCACTAGGTGGAGACAAATAGCAATCAATGGTACACATAATAGACAGTGGAGAGGCATCAGCAAAGTTTGTGCTATTGTTGTAGAGAACAAATTTAACGGATGTGTATTTAATGGTTCCATGTGATGAAGATTTAGCAAAATATGGCAGAAATAAAGAAACAAAATATGTAAAAGTATGTTTTTGTGAGTGTATATTCACCCGTAAATAAGAATTTTTTTTGTTTTTTTCTACAGAGAGCGCACGTCCTCTGTCATGGCGGCTGCCTTGTTGTACCGCCATGTTTCTACAGTAGCCCAGAACACACAAATCAAACACTGGCTCTAGATACAGCCTTTTGTGTTTTGAGCAAGTTGAGCAGACAGTGTAGGTTGTCCCAAAAAGGGGAGAGTGAGACAAAGTGTTTGCAGTCTGCAGCCTCACCTCTAGATACCACTAAATCCTACACACTGGTCCTTTACAAGTTCACAGACAAATATAGTTATTGTCCTGGATAATACTTGATAATGTGGAATGTGTGCAAAGATAAGATATGGAACAAAATGTGAAGTATGTGGGAGATAAATGTCCAAAAATGTTCCTTGAGATACAGAAGTTAGACCTGTTGACGGGGGGATGAGTGTAAGCAGGGCATCATCGTAGAGGTGCATGTATGCTCAGCCAACACTCATCTGATCCACAAGTAAATAAGAGTTTCTCCACCAGCAAATCACAGAAACCTGCTGTCTGTCTCAAACTAACTGACACCGGACAACAACTGAAGCTGGTTATTAAGTGACAACCAGTCTCACTTCAACTACATTTTCTAGCTTGCCCTTGAGTTTTTAAGTCAAATTTTAATACTTTCTGAGCATTTTAAGGGCTGTCTCAGTGACAGGGGCAAAAAAAGGGCACCTGGTCTATGCAGCTGGGCACCATGCACCGAAAGCCACGATGCACTTACAGTTAACCAGTTCTCTGTAAGTATCCATGTAATAAAAGCAGAAAGGGAACTATTCAAACATTTAAAGCACTGATTCCCAACCTTTTTCCTGCCTCCCCCACCTCCATTCGTAGAACCATTAACTTTAGTAAATGTCTCTATTTTTTAGTTTAGGCTAAACATTTTTTCACTCGGGTCCTACAAACTCAACCCCAAAACATTAATAATGACACATTACAACAGAGCTTGAGAGGTCTTAGCCTACTAAGTAGCTGACTATTGAGGACAAAAAAAAAATCTCTTTAAATAGTTTTGTATTCAGACTTTTGTATAAATTGTGAGTTGAGTTAACTGTCCAAATCTAATTTTGACAGCCTCAGAGTAGACAAAACCTTGGGGACCCCCCTGTGATTGTTGGCGGCCACCTAAGAGGGGCTCAGACCCCAGGCTGGGAACCATTGATTTAGAGGCACATAGAGGCAAACTAATTTCCAAGCTTGTAGGGCAGCCTATTTGGCATTACATCACATTTTAACTGCTAACAGGAAGGAGCACTTAATCAAGTTTTATCTACTATAGGAGTATCTACAGGGGCACTTTTGCTGTGTTTTTTTTGACCAGGGGTCACCAAAGGGGGCATTTGCTCCCTCTGTCCTCCCCAAGCCCACCATTGGTATTGTCCAAGGTCAAGGGTTAACGCTAAACCTCATAATAATGTTGTTGTGAGAGGTTTGTTTACAGCCGTAAGGTTTCTAAACAATACACTATTAAAACAGACAGAGCTGTGAAACCACAAATTATATATTATTATTATTATATTATTGAAAACTTCTAATTTGCAAAGGTGAATATCAACATATGTTGTGCTTTAAATGACATAGTTAGTTTCCTTTCTTTGGAAAAAGGAAGCTAAAGAGCCATTAAGTGCTTGACAGTTGCAGTCCTCCTGTCTTCATCTGCAGCTACCTCAGGTGTTTCTATCACCTCCATCAGGGGGTCAAGCTGAGCTGTCACCTGCTGAACGTGCCTGTATCACGTGACCACCGACGCAACAGGTTGTTCCCACCTGTCATTCAACGCAGAAAACATAGAAAATAGCGCTACTAAAGCAAAATGTAAGCTATTTGTCAGCTAAATTAGACTTAATAAGCAGATTATTTAATATGGTCTAAATAAAAAACCGTCGGTATAACAGTTTCTTTGTGTCAACGCTCTTTTGTTAATTGGCAGGCCGGCTCAGAGAAAGCAGCAGCAGCATTCCCTGCTCCCTCCGGTCGTCAGGGATTTAGGGAAGGACTGAATCCGAGCCCCGGCTGAGACAAACAATGGCAGCTATGAAAGGCGAGGGGAGGGTCGGCCTAATGCAAATATCCACTTTGTGCGCCTTAGAGAACCTGCTCTAAACACTGACAACCACCAACTTCCACCCAAACTGAGTAAGTAGCCCGGTATAGACGCCGACTGTAAAACAAGCTTCAAGTTTTTTGGTGTTTGTCGCAGTATTTTTTTTTTTTTTTTGCGCAAAAAGCTGTGGACAGAGTTCTTCACGAGGCTTTCTTGATTCAGCAACAAGTGCGGACGCGGACAGGAGACGGTTTGTGGAGACAGGACTGGAGACAGGCTGCAGCATCTCTGAAACGTGCCAAGTGCACCTGCTGAGGGACAAACCGAGAGGTAGGACCGGTATGACGTCCTTATGCAACTACAAAATCATTAAGTATTCAAAAATTACTTTGTGAACTTTCCGTCATTTCCACTTTCAAGTGTGAATTTCCCCTGTTTTGCAGTCCTCAGTCCCTACTTTTCAGTTTTACTTTCAGGGGAGTCTTTTTTTTTTTGGGTAGGACTCCCAGCTTTTCTCCCAGTATACAGCAGTTTTGCTCGACCCACCTTTTTCTTTTTCTGTTGTGCGGCTTATTTAGTTCAGCTAAGCCTGCCTCAGGAAAACGTGATTATCCTCAGACCATCGATACGCTGGCTTTCATTCAGGACATGCATGAGAAAGGCTTTGCAACATAATAGATCAGTGGGAGCCTGTCTGCTTGTATAGGCGTGGGGCAAACGGAGGGGAATCTGGCTTGAATGTTTATATTGTTGGCTGAAACAGACAACATTCTGAGAAAATACCAAAATGCAAAAAAATATATTATTGCATGCTATTTCATTTAAAATGAGGCCCCAGAAAAGTCTTAGTAAACATAAGTCAACTCTGAGCTCCATTTTGCATCATCTCTGCAGACTGTGTTTTTTGCCAGCGGTGAGCAAGAAGTAATGGGAGTGAAATGCTACTGTAAAATCCCAGCATATCCCCCCCGAGAAACATCAAAGCGGACTCAACATGAGGCCTTTATCTGAACAATTGCTCCATTCTACCCTGCACCCCAACCCCTGCCACCCCCACAACCCCCTATTCCCAATTTCCACTTGATTAAGCCCTAAACTGAGCAGAGTTGAATCTGGAGGGAAAATGCTTCACTAATTCTGACTCTCAAGTCTGACACAAAAGAGGAGGACTGTTCACTCTGCTCTAATTTGAGTCTGATTCAATATGTTGACAAGAGTTTTCTCTGCTGGGTTGAAAACCATATTGTTGGGCAAAAGATTGACAATGAAGAAAAGATACGACAGACATCTGAAAGCAAACCTTCAGTGTTTAATTTTTTTAAGTTTAATATTGATCTCCTGCTTGATTATTCTAGTCTTATCATTCACAAATATGTTGCTGCAGACTGCATCAGGTATTTGATACCTACATGTCACCTTCCGCAGATTAATTATAACATAAATTAATCAGGCAACAAAAGCAATGTACCTGGTTGCAAGTTGTTAACTACTGAATAATGGGTAAAATTTTACAATAAGAGTGCCAGACATATAGCCGACTTAAGTAATGCTTAACTAATGCGTGACTCATTATGATTTAATGCATGAATGAATGCAGGGTGTATCATGAAATCCTGCTAGTCAACACTAACAACTGACCAAATCAGACTTTATGTGATTAGTTCGCACTTAATTGATCATCAGTTAAGAAGTGTTAATTCAAAGTTACCTCATACATTAATTGATATGCATAAAGGTTTATTTCAGACCCACAAGTTAGTTCAGCCCATCTGAATGCAGAACAGCACCATTTGCATAAATCAGCATAAATTTCAAACTTAAGTTTGTCCATTACGCAGAATATTTCCCTGAGCTGAGGTGTTCACCCAGGAGCGTTGCATAAAGCTCTAAGTTTGTCTGCTTACTTAAGTGTTTAGTCTATGGCTTTCATGGCACTTACTGTCATAATACAACACATGTACGCTTAAGTTACCATGGCTACGCTTCACTCACATAATTCTTCAAGCTTATCAAATGGCATTATTGTCAGTTGTCAAATAGCTTAGCTAACACACTGAGTTAGCCTGTTTTAGCTAGCTTCTCCAAAACAGACAACGGAAGAAGAAAAGAAAAATAAGAATAAAAACCAAACTGGACAGAAGATGAGAGTGGTCTTCTCCTCAGAGAATGTGGAACAAACAAGCATATGATTCAAAGTAAATTTGACTCAGCCACAACAAACAAGCTCAAGGAAGATGTGATGAGAAATAACTGACAAAATCCATGAGCGAAATCTTGCTGTAAAGAAGCGTCAAAATGATGTAATGAAGAAATATGAAAATATTACTCTGGACAGCAAGAAAGGAGACAGACATCGACAGTAGTTGGCAAACATGTAGGCATTTCAATAAGATGATAAAGCTAATTTTGATATATCAGACAGTGATGTTAATGTTTGGCTAGCTAGCTACAGTGTCACAACAACATAAAGAAATCCTCATGTGATCTTATGTAAGTCATTTTATGTACTTTTATGTAACTGAAGTCCAGCTAACTTGATGCACATCCATTAATGTATGAAGTAACTGTAAATTAACATTCCTTAACTGATGATTTATTTAATGAGAGCTAATCACATGATACATCCAGCATTAATTCACGCATTAAGTCATCATGAGTAATGCATTAGTTTAGAATTACTAAAGTATATGATTTGTACCCTTTCTATCCCTAAGTGTGGCATCAACATAAAAGCACTGCCATTTTGCCTGTTTTACACTAACATCAGAGTGTTATTTACCAAACCAGATGTTTATTATCTGACATACATTATCATGCGTATGTAACAATCCATAAAAATGCACGTACAACAGTTAAAAGGTTGTTTATTTATAGGTGGACGCAAGTTTTCAGGGATTGGTGTGAATGCCACCAGTGCACTTTATGACAGCTCTTTACAATTCAGGAAAACAGCTCCTCTTGAGTGTCTTTTATTGCTGTTTAGAAACCTCCTCTGCTGCTGCAAACTATATCTTCCAAATCAGCAGCAGTTTAAAGTTAAAATCCATTTCTCGCTGTTGGTTTTCCGGTATTTGTAGGTAATTATGTGTATTGGTGAGAGTAAGCAGTAGCAGCCTGCAGACCACTGTACACATTCTCTGTCTGGCGGTGAGGTTGCCAGGCAATGTGAGCTGCTGGATGAAGGCTAGCTGCTCGGATGGCTCTTTTTCTCCCTCTGGCTGCTCCCTCTCCATCTCTTTCTGTCTCGCAACCCCCCACCTCTCCTCTCAGCTTGCCTCTCCTCTTCTGCATACTAATAGATGGACCAAAGGCCGATTACAAACCAGGCCTGTCAAACTGATTATTAATATTCCTCACTGTTTGTCGTCCATTTACAAGGACAGAGGTTTATGGGAACTTTCCTCTATTGTTATTTGTTAGATTTATTGTTTTCACTAATTCACTGTGAAATACAGTAGACAGAAAGTCTACCAGTCTGCAGTTACTGTCAGGTGCATGTGTTAGTCCTGTTCTATTCTGCAGGAAAGTAAAGTTTTTATGTAAGTTTGTGTTGTCTACCAGAGGAGGGCAGTGTTCAAGTTCTCATGAGGAGCAGTAAACCCAGGCAGGAGTGGAGTAGTAGTCCTGCTTTTAATTGTTTTTGCTGCTATGTGCTCTGATAAATGTATCTTTGGGAGCTATAAACTCTTTGCCTCAGACTCAGCATCTTTCAAAAGGCACATAATTTCAGCAGGAGTCTATCTGCACAACATCTTTAAACAGGAAGGAATAATTACTCTGACAATAACGCACAAACAGATGGAACGAGTGTTTAGTTTATATAAAAACAGGCGTTCTCAATTGCAAAAAGACACCACTGCACCAACAGTTAGTGTGACACCACATCAGTGCAATGAGCATGAAAATTTGCTGTTTGTTTTTGTAATTTTTGGATAGTTTTTCCTTTTTTGAATGAGGATTAAAGCAGTTTGACAGAATGGGTGGACTCAGCATTGAAACAGACAGATCCGTACACCAAGAAGGTCCTGTTACAAGGATTTATTTTGGTGGTGTGACATTTTGAACTTCCATTATGTTCAGAGTTGCAATCTTAAACGCACATAATCCATCTGAAGAATCTACATGACATACCTCACCTGTTGCAATTAGTCAATCACGAACTATTTAGAAAAATATACAGTAGAAAAAAAATATCAATATATAGGACTACATATCACGTTGAACACTTGATCCTATAAGTATTACATAAAGCATCACATATTAAGCATCACATGTCCATATATGCAGATACATTGTAGATATATGGAGGTTGCACATATAAGGGATTTCATGGCACATACACAGTATGTATGTAATTATTTTCCCATACAGTGATGTTTTGTAATTATAATATTCCCTTGCATGCATAAATTTTATGCTTTAAATTATGTATAATGCTCAGTATAGTTTTCACCATATACCGTTTCCATGTTATGCTCATTTGTGTAATAATTGCAAACTATTTTAATAATCAAGTAATCTTTTTTTTTTTTTGCTGTTCGGCTCCCTTAAATATGAGGATTTGTTGCTTTTCTTTGTCATATATGATAGAAAATTCATAGTCTTCGGGTTTTGGACTGTTGATCGGACAGAAGAAGTAATTTAAGGATGTCACTTCAGGCTCTGAGAAATTATGAGGAGAATTTTTCACATTTTATATAAACAATTAATAGATGAAAAGTAAAAAAAAGGCAGATTAACTGATAATGAAAGTAGTCATTTATATGTATATATATATATATTTCTATATATATATATATATATATGTATATATGTATATATATATATATGTATATATATATATATATATATATATATATATATATATATATGTATATAAAAGTCCTAATGTAAAAGTACATATAGGAGAGTATAGAAACTCATCTTTGTGTCATTGAAAAGCTCCTCAATGACAGAATTCCTCTTCCTGATAGGCCTTATCCTCTAGAGACAGGTATAATTAGAGCCATGGAAACAGGAAACACCTCGCCCTCCCTATCGTTGTCTCCCCCTCCCCTGTTCTCTCTCTCTCTCTCTTTCTCTATCTCCCTCTGTCTCTCTCTCTTCCTCCTCATCTCTCTCTTCTCAGATGTGCATTTATTTGTACAGATTATCAGGTGCAGAGACGTAGAGTGAAGCCTGTAATGAGTCCTGTGATGGTTATCGCTACGTCTTACATCCTCAGCTTTACTGGAAATGAGGACGTGGCTTGTGCCTGATGTTTTTTTTTCTCCCAGAAAGCAATTAACTTAATTAAGTTGCACATTCAGTGTGGACCATTTTACAAAATCTGATATATCTATCTGTCTGTTAAAATGAAGACTCACAGTTACAATATTTTCAATATAGATTAAAGTGTAGATTTTGTTTAGTCTATATATTGTGAAAAAACTTCAATTACCCGAAAACTAACTGCCAAAAGACCTAAAGACATTCAGTTTTCAGTGCTATGAAATGAAGAAAACACCTAAATATTACATTTTAGATGCTGTTGCCAGCAAATATCTTTGGTATTAGAACTCGTCGGTTAATTGGCCTGTTGTGGAGGATTAGTTGTCTGTGACAAACTTTGGGAAGGGGATGAAAAAGTTAGTTTCAAGCCCTGTACTATCACTCGCATGCATACTGATGTAAACCTTGGCCTAAATTTAACAAGTCACCATCGTTTTTTCTAAATGTTAATACATCCTAAATGACAGAAAATCTAATCTAAAATCTTTATATTATGTTATCCTCTGCACAGGGTGCATGCTCTACCAATTGAGCTATCAGGCCACCGTTTTAATTCACTAATTAATAAAACTTATATCCAAGATAACCATATATTGTATAGTAGATTATAATGTGCATGGAGTAATGGAATTATGTTCTCTAAATATTGGCATCAGCCATTGAAAAACCCATATTGGTCAACTACAACTACAGCAGCTTCATGCTGTCTATACCTTAATCCTCCCATGCTCTCCAGCCTTACATCACAATGCATTGTGTTTGACTGCCTATGATTCATTTGTGGTGAATGTTTACACGCCCTTGGTAGTTAAACCTGACGTGAGGGATGTAAGAGAGGGGCCTCTAATTTCTGCTCCTTCCTCTGAAGATTAAAGACCCTGCCGAGACCAGGTGTACAGTTCAGACCAAAGATTAGCCACCCATCGCACTTCCCTTCATCTTAGACTGCATAAACGACCTGCTCGTGCACCTTGTGTGAAGGTGCACACGTTCCATTTTTAAATCTTCTCTTCACTGTCCAGTAAAATAGATGCACCAACACTTAACTCTGGCACTTAACTCAACTCCACCAGTCTCTCCACCTTCTGCTCAGGCACACAGAGTTCAAGAGAGAGAAAACTCTGCGTTTTTTATTGATTCAGAGGAGTGGCTCCCACCTTTCCCCTTCCTGGCGTGGAATGCACACCTGGAGGTGTTTGCTGAGTGGCTCTAGTAATCCATATAACAATGCAAGCTGACATCTGGTGCCATCAGAAACACTGGAGGCCGTTTGCTCTGACAGGCAATGCATTGTCTCTGTAGATCAGTGAGCTGTGATGGTGTTGATCTCTTTAATGTGACATCTATCTTTAATCCTTTAATTTTATTACTGACAGCAGAATAGAGAGGTCACAGGATTTTCACACAATTTTAAATTAGAAGAAAATGAGATGAAAGGATTGAAATAATTTGTAAGAAATTACATAACCCTCATTCAAAACTTATGCACACATTAAAGACACCATGAGTTGGACATTAGCGCAGGTAAAGTACAGTTGTCTAGACTTTGTTGACATGGCAGGCCAGTGGAGTTACACTGCTCTCGGTTCCCTTCGCAGTGTACACACAGGAGGGAGATGGGTGCAGATAAAACGACTAGGTTACGCCCCGCCGAGGAATTGGGATGCCTCGGGGGCTGGGAAACTTTCTGCCTGGCTAGCCTTAATATTGTGATTCTCCTCAGTCAACAAAGCAGTGCATTTGATGGAACATGTCAGGTTCCTCCAGGACTTGGGGGCTGGCCCTCTCCTCTGGTTAGACAGCTGTCAGCTCCTCTGAGCCCAGAGAGCCTGCGACTCCTCCATGTGTTGTTGGAGACTTCAAAGCAGGAGAGCAGCAGTGTGAGGTGAGTGAGTGCTGATTTTCAAAACAATTGAGCAACTTTAGCTGGGATTAATTTGAATTCTGTGTTGGGTTGATGAGTCAAGTTGTGTGTCAGTCACTGCTGTCAGATCTCTGAGGCATGGTTGTGTGTTATTTGTTCTCAGAATTAAAGCTGCTGTTTTTAAAGGGGGGAGTTGAGCAGCAGCCATTGTTAATTACATTTAATCTAAGAGCAAAGCAAAGTTTAGCATTAGTATTGCTGTACAGTATTTCATGTAGAGGATGACTGTCAATATTGTCAGTTTATAGTGTTGAAATAGTTTTTATTTAAAGTTAATTTTGTTTCGGTTAAAGTACAAATAAAAGTTACACTTTACTAAAGAGCAGAATTTTCTGGTGAATTTTATAACTTGTCATGTGACGAAGATTCTCAATTAATAGAAATGTAATAGTACAAACTGAGGCTGCACAATTAATCATAAAAAATTGCGACCTCACTTCACACATCCATGCAATCTTATCTCTAAATGACGACAACTCACCCGCTCCTATAGGAAAAATCAAACTACATCACAAAATCACAACCGTTAGATGACATTAAACTCAGTAACACAAAGGTTATACAGTTTATCGCCATTCTACTTTTTATTTTCAGCAGTTAATTAATCAAAGTAAGTTAAATACTTTGATTAAGTGTTCTAAAGTAACAAAGCAAAATAAACTTTAGGTATTTTTTGTTACAAGAGAAAAAAATGAGTCCAGCGCTTTCATACATGTGATGATACATGTCGTCTGTTTAAAGGCCTAGACAGCAAACATCACAAACACAATGATCCCATTTGCCCTGTTGAAAATACTGCATTACGCTGTTAATACGAACACTTCCTAAATCTATTTCAGATTAAAAGCCCAGTGAGTTATTGATGAGATGGTGAGGAATTTAGCATTACAGTCAGCAAATCTGATTATTGCTGTGATGTAAATTAATGATGAAATTAATACATTTCATACATTTTGAATTCATGGCTTGTATTTTTTATCAGTTTATAAATGTAGATATTGTGGCAATTCATTTCTAAGTTTGGGTACGTATTTATTAGATGTATGTCACTAAATTTTTGTTGGAACAGAGTTAATACAGCATGGATATCCAGGCAAGTCTGTGCAAGCATAGAAAAATCTAGCATCAGTGTGTTCAATATAGGAAAGATTTATTTCATGACTCATCTGTTCTTCTGCCCTACAGCAAAGATTAAACTTGATTAGATTAGATTAGACATTAAAGGGCAGGAAACCTTGATTACCGTAGTTTTACAACAGGGATTACTTATTAATCCATATAAAACCTATGCTTTTAATAAATAAGTTTACATCATAATTTACAGTATTAACTGCATGTCCACAGCACTGTATATATATGTACACTTGGTCAGACTGAGCACGTCCTCTCCTTGACTCCTTGATTTGGACTGTGGGAGCTGCTGCTGTAACTCGACCTTGCCTCCTCCAGCCACCTGTGCTCGCGTGCTCAGAGAAAACACAGGCTTTTGTGTTGGAGTGAGACGTCCACACAGCAGGGGGCTGAGGTACATTAGGCTGCTATGACAGGTGGCGTGCTCTTTCTGTGTTCCGCTGCAGTAAAGAGCACGAGCACGGTCAGGCTGTTGGTAGAACAGCTGCACCACCCTGCCATGGAGGTGGGGGTAAATCTCTGACAAAGACATCAGAAAAAGACCTCGAAATCTGATTTTAGATGCATTTCCTTTTAAATGTGACAGTGCAATGTATGCATGACTCCATACAGATTTGAGTGCAAGTCTGAAGTCGTTTCATGGCAGTTGGGGGCTGGGGGTTGGGGTGTTTGTGTTTGTGTAGCTGTGTGCATTTGTGTAGCAAGGTAATCAATCTGAATCCTGGAGCCTGAAGTGTGCAGCAGCACCACTGTGTCTGTCTGTCTGTCTGTGAGAGGAGGAATAGTTCGGTCAGTGACTGTTTTTACCCGCCCGCTGGGACTGGTGGGGACGGGGGCAGAGGGGGCAGTAGCTCAGGCTGTGTGAGACTCGATGGTGATGTGATGTGAGTTCTCAAGGCTGTGTGAGGCGGACAGACGGAGAGTGATGACTCGTTCACTCTGTCCTCTATATGGACTAGGCTTCTTTACAGTCCAAACCTGACCTGTGAGTATAAAACTTCTTACTAAGTGCAGTTCTTTTTATTTAGTTGTTGTTTTTCTCATGTTGCTTCCCACAGTTAGAAAACTCAGACATGGAAACTGTTTGAATTGTGTAATGTTTATTTCTCGTGTACTGAGAGTTGGTTGACAGTCTGTTGAAAGGACACTGAAATGGAGTGATGGCGTACCTGCACTGATTCATTAGTCAGTGGATTGATAGGAAATCAATCTACAACTTATTTGCTGATCTTTCAGGTTGATGTTTGAGGTTATCAAATGTGAGAATATGCCACTTTTCTTTGCATAACATAATGATAAATTGAATATGTTTGCGTATCGGACTGTTGTTTGGATAGAAACATATTAATCAGTAATGAAAATAACTGTTAGAACACAATGCACAATAGTTGATTAGTTAATAGGAAGAAAATTAGTTGCTAACTATTTTGATAATCAATTAATTGTTTCAAGTAAAATGTCAAACATTAGGTGGTTCCAGCTCCTTAAATGAAAGGAACTGCTGAGGATTTATGATAGTAAATGAAGATTCTTTGGGTTTTGACTGTTGGTTGGACAAAAGAAGCAATGTAAAGATGCCACTTTTGGCTCTGGGAAATTGGGATGAGCATTTTTCACAATGTTTTGATTATACCCACTGAACCATGACTAATTAAAATAATATTTAGTTGCAGCCTACACAATAGCATTGTTTTGTTATCTAGATGGATCTTGTTCATTCTGAGTTGCAACAAATGATTATTTTCATTCTCCATTAATCTGTTGTTCATTTTATTCATTAATCAGTTAGATGTTTAGTCCACCATCAGAAAGTGGTGAAAAATGTTGTTCATTGTTTTCTAAAGCCTAAGATGTTGTCCTCAAATGTTTTGTTTTGACCACAACCCTAAGTTGTGTCACAGAAGAGTAAAGACCAGAAAACCAGAAAATCTTCACATTTGAGAAGCTGAAATCAGAGAACATTTTTTAAAGAAATTACTCAAACCAATGGATCAGTTATCAAAATAGTTGGAGATTAATTGCTGACAACTAATTAATTAATTGATTAATCGCTGCAGCTCTCGATGGATCTGATACATTAGACATTATGCTGCTGTAAAGCTGTCGCAGTTTAAAGGACAAAAAGTTTAATGTTTTCATAACAACTGTTGTTGGGTGGCCTGTGTGGCACTGTGAGGTCGGTAAGAAGTGAGGTAGGACGGAGGTGTCACATTCCACAGTTTGGTGTGTGTGTCGGTTCATCACAAATTACCTCCCATCTATTTACAACACAGCATGTACTTGATCTAACCTTTCTTAAAATTTAAGGCTATAATTTAGCCTCCAATTAAGTCCACCACGCTCTGGGTAGCGTTTGGTTGAACGTGTGTGTGTGTCCATGCATGTTTGTCTGCGTGAGTGTAATGGAGTGATAAAATCTTTCAATCGTAATCCAAACAACCACTGCGTCCATCCTCCCTCTTAAATCTGTCTTATATGTTTTATCTGTAGAATTACGGTAAGATATGACGTGAAAAATGAAGAAACTGCAGCTCTCATGTCATCAGACTAATTTGTTCCCCTGTTGGCTTTATCAGATTGCATTCCCTCCTCTGGGACTGCACTATCTCCTTTTTCAGATCGCATAAATATTGTTTACAACAAGTCTACATAAATGCTGCTATTTTAAACCTTACGGTTGCTCCTGGAAAAACAACAGGAAAAGTTTAATTCTTGTTGTTGTACAAACATATTAGTCTAAATGGAGCTGACGTTCCTCTGTCCTGAACTGTGCTGCTGTCTTGATATGAATCTAAACGTACTGCAGATAAGAACGTATGAAGCCCACGGATGGATTTATTTTGGTCTTTAGCTCAAGGACGTCAGCGCTGTGGGCTAAATCACCACAAATTTAAAGATACGTTTTGGCTCCAGGATACATGTTGTTTACTGTTTATCCCCAGTTGGGCTTGATCCTGACCTAGATCACCAGGAATACAAACACACTGATGCCTCTTCGAGTGGCTGCAGAGGAGCCACACGTCTACGTTCCCAAACAACACATATAAAGAGTGGAAAATATAATGTTGATGGAAGGAGTTGGTGTCTGTCACATGACCAAAAATCCTTTCTGAGTCACACAGTTTGAACTGTTACTGGATTAATGTGTCCAAAACTTTGTTAGTAACAGAAAACATTGCCTCAATGATTTCTGATCTCTTTCAATCCACCTGTAATCCCTCTATTAATGTTAAATCATGAAAATGATAGGCAGTATGTAAGATGTTGTATATGGTATCAACAGTATTTATATAAATCACAGTACAAAGTGATGTTTTTGTGATCAGTCTTTTATTTGGTGGATTTCCAAAATGAGTAGATGTTGTGAACAGTTAAAGGTGGAGTAAATGATTTAGAACAAAGACAGTTGAATGTTGAGTCTCACTCCCAGGTCTTCAAATATGCTTTGAGTTGGTGGCTCGGATTGAGCCACTTAGGAAACAATGAGACTCGCCTATAAACCTTAACCCTATTCGACGATCAGGGAATGAGACTCAGAAATCTATTAAACTATCATAGGAATGTTAAATATCTATTGCATATAACAGGCCAAAAATAAGATACTAGCTATTATATAATGCAAATTCTATGTGTATTAGTACACAATCATTATTTTGAACTGCTTTCAAACTGCAGCTTATATTTAGCTAGTGGTATCATCAACAAATATATGTTTGCTGGGAGCGTTTACTATATTTTTGTATATCCATTCTCTAAGTATATAGTTTTATCATAATCATAAACACATTTGAGTGAAAAATATACCAAATCCTTTGTGTCAGTACTGAAAAACTGACTTCAAGAGTAATTTTATTGTAATTTTGTACACTCAACAAATTAGAAATGCAACACTTTTGCTCCCATATTTCATGAGCCGATGTTAGAAATCTAAGATTTCTTATGTGCACACAGAAGTTTTATTTCTTGAATTTTGGTCAGTCTTGTTAAAATGCATGTGCAGTTTGAACTTGAGAAAGACATTTATTAGGCACTGAACTAAGGCTGTTTCACACAAGGCTACCACTTCTTTTTCAAACTGAGTGCAAAGTCATGACCAGCCCTACTCTACCTCTGACTGGTTTACCCTGATATTCTTACTCTAACCCCAGCCAGTCACTCCTCGTACCTAAACTTTACCAACCCAACCAACTCGGGCAAAGAGAGCTAGCCAGTCAGATGCAGCGTGTAGCTGGACATGACTTTCAGTTCAACTCCTGAAAAATGGATGCAAAAACAAAAGTCTTGTGTTTATATTTTTTGTTCAGTATAGTAAATATACTGAAATACTTCAAAAATCAAAAAGTATTATAATCTTTGAAAACCACACACTTATTATAAGATTTAAGATTTTGGAGGACAGTAAAGAGAAAAAAATAGGGTGCCCTTGTAGCCTAGAGGGGTTAACGCTCTGGCCATGGAACACAACGTTCCTAGTAAGAGAACCTCAGGGGACCTCTGCATATCAATCCCCCACATTTCCTGTCATCTCTCTTCTGTCAACGTCATTTTTTCATTTACTTGAAAATCTTACAAACACTACTACTCACCATGCATGCTGCCATGTCAGACTGGGCTGTTGCCTCCCTTTCTTGGCCAAAATTATACAGGACTGAGTAAAATCTGCCTCGGTAGGCGGCATCCTACTGGCTCAGTTGGCTGACGCGCCTGCATCTTGGACACAAGCCGACCTGAGACCTTTGCTGACTTCAGCCTGGACCAGTTTGCTGCTCATGTGCCGCAGTTTCAACCCAATTAGATAAGTAAGAATTAAAAAGAAGGAAAAGGAGGGAAAAAAAGGGGTAAACGAAGGAGACATAAAAGAAGAAACTGCCCTCAGTGACAGTGAAACCAGCCCAGTGGGAAAGGCTTGGGCAGCAGAAATTATAGGGTCAGACATGGCACAGACTTCCAGAGGGAGCAGTGTGTATTTGCATAGTGCATATGTGTCTGTTTATACATCAGATTATACAGTAGATATACACATAAGACTAAATGTAGATCAACTGTATATATAACAATACTTATGCAGTTTCTGATTCATGATCTTACCTCTCAGTTTACAATAACGTCTCAGCTTTTTTTGTCACAAGTGCTTCCCAGAAGTTTATTCCACTGAATAGTAAGTTTTTCTGGACACGTTTGTCAACATGAGAGTAACTAACTGTGTGTGTGTGTGTGTGTGAGCCCACGTGTGCTGCAGCCAGTGACAGCGTGTTTCTCATCTCTGTCGGCTCATTGTGATGTCTGCGGTGCCTCCCTCTAAATATAAACCAACCCAATTACCCATCCTCACTACCTTCTCTGTGGCTTAATGTGATCTTCACATTTTCACACAAAGCGAGCATTCTCACAGAGAATGTTTTCCAGGACAAGGATTTCCTGTGTTTAGGAGGAGATGGGAAGGAGCTAACAAACTGTCACTTTGCTGCATTCCAGGGGCAAAAACATGCTCACCTCTGCTGCGTGTTTTGAGTCTCGGTGAGGGTTTTCTTGTGATGTCTGTCAGATGTCATCATCAAGTCATGTTAACTAATGTTATAAGATTATTAGGGGTCCAAATGGCTGAAATCATATTGTGTCTGTTAGGATTCTTCTTCTTCTTCTTCTTCACATGCCCTAAAACTATCTGGATGTCAGAAAAAGGGCTGCATCCAATGATTATTTTCATTATCAATTCATTTGTTGATTATTATTATTATTATTATTATTATTATTTTCATGATTAATCGATAAAATAGTTCATCTTTAAAATGTCCAAAAACTGAGAAAAAGGTCAATTTCCAAGAGCCTGAAGTGAGATCTTAAAATGCTTCTTTTGTCCAAGCAACAGTCCAACATCCAAGGACTCTTCATTTAAATGTTTGACATTTTTGCAAATCGGTAACTTTCTTTTGATTGTCTAATTGATAAATAGTTGCAGCTTGAGACAGAAACCATTAACAGCTACAGTTTTTAAACTCAGCAGATAGGTTGGAAATCTCATACACTACTCAGACTTTATCTGGATCAATATGGATATAATGTCAAAATGTTCAGTGTAACATCCAGTGTCTTATTATTTTCACTGTAATGCACAACATTTTCTGTTTCACCAAATGTTTAATTAAACATATTCAAGATCTTTGACCATACACCCGAATCCAGCTGAATGATAATTTTATCACCAGTATTTTGATTGTCGCGGACAGACAAAGACAAACCATGTCTTCAGTGGTTTGAATCCCCATGTCACCAAGTCCACTTGCCAGGATGCAACAATAGTCAGTTTCATGAAAAAAAAACACAATAAAATTCCAGATTATTAGTAAAACCGTTTCAATTTTTTGGTTATGGTGAAAACCATGTTTGATTACTGGGCTTTGAAAAACTCAACAACAGTCTGAGATGCAGCCACAGGAACGTGGGTTTGTTTTGCATCAATGAAAAAAAGCACTAAAATAACAAAAGCCATGGTGCAATTTCAAATTGTTGAGAGCTTTTCAATATAAAACTTTGTTATATAAAACTATGATCATTTTGGTCACTATAATTGTGCTTTGAAATTTTCCTACCATTTCATGTCTATTGCCACCAATGTGGCAATTCATGCATGTTGTGTATTTTCAAGTGTTTTTTGTCAATTAAATAAGAAACGAGCATCCAACTTCTTGCCATCTTCTTGGAGTTTTTTGCAGTAAAAAACTTAATAGCATATAAAGTTTAGAGATAGTTTTAGTGTCTGTTTTGAAGGTGTCATACCTGTCTGATGTAACAAGAAGACAGACGTCCCACATATGTCAGTGGTGATGTGTAAAGGACAGTTAACAGATTGGGTATTCCCCTGACAATATTTAAAGGGAAAGTCATTGTAGTGAGTGACCTGAGCCACCAATCCTGTGCTGATGTCTTCCTTTCTTTTTCCTTTTGAAAAGCAGCAGAATAAGCTGAAACCCTAGTCCATTTGTATTGTCAGGACAAAGAGAGACCATTGTGGCAGGAGGGGTGGAGGGGAGCTGCCGGTGGAGGTAGGGGTGCATGGGGTCAAGGGGGGCAGAGAGGAGTTAGTCAGAGTCCGACCCCTGCTGGGTGGAGCGCTGGAGGCTCGGGGTAGGTGGGGGGTGTGCAGGTCAGGTAGTGTTGTTTTTTCTTTTTTTTTTCCTGAATGATGAGCCTGAAGTTGCAGCCGTGTGCATTTATCCAGCTGGAAGAGGCTTCAGTGGCAGTGGAGCAGCAGCAGGGCGGGGGAGGTTCTGCTGGAGGGAGGGAGGGAGGGAGGAAGGGAGGGTGAGTGACGGGGAAGCCAGCGCACTGCCTCTCTCACGCTCCGACAGGAGTTTAGTCTGCTCCAGCTGCCTGCACCACAGCACACACAGAGAGGAGAGCAGGGCAGAGAAAAGGACCTGTTGATCTCACAGCAATGACTTACAGACTGGATTACTGCACACTGGATTTTAGTGCTTGGAGTTGATGACACCAGTTTATTTACTGACACTTGGTATTTTGTCTGGTGCCTAAATGCTGTCACTGGGCAAAATGCACTCCAGAGCAAAGTCCCGGAGTTGTGACAACTACCTGAGTATTAAGGTATGAGCCTGGCATTTGTCTTCATTACAGTTTTGTTGTGACTTTTTGGGATTTGATTGTTGTTTTTGTGTGTTTTTGCGTGTATTTGAGTGAGTGAGTGTAAACCTGGCTTCCTGGGAACCTTCAGCGACTGTGTTGTGTATGTGTATGTGTGTGTGTATGTGTGTTATTGTGCGCACTCAGGGCATTGATGTTTTTGTCTCAGCTCGTAGACAGATGATATTTTGACTTCTTGTTCTGTGGTCAAAACATAACAGGTAACTTTTTACACATGCATAACGTGAGGGATATAGGGGTGTAATGTTTGTGCTTATCTAGCATTATAATTCTGCTTAGTTTCAATTATTTTCTGACTTAATTTGCTCTTATTTTTCAGTAGAAGACTTAATACGTCACAGTTAATGTTTAAATGTTTGGATTGTCAGCAAAATCTTGTCTGCTGCTCTCTGATATTTGCCAATTTGGACTCCGTGTTCACTTTGAAGGGTAGGAGGAGTGTTATTCTTCATTGATGGCCCCTCAACATGTTCTCCATCTGCTGAATGACAGTTACGACTAAATATAGTGTGTCTGCATGGTGATTAAAGACAAATTGAATGAGGTCTGGATGGGGAGATAAACACTGGAATTGGAGAAAAGAACTAATAAATCCTATTTCAAATCATGTATTTATTTCTGTAGCAGACACAGACATTAACATATTTCAGCTGCGTTCCATCTAGAGCTGCAGCGATTAGTCGATTAACTGACTAGTTGTCAGCAATTGATTTAATAGACAACTTAATTTATCAATTTGAATCATTTTCTTAAGAAAAAAAATGTCCAAATTCACTAATTTCAGCTTCTCAAATTTGAATATTTTCTGGTTTCTTTACTCCTCTATGAGAGTAAACTGAATATCTTTGGGGTTTGGATAAAACAAGACATTTCAGAACTTTTGGGAAACACTAATCAACATTTTTCAGTATTTTGTGACATTGTATGGACCTAACAACTAATTAGCAGCCCTTGTGCATTCATCAATAGTGGGCTTTTGTCCACAAAAAAGTAAAGAAAGCACAAACACAAGTGTTGATGAATGTGCTAGTTATCGTTTCTTGGGTCAGTGACAATACACAAGTTTGTATCCTCTCTGATAAGTGAGTTTCCTTTATCATCCTCCCACTTGTTTTGGTATGCGGCCATGCTATATTTACCCTGCTGCAGAGGTATCAGCAGACTTTGTTAGACTCCTTTGTCTCTTCTGTTCCTGCTCATCACTGCTCTGATTGGTTGAAGGACCTCCATTCACTTTTTGTCCTCTTGTTGGGGTTTCCTTTATGCGAAGGCCTGATCAAAACTGTGACTGTATGAGTGTGAATGTGTGGGGTGTGTACAATACGTCTATCTATAGGCCCGGTGAGGTCTGTCAGGGCTGCTCAGGAACAATATCCTGCCAATGTTGTTTACATCCTGTACGACAAAGTCATTAGTTACTAGATGACTACATATATCAGGTCTTTCTGATAACCAGCGTGGGAATCTGTGAAATCATACCGAATACAGTTTAATTTTGTTTTATTTAGCTTGCATCGTTGCTTTTCTGTAATACTTTTTAATGACCCAGCTTGAACAAATGTAGGCCGTGCACTTATATATCCTATAGCCTGATGACTAGCAGATTTGTTTCTCTGTTTGTTACGTTACAATCAAGCCATAGGAATGTAGATTTAAATTTAAAGGAAAATCAAAAACAGTAACTTGCTGTAGACGAGTGGGTGGGCCAGTTTATCACCTCCAGACTTCCATTATTGTTGATCTCGCCGTCACCTTCCAGACGCAGCTGTGTTTGTCTCACAATCAGTGTGGGCCTCTCAGGGGTTAAAGTTTATCTGCTCAGATAACATTATAACATTTACTAAAGTGTCTTTTTACAATGTCAGTCTAATATTATGTTCTGGTCCACTGAAAACTGCTCTGTGCACAGTAAAACAAAAAAAAAAACTACCTTAAGTAGATTTTTGAGTTTTGAATCAAACTCAGACTCTTAAGTTTGAAATAAACTAAACAAAGTTTTGCTGACCTATACCTTTTGTTGAGATAATTCACCTAAGATAAACTTGAATGTTTGAGTTTCAGAATCCCATCAAAATTTGTATTTCAAATTTTTTTCAGCTTTGAACCTGACTTGTCATTATTTGTGTGCTTGAAAATGAAATGGTTGCAATTGAAAATATTATTTAACATTATTCATTACCCACTTTCATTCAAGTTTTGAAAATATAAACTTTAGAGTTTGAGTTGGGCTCAAAACTGAAAAATCATGGATGAATCAATTCTTAGATGCATCACAATTCTCTCCTGAAAGAAAATGAACGGATGAAGAAAAGTCAATCTAAAATTAAAACCCACTTCTCAATATTATGATCACCTTTTAACAGTTTTTTAAGATGGGGTTTATGTTCCTTACAGCTGAACCAAGTGGACGGGGAAACATAACAGACGCAAGCGGGTTTAAGTTATAAACTAGTCTACTTCATGAGTTTTATCACCTCATCTTAGCTTAGGTTTGTGTGTGACATTTGTGTGAGGTCCTATGTGGTTCAGGTACAGTTCAGTTCAGTACTGATTACTTATGTAAAAGCAGAAGTCAGACAAAAGATCTGCAGACTGTGCTGAGCAAGAGCAATATTTTGATTTAACAGAGGTCTTTTTAATTACTTGTTTATCTCTGCTTGATATATCTAATAAGGGTTAATGCTGCTGTTAAATTTACTGGGAGCCATTAGTACTGTGTTCAGATCTTTTGTCTGACTTCATATCCCTGCCCCTCTCTTCCTCGTCTCTCCTCCTCTCATCAGATAGGATTTCTATTGGCACAGATCAAAAGCTGAATCAAACTGCAGGCTCAATAGTGAGGTCTCTCCAGGCTCTTTTGTTGGCGTCCTGGCACCTGGCAGCGGGGCAGGTCTGAGCAACCTGTGGCCTTTGTCAGCTCGCTGCCTTTGAGGCTGTTAGTGGGTTGGTTAGTGAGCAGCCTGTATGGGGGCTCCAGGGCTCTCCTGTTACACTCCCCTGGTGGCTTCATGCTCCACTGGAGGCCTGGTAGGCAGCGCCTTTTGTGTCCCTGACCCACTAAATGTGTCAGTGACCACCTCTCGCTCTCTGTCTCTGTAGGTCTCTCACTCTTTCTTTCTCTGGGATGCACCCCTTCGCTCTTTCTGACTTTGATTCTTATCTCTGCAGTGTATCACATGCTTTAAAAGGCACTGTACTTTTAGAGTCACAAGCTGATGGAACATTTGCCCGTGGTGTATTTGATAACTCTTATGTAATTTGAGCATCTGATCCATTTGTCTGTCATATTTTTGCTCCTTTATCCATGTAAACATAAAGGTAGAATCAGTCGGATTTGTCCAAGCTGTTCGTAAACATACCAGAGAGATAGTTTATTGTTGAGTCTCATTCCCAGAATGTCAAATACTGATGTTTTGGGTTCATAATTCATCCTGAGCACAGCAAAATAAAAAGGAAGTACAGGCAGAAGCCAGTGTCCCTATAGATACGGCCCCCACCATGCTCTCAGTGGGTCATAAGTGATGACTAAAAGGGATTTCCAAAGTTTTCTCTATAAGGAGGATCATATCAGAGAGATCATTCTTCTCTGCTGTTTTTTTTTTTTTTTTTTTTTTTAGCAATTTCAAAAAGCTGGATATTATTGAAGAGCTGAAGTGAGAGCATGGTGTGTGTGTGTGTGTGTGTGTGTGAATGTCAAATGAGTTAATTTAATGGGATTTACTTTTACCAATCCAGAGCCTCTAGATACCTTTTTGTCATCTGTGTGTCATCTCTTCCCAGCCAACTTCCTAAATATTCAAAACAATCTCACATTTTCCTTTTTCTAGTAGAAATTATACTGATAGGCATCACAAACCTGTGTGCTCAACTATACAGTATATAAAGTGTGCTTTTTTTGTCTTGGCAAAATTTCAAACTTCAGATATAACAAAATTTACTCAACAACATGAAAAAAATACAATAATAATAGTGATAATTTTTTTAGTGGCTTGCAAGCTTTTCCTTACATTGCAATATTTGTCCTCACCTCAAGCTCAGCCATATTAAAGAGAATCACGCCTCTTTGAGAGATAACCCCACCCCATGCACCTTCTGAACAGCTGGTTTACTGACAGTGCAGACAAAAGTGTCCCACCTGGAGCTTTAAGCCATTAATTACCACCTCAGACCTCCACCACAGCACAGGCGGCTGCTTATAAAGACCTGGCATCAGAAAGGGTGGGACTTCCCAATCGGCTCCTGCCCTGGTCGAGGGTCTGAGACTAGACATACACAACCATACAGACCACATTCCTCTGTGGCTCAGAGCGGATGGGAAGCTCAGCTCTGGTGGCTAAGCTCCGTTGTTCTGCTGAGACATGCAGATATGTCTCCTACCAACCAGGTGACACATAGCTTCACATGCTTCCTGACAATGGAAAGTTATACATGTCGTACATTATGTAAGATGTTATCTACAGGGAGATGATGTAATGTGTAATACCACTTGTCTGAATGTAAACATTGTGTTATGCAGCCATTGTTCAGATAAAGGCAGTTTTTGTGTCCATATTGTAGCACTGGATTACTGCTCCTGTTCAACAGGTTGACTTAGTAAACTTAAAGGGACAGTTCAACCCCAAAATACATATTTTTCCTTTGACCTGTTGTGCTATTCATCCATCCAGATCTTTTTTGTTGTGAGCTGCAGAGTTTGGAGATATCGGCTGTAGATGCATGCCCTGTCTCGAACATAATGAAACTAGATGTCGCTTGGCTTGTGGTGCTCAAAATGTCAAACAATTGCCAACAACAAATGCCAGAAAAAAATAATAGTGAGTATAGTGCACATATATTGCTTTTTTAATGTCTAATTGTAGGAAAACTATATAAGGAAAACACCACCATAACATCTGAGTTAAAAAGATTTAGTTTTATATGCTGTCAGAACAGTGAAGATAGACAACAACACTGCTATTTAGCACAACACAAAGCTTTGCATTTATCACAATATCATGATGCACTATTTTGAGAATTCATACAGTATCACAAAACATCATATTGTGATACTCAAGTGTATCAATATTTTCTTACACCCCTAATAGAGGTATGAGGTTTCTGCCCTATAGCTCACCTTGATCACTGAGCTCATGTCTCTGTTATGTTGAGTAATTGTTCTTCAAAACACTCTCCACTGTCACTGCTGCTGTTTTTTCTGCCTTGGGAACCTGAAGAGAAACTTGCTGCTCTGTCCTGACTATGTAGTGAGGGCTTTCCTCCCATTGTTAGCTTTCCTCCAATAAAACACCGTGTTATTCTTCTCCTCCCGGGTGCAACAGTGACTAATGCCCAGAGACATTTTTGTCTCTCTAAAAGCAGACTGACTGCTAATGGAGGTGAGCGTTTTGTTTCAGCGCACCAACACTGTACAGCACATACCACTTAGAGAGGCGGAGTACACAATGAGCGCCTTGTAGTAGAGTCGTGGCATGTGTACCAATGCACTGAACTGTACTCACTCTCCTCTAATTGATGGTGCTGAGCTGCTTAGATCAACAGGACAGATCCTACAAAGAGTGAAACATGGGCTGTCTGACAGGCTCAATTCACCACAGACCAGTCCATCGCTTGATTTGTAGTCAATGTTTTTTACACATTTTATTGTCATGTAAATGCAGCCTGGACACTCAAGTAAAAGTTAGAGTCTGTTCAGCCCTGCTGTTAGCATGTGTCCTGGGTGATCTGATCACAAGTGGACAGCACCAAGTATGTGAGTTCAGACGTGGCATTACAATGCGTCTCTAGATGCATCTGGAGTGACCACTTGAGATCGGATCTCTTCCCCACTCTATATAAAACACAAGGGCCATTTTGTCAGTTGAATGTCTATCACTGTCTATTTGTCCGTTCAAATAACAAGATTTTACCTTTTTTTTTTGCTTCTTTGTGCACTGGGATTTTATAACTGAACTATGAGCAGGATGACTGTGTGGAGATCTGATGTTTTCAGAGACTGTCATTAAAGACAAGGTCAGCAAAAGGCCAAGTGTGCCACAGAGCATCTCTCCTGTCTGCTCTTCAGATCAACACAGTGTTTTGACGAGGAAAGAAACACCTCAATGCATTGTATTTAATTCAAAATTTAAAAGAAGGCCCCAATAATTGAGAATTTGCTGTTTTGCTTCCATGCTCTGTAAGCACATAACCTTCAACAGCTCAAAAGGGCAGCTGGGACAAACAAATAGTGTTTTTTCTACAAAGAAATAACTAACCAAATTTACAAGAGGACCCAAATAGAGTGAGAGAGAGTGTTTTATAACGTTTATTTATTTAGTTTACCAAACTATTTTTTATAATCGATTAATCGCCCCACCCCCAAGAATAATGATCAAAATTCTCAGCTTTTAGCTTCTCAAATGTGAATATTTTCTGGTCTCTTTATTCCTCTTTGCCAACAAACTGAATATCTTTGGGTTCTGGACAAAACTTTGATACATTTGAGGACAACACCTTGGGCTTTGGGAAACTTTTTATACTATTTTTTGACATTTTATGCATTCACATCTGTACTTAGAGCTGTCCTCTTGTGATCACATCACCCAGGATGCAAGTGAATATCAGGTCTGAACAGGACCTTGGTTCTGTGTTCTTAACCCCCATGTGTTCTTCAATATGATTCACAGTTGTAATAATGTGGGACTTTCCCTGGCATTGCTATGTGTCTGTGTGGTTATCATTGGAGGCAGATGTCTCTATTCCACTGTTGTGTTCCACTCGGGAAGGACAGATAGCCAAGGGATGTTTGGCCTTGGCTCTGACTGCTGCTGAGAGGAAGGTCACAGCCTGAACCGTGAACATAACTACACGACCAGGTCAACCTCATCCACAACTGCTGTAATCCCAAATGTGCCATCTCATTTCCAGACAACTTGTAAGCGCCAGTGTGGGGACATGTCATCTGGTCTGTTGGGGACAGGTGGTGGTGGCCCGGGTCGTGTAAGGGTCAGATAATCATCAGCGATGACATTGTTGTTATTAGTGGGTAACATTGCACCGCCCGGACTGCAACTGGAGTCCAGTTTGGACTTTCCAGTTCTGCTGTTTGTGTCCGCTGATGGTGACGTCACTTTCACCAGGTGTTTCCCCTCTCTCTGATGGAAAAACCATCATGGCTGACGTTTCCTGTCATGGTCAAACTTCCTGACCGTCTGGCTAGATGGGATCATGCTCAGGACTCGTGCATAATGCAACTGTGTGTTTATCTGAAATACATGTATAGTATGAAGATATTTTGTAGTTTATTCAAAGTTGTGCAAGATTTGTTTGGTATTTTTATCCATGCTAGCAGCATTGAGACTGTAATATCTCATGTACTACTACATGGATTAAAATGAAATTTTAGACATTCATGGGTCCCAGAGGATGAATCTCAATTACTTTTGTGATCTAGAGTTGCAGTGGTGTACTTGTATCACTGCATGCGTACTGTATGGGTACTGTACTGTACTGTGTGCATGCCGTATTAGTGTTATTATGAGGAAGTTTCAAGTCTGTCAGGATATAATATTTTGTGAAATTCTAATGAAGTGTTTATTCAATGTAAAAAACACTGTTTCTATTTGTTTAAGGATCATTGTAATAGATAATAACAATAATAATAATAACCATGATTATGATATGATGATAATGATAATACCTTGAAACTGTGATATTTTCTGAGATGGTTATCATTTTGTGAAAATCCCATACTGTTCAAATGTTACAAGAAGGTGGACATTCAGCTTTTTCACAAAATACCTTGACAGCTCTTGGGTGGATTGCCAAGCAGTTTTTCAGGAAATTTCCATTGTTTTCTGCTAATTAGCAAATCCTAGCATACTAACATGCTAAAATACAATGGTGTACAAGGTAAACATTATACCTGCTGAACATGCAAACAAAATGTTAGCATGTCATTGTGATCAATGTGCTCATGTACATCCAGTATTATGGCTGTAGACTCCTATAACCTCTTTGCATTTCAAGCACTCTAGACCTGGGGGTGAAGAAAATCTGTCATAGAATGATTAAAGGGATATGCAAGAAAAACTTTTAAACAAAGTTCATGTTTATTTTTTTCTGATTTTTTGCTTTTTTGTTGTGAAATTCTGGATGCATACTACACAGTCTGAACGGTATTCATTATTTGTTTGGTTGCTCACAGCTGATATTCACACCAAGAGTATAACCTGTGATTAGGTAGACATTTCTTTGTTTTAAGGGGTCACAAGCCAAAAAGGCTGGGAATCACTGTTCTAGACTCCAGTCTAATCCGTCTTTTCTTTTCCCTCAGGACGCTGAGTCCTTGGACAACTGTATCCAGAGCACCTTGTCGGCCCTGTACCGACCCTTCAGTGTCACCGCTGCCACTGTCCTGTGGCAGCTCTTCAGTGTGGTGGAAAGACAGTACAGAGGAGACGGTCTCCGCTGTCTCATTGATTTCTTGCTTCCTGCCAAGAGGATTCTGCAGATCATCCAACAAGAAACCTGTGTGAGTGGCTGATAGATTTGTGATTTAATTCAGAACTGATTTTGAGATACAACATAGTCAGAGATTTACCTGGTACTTTCATTTTTGGCCTCATCTGTTGAAACTAAAAGGTTGAGAAAGGGTTAGCAAGGACGCAACAAGAAAACACGATTCTATGTGTTGGGTCATTTTAACTCATGTACTTGTCTAAACAGTTTGAATAGAGAATAATAAACATCTTGAAAGATAAGCCAGGCAAAATATTTGCGACAAAAGAATGTGAGAACTGCGCTGCTGAGTGTGAATATCTTCGCTGAGTAGGATGGAGGAGCATCAGACTGAGACAGAGTTGATTATTGTTCTGAAAACAAGTTGAAAAGCAGCCATCCTTCTCTGAATAGGGAAACAGAGAGAAACTGTGGTCTGTTTGAGAGGCTGCCATGGGCTCTTGGGTCCACAGTGAAATTCAATATTGTCTCTCACAAGCTTTGATTGCTGTGGGTTAGAGCTCTACGACCAAAGCAGTGAAACTTTATTCCTCTGTATTCATCTCTGTGGTGATTACACTGTGACGACGGCCATAGAGCAATAGTTTCACCTAAGCCTAGCCCCTGAGAACAGCCTGTCGTGCATGAGAGTCTTTGTTTCACAGGCAATATGAGAGGCTACATCCTCCGTCTGTGCCTTGACATTCATAAGAGATGAAAAAAGTCAACCCTTGAGCGCAGTGTCTTTCTTTGCTCTTAGGGTCTGTTTTTTATTCCGTCACAGTGAAGATTTGTGTTGTGGTTGCTGCGAAACCAGGCCTGATCAGACAGGTTCTCCTCCTCAGTCGAATGATTGCTGACAGTGATTCATCCAGCGCGTACCATGAAAACATCTCGCCTCTCCATTAAAGTTAAACATGTGTTTGAAAACAGCTTTGCAGATGTCAGTCGGCATGATGCAAGTTGCACCACAGCTGAGCCATGAAAAAAACAGATGATAATAATCTTTTATGGGAGAGGGTATGGACTAGGGTTGGGTACTGAACTCTGTACTTTCAAGGGTCCTGACTGAATTACATTGCTACTGATTCACATTAAATCAATTGGTGCCATATTTCAGTACTTGGGAGAGAGTAACTTTGTGTATAGGGTACCAAAAGGTACCACCGGGTATCAGTACTGAATTCCAGGTACAATATCGGTTCAAATGGCCAACCCTGACCCTGTCTGACTCCTGTGTTTTCCCTCAGGTGAGGTTCAGAGGATTGCTCTTCTACCATGAGGGCTGGCCTCTCTGCATCCATGAGAAAGTCATCCTGCAGCTTGCCCCTCTGCACAAAGTGCGACTAAAGCAAGGAGACTTCTACCTGCAGATCGTCCCTTTAGGCCGCAAAACTGCCAAACTTGTGATAAAATGTTTGTCGGCCAGCGGGCAGGCCATCACAGAGGTCCCCATCGCAGAGAGCATGTATGGCAGCGTCTTCACCGCTGAGTTCCTGCAGAATGTAACACGTGACCGGAACCTGCACCCGCTACAGAACTGCCTGCTCACCACTGGTACAGCTGTGTACAGGACGCCGTGGAAGAACGTGGTCAACCCACTGTTTGTCAGCAGCACGTCAGACGCCATCATGCAAGCACGCTGCAGCAGAGGAGGCTTCCGTGGCCATCTCAGTACCTGCAGCACCAGTGGATCCACAGGGACTCTGGACAGCCACCGCAGTTCCAGAGAGTCGTTGCACTCTCAGGGAGCTGACTCCATCTTCTCTGAACCAACCTCACCAAACAGAAACCGTGTGGACCCCAGCAGTGAGAGTGTCAGTGTACCGGACACATCAACGCCTTCTACACCTGTTATTAAAATCGAAAGGTCCAATGAGGAGTGTGGGACAGGACAAGGGAGTGAAGAGAGAGGGCCCAAGATGCTCTCTTTTAGTACGGACCTCAGTAACCCAGGCCTTCGACGCCGTCTCCCAAGGGACTCTGTCGCCTTCGAGAGCAGGAGACTTTTCAGGAAATCTTACATGGAGGCCCTACAGAACCCTATGAGCCTCGGGTCCAGCTCTGAATCCATCCTGGAGGAAAGCCCAGAGCATGGTGCCAGCTTCAGAGAGAGGACAGTGACACCAGGCAGCAGCCCTGACACCCGCACCTCCTCCAGAGACCTCTTATCTCGGAGGCTGGGCAGCCGGGGCTGGCTCAGCGGTGATGACTCCAGGCCAAGCACACCTTTACTTTACCTGCAGAGAGGGTTGAGGAGTGCAGAGAGACGAGCAGAAAGACGTTCAAAGTCACTGGAGAGGACTAACAAGGCAGGCCAGGTTAAAGGCCACCGGGAACGATCCTCTTCTGGAGGCTCAGTCAGCATCTCACCCAAAAAGCTGATGAATGGCTATGCTCTTCGTTTTGGGAAGCTGGATGTTGAGGCAGCTTTGCCTGGTTCTGAGAGGAGAAGCAGCAAAGAGGAGTCAGGTATGTGATGCTGCACAAATATAACACTCAAGTTACTGTTAATCATAATAGAGGCAAATATCTCATCTATTGCCTAGCCATATAAAGGACCTAAACATATTGACCCACACACTGTAATTAAGTTCAGTTTTTAGATACTTGTACTTAACATGCATAGTTGGATTTCATGGCATCTGATTCTTGTACTCTACTATGTACATTTCATTTAAAAAATATAGTACTTTTAACTCCACCACATATATTTCACGGTCATAGTTACTAGTTGTCCATCTGAACAAGACTTGAGAGATTTGACCAGAGGAAGTAGCAAGATAACCCTCTTGAGTTTGCACCCAAAATTGCCAGCGCAACCCCCATACTTCTCAACGGGAAAGAGGCAGGACAAAGGCACGAAGGAAACAAAAACCTTGCAAAAAAACAGAATATGACCCCCAAATACCAGACATGCACATTTACATACACATTTATAAAATTCTGAATTCAGGAGTTTCACTCATAATAGAGTATTGCTACTTTCACTTAAAGAATAGGGCTGCTTCCATAAATACTCACAAGAGCACCAAAATGTGTCTTAAACCTCAGCTGAAAATAGTCCCAAATATTACTATTTTCTCCTGTTTGAGAATTTGTTTAAAAAAAACTACAGTGTCCAGCTACTTTCGGAGATTGCTTGGCTTTTTAGGAAGTTAAAGTATTCATTTGGACCATGTGATTTCTTCAGTAGGATTGAAATAAGTGGGCTTTGGGCTGAGTGCCACAATCAGGATAGGGATGTCAGAAGGTATTGACAGACTAGCACATTGTTGGTTTTGGTATTTAACAGATTTAATATGGAAAAATACTAGCCTTATCCTTAGAATAAAGGACCTTAATACTTCCTTTGCCATTATTACAAGTTTGGTTTTCTCCAACAGTCGTTATGTCACCATGACAGTCCATTGCTCATAATTTCTCACTTGTCAAATAATACAACCTGAGGGTGTGAAAGCCAAGTATCACTCTTAATAGTTTGATAATGGTGGTTTCTCGCTATGTTGTGTAATCATACCCTGCAGCAGGACTAGTTACAACAGTTCGTCAATTGGCTGAGACAGCTCACAATTCTGTAGCATTAATGCTTGTCATTGGTGACAGATTGCTTTTCAGCCGCAGTGTATTCTTTGGCACGTTCAAGGGACAGGTATGGCCCAACCCCTGAAACACAACTTTAGTCACAACCCTTTGTTTTCTTTACCACTACCAGGCTGCTTTGTTTTGTGTGTGTGTGTGTGTTGCTTCATACCGGGCAGCTCAGGAAAGTGGCGATGTGAGAGTACCACCAAGGGAATCATGCTGTTTTTGGAAAACACAGATTCTTCCGTGAATTGAAATGTAGAGGGAAAACCGACTGAGTTTATTTAAAATCTCTGAATTCTATCCCAGCACAATGCCTGAGCATAGCTTTGATTGTTAATACAGTTTTTTTTTTTTTTATAAAAATGTATGTTATGTATGTCATGTATGTTAATTTGACAGTGTTAAATACACCCACCTCAGCAAAAATATAGCAGTTAAATCACATCACTGGTGCGTTCCTGAGATTACCTCAGAGGGGATTGTATTTCAGCCGCTGCAAAGCAGGTTTCCCACAACGACATTTCAAAGGCAACAAAGGATCCTGTAAACCCTGTAAACCAACCACAGGGACCCCAGCATCCCACAATGAGATGACCCTACAGTGTTATTGGGACTGGGGGCTGCACTGATCCCAGATGGGTTGCCTCATTTACAAAAGTTTCCTTTGTGAATCAATCAGCCACTGGGGATCCATGAAAAAAAAGCCTTTCAAACTTAGCCTGTGTCTTTGGAGAGTCCATTCAGGCCAGAAACACAAGACCTAACTTGCACTGACTCACACCACTGTGAACAAATACCCCAGAAGGGTTAAATTACTCCTCGTATGAGCAAGAAAACGCTGCAATATCAGAATACATCAACTGTTATTCATATGATCAGTGCAACCAGTGCAGATTTAGCCTCTTTGATGGCTTAAAAATGTGTCCCACAGACTACACAAAAAATAGACTTTCACGCAGGACAATACTCAGGAGGCTTTACTCGACGTTTGTCACTTCCTCTGAAAACAAAGCAATTTAGGAAACATGCAGCAAACACAAGCCGGGCCACACAGTCGCACAGGAAATGCACTGACTGTTTGAAGACAATAGAGGCTGAGCTGGGAGGGTTTACTGTCACACAACAGAGCAGGATAATACAAGAGGCCTCAAACTGTGTAAAAAGACAACACACAACAGGTGTCCATCAGACACACATCTATAATCACACATCTATTAGTTAAGCTTATCAAGGATTTATGTTTATTTTCAAGCCTATCAGTGCTTGGATGACTGATGTTTTGAAAAAGAGACAGCAATGTCAGTCTGCCGGTCAGCTGGTCAGTCCACCACTTTGGTCCACACTGAAAAATCTCAACAACTATTCTGGATGGATTGCCTGATGATGGATCCATATAACAAATACCTGCAAAACTACTGAAATTCCCACCAGTCTCAGCTGTAGTTTTTAAAAAAATCCTTATTCTAAAAAAGTTGTGACGCTGTGTAAAAAGTAAATAAAAAGAGAATGCAGTGATTTGCAAATCCATTTTGATCTATATTCAGTTGAATACAGTACAAAGGCAAGACAAGACAAGTGTGTATTCTGTTTTATTTTCCTTTCCCACAGCATTCCACTCTTTCAGAGTTGTAGTTCTTGTTGTCATTGTGAGCATGTTAGCATGCTGGCATTAGCA
Source organism: Lutjanus erythropterus (assembly GCF_056507025.1). Taxonomy (NCBI): domain Eukaryota; kingdom Metazoa; phylum Chordata; class Actinopteri; order Lutjaniformes; family Lutjanidae; genus Lutjanus; species Lutjanus erythropterus. Next base: position 21,810,809 of record NC_139325.1, on the reverse strand, counting down.
TTTAGCCCAAAGCATCGCTCTGACTGTAGTCTTATTAGCCGATATGGTGATTTAAATGTTCTCATATATTCTTAGTGTTAACATTTGTTTCAGCCTGATTCTTAGACCATGATATTGTGATTCTTAGACTCAGTAGTAATAAAGTATTTATTACAAATTATTTGAAATGAATGAGTAGGTCTGTGAAATCACTAAGGTTAGGACATGGATGAGGAATATTGTGCTTCAGGGGTTTTCTTGCTTCACCAGGCTCAGGTGTTGCCTGGTCCAAACTCTGCAAACAGGCAAACAAGTAGCTGCAAAGTATTCTGATAATCAATAATCGTTTCAATAATTTTTCAAGCAAAAATGTAAAATATTTGCTGGTTCCAGCTTCTTAAATGTAAGGATTTGCTGTTTTGTTTGTCATTTATGATAGTAAATGAAAGAAGAAAAGAAGCCATTTGTCACAATTCTGATTTATCGGTTAATTGTGAAAATAATCTGCAGATTAATGAATAATGAAAATAATCGTTAGTTGCAGCTGTACTGCAAACATGGCAACCAAAACAGAACAGTCATTTTCTGCCTCTATAGTAGGACTGCAGTTAATGGTCATTTTTATTATCAAAAAATCTTCCAATTATTTTCAATAATGTAAACCCATTAACTGTTTTGTTTTGAAAATGTGCCAAAAAATAGTTACAAAAAAAGCATTAATGCTTGTCGTTGGTGACAGATGGTTGGTGACAGATGCTTTTCAGGTATGACCCTACCCCTGAGACACAACTTCAGTCACAACCCTTTGTTTTCTTTACCACTACCAGGCTGCTTTGTTTTGTGCTTGTGTATTGGTTCATACTGGGCAGCTCAGGAAAGTGGCGATGTGAGAGTACCACCAAGGGAAAACACAGATTCTTCTGTGAATTTAAATGTAGAAAAAAGCAAATGACAATTTCCCAGAGTCCAAAGTGACATATTTAGAAGTCTTGCTTTGTCTGACCAACAGTCCATAACCTCATAATATTCAATTTACTATCAGGTGTGAGGAAGAAAAGCAACAAATCTTTACGTTTGTGATGCTAAAACTAACCAATTAGATGATTGTTGCAGCTCTGCTGTATACCATGCAGGCTGTGCGTTCCATTTACCCCAGTTGTTGACATTTTTCCTTGACATTTTTCCATGGTCAGTGCGCAGTGAAGTATCCAGTTAGGTATACAGAGATACTGTGTGCTCCCTGTGTGAAGATTTGCACACTGTTTCACTGCCTCAGGAAGAGGATCAAGTCTATAAACTGTGGTACCACTTGGGAATGTCAGGAACAGCATTCCTATAAACAAAGCCTCCAGGTATGGAAGGTGATGTGAAGATATGAGAGTCCAACAACGCCAGTGTTACCCATGAGTCAGGCTGACTAAACACCTGGTCTCCATGATGAGTCAGTGTGAACTCACTACTACAGCACACCACTAATAAACGCTTGTTTCTTAAGAAAACACTGAGGTGAAAAGAAGCTTCTAATTTCTACTGTTTGAACTGTGTTTTTGAACAGTCAAAGCCGTTGTAAATATCACTTAGACAATCTACCACTGTTGTGCTCACTATTTATAATTACTTCTACAGGACAGCGTGATGAGACCAGTGAAAACAGGCGGCACAGGCACAATGCAGAGGAGTCACAGAGTCCTAAAGCTGCCAACGGGACGGCCATCAGGCTGGCTTCAGTATCAAGCTCCCCCTGTGAGAGGACCTCAGCCCTCCCCAAACTGGTATCAGAGGTCAACCAAGAGCTGCTCATGTCGGGTGCTGTGATCCTGCCAGGTAGGTGGACGTGTGATTCAGACACACCTGATAATAGCTGTTGTTGACTTATGCGTAATAGTCAATCGGCAGCCTCCATGAAGCTGACGTGGAAGTAGCCGACAACTGCAGCTCCTCTAGTGGCCACTTGAGGCTCGCTCCAAATGCAAGTCAATCCCCATAGCTTCCCTTTTTTCTAAGTACATGCAGTAGAATACAAGGACAGCAGTTTTAACAGCTTTTGACCTGTCAATCAGGTAAAATACCCCATACTTACATGCATAAATATTTACATTGTTTAGACAGATCAATTATATGATTGCTTCCTGAACAGATTTCACAATTGTCAGATGGATTAATTAGCAGTTTCTCCTACCATAAAAACGTATTATTATCTGCGGCCTCATGCCTCCAACTGAATCACAGCGTTCCGATATTCAGCGCAACAGCACTCCCTCTCTCATATTGCTTTATTTTAATAGTTAATAGTCTTGTGCTGTATGTTCATTTCAGTCAGTTGAAAATGTGCTCGAAGCTCACATTGGAAAAAGAAAAGAGCTCTTTCGTGTGATGTTTTGAAAAGAAAATGATCTAATTTTTTAGATGCATTCATTTCTTATTAACACTACTATCACTTTGTTAAAAATCCTTTTAAATCACAACATACCACATGTCCAACATGTCCAGTCAGTTTCTGGAAAATAGCAACAGAGCATGTCCTCAACTTAGTTCATGGTCCTTCGTGTGAATTTTGAGTTTTTTTAATTATATTATTAGTTCTTTATTTCTGGATAATATTGTACTGCATTTGTCTGTTGAAAAGGCTGACAAGCAAAACAATACATTATGAAATCCTCAGGAGAAGGAAAAAAAGTTCAAATATTAAACAATACACCAGGCTATATATAGTTTAGAGTTCACAAATAGAATTGGTCTGTTTTTATTTATTTAATATGCATGTAAGGTATTCTAATGGCACAAAATCAAACAGCACTCTCTGACAGCCTTTAACAGTTGGTACTTTGTCATTAATCCTCTGCAATAAAATGTTCAGCCTCTCATGATCTGGGACCATCTCCAGTTCTAATGTCCCTTCAATTACAAATTAACATATATTTAAGAAAGTATAAAGTACTATTTTGCAACATCAGTCCCACTTTGTATCACTTAAGAAGCAAACTCTCTCATCATAATAATACTGAACTGTCTAGAGCTCAAACATTCTTGACCTATTAAGTGATAGCAGACAAGTGAGTGTTAAGTGTTGACCCCCTGCTGGTCATCTCTCTTCCAGGAAACAGAGATCGCAGTGGGAGGGCGGTGCTGCAGGTGTGCACGAGAGCTCAGGTGTGGGCTGGTGAGAGTTGCACGGTCAATGACCTCACCTGTTTATTGGGCTACTACTACTACACGCTGCGGTAAGTCATGCATACTTGGGTTTCTGTGTTAAGAATAATTCCAGTAACTTTCACACCTGTCCCATGCAGACTTTATTATATATGTTCCTACACACTGCAGCTGTTACTTTGAGCTTATAGATGAATGAAAAAAGTGAGTATTTGTATATTATAATTTATACTTTATAAAGCAGTGTATTAATACATTCAAAAAAGCTGTACAAAATAAAAGATTTATATCCATGTCTGTTGATGTTGTTGAGTTATGAATCCTTTTGTAAAAAAATGTATTTTTAGGGCTGCAACTAGTGATTATTATTAGTGATTAATCTGTTGGTTATTTTCTTGAGTAATCAATTAGTTGTTTGGCCTATAAAATATCAGAAAATGATGAAAAATGTCAGCCGCTTTGCAGAGTGCCACAGACCTTTATTTGAGAACCCCTAGTCTACACCCATCTACAGATAACACAAAATAATCATATACTTCTGGGTTTAGATTTTTGTCATTTATCAGACAATAATAATATCTACGCTTGTACAAAAAATAGTATTACATTATAATTGTCTGTCTCAGAATATACACAAACTGTAATGCTTAAAAAATCAATTAATACAGGCAAATAATATACATAATCCTCCTGACAATATGAAGACATTACAGTATATCTTTTCTATAACAAAAAAAACGACCAGACAAAATAGAAGCAACAGAAAAAAACAAATAAAATTGAAAGGACCCCTTCAGTAATTCAAATAATTAGATTTATAGTGACAGTATTTTTAGAAACATATATATACATATATTTATATATATATATATATATATATATATATATATATATATATATATATATATATATATATATATATATATATATATATATATATATATGTATATATTCTGTTTTATTTATGACAGATAGTGTGTATGTTGAGTTTTATAAGGTCCCACTCCTCTTGAGAACAAATCTTTTCCCACAGGAAACTAGCTTCACAATGTGTTTTTAAAAAAAATTAAGTTCATATTAGTTCTTGATTGAGCTTTAAGATTACACAACAAAATAATATTTATATTTATTTTATGACTGTTTCTGTGTTGGTTTCAGGAAAGAAAGGCGTGATCAAGGTCTCTCTGTTGTAATCGACAGCAGGAGGCAGCAGCCTGTTCCAGCTCTGTTGTCATCTCTGTCTGAATTGCAGGTGAGCCCACAGTGGAAAATATGTAATTACCCTCCAACACACACACACGCACACACACACACACACACACACATGCCCAGAGAGTGTTCAGGCCCTGCTGAGTCTCTGTTGTCCTCTGAGTGGTAATACTATGTCTCTCTGAAGAGTTATTACACTATGACAGCATTCCTTACACGTTTCTTATTGTCCGACCTCTTGGTCTCTGACACAGTTTGGTTTTTTAAAGAGGCACACCTTTGAATTTGTAGTGACTGCAGTTTCCAAGACATTTTTGTGAAAAAGGCTGCCCTCAGGGCTCTTGTGGAGAAGCCTGTGCTTACTTGTCTGTTTTTAACCACACACTGGGAGCGGGCTGGCTGCAGCCAACGTGCAAGAGACATATCATCATGTTATGATGATGAGTTTCGTTCTGATGTAAGGACTGTGTTTCTGCAAACCACAACACATACTTTATAAGTCACTTTAGATATGCATTTTACATTGTTTAGCTGCGAATGCAAAGAATCTACATGTATTATAATTTATTGTCTTCGTTTAAAGTGACTATTAAAATTGCTTGTACATGTTTTTCTCAGGCACTAGTACCAAATGCACTTTACTCAGTTCTCTTCCTGGTGGACAAGGAGGCAGCAGCCAAATCAGAGAGAGACATCAATGTACAGGTAAGTAGAGACTCTTATTAAGGGATGGATACGATTTTTTTCAAATAAAGTGATGTAATCGTGTTGTTGAATGTTAGATATAAGTAGATTTCATAAGGGGTTTGCAGTAATTCAGATTTTGTGAGCTTATTTGTTACTGGATTGAAATGATTTTTTTTTAGCTAATCTCATTGCTGTAGTTAAAGGGATAGTTCAGATTCTTTAAAGTGGGGTTGTATGAGCCTCTTAACTATTATCAATACAGTGTTTCTGTTGCTTCGAAGCGGGGCAGCAGACACACTCAAACTGAGACGTGAACCTGTGAGTTTGTGTTTTTCTTCTTGGCACAGACAGAGACGCTGTCGTCTCTGAAAGCCCTGCTGAAGCACATCGACCAAACCCAGCTCACACGAGAGCTGGAGGGCACCTTCCACTACGACCACAACCACTGGATCCACTTCAGGCAGGTGGGTGTGATGGAGGTGGCTGGACTGTAGCCAGCATAATAAACATATTTGTATACTTACTTCAGAGCTTGGCAAGGGTGGGGATACTTTTGAAAAAACATTTTTTTTTGCAGTGTACACTCTAAGATGCTCCTCTAATAAAAAAAGAAAAAAAAGAAAATTATGATACCTCTTGTTTGCCAGAGTTACATATAGATACTTGCATATTTATTTATGTGTGTTATTTTCACCCTCATAATTAGTTGTCCATCTGTATGTCATTATAAAAGTGACAGTTTTGTAATATGTTTAATTTTGTGCTTATGGCCATGCGCGGTCCCACTACCTCAAACAGCAAATGATGCTTCTAACACATGTGACTCTTATGATTTATTTATTATTTTATATCTATTTATGTTTATTTTAGTTATGCTTTGTTCACTTTCTTTCCTGCCTTTTCTCTCTTGTTTTTAAGAATAGTGTGTGTGTGTGGGGGGGTCCAAATATCGCTAAATAAAAGTCAGTAGAATTAATTAAAAATCTCTCTCCATCTCTTTTTGTCTCTCTCACAGAAAATTGAGCCATTTGCCAGCAGTTGTAGCGCAGCCATCTCCTCCCTCCAGGAGTCCATTAGCACACTGAGCAACAGCAGCAACCTGAAGACCTCTAAGGTCAGACCCGCCCCCTGCGGCCAGTCTGGCCTTCAGATTTATGCGTCTCCACTGACACACAATAGCTCTCTGCTGGAGTAAACAGTTCAGGAGTTTGTTTTATGGTTAACATTCATGATCTTTGTGCCTGTTGAGGTCAGTACGTTCAAAAGGATTTCGTTTTGAGTTTGAAATATAGCAGACGTCAAATATATTTACTCATTTGATTTTATTTGCACGTTTAATTCAGGAGGTGTCTGAGGTGATGGAGCAGCAGAAGCATCTCATGAAGTGTGTACTCGATGACAACCGTCTGAATAGACTGCGTCTAGAAGGAGGCACCGTCCTCGCCCGCATCAGGAAGGAAGAGGCTTGTGAGAATGATAGCTACAGGTACTGCGGGGTGGACTCTCAACCACATGAGACTGATCAACATGGTGATAGTAATTAACTCTGTATAACCTGTTTAACCCTGATATTGTTTTCTTTTGTCCTTTAGAGATGCTGTAGACATGTTGAATGCACTGTACAACCAAGTAGATGAAGAAGTCCATAAGCTTGTTATCCTCTCCAACAAGTCTCAGAAACAGTTAGAGAGCCTGCTGGAGGTGCGCAAGTTTGAGGAGCAAACACAACAGGTGAGCTTAAACTCTTCAACTCGCCTTCACCCTACCATAGACCCATTTTTATCTTTTTCTACGGGGTCAGGGGATCTTTACGGTGAGATAGCAGGCCAACAGTGTATGCCACATAGATGTGATAGTGTTTCCCAAACCTGGGTATTGGGACCCACTTCCCTGCAGGTTTTCACTGCTCCAACACACCTGATGTGAACCTGTGTTTTTTGTTGTTGTTGGTGGTGGTGGTTTTTTTTAAGTTCAGAGTGTATAAGAGCTTAGAACATTATGATGGAGTTATATGACGGCTGTTCTCATGCTCTTATCATATCTTATTAGATGTTGCAGCAGTTTTGGGGTTGATATCATTTCTTACTCAGATTTGGTGCAAAATTTAACCATTTTTGAATCCTTGAGGATTAATAAAAAATGTCAAAAATCCGATGAGGAATATCATAAAAAACATGCTTTGATTTGGTTTGAAAAAAATTTAATGTTTGTAGATTTCTGTAAGAATTACATTTTATGCAGTTGGATGGTGAGCATATCTGTTCTAGGAATTGTTTAGAAACCTTTTTATTGTCAACATACCAAGGAAATGTCAGGCAGAGTTGAATGTCTCTCTTGACATTGTCATCTGTGCTGCATATTTTCTGCTGCTTTTCCTAACAACAAAATGATATAGTCAATTAATAAACAATCCCCTGTCTTTCCAGATCAAACTGTGGTTCAGTGGCGAGGGGGAGAAGCAACTCACACCTCTGGAATCACTGACTCTGTCTGTAGACAAAATTAAAGAGATGAGAGAGAGCTTGGAGCTGTTTCTGGAGGAGTCAGTGGTAAATAGCGCCACAGTTTTTTTTTTTACATTTCCTGTGCACCACAGAAGACAAACGGTGCTAAACTGATCAGTTTTGTCTTCACCTTGACAGCACCAGCAGAGACACGGCCTGCAGCTGGTGAAGGAGTCTCCGGAGTCACTTCCAGGTTCTGCTCTCCTCGACTTTAAGCAACATCTGGGCTCCATCTTAACCAGAGTGGAGAGGAGGAAGGCCCAGCTCGATATCCTAACCAACCTGTATGAATTCTACGACTCAGTAAGTATGAAAGACTAATGTTGATGTCTTGTCAAAAGTTATTTTACATTTTACTTGAGCATATACTTCAAACCAGAGCGTTTTACAATGAATATTAAAGAAGGCAAACCTTAAACCCTTAAGAATGTAATGGTTATGAGAAATATCCTAATAGATGGACAGTTCATTTTCCTGGACAAGGAGTTCAGTCATAAAATTGTCAAATTAAAACATTCCTTTTTGTGAATTGACATAAATGTAACTGAAAGTGTTAAATGGACATATGATATAATCTGATATTGATCACAGACCCCCCAATTCTGAACTAAATCAAAATTATATTGTATCATCCAAAGAATAATATAATATCATATCATGATGAAACTTGTGATTTACAGCTCCATACATCATAGAGATGTTACAAGTTAAAGGGCAAAATAGAAATATTTGGTCTGTAAGTTGCATAAACATTATATTAAAATTTTAGACTGTCTCTCAGCATTAGGAATGTGTCCCACATTGTCCCACACAAACATACACTTTGCCCCACATTTGGTTTGTTGGTATCTGGACAGCAGAGCCGAGAAGCTTTTGATTTATTGTTCCCATATTTTAATTTTTTTTCACAACCAAACCAGCACCAAAGTGTTTTGTTTTGATGGGAAACTGCTTTGAAATTAACTTCCATTTTAATGTGCACAGAAGAGACATTGTGAGACATTTTATTCATCTTCTTTCATTTATGTGCCCAATGTTCTGAAAAGACTTTTTACGACAATTAAAAAAAGTTTTTGTTTTTTAAATGTAATTTTCGTCTCATTTAAAACAAAACAAACTGTTATTATTTTGAAAGTTTTATCAACATTCACAATTTATTCTGTGGTACTTACACCATCTAAATAAATCATTTGCTATACATAATGTTCTTTAAAAACTATACAGGTGTTAAAAATGTTTATAAATTTAAATGAGAACAACAACATGAAGCAATGAAGATTGGAGTAGTAGCACCAGCTACTTCAGTCCACTTTCACTCTGCAACTGAGGCACATGTCTTTTTCTGTCTGTCTGACTTTTCTGAACCATTCTGTCTTTAATCTATGATGAAAAGAAAAATAATCACTCTTTCAAATGCGTAGGCGAACCAGTGGATGGAGCACTGCCAGGACCTGAGTCTGGACAGTACAGGTGTCAGACTTTCGTCTTCCGTGGTGCAGATTCTGCAGGATTACTACACTGAGGCATCCAAGTTCTCAGTGGACAACTTCAGCAGCCTCAACAACATGGTGCTGTCCCTGGAGAGTCCTCAGCAGCTGCAGCAGTGGAACTCAGTGTGGCACAAATGTCAGCAGACCAAACAGCAGCTGGAAGAGGCTTTGGCCCGAGCCACGACAGCGAACTCCTCGAACTCCACAGCCGTTGATTCTGCGTCTTCGGGTTCTTTAAAGACTGCAGAAAGCCAGACTACCGCTACAGAGCAGCATGGAGCTCATGAATGTGTGCTTTTACCTGCAATTACACCATCAACATTTGAGGACAACAAGCCTCACTCTGCTGGTCCGTTCTCGAAGAGCCCCACCAGCTCAATCTCTTCTTCCTCACACTTCATTTTCCCCACAGACTGTGACAGCAAACTGAGACAGAGTCCGTCCATGTTTGACGACACGGACAGCGACTGCACCATCGACTCCACCATCTCCTGCCATTCGGAGCCCGTCTATTCTGGGGCCGCCCGCCTCCGCAAGCAGCCAATGAAGAAGATCATGAAGAAGACCATGAGCTACGAGCTGACCCCGAGGGACAGTGGTCACTCTGATGTCAGTCACATTCATGGCTACACGGGGGTGTACATCAAGGGTTTGGAAGTGGCCAATAATGTGTCTGCGGAGAAGAAGCTGCAGAGACCTGATGTGACGAGCCCTGCATTAGGACGCAGCCGCAGCATGTCTACGCCCTCCAGGGCCCACAACAGACGCAGTGACGGAGATGGAAAGAAACAGAGCAGGTGAGGTAGAGAACTACTGATATTAAACATAACCCGCTACATTACTTTTTAAAAATATATTTTATGTAGGAAAATCTTTCCTTTTTTCACAACGCAGAGAACAAAAATGGACAGGTAGAACAAAACAAAAACAAACACACCACTAGCTCAATCTGTACAATAACTGCTGCCAAGACAAAGTAAGGTTGAGAAAGATCCAAAACAAAGGCCAGAAGAAATTAACTTGGTGGAGCAAAGCACAATACAGTACAGTAAAATACAGACTAATGCAATTAGGCTTCATCTATGTTCAATAAATGATCTCCAGATCTTTAGAAACTTGCAGTGGGTATTGAGCAGAGTATACTTGATGTCTTCAAGATACCATGTTATTTACCCATTTTTAAAGCAGGGAGGGGAAACTGATTTCCGCTCTAACTTTATGCATGTATGGAGCATGGACAAAGTAACAGAAACACCTAGTACTATAAAATTCATGGCTAGCTCATGACTTAAGTCACCCTTTGATTTGAGAAAAGCCTCAGACAGCTCAGCTGTTTGTGTTTTTTAAAGAATGCTTCAAAATCACACATAAACTGTTTTAAATCTGTCATATACTGTTTGGAATATCCTGCATCTGAAGTTTTTTTGACAGTTGTGCTTTAAGTTAAAATCCCTTTCCTGGCAACAGTTGTGTAAAACAGCTCAACTCAACTCTAATGTACAGTTATTATTCCTTCAAAGTAGGCTGAGCTGATTGTCATAGCGACACTATCCCCACAGTTAGGAAACAACACACCCTCAGGAGCTTTGCTTTGGTCTTGAGAAGCTGCAGCCTTTATTCACTGACAAACTCAAACCTAAACTGTACATTTACTGCCAGACTTACAACTTCACTGCTCACCTTTTCCTCCGCCCTCATGCTCATTTAACTAAAGAATACATTCAACACGCTGCATTACCAGTCAGTAGACTTGTGTTTGCCGGGTTCTCTTTATCATTAGGACAAAATACTCCTAGACAGGGACAGGGGCATTTTCCTTTTTTACTAGTTGATCACGTTACTTTATCTCCCAGACGTCATGTTTCTCTGCTCAGCTGTGCTGCCATGTCCACCAGTAGAGAGACTGACCTCTGGTGGCACATACTGCCCACTACAGTAAATCAATAGAGCATGTTTCTTAATACCCTGGTATAAAGTAATGCATTTATTTATCTTATTTTGCCATGTTTTTTGTGTCTGACCAACAGCCCCAATCCAAAAAATATTTTGTTGATTTCCTGAAGTTGTTTAGCATTATATTAATCATTACACCAATGCACTGTAAATATCAGAAATATTCTCATCTTACACTGTATCATATCTTTTTGTTTACCAGTAAAGTGCAGCATATCATGGATGAGATGATCTCCACAGAGAGGGAGTACGTCCGCTCTCTTAGCTATATCATTGAGCACTATTTCCCTGAAATGGAGCGTCTTGACTTGCCCCAAGACCTGCGGGGGAAGCGCAGCATCATTTTCGGGAATGTGGAGAAGCTGTGGGACTTCCACACTCAGTACTTCCTGAAGGATCTGGAGTCCTGTGCCCACTCCCCGCTCTCCATCAGTAGCTGTTTTCTCAGACATGTGAGTCCAGACAGCCGGTCGTGTTGCCCTGAGGCGGCTCGCTGACAGCTTAAAAACAACACGCTGATCCAGTGACCGTAATGATTTGTTGACCAGTAATTACTTATGTTTTTCGAAACAACTTAATGCAATATTTGCAGTACAGAGTCAGTGTTTCACTATCACACTCTTATATATAGTTTTTAAATGATGGATTGATTACATTTACAGTCTCTTGTGGGTTTAATCATTCATAGTGTTTGGCAAAGCATACTGAAATGTCTGCATACTTTTTACTATAGTCAGTGTTGTAACTTGTTAATCTTGTGTGCAGGAGGATCAGTTTGGAATGTATGCTCTGTACAGCAAGAATAAGCCCCAGTCCGACGATCTGCTCTGCAGCCATGGGAACGAATTCTTTAAGGTGCGTCTGGAAACTCTGCCTCTGGTTACATCCCTCACACAGTGGGCGCCAGGTCCCAGGGTCATCACTAAACCAGCATGCAACACTGTCTCAGTGGCAGTTTACAGTACACAGATGCCAAAAAAATATGTTGAATTTGACAAAAACATTCTCAACACAAGGTCCAACTTACTTCTTGTTTCTGAAGCTTTCAACCACATCTTGTTGATGGAGCTGCTCAGTTGTCGTGGAGATGGTTGGGGTGATCATAACCTCTGTTGTTGTTAATTTATCAACTGTGTTGCCATTGTAATAAAATACAAAATATATAAATATATATAATATAATATAGTTCATCCACCAGAGAGAAGAGAAAAGTTTATTTTTTAGTGTGAAACATCTTTATCACACTTCTTTAATAAGCATGTTTAAAGGATCCTTATTTGTGTATCTTATGTGGAAAAAGAAAGTTTACACAATATAATGCTCCCTTGAACATACAGTAATATACCACCAATTTGTGGGAGCGTTACCTAATGTAGCAACATTATTTTTTGGTTTTTGACATTTATTTCTGTCCCAACACCTCAGTATCTATTGCATTTGGATGTGAGCACTTTTTTTTTGCATATGCTTATGTTGAAAAACAGTTGGCTGATATATTTTCACTGGATCATTAAAACTGATGTTAATATTGGCCTGATAAAATTAGTATTGTCCAGGCAAACAGGTTTACAAAATCAACACCAATCAGCTAAAGTCTAATAAACTGTATACAAGGCAACAGGATTGACCAACAATCTGCACAACTCACCACATCTATGAAAATTTGCGTATGCAGCCCCATATTCAAAAGTTGATTCATATTTAAAAGCAAATAATATCACAATAATAATCCTCACTGTACTTCTGCAGAATAAGCAGCTGGAGCTCGGGGACAAGATGGACTTGGCGTCCTATTTGCTGAAGCCCATCCAGAGGATGAGTAAATATGCACTACTGCTCAAAGACCTGATCAAGGAGTGCAGTCAGTCCCAGGAGCAGGAGCTGAGTGACCTCCGCACTGCAGAGGAGATGGTCAAGTTTCAGCTTCGCCATGGCAATGACCTGCTGGCTATGGATGCTATTCGGGGCTGTGATGTAAGCTGTAATAATGGCATGTGCTGCTGTGATGAATATTTTGATGTCAGCATAAAAGCAAAATACTACTTAAACGTTACTATGAGACAATCTGTTAAGAAAGAGGTTATTACAACTATTTTTGAATTTGAGGTCATGTTGTTATGAATTCAGCAGAATGAGGTCAGAGTCCCACCAGGAATTGTATTGTTCTCTCTGACGCATGTGACCGGCTGTGTTTCCTCTCCAGGTGAACCTTAAAGAGCAGGGTCAACTCCGCTGCCAGGATGAGTTCATCGTCTGGTGTGGACGGAGGAAATACCTCCGCCACGTCTTCTTGTTTGAAGACCTCATCCTCTTCAGCAAGACCAAAAAGATTGAAGGAGGATACGACATTTACATCTATAAACAGTCCTTCAAAGTAAGAAATTTTGTTTTTTTGGCAGTTTCTGGTCTACACTGCTGGTATAATAACAGTAAAATAAATTTTGGTTCTTTTTTTTTAATTAGACGGCAGAGATAGGTATGACAGAAAATGTAGGCGATAGCGGCCTACGTTTTGAGATCTGGTTCCGACGGAGGAAGTCACAGGACACGTTTATACTCCAGGCCAGCTCTGCAGAGGTCAAGGCTGTGTGGACCGCCATCATAGGGAAGATTCTGTGGAGGCAGGCGCTCAGAAACAGAGGTAACTTTGATCTGAATAGCAATCTGAAATTCTTATCCTCCTTATCCCATGTAAGACAAAGGTCTTGTCATTAAATATTTAACTTTTTTTTTTTTTGCATTTCAGCGTTGCGGATGCAGGAGATGGTGTCCATGGGGATTGGGAGCAAACCTTTCATGGACATCAAGCCAAGTGATGCAGCGATCAGTGACAGAGCCATCGACTATATCATGAAGGGGTCAGGTGAGCCGTTCTTATACACTTATTTTAGCCAGGTATAGTATAGAACTTTTTGAAGTCAGTGTCTCATTCATTTACTTCATTGGTGTTTCAGAAAATCCTCATATGAAGAGTTTTAAGCATGGAACAAGCCAACCAACTACACAATGCTCATCAAAAATTTGATAACTCTAAGTTCATGATACCTAAGTACACTAAAAGTCTCACACAAAGGGGTTGGGAGTGGGAGTGAGAGAAAAGGAAATCCTGGTTGTTCTGTGGTAAACATAACACAAATAAGTTAATTGGAAGCAGCAAACATGCCAGCCATTATTTTTTTTGGTTTACTTTCCATGGTCAAAGTGAGCTCCATCACAGACATCGCTGTTACACTTTAGATTGTGGATTGTGGGTAGTGTAGTACTTTCTGGGACAATGCGAATACAGCATTTTTCATAAGACATTTTAATGCCATACAGACTTGTGGCTTCTACAGGATTATTATACTATTGTTTCACAAAGCTCGTGGTGAGTTTATTTCTTATGGCTAAATGGCATTTTCACTTCCAGAACCTCACTGTCTCTTTCTCCCCCTCTTTCCCTGACTCTTCTTCTCCTCTCTCTCCAGTTTGTTGTTGCGTCTTCATGATTCAGCTTGTAATCATGCAGATACACAACATTTTTCTTTGCTGAAACCACAGAAACTTGGCTCTCGCCTACAGGTGTTTAAATCCAAGTAGTATTTTGGGATTTTTGTCGAGTTAACACACCAGATGTAATCCAAGCCTCAAGGATTTGAAGTCATTACAACCGCAGTAAACTCTTTTACATGACTCCTCTTTCATGGCTCACCAGAGATGCTGTAAAATAACAGATTCATGCCTTAATTATCATCATTAACGACCGCAGGAATTTTCATGTTTTCTTGTCACTTTTCTTCTTTCCCATGATCTCATATCTGACACTGTGTTTGTCTCCACCGACAGAGTCTAGGACCAGGGCGTCCATCGCGGTGCCTTCGTTTGAGCACGCCACTTCGTTCAAGAGACCTCACTCCACCATCTCCAACAGCAGCACCTCCTCCTCCAGCAGCCAATCGTCCTCCTCCCTGCTGGGCTCGCTCAATCTTCATCTTTACTCCTCACCCGCTCACCCACACACACATCAGTACCCAATGACCAGTGTTCCCTCCTTTGGCCAGTGGCCCTACGACTGCATAGAGGAGGACGAGCTGGAGCAGGACAGCGGGAGTCAGCCCTCCATGAGTGAGTGGACATTTTTCCTGCTGTCAAACCCATAAGGCACATTATCTTCACCTATAGGTCCACTGTCTAAGATTTAGATTAGATTTATTGGCAAAATATGGCAGAAATTGAATATAATATTCCTAAACAGGTTTTTATATGTTTTCATTTCACTTCATCGGCTAAAAAAATATTTATTCTGGGTGAAAAAAACAGTTAAAACAGATTAAATCAGTAAGAAACTTAACCCCATGTTGATCACGATTAACTGATGAATTGTTTTGTCTATACAATGTAAAAAAAAAAGTGAAAATTGATCATAATTTGCCTGAGTCCAAAGTGCTGGCTTTAAATTGTTATTATTTTGTCCATTATTTTGTTTTACAGCATTAAATCACAATAGATTCAGAAAAAGAAAGAAAGAAAAAGATAGAAGAAGTAAAGATAAACACTATTAGAATGAAAAAGTACCTCAAGATGAAATGAAAATAATGTACATATAGTTATAATATAGACATTTTACAGGGTTAGATGAGGGTTCACTGTCTGCAACAGTGTCTGCTTTACTGCTACCACCAGGAGTCACCAACGTCTGACGATGTGTAGGTGAAATCCTACACAAAGGAGCTTTAAGCAAAACACAAAGCTAAAACAAACGTGGTAACTGCCTGCACAATGACTTGAACTCTTCCCTGAACAGTAAATTAAGAGTTCTGTGTCGCTTTATTCAGTATATTAATGTATATTTCTGTCTGTGTTGTGTGACAGTCACTGAGAGCTCAGAAACGTCCTCCCAGTGCACCTCCAGTGACAGTGTAACTGGGCTGAGCACCCTCACTATACCAGCACACCCCAGCATCGCCATGGACGCCTACAACAACAACAACAACAACGAGCCCCCCTCTTTCCTGTGCTCCTCCACGCCTCCTTCCTCCATAACGTCTCCTTCAATATTCCAGAAAGAGGAAGATCTCCAGCCCCCAGGCACCAAGTTCATCACAGCAGTGAGTGTTTGATTACTTTTCTTATTATCTTCTTATATTGAGATGACCTGATGTTGTTTCATGAGAGTGTCTTTTGAGGATAAACAATAGAAAATAATTTATTGTTTACCATCTGTGTGAAAAGAAATGTTTCTTTGCATATATGTCTTGAAAAACTGCTGTTAAAAACGAGAACATTAAAAAATTATTTCAGATTCAAACAGGACAAATTAAAAGTACATTTACATAGAAACACAAGACGTGCTACATTAGAAGGAGCATCATGTGGTCGATGGTGAGATTAAGAGAAAGATAAAGCACATGGCAGCTGCAGGCAGCCGTTGCCTTTGTGCCCCTCAGTGTAAACTTTGTGGATATGTGTCATGACCAACACAGGCTGTAGTAAAAATAAAGATGTGTTTTAGCTTAAGCCTACCTATTTATAGAAGTGTGACTGACCTCGGAACATTTTCAATGTTTTTTTTTTTCCTTTTGCACCTTTTTATTGCCCTCTTGCCAACTTTTTTTTTACCCTGTTCATATGTTGGGTTTTTTTTTTGCCTTTTTTTTATTTAAAAAGAGGAAATCTACTCGATTTAATGTATTGTAGTTATTTTTGTACCTTTGACTCTACCCCAAAGTGTACTACATTTTTGATTCTGCAAGTCTCTCTAAGCCAAGCCTCCATCTACTAGTATGGAAAATTCAGCCCAAAATGTGCTGTGTTTCTACTACAGTTTGTTGTAATACACTGGAATCAGGGTATAACATGGAATAAAAAATGTCTGTTATCATAGCATGTATATTTGCTTTATTATCTTTAGTATTGAATTTTATCACATTAGTGTTGCTAAAAATACTTAGATACCTTTAGTTTTATAAATATTTTTTTTCTCTTTGGATAATCATGTACATTCAAATGCCTTGGAAGCAGTAAATAAGAAGCTACAGTGTTCTAGTTTTTGCATTTTCTGTCATAAAGAAACAAAGACAATAGAGGTTAAAAACTATAGTTATTAGAAACATTTTAACACTATATTTACTATTTGTCTAATGCCAGGAACATATTAGGTGATTTTAAAGTGATAGATTTTAAATCATGTCAAATCTGCAGTGAAATCTGCTCATATGAAGAAGTTTAGGATTCAGATCTCTTGTGGTCTTAGTAAACTTTAGACCAGTCAAAACTGTTGCAATTATATTGAACACATTTTCTATTTTTTTGCCTGAAATTTCATAAATCTGAACATGAAAAGTCTTGAGACAGTATTTTATTCTCACAATGATTTGAAGAGCTTTACTTCCCAAATGTGTACTGTCTCATTAAACTTAAAACGAGCGCAAACACACCACACAAGACAATTAGACTGACTGGCGAATTGTAACCATTGTGGGAGAACTAATTATTTAAATGAGCTGGTATATTTTCAGACTCGTGTAAAGGAAAGTGCTGGTCATCAGCTGAAGATTCAATTTCACTTACCACCTCTTTGCTGTTTTGTTTTTACCAGAACACGACCTCTCATATAGCAGTAGGCCTCTCTACTGTGGTCTGACTCAGAGCTGAGGGGTTTTAGCTCAGTAAGTAATTGGTGTCACCAGAGTGGACATCTGTGTTGTTCCCTTCACAGCCTCATTAACAACTGTGAGGAACCTGTGGCCTGACTACTAATCTGTGTGGAAAATGTGCTTTTGGTGCCTGTATTGTGTGCTGCATGGCAGTGTAGAGGGCTCTCATCCTGATGGGTGGTTTGTTTTGTAAACTTCTGGCTCTTTGTCATGTTTTCCTCTTGGTTTCCTCGTCCTCTCATTTTCTTCCTTGTGCATCCGTTTGACATGAGGGTGGACTTTGTCTCAGAAAATACATGTTATCAAGAGTTTTATGTATGTTTGAACTAAGGCTGCCCCCTGATAATCAGCATTTTAAATCATTATTTGGAGATTCTTTCAGTTGAGCATTTGTTTTTTTTATTTTCCTTTGTCGGTCTTTCAGTGCAGTGTCAGTGACTGGTGCACTTATAAAAAATATCCTCGGGACCACATGCGCCGTTGGTGAAACGAGTGGTCGGTAAACAAGTTTCAGCTCCATAAAAAAAACATGACAGGCTGTCAACTTTGCAAACTGAGTCACAAAATCACCACAAAATGCAAAACTGTAATGGAAGAGGAGAAATGTAATAGAAGTGCAGAACAGTGTGACAAGCTGTCAGAAACCTCACCCAGACACCCAGTGACACTTGCCTGTTAGCTTGTTGTTTGAGCTTGTTTTTGCCACTGACAGGCTCAGATCGTTACTGCTGTTGTCTGACAACTGGTCCGCTGATTTTCTAACTGAATTATAGAAGAATGCACACTTTTAATTTAATTGCCTGTGTGAAAATGTTGATATTTTCACATCACAAGTGACAAAGAAAGGTATTAAAACGCCATCTGACTGATAAAACATACTCATGTAGACTCATGTAGGAATTTAGTGTGGCACAGAAAAAAACAAAAAAATTCAGCTAAAGGAACTCTTAGTCGGGGACAGCCTTAGTTTGAACACATGCATGCTCTGTTGTTGTGGGGCTTTGGAATGCATTTATGGTTAAAGGAGTTTTTTGTTGATATATTAAAAGATTAAATGCATAATATATTACATTGTAATTGTACCTGGCAGGAGGATTGTACCTAAATAAATAAAACACTTAAAATCATTACATTTTTTATTAGTCTCCATGTTTAGATGTTGCTTTTAAAATGCAGTACTTAAAAAAACAAAACCATAGGACCCCAAAATGTGTCAAAGTTAAATATGTGTGTTAAATATGTGGCTGTTAAAATGTTATCAAAGATGTCTGCTCCTGTTTTGATATTTTTTTAAGGTTTAGGCAGACAGAGCAAAGTATTCTTTATTTAAAAAGGCTCTAAATATGAAATAGCCTCCCCAAACCTCCTCTGCTGCCTGTTTCAGTGTTAATTTTTAAGAAACTTTCTTTATTAACTCTTGGAGCTCCAGTCAGTGGTAAACGAAATTTCTGATGTATTTTCATTTGTAAGTGCACAGCAATCTAATTAGAAACATTCAGTGCAAAATTTTAGCAATGTTATGGACTTAAGCTTTTAAATAAGTATAAAAGACTGTATATGCACACATTTTGACAATAGCATTGCTTTTGCAGAAAAATACATTATATCTTGCCCTTTACTTTGCTTAAGAAAAAAAAAGTTAGAAAATCATTGATTTAAAAAAATAGCTTTGAAAATTACATCAAAAGTACAAGAGCTGCAACAATTACTGATTAATAATAATAATTAATTAGTCTGATAATCAGTTGACTGGTTTGAGTAATGTTTTTAATACGATTTCTGGTTCCAGCTTCTTAAATGTGAATATTTTCTTGTTTCTTTCCTCCTCTATGACAATGAACTGAATGAGTTGTGGACAAAACAAGACAATTGAGAAAAACTGATGGACATTTTTCACCGTTTTCTGACATTCTATATAGGCCAAACAACTAATCGATTAATCAAGAAAATAATCAAGAGATACATCAACAATGAAAATAATCGTTAGTTGCAGCTGAAAAAGACAGTTTGAGTAATATTTTGCTTCATCTTGTACACTACACTAATGCCCAGTCATTACTGAAAGTGTTAGGAATTTATGGTAACCCTAACCGTGGAATTATTGGTTTGACAAAATGTAGAATATTTAAAATATGTTGTGTGTAATGCCATTTTAAACCTAAAAGGTGTGTAAATATGGTCCGTTAGTTGACTGACATTCTTAACATTGCATGTTGACTGAAGTAATATGAATGCATAATGTGTAGACATTTTTGTTTTCTAAATTCCTCTTTCTTGTTCTGTATTTTTTCACAGCTTTGAAGTCGTGAGGCTGAACACTACTTGATGCCACAGCAGTTTGTACATGAGGACAAGGAGATGAAAATAAGAGGAATCCAGCTGCGGAGGACTGAGACTTTAATGGATGAAGCTCAGTGATTATATGACATTTCATTATGATACTGTAAATTTGAAATTGACACATAATATTCACTGCCATGATGGTACGTCAGTGGTCTGTACATTTGTTTTAATGAACTAGAATCAGTGTTTATATTGTAGATGAGTTTTTTTTTATTATGTATTTTACAAAACAGAAAAAATAGCAGGCAGATCATACAATGTTGTACTGTCATGTTTCTTTTTCTTTTGTTGCCAGTCCTGTGCTATGACATGTTTGTACAGATTATTAAAATGTTTAAAACATGTTTTTGTATGTATTTCATTGACACAAAATCAAGTATTTTAACCCGTGGCTAATCACTGGTTATCACTGATAACAACAGCTGAAGTATAACATACAAACCCCTCGTAGTTTAATAAAGCTCTCTATATGTGAAACCAGCTAAAAGTGGGAATATAGCTGAAAACACGTTGCAGATATTTCCACTGATAACCGAGAATGCGTGTAAAACCACATACAGAGACCCTGTGACAAACATCACTATGAGACCCGCTGCTACCGTTACACAGAGACGCAGAGTTTAAGAAGAATGAAGAAGTGGTTTTTGTCTTCACATGAGAGACGCTGACATTTGTTCACCACAAGTTTTGTATTCTCAGTCCGAGTCAAACATCGCACCCAGACCACAGCCCAACTTGTTCAGTGGGGGTTTGAACTCCAATATAGGCAATCGAGACAGAACAGAAAGCCACTTATGTTCACTAATACACTGCCTCAACCTCTTTTAAGCACTAATATACAGTCCAAACAGTTAATTTAAAATATTAAGTTCTCAGATTTCTTCTCATATAATTTCAGCAGCTTGATCATTTTGATTTGGCACGTTTCTCTTTAGCGAACCAGATGCAGAGGATTGCAGAGAGAAGAACCTCAAGCCCCAACACACAAAGCGTCAGCAGCTCCATCTGTTAAAACACAAAGATAATCGAGTATGCGTTAGTTTTCTATCAGTAAATATATGCAAATACAGTATCTATGTAAGGAATAATGTACAGTGAGCAGGTTATTATGTTGAAATGAATCACCTTGACAAGGTGTCTTTTGCAATAATGACCTGCCCACTGTATATTACCCTGCTTATTTGACACTAAATAATTAAGGATGATTTTATTGATTTAAAAATGATTGTATGATCATGATCTATGATTAGAGCTGCATCCATAGCAATAGTCTGTTATTCATAGCAATGGTGTGTTATACAGAGGTAACAGACCTTATAATGCCATAATTGACCCATCACAATCGAGTATTTAACAAAGCTGTATAGTAATGCTAAATAAGCACTGTCAAGTGTTCCATTTAAATATGTTCCTTCCCTCGTCTTACCTTCCAATGCTGATCATTTTGTGGATTCCAGTTAGCCAGGTCGACACTGATCAGACAGGCTGCAACTACAGCCACAATAATAGAGCCGCAGTTCACCATGAAGGACACCTGGAACATAAACCATACATTAATTTCATTATTTACTAATATATTCATCTAATAATCACCTTCACCAACTGTAATGTTCGTGTTGTTAGGTTTGCACTGATTGTACTCACAGGCAGTAATCCTGGATATTTGAACAGCAGGTTGGAGACAATTCCAGCAATGATGAACTGCAGAGGAGAAGAGTTCAACTTAGTGACGCCTAAAAACATCAACACTGTTTGACTTCATGAGTCACTATATTCAAGACAAGTTGGATATATTAACTTTCAATTCATCCATGGCAGTCTTTAAAGTTTTGTCTGCTTTACTTAGTGCATGTCCTTTTAAGTAAGTTAGCAAGTTTTAAATTGACATAATGTGAGCAGAGACTCACAAGTGCTCCAGTCAGGAGGGAAACTCTGAACATAGTGAAAAGGGACTCGGCCATGTCCTGGGTCACAGCAAAAACAATTCCCACTCCAAAACTGAGGAGACCGCTCACCACCTGCAGAGACTGGTAGAGGAACAATACTGTTATTTTAAGTAAATATTAGAAGATTAATTTATTATCTCAGCTTCGTTTCCACAAGTAATGGTGCATGTGCCAGAGTGGACTAATGCATGAATTCTTGACACCTCCCCCATTACTATCCGTCATTAACAATAACTGGGGAAGCAACTGATACATAAAGGATTCAAGTTGAATTTTAGTGAAATAAAGATTAGCATCCGCAAATCAAACTTGCTTATTTTCCTACATATATCATGTTCATTCAACTTTGTGTGTCTTTGTATCTCCCCCTGGTCATCCACGCTCCCACTGGAATGGTTCTACACCCCCCACCCCCCGGTATGTGGCCTGAAATGTCCTGTAATTAATTAATTGTCTGTAACATTAATACAAGAAAATGTGAATTTTGTTCCCAAAACGAGATGAATTTTCTTCCAAATCATAATAATAGATAAAAACGGTCTAAATGAAGAAATAACACACCAGAGACTTTAGTTCTGAAAATACTGTGCACATATTCACAGTATCAGAGAGTTACATGAAACTTCAGCCTTTACACTGACAAGGTAGAAAACCACAAAAACCCCAACCAAACATTTCCTGTTGCTGCTGTCCAAATCAGCAGAAGATAGAAGAAGTTATCGTGGACATCTCTCTTTATACTTTTTTCACCTTTTTTCTGTTTGTGAGGTATTGCACAAACTCAGCTGTAAAAACTTTATAGTGAGGAATAAATAAAAGATCACCAATGCATGGACTTCAGTGTTTGTGAACAAGTATGAAAAAAAATTTGAATAATAAAAAAGGATGTTCACTATCTCTGTTCCTTTTTGCACATGCTGATACACAGTATCTGTCGCAACTATGAAGCAGCACACTTAGACTCACACACACTAAATAAAAAAAGCTTCAACTTTAAAGACCTGTTTACAGCCACGTTTACACACAAAGCTTACAATGTTCAACATTTTTTTTTGGATTACACATTTTTTGTTTGTAGTGGAAATGATAAATGTATTGATTTCATATAGTACTTAAAAACCACATCACATTCACCCAGTTACACACATATTGTGCAGCTATTTTGAGTTCAGTGTCTCACCCATAGACACTCAGGCATGCAGACTAGAGGAGCTGGAGATCGAACTGCTGACATTCTGATTAGTGGACAACCTGCTCTACCTGCTGAACCATAACAGCTCATAACTGCTCATGCTGTCCTGTAATTGCAGGGTTGGTAGTTTGATCCCTGGCTCCTCCAAACTGCATACTGAAGTGTCCTTGAGCAAAGACACTAAACCCCCAACTGTTGCAGATGAGCGAGATCAGCATGCATGGCCATCTGTGAATATATGTATTTGTGTGGGTGTGAATATGAGCTATTGTAACATGTTTTGCTTTTTTTCTCACTGTAAAGGCTGTTTCCAAAGTTTTTTTTTTTTTTTTTTTTTTTTTTTTTACTGAAACTTGATAATCATTTGCAATGTGTCAGCATTTCCATGTAATCTTCCTAGTTCACATGAATATATGACATATAAAACTCTGGGGTCATACTCATTTTGAGACTTAAAAATTTTGGTCACAACCTCAAATTTAATGCACTGGATAAAATAACCATGATTTCCTTACATTGTCTTACAGTAAAATAAGGTTAGAGTACAATAAGAGTACAACACCAACATCAGAAATCAGCATAAAGTTCAGCAACATGACTATGACAACAATATGATCTATACTCAACAAGTGTTGACTTTCGTGTATGTCCTGAGCAGTTTTGTCACTCTTACCCCTAACACAGCAGGTTGTTTCTGCAGCAGCTCATGCAGCGGCCCTTTTTTGTCTGGCATGAAATCTGTAGCTTGGTAATATCGTACCATCGGCGGCGCTCTCCTGCCAGTTCTGCTCGGATCCTCATCCTCTCCATGGATGTCCATATCAATATCGGCACAGGCCATGATGCTTCTCTGGTCTGGAGGATGAGTTTTTCTCATGGTGTATGAGTATATAATGATTTAAAAGTAATTATGTGTTTGTACTGTGTGAAACATTTCTCCTTTGGTCTTAACATCACTAAAGTATAATGCCTAAAAAGTACAGGGTGACCAGAAAAATAGAAACCTTTATACATTGTAATACAATGCCATATAAAAGTCTGGTAATAAATTGTTAGACTGAGATGTCTTATAACGCAGTCCAAAGGACCATGGATCAAAGCAAGCACCCAAATAATTCAAGGAGTAGTGTCCATAAATCTAAACATATATGTTATAGGCTGCACAATTATCAAAAATATTATTGAATTTGCAGTATGACCAAGGGCATATTCAAATCAGAATAGATGAACTTTTTTCATAAACAAATAATATAACAGTCTGTTAGCAGTCTGACATGCAACGATACAATAAATTTAATAACATTGAAGCTACTAAGATGACAGATTTTTCACTGAAAGATTTACACATTTGTATGTGTTTGCAAATTCATACATTTACTGTCATGGTTGATTAAATATACAGGTGAGGTTTTGTGTGAGGGTTGGCCTGCTTATAATGTTGTAATTGACCTTCACATAATAATGTACTACACATTTATTTTGTTGTTAGAGCAATGTAATGTAATTCTATGCAAGTTTCTTAGCCTTTTAACAAGAGAACATTCATACAGAAATCGTTTCAAACCTGCAGCTCCTTGTTGCGTATCACCCCCGCTCTGTCTCCCGCCTCTGCTGTCTATCTTCAGCTGTTCTATCAAGTAAAGGAACAGAAACACAAAAATATAATGAAAAAGATTTTAAAAAGTGATTCAAAGTTGTTTTCAAAATATCAACAGAAGCTCCCAATTCATAGTGTTGTATATGTATATGTATAACAAAGTTGTTGTTTTTTTTAAAGTGAAACTGAAAAAAGTTAAGATTGTGATTCTTACCACGTTTAAGTTGAGCAGTATCTGTTTGACACTCTGTATGGGTCTCAATGAAGCGCTTCACTCTTTAGATATGATCTTCACTTCCCTGCAAATACTTTGACAGATGAGGCCACCTCACACCTCAACTTCCTCACTCTACCAGTGGTCTGTCTTCATGTTCAACCCTCGGTTTCTCATCAGAATTAGTTTTATATTATTATTATATTGTGCATATCATTACTGATTCAACAAAATCATTTTTCTTTATATTTATGCACACAAATAAGCTTAGGTTAGGATTTAACAGTTTTAAATTTCAAAGGTCTACACCTAGCACTTTGTGGGTTTGTGTGTGCATGCATGTTTGTGTGTGTTTGTGTGTGTCTGTATGTGCGTGAGAGAGAGAGGGCGTGAGAGACGAAGACAAGTGGTGTACCAGGTCATTTCCTTGTTAAAGTCATTTGACGAAGCAGAGAATTTCAGATCAGAATCAAGATACAAGGATTTAAAAAAAAAGGTATTTACTGAAAACTTGAACAACAGATTCCCCTCAGGGACACAGACTGCTTTAACAGCCTTTACTCTGATGTTGTTCACAGGAGAATGAAGAAGACATTTATCTGTGATGAATCAATGATCATCACCATTCCCATTGGGAGTCTGACAGATGTTCGAGAGGGTCAACTGATGCCAGAAAAGTTTCAGTGTGTCTACAGAGATTCCTTCAAGGTCTTTGTCATCAATGGGAAACCTAAACCTCTTGGAGTAAGTTGATTTTTTTCTTTCATAGGTAGAGTCATGTCATCTTGTATTTTCTGCTTCAACACAAAAAATGCAGCATCGTAATGAGTTTTTTTTTCCTGTTTTTATTAGGCAGCCCAGGCCATCGCTGGCGTGTTCATTGTCACTCTTGGTCTGATCTTCTCAAACAACCACCCAGACAATGTCCTGCTCAGAATCTACACTCTGCCCTGTGTTGTGGTAAATACAAAAACAAAACTACAAATTAAATTTTCTCTCATAAGTTATTCTCTGAAAAACAATAATAATTAAAGAAAATACTTACTTACATAAGATTGACAGAAAACAGTATATCTATCTATATTTACAGCATGCATCTGTTCTTGTACCTACTTCCTTTTGCTGCTGTGTCCCTGAATTCTCTGTGCAGCCTCAACAAAGTTTTTTATGTTATGTTGTTATGTTATGTTATGTTACATTATGTTATGTTATAATAATATAATATAATATAATATAATATAATATAATATAATATAATATAATATAATATAATATAATATATTTTCAAATGCATTTTCATTAATTTTCTTTATAGCCTAATCAATTAATCATGAAAATAACTGGCAGATTATCTGACAGTGAAAATAGTCATAATATAACATATATTATAGAATTTAAATATTCAATATTGTATTTTTGTGTATAATTAATCATTTACATGTTTTATCAACATCTTAGTATGTGGTTTCTGGTATGCTGTCGTTTGCCGCTGGACAGTCTCCAAACATGCATGTGGTAAGACAAAAGATCCAAAAAGTTCACTGTTTAGCATCAAAAGGCAAATTAACCCTTTAATTCAAAATTAATGACATGTGCCAACTGTATAGTATTATTTTAGATAATATATCATATTTCTAATGTTTGTAATAGGAATTTATGTCCCATCTTCTTTTGAATTCTTCACTCAAATTAACCCATTTAAATTTAATATCTAATTTGTTGTCAGCAAGAAGTCAATGAGAAATTAAAATGACTTCCAGATATAAGTGAGATTTTAATCATGTCTGCCATCCAGTTAGACTGTCTGAATTTTGTTTTTTCCATTACTTTTTTTTGTAAACAAATGCTTGTATCTGACAAACATATCTTTAGATGATTGTCCAACAGGTAATGACGTGGAGATGAGTTCAAAGAAATGCACATTTGGATTTGAATAAGGTTGTTTACAATGATTTGTGTAAAGAATTCTATGTGATAATTTTAAAAGAAGGTTCAAAATTATTACAAGTTGTCTCATCCTGGTTTGTAAGAAAATGAATTAGAATTAGAACGTTTTCCCTTTTTCTTTTGCTTCCTAATGATGCATCATTACTGTGTTTTTCACTGTGCAGACAAAGCTGTCCTTCTCCCTGAACATTATCACTTTCTTCTGGTCGATCGCAGCAATTTGTATCTGTGCATTTGATCTTCATTATTTTTCGTATCCCTGGCACCGTGACCATGTAAAGGTAAACAACATTTCTCCTTCATGAACTAACCTCTGTGGCTTTTTGAAATGCAAAGCACACGTGTGTTCACCTACATCACTGTCTTTTTCATAGGTCAATGAAGGAATCTCTGGACTGATTATGTTTCTGCTGGTTACTGAAAAGCTCATTGCCGTTTTCTTGATCTACTGGTTGAGTAAAGCTATATGCAGAGAACAATTCAACACGCTGGTATGTCGATTTCTTGAAACACACAGCACAGATACTGTAAGCAGAATATTATTTGTAACTAACAGTGTTTTTTTCTTTCTCTCTGCAGCCCATCATACTGCTGAAACAAGGAGACTGAATTCAAAGACGCAATGGAGTGAAAACTAACCACATACATGGTACCAATGTTGTATCAATGTCATACACCCCTCAACATACAGCACACAGTGTTTTTATTTCATAAGTATTTAAAAATATGCAAAAAACCCATCATATTGCATGTATAATTAGCAACTCCTAGGATAGAAATGACCTATTATGTTTGTAGAAACATATCATATATCCATGTTTATATTGCATAGTTTAATAATTTTACAACAGTATATAAGAATTTATATTTCCTCACTCCAAAGTTTTATTTGCCTTCTAGGTCCCAGAGAACATTGTTTTGTCTCTACTCCAGAATGTTTAGGTCATATTTTGAAATAGCAAATTATCAACCTTTTTAAGGCTGTAAGAGATCATCTTAGTGAAAGCTGATGCGGGTGATAATTAGTTCTGCTTGACTACCATGATGAATTTTGAAACTGAAGAGGACCAGCTGGTATTTAATTCATTTTAGATCGATTATTGAAACCCATCTGTCTGTAAATGTGCATTATTTTTTATTGTTCTTATCCACATTACTGTATAACTGGCATAGATGAGCCATTCTTGAACTCTGGTTGAGAGTCAGAATAATTTTATTACTTAATTGCATTGCTTTTTGAATATTTTATCCATAAGGAATTTTGCTTTTTTTAATACATAGCCTAAATGCATATTTTTGTCACTGTTTCTTTTTTTTTTTTAAATCTGATCATTTCATAGTGTCTTTTGTAAATAAATTTGTAACTTTGTTTCAGGCAAATAAAGAGGGTTATTTTGTTTGCAGCAAACTTACACCCATTCTGCATCTAATTTATTGAACCAATCAGGGTTACTCTAGTGCAAAATGTATTATTGGCCGTATAACTACAGTAGGTGACCTTTTTTTTTTTTAACCCATATTTTACTTCAATTTAGTGAAAATGAGGAAACTATATGTCCAGTAACTTTAAAATCTCTCCTGAACTACCAGAAACAACAGGAAAAGTAAATCTTCATAAAACTGGTGGCTGCTCTTAATGAAAAGTGATAGGGCCCCCTGCTGGGAGCTGAGGATGTTTTTGATTTCAGTGACATGTGAAGCCCTGAGCAACCACATGGGGGAGATAAATACACAGCAAGTAGACTCAACTAAACTTACTTTTCAGTGAAGGATGTATTCTAGGAAAAACATTCATCTGATATTCACACTCAGGAGCTGTTGTACCACACAGTTTTCAAGTTACCAGAAAGCTGTAGGCTTAAATATGTTTAAACAGTAATACAGCAGGTCACAGCTTAAGAGCTGAGTTCATTAACTTGGTGGACGTAGAAATCAGTCATGCTGTAAAGTCCTTGCATTGAGGTCATGCTAAAAACAAACACAGCACCAGCACATTATTATTATTATTATTATTATTATTATTGATAACATACATACATTCATACAGGAATTTGTAAAGGGCACATGTGAACACACTGTACTAGACATTAATAAACATTATCAGTTGTTGAAAGCATTAACATTGTGGGATTTTAACAAAAATAAAAATACAATAAAAGAAATTGAAAAACAAATATAAATAAATAAAAGAAGAGGAAGATCACGAGGTGCACAATCCAGTCCACCTTCTGGACATACAGGCCACCCAACATGTGCAGGCTCAATGTCAATAAAGAGTCATAACTAACCTTGTCCACAGATCAACGTGGCCTGCTAATAAGCTCCAGGGAGCACGTCCCTGGACAAGGTGGCCCATGGGGAAAAAAAGTCTCTTGTGTCTCAAGGGGGATCATAGGGACATTCTAAGGGAAAACATCAAAACAACAAAAAATTAGAAACTTTTCCACAAATCTTCCTTGACTCTTAAAAATTCTCATATACTGACTTAGAGTACATACAAATAAACAAAATTTGAGATGCTTTCAAATTCATAGTGTTGCAAATATGTATAACAAAGTTTTTTTTTGTTTTTTTTTAAGTGAAATTGAAAAAAGTTAAGATTGTGATTCTTACCACGTTTAAGTTGAGCAGTATCTGTTTGACACTCTGTATGGGTCTCAATGAAGCGCTTCACTCTTTAGATATGATCTTCACTTCCCTGCAAATACTTTGACAGATGAGGCCACCTCACACCTCAACTTCCTCACTCTACCAGTGGTCTGTCTTCATGTTCAACCCTCGGTTTCTCATCAGAATTAGTTTTATATTATTATTAT
Organism: Lutjanus erythropterus; assembly: GCF_056507025.1. Taxonomy (NCBI): domain Eukaryota; kingdom Metazoa; phylum Chordata; class Actinopteri; order Lutjaniformes; family Lutjanidae; genus Lutjanus; species Lutjanus erythropterus. The sequence continues at coordinate 21,781,147 of NC_139325.1, read as the reverse complement.
ATTGTGCATATCATTACTGATTCAACAAAATAACTTTTCTTTATATTTATGCACACAAATAAGCTTAGGTTAGGACTTAACAGTTTTAAATTTCAAAGGTCTACACACAAGCACTTTGTGGGTTTGTGTGTGCATGCATGTTTGTGTGTGTTTGTGTGTGTCTGTATGTGCGTGAGAGAGAGAGGGCGTGAGAGACGAAGACAAGTGGTGTACCAGGTCATTTCCTTGTTAAAGTCATTTGACGAAGCAGAGAATTTCAGGTCAGAATCAAGATACAAGGATTTTAAAAAAAAAGGTATTTACTGAAAACTTGAACAACAGATTCCCCTCAGGGACACAGACTGCTTTAACAGCCTTTACTCTGATGTTGTTCACAGGAGAATGAAGAAGACATTTATCTGTGATGAATCAATGATCATCACCATTCCCATTGGGAGTCTGACAGATGTTCGAGAGGGTCAACTGATGCCAGAAAAGTTCCAGTGTGTCTACAGAGATTCCTTCAAGGTCTTTGTCATCAATGGGAAACCTAAACCTCTTGGAGTAAGTTGTTTTTTTCTTTCATAGGTAGAGTCATGTCATCTTGTATTTTCTGCTTCAACACAAAAAATGCAACATCGTAATGAGTTTTTTTTCCCTGTTTTTATTAGGCAGCCCAGGCCATCGCTGGCGTGTTCATTGTCACTCTTGGTCTGATCTTCTCTCGCTCAAACAACCACCCATACGATATCCTGCTCAGAATCTACACTCTGTCCAGTGTTGTGGTAAATACAAAAACAAAACTACAAATTAAATTTTCTCTCATAAGTTATTCTGTGAAAAACAATAATAATTAAAGAAAATACAATTAGATTGACAGAAAACAGTATATCTATCTATATTTACAGCATGCATCTGTTCTTGTACCTACTTCCTTTTTCTGCTGTGACACTGAATTCTCTGTGCAGCCTCAACAAAGTTTTTTATATTATGTTGTTATGTTACGTTATGTTACATTATGTTATGTTATAATAATATAATATGATATAATATAATATAATATATTTTCAAATATATTTTCATACATTTTCTTTATAGCCTAATCAATTAATCATGAAAACAACTGGCAGATTATCTGACAATGTAAATAGTCATAATATAACATATTATATTATATAATTTAAATATTCAGTATTGTATTTTTGTGTATAATTAATCATTTACATGTTTTATCAACATCTTAGTATGTGGTTTCTGGTATGCTGTCGTTTGCCGCTGGACAGTCTCCAAACATGCATGTGGTAAGACAAAAGATCCAAAAAGTTCACTGTTTAGCATCAAAAGGCAAATTAACCCTTTAATTCAAAATTAATGACATGTGCCAACTGTATAGTATTATTTAGATAATATATCATATTTCTAACGTTTCTAATAGGAATTTATGTACCATCTTCTTTTGAATTCTTTACTCAAATTAACCCATTTAAATTTAATATCTAATTTGTTGTCAGCAAGAAGTCAATGAGAAATTAAAATGACTTCCAGATATAAGTGAGATTTTAATCATGTCTGCCATCCAGTTAGACTGTCTGAATTTTGTTTTTTCCATTACTTTTATTTGTAAACAAATGCTTGTATCTGACAAACATATCTTTAGATTATTGTCCAACAGGTAATGACGTGGAGATGAGTTCAAAGAAATGCACATTTGGATTTGAATAAGGTTGTTTACAATGATTTGTGTAAAGAATTCTATGTGATAATTTTAAAAGAAGGTTCAAAATTATTACAAGTTGTCTCATCCTGGTTTGTAAGAAAATGAATTAGAATTAGAAAGTTTTCCCTTTTTCTTTTGCTTCCTAATGATGCATCATTACTGTTTTTTTCACTGTGCAGACAAAGCTGTCCTTCTCCCTGAACATTATCGCTTTCTTCTGGTCGATCGCAGCAGTTTGTCTCTGTGCGTTTCATCTTCATTATTTTTCATATTCCTGGCACCGTGACCATCTAAAGGTAAACAACATTTCTCCTTCATGAACTAAACTCTGTGGCTTTTTGAAATGCAAAGCACACGTGTGTTCACCTACATCACTGTCTTTTTCATAGATCAGTGAAGGAATCTCTGGACTGATTATGTTTCTGCTGGTTACTGAAAAGCTCATTGCTGTTTTCTTGATCTACTGGTTGAGTAAAGCTATATGCAGAGAACAATTCAACACGCTGGTATGTCGATTTCTTGAAACACACAGCACAGATACTGTAAGCAGAATATTATTTGTAACTAACAGTGTTTTTTTTCTTTTTCTCTGCAGCCCATCATACTGCTGAAACAAGGAGACTGAATTCAAAGACGCAATGGAGTGAAAACTAACCACATACATGGTACCAATGTTGTATCAATGTCATACACCCCTCAACATACAGCATACAGTGTTTTTATTTCATAAGTATTTAAAAATATGCAAAAAACATCATATTGCATGTATAATTAGCAACTCCTAGGATAGAAATGACCTATTATGTTTGTAGAAACATATCATATATCCATGTTTATATTGCATAGTTTAATAATTTTACAACAGTATGTAAGAATTTATGTTTCCTCACTCCAAAGTTTTATTTGCCTTCTAGGTCCCAGAGAACATTGTTTTGTCTCTACTCCAGAATGTTTAGGTCATATTTTGAAATAGCAAATTATCAACCTTTTTAAGGCTGTAAGAGATCATCTTAGTGAAAGCTGATGCAGGTGATAATTAGTTCTGCTTGACTACCATGATGAATTTTGAAACTGAAGAGGACCAGCTGGTATTTAATTCATTTTAGATCGATTATTGATACCCATCTGTCTGTAAATGTGCATTATTTTTATTGTTCTTATCCACATTACTGTATAACTGGCATAGATGAGACATTCTTGAACTCTGGTTGAGAGTCAGAATAATCTTATTACTTAATTGCATTGCTTTTTGAATATTTTATCCATAAGGAATTTTGCTTTTTTTAATACATAGCCTAAATGCATATTTTTGTCACTGTTTCTTTTTTTTTTTTTTTTAATCTGATCATTTTACAGTGTCTTTTGTAAATAAATTTGTAACTTTGTTTCAGGCAAATAAACAGGGTTATTTTGTTTGCAGCAAACTCACACCCGTTCTACATCTAATTTATTGAACCGATCAGGGTTACTTTAGTACAAAATGTATTACTGGCCGTATAACTACAGTAGGTGACCTTTTTTTTACCCATATTTTGCTTCAATTTAGTGAAAATGAGGAAACTATATGTCCAGTAACTTTAAAATCTCTCCTGAACTACCAGAAACAACAGGAAAAGTAAATCTTCATAAAACTGGTGGCTGCTCTTCATGAAAAGTGATAGGGCCCCCTGCTGGGAGCTGAGGATGTTTTTGATTTTAGTGACATTTGAAGCCCTGAGCAACCACATGGGGGAGATAAATACACAGCAAGTAGACTCAACTAAACTTACTTTTCAGTGAAGGATGTATTCTAGGAAAAACATTCATCTGATATTCACACTAAGGAGCTGTTGTACCACACAGTTTTCAAGTTACCAGAAAGCTGTAGGATTAAATATGTTTAAACAGTAATACAGCAGGTCACAGCTTAAGAGCTGAGTTCATTAACTAGGTGGACATAGAATCAGTCATGCTGTAAAGTCCTTGCATTGAGGTCATGCTAAAAACAAACACAGCACCAGCACCTTTAAATTTTAATTATTATTGATAACATACATACATTCATACAGGAATTTGTAAAGGACACATGTGAACACACTGTACTAGACATTAATAAACATTAGCAGTTGTTGAAAGCATTAACATTGGGGGATTTTAACAAAAATAAAAATACAATAAAAGAAATTGATAAACAACTAAAAATAAATAAAAGAAGAGGAAGATCACGAGGTGCACAATCCAGTCCACCTTCTGGACATACAGGCCACCCAACATGTGCAGGCTCAATGTCAATAAAGAGTCATAACTAACCTTGTCCACAGATCAACGTGGCCTGCTAATAAGCTCCAGGGAGCACGTCCCTGGACGAGGTGGCCCATGGGAAAAAAAAGTCTCTTGTGTCTCAAGGGGGTTCATAGGGACATTCTAAGGGAAAACATCAAAACAAAAAATGAGAAACTTTTCCACAAATCTTCCTTGACTCTTAAAAATTCTCATATACTGACTTAGAGTACATACAAATAAACAAAATTTGAGATGCTTTCAAATTCATAGTGATGCAAATATGTATAACAAAGTTTTTTTTGTTTTTTTTTAAGTGAAATTCAAAAAAGTTAAGATTGTGATTCTTACCACGTTTAAGTTGAGCAGTATCTGTTTGACACTCTGTATGGGTCTCAATGAAGCGCTTCACTCTTTAGATATGATCTTCACTTCCCTGCAAATACTTTGACAGATGAGGCCACCTCACACCTCAACTTCCTCACTCTACCAGTGGTCTGTCTTCATGTTCAACCCTCCGTTTCTCATCAGAATTAGTTTTATATTATTATTATATTGTGCATATCATTACTGATTCAACAAAATCACTTTTCTTTATATTTATGCACCCAAATCAGCTTAGGTTAGGACTTAACAGTTTTAAATTTCAAAGGTCTACACACAAGCACTTTGTGGGTTTGTGTATGCATGCATGTTTGTGTGTGTTTGTGTGTGTCTGTATGTGCGTGAGAGAGAGAGGGCGTGAGAGACGAAGACAAGTGGTGTACCAGGTCATTTCCTTGTTAAAGTCATTTGACGAAGCAGAGAATTTCAGGTCAGAATCAAGATACAAGGATTTAAAAAAAAAAGGTATTTACTGAAAACTTGAACAACAGATTCCCCTCAGGGACACAGACTGCTTTAACAGCCTTTACTCTGATGTTGTTCACAGGAGAATGAAGAAGACATTTATCTGTGATGAATCAATGATCATCACCATTCCCATTGGGAGTCTGACAGATGTTCGAGAGGGTCAACTGATGCCAGAAAAGTTTCAGTGTGTCTACAGAGATTCCTTCAAGGTCTTTGTCATCAATGGGAAACCTAAACCTCTTGGAGTAAGTTGTTTTTTTCTTTCATAGGTAGAGTCATGTCATCTTGTATTTTCTGCTTCAACACAAAAAATGCAACATTGTAATGAGGTCTTTTCTTTCTGTTTTTATTAGGCAGCCCAGGCCATCGCTGGCGTGTTCATTGTCACTCTTGGTCTGATCTTCTCTCGCTCAAGCAACCACCCATACGATATCCCGCTCGGAATCTACACTCTGCCCTGTGTTGTGGTAAATACAAAAACAAAACTACAAATTTAATTTTCTCTCATAAGTTATTCTGTGAAAAACAATAATAATTAAAGAAAATACAATTAGACTGACAGAAAACAGTATATCTATCTATATTTACAGCATGCATCTGTTCTTGTACCTACTTCCTTTTTCTGTTGTGACACTGAATTCTCTGTGCAACCTCAACAAAGTTTTTTATATTATGTTGTTATGTTTTGTTATGTTATAATAATATAATATGATATAATATAATATAATATATTTTCAAATATATTTTCATACATTTTCTTTATAGCCTAATCAATTAATCATGAAAATAACTGGCAGATTATCTGACAGTGAAAATAGTCATAATATAACATATTATATTATATAATTTAAATATTCAATATTGTATTTTTGTGTACAATTAATCATTTACATGTTTTATCAACATCTTAGTATGTGGTTTCTGGTATGCTGTCGTTTGCCGCTGGACAGTCTCCAAACATGCATGTGGTAAGACAAAAGATCCAAAAAGTTCACTGTTTAGCATCAAAAGGCAAATTAACCCTTTAATTCAAAATTAATGACATGTGCCAACTTATTTTAGATAATATATCATATTTCTAATGTTTCTAATAGGAATTTATGTACCATCTTCTTTTGAATTCTTTACTCAAATTAACCCATTTAAATTTAATATCTAATTTGTTGTCAGCAAGAAGTCAATGAGAAATTAAAATGACTTCCAGATATAAGTGAGATTTTAATCATGTCTGACATCCAGTTAGACTGTCTGAATTTTGTTTTTTCCATTACTTTTATTTGTAAACAAATGCTTGTATCTGACAAACATATCTTTAGATTATTGTCCAACAGGTAATGACGTGGAGATGAGTTCAAAGAAATGCAAATTTGAATTTGAATAAGGTTGTTTACAATGATTTGTGTAAAGAATTCTATGTGATAATTTTAAAAGAAGGTTCAAAATTATTACAAGTTGTCTCATCCTGGTTTGTAAGAAAATGAATTAGAATTAGAAAGTTTTCCTTTTTTCTTTTGCTTCCTAATGATGCATCATTACTGTGTTTTTCACTGTGCAGACAAAGCTGTCCTTCTCCCTGAACATTATCGCTTTCTTCTGGTCGATCGCAGCAGTTTGTCTCTGTGCGTTTCATCTTCATTATTTTTCATATCCCTGGCGCCGTGACCATCTAAAGGTAAACAACATTTCTCCTTCATGAACTAACCTCTGTGGCTTTTTGAAATGCAAAGCACACGTGTGTTCACCTACATCACTGTCTTTTTCATAGGTCAATCAAGGAATCTCTGGAGTGATTATGTTTCTGCTGGTTACTGAAAAGCTCATTGCTGTTTTCTTGATCTACTGGTTGAGTAAAGCTATATGCAGAGAACAATTCAACACGCTGGTATGTCGATTTCTTGAAACACACAGCACAGATACTGTAAGCAGAATATTATTTGTAACTAACAGTGTTTTTTTTCTTTTTCTCTGCAGCCCATCATACTGCTGAAACAAGGAGACTGAATTCAAAGACGCAATGGAGTGAAAACTAACCACATACATGGTACCAATGTTGTATCAATGTCATACACCCCTCAACATACAGCATACAGTGTTTTTATTTCATAAGTATTTAAAAATATGCAAAAAACATCATATTGCATGTATAATTAGCAACTCCTAGGATAGAAATTACCTATTATGTTTGTAGAAACATATCACATATCCATGTTTATATTGCATAGTTTAATAATTTTACAACAGTATGTAAGAATTTATGTTTCCTCACTCCAAAGTTTTATTTGCCTTCTAGGTCCCAGAGAACATTGTTTTGTCTCTACTCCAGAATGTTTAGGTCATATTTTGAAATAGCAAATTATCAACCTTTTTAAGGCTGTAAGAGATCATCTTAGTGAAAGCTGATGCAGGTGATAATTAGTTCTGCTTGACTACCATGATGAATTTTGAAACTGAAGAGGACCAGCTGGTATTTAATTCATTTTAGATCGATTATTGATACCCATCTGTCTGTAAATGTGCATTATTTTTATTGTTCTTATCCACATTACTGTATAACTGGCATAGATGAACATTCTTGAACTCTGGTTGAGAGTCAGAATAATCTTATTACTTAATTGCATTGCTTTTTGAATATTTTATCCATAAGGAATTTTGCTTTTTTTAATACATAGCCTAAATGCATATTTTTGTCACTGTTTCTTTTCTTTTTTAATCTGATCATTTTACAGTGTCTTTTGTAAATAAATTTGTAACTTTGTTTCAGGCAAATAAAGAGGGTTATTTTGTTTGCAGCAAACTCACACCCGTTCTGCATCTAATTTATTGAACCGATCAGGGTTACTTTAGTACAAAATGTATTATTGGCCGTATAACTACAGTAGGTGACCTTTTTTTTTACCCATATTTTGCTTCAATTTAGTGAAAATGAGGAAACTATATGTCCAGTAACTTTAAAATCTCTCCTGAACTACCAGAAACAACAGGAAAAGTAAATCTTCATAAAACTGGTGGCTGCTCTTAATGAAAAGTGATAGGGCCCCCTGCTGGGAGCTGAGGATGTTTTTGATTTCAGTGACATGTGAAGCCCTGAGCAACCACATGGGGGAGATAAATACACAGCAAGTAGACTCAACTAAACTTACTTTTCAGTGAAGGATGTATTCTAGGAAAAACATTCATCTGATATTCACACTAAGGAGCTGTTGTACCACACAGTTTTCAAGTTACCAGAAAGCTGTAAACAGTAATACAGCAGGTCACAGCTTAAGAGCTGAGTTCATTAACTAGGTGGACATAGAATTCAGTCATGCTGTAAAGTCCTTGCATTGAGGTCACGCTAAAAACAAACACAGCACCAGCACCTTTTTTAAATTTTAATTATTATTGATAACATACATACATTCATACAGGAATTTGTAAAGGACACATGTGAACACACTGTACTAGACATTAATAAACATTATCAGTTGTTGAAAGCATTAACATTGTGGGATTTTAACAAAAATAAAAATACAATAAAAGAAATTGAAAAACAAATATAAATAAATAAAAGAAGAGGAAGATCATGAGGTGCACAATCCAGTCCACCTTCTGGACATACAGGCCACCCAACATGTGCAGGCTCAATGTCAATAAAGAGTCATAACTAACCTTGTCCACAGATCAACGTGGCCTGCTAATAAGCTCCAGGGAGCACGTCCCTGGACGAGGTGGCCCATGGGAAAAAAAAGTCTCTTGTGTCTCAAGGGGGTTCATAGGGACATTCCAAGGGAAAACATCAAAACAACAAAAAATTAGAAACTTTTCCACAAATCTTCCTTGACTCTTAAAAATTCTCATATACTGACTTAGAGTACATACAAATAAACAAAATTTGAGATGCTTTCAAATTCATAGTGTTGCAAATATGTATAACAAAGTTTTTTTTGTTTTTTTTTTAAGTGAAATTCAAAAAAGTTAAGATTGTGATTCTTACCACGTTTAAGTTGAGCAGTATCTGTTTGACACTCTGTATGGGTCTCAATGAAGCGCTTCACTCTTTAGATATGATCTTCACTTCCCTGCAAATACTTTGACAGATGAGGCCACCTCACACCTCAACTTCCTCACTCTACCAGTGGTCTGTCTTCATGTTCAACCCTCGGTTTCTCATCAGAATTAGTTTTATATTATTATTATATTCTGCATATGATTACTGATTCAACAAAATCACTTTTCTTTATATTTATGCACACAAATAAGCTTAGGTTAGGACTTAACAGTTTTAAATTTCAAAGGTCTACACACAAGCACTTTGTGGGTTTGTGTATGCATGCATGTTTGTGTGTGTTTGTGTGTGTCTGTATGTGCGTGAGAGAGAGAGGGCGTGAGAGACGAAGACAAGTGGTGTGCCAGGTCATTTCCTTGTTAAAGTCATTTGACGAAGCGGAGAATTTCAGGTCAGAATCAAGATACAAGGATTTAAAAAAAAAAGGTATTTACTGAAAACTTGAACAACAGATTCCCCTCAGGGACACAGACTGCTTTAACAGCCTTTACTCTGATGTTGTTCACAGGAGAATGAAGAAGACATTTATCTGTGATGAATCAATGATCATCACCATTCCCATTGGGAGTCTGACAGATGTTCGAGAGGGTCAACTGATGCCAGAAAAGTTTCAGTGTGTCTACAGAGATTCCTTCAAGGTCTTTGTCATCAATGGGAAACCTAAACCTCTTGGAGTAAGTTGATTTTTTTCTTTCATAGGTAGAGTCATGTCATCTTGTATTTTCTGCTTCAACACAAAAAAATGCAACATTGTAATGAGGTCTTTTCTTTCTGTTTTTATTAGGCAGCCCAGGCCATCGCTGGCGTGTTCATTGTCACTCTTGGTCTGATCTTCTCAAACAACCACCCAGACAATGTCCTGCTCAGAATCTACACTCTGCCCTGTGTTGTGGTAAATACAAAGACAAAACTACAAATTTAATTTTCTCTCATAAGTTATTCTGTGAAAAACAATTATAATTAAAGAAAATACAATTAGACTGACAGAAAATAGTATATCTATCTATATTTACAGCATGCATCTGTTCTTGTACCTACTTCCTTTTTCTGCTGTGACACTGAATTCTCTGTGCAGCCTCAACAAAGTTTTTTATATTATGTTGTTATGTTATGTTATAATAATATAATATGATATAATATAATATAATATATTTTCAAATATATTTTCATACATTTTCTTTATAGCCTAATCAATTAATCATGAAAATAACTGGCAGATTATCTGACAGTGAAAATAGTCATAATATAACATATTATATTATATAATTTAAATATTCAATATTGTATTTTTGTGTATAATTAATCATTTACATGTTTTATCAACATCTTAGTATGTGGTTTCTGGTATGCTGTCGTTTGCCGCTGGACAGTCTCCAAACATGCATGTGGTAAGACAAAAGATCCAAAAAGTTCACTGTTTAGCATCAAAAGGCAAATTAACCCTTTAATTCAAAATTAATGACATGTGCCAACTTATTTTAGATAATATATCATATTTCTAACGTTTCTAATAGGAATTTATGTCCCATCTTCTTTTGAATTCTTTACTCAAATTAACCCATTTAAATTTAATATCTAATTTGTTGTCAGCAAGAAGTCAATGACAAATTAAAATGACTTCCAGATATAAGTGAGATTTTAATCATGTCTGCCATCCAGTTAGACTGTCTGAATTTTGTTTTTTCCATTACTTTTATTTGTAAACAAATGCTTGTATCTGACAAACATATCTTTAGATTATTGCCCAACAGGTAATGACGTGGAGATGAGTTCAAAGAAATGCAAATTTGAATTTGAATAAGGTTGTTTACAATGAGTTGTGTAAAGAATTCTATGTGATAATTTTAAAAGAAGGTTCAAAATTATTACAAGTTGTCTCATCCTGGTTTGTAAGAAAATGAATTAGAATTAGAAAGTTTTCCCTTTTTCTTTTGCTTCCTAATGATGCATCATTACTGTGTTTTTCACTGTGCAGACAAAGCTGTCCTTCTCCCTGAACATTATCGCTTTCTTCTGGTCGATCGCAGCAATTTGTTTCTGTGCATTTGATCTTCATTATTTTTCATATTCCTGGCGCCGTGACTATCTAAAGGTAAACAACATTTCTCCTTCATAAACTAACCTCTGTGGCTTTTTGAAATGCAAAGCACACGTGTGTTCACCTACATCACTGTCTTTTTCATAGATCAGTGAAGGAATCTCTGGACTGATTATGTTTCTGCTGGTTATTGAAAAGCTCATAGCCGTTTTCTTGATCTACTGGTTGAGTAAAGCTATATGCAGAGAACAATTCAACACGCTGGTATGTCGATTTCTTGAAACACACAGCACAGATACTGTAAGCAGAATATTATTTGTAACTAACAGTGTTTTTTTCTTTCTCTCTGCAGCCCATCATACTGCTGAAACAAGGAGACTGAATTCAAAGACGCAATGGAGTGAAAACTAACCACATACATGGTACCAATGTTGTATCAATGTCATACACCCCTCAACATACAGCATACAGTGTTTTTATTTCATAAGTATTTAAAAATATGCAAAAAACATCATATTGCATGTATAATTAGCAACTCCTAGGATAGAAATGACCTATTATGTTTGTAGAAACATATCATATATCCATGTTTATATTGCATAGTTTAATAATTTTACAACAGTATATAAGAATTTATGTTTCCTCACTCCAAAGTTTTATTTGCCTTCTAGGTCCCAGAGAACATTGTTTTGTCTCTACTCCAGAATGTTTAGGTCATATTTTGAAATAGCAAATTATCAACCTTTTTAAGGCTGTAAGAGATCATCTTAGTGAAAGCTGATGCAGGTGATAATTAGTTCTGCTTGACTACCATGATGAATTTTGAAACTGAAGAGGACCAGCTGGTATTTAATTCATTTTAGATCGATTATTGATACCCATCTGTCTGTAAATGTGCATTATTTTTTATTGTTCTTATCCACATTACTGTATAACTGACATAGATGAGACATTCTTGAACTCTGGTTGAGAGTCAGAATAGGCTTATTACTTAATTGCATTGCTTTTTGAATATTTTATCCATAAGGAATTTTGCTTTTTTAATACATAGCCTAAATGCATATTTTTTTCACTTTCTTTTTTTTTATCTGATCATTTTTACAGTGTCTTTTGTAAATAAATTTGTAACTTTGTTTCAGGCAAATAAAGGGGGTTATTTTGTTTGCAGCAAACTTACACCCGTTCTGCATCTAATGTATTGAACCGATCAGGGTTACTTTAGTACAAAATGTATTACTGGTCATAGTAGGTGACCTTTTTTTACCCATATTTTACTTCAATTTAGTGAAAATGAGGAAACTATATGTCCAGTAACTTTAAAATCTCTCCTGAACTACCAGAAACAACAGGAAAAGTAAATCTTCATAAAACTGGTGGCTGCTCTTAATGAAAAGTGATAGGGCCCCCTCCTGGGAGCTGAGGATGTTTTTGATTTCAGTGACATGTGAAGCCCTGAGCAACCACATGGGGGAGATAAATACACAGCAAGTAGACTCAACTAAACTTACTTTTCAGTGAAGGATGTATTCTAGGAAAAACATCCATCTGATATTCACACTCAGGAGCTGTTGTACCACACAGTTTTCAAGTTACCAGAAAGCTGTAGGCTTAAATATGTTTAAACAGTAATACAGCAGGTCACAGCTTAAGAGCTGAGTTCATTAACTAGGCGGACATAGAAATCAATCATGCTGTAAAGTCCTTGCATTGAGGTCACGCTAAAAACAAACAGCACCAGCACCTTTAAATTTTAATTATTATTGATAACATACATACATTCATACAGGAATTTGTAAAGGACACATGTGAATACTAGACGTTAATAAACATTATCAGTTGTTGAAAGCATTAACATTGTGGGATTTTAACAAAAATAAAAATACAATAAAAGAAATTGATAAACAACTAAAAATAAATAAAAGAAGAGGAAGATCACGAGGTGCACAATCCAGTCCACCTTCTGGACATACAGGCCACCCAACATGTGCAGGCTCAGTGTCAATAAAGAGTCATAACTAACCTTGTCCACAGATCAACGTGGCCTGCTAATAAGCTCCAGGGAGCACGTCCCTGGACGAGGTGGCCCATGGGAAAAAAAAGTCTCTTGTGTCTCAAGGGGGTTCATAGGGACATTCTAAGGGAAAACATCAAAACAACTAATCTTCCTTGACTCTTAACGAGAAAGAATTTTTACGGAATGCAAAAAACAACTTTAAATAATCATAAGCCAAACATAAGAGCTTATTATTTATCTATTTGCTACGGAAGGGTTAATGTACAGTGGGCAGGTCGTTATTGTGAAATAAATCCTGACAGGATGACAATCATGACCTGGTCACTTTACATCATCCTACTTATTACATGGTTACTTACAAAAAAGTACTACTTTATGTGACGCAAATATTAGTCCGCAGAATGCTGCCATTGACCAATCAGAATCAAGTATTTAACGAAGCCGTGTAATAAAATAAATGTTATTTACCCCATTATTATATCAGATATAGAAGGATTTATCTGTGTAAAAAAAAGGTGGGACACAGGACATGAGAAGAAAGATTTGCCTGATACATCACAAAAGGAACAAGGGTCTACTCCACACTTAAAACTTCTTCCCAGAAAAATTGGGCAACCAGACCAGAAGCAGCAGCAGCACATGATGAAGGAGGGCATGCTGTGAACTCTTCCGCTTCGGGACACTCCCTGCAAACATGCACACCAATCAAAATCAAAAGTGAACGATTTCACACAAACTGTTTCTTCCCTTCTGTTAACCCCTCTGTCGCTCCCTCTGCTCAGCCTGTCACTTCTACGCGGAACAATCCTTGCTAGCTATGTGACATTTTATATTTATTTTAACTGTTTCCTGGTGGTGGTGGTGGTCGTTGCTGCCGCAGCTGTGCGTTGCCGATCACTTTCTCATGCTACCGTGAGGAGCTGCTGCTGCTGCTGCTGCTCTGCCGACTGCGTCCATCTATGGCGTCCGTGTATAGCGGATCTCACACCTTAAGCAAGGATGATGTGAATTACAGGATGCATTTCCGAATGATAAACGAGCAGCAGGTTGAAGATATCACCATAGAGTTTTTCTACAGGCCGCACACGATAACACTGCTGACATGCACCGTGCTCAGTTTGATGTATTTCGCCTTCACAAGGTGAGTCGTTAACCGCTAACGGTTAGTTAGCTCGCAGGGTTAGCCTAGCCTAGCTTAGCTGGCGCTCGGCTAACAGGAGCAGTGATGCTGCTGTGACAGTGCCAGGTAACACAGACACGTTAGCTAGCTGTTAGCTGCTCTGTAAAGGATTTTATCACTGAGAGGAATTTTACATCCACATAAAAGCATTGGAATAGTTTTCTGAATGATGACTGCCTACATTTTCTTGTTATTAGTTTTTCACCTTAACTAATAAAATGAATTAATGTGTTATGTAATGTTAGTTCAGGGATGGACACTGTTTCCCGTGTTGACATTAGCCACAACAATGTAACCAGCAAGGAAACGAGTCATAACATTTGAAGTGATTAAGTTATCCACTGCTTTACAAACCACAATTTACAAATCTAATTTAATGCAAACACTAATGTATTTGCAGTGTCTTTGAAACTTGACTACAAAACTGCAAAGATCATTCGATTATTAATCCATTTTTGCTCCATTTTACTGCTCTGATAATCGATTAATCTGCTTGACCTATTTTTGAAGAAAAAAGATAAAATTCTCCGATTTCAGCTTCCTCAATGTGAATATCTTTTTGGTTTCTTTTCTTCTTTATGAGAGTTAACTAAACATCTTTGGGCTGTGAGCAACTATTAATTAATCGTGAAAACAATCAACCCATAATTAACTATGAAAATAATCATTACTTGCGGCACTGCTTGAACATATGTGTGTAAATCATACACTACTTACAAAATGGGCTGTTTTAATATAGTTATACCTCAGTCTAACTGGTGATATTAACTAACTGTTCATTGGGAAATGTTTGTTCACCCTGCCTGCAGAGATGATGGGAATCCTGACAGTAATCTCTGGGTGGGGCTCATCCTGGTCATCTCTTTCTTCCTTGTCATCAGTGTTTTGGCATTTCCTAATGGTAAGCAAAAAAGGACACTAAAGTTATTATTTTGCTGTAGTTAAGCATGTTTGCATAGACCTCATTCAGCAACAAGGTGCTTCAGAAACAGTTGGCACGGTAAGTAATGACTGCTTTACAGGAGACCCTTAGGTAGAATAAGTAAACACCTCAGTGAGAATCTCATTATGAGAGGAATAACTAGAAAATACACTGTATAAACAAAATTTGAATCCTGGGGGAACAACCTCATTCAGTCTGGTTTCTCCATTGTCAGTTTCAGTTGCTATTGTTAGTTAACTCTCATCAGAGAGATTTTAGTTCCTTCTCAAAACCATATATCACATCTACCAGTGGGCATGTGAAAGGAAAAGGAAACGTTTTCCAGATGAAACAAATCTTGAGACAACGTCTGCCTTGGTCAAGCAAAATGAAGTATAGTTTAAATTCATACTGTAGGACAAATTCATACATGTGTACTTTCTATACCATTTGTACAGTCCACCCCCATGTGAAACAGTAATGAAAAAAAACTGATTTAATTGTTTAGGCATAATGTGAAATCTATTCCATCACCTGTCATAGATAATATCTTTGATATATCTTCCTCACTGTAGGTCCATTCACCAGACCACATCCAGCAATATGGCGAATAGTTTTTGGTGAGTATTGCTAATTGTTTACAAGGGGGAAAATGGTTTTTGTTTGGTTAGACCTCCTTTCTTCAATGTCATGTTTCCCTGCTATTCAGGTCTGAGTGTGCTCTACTTCCTGTTCCTGGTTTTCATCATCTTCCTCAACTGGCAGCAGGTGAAGCAGCTAATGTATTGGTTGGACCCAAACCTGCGTTATGCTAAGAGAGAGGCAGACATAATGGTGAGTGATGAAGGCTTATCTGGAAATAATCTTCAGACTGATTTACGTGCACCAGTTGTGTTCACCGACAGGGGATTATCAATCATTGTAATGAGGTTATCTGCGCTGCCGCTCTCTCTGCAGGAGTATGCTGTGAACTGCCATGTCATCACCTGGGAGAGGATCCTGAGCCATTTTGACATTTTTGCATTCAGCCATTTCTGGGGCTGGGGTATGAAGGCCCTGCTCATTCGAAGTTATGGCCTCTGCTGGACCATCAGTATCACCTGGGAGCTTACTGAGGTAAGGAAGCGAACATCAAATAAGGTTATCACACTAGCAACCTGTGACCTGGCACTTTGTCTACCTCTCGCTCTCATTCTGTCACTTTATAATGGGAACATTTTAAGGTCAACTAAGCTGGTGATGTAAGTTGTTTATCTGGTGAAAATTGATGGGTTTGTCCATCCACAATCGTTTTATGTAACATTCATTGACTTTTATTTTAGGCTGAAAGGTTCACAGTTATTCAAATATGATGAAGACTCTCACAGCCTTCTAATCATCTGTTCTCACAGCTATTCTTCATGCATCTGCTGCCTAACTTTGCTGAGTGCTGGTGGGACCAGGTGATTCTGGACATTCTGCTGTGCAATGGTGGAGGCATCTGGCTTGGCATGACTGTTTGCCGCTTTTTGGAGATGAGGACCTACCACTGGGCCAGTATTAAGTACGGAAGTGAACAACAACTGTGTTACAATTTTACAGAACAAAAACATGCCCATTTTCTAAGCCATTTATAGGTTGTGAAAAGGGATGTGGGGTTTATATTGTGAGCTCAGTTTCAGAGCAGTGGGCTTTTGTTTTCAGGATAGTGGGCTTAGCTTTACTTTGACAGACAATTAACAGTTGTAAACTGCTGATCAACTTACTGTGTAGGATTCCTTGTAACTGCCAAAATATAATGCCCTTGTCTTGCATGCATAGGTTGTAGGTTAAGTGTCCCCTGCAGCCTGAGCATAGAGTCTGGGGAGGAGTGGGCCAGGGAAACGATTTGCCTCAGCCATAGATTGTATATTAGATAGGGATTCAACCTTTATTATATATCATCTATGGCTCCAACTTGCTATTTGGACTGCAGTTGTCATTTGTGAAGGCTAGGGTCTTACATATTTCTTCTTTAAGTTTTTTTTAAAAATATTTAATTGGTAACTTTTATCCATGTTATAAAAGTGTGACTTGTGTGTAATATTTAAGAAATAAGGTCAGTCAGAATAAGATATTCAGACAAGTAAACACTATGTAATACATTAATTTTGATTCTGCTCTTTTATAACTGATGAAATCCATTCCACTCAAATAAGGCATTTTAGTTGCCACTGCACTTAAAATGCATAAATTGTTGTTTTGAAACATGATCTCACAAGTTCATCAAGCAGGAGTGGACCTGAATGATTAATGTGATGGCATTGCTTTCATCTGGCTTTGTCCACTGCACTACCATAATGCTTATTGTAAATCTATCTGCAAGTCTTTGTAATCCTTCTCCTGTGTGCTTCCCATCCAGGGACATCCACACCACCACGGGGAAGATCAAACGAGCCGTGTTACAGTTCACCCCCGCGAGCTGGACCTATGTACGCTGGCTTGACCCGAAGTCTTCCCTGCAGCGTGTAATGGGCGTCTATCTGTTTATGATCATCTGGCAGGTGGGTCAGTCCTCTCTTGCTGACTGATGTGACTAAGTGCTGACTAGTCGGGGATCATCCTGTGTGCTCTGCGTGCTAATTCCAGGGTAATCTAATTGCTTCCTCCGCTGTTGTAATCTAAAACCTGTCTCACATGGATCCATATAATGAGTGTCCTACTGTCCACACATTAACTGCTAATCCTATAAGAGTGAAAGACCGGCTGGATTACTCAGAGGCAATTTATGGTATTGAAAAAAAACTGGATGGAGAACTTGAGTAAGCTCCATTGGTCACAGAGTCAACTATAGCTGCCAAATTTCTGACCACTGGGCTGCTATGGTGATGAAAGCTGCTGTTTGTCTCATTTTTGTGTGGTGATGAAACAACACCGTCCTCCCTGCTCCCTCAGTTAGCTCTCTTGAGGCTTTAAATAGTAATTACCAGTCTTTGAGAATTAGTTGAAGAGATGTGGGGCAGCTCAGCTCTACTTAGCGTGGTGACAGTTTAGCTGCTCACTGGGTTCATCCGCACAGGCTCCAGGCCAAATGAGTGAATAGCATGGCAGTAGGCCTCCCTCTCATTATCTCCCAGTGCAGCTGAGAGGGGCTTAGACAAAGTGTCCCCCAAAATGAACTGCTTGTATTGTTGCCAATTTGTTAATCCAAGTGTGACTTGCATTGTAAAAGAATGTTTGTTAGTGTCCTAACCTCAACTCAAAGTGGCTGCAATAAGAGACATTTTTATAAAATGATCTGTATACTGTACATGGTCAGATTATAAAAATAGAGTGGAAAAAATAAAAACATAACATTATTTACCTGGAAATTTCCTAGATGTAATCAAGGAAGGCCCAGGTTTCATTAATTAAGGGAGTTACACCAGGGGAATATACTGCATTTTTCTTTAACAATGGACTGGTGGCACAGCAGACATTTTGACTTGTCACAACAGGAAAAACACAGTTGGACTTACTAGCAGTAATTATGGCTCATTTCAATTAAGTGTCCCAGTAATGGTGATAGTGAGCCAGCATGCACAATAGAAGGACCTCTGTTAATCAGTTTTCTGCCGCCAGGCCATTGATAGTTCTATCTACGCATTTAACTGAAGAACTGTTTGACCTTTTCAGTGCATCTGCCTGTAATAAAGCGCTAGCCTCATTGCCAGAAGACGTTACTCACAGCACACATTTTGACATGTCGAACACAGGTGTAACTAATAACATTGATAATGGCTGCATTCCTCATCGGCAGGCCTTTTCCTGGGCCCTGCCTTTGTGTAGTCTCACTGGTATGGCTAACTGGCACCTGTTAATGGAACAGAGATATGGTTAGGGCTGAGCGGTTAATGGAAATTTTTATCAAAATTGCAATTTGGCTTACTGCAATTTTCAAATTGCAGGAGCCGCAATATTTGCAAAAGGCGAAATGTCTGTCAAAATATCATTTTAAATTAAAGGTGAAATATGTAACACCCCAGTGCTCAAAAATGAGTCCTGCAGTCCAAACAGCAAGTTGCAGACATAGACGGTATGTTAAATAGGTCTGAACTGTTTCATTGCCACCCCTCCTAATTAGACTCAAAGCAGGTTGCCTGCAGGTTGCAGGGACATTGAACCTACAGGAATGCAGGAAAAGTGCAACATATTTTGACAGTGACTAAGCCTGAAAACAAAAGCCCACTGCTCTGAAAATACACATTCTGGAGTTTTGAGTTCAGCCACTGCCTGTGTTACTGCCTGCCAGACTCCATTAACATATTGCTAAATTTTACAGTTATTAACATTGATTCCTTCTAAAACATTATTAATTATTTCTTACAATGCATAAACAGACACTTACTTATTCTGTGATCATTTGGTATTAATGTTAACTTTAGGTAAAGTGATTAAATGTAAAATAAGCAGTGTGCGGAATCACACATACCAAAAAAAACCAGAGACTTTCCAGTGTTTCAATTTAGCATATTTTCCTTAATCTCTGATAACATATCACAGTCATTTTATGATTTGGATCAGTAAATACATGACATATTTCTCCTTTAATAATGGCTTCATTCCTTGTAGGTGGGTCAGTTCCAGGGCTGTGTTTTGGTGTGGTCTTATTGCCATTGCTAATTGCCGCATTTTAATGAAACTGAGCTGTCATTAAATGTCACTGAACAACAGTGCTCATGCAAGACAAAAATCAACTCATGGTAGGAAAAATTTAATATAATAAAAAGTTTTAGAAATTAGATATTGTCTTACTAAAAGGTTTTACTGTCTTTGTGAAATCTGGTTTATACAATCAAAGGCCACATAGAAACTGTACAGGAACTGTACTGTAATTCCTGTCAGATTACACAGAGATTATGTGTAATTAAATAAAGCCACAAAACAATTCCTCACTTATCCTATGACTTGCTTACATTTTGCAGTGTTATGATAACAATAGCTGACACAAAATGAGCACCCTGACTCAGTTTGACCTGAATGGAATGGAACCTTGATTAGTATCATTGGTAAAAACCTGTGTTACTCTAATGTTTCATGACAAAATGGCTGTTAAAAGATCTATTTCAAGATCCTGGTATTGTGACTCACTGTTACACTGTCATGGCTTCCTTGGACACTTGAAAAGACTAGAGCCATCATTCATTTTCAGGATTTAAAACTTCATTGTCCATTAATGCTGGCAATAAAAGAAATGTGTCTTTCACTGCTGCAGGGCACATATAGAGATACAATACATACTACATACTACTCATAAGAACATCATATTCACATAAAGAAATGTAAAATGCTGAGCACTAACAGGAGTTGAAGATTAAGTTATATAGTTGTCAAGTTGCAGTTAAAAATTAAATTGTTGTATGCTAGCTCAGCTCAGTGAGTCCATAGGTTCCTTGTGCTATTAATAACTTTTGCTTTTCCTACAATGACAAGTCAAAATGTCTGTTGTGAAAAAGGCCTGTGAAATTAAAAGTATGGCGCAGTCCATAAGTAGTAGAACAGTGACACAGTTTTCATTGTGTTAGCTCTGTGCACTGGAGTTGATGCCGTCTTGCAGCTTTAAGGCTGTTGAAGTGGCCTGGCATCGCCAGACTAATTTGAATTTGAAATGATCTTCCAAAGAAAATGCAAACATGATCTCGGCACATTTGTCTGGTTTTCAGGCTAGTGTTGAAGGACACTCCATCCTAATTGGGAGGACACTGGTAGGAATAGATGCTAATTTCTAACAGTGTAGGAGACCACCATAAATATTCATTTTGACTATCAATATTAGCAAAGAAAATGGAACCAAACACAAAATATGAATACTTTACACTTTACATCTAATTTTTGGCCCCTTCAATTCAGGGACTATGTATAAAAAGTGCTAATGTTCCGACACTCCCAGTTGTGTTTAAATACAGATCCAAAACAGTAAAAATGGGTTTCTGTCCTATTTCTCTGTTTACACAGTAGCTAGTAGACACGAAAATCTTTATCCTCTCCTGTCTGTTTCCCTCTTTGTCCGTAGCTAACAGAGTTGAACACATTCTTCCTCAAGCACATTTTTGTCTTTCCTGCAAGCCATGCTCTCAGCTGGTGTCGGATCCTGTTCATTGGTATCATCACAGCTCCAACAGTCAGGTAAAAACACAAAATTCAGCTTTATTACAAGCTTAGTGGTGCCTAGAAACCAATAATGCCAGATTTTGTTTGGATATTATACTTTGCTACATGCTTACATATTTGTAGGTGAAATTTGTTCATGTTTGCATTGTGTTTTTTTGTTTTTTTTTAGGCAGTATTATGCATACCTTACAGACACACAGTGTAAGAGAGTTGGGACCCAGTGCTGGGTGTTTGGGTAAGTTAAGTTAACCTAAGCTGTAAACCTGACTTACGTTGATTTTCCTTTCAAGAAAGACCCTCAACGTCAGTTTTTCTACAACATACGTGTGTGTGTGTGTGTGTGTGTGTGTGAACTGCAGTGTACCTGTGGTGTGTGTATCAAGTAGCTATAAACAGTGAGGGCAGATAAGGGAGGTGATGTTAACTGATCTACCAGGGTAATACATCTCACTAAGCAAATGTTACTGTGTTCAGGTCAGTGAGCAGAGCACTGCTCTCAGGAGAAAGCTACATGCAGCCATGTTTGTTTTGTGAAAGTTTACTGCAGGTTATTCAGAGATTTCACTTGTGTGTGTTGGTTTTTCTCCCCTTATTCACAGGGCAATAGCCTTTCTGGAGGCCTTGGCATGCATCAAGTTTGGACAGGACTTATTCTCAAAAACACAGATCCTCTATGTGATCCTCTGGCTACTGTGCTTGGTAAGATCAGGATCACAGCACTGCTGCATTTGTGTGTCACAATGAATTTCTTTGGTCTTCTGCAATAGAAGGCTCATCATGCTTTAACATATATTAAATCATGTGCCTTAACTTTGCTAGCAACACATCACAGTTTCTGTGCTGTAAGGTATTTATTGACTGGTTGATTTTCCATGAATCGTGAAACTGTTTGACCTGTTTTTAGGCCTTCATTACATTCCTGTGCCTGTATGGAATGGTGTGGTTTGCTGAAAATTACGGACCACGAGAAAAGGTATGTTTATGGCTTTAAAAGTACAGTATGTCATTTAGTTGATAACAGAAAGTATTTACTGTTTATCTTTATCATGTTTGTTTAAAACCCTGAGGCAATGACAGTTCACACACCTGCACAAGTCCTTAAAAACAAAAGCCCCCTTTGCACATGTTATGTAAATATGGTGGCAAATTTACAAGTTGGTCACATGTTAGAATAAGCGCCTGACGCACTTTTATGTCAAAGTCACCCATTTTACCAGGTTGACCTTGACACTTAGAAACACTCAAACACATCTTGTTCACCTTATTAAGAGGAGGTCAAACAAAACAAACAAAAACATTAAATGCCACAAAACATCCACAAAAATGCTTTACAGACAGCATGTGAGAAAGTATGATTTGATTCATTTTTCAAACTTAATGCCTCTTCTATGGTTGTGTGCTGTTGGTCAGTAGGCAGCTGGGATTCTATTTAATAAGTTACTGATGAGAAAATGCATTGGAGGATTAAATATGAAAATGAGGGAGGGTGTCCCTCACGATGGTCATTTTAATAAGGCTGTAACGGTAAAATAAGTTTTGAAATCCATCATAGATGCAGCCTGAGAACACCCAGAACCCTCTTCTTCTTTGATATCATTACTTTTTGATTTTATGCTCACTAATACATTTCTTCATAAAAAACACAACTTTTGCTACATTTATGCCATGCATCCATACTACTCCCTAAAGCAGAGATTTTTGGAAATGCTGCTGACCCCGTTTTAGTTTGAAGACTCTTGGATGTCTTGTTAACTTTCGTTAACAAGACATCCTTGTTTGCTTTCTGATTCGGTGTCGTCAGTCATGATGTGTCATTCCCTGACTCCTCATGCCGCCTGAACCTTTTTCCAGAAGAAAACAAACAACATCAGCCTTGAATACCAGAAGTTAATTCAACATGGATAATGAAATTATAGCTGAACAGTTCCACATTAGCTGATCCAAGAAACGAAATCACTTTTTACCATTGCTGTTCTTCCCGTCCATAGTATTTTCTACAACTAAGCAACCAACTGCAAAATAGACAATTGGCTTCCTGTTTACACCACCACATGCATGCGCAGTGTGTGCGACTGGTCATGGGATATGATTTTTCAGGCGTGTTAGTATGGACAGAGTTTATTTCTGAGAAGAGCTAAAACGCTTGTTTGGACATAGACTGTTTTAAACCTTTTAGTGTGGCTGTACCCTTCAACCCACCGCTGGTTCCAGCAGTGGAAATTGTCCTCCCTCTCGTGTGTCAAGTGCCAAATATTTCACTAGCATATTGGCTTTCTGTAAATGTTCTGTCATGTCTGAATAAATTGGTGAAGATCCTTTACATAACAAGAAGTCACTTCCTCTGAAGCTCAGTGAAGCAGTGTTGCATGTTCCATATATATATGTCCCTTAAAGATTCTTATCACTCAGTGTGAATTCTGTACAGGGTCAGTTAGCTGCAGTGTGTTACTTGTCCAGTGTATGGTATGTGTGTGTCATGTGTTTGACCTCTTCTCCTTTCTCAGAGCCTCTCAGAATGTGAAGACAGTAATTACACAGAATCTCCTGACTACATGTCAGAAGGATTTAAAGGTACAGTGACTTTACTGTTATTGATCAACCACATAAAAAGACTCATAAAAGTATACATTCATCTTCATCATCCTGTAAAAGGCTGCCCCCTAGTGGTTGGAATGGTGTTTCACTCATGCTGTAGATTTGCAAAGTTCAGTTGCATCTTTTTATAAACTCATTTCCAAGTGTTTGACCATCACGTTCCAGGAGAGACAGAGGTGGGTGGTGACAGCCCTACAACCAGACGTAGAGGGAAGGGCTCTGGAAAGACCAAATCTATTAACGGCCTGGACAGCCAGTAGGAGACGGAGCTAGAGGCCGGTGGGCGACTCCTGAACTCACTCCAAGGAGCCGGGCGTGAAGGATCACAGAGTGAAAAGGGGGTGAAAGATACAACCACTTCCTGGTGTAATTGAAGTATAGAAAGCCCCCACCCACAGCAGAGGGAGTAGAGACAGTAAAGGAAGTGGATGAACAGGTCCATGCAGTGTTATTAGGAGTGAACAGAGGCTTGGACTACAGAGATGCACACTTAACTGTGTGCTGTAGTCATAAAAAAAAGCTCCTAAACCACTGATCACAGGTTTGTGTGTGTGTGTGTGTGCGTGCGTGTGCACACGCACGTGTGCGTATGCGGTGGGAACAAAAACTGCCGATTCTAGATGTGACTGCATGATCATTGTAGCTGATAAACTATAATTTGCAAACATTTATCCTACAATACAGTATATCATTGATGGTTAATGTACATGTGACTGGTTTACACCAGCCTTAACTCCAGTACTGTATGTTGGTTCAACACATGTCAATGTTAAAAAGCCATTATGTAGAATTTATCACATTAATTGGAGCCTCTATGTTTATAGCACAGAAAAGGCTGAAGTCTTTTTATTATTAGCATCTCTTATTGATTGTCTGTTTTCGTCATAGATATTCACACCTGTTTTGTGGGCAGGATTTCAATGCAAGACAGCTTTAGCTTGGTATCAACGGAGGTTTGTGTTTGACCTGGAACAAAGCAAAGCACACAGTTTAAGCACTTTCCAGAATGTTTTTTTCTTGCAAATACTGTACATTTTGTAATGTTTGAGTATTTTGTGAATCATTGTGACCTTGAGTGATTTTACTCTCCTGTCCATCTGTGGCTGCTATCACTTTTTTTTTTTTTTTTACTGTACTGATAACAGAGGGCAATTATTCAAATTCCTGCATGTGTTGTCAGGCTTTACCTGGCTTTTTTTTTTTTGCTGTTGACCTTCTTGTTAGTGCATATATTGCATTTGCATGGCTGTGTCAAATCAAATCAAGTGTTTTAGTAGGAAAATGTTACAAGAGTAGTAATCAGAACTTTATATTACACCGCACACCAGGACACCAGTATTGTACTTTTTATGTCTTTCACTGTCATTGTAACATTTTAATTTATCCCTTAGTGCCTGTTTGCATGTTTTTTTTATTCTCAGTTTGTACTAATACTAAATTTGGGCTTTTTGTGTTTGATTTCTTCTGTGCTTCGAGTGCTTTACTAAAGGTTTATTTTCATTTGCTCTGTCAGCTTCATCTCAGTACAGATATATCCCCTCATAATCCTCGACAATCCAGACATTGACCTCTGTGGAATGGACCTTGCTCCTTTATTACAGTAGACACTATAAATGGTACATTGTCTCTGGATTTAGATGTCATTTGCCAAAAGCAATTCTGTTGAAAATTACTTGTGCTGTTCTTTTTCACTGTGAAATAATGAAACATTAAAATGTTTTACATTTCCTCTTAAACTCTTTGTGAGTTGTTACTAGAGGCATTTGCTGTGTTTAGTTTTTGAAACATAGCAGCAACACCACACTTTCACCCTACTGTCAACAATAAATGCCTTTATTACTCATTAAATGAATTATTTTTCTACTTCCTGTCACATTAATGTAAGTAGGAGGCTGTTTAACAATAGGAAAATCATGAATGACCTTGCTCGACCCCTGAAGAGCGCCCCACTGCAGCAAAGCAGTACTGGATTGGCTGACTCAACCACGGCCCGTCTCGGATCAGATTTCACACAGTCTGCACACCATGGAACTCAGACAGAAATAGCTGCCTCATGCTGACCTATAACAACATGTTTCTGAAGGTACCATTGATGTTCTCTGGGAAAAGAGCAGCAAAAAAATGAACAGAAGTGAGAGAGGTATATCCAAAAAGAGTTCTTGGCAGTTGTCACCTGACAGAGAGTATTCAGGCACACTGTAAAACTTAAATTATTTAATTAAAAAAAAAAAGTTAATGTCAGGCTACCTGCACCTATTAAGTAGAATGAGCTTGAAAAGAAGAGTTGGTTACTTTTTAATGATTCTAAACAAATGGAATTTTCTAATAAACACCTTTACAAAAAGCAATAATAAACAATAAATATTTTGTTATCTAAAGGCATTAATTATGAAGCGGGAAATAAAACAAAGCATATAGCTGAAAGTACAGTTACACAGGAGAGAGACTAAACTTAAGACCGCAGAGATTCAATTAGAAGCTACAAAAGCACAGAGACTTTTAAAAACATCTTTCTGTCTGCTTTACTGCACATGTGAGTTGAGCATTGGCTTTCCAGCACACATCAGACAGAAAAAAACAGACAAAACTGTCTACCAGCAGTGGAGAAAGGGCCTATTGCCTATTTTTAGCATTTAGAAACTCCATTTATGTGCTAATTTTTATATAAAAAGAGTGTAATTCAATTATTCTTGAGAAAACATGTTACCTGAAGATACTATGTTGAACCAACAACTTTTAAGTCAAACATTACAAATTTTAATACCTTTTACATTTTCTCATGCATGCTGTATGCTGCGAAGTATGCTGATATGCTGAGCATGTTTCTTAAGAAATACAATTTAATGAGTTGATTGAACCTCACAGTACATTCATTCAACTCATCATTTCAAGTCAAAAGAGATCAAGTTAGAAGAAATGTTTCTGAAACTAGTATATTTATGTTTAGTTAATTATTTTTTTTACAGTGCACATTCTAACACTATATAACACCTCCTGGCTTCACATCCAACCAATACAAATAGCCTTCTATTTTAAAATTTTTTATATACATATAAACTGAGGAGTTAAGTTGTTTGCCTTCTGTTTCCCTCTGCTGTCTGTGTGTCTGTGAATCTCAGCAGTAACCAGTTAACTTTTCCAACTTGTGTTTAACTTGATTTCCAGAGGAGGGCAGCAGAGAGCCTCAGTGGTGTGTAAAATGTCACGTGACCCTTTGGGCCTACAGCACAGGACATGAGTGTGTTGACAAGAATGTTGCAGAGCTCTGCTTTCAAACCCCTCTCTTCATCATTCTCTCTGTCTCATTTAAACTACCAGCTCTCTTTTTTATTCGCTGAACCTCCTGCAGCCTGTAGGTTTGAACAACATCAGGATATTTCAGTCATGTCCAGTAGTCCTGGTTCCCTGAGTCGTGGCAGCCTGAAGAGTCCCACGGGGATTCTGAGAGAGATCCAGATCAACTTACTGGAGTGTAAAGTCTGCTTCGAGAAGTTCAGCACTCAGCAGAGGGAGCGCAGACCACAGAACCTTTCCTGTGGCCATGTACTCTGTCTGGAATGCATCACGGCTCTGTCCCACCCTCTCCTGAGGAAGCTGGAGTGCCCGTTCTGTCGACAGCTGTGCAGCGTTGACAGCACCTCCCACTGCCAGGTTCTTACAGACCTGCAGGAGCTCTTGTTGTCTTGGAGTCCTCCTCACAGGCCAAAGGGAGGCCTTGCCTTGGCAGCAGGTCTGACATCCACAGCTCTGCACCTCTGTACAGCTTTTGGCGGGTGGGGGACTCTTATCAACCCTACTGGGATAGCGGTATTGGGCTCTTCAGGGACAATAGTGGTGGTGCATGATGGAGAGAAGAGTGTGGTGGTGTTCAGTCCACAGGGCAAGAGGCTGCACCGTTTTGGGCGAAGAGGACAAGGCAGTGGGGAGATCTGTTATCCAGTGGACGTGGCGGTGACTACCTGTGGTTACGTGGTGGTGACTGATGCAGGGGATAAAGCTGTGAAGGTTTTCACCTCCAGAGGGAACCACGTGTTGATGGTCAAAGACTCCTTCCAGTTGCCCTGGGGTGTAGACACAGACAGCTGTGGGCACATCCTGGTCTCGGATGTCCAGGCTGGCACGCTGTCCCAGGTAAAGGTTGACTATACTCATGGTGTCATTCTGGAGCATAAAACAGTAATTTCAGACCTCCAGCAGCCAAAATCAGTGGCCTGTTGTCGGGTTACTGGGAACACTGCAGTGATGGAGCATCCACCTCATGACACACATCCGCCTGAGAGGCACCAGCACACGAGGCTGAGAGTGTTTTCAAAAGACTTCAACGTCCTGTATCAGACGGACAGTTTCAGCCTGACCCTGCAGTCCACGGTGAGGCTCAACATGTCAGCCGTAGCCTTCGACGTAGATGGAGACGTGATTGTGATTGACTCCAACCAGGGGATGGTTTGGAGTTTGGGAAAGCTCCAGAATGGCCCAGCCCTGACTCCTCTGGTGGGAGACGACCTCATCCGTCCAGTTGGACTGGTGTCATTGAAGAACATGCTGGTCATTCTGGATGGTGGAGACCACACAGTGAAGATTTATTCTGCTAAATCTGATGCAGGGCCCAACATATAGCTGAGTATGAGCAGGCCTAGAGGGGCCTATGTGTAGCCTTTGCAGTGGATCATATCATTAAGTGATGAGATTATCTGTCAATACCTTTAAAAAAAAACAACTTTTATATAATACTTTTACAAATTATAAATGTGAATATAAAATGAGTGCTACAGACTACTGTAATTTGTTTTGCACATGATAAAATCAATGAATAGTCATTGTTTTTAGACTGGATATATGCTGTGCAATAATGTCAGACTAATGTTTCTGTATGTTGTTTTCTTCCCAGCTTTTGAAAATAGAATTGTGCTATTTACTAATTCATAATGCATTGATCTCCCAAGCAGGAGGTCAGGATCACTCAAAGGAGTCCCAAGATCAATCTGAAAGGTCACAAGATTAAACTGATAAGAAAATAAAAACTGTTTGTTTGTTTGTTTTTGTTTTCTTATACAGGATACTTTTACTTTTTGGGACCACAAAAAACATAACATAAAACAATCTAAGGAAAAAACTCACTCTTGAATTGCTTCCAATTCATGTCCACAAGCCCATAAACCTGTGATGACCTGCCAGACAAATAGAAATTATTTAATCTTAATGGGGTCACAAATCAAAAGACTGGGATCCACTGCTATACAGAGTTACTGAGCACATGTCAGGAATATTTTTTTCCCAGCAAGATTAGCTGCAGACAAGCTCCCATTAGTCATTCAAATAGGCACACACAAACACACAAACACACATATGATCCATTGTATGATCTCCTGAAACCTGCGATATGTGATATTATTGTACTTTATATTATACATTATTATATGCTTAATTATTTTGTTTTATCTTATAAAAAGACTGGTACTGACTGCTGCATAGTTTTTGTTTTGCATTTATACATACATAAATCAAATATTAATTGCTAAATAAAATTAGTAACATTTCTGCAAATACTTATGTCATGGCTGGCTCCTTTTATTTTATTTTTACTAAAGAAGAGAAATAGACACACTTAAGGTTAAAAAGGAAAAAAGGAATTTTATATGAACAAAAGATGTTACACACATCAGATTAATTATTTAAAGCTACAAAAAGGAATTTTAATAGTAAGTTGGTTTTGGAGGCTCCTATGGACAGAGGTTTCCATCACCATGACAAAATGTAAAAAAATATCCTCTTTTCCTTTTAACTGGCAAACTTTCCCAGGCAAAATGTAAATACAGACACGTTTCATCTGATTTTAAGAAGAATCCAACCTAGTGGCAAGCATTAAGAAAACCTACAAAAGTAACCAATCTTCTCTCAGATGGTCCGATTTGTTTATTTATAAGACTATTCCATAACCAGTTAAAACACCTTGGAGTAAAAAATTTTTGTCTTATTTTTTTTTTTTATACCATGCTAAACATCATTATCATGATATTATCTTATATCGAGTTTTTAGTGTCCTTACATGCCAAATATTTATTTATATAGCTATAAATAAATAAATAAATAAATAAATAAATACTGGGGCCACATGGCCATCAGTATCTCTAAAACCCTAGCTACTGCCCTGCTGCTGCACAAAGCACAAGTGTTTGATATTACTAATCTTATTTTAATAATTAAAATAACTGATAAAATCCAGTTAATGTGTGTGTCAGAGCGAGAAAGACATTTTATTTTTATGACTGTTTAAACTTCCTCTTTAATAATCCCTCTGCTCTTCATTGTGTCTTTAAACGATGCTTATCGCGGCTGCATGTTAATCAACTTGTCAGACAGCCTCACATTTCTCGTCCACTGTTTTTTTTTTTTTTTTTTTTTTCCCCCCCAATAAGCGGCGCGGTGCGTAAATCCTTTCCCCCTGTTTGGCACAGCCGTCTCCAGTCTGCCTGCCAGAGGATAGCAGTCGTGCTCCCAGTGGAAGATGGCGGTGGGGATGCTGTCTGGGGCTGGAGCAGAGTGCTGGATTTGCACAAAAAGCGAGCCCGGATGGATATAAAGGAAGAAAAATGAACATATTTCCATCTCTTCTCCTCGAGGTCTGGACTCTTTTTGGGGTTGTTTGACTAGAGGCTTTTTTATTCTGGCAGAAATCCGGGCTTCTTCGGGATTCACAGACTATACATTGATAGCTCGGCGCATAGAGACAGGGTGGGAGTGAAAAGTGGACGAAAATGTCGGATACAAAGGTAAAAGTTGCAGTGAGAGTTCGGCCCATGAACCGCAGGGGTAAGTGGTTTTATAACGATGGTTTCTGTTTGCAAACTCCTCGGATTCATGCTACGTTATCATAAAGTTTTCATTTCTTCGCCATTGCTGCTTTCAGCCTGAGTTACGAGCCAGGAGTCAGACTTGAGTTTAGTTTGAAAAGCGGATTTTACTTTTTCACACCCCCGCATTATTCTGCTTTTTTATTTTGTTCACTTTCCCAACAAACTTCTTCTTTGCAGAAATTGAACTGAATACAAAATGTGTCGTGGATATGGAGGACAACCAAACAGTTCTACACCCTCCACCTTCAAATGCAAAAGGAGAGAACAGGTAAACAAAGCTGAAATACTGCCAACACTGACATGAACACAGTCAAAGTGTATTATAACAAGATTAATAGAGCAGTGAGCTTGTTGTAGCTGAGGCATCTATCGCTTTGCTGTGGTTAGTTTGAGTGCAACAGAGAAAAAAAGGTCTTTGCAGGACACTTATGGGGACTGTGGGTGTTCTGGAAATGTCTGTAAGTGCAGAAAAATGCAGACTGCACCCTTACTGTAACAACTTTATCCCACCCTGTTTGTAATAACAGTAACAATAACACTCAAGGTTAGTTATAACTGTCTATCGAGTGAGCTCCTGGAGCACATGACTAGTTCAAATGTACGAAAATACACCAGGACGTTAGGCAGCATCATCTTTCAACCTGCATGAGAAACTTTTAGCTTGATTTCAAATAATGTGTTAAGAGAAACGCCAGTAAATAAATGCAGTAGAGAGGCAGTAATACTGCACTCTGCTGAGGACGCCGTGTCTGTCACCCACCTGCCTGCAACATGATATTATGTTATGCAATTCATGTGAAGTTTCCAATACTAATCAGTGCAGCATAATAATGCATGTACACAAAGGCTGCACAATTAATTGAAATATCAAAATCGTAGTATGACCAGTGAAATATCCAAATAGTACAAGCTACAATTTTTTGATGTAGAAAAATGTGTGACTAAACAGCAGAAAATAAAGGTGCCACCTAGAATTATAGAGGCTTCTTTGGCTTGTCTGCATAGGAGAACTCTTTTTGGATCCTGGTCGAATGTTTTATAAGGTTCCACCTGGACCCCTGTTAGAGTGTTTCATCTAGAGCACTGCATAAAGAATTATATATAAAAGGGTCCCACCCAGACTCCCATATGAAGGGTTCTTCAGATTATACTACTTTTATATTACAAAGGTTTCATCTAGAACCCAAACAAGGGATCTAAAAAATACCCTTTTAATAAGGGTTTTGTCTAAAACCCTGTTGTCTTCTGAGGTTTCTACAAAGAACCATATTGTATTATACACATGACACAAAAATTATGGAATTCAATATACTGATCCAATCCTTGAAGACCTGCTTCTTCCAAAAATGTTTTTTTAGAGGAAAAGGGGTTCTAGTGGAACCGTTTCTTCAAAAAAAAAAGGTTCTTCAGCAGCAAATGGTTTTGGGTAGAACTTCAGTCCTTCATGAAGAACCATTTTGGAGCCCTTATATCTAATAGAGTATAATGAAGCACTGTAGTGCTGTGCAGATGTGCTGGCCTACAAATCTTACAATGTTTTTTCTTGTGATGCAAAATCATTCCCACTAATCATGAAGTATATTGCAATATCTGTCAGAATAGTCACAGTTTTACCATATTGTACATCCCTATATAATATTGTCATATTTTGCATGTATTTAATGTTGAGTTTCGAGGCCAGAGGAGGTGGTTGAGCTTGTTTGACACATGAAGACGCCTATTAGACAGAACAGATTAATGTCGAGCCTCAGGGTATCACCGTAAATCTCCCGAGTCAGAACTAATCTAACTTATGTAGCGTTCAAAGTGGTGTTAGACCACACCGTGTCTTTTACAAATGGCAGGACACTTTTCTCCAACAATAGGAAAGCAAAGCATCCACCTCAGACTCTGCCGGGTCTGCAGAGTGAAGGTCGGCAGAAAAAAAAGCTGCAGTTTCAGCTGGCTTGTGATCTGACATGCCTTCAAATGTGTAATGAGGAAATGTCTGGAGCCACATAACATGTAGGCTAATGATGGCTGTGTGCTTGTGAAGTCATTCATATGTCATGCCTGTTAGCTACAGTCAGAGATGCTATATTTCCTATTTCCCATCGTAGTTGAAGTCGTTTTCTTCAATTTTGTGCTTGGTTTGTTTGCTCTCCTCTGCTGTTGGTGTCACACATGATTAAACAGCTGACCTGATTCCCCACAAGGCCAAATAAATCTAGAATGATGCTCATTTAGCAAACAAAATACAGAACTATTTGCTTATTTCCTTTTATCACTCAGTGAGCTTGTCAGTATTGTGGTATTGTTAAAATGTTTAAAAACATTTTGTCTGTGATGTCAGTGTTTTCATTGGTGTAAAACAAATCTATGTTGCATGGTGCACCTCCATTGGAGAGACTGTTGCAGACTTTGGTTGATGTTGGATTGTATTTACCATGAGTTTTTCAAAGTGCAGTAAGCTAACTTCACTTTGAAGGGGTTTATTTTGCAATAATAACCCACTGACTACACAATATCCCATTTATTACGTGGCTATGTACTAAAAAAAAATAATAATTTGACACAAAAGATTCTTCAGAGCAACGGTCTGCTGTTCAGGGTTGTGTCTAGAAGGGAACCCTAGATTTGCAAAATTCTTGCACATGCACACTTGGACGTGATGTATTTACTTTCAGTTTCTTTTCCTAAATGTATTTTTTTTAGTTGCAGTTTGGTTATATTTACACACAAAACTACCCGGGTATGTTTGGGCACAAAAACTAGAGTTAGGTGTAGGGTTCATGGTTAAAAAAATAATTTTTAATTAAAAAAAAGTCCCTGCATTACACATTAGAAAGGTTTTCTGGTAATCTAAAAGGTGTGTTATCAAGGCAACAAATACTATCCAACCACAATTCAGTAGAGGTAGCCAGTCACAGTGGGACTAGTACAGTTCCTGTGAGAGTTTCACAAATCTGACCAATCAAAGGTTTCCTTCTAGACACAACCACTTTTCCGAAATCACAGACCATAGAATGCTTTTTGACCAATCAGAACCAATCATTTAACAAAGCCGTGTTATAATCATAACTCAAATTTGAAACAGTAATCCTAATAGTCAAGAAGTTTACTGTGGTTTACTGTGAGGCTGGCAACAATTTGATCCTTTTTTCAGATTATTTCAAATGAGCAACAGCCCACAGTGTGACTGCTGAAAGTAAAGTTACAGTAGGTGAATACATGCCACACAGTCGAGGCTTTTCTCATGGCCCACATCCAGTCTTGTTAAAGTGTAACGCTTTCTTTGCTGCTCCACGTAACCAGCAGTCAGCATTAAATGGTAATGAGCTTGCTTCCCCAGTATCTTGGGTCCACACATTAACCTGTATTTAAGGCAATTATCAGAACAGAAATTGCCACACAATGGCGTCGTTCCAGGCAATTAAACAAATCACGCTCAGAGCGAACATATGTGGAGCAGGGTACGTAACAACAGAACAAAAAGCTGTTGTGGGTGAGAGGTCATAGGAATGACAGTAAGTGTACAGAGACTCAGAGTGACTGCAGCTGCAATATTGTCTCAGTTAAGTGATGAGTATTTGGATATGATGCTGGATCTTTCCACTGTGACCTGCCGCCATGTTGTTGAGGGAGACACAAGCATATTTTCATTCAGGAGAAGTTTCCATATCTGATGTAGATGGCATATCAGTCCTGCAGAGATTCCTTTCACAGACTGAGACAATGATATAAATGGTTGCCCGAGGGTTTAGACAAGGTCATTTTTATTCTGCCAGCAATTTCATCAATTGTAAGTCTTAATAGTTCAGATTATTATTATTTTTTTAAGGTTATTTTTGGAGACTTTTGCCTTTATTTTGATAGTGACACCTGAAGATATAACAGGAAAGTGGGTAGAGAGAGAGGGAGGGGATGACATGCAGCAAGTGGGCCATAGGCAGGAGTCAAGCCTCAGTACATGGTGCACGCTCTACCAACTGAGCTATAGGGGCGCCCCGATGACTCGGATTATTTGATCTGAAATATTGTGATGTGAAATTGGTAGTTTAACCCTGCAGAACACAGGAGTTACTTGTCTACCGCTGTCTCAGTTTGTTAGTTTGTTTACGTTATTGTGTGACTTCAGAATCCAAAATGATGCTTTTAAATCTCTCAAGTCATAAACAAACTAACAGATTGGCAGTGGTAGGTAAGCAACCTCCGTGTTTTGCGAGGTAAAATGACTGATTTTGCCCTTGTAGTTTGGTTGGTTTGGAGAGAGCAGTGTTTGACTTTTATAATGGAGGTTTCCTGTCTGAAAAGTCCGTCTGATGGCAAATTAAAGCAGTGAAAATATTCTAAATAGAGTGTACGCTTTAATTGACATTGACCGTTTTGGCTAAAATGACGTCTCGTTTTTTTGCTGACCCTGTCCACAGCAGTACATTACTTAGTGGTAGATAATACATTCACTATCAATAAGTACCTCATACAATCCAACTTCCTATAATTCGAACTATCCCTTTAAGGTAGTACATTCTGTAGCTATAAAGTGACCATGGCCTTGAACAGTTGTGATTCAGTTTGGTTTTATTATGTCACATTTCTTCTCTATAGTGTAGTCCAGGCATATAATTACTTGTTAACATTTCAGTGTTCTCTGTGTGTGTGTGTGTGTGTGTTTTGGGTCTCTGTGTTTAGGCTGCCATGGTTTTCTTAAACCATATAATTTTCCTCTCGGCTGCTTGTGGAGCCACAAAAGGGGATACCCTGATCACTAAGTCTTTTCCTTGTTTTGAGGACACCTGTTCCTGTGTGTTGCGAATGTGTCAGATTTAGTGGGTATTAGCATGCCAAATATGGCTGCAGGGCCGAGATCATGGGAACTTTTTCTCTCTCATGGGAACGCTCAGGCGCAGCCTCAGAGAGAAAACAGCAGTAATAGATAGATTTATGTAGAAACATCTGAAATAAATTGAACTCACTGCTCCAACAGTTTTGCTCAACACCTAAAAATACTAAATATTACTTAAGTCTGATGAAATACTGGAAATAAGTCTCTAGAGGGGTGAGCTTTGAGCTGAAAACTTTCCAGATTGTATCTGAACTTTAATCCGGTTTTGCAGAGACCACACAGCACCACGAAAACATGTAAGTCACCTAAAGAATTCAAAGAAATATAAGGCATTTCCTTTGATGGCTAAGCCTCATTCTTTGCACCGCCAAGCATTATAGCAACACTCGTGACCCAAACCCCCCTCTCCTATTTCCCTGAGAAATGAACAGTAATCTCAGTGGTGGGCGAATGAAACATGGATTGTGACTTCAGGGCAACAGGTTAAGTTTCCTAAGTTGGCACGAATGGCATATTTGAAACGGGAGTCTGGGAAAGTAGTTTTGTTTTCACGCGCCAGTCTGCTTTCCTTTGGGGTTTGGACACAATGAAGGTGGGGGTGGAGAGGTGGAGAAATACCTGAGGCTGCTGTCTGCACAGGGGATGAGTGGTGGAGCATCATGACAAGAAAATACCCTTCGACTCACACACCGGGGCCATATTACATCTATCATGCCCCAGCATGTCCGTCAGCGTACAACAATTGAATACAGGACCGTCAAGTCTTGGAAAGTCTTTATGTAAACCCCCCTTTTTCTGTATATTTCAGCCTAAATAAACAGAGTTGTTTCAAAAGCCCAAAGCTAACCACAGCTAACTTTTTAGAGAAGCAGAGGGGAGTCTGGTTTATGACAGAGGAAGGTGCTGTCTTTTGCCTTCCTTTCATTGTAGCTAACTACAAGCATCTAGTTTTTTAAAAATATGTCTAACTAAAGATGTTTTTTTTTTCTTGGTTCTGAATGTAATTCTTGTTTTCTTAACCTCCGAGCTACTGTAGCTCTGCAGACGAGCTGTGACGAGTACTGTGGAAGTACTGCATGTCTTTATCTGATAACGTCCCTAACCAAGCTTGTAATTTCCGCTCTAATCTCTTCCTTATCGCTAATGGTTAGAAGAGCTCAGTTTGGTGTATCTCCACTTCACTGCGTTATCTTGCTTAGTTGGAAGAGTAAAGTGGAGCTTCAGTTAAAGAATCAGCCACTAGGAAGGTGCTGCTTACACCGTGCTTCTTCAGCTGTAAATTATTTTGAACAAATAATTTTGGAAGTATTTTCGGAGATAGTTGTGTGTCTATTTTCACAACCTCAATTGTAAAAGAAACCTATACAAAAAGGCTGCTGTTAAAGAGAAATACTTTGAATATGATTTATTGCTTTTATCAGGAAGAGGAACAATACCACTCTCATGTTTGAATATGAAGCTAGCAGCAGGTTATGTTTTCATAGCATAAAAACTAGCTAGCTATCCTCTGTCCAATAATACTTTTATCATCTTGCCAAGTTAAACAACTTTGTATCTGTTAGTTTTTATCATTGAAACATACTGTAACATACACTGAGTTATATAACTTCTTAACTTCAACACATGAGTTGATGAGCTAACACTACCACTAGCGACTGTTACCTGAAACTACCTGTTGTCACTGTTAGCGAACACTACTGTTAGCTACTCTTAGCTAAAACTTCTGCTAGTCACTGTTAGCGAACACTACTGTTAGCTACTCTTAGCTAAAACTTCTGCTAGTCACTGTTAGCGAACACTATTATTGACTACGGTTGACCGTTAGCGAATGTTAGCCAACACTAGTGTTAGCTACCATTAGCTAAGTAGTAAGTTAATCTTAAATTAGGAGAGGGGCTTTGACCTAGAAACTGTCAATCTATAAGGGCTTTTTTTTTTCTAAGTCAGGTCCTAACCATAATAACCATGGTTATTTTACAGTTAAGCCAGGAGTTCAGTTAGGAAGCTTCTGTAATATGGACTTTTTTAACACCGTTGTACAAATTAAACAAGGAAGATAAAATGTTAATTAGTCAGCTTTAGAGGTACTGGTTGGCAAATTTGGTTATCTTTGAACAGGACCAGACTGTTTGCCCGGGTTTCTAGCAATTGTGCTAAGCTAAGCTAACCAGCTGCTGGCTGTAGCTTCATGTGCATTCAGATATGAGAGTGGTATCATGTAACTCTCCGCTAGGAAGCATTTGCTTTGTTCCTTTAAATTGAGACGTTTTCTGGTGACTGCCAGACACCAACCCAATGTGGTCAACATGTGTTTTGTTAAACTTTTACAGATAGCCTCTAATGGTGTCTGTTTGTTTGTTAACCCTTATGATACACAGCTGTCAAAGGCAAAAAAAAAAGGTGTTGAGCAGACATGACAGTCTCCCGCGTTGTTGAAGTTTTGGAGGTTGGTCACACTTTCTCCCAAGTCACACATGACTAAGTGTCATCATGCTTTCCAAAACAAGCCTTCACTGAATGACAATGCTGCCTTGTCCAGTGGCTACCCTCAGGAATGTTCCTTTTGTCTTTCCATTTTGCTCCCTGTGTGCCAATAATCAACCTTTCCATTCAGTAAGATGTTGTTCTCAGAGTTAGTTGACCTAAATTACACACTATCAACCCAACTTTTCTCTTTAGAGCTGTATTCATGCGTGCCATGAGGAGAAAGTGCTGTGTGTCGCTGATAAAGCAATTGCCTTCCCTCAAGGAGTTGTTCCCTGTTTGTTTAGAGGGTGGGACATTGTTTACATCTTGATCCGGAATTGAGAAAAGATGGCGTCCTCCCTCTTTGTCAAGCCTGTGCCTCATTAATCTCAGATGTGGCTTCTCATTCTGAGAGCAGTTGATGTGAAAAAAATCCTCACTCAGACATTTCTTCCATAATGATTCTGGTTTTCCCTCTTGCATGATTCTTTCAGATGAGGCCTTTTTGAAGTTTTGAAGCCCGGCTTGTTGTGTTTACATGAATTTAATTTCATGGTGGGATAGGTTTATTGTGGACTCACTTTCAGTCTCATTCAGGGGAAGTGGAGCCAGGCAACATTAACAAAAGCTTAAAAAACAAGTTTTTACCTCATCTCCGTCTGCAAAGAGATATTCCACTCATTACGTTCAAGCATGTAATTACTGTTAACAATCTCTTTAGCACATTTCTTTTTGCGATTATTGACTTCTGCGATATGCTTTGCACTTCATGAGCATGTGGCTTTTGTTGTCTATTGTCCTCAGCAGCCACATGGCGCATGTATTCAGATAAGTGACATTTAGCAAGCAGACAGGGTCAAAGGAGGTGTGTCCTGGTAGTAAATGTGTCACTTCCTTTCCCCCGGGGAGGACGCCGTAATATATTGAACAAATTGATGAACTTCACTTCTTTTTGGCTTGTTTGTCTCCTTTGAAACTAACCAGATTTAGGGCTTTTAAGAGCAGATGTGGTCATGATTCCTCTCTGTGTTTTTTAGCACACACACACACACACACACACACACCCCTCGGCCTGCTGACCCAGCTTGTCACAGTGGTGTCAGAAATGCCGGACAGGATTAAATTAGATCGTGCCTGCATCATATGTTGTGTTGTTAACGTTTGTTATGGAAACTCCACACAGAACAGTGGGTATGAGCGGCATCATGTGCGCTCTTCATTAAGGCTGTTTTTGAGATCCTGAGCTTGGCTTTCATTTTGGAACTTTGACTCATGAGGCTGGTAGGTTGTCTCGCCTCCATGTTTACCACCGTTGCTTAGCGACAGAGGTTGCCAAGATACAGAAATGTTCTGGAGTTATGTTGATGACCTAATGAGAGATATCCCCCAGCCACCCCAAATATTTTCATAGGAAGCTAAGTTTAGCATTGAGAACAATCACACATGGACTCATTTGTTTGAAAAATGTGTAATTAGACAAGAGCAGTGGTGAAATGTAACTAAGTACATTTAGTCAAGTACTGTATGACCACCTAATTAAAGTTTTCAGATATTTGTACTTTATGTGGGTATTTCTGTCATTCTATTTAATACTTATACTCTAATTCAGAGGGAAATATTAAACTGTTTGTTCCACTACATATGTTTGATAAGTAGTTACTAGTTGCGTTTCCTATCAAAATTTCATATAAAAAGCTTGTGAAATACAATATTTTTACAGAATAACATTAAATCGGTGGATCCCAATCTTTTGGGCTTGTGACCACTTATATAAAAGCAGATTCTAGTTGCAATTTTCACACAAAAAACAAAACAAATACAAAAAACAAACAAACAAACAAACAAACAAACAAACAAACACAGACACACAAGGAGAAGTTGCGTGTGGGTCTGCAACACAGAAACTTACCATAGTAATTTGGATTAGGACAGGTATATGAAAGCCATTACAGATGAACATTCTCAAGTTAATGTTCCTATCCCAAATAAAGATAGAAAAAGTGTATGACACAAGCATCATAACCACTCAAAATCTTAAATAAACTCTCAGAACTTTAGGATAACTGTCAAGTTGTCTTATCAATCTCTTTTCTACCTGTAGCAGTTGCTAACTATCTAATGACAGTGTTAGCTAACAGTAGGTAATGGCATTTTTCGCCTTTTCAGTAGCCGACACGTGTTTGCTAAATTATTTAGTCCGTATGTGTAATCAGTTTTGTTTTGTTTTTTTTTTTCAATCGAAGCATGTAGGAGACCCTACACTGGCTGCAGAACTCGAAAGTCAGAATCTGGAGCCAGTGTTTAGTTTGTCCATTTTGGGCTACT
Source organism: Lutjanus erythropterus (assembly GCF_056507025.1). NCBI lineage: Eukaryota > Metazoa > Chordata > Actinopteri > Lutjaniformes > Lutjanidae > Lutjanus > Lutjanus erythropterus. The sequence continues at coordinate 21,740,968 of NC_139325.1, read as the reverse complement.
GTAGAAACATGGCGATTCAACATGGCAGAAGAGGATCCATACCCTCTGTCGGTAGAAACGGATCACTCTATGAGAACGAAAACACAGCATTACTTATTTCCATGTGATTATAAACTAATGAAAACATTCTTATAAATATTAGATTTTTGCCATATTTTGACAGTAGACCTCCGTTCATGTCACACACTGGACCTGGAGGGGAAGTTAAAGTATCTGAGTATTTCTTCCACCACTGGCCAAGACGTTGTATACTTGCAGTAGATCTGTTATGTAATTAGACCGAAGAAGTTCCAGAAATTGTTTGTGTGACAAAATAGTTAGCTGTCTCAGTAGTTTGGATCAATCCTGCAGGTCTGTTTCTGTCATCAGCAAGCCAACTTCCTTTACTGCTGTTTTTCGAATACTTTTGAATGTCCTGTATGTAAACCTCTGACTTCAACCACTTGTCAGGTTTACTTTAGGATCACTCATGCTAATAAAAGCAACAGCACAGACAATCTTACATTAGGCTGCATGCTTCCTTGGAATCATCTGAGCCACCCCCGTCTAGCTGTAACTCTGCTTGGCATTTTCGTGCTCTCTCCTGACTGTCTGTGTCTGTCTGCCTGTGCAGCAGGGTGACCTCTGCTTTGAGTGGGTGGGGACCAGCGTGTTCGGTTCTAAACATACTGGAAGACCATCTGAAATGTTAGCTGGTTGCCTGTGGGAGCACGGTGCGCTGTAACCCAACACTTTCACACACACACACACACACACACACACACACACACACAGGCACACAGAGCTCTGGACATTGTGTTTGGCTCTGGAGCTTGTTGAATTGTAATTGTCTGAAGCACATCGACAGCCAAACAGGGGAAAGAATCATGTGTGTGGTTAAATGGAGGTTAAAAGGGTGGGGGAGGCATAGTTTTAGCGACAGATCGAGAAGAGGAATTTGACTCTATGGGGAGCATGCCAGGAAAAAAATGTGTTTGTGTGTGTGTGTGTGTGTGTGTGTGTGTGTGTGTGTGTGTGTGTGTGTGTGTGTGTGTGTGTGTGTGTGCACATTGCAGATGAATGCTGTGAATGTCATCTCAATGGGGGGTGATCCTCATCCATGTGATTTACATATTCCAGTGGAGCAGCAGGATTATATCATCAGAAACTTGTGCAGTGTCTGCCGCTAAATCACACAGATGACATATACTTAATGCATTGGAAGCTACAGCATGTGCACTTTTTTTATTTTATTTTGATTTGAAACTCATTCTTGGGGCTGTAAAAACCTGATTTCTGAAGATAACACCACTTAATAATTGTAATTTCTGGTTACTAATCTGAACTAGCCAACTGATATGTCAGTTAAAGGGGTGTTTAAGGATGACTATGACAATGCATTAGACCTATTGAAGGTTTAAAAAAATATGAAGCTGGGGGAAGGGGTAATATTCTGAGGAAAAAAAACATAAAATAAAAAAGCATTCAAAGGCTTTATTGTCACGTGTAGAAATAAACAAGTTACCAGTATAATGATAGTTTGCCATGTCTCTCTACTTGGTGTTGTAAATTATTCTATTCATAAACATAAAAATACACTAGAAACTTAAATTAATAAATAAAAAACAAAGTAAAGAAAGAAGAAACAAGAACAAGATGACATATAGGTAAACAAGTTGATGATATATAAACAGTATGTGCAGTATAAACCAAAATAAAAGAAACGAGAGAAAAAAATCTTGGATATTCATTAAGATTAAAGTGGTACATTTATGAGAAAAACATAAGATCTTCTCTAAGATTATAAACTTGAAAAAAAAAAAAAAAATCACAAATTTATGAGAAAAATCTTCATCACACCATGTATGCTGTTTGTGGGTGCAGATGGTCCATACCAGTGGTTCTCAAACATTACTAATATATGTTTTGTTTTTTGTTTTTTTACCTGTTTTGGCTGTAATTTGTCATCATAGATGTCCAATCAAATTAAACGATACATGAAAATTTTCAGATCCATTTGTCTGATACTTGCGTGGGCACGCAATGTAATTTTTTTAAAGATAGATCCGTAGATGCTTCAGTGGGTGGATGATACAGTAGATTAATCTGGTGTGTTGCCCACTGGGCTAGAAGAGTGCAGTTTTCGGTGGCATAATAACCCAGTGGCCTTAATCCGGCTCCATAACCACAGGGGGGATTCCACTGCTGCTCTTCCGCTTGTCATACCTTCCTTATGGGTGCCAGTATGCATGAGACTGACTCTGAGCTGCAAGGCTCAGAAAGATGCCATGTTTTCTCCACTCATGCGTGATCGCAGTGAATCTGACCCTCATCAATCAATTTAGAAACGAGGAGGTTCTTCTGACTAAAAGTGATAAGAAACTGAGGGTTTTAGAAAGAAGATCCTAATCTGTCTGCCGCGACACAGGATCATAGTAGTGTAAGAAGCCAGTTTTCACCCTCAGCCAAGTTGAAATCATTCATGGCTGCCTTGGCATCAGGTAGCTGGAGGCGTGGGAGCCCAAGCGTGCCCTTGATGACACACACATTAAGGCACGCAGAACCTGCCCCCCAATGGGACTTTTAGACTGCTGGGTCTGCAGTGTCCGCCTGCATCTGCCTCTGAGGGGGGAGGAATCTGATGCTATCTGGCACTTCTGTGCCGTACATTTGTGCCACACACTTGTTCAACCACGACACAGTCATTAATAAGTCCTCGAGCCATGACTTGACATGCATGCTGATTATTAAGCAAACAGCCTGTGGGCTTCATGCGTGAGTCATCTGGAGCTGCACCGCGCAACTGCTACATTTGTGATCAAGTTGCCACCGGCACTATTTCTTAACTGAAGTGATGGGAATTAAGATGTTGTAGGCCTAATTATGATTAAATTAATCACGTGTAATCATTGTATATTGTATTGCAAGTCAAAACTGCCAAACAGTCTGTGGTTTGAGCTCTTTGTCATATAAAGGGCTGCGAATAACACACATTTTCTTGAGTGAATAATCTGGCGATTATTTTCACCATTAATTAAGTGTTTAGTGTATAAAATGGAAAAAAAAAAGAAATGCTCATCACAGTTGCCTGGAGGCCAAAGTGATGTCTTGAAATAGCTTTTTTTAATCCATTACATTTAAGAAGCTGGAACCAGCAAATATTTGACATTTCAGCTTGAAAAATGGCTGAAACAATTAGTAGTCATAGATGGTGACTTATTTTCTTTTGATTGATGAAGTTCTAGTCATATATGATAAACTATCTTTGTTTTTTAGAGAACTGCTTGGACAAAAGCAATATGAATGCATCACTTGGGGTTCTGGGAAATTATAATGGCCTTTTTTCACTATTTTGTGATATTTTATAGAAAGAATTGACAGAGTGGATAATTTATATTCATATACAACGCCTGTTGCATTGAACATAGTCATTATATTTATAGAAGTGCAATAAAATGGTTTTGTTGTTCAAAAGTTTTACAATTCTACAATAACTTTGACAATAATACCTAAAAAAAAATACAAGATTTTGTTGACACCACTACTAATCAGATTTGTTGTGAAGTAGGTGTTCTCACAGAAGAAATTTGCCATAGAATTATAGTTTATAACAGTTAACATCATAAGTAGACAAATATGAAGATTAAAAAAGCAAGTCCTGCAAGAAGAAGCATAAATAGAATAAAGAAAATAGATGATCAAATATGAAAAAATGTCATAAGAATGTGTAGAATATGTTATATAAATGAAAGAATTGTGCAGATTTTGTGCAGGAATGTGCAAAAGTTTACAGTATGAAGTATTGTAATTATAACATCAATATGAATAATAGAAGATTTATACAACCAAATTGGACTAACCGAGAGAGAGGACGTAGCTTACATGGTGTCTATAAGCAATGTGCAAAATAGCTAAGATGGACACAGATTTCTGGGGAGATTAAAGAGATTATGTCTAAAGCAGAGTGGGACAACTGGAGATGTTCTTTAACTTATTGAGGGGGAGGTCTTAATATTGTGATGGGGGAGGAGGTGAGGAAGAACACTATAACATTCAATACTTATCTGAAATGATTTTTTCCATTTTGGGAATGAAACAAATTCCATATGAGACTTGAGGAGGAAATTGTAGCTCTGTGAAATCCTAAATATAGCCAGTTTGAAACAGTTCCTCCCATTGTCCTGCTCAGCATACCGAGCGTACACTGTACATACTGTATATGACAGCAGCTACAGCTACAGAGTCTAGACTGCATGCATTCCATAACTGCATGTCTTTTGTCTCCACATTAATATCTGTGTGTGTGCATGTGTGTGTGTGTGTGTCTTTCCGGCCTTGTGTCTGTTGTCCTTTTGTTCTCCGTAGGGTTACATCTGTTCTCTGTCTTTGTCCAGTTCTTTACAAGGCTGTAGCTGCTGTCTCTCTATTTGTTGTCATAACTCTCCCACATGTTTCTTTCATCTTTGGCATCTCCATGTTGTAGCAACACTGACAGACATTTTTTTTTTTTTTAAATTTAACATGCATTGGGACCTGCTCAATGGTCCGTGATCACACCTCCTACTCTGCTCACAGGAAGTTTTATTCTGCGTTACAGTTAAAACTATAAGATGTAACATTTCTGCATTAAAATTTAAAATCTAGACATATTTTGTTGAGTTGTGTGCTTGTTGTGTCCAGCAATGTTCGAACACGGAGAAATACATAATTTGTTCAGGGTAACGGTGTGTTTCTCTCTAGCCGTTGCTAGTTGTTATAACTTCCAGGAACAACACAGGATACTTGGGATATGTCAGTGAGTGAGGAAGGAAGTTGGCAAATGTGACTAAACATGAATAAAAGTTAAATATTACCTCATGAGCATAATTTCTGCCTGAGTCATGTTAGATTTTCAGCAGCTATGGTCAAAATGAAGATAACAACTCCCATGATCCCTCGCTATGATCCCATGCTACTTCACAATAGCATCAAACTTTCGTTATTGTTTTAATGTGAGAGAGCCCTCGCGGCAAAATCTACATATTGTGGATTTAAAGTCAGAGGTCAGAATTTCCCCTTTGAAATTTTCAACTTCTGATCAAGTGACTCCAAGTGCTGTGTAACAAACATAAACAAAAAACATGGCTGACCCTGACAAACTGAACGTTCTTTGGCAAGCGTACACATACATTTTATTTTGTGCCATTTGTATACTTGGAAACACATCTAAATATTCTCTTAACTAGTGTAATAAAAAATCTATAAAATGTGTCAAATACACCCAAATATACTTCATGTTGCCTTTTAGTTGATGGTTTACTGTTTACAGTGTGCCATGGCTGTGTGATGTCAGCCAACTGTTGAAGTTGGGATAGCTGGATTTTCCCAAGTTCCCAAGGTTGGACGTTTTTGAGTTCTGAGCTGTCTAGAACACAGCATTAGATCTGTGCTCTCTGCTGTCTGATGCTGATCTGTATCTCACTGCTCGTCAATGACATCCCCTTTCTGCTCTGCAGTGTTGAGGGCCCCGACTAGAGGACGGGGCTGCAGTCTTTGTCTGCTCTGATTAAGACCGAGTCACAGTGGCTGTCAGTGGCCCAGATTCAGATTGAGTATGAACCCAAACGAGGCCCTCTTTCTTTGACTCCCCTTCCCACTCACTCTCTTTGCTGTCTCTAATTATAATGAGCCTGAGCACAGTTAATGGCCTGGGTGTCATCTTCAAAGGAAATCTTTTTCATGAGTCCTACTTCAAGTCACCTTCCTTTTTGATTTTTAATGCCTGACATAAAAAAAAAATGTGCAGACAAGTATTTTTGTCATATAGTTCTCCAGGCGTGCTGCTGTTTTTGGTGACTCAGCTCAGTTGGTGTGAGACACTTTGGTGCAGTGTTTCAGTCCTCCGACAGCAGCCCTGTATTAGTTACTGAGTGAAGGTGATGCCCACCTCTGACTCTGTGCCAGCAGACGCCTTGCAGAGATCTGCTGACTGTTGAAGGACGTGACTGTAGCAGGTGTAGAAGCACAAGGGTGGTGCATATGTTGTGCTGCGGCATACTGCAACATGCTGATGCAAAACACTTGAAGGGGTATGCATAGGACTGCCATTACAAAGTTGACATCGCTTGAGATGTCTGTGTTATGACAACTTGACATTAACCAAGATGAACATGTCTTTGTTTTGCAACTTGACATTATCAAACTTAAAGAAACTGTTAAGCTTTATGTTTTAACATTACATTTAACTGTCATATGTGGCTGGCTTTAACACTTGTCATCATGAGAGCAGTGATTCATGAATATTTGCCTTGAAGTGGTACATTTTTAACTTGTCATGAAGATGTCATTAAGTGTTATAAGGCCAGTTTGATGACAGAGTACAGTACCATGGTGATTTAGCTTACAGCGTTAACTGGTGGACAAATAATGGTGAGCTAGTTTACTTGTTGCTAAAGTAGGCTAACCACTGTCTCTCCCTCTAACCACTGTCTCGCATTAGCTAGTTAGCCATGGCGCTAGCTGCCTAATTAGCTGACTCTGCCCTGAGGTGCCAGAAGCCAAACTCAGCAAGAAACCCACCTTGGTACTGCATTCCCTGTCACCAAAGTGGCCATTGTCAGTCTTGGAGGCTGTGTTTGGTCCAGCCAGGATCTCCATTCTGGTCAGACGCATCGAGACAATGGTGATGCTAGCATGGTGAGGGGAAGCACAGATCAGTACTGAGCATGTGCAGCTCTCAACAGGGATGAGAAGGAGGTGACATGTGTCACTCCTTTGTTACTTTTATCATCAGCTCCCAAAAAAAAAAATGAAACGATGAAAGAACACACACACGTTGTGGGTACACAAGCTCTTGCCCAAGCAGCGCGACACGAGCTATACGAGATCTCGCGATACCTTCATGTCTGTGTTTACATGCTACCTGGAGGCGACTCAGACAACAGAGAGAGATCTGCTCAGAAATAGTGACTTGTTACATGCACAGTTGACTTCGCAAACTTTCAACAAAGAAACTTGTCTGAAGTCTTCGACATAGAAGAGGAACATAATTTCTTTGCTGCGGCTGTGCCACTTGGGCAAGAGCTTGTGTACCCGCTTCAGGCGTGTGCACGTGGCTACAGTTGACATTTAAGCTAAAAACAAGGTGTAAATTGCGTCTTTTTGGTCACCATTCACTTCAATTGCACTGGACTTGACTGCAACACTGAGTAGATATTGAATGAAATTTCATTTTTGGGTGAGCTATCTCTTTAACAACAGCAGTCACAAACATTCATAAAGACTAACAGTTGTATGGACACACTTTCAAATGAAGTGCTAATAAATTGTAATACATAGTTGTCACGGTGGCAGAATTTTAAACTTAAATGCAAAAATGACACTCAATCCGTTTTTAATAACACAGCAAAACAAAAAAAGTCAAAGCACACAAAATATGATCTGGCTCAGATCAATGCTACAAACCAAATTTCAGGCAGCACAGTAAAGACTGAACTGAGGTCCTGAAGGAGCATTTATATATATATTTTTTTAGCTTTGGTACTTTTGATAACATAATTGATCGATATTGCATTGTTTTAAACCTGGTATCGAAAAATTATTGGAGGACTGAATTTTTTTCCTACATGGAATTCCCTTGCTGTGTAACATTTTCTTTGAGCTGTTGGGTCTTACTTTAATGTTACACTTTTTCTTTTTCGGGGAATTCCCCCTCCAGTTAAGTGAGTAATCCTACATAATTCAGTGCCATATATATATTACCCTTTTGTCCGTAGTTCCGGCAGCTGCCAATGCTGAGTGCGGCTTCCCCAACCTGGCCTCTCTGTTAAGTCCACAGGCATAAGAGCTATTTACTCAACAGAGTCAGTGGGACATTGAATCCTAAATCTCTTCCCTTCCTCACGCTCCACTGGCCCAATTATGAACCCAATCACAGCAGCACCTACCACCAGGAAACACCACTGTATGGAAGCAAATGAATGAGTGAATGAATGAGGGGAGAGGAATGAATGAGGAAGTCACACCAGGAATTTGGGAAGTACAGAAAGTTAGAAAGGAGTCGGAGGTTTCATAATGCACACGTTTCAATTGATAAAAGCTGTTTGTGTCAACACAGACAATGGGAAGTTTCCAACTGTGAGAAGTGCAGCTGCATCTTACTGAGCGTGTGAACATGTTCTGACTGTTAAATTGCATCAATGCTAACCATGTTATTTCTGCTCTCTCTCTGTGTTCCCCATGGGTTTTCTCCGTTTATGATGGATTGCAACTCTCATTCAACAGGAAACAACCCAAGGTATGTATTTTTCATCTGGTTCTGTTGCCGCAGTTGCTTCAATACTAAAGAATATTGAAAAATGCCTTGTCCTTTGATAACATGCTTAAACGTTGGCGTCAGTAAGCCATCAAGCATGCAGCGTGCTTATACCAAAATCTAATAATTCTGGTAATTGGCAGTCAAACATTGCACATCTAGATGCAGGAAAAACTCTATGTTTTTCTATTTCCTTTGAAGTGAGCAATTGCTTTGTAGTGTGTAATGTTATTTTCTTTTCATTAAAATACATTTTATAAAATTGGTATTGAAAAAAGTTTTGTTCAAAAACTGGCATCAAAGCCGAAGTATCAGTAACTGTATACCCGGCCCAGAATAAGACCCAGCCCTAATTTTTGGTGCAAGTAGCTATTTGTAGTAACTTGTCACTGACTGTCCTGGTATCACAACATGCTGAAATCTAGAGCTGCAACTTAATTGCCAACTATTTTGAGTATTGATTAATAATTCTCTTTTTTTTAATATGAAAATGTTCAAAGTCTTTGATTTCAGCTTTTTAAATGTCTTATTCTTAACTGACACTTGAAAATGTAAACAATAAATTAATTGATTAATCACTTTTAAAAATGAATACAATAAAAAAACACATTTTGTTCCTTTTTTCTAATTTTCGTTTTTTTTTTTTTTCTTATTTTAAGTTTAAATTCCCTTATTCAACAAAATGCCTCTGCCAATGTCAAATAAGGCACAATCATTACCTTTCCCAGACTATCAATTAATTGTTAATTAATTATTAATTAATTAATGTTTAATTATTTGAATTATAAACAATAACTTATCAATTAATGATTACTCATTAATGTCTGTAGTTTCTTCGGTAAACTGAATCTCTTTAGGTTGTGGACAAAACAGACATTTCACCATTTTTCATTTGATAGACCAAATAACTAATCAATTAACCGAGAAAATGATGACCAATCACTAACTATAACAATAATATAATAACTACTATACCAATAATAACTATAAAAATCGTTAGTTGCGACCTCACTGAAATCATCCAGAAGCAGGCTGCTTCACAGGCAGCACTGCTCCCCCGAGGGGCTGAGAAGCACCCTGCACGGGTCGGTGTACTGTCGTGGCGTTGTTTCTAGGGACATGATTGAGAGTGTTTTAGTAGTTTGGTTGGTCAGCAGGAGCCGGATAGATGTCCGTGTGAATGTGTCAGCGCTCTAAGATCTCGTGAACACCCACAAAGGCTCTACAATGAGAGAGGGATGAGCGCGGACACTGGGGCAGTGTGTGTGCACATTCAAAGCTGCATTGTTGGAGTGCACCCCCACCTCCCCCCTTGACAACACGCTGGTGACTAGCTCAGAGATGTTTCACACACCAGGGATGGGCTTTGTGCTCGGTGCACTCAGGCCGCTGACAGGACCAGGGAGCGTTAACATGGGCCGCAGGCGTGCGTGGTCTCTGGGGCCCGTGAACCTGAGTTACCCTGTAATACCCTTCAGCTAGATGAGCACGTGGCTGTCTGCTAAGTTATGGCGGTGCTCAAATTAGTCTCCTTGTGTTCTAAAACTGAAAACAGAGGCTGCAGCAGTCCAATCGCTTTCAAGCATTTTTCATCCGAGAAATGACAAAAGTGGGCATTGTGCTACTCGTCTTCATCATTATTTGTACTGCTGATTAAAAGTAATTGTCCAATCAAGAACAATTTGTTGTGCAGTCACACCCTCAGGCTGGACGGAGACAGACCAGAGGAGAATGAAGCCCTAGATACCAAAAACCAAACCAGCCCTAATTGAGAATGATGGCACTTTTGTTCCTTTGAATGGCACCCACTCACTTGTGTGAAGTCACAAGAGGAGGTCTTGCTTTCAAAGCATTGAGTGATCTCAGTGCTTCCCATGCTGACTGTGCAACCAGTGGTTCCCTGGCCAATAGCCCTTATTATGATTAGAAGGGAGCTCAATTATTTGGGGTATTTGTGCAAGGGAAAGCGCTTTGGCAGAGCAGCAGCAGTGCACTAGAAGCCAGGAGTAGTAATGTGCAGCAGTGTTGTGCTTGTACTGCAGGATGACAGTGCAATCTTAAAACAAGAGTTGCTGAGCTAGGGTAAAAATATTAGTTTGTAGATTTTTTTTTCTTTATTTAAAGGTTTATTTTGGGTTATTTAATGTGGAGTTGTTTGAGGCACGTACATATACATAGTCTGTAGATCAGCAATTAAAGGTACTGAAAAAGGTCCACCTAAAAAAATCAATATCAGTTTAAGTGTATGTGATATTTACATATATTTATAGTATTTTAAATTTAAATTCTTGTATGTTTTTTGTAGCAACCTAGACAGCTGAAATTCATTTTGTCACTTGCATGTTATTTTAAATGTTGGTGGAATATTGTTGTTAACATTTTCACTACTTTTTGGAGATATTTTGGTGTTTTAGCAATGTTGCTTTATTATATAAAGTACAGGAAACATCATGCTGAGGATGCGACGATTTGTCACAATTGCAACATTGCATGTATATGTGTATTGATTTCGTTTAGGTGGACCTTTTTTTAGTGGCTGAAACATGTTTTGTTGCTGACTAACCGGGGGTGCGTATCTTCTGCCACTTCAGATAATTCAAACCATCCCTTTAAAATGGAAACCCACATAACACAAAAATATAAAACATTTATATGAGACATTTCTATATTACTCAAAGGGGAAATTAAAGGGGAACCTGAGATGTTTGGGATTCAAGTGTATTTGCAGCATATACAGTACCAGGAGCTTTGTCTGTGAAGAGGAGTAGGGGTCCTCGGTAAATGAGGCCACTGCTCTTTCCCAGAGACCATCCTCTCTCTGTGCTGTACATCCAAAGCTCATGCAGGTGCCTGGGGGACACAAGGGGTCTCTGCTGCTGCTGCTGAAGTCTGTGTTGTGAGACCCAGTGCTGAGGGCTGAGAGCCAGCCCGCACCGCCGGGAACAGCCATGGCCCCGTTTCCTTGGAGACGAGGGTCAGTGGGTGCTGGAATTTCTTCTGGGGAGCGCTGACCCTGATTTATGAATTCATTTAACTCCGGCCACTATGACAAAACACGCAGCAGCTAACAGTGGATTTGTGCAGACAGTCATGGCGCGGGCTTAACGAGCATTACCACGAACAATACTTGGTTAGACTTCATCTTACTCACTCGGACAAGCTCGGTCCTGCTGATTTACTGCAGGGTGGCATGCTACAGTAAGGCACAATAAGCCTGGTTTAGTAGACCACTCTTAAGACAGACCAGGTTATGTTGTACTGTACGTGCTTGGACAGGTGTGAGAAGTGTGTGTTTACACCCCTGTGCTGTCTCCTCTGCAGGTGTTCGCTTTTGACCACTGTTTCTGGTCCATGGATGAGTCCAACGTTCCCAAATATGCCGGTGAGTCATAAGTACTGTGAAACTGATCCCTCACTCATCACCAAAGAACTCAAATCATGTCCCAAGTGAAGACCTGCTGAGTTTTGTGCAGCAATAGTGCAGGGAAAGTCCCCACTTGATGGAAAGCTCTTTTTGCATCATGCAAAACAAAGCATTGTGGGTGTATAGGATCATTTGCATTGTGAGTGAATACATTAAAGCTGGGTTGCACCAACAATTATTAATTTTGAAACCTTTTTAAATCATGGTTTAATTTTTAATTTTGTTGCACCAAGCTTATAAACTAGTTAAAATGAAAAAAGATTACATATCAGCCTCGTTAAACCTCAGTTTAGTTTTTGATCTAAACCTACATTACATTTAAATCTGTTGCACCAAAACTTTAAATGCCAATTTTAAATGTGATCCAGTATTAACTTTAAATCCATACTTGAGGAGGCTGAACTTTTAAAATGGCTGCCTTTTGAGATGTATTGTGCAAAAGGAGGAGTAATTAGAGCTTCTCTGCTGAGCCATCGTGAAAAGATTAACTAAGCTAATGAACTCTTAAGCTAGCAAACAGTGTAATGTATTGTTAACTTTCTTGCCAGCTAGTAAACAATGTGATACTTTGTTAAGGAATACAGAACAGATGAAAGTTAACAGTTTCACCTGCTCTATGCTGGTCCCAACAGCACTCAAATTTATTTTTATTTTTATTTTTTAATTTATTTTATTTTGGATAAGCAAACATTTACATATTTATTTGATTGATTGAACTTTAATTTTGGTTTAAATCATTAAAATTACTGTAAAACAGAGATTAGTCTTGAATTGTGCGACAGAGCTCTGTTTAATTTTAAATCTGGATTTACTGATTTTAAACCTAATTAAACTAATCATAGATTAAATTAACCTTTGTTAGTGCAACCCAGTCTTAATCATCTTTATGAAAATAGCGAAACCACCATCAGGTTTTATGCAATATGTACTCAAATACTGGTCAGTTGTATTTGTATCTGTTAGCATCCACCAGTGTTCTGCTTCTTTTGTACCAAACCACATTCTAAATTCAATTTCTTCAACTAGCATTCATTGTCTTCTTCCTTTCATTTCTCTAATGAGCGCCGCACAGAAAAGGTTAGAGCTACAGTTTTTGTACCATCTATAGAGAAGAGGTTATTGCTGCCAGTGTCCGAGGCACATTTACATAATCATTGTAGATATTTTCCTTGTCATATTGCTCTCATTTTGTGATGGAAATGTAATGCTTTACATCTGCTTTGTGCTGAACCGACAAGGCAATCTGTTCAGTGAAGGGCTGCCTCAAGGGCCCGGGCCAAGGCTTTATTTAGCTCATTAAACAGCTGTCCCGTTCAGCAGGAGCACGACAGTAAGCAGCACAAGAGATTTCTCTACACGGTCCAACATTTTCCTCATGACCAGACAGACAGGAGTCTGTCACCTTTCATGAATCGTATTCTTTGTTGCGTCTTGTTTAGAGGCCCTTGTTGATACATTTCTCTGTTTTCATTTTACTCCATTAATTTAAGGCTGCAAACCAGACAACTAAGAGTACTTATGCAACTGAATGTTTGATCTGTTTACCATAATCTCCATGGTAACCAAGTCTTTGTCTAAAAGGTCAAGAGGTGGTGTTCAAGTGCCTTGGAGAGGGAATACTTGAAAATGCATTCCAGGGATATAATGCCTGCATATTTGCCTATGGACAAACAGGTAACTGAAAATCCAGATGAATCTTCTTTGAGTCACTCTTTTATTAAATGTCTTAAGTCTTTAAGTATATTCGCAGGTCGAGTCGTCTCCAGATGTGTCTGTAGAAAGAACAGGAAGACTTGTATTTGTGATCGCACTGGTGAATCACTTAACTCATATCCTTCCTCATCATGAATCAAATTAGCTCTTTTATTCCACTTCCTGCCTTAGAGGGAAACGCTCAGTAAGAGACACACCTACTCAAAGGTTTGAAGAGAAGAGCACAAATATTTCAGTGGCCCTCCAGTCACCTGATGTTTAAGAAAGAGAGTAGCACATTAGTCATGTTGGGAACTAGAGAGGCACAAGGTGTTTGGTTTGATTTCAAAGCAGTGTTAGTCTAAATAAAAGAATTAATTTCAGTGATATTAGCGGCATACCTCTAGGAATGGCAGTTTTGGTTGTTCCTTCAGTTGGTCCTCTGTTTTGGTTCACAATGTGCCGTCATTCATTCATGAATCCTAATGACTTTGGTCTAGAGATGTCCAGATTGATCAGCCGCCAGTTGTTATCAGCTGATATTCATTATGCAAATATGCGATAGGGAGATATGGATTAATTCTTTCTAGTCACCGATTGCAAAAACTGATCAATGACGCTAAACGCTAAACTAATATGGTGACAACTTTATACCTCCTCATCATCACCATGTTGGTTGGTTGGTTGTTGTCATTGTCATTGACTTTTGTTAGCATTTTGATGTTAGCCTTTAGCTCAAAGCACTGCTATGTTTAAATACAGCTTCACAGTTAGCTGCTAGCTGGCTGCAGACTTTATGTAATGTTACAACATGTAGAGAATTTGTTATTTTGTGATCAAGAAAGGCTCAATTTGCAAAATCTCAAACAGTTGTGTTCTATTCAGAGTTTCACTGTTATTGGAGCACTGTGCTGTATAGCCCTCTCTCTGTAGGGGACATAATCATGTGTGACTGTAATGTCCATGCAGGTTCAGGCAAGTCCTTTTCCATGATGGGGAACGGGGAGCAGCCGGGTTTAATCCCTCGACTCTGCTGCTCGCTGTTTGAGAGGGTCCACAGAGAGGAGAACGAGGCCCACACTTTTAAGGTGGAGGTGTCGTACATGGAGATCTACAACGAGAAGGTCCGTGACCTGCTTGATCCCAAAGGGTGAGTCTGATGTGTGGTCTTGTACGTTTTCTTCAGAAAAAAGCACATGTGAATTTAATGAGCTAATGCTTTGGTAATGCTTTTGGCCTACATGTTGACAGACACAGCTGGTTGCACAAACTGTGGTCTCATAGTCTAGATTCGCTCCAACTCCTGCACGAGCACGTACTTTGTGTTCGTTCGCGTCCCTGTTTACAGCTCTGTTGTGTCTAGTAGCCTGAATGGGGGACGGCGACAGAGTGATGTGAGTAGGAAGCTGAACCCAGTCATTTCCTGCAGGACAGCGTCCAGCATCGTCCTCGGACACTGCTGCATTCTTTGCCTCCGTGGTCTGATGTGGGTTGGCAGACAGACTGCAGGGGAGAGCGGACTGTGAAAGAGTGTGTTTCAGGGACATCTGTTAGTGAAGCTGGGAGCAAGAGAGCGGTCAGAGCAGCCTGTGAGCCGAGCTCCACAGAGGGACCACAGTGCAGTTCTCTGTGTGCTGCAGATGTGTTAAGATGCAGCCAGAGCCCATTCGACTGCAACTTCCTCTCGCTTATATAACAATCGTCACACTCTCTGCGCATCTATCTGCCTCTGTGATGTGTAGGATCAAATACTAGATATGGACATGTCATGCAAAGTCTACCGTAAATTGGATCAATTTGACACTGAAGCGGCTGCGTCCTCTCGTTTGCTGCAGTGGGTGGTTAATTACAAGAGGAGGTTTCTGCCAGCCTCGGTCGTTCTGTGTACTCATAGAAATAAGGGTTCCTGAAGGGTTGAGGTTCCACCCAGAACCATTTGCTTCTGAAAACACCCTGTTTTGAAGAAATAATTTGTCAAGTGTTCTTTGTAAGACTAATGGTTCTATTAAGAACCCTTTTCAACCTAAGTAACTCTTTTTGGAAGAAAGAGTTCTTAATTGATAGTTGAAGTTCTTGACAGAATCTTTAATCAAAGGCTTGTTGTACCATAATAAAAAGGGGTTCTCAGTAGAACCTTCTGGGTGTGTTATAGATAAATCGCTTGGAATATAAAAATGTTCTTTGTAGAACCCCCTGGGTGGGTTGTAGATAAAACCTGTGGAATATAAAAATGGTCCTGGTAGAACCCCCTGGTGTGTTCTAGATAAAACCCTTAGAATATATGAGGGTTCACCGTAGAACCCACTGCGTGGGTTTTAGATAAATCCCTGAGGATATAAAATTGTTCTTGGTAGAACCTGCTAGGTGGGTTCTGGATAAAACTTTTAGAATTTAAAAATGTTCTTGTTAGAACCTGCTGGGTGGGTTCTACTAAGTCTAGATTAAACCTATGGAATATAAAAAGGTTCTTTGAATAACCTGCTGGGTATTTTTTAGATAAAACTCTTGGAACATAAAAATGCTCTTCGGAGAACCCCTGGTGGGTTCTAGATAAAACCTGTGGAATATACGAGGGTTCTCTTTATACTCCACTGACTGGGTTCTAGATTAAACCCCTGGAATATAAAACCCCCGGGACCGGTTTTTGTTAGCACCCTAAGAAGGTGGAAAGCTCCTGGATAGAACCCCCAGTGAGAGATCTGGGTGGAACCACAACACCGTAGAACGGTTCTCTGTAGAACCTCTAATAAGGTCTTCTTGGTGAAACCTTTCTTAGATGGTTTTATGTGTAGGCTGGGTTCTAGGTAGAGCTCTTTGAAAGGATTCCAAGTGGAACCTACAACCAGGAAGCAAAAAGGGTTTTCCTACGGGGACAAGCCGAAGAACCCTGGTTCTATTTCTATTCTATCTAGAGGGCTTCACTGACCTGTTGGTCTGTAGGATTTCTCCTGAACATCCAGCAGGCAGCCTCATGAAGATGAGCTGCAGTTTATCCACCTGCACAGTCTCGTAAAACTCTTTCCTACAGTTTAAGTTGGTGACGCAGCACTTTTATTTAATCAGCATCTTGGAAACCTTAAGCTATCAGATGGCAGTGATTCAGCCTCTGCCTATGTTTTGAGGCTTCCGGTGCAGCCGGCGGATATATGGAGAATTTATAACGGATATCTGGGCCGTGATTTCCTCTTCCTTGTGCCTGTCATTGTTTGCAGTCTGATTATCAACTTCAGACGTTAGAATGGAGTTGGAGGCCAAGTTCTATGAACACATATCTACATATGAATGCAGATAAATTTTTAAAAAGCTGATAAAAACTGTTTTGTCTGACATATGCAGTCAGAGAATTTCAGAGGAATTGAAGTTATTCTGAAAACAGCACTGTTACTAAACATTAACAGGAGGCTGTTTCTAATTCACCAGAAAAGGATTTGACTTAATGTTCCAAGAGGAGGATAAATGAGTCATTTGACCTCCTAAAAACCCCGAAGCATCAAGTTTCCATTCACTCTGATCGAACACTTGAGGTCAGAGGAGATGCTTTTAGCTTCTCCGGGGACAGAATCTGTTGAGCTGCCATGAATGTGAAGGTGTGTGACATGAAATGGACCTTATAGAGAGACCCTAACCCTTCTCACATTATCTTCACTCTTTCTTTTGGCACATATATGTCCTTAATTGTAAATGGTAAGATTTTTTTCCTTTTTTCATCCTTTTTCTTTTATTCATTCCGTTGCTTCGTTTATGTTTGAAGGAGCCGACAGTCCCTGAAAGTTCGGGAACACAAAGTGCTGGGTCCATATGTGGACGGCTTGTCTCAGCTGGCTGTGACCAGCTTTGAGGTGAGTATTTCCCCCTTCTGTCATCATACTGCGACCAGAGGTGAAGCTGAATCCACCCTGTATCACTGACCAGAGGCCTCATATTTCATATACGCAGACATGATTTATAAATGCAGCAGAAATGCTTTAATATCATATCCCCAGTTGTCAAACCGCTGATTTACTTTGGAATAACCATTTCGTTTCAAAACCTCCCAAGTGTAGAAACTCTTTATGACGCATATTCCTGATGTGGGGATGTAGTCATGGGGTTTCGTGTAGTTTGTATGCCAAGCCTTGGCAGGGCCTTCCTTAATTAAGTTTAAACATCTCCACCCTGTTCCTCTGTGCTCTGCTCGGCCTGATAGTCCAGTGGATTGCCCACCGCCTGCCGTGACCCGGCTGAATCACGTGGTGCGCAGCCATGTGAGAATACCGACTGACTCTACTGTTATCAGAATGACTCATTTTCAGGTTTTAAAGTGAAATGTGCTCAAATTGTTTTGTTTTTTTCAGTCTTTCCTAAAACTCTGTCTTTTCAGGACATTGAGGTGTTAATGTCAGAGGGGAACAAATCTCGCACAGTCGCAGCCACCAACATGAACGAGGAGAGCAGTCGATCACACGCCGTCTTCAGTATCATTGTCACGCAAACGCTTTATGATCTTCAGTCTGGGGTCAGTCAGCTTTTTTCAGCCACTTTAACAATAAATTCCACCTTGAATTAAGTGAAACGAATGACCTCATTTGTGTTTTATTCTGTGATTGTATTTGTCCGACTGACTGTTTGTTCATGCTGTGGTGGCAAACAGAATTCAGGGGAGAAAGTGAGCAAGATGAGTCTGGTTGACCTGGCAGGAAGTGAACGAGTGTCCAAGACCGGAGCTGCTGGAGAGAGACTCAAAGAGGGCAGCAACATTAACAAGTAGGTTTACTTTCTGATATGAAAGGCATCCTAACATAAGCACAACGAATCATTTGACAGGTTAGCACTGACACAGCTCAAATGTATTTGTTTGCGTGTGTGTTTGCAGGTCTCTCACCACATTAGGATGTGTGATTTCTGCTCTGGCTGATCAGTCTGCAGGAAAGGGGAAGGCCAAGTTTGTACCATACAGAGACTCAGTCCTCACCTGGCTACTGAAGGTTTGAAACGCACATTACACATATTTATCACTGCCCTCTGTCACGGCTGTTTTAATGATACGTATGGATGAGGGGTATTGTGATATACAGGTATTGTCAATAACTGCAATATTTATAGTATGAAATATTATTATTAATTGTTATAGTATTGTACAGACTCTCTCTCCAGCTCCCTTCACTCGTATTTTGAGTGTAATTTATTTTAAGATGAATTTGACTACTAGCATTATCTTTTTCTTTTTTTTTTTCTTTTTTTTTTTTAGATTTTCTGTAAATATTGCAATATTGAATTCTTTTGGCCACAATAATCATGTAGTGAAAATCTGAAATTGTGACAGTGCAGGTAGGGATGTAACAACATATTGCAAACTGCGATATTGCAGTAAAAAAAATCTCTCAGTGCCTCATTACTGTGCTGGACTTTGACAGTATCTACTGTAATATTACCTGGTTAATTGTTTGATTTTATTATTTTGACTTTGATTTTGTAAAAGAACTGCCACTGACTGTTGAATTGTTTTTCTTTTGTACAAAAGTAATTCAAACATTCAGACAATTATGCTTTGGACATGATTGGCTTTTTTATTTATTAAAGAAGGAAAGCAGAACCACTTTAAGTTAAAAGGAAAAACAAAGTTTCAACACTGTGCACATCAGATTTAGTATTATTTTTTAAGTTGTCATTTTTCATTGGTTTTTATATGAAATAATGTGTGGTAGACTTTTTAATCATGGAATTATCGATATCAGTAATGATATGTGATTCGCTCTTGACATGCTGAAATATGACTGAAAAATGTCATATTTTATATCAAACCTGAAAAAGAGTTAGCATTTAGCGTGAGTTGCACCTCTGGCTCCCTCAGCATTATGACATTTTGTTCTGTGACACAAAGTATGTCAGTAAATATCCCATTCATGAATTTTTGAAGCCAAATCGGGCCACACAGGTTGTTTGGGACATTAAACACCATAATTTCTGTCATGTGTAAGTATCATAAACTTTTGTTTGCCACAGATGTTATTTTCTGCACCAATCCACAATTCAATGGAAAAATCCAAACAGCTTGTTTTGGAGATAATCAGAGCGCTGCTAATTTCCGGGTCCTTGCAGCACTCTATTATCTTTGTTGTTGCAATCTTTGCATGCAGACTGAAAAGATTTTTAAGCTATTCTTCCATCTGATGTGTTTTTGTATCTTCAGGACAATCTTGGAGGCAACAGCAAGACAGCCATGATAGCAACAGTTAGTCCAGCAGCTGATAACTATGAGGAGACTCTGTCCACGCTCCGTTACGCGGACAGAGCCAAGAGAATCGTCAACCACGCCGTGGTGAATGAAGACCCCAATGCTCGCATCATCAGAGAGCTCAGGGAGGAGGTGGAGAAGCTCAAAGTTCAGCTCTCTCAGGCCGAGGTGAGAGGAGGGATTGGGTGGAGCAAAGAGGCACGCAGATTACGAATGAATCTGTGCCAGATTTGTCATCAAACCACATGATGATCCAGCTGATTGTTTTGTTCTGCTGTTCCCATCAGTCCATGAAGGCTCCAGAGCTGAAGGAGAAACTGCATGAGTCTGAGAAACTCATTCAGGAGATGACTGTCACCTGGGAGGAGAAACTGAGGAAGACAGAGGAGATCGCCACTGTATGCACATCAGTCATAAACACACTCCAGAACCTTTAATTCATATTCAGTATATTTATACAGTACAGTCACACTGTAATTATCTTTGTTTACAGGAGCGTCAGAAACAGCTTGAGAGCATGGGTATCTCCCTGGAGACATCAGGGATTAAAGTGGGTGAAGACAAGTGTTTCCTGGTCAATCTGAACGCAGATCCTGCCCTGAACGAGCTGCTGGTCTACTACCTGAAGGTAACGCCATGTGACAGTGCAACTCTGGCAAGACGACTAATCGCACATCCAACCTATTGCCATTAATACATCAAGATTTATACTTATAACATGCTGCATTCACGTGCTCCTCAGATGGTCTCATTTCCTGAGTGGAGAAGCCATTTTTCTGGCATTGTTCACGAGCTTTTAAATTGTATTGTGGAAACAACATGGACGCTATTAAGAGTAGGTTAGGGCTGTTGTACCTGCTTAAGTGTCTGGATGATGGATGGCTGTGACTAGCCTCCCAGTGAAGATTCATGTTGCTATCTGAGTGTGCTGCAGCTTTAAAGAAAAAAAATGGACAAGACCTAAAACCACTAAAATATTGCATTACCTGACTTGTTATCAGAGTTAATGCTAATAAATAACTTTTTAAACTAAACTAGGTCACCCTACATGGACAGCAACTGACGGTTACAACCTAAAGAACAGGATTTGTAGGCCAGAATGTATCTGCAGCACTATAGTACTTAATTATAATGTTGATTTGTCACATAGTTTTCCTTTGTCAACTAATTGCAGCTTCTGCAATTTGGATATTGCACTTGGCCATCTTGTGATTTTGATTAACTGTGGCAAATGCGGTAACCTTTCGTTTCTAGAGTCTGCAAAAGTCTCACATCCAAAACACCTTGTAAAGTCTGTACAGACGTCAGAGAAGTGGACAAGGTTGCTGCAAGAATAGCTGCTGAAAAAAAAAGCCAGTTAGTCACACGCTCCCTCGCTCTCTGGTGTTACAGTATATCGTTAATGACACAAACCCACTACCTTGCCCCCCCCCACATACCACAACAGTAATATTTACCGTTGACCATGAGGCCATGAACACAGCACATATGTTGCAGTGATCCTGATGACCCTGTGAGAGCAGAGAGGAGTCCAGTCAGGACTGTGCAGAGCACTGAAGTGGAACAAGCAGCCAGTTAGCTGGACCTGTAAGAGCAGAGGCATGTGAGAGAGCAGCCTGTACAGCGCACTGAACAACAGGCCTTTGTCTGCGTGCTGCAGGCCAGCCTGGCATATCAGTGTGGAATGAGTGAAGTGGGTTAGTTCACTGCGGGGTAGGACATCCTCTAGAAGCTGGGATGGATGTTTGTTTAACAACGCCCACTCCTGCAACGAGAGAGACATGATTTTTTTTCACTTAGGCATGGTTTTGCTTTGTTTTAATCTTGAATTTCATGAAATTAAAGAATTACTTGGTTTTATTTTTTCTTACTGACAATACTCCTGTGCAAATTGGTTCAATAAACAGTTTGCAGAAGGCTATGACCTGACAGTTGGAACACAATGTTTAGTGTAATTATTTTAAGATCTTCCATTGTAGTTCCCTTAATCTGTCCTCCACCTGTGTCCAGGAGCACACGCGTGTGGGCGCCGACACGTCTCAGGACATCCAGCTGTTTGGGATCGGCATCCAGCCGGAGCACTGCGTCCTGGAGCTCTGCCCAGATGGTGATGTCACCCTGATGCCCATCGGGAACGCCAGGTGAGCTACCAAACAACCACCTCCAACATGCTCTTCGTCTGTCTCTCTGTTGTCTCTCTGCTTCATGGATGACTGGACGTCAGAGTTTCACATGACCTCACTGTACAGGAATCTATGATCTGAGCTCCTCGCTTTGATATCAGAGCCATGTCTCCCTCCCACTACAAAGAGATTCTTCCCTCTCAATTAGTTTTTCCCTGTTTAAAGTTGATTATAATACCATCTGACATCTTCATTATTAGATTTTATTTTCTCTCTTTGTTACTTCACTGTGGTATTTGTCATGGAGTATCACTATTTTCTGTTGTATTAGAGACACTTCAAAAAATATATGAATTATAAAACTATCTTCTTCTGTTGTTTCACCTTGAATTTGCATGTCATGTTTTTTTCACCTGATATTTCAGGCATGTGATATTTGAAGTGATACCTTAGGCACTGCTGGCCTTTTGTTTTTGTAAATATTTTTTGTAAATATACTTTGCTTGTAAATGCACTTTTTTGTGTAAATGAATGAATTGTCCATGCATTTCTAATTATACAATTTTGTAGTGTTTCTGTAGTGTGTTGCACTGTATATCTGCATGTGTGATCACATGATCTGTAGGGTGACCACCACTGGTTGTATATATCGAGGTGTGTCTTCTCATCTTGTTCATGTTTGATGAAAGGCTGATGCCCAAAACGTCTCATGTGGTGACGCTATTAAATATCCTAAATGAGCAGTTTCTGGTGTGTGGATCTATTTATGTATTTCTGTTTTCTACAGGACCTGTGTAAATGGAACAATGATCGATTCCTTGGTGCACCTGTGGCACGGAGATCGAATCTTATGGGGCAACAATCATTTCTTCAGGTATAAGACTTTCAAGTAGGCCTGCAACTAACGATTACTTCATCATCGATTAATTTGTTGATCATTTTCTTGATTCAAAGATGAGTTGTTTGTCCATAAAATGTCACAAAAAATGTCCAAAAGTGATCCTCAAGTGTCTTGTTTTGTCCAAAATCCAAAGGTATTGAGTTTACTGTCATAGAGGAGTAAATAATCCAGAAAATATCCACGTGAGAGTTTGAAATCAGAGAATTTGAACATTTTTTTCTAAACTGATTGATCGATTAATCAACTAATTGTTGCAGCTCTATATTTGAAGTGTATCATGAAATGAAAAAGTCACTGATTGGTCGTCTTGTTGCTCTGCAGGATTAATCTGCCTAAACGAAAGCGGCGGGACCGTTTAAAGGAGCTGGAGAGAGCTTCTCCCAGAGAGAGCTTTGTCGAGGCAGATGTGGAGACGGCTAGCGAGGCCTCTTCTGAGCAGGACTACAGCTACGAGTTTGCCCAGATGGAGGTCATAATGAAGACTCTGGGGAACAATGGTATGATTAGGATAATCTGCCTTCTGCAATCTACATTATCCTTTCAGCTTTTAGGCCACAGCTGTATACAGAGTGTGCTCCACGTAGCTTCTTCCAGCTACTCTTTTAATAACATCTTTTAGATATACTCGTGTACTTTGTTTATCTCCCGATCTTGAATACAGAAAAGAACATTTCTTGTGTTAACTGCAACAATAATCTATTTTGTCAGACGATTGTTGCTAAAAAAAAAAAAAAATCCAGATTTTTGTGGTCAGATGGATCCTGGGTGGAGCTGAGGTGGGATGAACAAAAGACACCACAGCTGAGACAGATCAGATACTGTAGAGCTCAAAGTAATGATTACATTCATTATAGATCATTTCGGGACAGTTTGTCTTAAAATGTCAGAAAATGTTAAAAAAAAATGGACATTACAATTACCTGGAACCCATGTTGACAGTTGTTTTTTGTCATCAACACTCCAAAACCCAAAGATATTCAGTTTAAAATGATGATTTACGATGATACAAAACAGAGAAAAGATGCGAACCCTAACATTTAGGGCTGGTTTTCCTTTGGTTTTAGTCTTGAGTTTCTTGAAAGTGAAAGAGTTACTGAGTCACCAAAGATTCAGCATTTGTACTTGGCAATAGACAGAAATGATTAATTTGATTCAAAATTAGTTTTCAAACTGTTTTTCTATCAATCTGTTGAGTTTTGTGGTTGATTGTCTAAATGATTATTTAAACAGTCATTTCAGTATGAATTACAAATATTTTTGTATCATGAAGACGCTAATGCTTGTGGGAAAAAATGACTGATTTTGTCTTAGGCCTGTGCTATAAAACAGTAGTGATATCACTACTTTATCAGCAAAAGACCATGGCAATATCAATGGCAATAAGAAAATGTTCAGTAGTTTCACTTTCAGGTCCAGTGTGCAAGATTCAGACTCATCTATTGGCAAAACGTGGCAGAAATGGTTTTCATTAGTGTATAATCACCTGAGAAATAAAAATTGCTTTTGTGTGAACAGCCAATAATTTAAGATATGTGTTGTTCAGTTTCACCACTCTGTGATACAACAGCAGAAACAGTGTGCAGTAATTAAAAAAGGACAAGTCTCTTACCTGTGTGCCTTGAAAAATAAAGTGGTTTAGCCTTTTTCCTCCTCATCAGTATTGACTGAAATTATACGTTGTTGTTTACTGTCCTGTTGCATTGCTGAAGCTTTGCTTGGTGCTGTACCTGTAAGTCATAATCAAGACCTGTGTGTATTAGATTGACAAATGTGCCGTTTCTCATGTGTGTAGACCCGATGCAGAACGTGGTCCAGGTGCTGGAGAAGCAGTACCTGGAGGAGAAGCGCACGGCTCTGGAGGAGCAGAGGATGATGTATGAGCGAGAGCTGGAATCGCTACGGCAACAGCTGTCTCCCGAGAAAACGCCGCAACACCACCGCAGCAGCAGCGAGCGCCTCACGTTCCCGACGCACACGCCACACAGCAAGCTGCGGCTGTGGACAGAAGAGCGGTCAGTGGAGTGACAGACATATGTTACTATTTATCATTTTAAAATCAAAGTATATTTCTTTAACCAGAGTTGCATGAAATATTCTGACGTTCACCTTATTAGATGTACCCAGTTATATGAACATGTAGAAACCAAATGTGCCAAAAATATCCTCAGGTTTTTACAGCATTAAGTCAATTCACTGTGTTGAAATGTCTCGCAGGGATTATGTTGAATGTTGACTCAGTCTGAGTCAGTCAGTTCCTGCAATTTTATAAGTGAGCCATGATGACGTTAAGTTCCTCCTCACCATAAAGATGCTATGTGGAGATCAGATCTAGACAGTGAGCGGGGATCTGAGATAAAATAAAGTTACTTACCGTCTTCTTTCAATAATCCTGAGACGTTATGGTCACTGCTGTTCAAAGCATCATTTGAAAAATGGTTCAGTGAAGGAATGCACAAATTCACCATCAATGTTTGGTACACTGTGGCATTCAAACAATGCTTAAATTGTGTCCCAAGAGATTTTAAATTTGACAAGAGAATATCCGATACTGCTACAACACCAAAACTTTCCTGAAACATCGACAGCATGGCAGATTACTGCGCTGGAACCAATAATTGACAGCTAGTTAGCTTTAACCATTATCCTCTAACATAACTAAAATATTTGAGAGAGAGAGACAAATCTGAGATCAGTGAGGTTCAGACCAAAGATTTGTGATTAGATGAGTTGAAACTTGCACATACTTGCAATGTGCTGATCTGCAATGTTCCTAAAACCTGCCAGTTTGCACCAGTGTTACTGTGTGAGACGGTGTATCATCTCCTTTGCAACAACTCTCTGTACTACATTCGAACTGAAGCATCTTACGGTATGAATCTTCACAGTGATAGTGAGCTACAGTTGCATTTCTAGTATTGATTACATGGCGAACATATAAAATGACATAAAATGCGTGTGCCTGGGTGGATGTGAGTGTGGCTGAGCAGAGTAAGAGAGGGTGAGAGAGAGAGAGAGTACACAGCTGTGGGCAATTAAGAGAGAGACTGAATAAGGTGAGGGAGCACTGGTAGGAAGAAAGCCTGTGAATCAGAGAAATAAAATGTTATTTTCTGTTTGTTTCACAGCAGTTGTTTTTTTTTAGCACAAAAAAAACACCACTCAGTCGCAATGCCAGAATTATACATTTGATACAATACTGTTGTACAAAGCTGTTTCTTTAAATTAGGATGCTTGAAGTCCACATTGAGGGTAGATAACGGATTCATCTTCATGAATGAATGATCTATGTGTCCTGTGTTTATGTGTCAGCGATGAGCTTTTCCGTCAGAGCCTTTCGCGGCTCAGGGAGCAGGTCGTGAAAGCCAACACCTTGGTGCGAGAAGCCAACTTTTTGGCGGAGGAGATGAACAAACTGACTGACTATCAGGTCACCCTCCAGATTCCTGCAGCCAACCTCAGCGCCAACCGCAAGGTCAGACCTCTGAACGCTGAGCAAACGCACATCGCCGTATCTCCTTACTTCAGAATAGACAGGGTATGTCGTTGGTGTAGACGTGTCTAAATCTGTTAATGTGTTCTTATCCAGCGTGGAGCGATAGTGAGCGAGCCGGCCATTCAGGTGCGGAGAAAAGGGAAGGGGACGCAGGTGTGGACCATTGAGAGGCTGGAAAACAAACTAGTGGATATGAGAGACCACTACAGGGACTGGAGGGAAGGCACAGAGGAGACGGTAAGAAACTGATGATCAGAACCAAAACAAAATTTGTTTTTGTTTTTTTTTAATGTATTGGCTTATTGAGGTCTTCCTCTGTATTTTTTTTCAGTGTAACAAGGGTCACAGTAACAACTGCGACCCGTTCTATGAGGCACAAGAGAACCACAACCTGATTGGAGTGGCCAATATTTTTCTGGAGTGCCTTTTCCACGATGTCAAACTGCAGTATGCTGTCCCCATCATCAGCCAACAGGGAGAGGTAAGAGGACACCAACACACACACATTAATACATATAAATTATTCATGGCGCAGCTTTCTAATATTCATATTACATCAGGTCCATAATAAAAGGATGAGTTGCATAAACTGTATATTTAGAATGTTAAAGTAAATAATGTACTACTTAAAAGTCATAAAATGATTTTCTCATGAAAAAAACAAGAGGGTAATTTGTATAAAGTATGGTTGCCTTTCATTCAATTACTTCAACCAGACCAGACCCAAAATAATAACAAATGTAAACACCACCATTTTCACCACTAGTTTCCTACTTACTCTTTAGTCACACTCGATTATAGAAACACGTGGGCAGAATGCAGACAGACCCTCTATAGATACACCAACAGATTCACTGACAAGGATTATAGACATCCACTCCCTTTTTAGTTTCATTTATTCACTTTTTACTTTAATTTTTATTTTACCCACTATAATTCTTTACTTTTTTCAAATGACACTCTTCTGTGTACTGTGAATTTGTAATATGAGACATATATTATTTATTACAAATGTACAATTACAAATGTTAGAATTTGTATGGCCTCTGATGTGTCTGTTGTGTCTTACATGTTTCAGATGTTAAAACCACAAAAGAACCAGTGTTAAAAAAATATATATGGGGCACATGCATATGTAGAGGCAGTAGACTATCAAATACATTTTCAGACTTTTTTTTTAATGGAGGAGATGATGTTTTTCTGTCCTGTGTGCACAGGTAGCAGGCAGGTTGCACATTGAGCTGATGCGGGTCAGTGGAGCTGTACCAGAGCGTCTGTCCGGGGGAGACGACTCATCAGAGAACTCCAGCGAGAGCAGCTGCTACGAGGTGATGGACACCAACGGGGAAATGGTCCACATGGCCAAGAGGCTCACCTGCAGGGTAAAAGGCTTATTTCTTGTTTGCAAACGCACAAGCATTTCACTGGGAGATACTGTTCAAAGACAAACCGATGACTGTCTCAGTGACTCAGCTTAATCCTGTCTGCTTTTCTCTTTGCGGCAGGTTCGGATCAGGGAGGCCACAGGTCTGCCGCTCAACCTGTCCAACTTTGTCTTCTGTCAGTATACCTTCTGGGAGCACGGCGAGCCTACTGTGGCTCCTCCCATGGTCAGCCCAGACAGGCCTTCTCCTCGAAGCCCAGACGCCCAATTTACTGTTCAGTTTGATCACTGCAAGGTAAGTGAAAAGGAGCTGTTGGTTGTTAAAGGAAAACATTGGTATTTTTCAACATGGACCCTATTTGCCCTTGTTTTTGTGTCTAAGGGACTTGCAGGAACAAAAATTTTTTAAATTGGTCCAGTATTGAGGGAGAGCACTGCAGCCAGCAGAAGTGAAAGTACATCCACTAAAAGTGCTTGTTGGAGACTCTTTTTAGAAAGTAATATACATTTTGTTTAACCAGAGACAGCTGTTTTATTGCTTTCACCAAACTCACCAGGCTCCATTTACAGAAACAGTAATTTTATCATCGTAAAACACACTTCATTTAAACACAACCGAAACAAATTAAGGCTCACCAAAATCATCTTGGCTTGTCTTTCCACTCCTCCAACAATCACCAAGTGTGGTCATTACGTTGAAACAAACCCTTAACACACTGCGTTAGATGTGAAAATATTCTGTCTGTGCACGCTGTTTCTCCTCGTTGCTCCTCTCCCTCTTCACTATTTTCACATCTAACACGGTAAATTAAGAGTTTTAGCAACCAAATAGAGTCTGTGATTGTTGGAACAGTGGAAAGACAAGCCAAGATGTTTTTAGGTGAGTTTTGTCTTGCCTCTGTAAATTGCAGTTCCTGCAGTCCCCCTCTCTCCCACAATACTGGACTGATTTTTTTTTAAAAATGTCTGAATTAATCACTTAGACACAAAAACTTGGGAAAAGAGGATCCAGTTTGAAAATTATAGTAGTTGCCTCACCTTGACAGATTTGGTTAACCTCTGGTCTTTGTGCAGGACTATGTTGTGCATGTGACGGACGAGTTTCTGGAGTTTATATCGGATGGCGCGCTGGCCATAGAGGTGTGGGGTCACCGCTGTGCTGGGAACGGACATTCACTCTGGGAGTTAGACGCACTGGAGGCCAAGACACAGACGCTCCGAGACAGGTCCATCATTCACAGGTGTATCACTCAGACTTTTAGACACAGGCACTGACATTTCACACCTGACTAATCTTGGCTGTTTAGGTGGAACGAGGTGTCTCGCAGGATCGAGCTTTGGACTTCCATCCAGGAGCTGAACGAGCAGGGAGAGTACTCGCCTGTGGAGCTGCATCCTGGAAAAGACATCAGCACAGGAGGAGTGTTCCAGCTCCGACAGGTCAGAGACAAACTATGAGCCAAAAGTTTCCCTTCAGGTCAGACTGGCTGCCTGACATCAAACACTCACTTAAAAGGATCATAATTAATTATGTAATTCTACACGAACGTGTGCGTTTAGCACTTTGAGAGTGCAGTGCTGAAAGCAGCGTTCTGACATTGAATTGTGGGGATTTGTCCGAGCAGGGTCACTCCAGGAGGCTGCAGGTGTGTGTGAAGCCGGTCCAAAACTCAGGCACTCTGCCTCTGCTGGTGGAGGCGCTGCTGTCTGTCTCTATCGGCTGTGTGTCCGCTCGCTCCACCAAACTGCAGAGACCACTGGACAGCTACCAGGTCTGTGAAACTCAAACACACATTTTTAAACTCTGAATCACTAACAGGTTTGTTATCATGTAGGTTTTCACACACAAGGCATTTGTGTTGATATATTGGTGCTATACAGTTAATATTGTACAAGAAAATATGAATAAAGATTAAAGCCATTACTGCAAGTCAAAGAAACATAAATAAAAAACAGAACATTAATGTAACGTGTGGAGTGCAGGAAGGTATGAAAGACAGTAGCTGTTTTCACATGGACTATATTTCTTCAATTTTTCTGATTCCAATTTAACTGTTAACATTGATAAAGTGATCTTTATCAATTTATCAAGACATTTGTTTAGATGCTCCAAGGCATTTAATCAGAGTACAACTTTTTTGACACGCATAAAGTGGTTTTGCCTGCTGTGAAGCATCTAATCTAGTTGAAATATAACAGAAGAGGAAGTGTTTCCACCTGTTAAAACAAACGTTTCCAGCGTTTTTTGATTTGGTCGATGCTTCGGTGGATTCCTGCTTAATTTTTTTCTAAATATTTGTTTGAACAATTTGTTGTTTTGAGTATTTTGATCACAACCAAAAGCCAGAGACTAGCTCTGTTTTGTTGCCACTATGTTTGTGTGCCTCCCAGAAACTCGTTGATATAACCTAATGTTACCCCAACATGGGGAAAACATGCCCAAAAATAATATATCAAAGAATAACATCAGATTAATCCTTTTCATGCTTATTAGAGGCTAATGTTTTCTGACTGAACAGATTGTCAAAGGTTTACTCCACCCAACTGAACCTGATTGATACTTACTTCAGAGTCTCGTCTGATGGAGGTGGTTCCATGGGGCATTTTCATTCTGACTGGACAGTTATTCTGATTATTAGTAGAATATTAGGGTCCATGTAAAAGCAGATACTGCCAGTGGGGGTTAAGCTGTTGCTGAGAAAAACAGTGTGAAGGAAAACAGGTTGATGATGTTTAAGTGATTCTGCATTAAAACAGAGGAGTGTTTTTGGGAACAGTGTACTTGTTTCCTGCCAGGGACATACAATATTATACTGATACAGGAAAAGTATGCTTAGTCCATCTCTGGTTTCGTGCCATGACTGGTTCAGCTGGATCGCTGGCAGTGAGTCTAAAGAAGACGAATGAATGTACAAACTCATTAGTGCCCTGTTTGTTCTGTTAACATGCACTGATATGCCCTGACGCAGACAAGAAACAACGATTCGACAAGCTCTAAGTAGTCACAGAAAACTATTTCTTAACTTATTTCCGAATTCAGAATAGTAAAGTCTGGGGCTGGTCATTAATTTTAAAGTTCTCCGTTACTCAAAACCATATAAACATGGAGGTAAATTGTTCTTTTGTATCACTGAGATTCATAGAAAGTTACTCAAGCAGTAAATGAGCAATGAGCTGTCATGTCACGGGCTTTTCTGGTTCCTCACGTTTGACTGAGTGTGTTCTCTCCTGCCAGAGAGAGGTGGAGGACGATGTGGATAGTTATCAGGTACCCTCTCAGACTCCTCCTGCTGCTGCTCTCCCCGTAGTTCACTCTGCAGCATGAAGGAAACACAGCTGAACGTTTGTTTGCCACTAGGCCTGTTGCTGAGGGCATGTGAGGCAGGAGGCAGAGAGCTAAAGGAGCGCTTTATTAAACATCAGCTGCACATACGGATGATTTCTGATGCTGTAATTATCAATCTCACCA
This sequence comes from Lutjanus erythropterus, assembly GCF_056507025.1. Classification (NCBI taxonomy): domain Eukaryota; kingdom Metazoa; phylum Chordata; class Actinopteri; order Lutjaniformes; family Lutjanidae; genus Lutjanus; species Lutjanus erythropterus. The sequence continues at coordinate 21,709,996 of NC_139325.1, read as the reverse complement.
ACCGTTCTTTGGCAGCCGTCTTTGCAAAATCCAGTCCCACCCATGGCTGAGCTCCCAGCCAGCCTGCAGTCTGTCTGCCAGGGATCTCGTTCCGCTCTCTCTTGCCTTTCCTCTCAGGTTCACACACTAATGCTACTGTTTGCTTGTCACTACTGAAGAGCTGCAGGAATAATAAGCCTCACTTAATCACACGGGCACTGCATGGCTGCATGATTACAGTACTTTGCATGGTGGAAGTGTGCTGACGTCAGAGATGTTCTATGGTTGGCTTTGAGGTCTGTTGGTTAATGTGGACGTTGCAAAGAGCAATCGGCTCTCTGCGGTTCCCTCGCAGAGTGGTCTGCCGTGCATTCAGGTAGGACTGTGGGTGGTGGCTGTGGCTGCATGTGAGGACATGTTGGTGTGTGCATGCAAGTGTGAATGTGTGAGTGCACGTGTGGAAGTTGCAAATGGGCTAAAGAGAGATTTTATGCGAGTGTGTGTGCGTGTTTGGAGAATTTGAACACAATTCAGTAAAAGCTGCAGGCCTGAAGGCTTTGATTTTTAACACCTGGGGTTTGGGAACTTAAGTCAGGATTAGCGTTCACTTGGCTTGGCTAATTTATTAGACGTGGGTGTATTAAGGAGCAGTTACGGTTCTCCCTCAGACAGATCAGCCCTCACCTTGCAATGTTAACACCTCACCGTGCCCTGCAGCAGACTCTCTGCCTCACTGAGCCAGCTGGCACTGATTCTGGTCTCTGTCTGGTTCCAGGAGGAAGATCTCAACTGTGTTCGAGAGCGCTGGTCAGAGGCCCTGATCAAACGGCGGGAGTACCTTGATGAACAAATCAAGAAAATCATTAACAAACATGGTGAGTCTCAGGCCCTTTGTTATAACTACCACATGCTGAAGGACCTGCAGAGTGGCTGCTGTGTGCTTCTATTTTTAGTATGTTTGTCAGAGTGTTGTGATGAAACCTCTCTGTAACACTTCATAATAACCATCATTAATAAAGCGTAAATTAATAATTCAACCTACTACAGAGAGTTTTTACTAGACAAGACCATCAAGGAAGAAGATCAGCATCTTCTGTGTAGTTATCTGTGGTGTGTGCCACCAGATCAGAGATTATCCATGATATCAAATGAAATGAGCCTGTGTTTACATTTTTCCAGGCAAAGTTACAGTGAGTTTAATGTTAGCCAGTTAAAAGGAAGCAGGAGGAGATTTAAATTTGGATTATTTTATTTTTGGTACTTTATTTTGGCAGTGGAAACACTACCACTTTTTTCCACAGAGCCTTCCAAAATCAACAAAATACTTAAGTTACCCATAGTAGCTTTAATTAAACTATAGTTAGCATGGATGTTATTTATGTTATTTGGTCATTAGTTTGTGTAATATAACCAATATTAATTTCTAAATTATATAGTTATCATAGCTGAGAATTACATTGTGATTAAATCACTAAACTAACAGTTTATCGTTGCATAACATTTCATACACTATATTCAGTATTTGTTAATGATTACCAAATGATTTGTAAACCTTTAAGAAATCATTATGTAGAAATAATGTCTATAAACATTATTTGGATAATTATTATAAAGTTGCAACTGATGATTATGATACCTTATATATTTATTCAAATAACTTTTGTATGTTACATATGTGAGCTCAACCCAAAGTATGATTTTTTCCTAAACCTACCTACTTTTTGTGGCTATATTTTGACATTGCATATTTATTATTGCTAACTTGGCCATGGAGCCCTGCACATGTAAAACTAAAGCTAGTGGGGTATTTTAAAGCGTAAGGCCACTGACCAAGCTGCAGTATTTAACGAGTTGAGAGTGAGAATATGTTTTTTCTAAACATTATCTGGATATTTATATAGCTATAAGTGTTAACCTCTCTCCTCATTTATCTCTCCAGAGAAGTCAGAGGAGGATATTGAGCGTGAGGCTCGGCTGGTGGAGCAGTGGGTCGGCCTGACTGAAGAGAGAAACGCAGTGCTGGTACCTGCGCCTGGCAGTGGCATCCCAGGAGCTCCTGCAGACTGGTAACAACACACTGCCCTACATACGTCAGACTTAACTTGCAGCCCACTTTTTTCACTTTATCTTCATCTCTTTGTAGGACTCCACCTGCAGGAATGGAAGCTCACATCCCTGTGCTCTTCCTGGATTTAAATGGTAAAGCAGACTCATCCTTCATATAACTGATGTTTCACAGCTTCTTTTTAAGCTGCACGAACACAAACTGTCTTTTCTGCCTCCAGCTGATAATCTGACAGTAAATGAGCAGCTGACCGGCCCCCATGCTGCAGGCGTTAACTCCATCCTGCCCAAGGAGCACGGAAGCCAGTTCTTCTATCTGCCCATTATCAGGCATAGTGATGAGGAGGTGAGCAATGGGTTTGAATTTACTGCCCTCCTGTGGCCAAAAACAGAACTCTGGGAAATATAAACAAGTATAGATGCAGATGTAGTTTCAGTGACTATGTTTACATACACACTAATTTTACACCATTATTATGAATATGATAGTAATCAGGTATATGGCATGTTCCATGTGGATAATCCTAATTAGGCCTTATTCTAAATGTAGTATTTTCCAATTGAAGACTTGAGAGATATGCTGATATTATTTGGGTTTTAGGAGCAATCTTTGGACATGTTAACAAACCATCTAGCCGACAGTTTGCGAGGCTGGGGTAGATATGCATGCACAAAAGAAAAGCACAGATTTCTGGTCAGAAGGAGAAACACGTCTGAAAGACATTTTTTTATATTATACATTTCTGTAGGGTGTAGGTATAAGAGATACACCATTTTGTAAATCGGAGTAGGCATGGCTGCATGTAAACTGGAATATTAATGGAATATTCATTTTCATTTGACATATAAACAGCTTGGTAGAATATTGTCTTTTATTTTGTGCATGTAAACTTAGCTAGTCTGATTTTAAATAATAAAATAATATAAATAATAAAGTCCCTGGCTTTTAAAGCTGTGTACAAGACCATGTGTAAATGTAAAAGTTTGGCTTTTCCATTTTTTTCTTAATTTTTGTTGTTTCTCAGATTTTAGTTACTGTAATAAACGTGTGTGATTACCACACTGAACACACTGACATTGCAAAAGACATGATGCCATTTCAAATCAATGAAAAGTTTTCAAAATAATACTTGGTGAAATGATTTCAGTGTGTGTATCAATACTTTGTGAACATTTTCAGCACCACATTTTAACAATACCACAATATTACTGATAATTATGATAATTTTGGTCACTATAATCATGCTATGATTTTTTTTTATAGCATTTCATCTCTAGTAAAAATGCACATTGTGTTTTGACCAGGGCTCTTTGTTGAATTTTGCTGATTTTACTACTTAATTTCTTGCTAGAAGTTCCTTTTTTTTCTCAGATAACCGCACACAGACAAGCACTTTAGGGCAACATATTTTTTTCCTACAACTAGTTACATAATTGAATAATTACACTGTCTTGTAATTGCACAGCGTCATGCATGGGAGCAAGCATTTAAAAGAAAAGTCGTCTTAATTTTTCTTACTTTGATGTAGCAGCAGCACTAACCCCACGGTAATTACTACCCTCTTTATTGTGCTAAATTGTGTCATGAGATGGTGATTTTTCTGCTCATTAGCCAAATGCTGCTGACTCAAAGCTACAGCCCACCTACATGACTGTAGCCCATGTCTCTGTGTGTGCAGCCACATTAAAGACACACAACTTTTTTAATCCACCAGGTGTCTGCGGTGTGCTCCTGGGACTCATCCATCCACGATTCTGTTCACCTCAACCGCATCACGTCTCCTAATGAACGCATTTACCTGATCATCAAGGCCACGGTGCAGCTCAGCCACCCCGCCTCCATGGAGCTGGTGCTCCGCAAGAGGATCGCTGTCAACATCTACAACAAACAGGTTAACACAAGAGGATGTCAGCTCACAGCAGAGGTGCAATGAGTTGTGTTAATGATTAATTAACATCATTTTGATTTGTTTCCTGCAGAGTTTCACTCAGAGTCTCAAGCGAAGAATGTCCTTAAAGAACACGCTTTATTCCTGTGGTGTGACTTATGAGATCGTTTCCAACATACCAAAGGTACAACTGTGTTTTAGATGCATGACAGATAACCAACGTTTATTGTACTTAACTGAAAATAATCTAAAAACTAAAACACTGTGTGAAAAGACATTTCAGTTAACTGGAATTTTAAATGAATGTAATAATATCTGTTCTGAACTTCTGAAGTCCTGCCCCTGATAAATGCCTCCCATAAAATAATGTAAAAAAAAAAAACTAAATTAAACAAGCAAATCCACTCTGGAAACTAACTTACACTAAACTTAATTGAAAACAAAATATATAAACTAAAAGAAAAAAATAATAATGAAAAATACAAAACCATAATGCCTCTGTAAATAACCAGTTTGGTGTTGATTTTCATCAGCCCTTTTCTGTGTTACTTCTGATTCCTCATCTTCCAGGCCTCAGAGGAGCCAGAAGAGAGGGAAACCTTGGCCCTCATGGCTGCTCGCGGGGACAGCGAGGAGACTCAGGATGGAGAAACTTACATAGAGAAATACACTCGGGGAGTTCTGGAGGTGGAGAACATCCTCAGTCTGGAGAAGCTGCGACAGGTATTTCATGCATCTTTATACATATGCTGTTTAGTAAAGTGTGATTTAGTGCTGTGTAAATCATTCATCTGTTTTGAGTCATGTACAGATGCTCTTGTCTTGTTATTTTGTCCTGAAGGCTGTGACGGTGAAGGAAGCGCTCAGTGCAAAGGGGAGACACCTAAGAAGGAGTATCAGCACACCAAATGTACAGCATGTAATGAACACATCACTCACTGCACTGCCAACACAACCATAATATATATTTTTTTATTAAATGACATGACACTGATAACATGTTGTTTCTTTCTTCCAGTCTTCGTGTAGTAAAACTGACCTGACTGTTTGTGACGATGAAGACTGTAAGGTAAGTCAGGTGTGCCTTAATAACATGTTGATCACTTAACTCACTCTGCATTTAACGTGTTTGACAGTATTTGAGGAGTTGTCTCAGCTGTTACCAAAGTAACTGCCTGGTTTGTTGTTTCCTGTTTTTGTTGCTGGAGAGGGTACCAAAGTCTAACAGTGGGGTTGCAGCTGCTCTGTTAGCTCCATTACTCAGGCGTCTATGAATAAAGCAAAAGAGACTTTTAGCTGCAACTTTACTTTAATCTCTTGATACTTTCAAATACAACCCGTGTTTTATTGTCTAGGACCACTGTGATCATGTGGATGGCACAAACTGCAGTCTCCAGGATGGCTCGCTTTGCACGACACCAGTCAAAAGCAAGGAGAATACAGGTAAACTACAGAAAATCCAGATGTGTATCATCTCCGTCTTGTCTTGACTTCCTTTTTTGTACGATGAACAGTGTTTGTGCTGCTACATTACAGCCACCAAATGTTCCCACGCAGGTTTAGTTCCAGAGAGCCCCACGTTTTTCAACTCCAGCCCCTTCAAAGTCCTCTCCCCTCAGCCACCCAAATTCCTCAAGTCTCTGCTGCCTGTCAAAGAGGAGAACAAGGCGAAGAAAGCCCTGGAGGCCCGGCCGCTGCTGGGACAAGAGGTAAGGAGGAGAAAAGAGTTAAAATGACTCTTCGTCAACAGGGGAGTTTGTTTTGCCATGTTGTTTCCTATCCCATTGATCTTCAGTCCCTCATATGCTTGTGTTGTCAGTCCTTTACCATGTCACTTATCATATCAAATTACATCTCCACAACATGCTAAATATATTGACATTGACATGAATTACTAATTGTCCAAGGCTGCCTTAGGAGTTTTGTGAAAATGACTTTGCTGTTGTATGACTAGACAGAAAACACGATGTGGCACCATCCACTGTGTTTATGTGTCACAGTATTGAAATGAAAGAGCCTGACTCACAGGAGCATGACTCCAGCTGTGGAGAGCCATAACACTCAATTAGACAGAGCTACGCTATAAAGTCTCATATCTGATTTTGTTTGTGATAACTGGATTTTCCAGAGTTCGTGGCTGTTGCGACCATTTGAACTAACCGTGCATATTTGTTTTCATCCGTGCTTGAAGTGGACTAAAAGTGGTGCAGGTACTTTACAAATCAGCAGCAGAATGACAGCAGGTTTACAGCAAAGGAGAGGGAGTAAGTTCTGAGCGTATGATTGTGGTTATACATAAATAGCTGCAGTCTGGATAAAAATGGTCTTTTGTATAATATTAAAAGTTAGAAGGAGAAAGAGCTAAGATGTTCACTATGGGCTATAATAGTGAGTCATACCTGTCAACATTGGGATTTGAAAATAAGGGAAATTTTCCGGCACTCCACCCAGGCCATCCCACTTCCCCAACCACTGTCCACATATCCCTTACATTTAGACTGCTCACACGTCTTACACAACAGATATCTCACAGTTTTGACACGTTTTTCTCATATTTTGAACTTTGTAACTGACATTTTACCTCATAATTGACTTTTTAACTCATGATTTGACTATTGATTTCATGATGATGGCTTTTTATGGCATAAAAACATTATTTTACCCAACACCTAGGAAGCAAGACATGGGAACTTCTTGAACTTCTTCTGTGGAGTTTGTTCATGGGTAAACTGTAGCCTTCACTGTACATTTAATGTCACAATATCACTGTTAAACTTTAATCCCTTCGCTCCAATTGACACCTGTCTGCTCTGAGGGCTTTAAGTGAATGTAGCAAATACATTAAGTAGGCCTGACAGGTAAGGACTGCCTTTTTTAGTGAAGTTAAAAATACTTTACAGGAAAATATTTAAACCAGAGGATGGCAGTAGAGAAGGATAATCTTGGGAAAAAGTGTGAAGTTGACAGGTATGATAGTGTGTATGAGAAAATGCAGGTCAAACATAAGTGTTGGTGCAATAAAAAGTACCCTTTCCTCATACTTAGCACGCTTCAAGCACTGTTTTTTGTGAAATATTCAACTGCATGGCACTAACTGTGTAACTGGCCTGCCCAGCTCCATGCATGCTGTGTGTGTGTGTGTGTGAAGTGTTTGCTGTTGTTTTGACCCATCTGCAGAGCATGCGCTCATGTGTGGACAGCCCTGCACTGCTCCCCCCTCCCTGCCCCTGGCGCCGTCCTAGGGCAGGCAGCGAGGGCCACTGCAAGCCTTCCACCTCCACCTCCACCTCCACCTCCACCCCCACCTCCACCACCACCACTCCCACCAGCAGACAGCTCAGCCACACACTGCCACACACTGCTGTAAGTGCTACACACACCAGCACACACTGCTCTGAAGGTTACTGTAAGAGTTTTACACACACACACACATACACCCCATGACACTGCATGGACCCCTTTTTGAACCAGTCTCTGTACTGGTACATATGACGCTTTCCATGAACTGACAAGATTTCCATGAAGTCTTTCTGACAAAGTTTGAATTCCCAATTAAAACGCATACTCTGTTCCAAGTTTCTTAACTGTAGGTAAGTAAAAAAATACAAAGTTATAAAATGGTCGAAATCTAACATCTGATATCTTGAGCATCACATCAAACTTGAAACTTGACTCCCTGGTCAAGTGATTCTTCTCTTGCTTCTTACACAGAATCCAACAAGTCAAAATTCAGCCACATTCAGACAGAACCAAGTGCCACAGCGAAGTTTTCTCATTCATTTTGAATGGGACAGTCCTTTTAACACTGTGGTGGTGGGAGCCCAGGGGATGCCAGGGAAAAAAAAACATAGCGGCATGTGTCGGACAAAGTTGAAACTGAAACAACTTTTGGGGAAACGTGGCCAGATGTCAAGCCCGTGATCAGACTCTCTACGGTCAGCCTGAAATACTGCCTCTCTGACAACAGGTGTTATCCAAGCGCAGTTCATGATGATACTCTGCACTTGTGTCCTCGCTTGGTTTATTTCATGTCCATCTGGATCTGGCTACAGTTTATGCAATGCACACAAAAGTAGAGATATTAAGAATCTTCTTTTGGCACGACTCTGTGGCTAAATGCCACAACACCTGATTCTGTCTGAATGTGACTGTTTAATGTTTGTATTGCAGCATGTAGTGCCATGTTGCTCCTCATACACTGGACTGGCCACACTGTGTACATGTGTGCATAGATATGTATCATGGCAGAGAAAAGGAAAAACTGTGTTTTTGCAAAGTAGAAAGAGATAATAACTTTTTTTTCATGAGTGTAAGTATGTTAATGGTTGAGTTTCAGAAAGTGCCTGACAACTATTACAGTGTTATGAAAGAAGGGTGCACAATTATGGCAAAAATGATAATCACAATTATTTTAAATAATATTAAGATCACAGTTATTTATAATGATTATTCATTGATTTAAGGGACTAAATATTTTGTATTGTATTCTCACATTTAAATAAACAGAGCACTGCTCTCACTTCCATGTTGTGTTTAACAGTGCATCTCCTAGAAGCAAAATAATAAAAAATTGTACCAAAACATTTTACCCAAAATTAAATCAACAGAGCACTGCTGTGACTTTCACATTGTGCTACATTCATACAACGCCATGCTGCACAGCTTTACCGTTATGGATGTCTGAGTTGTCACCGGACAAGGACGTGGAGGTAATGTTAGTGACGTTATTATTCTGGCCTTCAGCTGTTCATCATATTGCACTTTGTGGTGTTTTTTAGTTGACAACAAGTTAACAAGTTGCATTACTTCACAGGGCAGACAAGTCTTATGCCACCTTTGCATATTTTTATATTATTGTTTAAAAAAGTTTCCCTAAATCTGAAACAGTTTTAAACGACAGGTTTTTGAGGGAAAAGCACCTTACCTGCTACTCCAAACATTTGATTTTCATTTTGCTGGTCTGCTCTGTGTTGTACGTTACTCTTCTACTCTGGACTGCAGCCGCAACATCAGGAAATTTTTTCACAGGCTGCTGCTGCAGGGTGACTGGCTGTTAGTTTAGGAATCACTTGATTTGACATTTCTATGACTGGAGCACACATTTTAAATGTCAATATTGCAGTTGTTCATGTTCATGTAATTGTGAAATTGTGATTGAGATTAATATTGGATTAATTGTGCAGTTCTATTATCAGATACTATTCTACAAACGACTGAAATAGGAGATAATTACAGCCCTAATAATCCTTATTTTTAATCACATATATTCATATATACCTCTCTCAACACTAACATCACCAGTACCTTGAGAACAGTAGGTTTAAGCCCACACAGTACATGAACACAACAGTATACCTTAAAACAAAGTTAATAATAAGTAAAAGAAAAATGTGGCACATTATTCATACACATCATGTTCCATTATCACATTTTACCCCATTTTTCCATTTGTCTTCATTCTCTTTACAGACAGTGTTTATGTAGACCGATGCTTTATGCAGATTGTCACTGACGTCATGTCTGGTGGGACGTGTCTTTTGTCCTGCTGCTGTCGTTTTGATCAGCAGGACTCTGAGGATGAGGAAACAGACGTGGACATGACTCTGAACCTTGATCAGGGCCCTCAGAGCCACAGCAGCTTTCAGCCTTACATCCCAGAGGACTTTGCCAACTTTGAGATCTACAATGCCACTCTGGAGAGCCAGGAAGGGTTTCTGTCCTCCCGCCCTGACTCGAAGGGAAGCCGGTGTGGAGGTGGAGGTGCGAGCGGAGACAGAGAGGTGCCTCGTAGCCCCACAGCCAGCAGTTGCACCAGTGGCTATTTTTCACACAGTGCCTCCAATGCCACTCTGTCAGACATGCCTTTCAGTGCCAGCGAGAGCTCTGACCACCTCAGCTGCACCTCCAGAGACGCACACGACCCCCACGGCTGTCCTGCTGGGAGAGGCTGCACCCAAACCAAAAGTGTTTCTGCAGGGAGTGACAGCCAGCAGCCTCCTCTCTCCTCTGCGGGTGGGGTTCAGGATGTGGTCAGCCACCCCACCACCCCGCCTGTCAGTATCCCAAACTGCAGAGACAAGCAGCAGACATTCCCTCTTCCTCACAACTGTGTCCTCAGTGCCAGTCAGGAGTTCACAGACTTTAAAGGAGCTGACGACAGTATTGGTGATTTAGCACATTTTACAGAGGGATGGGAGCAGGAGGGGTTGGAGTCGTCTACAAAACAGCAGACGAAGCCAGAAAACATAGAAACATGTGGCAGTCAACCCTCCTCTGATGTCTCTGGTATTATCAACACATCAGCTCCTGAAAACACTTCAACTGCTACATGCAAACGTCCAAATTATACAGTGTCTGTTAATGTAGCAGTGCCCTCTAACACAATTGTTTGCACTTCAGTCAGAGCCCCAGTCCCAGCTTCATCTCCAGCATCACCATCCCCGATCGCATCTTTACCCACTGCACCATCCTCTGCTCCGATCACTCCACGAGCAGGAGGAGAGCCTCCGATCCAGGAGCCAGCCCAGGGAGATCTGCCTCATGGGAGTCCCTGTCCCAGCCCAAACCCCAGCAGCGCAGAGCCCTCAGGCGACTCCAGTGGGGACGAGAGCACCCCCGTGGCTCAGCTCCCTGACTGGATGGCTCCCGGAGAGCAGGTGTGGGTGGGGAAAAGGAGAGGAACGGTCCACTATGTTGGAGGGGTGGAGTTTGCTAAGGGGATCTGGATCGGTGTGAAGCTTGACATGGCAGTGGGTGAGTCCCAAAAAAACCCAACAACTTTCTGTTAGTAGAGATCCTCAGAAAAATGTTTTGTCTGTGTTAAATAACAAATATCAACCAAAATATTATCAGGCTTATTTAACCCCCAGTTAATCCCAGCATGAGCACTACTCGTAGATATACTGGTATATGATTAATGACTTTACAGCAAACCAGCTGACACACATTAAATCTGTAAGATTTATGGGGACGTATTGGAGGAACATGGCAGAAATTCAATGAAATATCCACAAGTATGTTTCCATTAGTGCATAATCACCTGAAAATAAGGCTCGTTATGTTTTTGTTACCTTAGAATGAAACTTTTGTATCTATAGAAGGTGCAGGTCCTCTTCCATGTAGGATGCCATGTTTACAGCCAAGAACAAAAACCTAAAACTGACTCTTGATGTGACCTTTTTGCATTTTTCTCAAGGTGTTTGCAATCTGCAAGCTCACCACTAGATGGTGCTAAATTCTACATACTGATAATTTAATTAAATCCTTTGATAAAATCAAATCTGATCCTTTGACTAAATTGCAGTTCCTTTAGATATGGGACAGTCAGGGCTCCTTGCCTGTTTAGTAATTCAACCTTGAGTGTCTGCTTCAAAAATCAAGTACTGTTTGTGCTTTACTGTTTAATATAGGTAACAAATGTCTTTTGTGTACATTAATGGTCCAAATGTGACATATTATTATTATTGATCCTCTAGGTAAGCACAATGGGACTGTCCAGGGCAGAGTGTACTTCCGTTGTCCCCCTGGCCACGGCGTGTTTGTGAAGCCATCTCGTCTCACCAGAGGACCCCCCTCCATGGACACAGAAACCCAGACTCTGATCAGATAGGACCCAAAGACGGACCAGCTTTCTGTGGAGCGGCAGGGACCAGAGGGTGGTGGTCCTCAGATCCAGTGCCTATGGGTGACCACTCAAGTCTCTGAGCTGATGTATTCTGTAAAGCATATCTGACCTGTGCATTTAATGAAGGTATAGCCTAATTACTGTCCACTGAAGATTCACTATGCACATATCTGAGTTTTCTACACGGTGATATTTTTATAGAGAACTTCACTTTTAACTGGGAGTCCATATGGAAATATTACCCCCGTACATTTTCTTACATTGGTTTCTGGACATTATATATAATATTTTTATAAGACAATGCATCCTCCCCTGAGGCTCATAGTGGATTAATCTGGGAGATGAAGATTAAGAATGTACTACTGTTAATAAACGTTGATATTTACATCAATATGACATGTCAGGGGTAACCAAAGAACTACGGTTCCATATCTGCTGTTATGATGAGTAATATGTTATTTTTCTAATGTATGTGGAGGTAAACATTATATATCTGTGTCCAAGTAAAGCTTAGTGCCATATCTCTAGGAGGAATGCCACATACCCTTTTTAACAGAGGACAAATCTGCACAACCTGAGTAGCTTTCAGTGTTTGACTGCAGTTTAAAAGGTGTTAAATAATTATCCTGTTGAAGTACTGTAACACTGTGGAGGAGATGATCCCCATCCAGCATGAGACTGTTGCTGTTTGAAAGCTTGCACTGGAAAGGATTCTTGGAGAGTTCACCAACCGTCTTCCATATTGGACTGTCGAGATATTGTCTAACTGAAGAAGCATCACTTTAAAGCGGGGAACAAAGCAGCTAGGCTTTGTCCAAGTCGAGGCCTGGATATACTGATGCCTTAACGCCCCTGTTTCCATAAAGGCAGGCACATAGACCCCAGACCACTCAATGAACGCCATAATAAGTTCACTGAGTTTTAAATAACTAACTGTATGGACCTGAAACCTGTGTATGTATATCATGATGCATTCAAAATGCCATCCAGCCTCGCCAACTGACTGATAGAAGACCTTTTTAACAGCATTTTATATGTTAACTGACCGATATACTGTATAACACTACATGTTAAAAGGTACTTAATAACGCATTTTTTTTTTTTTTCACATGGAGGATTGGATCAGACAGTATCAGGTCACACAAGACGGTGCAAAAGTAGTGTTGTTATGGAGAAGTTGTCCTATTTTTATGGAAGTGGTGAACTGTGGAACTGACTAGAAATAGTTATTATATCCAAGCTGTAATTTCAAGTAAATGAAACAAACCCAAGACCTTACTTTAAAGAAGAGAACAAAGCTGCTCTCCCTCATAAGGAGTTGTAAATAGAAATGTATTTGAACATAGTATTTACACTATTATAATGTACAGAATTGTATTTATAATGTATCTCAAGCTGTTTTAATTGGTACAAAATGTTCTAGAATAGAACATTTACAATCAGCTGTGCTGTGTCGACTCTTTATTTGGCTCATTCAAGGTGACTTTGTTTGCATGTTTTAGTATGTATAGGATAATATTTTAGTACAGCAGACACTAAGTATACATAGTATTCATTCTCAAAGTACAGTTCTCTGAAAGTGTATTTGGAATTAATTTTATTGCACATTAAAAGAGGCCTAAAAATTTCCTTTCACGGCAGCATCTACCATGAAAAACAATTTATAATATATAATTTATTAATGCAGGGATATCATCTCATTGATAAACGTGTTTCCAGTACATGTGTAATTACTTCTATATGAATGCAATAATCATTTGTCATTTTAGAACTATTTTCTTCAAGAAAGAAAGTAGTTCCTACATAAAACCACTCACAACAAGGTCTGGATTATCTTAAGTAACCAATCAAAGGTACTTTTTTGTCCTTTGAGCACCACAAACCGATATTTCCAAAACTCAACTCACATAAAAACTATCTAGATGGATAAATAGCACTACAGATAAGAGGAAAAATATGTGTTTTTGATTTTGGGGTGAACTGTCCCTTTAATAATAAGTCTTGTAAATTGTACCAAAAGAGGGAACAGATCTGCAGGCAGTTTTGCTGCTACTGAAATTTGATTGTGTGCTCAAAGATTCTGGAAAAACGACTACTGTATACTTCTAACCTTCAGTTATATTTTAATGGTTTCTGTTTTACAAGAAAATATAAAACTCCACCTCACAATTATTATTAATCAGGAACAATGATTGTGGAAGCAACTGGTAAAAAAGGATTCAAGCTGAATTTTAGTGAAATGAAGGTTGGCATGATAGCACCACCAAACTCCTGTTTGTTTTTTTCCCTACATAAATCATATTCATTCAATTTTGTTTCGATCAAGTTCTGTACCCCCAGTTTGGGAACCACTGCTTTAACCAATCACTTTGCACAGCATAAACATCACAGTCGAGTGAGAGTTGATACTACGTCTCTTAGATGAGATGTCAACAGTGCTGTGTGCTCAACTCCCTGGCCTCTCAATGTGGGACAGAAATGTCTCCTGTCACTGGCTGATTTATGGTCCTCTGAGACCTGTCTTCTCTGTGACTGATGTATAGGTAAACAACACAAACATGTAAACATGTTGTGACCTGTAAATGATGCAGGCACCTGCAATACGCCAACTGCCTGTTGTTTGTTTCAAATCTTGACCCACACTCAGTTGTGGCAATCATGTAGTTTTGCAAAGGCTGCCAAAATTCATGGCCCTCCCAGCTTCTCTTATAACTAGACTGGTGTTGCCTAAGATTAATTATAGTGTCCCCGTGGGGTCAACTGGTGTAATTTTTCAAAACTTGTTTTATATTCCAAAAACAACACAACTTGATCATAGCAACATATATGTTACAGATACCGCTGTACTACTATACTAAATATAAAGTGTTGATTCATTAATTGGCAGCTAGTTTTATAGTAGTTTCTTATTAGTCCCAGAAAAAAATACTTTTTTTCACTCTGTGAAACTCACAGGCCCCAAATACTCAAACAAACAGGACCTATCGACATGCATCATTGAGGGAGCTGCACACATACATATAGTCAGGCAGCCCAAGAAGTTAGAGGTGCTGTGCCTTGCTCAAGGGCACCGCGGCAGAGCCCAGGAGGTGAAGTGGCATCTCTCCAGTTACCAGTCCATGTTCTGTACTGGACTTGAGCCGTTGACCCTCCGTCCTGACTGAGCTACTGCAGCCCCTCAAACTATATATACAACTATAAATAAGTAAAACTATAAATGACAAAATATAAATAAAGCAAAATATATGTATATACTTAAGCCTGAATTTAGAAAAAGAATCAAATATACATACGCACATATCTGACAACATATATACCTGTAAAGACTGATATAACTGTAATAGGCCAATATCGGTCGACCCATTTACTGGTTGGGTTCTAAATAAAATCCTAATATCCATCCCTAATTAAAAGTTTAAAAGACTTTCAAAGGGGGTCACATTAGAGCAGTCATTCCCAAAGACTGGGTCGGGACCCACCGGTGGGTCACAGGAGATTTTATTTGGGTCACCAAATAAATAAAAGACTACGGAAAAAAAATCCACTTGTTTTGTCCTATTATGAAGTAGGCTGAAATGTCCCATGTTGTTTAATACAAGGTGATGCAGAAATGTCAGTAAAAGTTTGGGAAACACTGCATTAGCTTATATGAGTTTCATACTAAAATCCTGCCGCAGCTCTGGTAGTGATAATTAAATATTGACTGATCTGTGCCTGTGTGATAGCATTCATAAAGATGATTTAAGACTAAAACTTGCTTCTTCTTCTGTGGTTGGCATCAACTTTATACAGAAGAGTTTTTCTGCTGCAGAGTCACCGTCCCCCTGCTGCCACTATTTTAGCAGCTGTGCGACAGCAGACAGCCTGAGCCCGGTGTGTGTGTGGGGGTCTGGATCTGGGTGGAGTTAAAGTATCTGTGTCACACACACACAGACACACACTCTGACAACTGGGCAATCTCCCGCAAACTAACAGGTGTCCTTCCTCCTCCTCCTCCTCCTCCTCCTCCTCAGATCCGTACACCGGGCTCTGCCTGCTGTCTGTCCGCGCTGCACACGCTCCTCAACGCGTTTCTCTACTTTATCTCACCTCAAAACTTCTTCCTGGAAAACTCTTTTAATTCACATCTCTGAATGATGCACTCGGCACAGAAAGACACCACGTTCACCAAGATCTTTGTGGGAGGTCTGCCTTATCACACCACCGACTCCAGTCTCAGGAAATATTTCGAGGTGTTTGGAGACATCGAGGAGGCTGTGGTCATCACTGATCGGCAGACAGGGAAATCCAGAGGTTATGGATTTGTAAGTAACAACAACCAGTGCTGTAACAAAAAAAATTTTTCAGGTGGCGTTTTAAAGTTGCTTGCACACGTGCAAAGTGGGGGGATAAGGTCGATTGATCCGGTATCTGCTGATTAAAGAGTCGATTGTACTGTTGATCCTGTTCTGTGTGACAGCGGGTCAGAAATAGGCCGTTCGTAGCAGGAATTTGACAATCGAGACTTTAAATCAGTCAAATATGACCTGACCACTGCTAAGATTATCCAACATATCTGAAAAAACAAATCTACTATTCTTAAAGAGTGTTTTACAGTAAGAAATGTGCCAGAGGTCAATGGAAAATGTGCTGTTTCCTTTCCTTCAGGTGACCATGGCAGACCGGGCCTCTGCTGATCGAGCCTGCAAGGACCCCAACCCCATAATAGATGGCAGGAAAGCCAATGTGAACCTGGCCTACCTGGGGGCCAAGCCCAGGGTCATACAGCCAGGTGAGGGACTGGCCCACAGCTTTGACTTGGATCATCAAGGTGGAACACAAAGACAGCACGCCAAATGCTTACACACACTCACATACAGTTACTTTTTGATGAAAGTAGATAGAAATCCTAGATATGTCATGCTGTAGACCGGTGGTTCTCAACCTGGGGGTCAGGATCCCCGAAGAGGTCGCAAGATAATTTCTCAGGATCATCAGATGGTTGTGGATAGCAAATTAAAACAACATATTTGCATTTTGTGACAAACAGCAAACGACTTAAACAAGCATGATGGGAGAGCCATGTTTTGGACTGGGGAATGTTTTTTACATTACATCACCTGTAATATAATTATATAATTAGCCTTAGATTTCATCAAGTGTCTTTGAAGCAGGCGGGGGTCACAAACACCAGCCTGATCCCTCTAGGTGGTCGTGACTCAAAAAGGTTGAGAGCCACTTCTGTAAACTTGAGCCTGAATGATACTGAATTTTTGGGGCCAATGTTAATGACTAAAAAAGTTCTGATATTGATATATTGACTAAATTTCTTCATATATATGTATTTCCAAAATGATAACCAAGGCACCGAAACAGTTTAACTTTCACTGGTCATTTTAATGATTATGGATAACTGTAAATAAAATAAATGCTCTGGTTTCCTCCACAAAAAGCCAATATGATTTTTCCATTGGATTTTGGACTAGTACAGGAAATAAACAATGTGGCAAACAAAAGTTTACGATAGGTTAAACTAACCTAAAATTGAGCTACACCGTGGCCACAGGACTCAGTGTCCTCCCCACTAAATGACTACTGAAGGCATGATGGCGTTTAAAACTACTACAAAGAGTTTTAAACTGGTTATGAAACAGATTCAGTTTGATATTGTTGTCCCTGTATGACCTACATAACTTAACAAGATCATCAGTGAGAAGATGGCTATTTTCCTTATAGTTATTCCTAATGGCTGTCACCAGGTCAGATTCTTCTAGAAATCAGATGAAACGAGCCTGTTTACATTTTGCCAGGCAAAATTACAGTGAGCCGTATGTTAGCCAGGGAAAAGAACCAAGAGGAAATTTTTATGTGGATAATTTTATCTTTTGACATTATATTTGTAGTTATTACAATAGAAACACTACTTCTTTTGTCTACAGGGGCCTCCAAAATCAACACAATATTGATGTTCCTTGTAGTAGCTTTAATGTCCCGACCGCTGTAGTCTTATTTAGCCAGACATTAGCAAACACTTTCTTTAAGATGTAAAACCTTCTAAATTCACATGTAGGGTATTGACTTATGTATTTTATGTCGAAGAACAAAATGAGAAGATCTTATTTCAGACAAATAATGAAAAAAACACTTAAAAAAATAATTTACTTCAAGACAAGGGAACCAGAAATGGTAATATGCTAACTCATTTTCCTCAGGCGTTACTGCATTACTCTATAAAATTAAAAAATTACAAAATTAAATAAAAAAAACAATACAAAACAAAAACCGATCTGCATTGTGTTCTGTAAAAAAAATATAGCTATGCTAAGTCAGATTTCAAAATCATCTCCATTGCATCAGAAAAGTGTCAGTAGTTCAAACAACTTTAACAAGTCTGTGTTTTCATTCCAGGATTTGCATTTGGTGTACCTCAGATCCATCCAGCATTCATCCAAAGACCTTATGGGTATGTTGACCTGCAGAACTTTACATTTCTTTCACAAGAATCTGTCTCTTATCATATTATATAATGTGTGTCTACTGTTATAACCATGTGTAAAGAATCCTGAATGAGGACATGTGAGTGTTGATGTGTGCTCCTCTGCTTGGCGAACATGACTGTGAAGGAAAAAGTGAACATTTGTCCCCCTCAGCCACTCCAGGACTTGACTTGATGTTGTCTGTCTCTCTCTGATCTGACAGGCTCGATAACGGTTAAAATAGCTGATGAAGGGACATGATGATTTGAGGAATAGCTGAGTCTGCATTGGGCAGAGCACTAAAGTGTTACCTGTATACTCTGACATACACAAACGAACTGAAATGGTGACTAGATGCATGGAAGTCTTCTGTTTTTTATTTTTCCAGTTTTCTTAGTACATAGATCTGTGTGTGCCTTGTTTTCAGTATGATGTGGTGTTCAGCTTAACTGTGTGCTTATTTTTCTACTTGCAGTGGGGGAGGTGGGGGGTGCAGGAGGTTTTTGGGCAGGTTTTTTTTGTGAGTTTTGATAGGGAGCTGTAACTCTGTAATGGGGTGTTAATGATTTTCCCTTTTTTAATGATTGTTTTGTGCTTTTAGCCTGTGGTTCATTTTTATTCCTCCCTGGTTTCTCGTTAACATTAAGTTGATCGTGTTTTGTTGTCAAAAAGGGGGCTGATGATGACACACAAAATCGATCCCCTGCAACAAAACAAACACTGGCTTGCATGTGGGAGTTCTTTTTCTGTTTCCTTACCCATGATGCTGTGTTTTGTATTTTTTATTAACCCATTGCTTTCACTTAGTGTACATCTACAGGTATATACTGAGCTTATTTTCTTATCACTCTAGTGCCATTTAACAATAAAATTAAAACGTGCAAAAGGAATTAAAACAAATGCAAATAGTGTTAACACCACGGAAGATTAAGTTTAATTGCCTCCATGTTGTTTTAACTTAAAAATGTTAGTGCCCGGGCTGACTTAAAATCTTAAGTTGGCTTAATTTGAAAAGACAAGTTTAGATCATTTTGTAGTGACTCAATACAAATAAACTTATTTAGTCAAATAAACTTTATTAATTCAGTTGTACTTGAGAAAACATGTTCAATTAGCTCAAGATATTAAGTTGAACCAACATCTGTTCAGTCATACTGACAAACATTACAAACAAATTTGATATCCCTTTACACTCACTGTATTTAGGTTAAGTTAATTAGAATCAATCAGTTGATTCTAATTAATTCCAGTATATTTTACTTTATGGTACTTTGGTAGCAAAACTAAAGTTTCATGGAGCACGTTATCTGATCATGTCAAGGCTCCAAATTAATTGTTTGTACCAACATTCTGCAAAATGACTTTTTCTTACTTTTTGATATACTTTCCAATATTTCTTTTCTGTTTTAGTTTATTTTAGTTTACTTATTCTTCTCTTTTATTTCTCTTCTATTAGCTTTTGCTTTTAATCCTTACACACTTTATATTTATTACCTTATTGTTCTTATTTTTATGTTACTGTAATTTTTGAGCAATCAAATTTTCCCTTCAGGAAACCTGAAGGTCTAGCTTACCTCAGAAAACAATTTTTAGATGTTAACTAATGCTAGATGTGATTATGGATTCATTGTTAAGCTTTGCAATAAACCCCAACAACCCAGTGTTTTTTCATTTACGTACAGCCAGACTCAAATGTTGACTGCAGTATAGGCTGGAGACAGAGATCTTAGCCGCTCTCTTAGGCAGCAGCTGTTTGCTACAGTGAGCTCCACAGCCTCTCAAATTCAGATGGAAAATGGGAGTCACTCAGCAGCGCTGTTAATAATGTATGGCACAGACAGGGCCGCTCGGCCGTGGACAACAGGTGGAGCGAGACATGTGCCTGTGAAGCCTTTTGGTTATGTGCTGGGGATTACCCATGTGTCCTGGTGATTTACAAAGCACCTTTATTTAGCTCTCCACTCACAGGACCACAAAATGTTCAACCCATCTCTTTCAATAGAGATGGCTTAAATCAGCTGTGCCCTTTTAGCGCTTGAACTGTTGATATTAAAACAAGGTCGTATCACAAAGAAAAGAATATCAGCACATTGGCTCCTGTTGTGTCAAGTTGGAAATTCTACATGTAAATACACTGTTTAAAAAAGATGAGAAAAATTATAAGTTCAAGGCAACTGCCTTCACTATATTTTTGAGTTTTGAATCAAACACTCTAGTTTTGAAATAAATTAAACACTTGCTGCCCTATAATCTTTTGTTGAGCTAATTGACATTTTTTTCAAATATGTATGTCAAAAACTGTTCATACTGAGCTGTGAACCTGATTTGTCATTATTTGGATGCTTTTTGCTATTGAAAATATTAAACTATTAACAATCATACACTTTCACATTAATGAGCTTACAGTTTTTTAAATAAATGTCTCGGGGGTATGAAGGTGGGAAAACAAAGTTTATCTAAAGAAGAAAAATAAATGATCATTATTAGTTGAAACCTTTTCAAAACTTAACAGTTTGAGTTGGGCTCAAAAATAAAATGAAGTAATGACATTTTTAGTTTTCTCAACTTTTTGTTTTTATGGTGTCATGTTTGGTACACTGTAAAGGTAGAACCTTGAAATTCCAAAGCAACTTTTTGCAATAGATATTTGAGTTTTAAGCCTAACTCACATTCATAAGTTTCAAAAAAGTTTTACCAACTACTAACTGTTGCGCTAATTTACTTTTCTTCTATAGATAAACTTGAATCTTTGAGTGTTAGAAACCCCAAAAAATGTATTTCAAAATGAACTGTCCACAGCTCACTGTGACTTATTTTTGAAATACAATTGTTTAAGAGTTTTTAAACTATGAAATTCAACTGTATCTAAAGAAGAAAAGTAAATTATCACAGCTAAATATTATAGGTCAGCAAAACCTTTTTTTTTTTTAATTATTTCAAAAAGTAAATCAAAAATGTATTGCAGTTAGTTGCCTTGACGTTTTGAATTGTCTCAACTTTTTTTTTTTACAGTGTACATGAATTGTATGTTTTCTGTGATCATTATGCAACTGTAGTATAAAACAGTTGGCTCTTGTTTACAGCAGTGGGTCTGGCTTTCCACTTTGTAACAAGAGCAACACGCTCTGATCAACCTGAACACCTCCAGTCTGATAGAAAAGAAGTAAATTCAGTAAAAGTCACAGAGACGGTCGAGTGGCCCAGGCAGCAGCCATTACAGTTTGACGAGTGCCATGTGTTACTGAAGGAGAAGATCAGCTTGTCCTTTGGAGATGACAAGGGGAGCAAAAATAGCATGCGTCCAGCCTCCCTTGTCAGTCAAGTTGTCGCGTGTATGTTTGTGTGGAGGTGTATGTCTGTAAGAGGAGGAGGGGGCACTTGTCTACGGACAGATATAACAGCTTCACACCTGCTCCTCAATATATTTACTGAGGGTGACTTTAACATGAGTTTAAAGTGGGGCCAAATTTACCCAGATACCCCGGCTTGTATTTATCCATTTATACCCTGCTAGTCTATATACAGAATGTTGCTGTTCCAATAAAGAGCTACTATTTCACCATTTCTTTCTTTTAAAATAGTTGCATTTAAGGTATAATATGTAATATTTTCCTTTAAAAAAAAAAGTATAGACTCTTATAAACATATTACCTTTCAGTCATCACTCATGACCCACTAGAAGTGTGTGGTGTCTGTATCTGCAGAGACCCTGCCTGTATTTTGTTATTTTCTTATTATTTTGCTGTTCTCAGGATGCATAACCAACCCAAAACGTCTGTATTTGACGTCCTGGGAACAAGACTCAACAATCATCTATATTTCTGGTGCGTTTATGAACAGCTGGGACAAATCCTGCTGATTCTACCTTTAATTTCTTTTTCAAGCAAATAAACACAACAGGGCCTCTGCAGAACAAACATAACCAAGCACCAACTTGATAAGATACTGTATGGTTAATTCACTGCATTGCAATTTATTGCATTTATTAGCTTAAAAAAAAAAAGCTTTAAAAGCCTCTTCTTCGCCCTATTTGTTTGTGTTTAAGGACCTATTAACATGCGTGGGCATGCCTGTATGTGTGGCGTTGGTGTGACAGTATGTGGGCAGAATAACGTCCACCTCTTTTCTTGATATGTTGTGGTGTTGTGCGATAAGCTCGCATTTTGTCAAATACTGTTTTCAGTGAAACACTGGGTGCAGAGCTGGGCTGTCTTCTTTTAATGCCTTTTTTCAGATTCAGGTGCTTTTTGAAATTAAAAGCCGCGCTTGTGTTTCTTTGTGATTTTGCTGCTTCCTTAACTTTTCATTTCTAGGTAGGGTTTTTCAGTTGTTAATGAATGGATTTGCTGTGTTCTGAGGACTGGATTGACGTATTTGTGGCGCCTGCTTTTCAGTTTTCCAGAATTTTAGTTTCAACGTTGGAAACGCGACCGGCTGTTGCTTTGCTTTGACCCTGTGTGTGTTTTTGTCCTACAGAGTCCCTGCCCACTATGTCTACCCTCAGGCCTTTGTCCAGCCCAGCGTGGTGATCCCTCACGTTCAACCTTCTGCTGCTACAGCAACAGCTGCTGCTGCCACTTCCCCGTACCTTGACTATACTGGAGCAGCCTATGCCCAGTACTCTGCGGCTGCTGCCACTGCTGCGGCCGCTGCTGCTGCATATGAGCAGTACCCGTATGCTGCCTCACCGGCACCAACGAGCTACATGACTACAGCAGGGTACGGGTACACCGTCCAGCAGCCGCTCGCCACTGCTGCCACCCCGGGAGCTGCAGCTGCTGCTGCTGCCTTCAGCCAGTACCAACCTCAGCAGCTGCAGACAGACCGCATGCAATAAAACCATGAAAACTGCCTTAAAAGAGGAAAGCAGGGGAGGTCAACTCCCCCCATGAAGAGGGCGAAGAGCGGGAAGACCACAGGTGCTGAATGATGGTTGTCACTCCCAGAACTAAGCAGTCTTTCTACCAAAGAAGAAGAAGATAATCACCAAAAATGTGGAGACAAATGAGGAATTATTTTGTATTTTACTCAAGTGAGATCAGTATTTTGTCACAATTGAATATATATGAATATTTAATATTTATTCAGCAGGAAACTATTTAATGTTAATTGAAGTAGACTCACTGGACCTCATATCAACCATTGCTGAATTTTGTAAATATACTACAGTGGAATTTGTATTAAATTCCCAAGTGCATTAATGTCTTATGATCAGGTTTCTTCCCCATCTCTTTGAAAACAAACCAAAACATGTGCATACACATGAGAACAGTATGTTACGTCATCATGCAGTTTTCAGTATTTCATAGTTTTGGACCAGTATTTTGTTTGGTAAAGCTATGCAGACATTGATAGAGAAGTCAGTATTGTATTAGGATTAGTCTCTCTTTTTTATATATATATATATATATATAACTGTTTGGAGTGAGATAGATTAGACACCCTCATCTAGTTTCCTTTCAAATGTATTTTCTTGATGGTACATAAGATAAATGCTGAAGCTAGAAAAAGCACTCACTTTTCTTCCATTTTAAATTGCACCTCAAGTCAGCAGAAGGGAAGAAACATGGTTGAATGTGAATCTTTCAAAGTGTTTCATAATGTGCCTTTTAAATTATGCTATTTATGTATTTATTGAGGAGCCTTACGGTAATAAACCCTTTACTTTTTGTGTTCATGTGTTAGTATGAAGCCTCCTACAGAACATGTCCACATGTGCTGCTGGGTAATGATCAAGAGCACATAATAGATGTTCAAACTTGGCTTGACAAAGAGATACACTGTGTATAAAGAACAAAATATGAGTGAAAAAGTAGCAATAAATTCAAAGCATTGTTTGTTTTCTGTAGATTTAATGTTGTTGTCTCAAATAGATTCTTCATTCTTAAATGTCGCTTTTTATACTTGACCGTTTGATAAAGGAAAATGTAAGAACTATTAACTTTCTAATTTTTTTTTTCTTTTTTTTACATTTGATGTCATTAGACATTAAATGTTTACGAATGCAAGGCCACGACCTATTTCACCTTGCATTCTGTAATGCATGACTCAAAATAATGCAAATGTTTAATAAAAGGAAACTTACCTTCTGTGTTCTGTGCAATGTTATTTTTTTTGCTCACAGCTATGGCTGGGCAAAATATTGATATATCGATACTGTAATGTAAGACTAGATATCATCTTAGATTTTGGATATCATATCGTTACATGGCTTAAGTTTTGTCTTTCCCTACTTTTAAAGGCTGCATTACAGTAAAATGATGTATAGCCCTGATTCTAAAAAAGTTAGGATGCTGTGTAAAACAAATAAAAACAGAATGCAATGATTTGAAAAGCATTTTAAACCTATTTTCAATTGAATACAGTACAAACATGAAACTGATAAACTTAATTATTTTTTTAAATATACATGACAAGAAATAGTAGTGTAAACACAGGTGTTACCAAAAATATTAAATAAGTTTCTGTTACATTTAGTATAGCAGAGTCTTTCCAGTGAGCCAACGTACACAGTAGCAGCACCCTGACTCTGTCTGAGCTGAATGGAATGAAACCTTAATTAATATATGTGGTAAAACCTGTGTTTATA
Source organism: Lutjanus erythropterus (assembly GCF_056507025.1). Classification (NCBI taxonomy): domain Eukaryota; kingdom Metazoa; phylum Chordata; class Actinopteri; order Lutjaniformes; family Lutjanidae; genus Lutjanus; species Lutjanus erythropterus. Next base: position 21,685,396 of record NC_139325.1, on the reverse strand, counting down.
CTACTATTTCATGTCAAAATGTCTGCTGTGAAAAACATCAAGATAGCAGAGATAACAACCCACGAGGCATCTTGAGAGACTTGCGTCATCAACTAATAACAGCTTACACATTTTTGGAAATTGATCTACATTCATAAAGTCCTGTACAATTTGATGCTTGCCTCTGTTTACATTATAAATCAAGGAAGATGTTTGTGTAACATGATTCTGGTCTGCTGTGGCTCCAAAATAATATGTAGGTGAAGTCCCTCTCCCCAAATTACACAAACACTGGTTGAAAAAAGCTGCCTATCATTCTATCATGCTGATTAAAGGAAATTAATCTAAAACCTCTGACTTACCAAAAATGTTAGACATTTTTGTAACATTTCTATATAAATCCTGATAAATATACATGTAAATGCTCAAATTAAATTTAATATGGCTGTCCTGTTGCTTAGCAAACACAAATGGCTGATATCTACACTCCTCTCTGGGACCAGTTTGAGACCCTACAGTCCCTGGCTGTTTTGTTTACTTATACACAACCCTTCACCACAGTCCCAATCATTTAAGTTTCTATACAGCAGTGGGGAAAAAAAAGGTGTGATATGTGGTACAAGACAAGACAGACAACGATCTGGAAACTCTAGACTGTTTGGTCCAGCATTTACTTTATTGGACTGTTTGGTCCAATTAAATAAATACTGTTTTGAGATGCTCCCTGGTTCTCATGTTTTCCTTACAAACCTGGAGCCTTCTGACACCTGCTGGTTCATGTGGCCAACTCCTTCCTGCCAACAGTGGTGAGAGAAGTATTCAGATCCTTCACTCAAGTAAAAGTAATAATACCACACTGTGAAAATACTCCACTACAAGTAAAAGTCTTTATTTAAAACCACACTTAAATAAAATTATTTAAGTATAGTAGCAGCAAAATGGTCCCTGTCAGTGTTTTACTAGTACATATTGATGTTTAAGGATTAATATTCTGCTCATTTTCAAGGTCATACTTTAATTTTGGGTTTCTACTGGAATAGGTGTTTACATGCTTTCATGTTTACAAAAAGATATTTTTTCTCATACTGGGCACATAGCTGCAGCACCTCTTTTTACGCTGTTATTCATTTAGTGTAAGAAGTGGGACAATGTTGTCAGTCCATAAAAGAAAACTTCATCCTTCAGTTCACCACAAACAATTATATTCACCACATTTAGAGATACGTCGTTTTCACTGGACGGGAATGGTACGAAAAAACTGTAATGTGATATTGTAATAACGAAGACTGTCAGACTAATGGTGTGGAGTAACACGTACAAGTTCCACGAAATGATAAAAAATCAGGTGTCTCACATGTGTTTAACACCGGTAATTGGGTAAAGCGACACTGCACCACTTCCTGACAAAAATTTCGCAGCTTTTTCGCAAGTGGTTTTGCACATGTCACTTTCACTTTTACTGACGCATTTTCCAACAGGTTATTCGACAGCTGATCCGACCGGTTTGACATGCTGCGTTCATGTCCATATCGGAATTGTCATCATTGTGATATTCCCACCTGTAAAACCTGGTCACACCAACATCCAAGGCGCGAACATGACTGGGAAAGTCGAGATTTTCACTTGGCTCCAACAGAATTGGCGCTTAATAATAGAAAAGTGCCTTAAAACCAAGGAAACATGTCTTATGTCAGCCGTAGTGCGGCATTCAATGTAATTAAACGCAAATTTAGTAAATATAGTACTAAGGTGCACACTATTCATTCATAATGACCAACTGTGAAATCATACAACCTAGAAGTAGGCGATGAAGTAATCGCTCTTATGCTGTCCACATGTACATAGGTATGTTTTTCATCTTACCACCCATACCGTATCACCTGAACGCAACATTCCGCATCCTGGGGGCGGTGACGTACGAGTTTACTGGAAGTGGTTAACAGTGACCAAAAAATTCATCGAAGTGGGAAAGAATCTGCGAAAAAGCAGCACTTATACCCATAGAAGAACGAGGCGAGGACAAAAACTCTGATTGCGGGCAGTGGTGAGTGATCTTAAAAGTCCTAAATTATGCTAACTTTGTCGATCTTTGTTGTCTGTCCGTTGTCCAGCCGCATTGGCAAACGGTATTGTTAGGTTAGGTGAAAATGGCCACATTGTGCTGCAACGCTTGGATTTAACGAAAACCACATGTGGACTCGTTCTCTGTCAAATTATCATTTATCTTTATACCAAGTAGCCCGTCTAAATTAGATTAAATGGGCTGAATGGTCATTTCTTGGCTGAAAGTGAAATTTGGGGCCTAAATTTTAGTTAGTACGATGAGTTCCCGAGGAAACTCGAGGAAATGAAAGCGCTGCTCGCTGGTATCAAACCCGGAGCACATATATTAACCATCCAACTGGTCTCATTTTAGTAGCAGAAAACCAGACAAAGTGTACAGCGCGCGTGAGCAACTGTTTTAATTAAGTTGCTGGTCGACGCTTATCAATAATTTTACGGAAGTCGGCATGATCATGTGACCATGTGACGTTAGCGCATCCCTCGATGCGGTCTGTTAGCCGTCATCATCTAAACAGTGTTGTTCATTTTACATTAATAACCTATCAGATGATTTCTAATTTTTGTTGTATAATTGTCATACAATTCAGCCCTCCAGCTGGTGTCTAAGAGATGGCCACCGAGAAGAACGCATATACTCCGGTGGAGGGGGGTCTCTCTGCTCCCTCGCTCCCCGGGCAGCCAGCGTTTCCGGGCGGATTTGACATGCCTATGCCTATGCCAGGCCCAAACATGTTCGGAGGCCCTGTTCCTGGTGGTCCCCCTGCCACTGCTGGACTGCCTTTCCCTCCACCTACTGCTTTTGGACCCGGCCCTGTTCCTGGTGGTCCCCCTGCCCCTGCTGGACTGCCTTTCCCTCCACCTACTGCTTTTGGACCCGGCGTTGTTCCTGGAGCTTTTGGAATGGCCAATAACCCTCAAGGCCCAGGGTATGGACCCAGCCCAGGGTATGGACCCAGCCCAGGGTATGGACCCGGCCCAGGGTATGGACCAAACCCCATGGCTCCACCATATTCACCACCGGCTCCAGGCTTTAATGGTAATTTCTAACATTGTGTGGCATTTTATTTAAGCAGAACAGGGAAGACAATTCAGTTTCATCCTGCGATACATCAGCATTGTGGTTTCCCACTTGTAATTGTAAGATTATATAAATGTATCTACTTGTTATCATAGTGTACAACTGTCTATTATTATTATTGTTAGTTTTAGTAGTAATTTAATAATTAACTCTGACAGCAGAAGTCTAGTAAGACAATTGCAAGCAGACATTAAGGTGTATAACAATTATATTATTTAATAAAAAAAAAAAAAAAAAGAAATATACAAAGTAGTATAAGAAGTAAAGTTAAAATACCAGTAAGGGTTGTTTCAAGTTTGTGCAACCTACAAGCAAGGTTTCATAGAAAAATGTATGTTTGTGTAACATTACTGGCTACAACCACTTTGCTAGAGTATTATTGCTGAAAAGAGCTATAAGATATTTAGACACTATTCAGTACAAACAAAATCAGTATAGATTCTGTGACATGTAGTTCATGGACACCATACTCCAGTAATACAGAAAAAGATTATATTGCTCAGTTATATGCTGGACTGTATTTGGCCCGTGGGCCTTGAGTTTGACACATTATGTAGAATTATATTCTTATTAGGGTTGCTCAATATGTTGAAAACAATAATATTGTGATTATTTTAGCAGATATTGTGATTTCGATATGATTCACGATTAGGGGGAATGATCGCTTTTGCACACAAATTTCATTTTCACTGAAAAAATGTATTACAATCATGATGATGTGACATTTGTTGGGGTCTGAGCCAGCGCCAGGTAGATTTATTGGTCAGCTGATATTGTTGGCCTTATACTGGCCTTGCACAGATACATCAGTCTACAGTGGTATTGGTGTATATATTGTATGATAATTTATTACAGAAATAATGCAGATTGTTTGTTTTTTAGGTGTACATCTGATCATTTTTTCTTAATTCAAGCTATTTATAAATATTACAAATATCAGTGAAAGTTTACTCTTTCAGTGCCTTGATGTCCTTTTGGATTTATTATATATTGTCTAATATATCTCGATATTGGATTTTTTTTAAACTCCTTGATACACGTATGAGCATCGGCCTCAAAACCCCAGTGTCAGCCAGGCTCTAGGCTGTCAAACAGACATGTTTTCTTACATCTGGAGATCAAGATTTTTGGGCCAGTGTATGTCTGTACCACTACAGTGTTTCAGTGTAGTGCTGTTTTGTCACACATTTAATTGCATTTGGTCATATTACAGTTTCAATAATATTTCTGTTAATTGTGCAGATATACCAATTCAATCAATGTTTCTGGTTTATGCCACTTCAGATGATGTTTGCCGTAACGAGGATCCGCCACCCTTTCACGAGAATCAAGACTTTGATTTTGGATTAGACAACAAGAGCATAAGAAGAGCCTTTATTCGAAAGGTAAGGAGACAGGTCATGCAAGTATGAGGCCATTGTATGCACTATTGCAAATCAATGAGCAGAACTGCTTTTTACCGTAATACTGTAAATTTGCTGGTTTGTCAACAACAGCTACATATATCTGTCAGGCTACTTCTCTTTTTTTGTCAACAGTGTTTCAGTTCATTTCCCAGAAAATGGCAGTTTACCACATATATATTGAGAAGAACATGTGCAATGAAGGATTTTATTTACAAGCACAGGCCACATCACATTATTTCCTGCCAAGGCTGCACAGTTCTCCTAATTTATTTTCTTAATAATACAAAATGTTAAGATTTTTTCAGTCTTCATTGATTGCAAGTAGATGATATACAATATAATTTAGTGATTAGTGACAGATCAATCGGCTAGCTGATGAATCAGGACGAATATCTGGCATTATGAGATGATCAGTATTAGCCGATGCAGGTGCTCATGAAGCTGATGAACAAAAAATGCTGTGGAACTATGTGGCCATTAGCCACCCTGCCCTCTAAGTATCGGTATCGGCCATTGAAAAATCCCTATCACACGAACACTAAGTAATATCATGTTGTAATAAAGTGTATATAACATATATATATTTATATAATACAATGTAGTGTTTATTGCATAATGTACTACATTTTAACTTGGTGTTAATACAGGCAATTTTAAATATAAGTATGATTTCATAATTGTTCTATGTAATACTCTGATGTACACTATTATATCTGACAGGATCATGTTACTCTTACATACTATATTAGTTGTCTGTACTTACTTTTGTCCTTGTGTTGCTGTCACACCCAAATTCCTCCTCTGGGGCGTTAGTAAGGGATTATCTTATCTTCTGGTGATAAACAAGCATGAGATGCATATGGGTGCAGTTGAGCAAGATCTTAAAAAAAAAAAAAAAAAACTTTTTAAGTTATGAAATTTGCTCGAGGGTTGGGCAATATCTATTGAAATGTCCACAGCAAAACATCTCGATGGACAATGATATCACTGCTGGGTTCAAAAGTGTCTTTGTCTCTGCATCACATGTCTGTAACTTAGTTGTGTTTAAAAAGAAAATAATTATTTATGTCAAAAGTGGAACTAATGCAATAGCTCTATGGTAACTCTGGGGGGACACACAATTTAAAATACATTGGCCCAACCAACCAGTGTGTTGGTATGCTTTTCACCAAATTTCAGCGGAATCAACTTTTTTCACATATTGTGCTGACTAACAAAGAACCTAAGACATAACCTCTTTAGTGGAGTTAATCATGTACTTCGATACGACTTGAGACCCGTCTAAAATATAGACATTCTTTGTTAGAACTGTTGTCTGTGTCTGCTGCCTAACACTCCACTCTTCCCTCCAGGTTTTCTTGGTGCTGACCGCTCAGCTGATGGTGACATTCGGCTTTGTGGCTGTTTTCACCTTTGTGGATGGAGTCAAGTCATTCGTCTCAGTGAACCCCTGGATGTACATACTATCCTATGCGATATTTATTGTTTCTGTTTGTGTGATCAGCTGCTGTGGAAGTGTGCGACGAAGACATCCTTGGAACCTGGTGGCATTAGTAAGCCTGCTCAGACTATTTTTTTTTTTCTTTCAGAATAGGAAATAGAGAGGGGTGGAGGTACAGTACCGGTCAGGAAGTGCAGTGTTATCTGATCTGGACTTGTGGAACACAATTGTATATGACTCCTGCTTTATAAATCAAGGTTGTCTAGCAAAAAATGCAAGTTTTCTAATATTTTCTGTTTTTAAAATTGAATTAGATAAATAACATTGTATTCTGATGTGGTAAAGCGAGTGATAAAAGCATTTCCTTGATGAAAAGGTGACATTTTAAATTCTAGAAAGTTTTAGCCAACGGTTATCATAAAAAACTCAACTCAATTTCATATTAATTTCTTATTCTCTACTCACTCATATGTAGTAGCGCTGATATATTTGTGTTTCTCGTTTTCAGTCTGTCCTGACCCTCAGTATGTCCTACATGGTGGGAACAATCGCCAGCTTCCACGAGACTGAGTCAGTGATCATGGCAGTGGGTATTACAGCAGTTGTGTGCTTCACAGTGGTCATCTTCTCTCTGCAGGTTTGTATCCATCACTCCCTGCCGCTTGCATGAATGTCATGTACATCGATCATTTTCTGATGTGACTCTTTGCCTCCTCCCACAGACCAAGTACGACTTCACTTCCTGTTATGGCGTGCTGTTCGTCTGTTTAATTGTCCTGATTGTCTTCAGCATCCTCTGCATCTTCATCCGTGACAGGATTCTACACATTGTGTACGCTGGACTGGGAGCTTTGCTCTTCACTTGCGTAAGTCCTCAGACAGACAGTTGTCGTCTTGCTTTACTGCATATGAGGGTGATTTATTTTGTTCATGGTTTATTTAACAGGGACGATGTGCAATACATGTATTGTACCAGATATGGCTAACAGGTCATTTTCATCTGTAGTCCTGAGGCAGAAGCTACCACAGGCTACAATATCATAGTAACATCATATCATAGTAAAACAAAACACTATTTAAAAAACCCCTGCAAAATCAACTAGGCACAAATTAGAGGTAGTAGTAGAGATTTCATGGTACTGGTCATGGTGAGTAGCATGAAATCTCTGTCACTTCTGGTCTTATTCAACAAAATTGGGATGATGGATTTTGGCACTCCTGTCTACTTTTGCAATTTATACAAACTAACCTAATGTGGATGTTATAGATTAAAGGCAAAGTGAAATGTTGATTTACGTTGGAAAGATTATAGTGCTCTGGTTGTTTGTAATTTAGACCTTGAAATGCCTTAAGGGTCGCCTTTGGAGTGTTTTTGAACAGTTGCCAGATTGACCACAGCCCAGCTCACAGCATTGAACATTACATCAAAAGTTAAACATCAGTGCTGGCAGTAGTTACATTTCAACTACTTTCTGCTGAATAAATAACTGCCTATGAAAATGTCTGACTGTAGAGCACCCTGTTGGCCTGATGACTTGGGCGACCACATAACCCCAGTGTCCACAGTTTGATTCTTGGCTGGAGGCCTCTGAGAGAGATTTCTCCTCAAATTTTTTTCATAGGGTTAGGGTTAGATAATCTCAACAGGAGTGGCATATCAAGATGCTGATCGAACAGAATGATTATTGTACAGGTGTCCCTTGGACTGAGAGTTAAAGGACAATCTAAAGTGTGCAGGTTTATCTTAAAAAAAAACAAAAAAACATCTCCTGCGCCGAGTTGATCAGGTGATTCAGGTCACTCCTCTTCAGTGGCTGTGTGCAGTTGCTGGACTACAAACATTTGCTGTTTGTTGGAAGCTGAAATTTTCAAGTTTCCAGCTGGAAATTTCAGCATCATGTTTCTTCTTAAATTGTTGTTAACTATTACAAAAAGTTATCCTATCCTAAAATGAATACAAATAATGTGAATATTGCACATAATTTAGAATTACATCATAATATAGACTTCAGCATCCCTGGTGAGAGGAGATTCTATTTAAAATAAAATAAATTAAAAGTGGAAGAAATTAATTTCAAATAGCTAATTTCAGTCTCTGTGAACTGAACTTTGAGCTAGCTCTTGTGAAATGTGGACTTGTACAACACTGATTGTGTACAAATCCTTGCAACATGGGGCTTTACGTTACGCTGCAACATGAGGTGAGTGTGGCAGCTGAATGGCAAGACAACAGGCCTCAGGATTTTGTCTGTGCAAACAAATTGCCATTAAGAAAATGCACCTGTGTTCATTTATGCCTGCCCATACCATAATTCCACCACCATGAGGCACTTTGTTCACAACTTTAACATTGGCAAACCACTCACCCACACACACACCATACACAACTGGGATTTTATCTGTGACAAGAGTACTTCTCCAAAGTGGCTGGGCTGGTGTGGTGACACGCGGTCTGCTGTTGTGAGGATGGCCAAATTCTCGGAAACTGTGTTGGAGGTGTCTCAATTTCGTTCATTTCATGGGCAACAGCTCTGGTGGACGTCCCTCTATACAGCAGTTACACACTTCCTCAAGACTTGGGGCCCTTGTGGCATTGTTGCGTGATAAGCCTGCACATTTTAGAGGGATCTTTTGTTGCCGCAAGTTCAATGCACACTTATTCCTATGCAGTAATCATGCTGTTTAGTCAGCACCCCTATATGTCACACCTGTCAGAAGGATGGATTATCTACATGGATTTTAACATATTTGTAAGGGAAATAAACCTTTTTTTGCATACAAGATCTTTTCCTCAACTCACAAAAAACAGTCTGGAGTTGATATTTTTATTGAGTGTATTTCTATACACTGGTACCATAAGTGAGAAAAAGTCTCCAAGGCAAGAAGACGCTTGATTAAATGATAATTTATGAGTCACATGTTTCAGTGTGTTCATGTTCAAGTGTTTGACCCATTGTGAATTTCTTCTGTGTTGCAGTTCTTGGCGGTGGACACGCAGCTGCTGCTTGGCAACAAGGAACTGGCCCTGAGTCCAGAGGAATATGTCTTTGCTGCTCTGAACCTGTACACAGACATCATCAACATCTTCCTCTATATTCTTGCTATCATTGGAAGAGCAAGGGGCAGTTGAGCTGGAACAACAAACAGAAATTCTCACAGGAATTTTTACTAAGTTCATGTCGAGAAGTGGGTTTCCATAATCTTGATTTTTGTCTTGTAGTGTGCACTGATCACATATTCAGTAATTTTTTTCCTTTTCACAGTATAAATGTTATTTTATATTATAATATAAGTAGATGGTCTGTGTTGTACCTTGGGGGTTAATGAAGTTTCCTGAGATATGTGACTTCTTGTACAAAGCTTTTTATTTAGGTTTTGAAAATTATATCCGTATGAAATCATTAAATCTTGAAATATGTGACACATTTTTACAGGGCTTTCACACAGTCTTCATCAGCAGGAGTTTGCTCGGTTCTCATGGTGATGAGTTTGATTTGTTACAGCTTGCATTACTTTATACAACCCTGTGTTGTGTTTGGGATAATATACAGTGAGTGGATTATTGTGAAATAAACAAGTGTGAAGTAGAGTGGTCCTGCATCACCCTAAAGGGGTTTATTATCCTGCTTATGACATGGCTACTTACGTTAAAATTCTAGATAAAAAAATAAGATATTAATTACAAAAATTAATTTAAAAATAATTGTATTATTCCTCCATGGTCTAGGACCAAAACTGCGTCCATAGCAATGGTCTGTTTTTCAGAAATAACAGTCCTAAGAATGCTATAATTGAACAAACAGAATCAAGTATTTAATAAAGCCATGTAATAAATAAATATGAATAAATTAACCTTGTACCTTAATCAGTTGTCATGGAGATTAAACAGCAGATGAAGACCTTGATATGTGGTTAAAAGCTCTGGAGTGAGTGAGTAGGATTGATTTGTCACTAACTCCTATTTCCTGATTGAACTTTCATGCTTGACCTTGTCATTCTGCTAGTTTGTAGTGCAATGGGTGAAATAATAGGAGCTGAATTTGCACAAATCCATCGCCATGACAACTGCACAAACTACATGCATGGTGAAGACTGATAAGTTTGAAAAATCACAACTGTATATGTCAGCAAAATTGAAGTTCTTTTGTTCATGTACATTTTTTTAAATTTCACACTTGCATTGGCAGTGTAAACATCTGTTTTCCAGGCCAATAAAGCCTTTTGAAAGCCTCAGACTAAGATAGTAAGTGGACATTGAGTTGGGATTTCTGTCTATTTCCAAGGTGAAGACTAACCAAAACTAATAAAAGTTGTTTTATAAAACTGATATGGTTTGTATGGAGTGAAAGAATCCTGACAGAATTGCATTTGTTCTGTAGTGATTTGAAATGCGATTCTGTCTGTCCAGACAGTTTTGGGTGTTTGTAGCTCAGCTGTGAACCTGGGAGTCCCAAAATGGACCCACAGGAGACCTTTGCTGCCTTGGTGACTGAAAACCAACAACTGGGTCAGGAAAATTATCAGCTGAAGGCAATGCTGAGTCTCATGAAGGAAAACAGAGAGCTGAGAGCTAAGATGCACAGCTTCAACAATGACACCCTGGAGGATTTAACAGGTATTGTAGGTGTTTCTCTCCACCAGTAGATGGCAGCCAGGGTGTAGTTCAGGCTAGTCAGGGCAGTGGCAAAGAAATGGACAATAGTTGAGCGTCAAACAGGAGCTAGAATTAGGTAGTGAAACACCATTACTAACTTTAGACTAGAGTAATATTTGCATTATGTTCTTATCTCAGTGACAAACAGCAAATTGAAAGTTTCTGAGCGGTGGAATTTCCAAACAGATTGTCTTTATAATAAATTCTGATAGACATTTTTTTAAACCAGATGAGATCATTCCAACAAAAAAAACAATTTCTTGGGAATGTTTTGGATAAATTTTTAACTTATGTGTGTTTCTAAGAATATTAATCTTTAATTAATTGAAAAATTTACCCCAAAATAAAAAAAAAAAACTATATTTCTCCTCTGGCCTGTAGGGCTATTTTTCCATAAACTTTGTTTTGGTGTGAGTTGCAGAGTTTCATGTAGGAACTACTTTCTTTCTATGGTATGAAGAAAGTAGTTCCTACATGAAACTGTCAGTAAATTATCTTCTGTAAACTGGTCATGATTTCTGGAAAGAGACACTGCTTTCGAGTTTTTATTTTCAAATGTATTTCTTTTTTTTTTTTGTGCTTTTTCGGCTGTTATCTCCAAAACTCACATCAGGGAGAGTCATTGCGATATCTTTACTTCACCTAATATGCATTTTTGATTTTGGAGTGAAATGCCCCTTTAACTATATCATAATAAAATACATTAAAATAATACATTAATGTCACTGTAATATATGATAAGAAGAAATAAAGAGACAATCCAAGTAAAATCATAATAAGGTTTCTGATGCAGGTATGTTTAAAGAAGAGTTTTGAAAGATGTCACCTACTCAGCGAGCCTCATTTCCTGGTTTCAGAGCCTCGGGCTCCTGACTGCAGGGACCTTCTGGTTTTAAACCATCATGAAACACAAAGAGACAAAAGTCCTCTGGCTGAGGATCTTAGGCTACAGACAGGCCTGTAATTGGACAAAAAGTGAGCTAGAAGATTTTATTATCACTCCTATGGAGCCAGTGTAAAGAGGCTAAAACAAGTGAAAAGTGTGTTGCAATAACAAAAGTGTATAAGGTTTGTGTGGCAAGTGTAAAGTATCAGGTCTGCCTGCTATTAATGATAAATGACATGAATAAATTCTTCACCTTGTTTCCATCAGTTGGCTCACCCTCAGGAAGAAAACCATCCTTTCTATTGCAAAACACCTTTGATGAGAGTCAATTCAGAAAAGACTTGCAGCAAACCAAATTCAAACCTGAGCACCGGACCTCGTCCCCCGTCGACTTCAAGTCCTTCATCCAGAACTCGGTGCACACAGACACAAGTGAGGCTCAGAGCAGCCAGGCTGATATTCCTCCTGAGGTCAAAGGTGAGTAACTACTGAATGTACACTTTTTTTTAGAACAGTGACAGAGCTGTTGCCAAAAAGAAACAGATTCTTTTTTTATTATTATTATTTATGTGAATTATTTCATTGCAGGTCCAGACAGGCTGCTGGGAGAGATTGCTTACCAACTGGATAAGAGGATTCTGTCCCACATCTTTCAGGGACGTCGGCGGTTTTATGGTTTCACAGTGGCCAATATACCAAACAAGATCATAGAGGTTAGAGGGAAAGACTTCTGTTTCTTCATTTTTGTCTTTGCAGTGCACAGATAAGAGATCAGATCTGAGCAAAGTTTCAGCCATAACCTGTCCCATCATCGGTTCATTTAGAACAGGGGTGTCAAAACTTTTGCCGTTGGAGGGACAAAAACTAAGCTTACCAATTCTTTTAATCTAAGTACTACATTTGCTATTGATCTAATCTAGCCATTATTTTCTAATTGCCTTAATTGAAGAATGGTAATCTCAGTTCCCTAAAGCCCAACATCTTCAACTTTTTAAAAACTGTCTTTGACCAACTGCCTGAAGATATTCAAATTACTAACAAAGAAAAGCTGCACTATTCACATCTGAGAAACTGGAACTTGAACATTTTTGGTATCTTTGCTTGAAAATTTACTTTAAACAATTCGATTCCTGCCAATCACATTTTTTGACGAGAGTATGAAATTTTCACCATTAAAAAAGTATCACAGTATGGCTATTACATAACTATTATGACCACTTATATGACTCAGAAGGGAGTCACAAACCTGTTCGTCTCCTGCAGGTGAGCACACACCCACTGACAGGAAAGGTAGATGAGGGCTATCAGCTTCATCTCACTCAGAGGTATGCTGACCTCATGGAGAGGTTGAACCAGCTTGGCTATAAAACAGCACTTCACCCTCCCTTTGTTGAATTTGTCATCAACACCTTTGGGATCCTGATGGAGAGGCCGAGTGAGGACAGCACCCAGGCAAGGGAATACAATAATCCAGACTTTCTGATGATGCTGATAACGACCAAAGCACCTAGGAAACTTCAGAAGGACCTGCTGCTCCTGCTCAGCTGCCTCTGCAACATGGCCGAGAAAGATAGAAAGCCTCTCATTCTCTGGTAGATGTGATTTTATCCAGAGGTGCACCGAAGCCAGAAATAAACTGATACAAAATATGATTTTTTGACATCATTTGTGTGGATGAAAAACCATTGTATTGATGGTAGAACCACAAATAAATACATATTTACATTACGCAACTGATTCCATACACAAACAAAGAATGCAAAAAAGACATCTAACAAGTATTTAATACTACACTTGAGCTGTATAATTTCTTAATCTGTGACAGAAAATCAATTAAACATACTGACAAGGATGTATTGTATTGCCTACATCATGGGATGCAGCATCATATGAGTGAGTTTGTCATGGACCTAGCCTGATAATCAGATTAAAATGCAATTTAAAAAAAAAAAAAAAAATTGATGTTGAACAAGCATGTGGGTGGGAAATTCAGAGGTCCGGAACCAGGCTAATATTGACCTTCATCTGAAAAATATAACAAAGTTTGATAAGTGATGGGTTTTGGATTGGAATAATATCACTTAAGGGACTATAAGTTTTAATTTTTAGTTTGTTATCTTGCTACAGGCCTTCCTGCTCTCTCACTATGATATTAAACTGTTCCAACAGGTGAAATTATTCGTATTACTTATTAACCTCTTCTACAGTAACCTGAGTCTGAGTTGCGAATTGCTGGACTATAACTTGCTCCACAGTGTACTTTGAACTTGATTGTTGTCATGCAGGCCGTTCCTGTTAACACAGACTGCTTGTAGGTTAATACTTAAGTTGCAGCTTATTGCCAAAACAGAGATAAAAGCTGTCACCGTGTATTTTGCTTGCATCAGTGGTGGGGTAGTATAGATTAATAATTAATAATGTTAATGACAGCTGGTGAGGCAGTTCCAGGCAAGGAAACTTAAAAAGAAGGAAGGTATATTACATCACAATAGAACCTTGTATGCTGTGTCAGTTGACATGAGCATATCTACATTGTATGACCTTTTGACAAGGAAATCCCTCAAAAACATTAAAGAACACACTGCAGAGAATGCCTGACTGTTTTTTTCCAAATGTGAGGACTCATGTATTTACTGTTGGTCTCCAAATAGCACGATTGACATTGCATCTTCCATAAGCTTCGATAGAACTGACACTTAAGTCTGGAGGATTTTAGTGATGTTATATTTAGTGTCATTGGTTCCACGGTTCTGCATATTGCTTATGCTCACTCACTGACATAACTTACTGTGACACCTATAGGAATAGCGCCATTGTTAATGTTAGGGTCTAATCCACTGGATGACTTTGTAAAAAGTGTTAAAAAAAATTGCAGAGCAGTCATTAATTGCAGATCAGAATACAGTTTTCTGAAAAAACAAAACAAAAAATACTTGTGATCAATACTATATTGATATTCACTTCTAATATACATAAAAGTTTTGTGCGTCAGTAGATCCACTGTTATCAGTTTATTGTAACGCACATGTAATAACAGTAGACTGACTGAATGTGGAAAAACTGAGACGTTGCTGAAATTGCACTTCTCTTGCTGTTCATTGTATGTTTTTCAAATCGATAATACATTAACATTTTCGTAATGTACTTTTACTTCTTTACGCTAATAAAGTGAAAAATTTAGGGGTATTGCTACTCATGGATTATTATGTGGTAGTCTTATTGGTCCCTGTGGCCTACTTGATACCAAACTTTGCTGTGTGCGGCCCGTTAACTAAAATGAGTTTGGCACTCCTGATTTGTGCAATACCTTTTTATACTGCACTGTTTTTGCTGTCTTTGTGCATCTGCCTCATCCAAGTGCCTTTATTTATTATAAAGATACAGTTTAGGGGATACCTCATCATGTTTATTTTGTTTATTCTTCCAGTTGTTATCCCTTTGTTCTTGTTTTCATAGTTTCATTCTTGTTTTTGTCCCATTATTCATGTTTTTATCGTTTATGTTGTTTTCTATTGGTGCTGTGCTCTGAGAGTTACCCATCATAATTTCATTGTATGCCTATAATGAATGTCAAATGAAATGTCCTATGTCTTAATTTGGTAAAATGTCTCCAGAAGTCACTGCATATTTAGTGTACTCGGCTGGTTACAGTAATAATTCATTGTCAACATTTTAAGCAGCAGATTTTGGTAGCCTGTGTAGCAGGTCGCCTCAGGTTGAGTCACGTGACAGATGGGCTCGACACCATGACAACGCCAGTAGGGTGTGGCTTAAGAAAGCCAGTAGCAGCTTTGACAGAGACGAGAGTGGTTTATGTTGAAGGAGCCTACTTGACTGAATTGGTTATTTGCTTTCAAGACAGAAACTGCATACTTTCTATGGAAATGTGACAAAATAATAGATAAATATAATCAATTATTACATGATTAGTTTGCTCGCTGTATGGGTTCATCAGACGGACTGTCCCAGTTTTCGTGCAAAGGTAAGATATTCATCTGGCTGCCACGTTAGCTCAGTGTTTAAGCTAGCTACGCAACAGGACAGGTGTCTGCTTTCATTTGTGATTACTAATATGTTTGTGAAGCATGTATTAGCTAAGTGTTTGAATCCAACAGCCACTTGTAACGGCACAGTAACGTTATGCGGCCATACACTCCAACGTTTATGTAGATTTGAAAGTCTTAATGAGTTGTTTATGAAGTGAAACTGTTAGCTTAGCAAACCTGCTGCTCTGTACAGAGAGCTGACACTCACCTAACCTACCTGTATGAGTGTTTACGGAGCACACACAGCTCACACTTCTTGACTTGTTAAAAAAAAAAACCCAAAAAATACATGACTGCTTAAGCCATTGTAGCCTGCTTTGAATGGGGTCTTTGTGTGTATAATCGGGTTGTTGGGGGTTTGCAACCTCCTGCTTATCTTCTGTGAATAACAGAGAGAATGCCTTCTTTTGTCCAGCTCAGAGGACAAAGTCTACAACAGGACTGAACGCTTAAATGCAAAGCACTAATGTAAAAGGACAAATCCACACTATACTAGTGTTTACATTATTGTCTGACTTTTCACAGTGGAATATATAAAATCCAGACTTCAGCTGGTGTAATTTCATTTTTCAAATAAAATGTGTTAGTTCAAGATTCTAAAAATATTTGTGTTAGGTTTTATCTTTGGCCCACCCATTGATTCAAGACTGTGTGATTGATGTGTAAATACACACAAAGGTGTGGTTAAAGACAGGCTTTTCCTTGCAGTCTCATATCATCAGTGGTTAGCAACACTGCAGATGTTTTGATGGCTGGATTATAGGTCGTTTACGCCATGTTTTCCTCTTCGCCTCCTTAAAAGTGATCATGAAGCATTGCATAACCGTGCAGTAAGCCAGTCTGATCTTCCCTCTTCATGTCAGTACAGCTGCCAATGACTTCATATTTTCCACAACTGCATGTATGGGCATGTGAGAATAAAAGCAGGTTATTCATGAGAACCCACAATATAAATGTTTATATGTGTTGTAAGAATAAAGCATGTTGTAACATTTTATTATTTTTTTCTTCCTCTTGTCATAGTGTCCAGTGGAGCCTCTGAAGGAGAGACGTGGCGGAGAATGTGGCTCAAACAGGAAGTCCTAATGTTTATCCTGATTGTTGCATAGAGAATGGGCAGAGGCATGGCCCTGCGGGCGTCTCCATTTCCTAATGGCTGTGTTGCAGGCATCCATGCTGTTGGATGGGCATTCATCCTGCCATGCTTCTGGTTTCTTGATCGCCTCATTGCTGTGTGCAAATCCACCACGCTGGAGCAAACCCAGCGACTGGAGCAGGAATGCTACCTCCACCCCCTCAAGGTCTTCTTCGGCTCAGTTTTCTTCTTCATTCTTTTTCTTGCTACAGCCCCTTTGGCCTTCCTGGGCTTTCTGCTCTGGGCTCCTCTACAGGCCTGCCGTCGTCCTTTCCATTACCACAGAGAAACAACGTCCTCACCAGAGAGGGAGACACACAGGGGTTTTGAGCTGGTAGGAAAAGCATCATTTGGATTTGCCACAGCAAACCTATGTCTGCTGCCTGACAGCCTGGCTCGTTTCAACAACCTGGGAAACACTCAGCACAGGGCAGCTGCCATTGGTCAGCGTATTGTGCAGGGTGTGTGTCGACCTCATATCCGCATCTTTGTTGACTCCCCCAGCAGCTGTGGGACACTCAGCCCGTCCAACAGCATACTCCCATCACAAAACTCATCTTCATATGGGGCTACTGATAGACAAACACATCCCCCAGTGGGTCACCAGACAGACTTAGCTGATGGACATATCCCAAAGTCAAATAGTCGTGTTGTTTGTGTGCCCTGTGATGATACAGAAGAGCCCTTGGATGATTCTCCATCTCCCATCTTTAATTCCAATCAGAACTCCAACCAGCGTGGCCGAACAGGTCACCGGAGTGCTCCCCGAGCGCTGCTCTCCCAGGGTCTCCGGCAGCAGGACAACATACCCTGGGAAGTGTCATCACTGTTTCCAGCCAATGTGGACATACTGTGTCTAGAAGAGGTGTTTGACAAAAGGGCTGCAAAGAAACTCACTCAAATACTAAGACCTGTGTTTGGACACATACTGTACGACATTGGTGTGTATGCCTGCCAGCCACCATGCAGGTGTTCCTCTTTCAAGTTCTTCAACAGTGGACTGTTCCTCGCTAGCCGATTCCCTGTGCTCGAGGCCCAGTACCACTGCTTTCCCAACAGCCGTGGGGAAGATGCACTGGCTGCCAAGGGCCTCCTTTCTGCTAAGGTACCTTGCTTGTTATAAAGTATGAAGCAGCTGTCAGTTATTGCGGTTGTCCTTTTTGTTTTGCAGAATTCACATTATTAAATCATGCTTTTTTCCCAATGAAAAATTCTCAGGTGCTAATTGCGCAGAATCAGAAACAGAAGAAAGTGGTTGGCTATTTTAACTGCACACATCTTCATGCACCAGAGGGCAAGTGAAATGTTTCTGATCTTGCCATTTTCTATGAGAAAACAACAAGAAGTTAGGTCTGCGATAGCTGATTTGTGTTTTCTTTCATCAGGTGAAGGGGAAATTCGCTGTGAGCAGTTGAACATGTTGACCAAGTGGATTGGCGATTTTCAAGCTGCTAATAGAGAGCCAGACGAGGATGTTGTTTTTGATGTACTCTGTGGAGATTTTAACTTTGACAACTGCTCACCTGGTGTGTCTCCGATAACAATTGTCAATTCTTTTGTCATATAATATGTATGTATTTTTGGATAGCATCTTAACCAAAAAGTTATTTTTTTTAAATTATACGTTTTCTTTTTGATTAGATGACTCCCTGGAACAGAATCACTGTCTGTTTGAGGAATACAGAGATCCTTGCAGGGCTGGGCCTGGAAAAGAGAAGCCCTGGGTCGTTGGTGCGTACAATTTTAAACCTTCAGACTGTAGTAAATACTGCATACACAAAAGACAAATGATGACAATTTATTGGGTATTTCACTGATTTGCATCTAAAGGTACTCTGCTGGAGCAGCCCACGTTGTATGAAGATGATGTAAAAACACCAGAAAATCTACAAAGGTACACTCAGTTCCACTTTGTTAAGCTTCTGTAGAACAGTATTGCTAATGTGTACTAATGTGGTGTGCTCTGAAGCAAGATTAATTGGTTAGCAAAGTATGTTGAGTCTAAAGCCAGAGTTTTCAGTGTCATGAAGGTGGCTCTCTTTTAACCTTGCTGGATCGCTATGGTAACTTATGCTCCACACCTAACAGGGTCTGAACGTTTTGGTCAGAGTCTCTGATTAAATTGGCTGTAACGAGCGCCACTCTTTAATCAGCTCTTTTCGTGACTACATGTATATAATAGATAGAAATTCTCAGCAGTTGGAATACCTTATATATGCAAAGTTGCAGAGCTGTTTGTTAGTAATGTCGCTGAATGAAACTGTGTAATGTAATAACAACAGCACAAACTGTATGCATTGCTGCAGCAACCTACATTCATTCATTTGAAAATGCAGAAAATATATTTTTCTTGTTTGCTTCAAGTCATAATAACAATTTAAATGTACTGCTGATCAGGAATGGTTAAGCAAATACAGACTGCATTTGATGATGTTTTTATGCTTGATGCTCATTTGCTGCAAAGGCTGTTTTGCAAACACCGATTAGAAAAATGATTAGTCTATTGTTGAGCCAGCTCATGCAAAGAAAGTCTGGCTATGTTGAGCTTTCTTTGTTGTACAGCCTCCAAAACTTCTCCCTTACTGTTTATTCACTGAATGTGGGCTGAAGATCTGTCTTCTCTGTGTGTCTGTGTACTCTGTGTAGAACTTTGGAGAGAGAGGAGCTGAGGAAGCAGTATATCTCCCCTCCTGTTCCTGCAGAGGACACTCCGTTGGTTTACCCTGAGACTGGCCAGCCATGGATCGGACGTCGGATCGACTACATCCTGTACCGTGAAAGCTCCATTGCAAAGCACTGTCGAACAGTATGTGTCCCTGTGTGTTTTTAGTGTGTCCTATATTTAGTCTTCTCCTCCTGTATTTCCTCTGTCTCTTTGAAGTTACAAACATTTGCATATGGCAAAACTACAGACAGTCAGCTCTCACAGAAACACAAGTTATTGACAATTAAGAAACATGCACTTTCTTTGTCTCCATCCAGGAAATTGAAGAGATGACTTTTATAACCCAGCTGGCTGGCCTCACGGACCATATTCCTGTGGGCTTGAGACTGAATGTAACTATGGACTCTGACTGTGCTGATGAATGAGGACTAAAGTGAACACAGCATCACCTTCAAACAAAGGGAACAAAATATACAAAAATGTACATTTTCTGATCTAGTCTACAGACACAACAATGTTTTGTTTACATACTTGAAACTAGAATGTACTGACAAATGAGATTATACCTCAGGAATCATAGATTTTATTGGAATTTTATATTGTTTACAATTTTATACATTGAGGTGTGTTCAGAGAGGAGATATTGATTTTGTAAAACAATATATTTGTAGGATTTTTCACTCAGGAATTTTTCCTACAGAAATAAATACAAATAATTAATTTTATAGTATGTCTGTTGCTTTTTAATTTGCCATTATGAGTTGCATAACATGACTGCTATCTGATATAGTGACACATCATAAGTCATTTACGACTTAAAACATTACAGACATGATGACAATTCAGTCACTGCATGCGAGCAGGTTTGACTTTATACATCTGCTTCTCAGGGACATTTTACAAAGCAAGATGAGCGAGCATGGCCTCACAACTTGAGTGTGTAAAATATCCTGAGACATTTTGTCATCAGCAGATATCAGACAGCATCTGCTAGTGTCAGATCTCTAAGACAAGCCTTTATTAATCCCACAACAGGGAAATTTGGAGTATTACAGCAACAAATGGATTGCAAAACAGGAAGAAGCATCAATAATAAAAAAGAATAAGAACAATATAAAAAAGAAAAAGACTCAGTTATAATGACACCATTGCACATAGGAAATATTGATATTGTATAGCTGAAATTATTTATACCTAAATAAAATATAGACATTGCACAGTATGAAACGATACTATACCTGAGTATATTGATATTGCAGTTATTGTTATTGTACAGTTGGTTAACATTTTTTTTTTTTTTTTTTACAGTGAATTAGTGTAAAAACTAATATTAAAATTAACATTGATGTTTTGTTTCACATATAGAAATCTGACAAAGATTTAATTACAAGACAATTTAAATACATCACACAATCCTCTAGTTTACCAAATCAAGACTTCTGAAGCCAATATCGTTGTCGCCTGTAGGGGGTGCTATTCTCTTCTTTTGTAGGCTCAGAATCAAAGAAGAAGAAGCCATATGGACCAATCAAAAGGCAAGGACGAGGGGTACTTCCTGTTTTTAGCCCTTGATAAACTCGTGGATGTCTCTAGCTTTTATATTGTGATGTTAGACCAGTTAAAAAGATGAATAACATGATTCTAAGTCACTGTAAGAAACTGGTGTCACCGGTGTTTAAAAGCAGAGTTTTACTGGAGCGAACCGGTGTTTTAAGAAGCGTCTGTTCAGTCGCCGAAGCTCGTTGTCACAGTCCGTGTTTGTCTCGATGTTTAGCAGCTAATTTATCCTCATGCCAGCGTTTGCTTCATGTGAACAGCAGCCAGTTACACTCAAAGAGATTTTATTCAGAGGTGTTTAGTCAAAGCGGTAATTCAAAGAGCAGCACTGGCGTGTTTCAAGAGGAATCACATGAGCTGGACAGAGACAGCAGTCAAAGTAAGTAGAAGTCGATTAAAATATGAACGGATCCATAGACAGACTACTCGGCAGATGTTTTTTATTTTTTTTATATATAACTGATTGATATATTAAGTTATTAGTAGTTATTATATGAAAATAAAGATTTGATAATTATAGCTTATTAAGTTATATGTAACATGTTCCTTGTCCTTTTCTTGTCTGGATTATAGTAAACTGAATTAAAATTTTCTGGTACTCGATGGACAGAAAATGTTGGATTGTAATATAAATATATAATGGCAACAAATTTGTGAATTTATTAGTAATTAGAATATTGTTTCAGGACATAAGGGGGATTATATATTTTTAAATGTGAGGATTTTCTGCTTTTGATTACAATATATGATAATAAAACTGAAATTATAGTTGCACCAAGTATTTTTTCATTATCGGTTATTATGTCGTTCATTTTCTCAATTAATGGTTTAGTTATTTGGCCCATAAAATTACAGAAAATAATGATCACTGTTTCTGACATCTTCCTTTGTCCACAACACAAAGATATTCAGTTTACTGTTCCAGAAGACCAAACAAACAAACAAACAAACAAACAAACAAACAAAACCTTTCTCACATGCAATAGACTAAATGATTAAGTGAATACCTTTGGGTTTTGTTCATTAAAAAAAAAAAACTAACTAAAATTTTAAGATGTTCCCAACATTGTTTTTATTATTGTTTTCTAGGTCAATAGAGTAATCATGTTTGTCTAGAATTGTCCAAAATAGTGAAAAGTTCCCAGAGCCTGAGGTGACACATTTAAACATCTTATTCTGTCCAAGCAACAGTCCAAAACCCAAATGTTACTATCACTTAACATAAGCTGTAATCAGTATGTGTGTGGCGTTTTGCCACAGCCAGAATCTCTGATGCTAGAGAACAGTGTTATGGGTAACTTGCACATCTGTGAAGGCCCTATTGATGCTGAAAAGTACATAAAGGTTTTGGAGCAACATATGCTGTCACCAGGAGGACGTCTTTTTCAGGAACTTTTATGGAATTGGGGTTGGTATTTTCTGTCATTTGACTAATCAGTTAATCATTTCAGATTTAGGAATTGTGATTGTTTTTTCAAGGTTTTCTGATGGTTTGCAGACTGAACAATTAAGTGATTCCTCAGGAACATAATTGGCAGATTAAAGGATAATGAATAAGTTGTTAGTTGCAGCATTAGTTGCTGTAATGGATGAGGTCCCTCAGTCACTATGCATTGCTTTAGTTATTGTGTGTGACAGCAATTCTCAGTTGACTACCATGCAATGAGTAGAAAAAGACTGACTGTGGAACTCGCATACTGTCAAGCCACATTTATTGCTTGAATATTTTCAGACAAAATGTTTGACCCTTGTTTTTTCTCCAGGATCCTCTGAGACCTTCTCTCTCGATGTGCTGGTGTCTCTACTGCGTCAGGAAAACGCAGTGGACATCTGTGTGATTAAAGTGCCGGAGGAGATTAAATACGCAGAGTACTTCATTGTTGTCAGTGGTGTATCAGTGAGACACCTCCGTGCAATGGGACTTTATGCCATTAAAGTGGTAACTAACACACATCTTCTCATTGTTAAATCTTGATATGTGTGACTTGTTTGTTTTCAAAACTGATGCAAAGGATGATTTTCCTCCAGTACAAGTTTCTGAAGAAAGACGGAGAACCGAATGTCAAGATTGAAGGAAAGGATTCAGAGGACTGGATGTGTATTGACTTTGGTATGTATGTAAAACATCTTGTCATGTCCAGTTCAGACAGCTTTTTACATTAACTTATGCTTGTCAGTAGAGTTGCCAGCATTCACTTTCCTGCTCCTTTGTCTGTTTCAGGAAACATGGTTGTACACTTTATGCTACCAGAGACCAGGGAAACGTTTGAACTGGAGAAACTCTGGACTCTCCGCAGCTATGACGAGCAGCTGAAGAGCATGCCTGCTGAGACGCTACCAGAAGACTTCATATATGATGTTGAAGTCAAAAAGTGACAACACAAGACAAACTGTCTAAGTTGTGCACAGACTTAAGTACTACTTTCTAACTTTCGATGCTTCCTGTTCTCCCCCCGTGAGTTGTCACTTAAATTATTGGACAAAAAACATTAAAAATTTAAATGGACTAATCTCTCATACAGCAGCTGTGCTGTAGCAATCACAGCCGCCTTCATATTGATTCACTGTATACACCTTTCTTCTTTGTATTATTTGACCATTATAGGGAATCAAATGAAATATGTAAAAAGTGTTTGAATGTTTTTTGAGGGCACTGAAGAAACTGTCTTTTAACATATTCTGAAAGTTGAAAATAAATTATTTTAATATCATTATAGATATCTTTGAATTATTCTCCAAATATTTCCTTTTCTTTATGACAGTGTTTTTACTCAGCCACATTTACTGCAAAATAAATATTGACTCTGATGACATTAATTTTAGTTGTGTGCAGGCATGTAAATATATTAATTATAAAAGTTTGAACACTTTTTCTCTGTCTCTCTGTAAATGTGGCCTTTTTAACATTTGAACTAACCAGTAGGTAAATGAGTATTCAAATCCTGAGTAGAAATCCTGCATACAAAATTCAAGCAGTAATTTTTCTGTAATTATTTAAACTAGAACAAAGAATGGTCCCATTCTCCTTTTTGTTAAAATGGCTGACATCTTAAATATAATTATTGACCTAAAAATGTTGTGGAGATTATGACATCTCATCAAAAAGAAACACTGGAACTTCAAAGTTGTACCGAAGCACATTACTATAGAAAGTTCACATTCTCACCTGCCAACCACAGTTCCCAGTCAGTGAGCGGTTTGTTGTCTGCAAAGAGCAAGTTACATTCTCTAAAAAAACAATTATGTGGGGTGAACAAAACAAGTCATTCCAGTTTAATCTTTCAACCAAATCAAAAAAGCCAATTCCTCCTTCCTGGAAAAGAGAAGTTGTTGGCCAAAGCATCAGTCACTCACTCAGCACTTGTGTGTGATAAAAGATTGCTTTGGAAATTGGTGACACACAGGCAGATTGGTCAGGACAAATCAAAGCGTGTCTGCAGTCTGCAATTGCAGTCTGGCAAATAACCAGCATTCAGGGGACCACTGTATGCTAAATTGTACTGTATGTTTTGACCACGTTATGAAACCAGTGTGTTTTAAGATTTTTCCATCATTGGGGTTTCAACACACATTTGAAGTTTCTGTTGTGAAATCACACTGAAATACACTGATAAAGTATGATTTGAAGATTAAAAAGTGCAGTTAAATACCTGTATTTCTGTGGGGATTTAGAGCCTGAAGGAAGTACAACAGATACTACATGAATGCATGCAGACGCACACATACATACACACAATACCGTCAGAACGTCCTTGCAAGTGACCATCCCACTCCATTGACTTTATGCAAGTCATGCTGGATCTGAGCATTAGCTAAATGTAAAAATGCAATGAAGCGGGAGATGCCTACACAGAGCCTGACACGACTTGGTATTTGTGCGTTGTGGCTTGTGGTCTCAACAGCTTCACATAACTGGCTTTCCAGCTTTACAAAATGAAATGCAACTATGTGGGTGTCAAATTATTGATCGTACTGAAATATTTATAGTTAAACAAAAGTCAGACTGTCAGGTAACTATCTGCACTGAACCATTTGCATGCTATTTAGAAAAGATGGTGGGATATGTGTGAGATTGTACAAAACCAATTAACACAATCCTTTGCTTAAAGGGAAAGTTCGCCCCCAAATCAAAAACTTTTTTGTCTTATCTGTAGTGTTATCTAGAATGTTTTGGTGCGCCGAGTTTTGGAGGTATCAGCTGTAGAGATGTCTGCCCTCTCTCAAATATAATGGAACTAGATGGCACTCAGCTTGTGGTGCTCAAAGTACTTTTTATTTTTTTCTATGGTAGAAAGAAAAAAGTTACTATGTGACACTGCTCAGAACAAGGTCTGGATTATCTTGAGTAACTGGGTCTTGATTTCTGATAAGAGGTATTGCAGTTTTATTTTTGTGTTGCTAAGATGAGTGACATCTAGTTCTATTATATTTGAGAGAAGGCAGACATCTCTACAGCCAATGTCTCCAAAACTCGTCAAACAATCTAAACGGATAAATAATGCTACAGGCCAGGGGACAAATATGTGTTTTTGATTTTGTGGTGAAATGTCTCTTTAACCATAGGACCTTTTATGTCATAAACTGAATTAAACCAGCTTCTCTCTACTTAGCAAAATTAGCAAAATGACTCTGATGTGAAAATTCAAATGAGTGAAAACAAAAAGATTAGTTTTTAGTTTGATACTGGGGCTAATGCTCTCATTAGCTGCACAGACATTTTACCAGCTGCTGTGCAGCCATTAATGACCATGGTGTTAATAAACTCTGATGGAGGAGCTTGTGATAAAAAGGGAGATTAGTTAGCTTTTGGAAACAGCAGTATCTGTCTTGCATAGTCAATTTATTGCTGTGTAAGGTACAATAAGAGGCACAAACCTGTTCATTTCGTTGCACGTAATTGGACTTAATCGAGTGCAAACATACAGTATGGAGCTTATTTGCAAATATAATTCTGTCAGTGTATTTGCATGGAAACCTTACATTGCACAGAGAAAAGAGTAAATTAATCCATAGCTGTTATTACTCCCTGCTATGCAAGTGGTTGGAAATAAATAATTTAGTTCTACAACCCCCAAACAAGACTTTCTGCTTAAATCCTCTGAAAAGCCTCCTCTAAAAGCTCATCTCCCTGCTATGCTGTTAGTGGTCTAATATTATTTTTGTAGTCTAAAAACAAATAGAAGAAGTGAGTATTTAGGTTCTTTGATATCAGTCTGTGTCTTGCAGGTGGGTTGGCACTTGGCTGCAGTCCTTGGTGCTCTCCCAGTGGAGGGTGTTTATGACAATTATTACCAGAGAGCACATCAACCGTATCAGACATGACACTTAAAGGACTCTCTGTGTTTTATCCACCTGGACCTCATTTGTCAACAAGGAACGACACAGACTGAGTATTTAAATGAGGCATTTATTACCGACCACCCTCCATACAGCAGATCCATTATTTCAGAAATAAAGGTGATAAATAGTTCTTAATCAACACCATGACTCTAAGAAAATGTATGACCAGATAGTAATATCAACAGAAAAATAAACACAACAAATAAAATGAATTAAAATAGCTCCACACTGTATAAGAAAAATCCTTAGCATACCTTATAAATATAAGATACATACATACATGTATCTCTAGAATATCTGAGTATCTACTGGATACACAATATAAAGAATATGCAAAAACACAATATACTAAAATATAAATATAGGATTATATACAGGATACATTAGACGAGTGTTCAAAGTTATAATTCTCCTATGCTCCTTGAGCTGCTCTTGATAGAGGAACGAGTCACCGCTGTGAAGAAACAGATGGAAAAACAATATTCGCTGCATGTTCAATTCATTTCTAATTTAATCGTGTTTTATTACTTTGCTCTCTACAAATGTTGGAGTGTTCATCTCGATTCGTATTGATCGTCAACAGGATAGCTTGAGAGTCGTGCTTTGATGCATGGTGTCTACTGAAATCATTGTTAAAACACTTTTTGCTGAATGAAGTAAGTCATTCTGGTGTAAAGCCATCCAGACATTTGATGGATAATGTGAGAAAGTTTTTGTGTGCCGTTGCTATGGAGTTCTTATACAACTGTCACAGGAAACAACAGCACCAATCTGCTGTCAAATTTCAGCAAAGTGTTCTTCAAAGAAAATAGTTGCCATTAAAGTTATCTTACCATTTTGGGGCTGAAGGCTTTTTGTGCCCTCTATCATCTGGAATCGAAAATGAATGGGTTTGAGCAATTTACTGCCCGTTCTCGTAGGATTTAGTGTAATTTGGACGTATGCTAGCTGGTTTGGCCAGAATGGTTTTGTTATTGTCTTAAGACAGATATGTGTCAGTCAGTGGTGTTTAAAGTGGAGTTATTGTGCCACTGTTATGCATTCATATAGATTAGACACATGAGAAGAGAATGCAAAATAAACAGATCAGTTAACAAGAATTTAACCCTTCAACCCTTAAGAACATCTGACTCAATCACATATTCTACAAGGATTATTGAAGGAGAAATCTGTAATATATTTACTGTATGAAATCATAAAATGACCATTAATGACCAGATTAAGGAAACGTTACGGCCATGGTGTCCTTTGAAATTTACATTCCAGGCTGGAATAACTGTTCGGATTAATGGTGAGTGTTTGCCGAATGAGTTTATGAGTTGTAAGAACTCCTTAATAAGCTTTTAGAAAGAGTAGATGTTTATAACGTCACTGAACTCAAGTTCCACAGTGTGTTTTTAGATCAGTGTGCTTTTGTTTTCAGGATAACAGGCCAAGCTTTACATTGACAGACAACTGACAGTTATAAACCACTGATCAGCTTTCAGTGTAGGACTCATCATTGCTTGTTATCGTCAAATTACAATGTTGTGCTCTTTTTGTGCTACTGCAGTGGAGGAGGAGGAAACAACTCCTTTCAACCATAGACCATATATTAAATATATAAACATATAATATATTTCAAGCTATTTAATATACAGTCTATGGCTCCAACTCACTATTTGGACTGCTGTACTCATTTTTGGATATGTATTTGTTACATATTGCTCAACATTATACCAATATCCTGCAGAAGTTTGATTATATATTTCAGATTATTCATGCGTTATTAAATTGAAGAATGTTTTAGTTTCTTGATGGAGACCCCCTCTGCATTTCTCTGTAAACCAAAACATCATCTTTCCAAACACCTGGGGAATTCTAACATATTTCAATTTAATGGGAAAACAACAGACCATCATAAGCCATCTGAGGCTACACATCATCGATTTTATTGAAACTTATCACGCTGCTTATGACTCTTAAGTAGACTCTCTGCATTAATGAAGGTTTGTCTCTGCTTGTGCCAGTACTTTCTCAACATCACTGCACTTAATAATTAAAAACTTCTTTTTTGAAGAGAGGGGAAATTTGCTGTGATCAGATGCATTCTTTTCTACCCTTCAAACATTTAAGGTCTTATGGCTGCAGTTGACAATTTTTATTTTATCAATTAATCTGTCAGTCCTTTTTCTTGATTAATTTTAATTGTGTGGTCCATAAAATGTGGTGACAAAATGTTGACCAAAGCTCAAAGTGACATCTTCATATTTGAAAGAACTGAAAGAGAGAATTTGAAAGAAATATTGAAAACGATTTACTGATTATAAAAATAGTTGCAGATCAATTTGATTATTGACAACTAATCAGTTAATCGACTAACCTTTGCAGCTTTACCTTCTAGTGTACTTAATGCACTACTTAATGTATATTTAATGTGCCTCTATAAATTTAAGTGTAATTAATCTCATTGTTTGCTGTAAATTAGTTTAAAACCACAAAATTGTTATTTATAGTGTAATTCAGGAATTATTACCCCCTCAAAGCACACATGTTGACTATCAGCAGTAAATTTCTAATGCAGTTAAGTTTAACATGTTAAAAAACACCATTTTCTTTCATTCAATTCGTTTCACTGTCTACACATTGAGGGATTACTAAACTAATGAGGCAATGGATATTTCTCAGGAGGACCCTAAAACTGAATGAAATCTCCCTCCCTCCCATCTGACATACACTCTATAAAACACGGCAATGCTGGGAATCTGACAGAGGTGCCTTGAACAGCGAGAAAACAGACTGCAGCAGTGTTACATTATAATGTAAGCAAAGTTTTTATTTCTCATCTTTTAACTGGCACATTTTCTGTCTCAGACTAAGTAATGTTGGACTTAGTAGCTTTTATAGTTGAATATCACTCCAATATGGAGCTCTTGTTTCTGATTTTGGCATTGTGACATTGTTGGATAATAATTTTTCATTTTCCTTGTGATCCAGGACTCGCTCCAGGGCTGTGATGTCGCTGACCGCTCTGGCTCTCTGCCTGCTGGCGTGTATTCACCCTGGCTTAAACGCATATCCAGTCAAGCCTGCCAGTCCCCGTGAAGGTGCACCCCCTGAGGAGCTCGCCAAATATTACTCTGCACTAAGACACTACATCAATCTCATTACAAGACAGAGGTTAGTTATTCAATTTCTATAAAATACTGTAAGTTTTTTGAAACCACATCCAGTGAAGTACTGATTTGTCACTTGACTCTTTTTGATACATAGGTATGGGAAAAGAGACACTCCAGATACTGTATTTTCAGATGTGTTGATGAGGGAGAGCACAGAGAGTATTCCAGGATCAAACTATGTCAGGTGATTATCTCAAAATTACACAGCTAAGTTGCTTATTATATATTATTGTTTTACTAATTTCTGTGGCCTATGTCAATTTTCATGCAATATAATCTGTAGTATAAAAGATGTACAAGTAAATACCAGAAAAATACAAAGAAACACAAAATCTAGTGTAATTCAATACAGCTGTCGTGCAATAAATCTGTTCTTGTGCAGCTGATAATGTCAAAGAAGTGTTGATTTATAGGCTGTAGTTAGTGGTCGTATTGTATTGATTCTTATTAAGAGATTTTTCAAATACACTGTTCTCCTCTTACATAGTTTTAAACTTTTTTACTTTAATGTAGAATCAGTAGGACTTGTCTGAGCTGCCTGTAAACACACCAGAAAGGTACCAATTGTTGAGTCAAATTAATATTGATGTTTTGGGTTGGTAAAGCGCCCCGAGCGCAGTAAAATAATCGGAAAATAAGAAAATACAGGCAGAGGCCAGGCGGTCTGCAGATACAGCCATCACCCTTACTGATGTACTTAATGCTAACTTAACTTTTTTTTTTTTTTAAGGAAAATGACACATACCATGCCTTTAATATCCTGTTCCTCCTCATGTTGTAGGTATGATGGGCTGCCACTGTGGTGATGCTGCTGCAGCTGTCATATCCAGACTGAGTTCACCTCTGCCATGTCTGTTACTAACATGAACTGAACTTGTGTTGCATGAAATAAACATTGTGATTTGCAAACACTTGAATTTGTAATGTTTCCAGTGCTATTATGACACATTTTTAACTGTAATCTTACTGACTTGGCTTGACAACTGTACTGTCACTAACTCGCCCTTCTCATATAGATGTGTCTTATGTTGCATTCACTGATGGAGTAACAGCACTCTCTACTGGTGGACGACCATCTAATCTAATTTTTATTTATTTATTTTTTTCATGTGGGGCAAATAAACCTATATTTGTTGCTAATGCTCTATTTGGGAGAGAGTAAAATAGAAATTAGCTGTAAATTGAGTACACCACAGTGTTTCGTTTATTGCACTTGTTATATGAAGCCTGCTGAGATGTACCTGCACCCTGCCTGAAAACAGATTAACAGTTTAATCCTATCAAGTGACCTGGATACATCAAAAGCGAATTGCGTAACACTGACAATTTGGTTAACTCTGTTATGACACCTGGTCCAAGCTACTGGTTCTTTGCACCAGCAATTCTGGTTCTCTGTAAGGAGCTTCAAGTGAAGCTGAACTGATTTGGTGAATGGTGCTTCATGCTGACCCGTTTATGGGTGGTGCAAATTAGATTATTTGCAGCCAGATGTGGGTGTAGTATATCACAGGTGCCATTAAAGGTAGTAAGATCTACAGTGTATCTTCCTCATGGGGTAAGTGTAACCTCAAAATTTGATTCTTAGCTTTATTTTTGTAATGCAGCATCTATTGATTTGGTGCGTGATGTTTTGCCAGCTACAGAAGACAAAACTCTTACTACTGGTACACTGCCACTGAATAGATTCAGTGAAGACGTTTAATTTTCCATCTAATTTTGGCCAATTTTTAAACTTCATAACTACAGATTTCAAGTCCTGGTAGATGGATAAGGTGAGCACAGTCAAAGGAATTTATAGTGACGTAATAGTGAAACTGGGCTGTAAACTCTCAATATTGCAGTGAGTGTGTACAGTCTACCATCAAAAGCAGCCAAAGGGTATTTCACATTTATATTTAGGGGTCATTGAATTTGATGGGCAAACGATGTTTGATTAAACCGTGGATGCAGTTTGTCACCACACACCTTTTCTCAACTGCCAGTAGCTATTTATTTTAGAATTGATATGGGTGGGCTGTGCAGGATTTCAGAGGGTTAGAAAGGCGTTGGATGTTATTAGCATACCGCTGTCTGTCTGGACGGGGAACAACTGAGGGAAGGGGCGCAGGCAGCAGCCGCACTGGCGATGCACTAACAAGTTACTATTGCGCAAGGGATCTGCGAATTAGGACACTCTGAAATGAAGGGAAGGATGAAACCGTGACTGGATTATACCGATTAAATTAGGTAAAGTATCATTCATTCATTTTACAAAACAGTGAAGTAACGGTCTCATCATGGGACCCTCTAGTTTCTCGGCTATCACTGCTCCGCCAGTTAACGTTAGCTAGCTAGCCTGAACCACATGATGCTACTCTTAGCTTGCAGCTAGCGTTAACTGTACCTCATTGCTACAACTGATTTACAACTGAACATTAACCCGCAAAGTTATCTGGGTTAATTTGGGTGGCTTCTTTGTTAGTGTGTGGTAACGGCAATTTGACATGTAAAGATTCTTTACATATATAAGCGCAGTGTTTGCTACCAATCATTAACATTGCTAACCTGCTAGCAATGGCGACCGTGTCTAGAAGGGAAATGTATATTTGTGAAGCTCTCGCGAGATTTAAGCGCGTTATTGCTTCACTGTGCACCGTGCACTAAATGTATATAATTTATGACTCGACGAAGGTGTGGTTAATATCTTGGTAGCCTGAGGGACAGAAAACATTTCATTGAGGTTGGGGGAAAGATCATGGTTTGGGTTAGAACTGTCACCCTCGCGAGATTTCTCGTCGGTCTGGGGTTCCCTTTTACGTACGACCAGCGATAGCTAACACTAACGGGAACGGGACGGTCACGGGTGGAATTAACGCTAAGAAGGACCTGTCAGCATGTGGCCACAGTTAAACATGCTTCTAATGATATTTCATCGATGCTTATTAGCGCTAAAATTAGTGTTACTGCCCGCTAATTAGATACCAAGGGCTAGTTATCACTTAAGCTAAGTTACCTCACATTGGAAGTGGTTACACGTGCCCACTGCGTGTGTAGCTTGACAAACTTTAACCAGTGCAGCCAGCAACACGTTTCTTGAAGGCTCTTTTTGACTTAGCTCCACTTATTGTTTCTTTAGTGTTCCTCAATGAAGATAGAACCACTAATTAGGAACTTATCTGTCGTCAAGCTTCACTTCCCACGTAGCTGCTCCTCGTCATGTGTTTGATAAAGAATGAACGAGTGTAGGCGGTGTTTCAGTCTCATGCAACTGAGTGCTTTTTGCCTCAGCTGAGACCCATTCAAGACTGGCTGAAAGGAGAATCGTGAATATGACAGCAAAATGTCGAAGGTAAAACCCCTGTATCTTAAAAGTTTGAAAGCCTGTAACACATAAGTTACCAAAGTTATGTAATATTATCATATGTATCCCATATTTAACATAATATATGACCTACAGTTAGGTTTAGACTGGTTTTATCTAAATTACAGCCTGACCGATGCTGGATTTTTAAGGCCCATATTGATGTTGGCAGAATGTATTGGCTTATATCTGTTTATTTTGTAAAAACTCATAACATTAAATGACAATACTGATATGGATCCCTTAGCTTTTAGATTAGCGACTAAGATTAATACTGAGCAGTAGGGTAGGTACCATTAGGATACCGACAGGATACTAACACAGCTTATTGATACTCTTTTTTGATACTAATCAGCATAATTTGGTAGGGGGAAAAAAGCAAAAATGACATGAAAAAATTCAACAGTTTTCAGCTTTTCTGCAGAAGTGACAGGGCGAATTGCTATTTTTCTCCTCTGTTATTGTATTTAGCTGCATTTTCATTTAAGTTTTGCCCTGACAGCAATTTTTTTCTCAGGTATATGTATTAAGTTTTGGATTTTTGTGAAAACACAAATAACAAACAGCTCAGCAGAAACATTGGCCTACACAATCGACATTAATAATAGTTATAAAAATGCATGGGTGCTCTTTAGAAAAATAAATAGTTAAAATAAAATCCAACATACAACAGCCAAAGTTCAGATGACAAAGGGGGCATTGTAATTACAATATCATAAGCACAAAAGGGGCGTGGGGATGGATCCACAGTCAGTCAAATACAATGTTTGCAAGTATTGAAGCCACCGCGGAGGTATGGAGTCCATATTTTCATAAACTATCCTTTAGATGAGTGGAGTAGGCAAGTCAAGTATTAAATAGGAAAACATTCCAATATTATCTTATGCCAGTTTGCTTTAGAAGGAGGTTTGTCCTTTATCCATGATAAAAAGATGTTCTTTCTGGCAGTATATGCAAGGATACTGTACAGCCTGTGAGAACTAATACCAACAATTGGATCATGACTCCGATGCCTGGGTTCATACACAAAGATGTACCAAATATTTTTTCCATGTCTTGTATAATGTCCATCCAATATACTTGAATTTTGGGACAGGACCACTCGCAATGAGTGTAGGTCCGCACAGAGATTTTACATTTTAGACACAAAAGGGAAACCTGATGCTTCATTTGTGTCTTTTCTGTTTATGTAATGTTATATAAATGCAGATAGCAGTATTGTTTGTCCAGGAGCTTATTAATACTTCTGTACTGACCTGTCAGGAGTTGATAACAGCTGCCAGTTGTCAATACCCATCCCTACTCAGCACGACATTTTACAGTTGAAAAATAGTGATGCCTGATTTATCAATCTACTTCTAATTTAAATATTTCCTCAAAGGTATGATGAGATCAAAACACAATTGCCCAAATGACCTTAGTCTAATTTGTGACAGAACGGTGTTTTTCCCAGTGTATCTCCCGTGGGTATTTAAAATTAGGAATGTGTGGGTAATTGAAATTAATTGTCCTAGATGTATTTTAAAAATTACTTTAATTAAATGTTGAGCTCCTTGTGTCACATTTAATTAATTACACATTTCTGAAGGATGCATCTTCCTGCATATGGAATGTGCTTTGTATAATGCAGGGCAGCTGCAGAACAGTAAGAAACTGCTGGTGGCAACAACTTGAACAATCTCCCCACTAATTTTGTGAAACAAATTAAAATGAATATTTTCTTGTAGTTATAGCTTTTGATCTTTTAATCCACAGAACACAATGAATCCTCTAAACTGTTGCTCTTTGGTAGGTGAACTTTATCTGACTTGGTGGTAGTAGTGAGTCTTTTCAAACACACTTTGGTCATGTGATTGACTTGGCCAATCATAATGGCTGCATTACAATACTACTGAATGAACAGGAGAAGTCTGGGCATGAAGGCAGGTTGGGGTAGAGAGGAGTTCACTCACACCAGCATGAGCTGCTTTCATGGATAATTTCACCAAGTAATAATAATAATAATATGATTTTTTTTCTTTCCATCCCGTTTTTAGTCAGTTCCAGATGAGTGTTCTGTAGAAAACGTGGGGCTCTGTGTCGCAGCGCTGCACTGATGATTTGAGCGCAGTTCCCAGGTGAGTTTCCTTGTTCTTTTTGGATGATTATCTGCCTGTTTGCTGCCTTTGTTGACATTGTGTTCATGGAGAACAATGTTGCATTTATGATGTTTATACAGTTACAGTTAAATCGGGCTGCCTGTGCTCAAAAAGCCCATACTTCTGTTTGTCCACCTACCCACTGAGGCATTGGCAGAGCTGTTTTTTCCTCACTCTGTTTGGAGATCATGTTTGCACAGAGTCCCCTGGGGCCTCCCTGTGTGTGGCTGGCACAACCTTTAGCCAGAAGGATGGGATACTCATCCTTTGTCATTCAATGGCTGTCTTTGTCGTTCCCTTATTTCATAAGAGCCCTCTGTACTAACGTGCATGAAACACTGAGACAAACAAATGTTTTCTGTGCTATTTTGTGCCTCATACTTCAATACTGTGTCTGCATTTGTTCAACAACAACACAGTAGTAAGTGTCAGCTTGTTCATGACATGGCTTTTTCTGTATTGTGATCTTAGCATACAAGAATACTGACTTGAGTGGGTCTGCTACCTTCTCCAGCCCTCCAGTTGCTCTGGTTTCTGTAAGCGGGCAGTTGGGTGGCTTTTGGCCGTGTTAAGAGAGTATCACCGTCCTGAACTGAGGAATATTAAACATGACTGTGGCCAATGCAAAGTCTGGCACAGGTAAGCTGTCACAGACTAAGTCCTACTAAGCTTTTGTACAGGGACTCTTGCAATGTTGAGTGAAAATGTGACATTTCGTTACCATTTGAATGTGCCCACTGCCCGGAGATAGTTGTGTGGGTGAGTTTGCTGCTGCGTCTGAACTTTCATGCATCCCTCTGTGAAATACAACAGCCACACTTGGCAAAACAAAATCACATGATGTACTTACAAAATAGCAATATGTGTCAACTTCCGTAGAGACTGCATTTATTTCTGAATTGTCCTGTCAGATCTCAGACGCTGTCTACTTCTATTTTCAAACTATCTGGAAGAAAAAAGGGGAAATTGACTGCTTATTCTGCTAAAAAAAATAAAACCGAAGGCATGGCAGACCATATTTTAATGGAAAGATAATTACCAGGAGGCACAGAAAGGTATATGATTAATTTATTGTGTTAAGTTGGCTGATTAATCAAAATCAGCTGTATGCGTCAGGATTTTTGGCTCCAGCTTCTTGCTGTTTGGTCTCTGCCTCTACAAGGCAGATCTGTTAGTAGAACAATCCCTTTGTGACTCTGTGCTTGTTGCTGCTGCTGCAATGCAAAGTAATGGATGTTCTCTGTGAATTGGCCCATTGATTGACTGTCCACTTATTGTTCTGGCCTTGTAAGCTCTTACTATGAGCACATAGTTGTGTTTTTTTTTTTTCATCAGAGCCTTCATTGGCTCAGAAATTTTAAATTATTTTCATTATTACTGGCACTTCTGAGTATTTGTGACCAACATTTCTGCCTACGTTCATAAAGTGGTAATTTGCACGCTCAAAAGAGGCTTCTTCTCAGTCCAGTCCTTGATGTGTTTTTTCCCCCTCAGCCATGCAGCAGGTACTAGACAACCTGAAAGACCTACCACCAGGCTCAGGAGCCAAAGACATTGACCTAATTTTCCTCAAAGGCATCATGGAGAGCCCCATCGTCCGCTCCCTTGCTAAGGTAAGAAACACACTCCCTCAGACTACACCAGTACTAAATACTACACACACACACACACACACACACACACACACACACACACACACACACACACACACACACACAGTTGAAATATCATTAGCTATAGTTGAGAGGAGGAGCAACTGTTAATGTGAGCCTGAAGAAATGAAGGTGTCGCATGTCGCCACACGTCCAAGATGATGACTAACTCTGCTGGCAGTGTATCTTGTCTGTCTCAACAACATATTTTAATCAGGTAGGCAGTTGGCAAATGCTTATTGTGGGCTGGAAGGAGAAACTGTTTAGGCTGATGTCTCGCTTTCTCTTCAACATACACAGTTTTTCTCATTTTGTTTATTATGCTTATTTCAGTGTATTTTCTAATACCAATTTGGCAAAACAGATGGTTTATTAACACAAACAACTTATGCACATTCCATGATTGAAAAAGGAGCAGGATGAAGATAAATCTTACATTACAAGCCCATTTCTTTGTGATAACATAACATAAATGCAGATGGCTGTTTTGTTTTCACAGATCACATAAAAAACTTAAACAGTACATCATCAAATACAGTCACTAGAGAGATTCAACCTTACTCGAGTACCTTGACCTTAACCTGACCTTAACATAAATATCATACAGTAAATGTATAATATCTAAATGTTTTTTTCAGTATAATTTTTCCCAAACTGAATAATGTCTGTATGTCATTTTAAATCATTGTCCAGTTCCACAGTTTCGCTCCATATACTGAAATACACATCTGCTGTTGTACGTGCATACGGACATTTGAAATTAAATTTCCTTCTGTGACCCTTAATATAAACAACTTCTCTACAGTTTCAGGTAATGATCTTTTTCTAGCTTTATGTATTACTGATCATGTTTTTAAATCAACTAAATTTTCAAACTTCAACACATGATTTAATAAAAACTCTTTTTTTTGCATTCACCTTGTTTATAAGTATTATTGCTCTTTTCTGTAATGCATACAAAGGTTTAGTATTTGTCATATGTATATGTTACCCCACACCTCTGTGCAGTATCCAAAATATAGCAGAATATCCAGAATTATCCACAAACAAATTGCATCTTGTAATATGCTACCCAGTGACGTTATCTAATCTTCCAGCGTGCCCACTGTTCCGGTTTCACGGTTTAAATTACTTGCAGGAAATGTCTCCTGGCCTGGTATAACTGTACCGGTCATTAGAAGAGAGAAACAAGCATCAGATCTGCTCTGTGCAGGGTGGTGCAGCACACCTCCTCTAATTTTTTACAGTCACTGAATTAGAATAGATGTACAACATGTATACAAAACCTGAGTATTTGTTTAAGCTGTGCAGACAGAAAATGTTCCTTTTTAACACCAGACAAATCAATTTTTTACATAGCTTAAAGAGTTTGACAGCATGATGAATAAATGGCTTACATAACAGAACAAAATCTCTGATGCAGATTGAGGTCATTAGGTGCAGCTACTGTATCTATGAATAGAATGATTTCTATAGAAAATCTGTCACAAAGGCAAGCTCTTGGCCTCATTTCCGACACTAGTATGGCTTTTTTTGGATATGACTTTTTTCCTGCTAGATGGGCCTGTACTTTTTAGTGTAATGTCATTCAGGGTGTACTGAACTGTCTCTTTGTCTTCTGTGTATCACATAGACGGTTTGATTTAAGAGCCATTAATGTTTTGCACACAAGTCATGCGAACATAAAAAAAAGCTATTTTTTCCAAACAATGCAGGAAAAAAGACAAACATAGATTCAATATAAACTACCCTACCTCCCCCTCAACATACAGGAGTATATCAAGTGGAGAATAGTGTACTTCACTACAATTCTTCAGCTTCCATATTTGCCACATGCAAAGAAGTGCATAGCTCATCCCAAGCTTGGCATTTTTGTGGTATCTCACTTCTGTAATGTGATATATAGTATGTGGACAAATGCAACACCTGAAACAATGTAGTGTTATAAGATGAGGATTAACTCTCTGATCTCATTTCCTGTAAGGTAAAACTAAGCCTACAGTAGGGTGTTAAACTCCTCTTAGTAGTACCAACATAGCACAGAGGTTTCTCAACTGAGCTCTCAGGAATGTCTATATCACTATATACATCAATATTGAGAAACAAAATTACTATGACAGTGCATTTTATCCTTTTTGTGCACACTACTGTCGGGTGTCCAGTCTGTCTCCCTCTTACTTAATCTGTCTGTCAAAACTTAACCAATGACCAATGTGTGCTCAGCGTTGCTGGTGAAGGAATTCACTTTGAAATGCTTTTCATATTATCTTGACCCCGGTTCTGATTTTCATATTCACCAAAATGATGAAATTCCAGTCAGTGGGATGACAGCTGCCTTAGGGCGAGGAAATAAGATTTACAAGAAGGGAATAGTATTACATCTCGGAAAAACTCCATTGACTGTGGTAAACAGAGAGGGACTCTTTCAGAAAATCTGGCACCTGGTCGTCAATCTGATTGAAAAATTTAGGCGAAGGATTAATGTTCTAACTGATTAACTGTGTCATGGCATCATAGGTCAGTACCTTGTAACTTATGTGGTAGATTATGTCTAGCTTCTTCTTTTTTGTGCTGCCACCAGTGTTTTTTGTTTATTTTTTCCCTGTGCATTTGTTGTTGTTTTTGTGTGTTGTATTTCTATACCACTTGATTTTCATTTTCTTTACCAAGTAGTCTTCTACACAAACAGTCTGATGAAGTGTTTATTTGTTTCGTGTGTGTGTGTGTATAGGCTCATGAGCGTCTTGAAGAAGTTAAGTTACAAGCTGTGCGGGATGATAATGTTCAGCTGGTCAAAGAGATCCTGGATTCCCTCAACAACCTGCCAGAAAAGGATGCTGCTGCCACTGAACTTGCCAAAATCCTTCAGGGGCCTCACTTTAAGGTATCATACAGTCCTCTTGTACACAGTTGTTGCTGGGTTTAACGGGTGTGAAAAGATTAGGTATTTGTAGCGTGAATGGCCTAACTTGTCTTACTTGTGTGCAAATGGATGTCAGAGCTTTTTAAACCAACCACCGGCTAATAGTCTCTGAAGTGCCTGTAGCTCTGGAGGTCAGACAGCCTCGCTCTCTTGTCGCCCTTTATATTCTTGACCACTTACAAGCTGCGGAATGGGAGGATGGGGGTGTATTTCCTTGGGCCAATAGCAGGCTGAGTTATGTGGGTAAAGTCAGGGGGAGAATACTGTGTCACCCACTGTTTCAGTAAATCTTCACATTTGCTGATGCAGTTTATGGTCTCTGACCAATGCTAACTCTGCTATGTTGTGGCAGCCAGGGTAAGAACAAGCTGACTTATCTTCACTATATATCACTTTGTTGTCTATCGATACAGTCATAAAAGTGTCTTTTTCTTAAAAGGAATGTGAACAGTGAAGTGATTTATATCTTCATTCTTGCATGGTAATATATCAAATGCCAGTGCTAGTGCCAGTCACTTTTATTTTTTATTATTCTGGTGGACGGACTGCATGGTAGCAGTGATTTGTGTCTTTCCTAGTCAGAAAAAGGTTTTGGAAATGTACTTTAAGATATCTTAAAGTAGGATTGTTCCAATACAAATACTGCCTTCGAATACTGCCCGAAATGCTGGTATCTGTATCAGCAAGTAAAGTTGTCTCTGCACTGATCTGATTTATCAAATACCTGATTTTAATGTATCTGACTGATTTTTATCACTGTGTTTCTTGCTCTTATTCTGGTTTTAAATGTAAAGCACCTAAAGCTGCATGCTTTGTATACAATTCTCCATATAAAGTCTATCATTATTATTATTATTTATTGTCAGTATATAACTTATTATACACAAAATGGGACCTTGTTATATCCCAGTGGCATCTGATTAAGGCACTGGTATCAGATCAGTACTCTGTATCAGCCAATATGCAAAATTCACATACTTAAATCAATTACCAGGAAGGAAAAAACGGTATCGGGGCATCTCTATCTTAAAGTACAGAGATTGTGAACCAGATTTAGTCTCATTTCTGTCTGTATTTTTCTCTCTTGTTCCTCTTTTTTCTGCTTCAGTCTTTGATAGAGGCTCATGACAAAGTGGCTGCAAAGTGCTATGAAATGCCCCACACTGCGATGAACAGCGATGCCTCGATGACAAGTTCCCTTATGCCAGCCGATGCTGTCAGGATGATTGGCATCCAGAAGAAAGCTGGAGAACCACTGGTAAGTTAGCCAGGCATTCATATCAACCACAGAGGAAACATGTGATCCTCTGTTAGGCTGTGAAGTGTTTTACACGTGTCCTCTTTTATTAACCATCTGTTAGAACAGAGCAACTCAGTTTTAACTCAACATGAGTTGCTTCTTTCACAGCAACCAGCCCCATGAAACAGACCTCCTGTATGATTTATGAAGTGCAGATGTATGATAGTAAATGACTCTTACTCTCTTTCAGGGCGTGACGTTTCGTGTGGAGCGGGGAGAGATGGTGATCGCACGGATCCTGCACGGCAGCTCGATTGACAGGCAGGGCATGCTGCATGCAGGGGACATAATCCGTGAGGTGAATGGTCGCGAGGTCGGCAGCAACCCCCATGAACTCCAGGAGCTCTTGAGGGACTGCAGTGGGAGCATCACGCTAAAGGTCCTGCCCAGCTACAGAGACACACCGGCACCTCCACAGGTGAGCAGAGAGGAGGCTGCATTTGATGGTCTCCTGTCAGGCAGGCTTTCCACCTGTGGGGAACTAATAATAATAATTAACTTTATTTATATAGCACCTTTCATACAGGGGGTGTAACTCAGAGTGCAAATACTGTGCGATAAACCAAGCAGTCAAATGACTAACAAATAAAAGGAAAATGTACGCTAAGAACAATAAAATATGTAAAATATAAGAACTAGCATAGTTAGAGAGACTCACTGATCATTTTCTTATTTTTTCTGATCGATTGTAGTTCAAAAAAGGGCAGCAGAAATTCTAATAGGCTATGAAGGATTATAAAACGACAAAGTATCCAATTCATTAAAAACATTAAACCACCTGTAGACAAGTAATAAAAGTGGGAAAAAAATCGTAAAAGATATTCGGAGCCACTGCAAATTCGCTGAAGTTCTGATTGTAGTTTTGTAGATTATCTTGGCAGACAAGTGAAAAGAGCATTACAATAGTCAAGTATACTTGAAATAAAAGGATGCACAAGTTTTTCAGCATCTTGTTGAGATAGTGACTTACCTGTCTAATATTCCTCATATGAAAGAAAGTTGCTTTGGTCACGTGGTTATTCATGTGGAATTTAAACTCATGATGCTCTTACACTGGAAAATCAGTAAGATTGAATACAGTTTTTTCTAATCGATTGAAATTTTAAAATCGGTGTGTTAAGCGCACCCCAATACAGGATGTGTTGACATGTGCGTCCAGGTGTGCACAAGGTTGTACCTGTCAGGGACTGGGTTAGAGCTGCCTGACATGGGTGATCCCAAAATGCCAGGCTTCTGAAAATTGAGCTCAGGGAGGCTCTATTAATAACACTTCACACACTATCTGGGACATACACCACTCTATTCATTGGAGCACTGCCTCCCTCCGTCTTACAGTAAAGGGCGCACACACAGCAGCTGACACGGAGGAGCAGTATGTAGGGTTATGTCAGACACTGACCTTTGTGCCGGCGAGGATCGGATGATCTAATTCTACTGTTTGGTTATGTGCTTGTTGGGTTTCAGTTGTGGTGAGAGTAAAGTTTAGCTTGTAAATTAGGCTTAGGTAGTAAAACTGTGATAAATCTGTCAACAACTTGTTTTAATCACTTCATTGTGCTTGGTGAAAAACTTTCCTGATTTCTTACACCAATCTCTTTTCAATGTTGTGGTCAATGTTCCACCACTTCAGTCCTTAAACATATTGTACATAGACACCTCCTTGGCTTGTTGCTGCATCACGTCAACGTTGCTGCCGTATTGGACAAGGAAAGACTGTCCTGAGAAACAAATGAAACAAACAAGTGATCTGCATGGAGCAAGAAAAACAAGTTTTTGTCTTTTTTTTCCAACTTAGTCCACATTCAGTACTAGTCAAAACTTTGGAGACATCTTCTCATTCAATGTCTCCTCTTTCTATTTTTATAATTTTTCTACTTGACAAGGCAAAATATGTTTTTGCTTTTCAAGAATCTAAAATATAAAAAACTCTCATACTGTCTTCTGCACTTGCAGAACTTTAATATCATTGTTATTAAATCTTTGATTGCAAGTACATAGGACGTTGTGCAAATGTCTTTTTCTTTTTCATTGTTGACTCTCCTACACACCTGTTGACCTGCAAGTGTGCAAAAAAATTTTTGTCTTTTATATTTTAGATTCTTCATAACAGCCAAATTTTGCTTTGATGACAGCTTTGCACAGTGTTGGTGCAATCTGAACAATTTCTTATAAGAAATGAAGAAAAAACATTCACTAAGAAGTGTGTCCAAACTTTTGATTGGTACTGTACATCATTGACTCTTGAATATAACATGACTCACAGAAATCTGTTGATATATGTAGAGCTTTTTATTCAGAAAAACCGCAGATCCCCTGTTCACATGTATTTGACCATAGGTCAGTCTTTCCCTGTCCAGTATGGCAGAAACGGTGATGAAGAATCCAAAGGTCAATTCAGCCTACTGCTTTTTAATGTTTTTTCTTTTTTAAATAAATATTTGATAAATGATATAGTACCAGTCCTCTATAGATTGGATTTTCAGCCATGTTCTTGTAATTACTTCCAATCCCAACAATGTATTTTGTTGAATGTAAAGGCCCAAAAAAGCTTGCCTCAATTAAAAGTAATTTTTGTCTCAGATGTAGTCACTAATTCTGTGTAAATTTTGCCCCAAAAAGTATGTGACAGGTTTGATTAAAATATCTACTGAGACTCTTGTAGCGAATGGTTCTCCATGAAGTTCAACTCGATGTCCTGTTTTTGCAATTCAGCCTACTGTCTTTGAGCATTGACAGAAAGGGAAGTACATATACAAAAATGCAATAAAATCTGTTACAAACAAAAACCTGACACCAAAAGCGCTGTTTAAAAATTGTGAGACACGACACAGAAAGAAAGCCCAGTGTCAACACAGATAACAGCAGCAGTTGTGAAGAGGAACATTAATGCTTGAATGCTTTAACTAAATTATTAATGTGATGATTTTATCAGTAAAAATGTGTTATGTAACATTATTTTGATATGATAAGAGCTGTCAGACACGTTTGTTTGTTTTATAGGCATGGTACTGGTGATAAATTATTTATCAACCAAGATAAACAAAGACTTTTATTAACAACATTGTGTATGCCCTCTGTACAATTTAACTGTCTATCTTATTCTCATCCTAAATTGTAGGTTTATCTGAAGCCACACTTCAACTATAATCCAGCCACAGACAACTTGATCCCTTGTAAAGAGGCAGGCTTGACATTTTCCAAAGGAGACATCCTCCATGTGGTTAACAAGGAGGACCCCAACTGGTGGCAGGTGAGTAGGTATAGAGCTGCTTCAAACAGAGCTGCATCGTTAATTAGATGTGGGTGGAAACAGTTTGGAAATGAAAGCTGCAAGAGGCAGCTAAAGACCAGGAGGAGGATGTTTGTGACAGATATCTGGATATGGAATTATTTTTCTTTGTTAAATATTTAAACCAATCATCTCTCAACTACTCTTATTTTCCACAAAGGCACGCAAAGTTGTTGGTGGAGCTACTGGTCTCATCCCCAGTCAGTTCTTGGAGGAGAAGAGGAAAGCTTTTGTGAGGAGAGACTGGGATACGTCTGGTACTGGTCAGTGCAA
This sequence comes from Lutjanus erythropterus, assembly GCF_056507025.1. NCBI lineage: Eukaryota > Metazoa > Chordata > Actinopteri > Lutjaniformes > Lutjanidae > Lutjanus > Lutjanus erythropterus. The sequence goes on along the minus strand of NC_139325.1, from coordinate 21,641,072 downwards.
ATTATGTTAACTTGCACCATCAGTGTTGGGAGCGTTACTTTTAAAATATAATCCACTGCAGATTACTGAATACATGCCTTGAAAAGTAATGTGTTTTTAATATGTTGAATCATGCTGAGCCTCTCTGAATGTGACCCAGACAAATAGTTGCTTTTGGAGAGATTATTTTATTCGTTTCACCAGGTCACATCAGCTCAACTAACAAGCAAGTCAAGTTGAATTTCATTGCCCAAATCACAATTTGCCTCAGGGTGCTAAACAATAATAAAGTAATACCTTAAAGTGATCGACCTTTAAAACCACTTAACTTTATTCAGAATACCAACTGTATTGGAATACGGTCTCTCATATTTTATATTCTAAATACGTATTTTAAATACTTGCTTACTCCCCAACCCTGCTCACTGTGCTGCTCTTGTTCAACTATCATGATAGTCAGGAAACTCTTGCCTTGGGCACCACCATGTGGAGATCTGACACTTTTTAAAATTTCTCTCAGGGATGCTCTGTGGAACTCAAACTGGGAAGAAAAAGAAGAAAAAAATGATGTACCTCACTTCAAAGAATGCAGGTGTGTACCACCACCACCAGCGGTTTTAGTTTTACTTTTTACAAGAGATTTTTTTGGAAAGCATGCAGAGTCTTAATGACCATATGTTACTCATCCAGCCTGTTTTGCCTTGAACAGAATTTGACCGTTATGAGCTGCAGATCTATGAGGAAGTTGCTAAGATGCCACCGTTTCAGAGGAAAACACTGGTTCTGATTGGAGCCCAGGGAGTTGGGAGGCGTAGCCTGAAGAACAGACTTATTGTGATGAACCCTCTGCGATATGGAACCACTGTACCCTGTGAGTGTGTGAGACTGACTGCTGAGGTCGTTGCGTTGTCTGCAGCTACTAGTTTTCCTGCCAGGACACATGTAACACCGTTCCTCACCTTTTACCTTCAGTCACGTCACGCCGTCCGAGGGAAGAGGAAAGAGACGGCCAGAACTACTGCTTTGTGACACGGGAGGCGATGGAGAAAGACATCAAGGAGAGCCGTTACCTGGAGCACGGCGAGTACGATGGGAACCTTTATGGCACCAAGATCGACTCCATCCATGAAGTGGTGGCTGCGGGGCGCACCTGCATCCTGGACGTCAACCCTCAGGTTAATCGAAGCCGCGCGCTCTCAGTGTGCAGATCTCTGTTTTTCCTAAAACTTTGGTTGTGACGTTATATATTTTCTCCTCAGGCCCTGAAAGTGTTGAAGACTGCTGAGTTTATGCCATTTGTGGTGTTTATTGCTGCTCCTGAACTGGACACACTAAGAGCTATGCACAAAGCTGTGGTTGATGCTGGACTTACGACCAAGCTACTCACGGTACGTTTTTAGGAGATTTTAAGTTCCTAAATACTAGAGATGCATAGCACTATATTATTACCGGTATACCAATATCTTCCAACTAATTCTGGCCAATTGTTATGGTGATAGCCCTCTGATAGAAGCAGACATAAAATGCACTGATTCCAATTCAGATTTTTTTTTTGACCTGCTGATTTAGAATTTCTTTCTAAGAACTATAATTGATAGTATATATAATAAAACAACTATTTAATAACTTATATTTTTTTCCAAAAGTGCTCCAGTTTACTGCCAGGCCTTGTCCTCTTTTCTGTCTGTCTCCACCTCTTCCTTTTTCCCTCTGTTCCCCTTACCTCCCCCTGTGTGCTCTTACATTTTCTTGCCCTCTCTACTCATGTCCTTTCCTCTATTTCTCCTTCTCGTCTTCCCCCTGGCAGCATGGCTGCAGAGACTCTTCATCTAGAGATTTGCTGTCTTGCCTTTTTTTCTGTGTGACAGGCACAGTTCACATGATTGCCTACCAGCAACATGACACCTTTCACTACAGTTTCAATGTTTATATATGTAGAATATGTCATAGAAATGAAAAAAAAAATCATGTGAAGGGCACAATTTTTGAGACCAACTTTTCAGGTTCCAAATCAAGTAATCTTAGATGGAAATGCTCAGACCGGCTCACAATTAGTTGTTTGACTGGTATATACCGATATTTAATTTAATAGCTTTTATGAAAGCCTTTACTGGTAGGGATGAATGTTATCTGGCATCGTACTAAATACTTCTAAATGATGATGGAGACTTCATTACTCATAAATGGTTGTTGCTGTCATCATTCTAACGGACTGAATGTCTCCTTGTAACAGGAGAATGATCTGAAGAAGACTGTGGATGAGAGTGCCAGGATCCGCCGGGCATACAGCCACTACTTTGACCTGACTATTGTCAATGACAATCTGGACAAGGCCTTCGACAAGCTGCAGGAGGTGGTGGAGCGATTATTCATAGAGCCGCAGTGGGTTCCGGTCAGCTGGGTCTACTGATGTTTCACCCCCTGCTGGACAGACATCTACTGTCCAAACTTCTGGGCCTGGGATGAAAGGGGACACCTGAAGGGAAGGAGGATTCAACACTGTACTTCACACTCGGACATAGTGTTGGACAACAGCCCCGTGTGAATTTGGGTCTTGCACAAAACTGCATCACAAAGCTGAGTCACCTTGATCTGAATTGCCAGATTCCTTTCTAGCACACTATGCAACTCACAACACACAGGAAGTGTACTTATTTATTGGCAAAAATATTTTTTAAAGAATACTTTCTATTCGTGAGGATTGGAAGAAAATACTGGCCTGTGTGTCAGCGCGTTTTAAAAACAAATGCAATTTTTTGTCATGTCCTGTTTTAATTTTACATCTGTATGTAAGATAAAGTGTATTTATTCTGCAGAAATGAGGAGGGCTTGTTTATTGAAAAGAACGATACCTCAGTGTCACAGTTTACAGTGCTTATGCCTCCAGTAATTCATCTCATCGCTACTGTACAAACTTTCAGACTCATTACAAACTCATTCATGTAGCATAGTGTCATATTCCTGAGTCCTTTTCCCTGCTCAGGGTTTATATTTATAATCTGGTGTCTTTGCAGTTCAACTTCATTAATGGGTAATGTCATGCCAGTCAGATGTTGTACAGAAAGTAATACTGTAGTGTTTACCCATCTTGTCTCTTTCACTCAAGCACAACAGATTACATTAATTATGTTGATTGTTTGTCAGACGTTTGGATCACGTGAGTGTCTCTGACTGTTAGACCCGTTGATATGGTGCTGTGTTTGTGTTTGTTTGGAAGAACGAAAGAAAACTTTCCACAGGACTCTTGAACAGGGTACTGCATCTCAGTGAACCATCCCTTTTGATGTGATATTACTAAAACTTAACTGTTTTAAATAAAGTTCATATTATTGACTTAAAGGTATATTTTACAACATTTCAGAAAAGATGTATTTTCAGATGTCAAATAAATAACTGGTGTTTTCTAATGATCTACGTTGGTTGTGCTTTGTTTTGGCAGAATTACAGGACAAAAGTTGTGTGTTCGCAAACAGGAAGAGAAAAAACATTAACAACAGTGTAAGGTTGATGTTTTTTTTTCCACAATATGGGTATAAACATACAAAAATGATACAGTTAAAAGGCTGAAACAGTTTGTAGTCGTTAACTTTGAATCTTGACAGACTCAAGCTCCACAATTAAAGGCACACTGAAACTAAAAAAATGTGCAATCAAACTGCATGAAAAGTTAAAAGTGGAAACAGACAACCTTTCAGCCCCCTAGTGTTTCCAAGTGGTATTGTTGTGTCACAGGTGTGTCAAAATCTTGTGCTCTTCTCGATGTTTCCCCTTACCTTACTCTGCTACACCCAACCATAACCTGCCTCAAGTGCAGAGGGAAAATATCTGACAGGGAAACGCACCTCAACACCGGATCACTGTCAGAGTCAGAGCCCTGCTCTATAAAGAAATGACCAACACCACATTGCAAATAAAAGAGAAAAACAAGAAAGCGTGAGAAAAAGTGTGAATTTGTTCATTCATGTAGTCTATAATGGAGACATACAATAATCTTCCTGCCCGGCGGCAGACAGATTTGCATAATGAAAGTGAGGTTTATAGGGAACCAGTCTAGATGGAGTCATTATTCTATTGTCATTACACTGTCAAGTTAAAGCATACAAGGCTGTCTATTTCCACTTCAAATAATTCATATAAAAAGGTGCTCAAGTGGTTCAGAATGAGGTTTGTAAATGGAGCATTAAAAAATACCAACAAAAGATTAATCTCTTTGGATAACAATGCTATGCATCCTGCATGGAAGTGCCAAACACAGTTTTCAAAACTAATGAACATTTAGTACGACAACATTTAACAGGAAAATAAAGAAGTGAGGTGAAAAGTTATTTTAGACAAAAAAAAAAAAAAAAGCCACAAAGAATGAAAAGTACAAACTAGACAAGCCTGGACTATACTAGACTGGACAAAATACCCTCATATAGTGTATATTTTAAAACATGAGAGGACTAGGGGTTTTCATGGGACAATTCTATACAAATCTTAATCTAGATTTAAAAAATGTAATTGTAATTACGTGAGAATTGCGTGAGAAAAGTGATGTTTCTTTGAGTTACTGGGCACATTGATCTCTGGTGGCGTTACCCCCTCAAAAAAATCAGATGATAAAAGAACCAGGGGCCTGTCACTGAGACTAACGTCTGAATATTATAATTAAATGAATATTAATACTGATGCCACCAGTGGATAAAATCTAGGCAAAGTTTCACATCAAAGATTGTGCACATATATCTGCATTCAGTTTTAACCATAAAATATATTTCAGGGCTGCAGCTAATGGTTATTTTTATTATTTCATGGCACCTGAAAATTCTCAGTGTTGATTGGCAAGAAGGTGTGGATTAATTTAGTAACACACAGGGATTATCCTTTACTTAAATAATATAAAAGTTGGTCATTTTATGATCATAATTAATTGACTGTTTTTTTTAAAAAATAAAATCAAAAACCAATGAAAATGACACAGTCCAAAATACATGATGTAATCTGATTGTCAACATTTCCGACTATTTGATTGATGATTATCTTTTGATTGACTTCAGTAAAAGGGCATTCTAGTGCATCACAACTGGCCCAAAACACTGATAAATAAACACTATTTGATCCCCTTTACCTCTTTCAAGTATAGTTGTGGACATGGAGGCGTCTTCAGTTCAAACTCAGCGAGCCAATGACATGAAACCTCTCACAGCGATACACAGGACCAGAGGACGGTTTCCTGGCCGGTTGTTTACTTCTGTCTTCACTGTGTCCCCGTCTTTCTTCAGGGACACATTAGAGAAGGCAAACAGATGCTCAGTCTTTTCATAGATGTCTTCTGTGAGTGCAGCCAGGCCTGTGCTGCTCAGAGGCATCTCTCCCTTCCCCGAAACACACTGCACCTGGAACAACGACAAGAGGATAAAAGGCAGCTAAATCATCGTGATGCAAAATTTAAAAAACAAAACCGTCGCAAAACATGTTGTTGTGTGGTATTGTTCTTTGTAAAACCTGATATTACTAACCAGTTGCTCCAGAGTTTGCAACACTGTGAGGCTGCAGCACATCCCCAAGACAGCAAGACAATCATCTGTCATCTCTGAAAGACAAAGACCCAGATACAGAATGAAATGAGGTTTTCAGGCCATTCGCATGCTTCTCCTCCTGACCTCAAATGAGTTTTGTTCCCCACAGATTCAAGACTTATTCCACTTAAAGGGATAGTTTGCATGGGGTTGTATGAGGAACCTTTGTATGAGGAACCTTTTGGTGGTCAGTGTATTACCTACAGTGGATGGTAGTCAGCAACAGGAGTACCAGCACAGAAGAGTCAGAAACAAAGCATTTTTTATCCACTTAAATAAAGGCCCAGCTAACAAAATCAATATCAGTTTAAGTATACACTGTATTTAGAATATTTTCCTTTGTTTTCTTCACTTACTTTGCTGTCAGACAGCCTTTTCTGGGGGTAAACTGCCATTTTATATGCCAAACATTGCGCTCTCCAAAGAGACTCCATAGGCAAAATCAGTAATTTTATCTTGCACAATTCTACAGTTGCTGATTTGCAGCTGCCCCAATCAGTTAGTTTGTTTGACTTATTGTGTGACTTTGGTGAATCTGAACTAACCTTTAAAAACACAAAGTGAACAAAAAGTCACACAATAACACAAATAAATAAATAAAGGTAACAAATAAATCACAGAACAGAATCATGTTCTGCATGGTAAAATGACTGGTTTTGCCTATGGAGTTTGGTTTCTTTGGAGAGAGCAATATTTAGCGTATGTAATGGTGGTTTCCTGTCAAAAAAGGCTGTCTGGTGGCAAAGTAAAGCAGTGAAAATATTCTATTTATAGCATACACTTCAGCCTTTTTAAGTGGCTAAAATACATTTTGTTGCTGATCCTGTAAACAGCCATGGTCCATAGTACATTGCTTAGCTTCCTACACCCATACTCCTGCTGCTTCACCAAACTGAGGGTGTGCCAACCCTAAAATACTTCAAATAATCTGAACTATCCCTTTAAGTAATGAACGCTGCGCAGAGCACAGCTTTCTCACCGTCCATGGCGCTGGTAATGAGGTGAAGGGCTGTGAGTACTGGTGTGGGCTGGCCTGCCTGGGCTGACTCCAACTGACCAGACTGCTCCAAAAGGTCCAGAATTGCTTGGATGTTCTGTTTTTGAGAATCTGTCGTTGCAACATCGCCCAGGGCAGGTCTCTTACCCAGGCACATCTGGTCCAGCTGAGACAGAGAAAACACCCAGACTTAGAGGCTAGTGTAATGTTTATGTAATGTTGGTAATGCTAACTCCACAGTATAAGAGTATCTCTTCCACTTACTACACTCTGAAGTGAACTGACGGCCTCTCTGTCCTCCATAACCTTTGTGATGTGCTGGAGCAGAGAGGACCTTGTGGTAGCAGGGAGAGCAGAAAGCAGCTGGAAATGATCATTCAGTCGTTCCAGCTCTGCCCACGAAAAAAAAAAACAACGAAATGGACACTTGATCATTCACCTCCATAAACAACGTGCGCATGCAGCGGGTCATAAAAGCTAAGACTGAACCAGGACAGCACAACATGTACTAACAACATGGACTCTTGTTTTAAAGAGACTTCATAATATAGGTCAAAGCACAGGTTAACACACAGTTATCACTCTGTTCCGATAAGACAGCACCGGGCTAACAATCCTTGGGGCCTCTTTGTTATTTGAAAACAACATACATTTCTGAACATGTCATCAGCTGCAACAATGATCTATATTCACGTGTTTTAAGCCTGCAGGGAGGAAATTCTTAGGAGTAACCAGTAATTTACCTTGTCTAAGGTGGATATTTTTAGAGGTGTCCACAGGAGCTCCCGAGGCACCAAACAGTCCTTTCCAAGCATGGCCATCTACTTCAAAACCTCCGTCAGTGTCTGACATCAGACACAGCTCTGTGGTATATTCAAGTTCAAACACCCAGATATGAAATGTAACTATAGAAACAGTTTCAATCAATTGTTGCTGTCAAATCTGCAAAAGACTATATAGTTCATCTAGGAATTAAGCAAATTATTTCTCACCGTAGTGTCCATCATGTTTGATCTCTAGCTCTATAAGGGCATAGGCAATGGTAGTATGGACAGGAATCTCCATGGTAACATTACTGTCATTACTCAAGCTCCCGTTCTCCTTCAATGAAACCTGCAGATTTGTGACAATACGGCAGACACGTGAGACACAAATAACGGGAAAATCCATTCTAAAACAACTTATTTCTGCTGAACAACAGCTGTTGGTGAGGCATGGTTCATTTGCAGACCCAATTACTACTGTATCTGATTCCAAAGGAATTTAAAGGGATAGTTCTTATTATTTGAGGTGGGGTTGCATGAGGATCTCTTTGATAGTCAGTTCATTACTTACAGCAGATGGCCATTGGCACACACCAGTTTGGAGAGGCAGAGAAGCTTGGCAATGTACTGCTGTGGACAGGGTCAGCATCAAAACAGACTGTAGCCACATAAAAAATGGTCCAACTGGGAAACTGCTGTTATGTAAGTCAAACATTGCTCTGTCCAAACCAACCAAACTCCATGAGTGAAACTGGTAATTTTACTTTGCAGAATATGCGAGTTGCTGGTCACCCTGGGCTCTATCTGTTAGCTTGTTTTTGTTATTGTGTCACGTCGGTCTTTTAAAGGGATAGTTCGGAATCAACAAAGTCGCTCAATAACACAAACAAGCTAACAGATTGAAGCAGCAGTAAACCAGCAACTCCTGAGCTCTGCAATGTAAAATGACTGATTTCACCCATGGAGTTTGGTTGCTTTAGAGACAGGGTCATCTAACAGTGGTTTCTCATTGGAAAAGGCTGTCTGACAGCGTGGTAAAATGGTGAAACTATTCCAAATATTGCGTACACTTAAACTCATATTGATTTTTTAAGTGGCTAAAATACCTTTTGCTGCTGACCCTGTCTGAAACAGTACATGACTCAGCTTCTATGCTGGTGCCGCTCTGTCTTTCACAAAACTGGGAGCATGTCAGCCACCATCAAATGTAGGTAATACAGTGATTATTGATAAGTACCTCATACAACCCTGCATTAAATAATCCTAAATATTCCTTTAATTCAAAACCTTTTCATCTACCTAGGACATGAATAGTGAATACTCATTTTTGAGCTCAGTCTCTCTGGAAAGGTTTCTTCCAAGACTGAACGTTTTGCAGCTACAATTAATAACTCAGTGAGGAAGCAGAAGGGAAATCTAATTTTCCACCAACAACTGGCAAGAATTTCACTTCTTCTAAACTAGAAAAAAATATAGTGCTCGCTCCACCTACTCGTACAGCTCACAGTTTCATGCAGAACTGATACTCATTCTGGGAAAAGTGGGTAACCGCTGCCTGAGAGTGAAATACTAAAACATTGAGGGGAGGGTATGCACAGCACAAAGGGAAAGTATTTCATCACAAATAACTCCTGGAAAATCATACGTTGATTAAATAAGGGGTATAAGGGGTTGATGCCAACCTTCAGACTACATGTAAATCCCATTTCGTCATAATGAATGAGTTTTTCAGCACTGATACTGCACCTTTGGGTTCTTGGGCCCGCAGAGGCTCAGGCCTCCTCCACACTGTCCTCCCTGCTGCACCTCCTCTATGACTGAACATGGCTGAGTAGTCACAATACGCTCCTTCACAATCCCAAACGACTGTCTGTGCTTCTCCTTTGTCTGCTTGACCAGACTATGGGACATGTCCAGGACCCTGAGACGTTGAATTCACAGCAACCATCAGTGTTATGTTTCACACAGAACATTCTCGGAAATGTGAAATTTATATTGACTGGGAATTGCATGAAATATTGTGTTGGCTCATTTGAAAATTAGTATGCATAAATACATAATTAATCATCATTAAAGGGTAGCTTTAGTATTGTTCAGCCTGGACCCTTTTTCACATTTTTTCGTGTCTAAATGACTAATGGGGACAATAGTTTTTTAAATTGGTCCAGTATCATCAAGAACAGTGCAGTCGTCAGCTGCAAAATGGGTTGCATTGCAATCCTTATGGGCAGCTGCACCCTTCAAAGTACATCTACTAAAAGTGCTTGTTTTGACAGTGACAGACTCAGATTGTTATTCCAAGTGTCTGACTACATTATGCAAATTATCCAAATATTAATAGATCTTTTTGCTTGGTTTACTGCTTTTTGCCAAAGCCACCAGACTCCATTTACAGAAACATTATTTTTAAGAAAAAATATAACATCATATCATCATCATATCTTTCCACTGCCCCAGCAATCACAAAATCTGGTTTATTGGAAATAAAAAAAAAAGAAAGAAAGAAAGAAAATTTTCCTGCTGCTTCTCTGATGTCAGACCTCACTTTTGCTCCTCTAGCAATATTTTAAAATCTAAAAATCTGTAAATTAAGGGCCAAAAAGGAATCTGAACACTCATTAATGCTCCTATGAACATTTATTCTTATGCCACCATGTGACATTTTGTGTTTGTGCCTGAAATGTCACATGGTGGTATCAGAATAAATGTTCATAGGAGCATTAACTATTGAATGGACTCTATGTTCAGGACCTGGCATTTATCAGGCTTGGATGTGCATGCATTTTCTTAACTTTTTATTTCAGCCAAACTAGAGCTGGTGGAAAGACAAGCCAACATGGTTTTGGTGAGTTTTATTTTGTTTCTGTCCAGTTTGAATGAAATGTGTTTCACAATTTCTGTTTCTCTAAATTGAGACTAGTGGCTTTGGGGAGAATGATAAATTGGCTGTTTCTCGTTAAACAAAACATATTTTTCTCTTAAACAAAAAGGTCTCTGTAGCAATCCTTTCCATAATGCCATCAGACACTTAGAATAACAATCTGAGACTGTCAGTGGCAAAACAAGCACTTGTAGTAGGTTGTACTTTGAAAATTGAATTATATCAATGTTACCCTTTAAGCAAAACAAACACTCTTATTCTGAGTGTTAATATTCAGCCCAGCATCCTGTTTTGTATGCAGCTTTATGGTTGGACAAAGATCACTGCTGCTGTTTGCAGATCTATAAACAGTCTGAATGTCAGGTGATATTTTGTGGGGTTTTTTTCTTCATTTTAACACAGTTTAAACAAACTCCATCAGACAGGCCGGACAGTGGGGACAGGTGTGGAACTAACCTGTCTTTGGAGTCTCGCAGCAGCTTCTGCACATCCACTTCCTCTTTCTTCAGACTGCCAAAGGATGACTGAAGTTTGGACGAGTCTTTGCCCTCCAGGCTCACATTGGAGTGCACAAAATTGACATCCATGTTTCCCTGAATGTGGTCACCATAAGTCCCATTGTATTTGATGAAGTCCATCTCTACAATAACTGTGGACGGTGAAACATTTAGATTTTCTGTGATCTCAAAAGAATAAATCAATGCAACTCACCAATACACTAATAAAAAGATTAAAGAGATGGATATGCTAATATACAAGGGTTTAATGTTTACCTGGTTTTATAGGTGTGTCTCCACTTAGTATATCATTGAGGTTAAAATCAGTGGCAACATATCTGGGCTTCTGAAAGGGCCAGAAACGCTTTCGCTTCACCACAACTGTCAGAACAGCAATAGTGTCATTGAGGCTGGACACTGGGATCAGCAAACCTCCACGATCCACCTCCTCCACAAAGTTCCTGGTGGCCGTGGCAAACATCTCTCAGCCCGGACACAACCTGCTGTGAGGGTGATTTTGGGGTGTTTGGTTTGAAAGACAGGACAGAGAATAAGTTTATCTGTTTAGAGAAGAAAGTTACCACCCATGTGAGCTCCTCCACAGGCTCAACTCTGACTTTAATCCCTTCATCAGCCCTTCATTTCCACATAACACAATACATTATAGCACTTCACTGTATTTTGACAGCATATCAAGCAAAACAACAGATATAAAGAATATTTAAAGAGATAGCCACGCTGAAACAGTAGCTACATGCTAGTAGCATCAACAGACGCATCAGTCTGAAGTTGGTGTTACCGAAATCGGAAGAGTTAAAAAAGCAAAGTGAAACTAAACGCAAATGCTGTTACCGCTTACCACGTTAAGTCCTTGTTTAAGTGACAACCCGGACGATAAACTTTGTTTATGATCAGACTTTCAGTGTAAACAGCTTCCACAAATCAGTCTCGGCTGTACACAATGTACAGCAGTGAAGCTGTTGTGGACAAAAGACGCCCAGACGCTCCGCCCACTCTCCACAGGAAGGCGTGGCTGTGGTACTGAAGTACTGTCAAGAAAATAATAATAATAATAATAATAATAATAATAATAATAATAATAATAATAATAATAATAATCATAATAATAATCATAATAATCAGAACAGTGGTTTCTCATCGGAAAAGTCATAAAACAATGCACCTTTGTAATTGTGAATTACGTCTTTTTTTTTTTTCAGTTGCCTCTCCTAAATTCCCTGTGCTTAAACAGCCTGCATTTAAACAGCTTTTTAAAATAAAAAGTACCCATGCACATGACATAACCAATGAATGGGCTAATTAGTTAGTCTACCAATAAAGCAATGACCATCTGATGTTAGTAGGTTTTTTTTAAATAAAATCACAAAGATACTATACTGCACTTACATATACTTAAGTATTTCCATTTTATGTTACTTAATACTTCTACTCCACTACATTTCAGAGGGAAAAATAATAAAGCTTTTACTCCACAACGTTTATTTATTTTGATGGTAAACTCACAGTTGTTGCACACTGCTTAAATAAGAATATCTGAGTAGTTATCCCACCACTGAATTGTTTCTTATTATGAATCATTATATAAAACATTTTATCACCCACACCTGATTTAAATATTGTATAAAAAACTGTTACATCTTTGTCAAAACCTGATGTTGTCTTTATTAAAGTGAAACTTTTGCTCAGTGCAGGACCAGATGATCCACACCAGCACTACTAAGGTCACTGTGGGCACCACTGATGGTATTTTATTGCCACCTAGTGTCTAGTTCAGATTCACCAGGAATTAGGCAACTGTCTGGCATCCCTTAACACATTGCATTTCATATTCTGTGATTCATATATTCTTTTAGTTTTAATAACCCAACTGGTAAAGGCTCTGAGGCAAAATGATCAGCATCCTGTTCCTTCATTATACCAGTTTTGTAGTGTGGGATGTAATAAACATTGCAGGTTCAGTAATGTGGACAAGAAGTCAGAGGCACACAACAGAATCAACCACAGTGAGGTGTCTAAACCTCAAAGCTCAGTACCAGCATTTAACAAATTCTCATAGTGACCTGAGAGAGTGAATGATTCATCTGTGTGACACAGCCACAATAAAATCTGTAAACACTGTAAGCTGCACGTGGCATTTCTGTCAAAGTTCTTGTTTGAAAAACAGTGTCTGAGGCCAAGCAGCGAAATGACCATGGTGGGAGGAGCCCAAAACCTGCAGCCCTGAGCAGAAAGTATACAATTTATTGAGTGATCTTTCACCCTTGTCCCATGCCCCTAAAGTAAACACAGTGGTGGATCAATAATGTTACGGAGACTCACCTTAAGAGAACTGTTACATCAGATAATGAACGTGTGCAGTTGTGTAAGAGGCAAGGCATTATGGCAGGGCCTCTTTCAGTGTGATAGTGTTTCATACACACTCAATTATCATGACCACCGAATATACCAAAGATAACATAACACACTGGTTCCCAACCTGGGGTCCAAGTCCACCTTAGGGAAGTGCCAGAAATCACAGGGCTTCCTCAAAACTTCGTCTGTTCTGAGATCCACAAAATCAGATTTGCTCATGTCAACTAAAATCACAGTTTCAGGGTTCATATATCTTTTCCTAAATCAAATTCGAGCTCTTCAGCTTTCCTTAGATACAAGAAGGCGGGGTCAGCAAGGAAAAAAGGTTGACTGACGCATACTGACATAACATAATTTTCATGGTGTATTCTTGTTGCACACAACATGATGGCCAGTGTTGCTCTGATGCCACAGAATGGACTTCCTCCTCTGTGAAAACATCAAGTTTAAAAGTGATGATTCAGATATTTTGTCTTTTCCTGTTGACACAGCAACATTTATGACACACTTGTCTGTCTGACAAGTCAGCATCTCAAGGGGGAGAAGAAAAAGGACCAAATTTCAGCAACAATAACAAATGATTCCATATCATTCACATCCTTTATTTTGTCAATGATATATTGGATGACAAAGGAGATTTTCTTTAATTTTTTAAGTATGAGGACGTAAGTATGTACAAGGCATTATTACATGCAGTTATTGTCTACAATCTCTATACAATGTAGAAGTTTAACTAAAAAAAATCTCAAGATAAGTTAGGTGTCTGTCACTGTTGCATTAGAATTTATAAATGGTTGGTGAACTTTAAAATCAACTCTGATATTTCTCATTTGTTTATGTACTTGACATTCCCCGTGCTTGGCTAAAATGTTTTAGGTTTATTTATAGGTCATCTTGTTCTTCTTATGGGCTTTCTTATGGAAAAGTTTTTGTGTCAATGAGGAGGAAAGTATTATGCATTCACTTTGGTATTGTCCAGTTGTTGCATTTCTCTGGGTTTTCAGGATAATCAAAATACACTTAACATTATTGTGCTGCTTGGCAAAATGTATATATTCAACACTTCAAATATATTATTTGCAAGAAATATATAATTTAATAAGGTAGAGATAAAGAAATATGTGTAAATAAATGGGTCCTGGTAATAACAAAGACATGGGATACTGAGCTGTGATTACTCTGATTTTATGGCCTAAAATGAGCTGGTCTTTTCTTTTATTTCCTGCAATAAGATGAAATGTTTTATTTGAACTCCTGTAGAAATTATTTGATATAATACTGATTTAAGATTAATGTATATGTATGTAGGTATATGTGTGTATATGTTTTGTGTGTTTCAAAATGTATGGTTATTATTGTGTTCGTAAGGCAATTAAGTGCTGCTAAAATAAGACATTTCTTAACAGAACAGAATCCAGAGAAATTTTATTGTTAACTGCTCGGACTACTGTAATGCACTGTTTGTTGACCTGTGAAATAGGCTGATTGGGAAACTTCAGCCAGTTGAAAACTCTGCTGCCAGACATTTAACAAGGACAACAACAAAAAAACACTCCACAAAAAGAAAGCGTCAGAGATTTTTTTATTTGAGCTCACGGAGCATCATTTTGGACACTTTTGGTCTCAAAGCCCAGGGTCCAGGTAGACAGTGGTGCAGTGGACAGAGTGAAAAATGGCTGATATTTGCTACTGCTGCTCATAGTTGCACAATCATTCACACAGTCATAGCAAAAAGCATGTAATTACCGTTATGAGACCAAAAGAAGAGTCAAGTAAGGATTTTTTTTTAAAGATCATTTGAACAATTCTTGTTTGGTCTTAAGAATTCTTTACAAAACATGATTTAAAAAAATGTCAAGGACGCAACAAAAATAAATTAACCATACAAGTACAACAAGTAAGGCATCAGGCAGGTGCAGAATAAATACTGGATGTGTACACTAAATCAATGGCATATCAAGGCTAGTTTATCTCAGAGGTAGAGAATGTCCATGATAAGACGACAGCTAAAGTGACCAGTTGTTCTTTTTTACATTTTAAGTAGTGTAGACCAGTTAGGATCTATCAACCAAGTAGTTTTCCTTTTCTCAGTTTAAGTGATACAGTGTAACATATCAGGTGAAAATAAGGGCAAATTTTGCCAAAATGTATCAACATTCTCATAATATGTTTGCATAACCATGTTTACACAACTTATATAAGCACTTGCTATTAAGGCAATAACTTTGATGGACAGCAATAAAGAATACCAGTACTGAATGTGGATGGTAAGACTGGGATACAGACGTCACCAGAACCAGCCTGGATCACAGTAAAGGCTGTGCAGATCGAAAATGTGTGTGAGCCGCAGTTTGGGAGTCACCACAGTGTAGGAAAATCTATGTGGGTGAAATCAGGGTCCCTCCGCAGCTCCCAGTACGTGTTGTTGCTCACCCAGGTGTCATCCTTCGACTTTCTGTGGAGGCAGAAGAAAAGCGACCGTAGTGAATACTGTGAAAGAGAGTCGTGTGAACTGGAACTGAAATTTTGACACATGCTGGTTACAGCTTACACCGTTTCCAAAGTCAAATTCATGCTCTTTTCAAGCAGTTTAAAGGTGTGTTTTCAAGCGTTTCCATCACCTTTCAGCTGTGGTAAATTACACATTTATGTAGAAAAGTATTATTTCACTTTTTCAACACATTAAAGCAGATGTTATTGTGCTATACACAACCAAAATTATGTTTAGTGATAGAATTCTGCAGAAGGGAGACAAATTAGGACAACACAAATGTATAAGCAAATGTGTGTAGACTTGGCAGTCTAAATAAATAATAATAAATAATAACCTGACTGAGCCAATATAAAACAATTACTAGACAAATAACTTTTGTTTTCAAGCCAATGCAACCTCCGGGCATGTTGTCGTCTGTTAGCCTCCCACTCATCGTTCCATTTGATGCCACACACACACAAAGACTGACAGATCACACTACACAACGTGTAGACACATGTACAGAGTGGCAAGCAAGGCTTGAACGAGCTTGTCTTTGTTTTTTTTGTATGAAAGGCAAAAGCAGTTAGGTTCTCCGACTTATTTCTTTTTTCTTTAACTAAAAAGTAAACTAATCAGTCAGAGAGTGATTTGTTATGAAAGTGAAGCAATCACAATTTCAAGAACTCTATCCACAATCCAAACACTTGCCAAACCTTGAAAATATTAAAATAAAATGAAAGTGTTTCCAGGACGCATAACACCCTTTTAGAGTGACGAGCTGCATATAATGTTATTAAAGGGATAAGTTGGATATTTTAAGGTGGGAGGACGGCCTTTACCTGTCGTTATATAAGCCAAATAAAGCAACCAGGCTCTTTTGGTAAAAACAGTAATTTTACCTTGCACAACACAGGAGTTGCTGGTCTACCACTGCCTCAATGTGTTAGTTTGTGTTATTGAATCTGAGCTAACTCTTCAAAATGCTTAAGTCACAATATAACACAAACTAACTAACCTATAGAGGCAGTGGTAGACTAATAACTCCTGTGTTCTGCTAAGTAAAAGTCAGAAAAGGCTGCAAGGAAAATATTTTAAATATAATGTACACTTAAACTGATATTGATGTTTTTAGGTGGCTAGAATATGTTTTGCTACTGACCCTTCCACAGCTATGTGTTGCTTAGCTTCCTAAACCAGTACTCCTGCTGCTTCTCCAAAGTGGGAGTGTGCTGACCGCCACTGACTGACTACGGATAAGTACCTCATACAACCCCACTTCAAAAAATCCAAACTATCCCTTTAAGAGCAAAGACTGTCTCCCTTTCTCCACAAATGACTTTCTTGGTAATAAATCTGGATATTGAGGCTACCTGAAGAATTTAGGTTGATGTGTTTCGTTGTTCTCCTCCAGGACTCTCCGCCTCTCTCTCTGTAGCTGCTCAATCCTCTGTTTCTGCTCCTCTGCAGCCTCCAGGTTCCCCTCCTCCAGCAGTCTGCCGGCCAGACATATTCATTATGCAAACACGGCCGAACATTCATCTTCAATATTCAAATTTAATCTTCACTCATGTTTTTTTGGCTTTGCATCGTTACAGTGAGATAACCTAATTATGCATAATAAGAAGACAAATAACTCAGAATATTTATGGACTAGAGGCAGTGTCATTTTTTACTTTGTTGGCAAAAGGGGCAAGAGCTTCTTCTGTCTGTGGTGCCTTGTGGAAGCAGTGTGCACTTTACAAACTTTTAAACCTTAAAAAAATATGAACTAAAATTAGTTTGATTGATCGGAAAGCCTCTGCAGTGACTTGCTATTCTTAACATGAGTGTTGATGCGCCTATTTCTGTGCTATTCTGATCATAGGGTTGGGTGAGCATTTTTCATGACAGCATATCAAGATGATGCAATTGATGTCCAGGACGTCAGACTAGAAAAGCTGCTCAGATATTCACTGACAAAGAGCTAGTTTTCATATCAGATGCCTAAAAAAGTTATCTGGCATCTGTTTAAACCAGGTTTCTCATAATATTTTAATCCAACACGACATTGAAGAAGTAAGTTTATTAAAAGGCATCAATTACCACATTTAGTAGTAGTACTTTAGTTTCACAACTTTAATATCTTGTTTTTACAATGGAAGGTTGTATAAAAACATTTTACTGAAAAGTTTGTTTATTTGGTTGATTTTTGGATCCTTCTAAAATGGAAAATAGTGAAAATCTGGGCTTCTCCAAAAGGGACAGCATCTGCCTTATAACAAGAATCTCCAGAAATATTGATCAGAATGTCACTAAATTGTGACTGGTTGTTAACAGACGACACATTCAACATCTGCTGCTGCATTTATTGAACAAAAATGTGTTTTAGAGGCATGAAACTATTTTTTTTCCACAAGGTGTATTTTTGTCACTTTTTTTTAATTAATCAAAACTTAATGCGTTTGAATTATTTTTTGTTGACTTCTAAGTGACATGCCTAGTGCATTGCAAATTGCTCCACTTTCCCCGTCTCGCACAGAAATATAAGGACATTCATAAGGAACAAAACTCAATAACTGTTATTTTATGGACAACACATACATATTCAAAATACTAGCTTATTGGGACAAAAAGCAAAAGATAATTAGTGAAATTTAAAGCATTTTAACATTTTGTAATTGTCCCTTGATCATATTGCAACTGTTCTCGGGGTTGGGGCCACTTGCAGCATCTGAGTTTGTCTTCTCTTCTAAGATATGTCAAAAAATAATCCTTAAATGGTATGGGTGATTATCAGACAGATGCAAGTTTAACAGAGAATATTTTGGACTACACCAACCAAATCTTTATATGAGTATCTGAAATAAATGAAAAAAGTGTTGCAACCATCCACAGTCTCCATACTTAATCACATGAAAATAAAATTTTTGTTTGTTTGTTTGTTTAAAAGTTTTTGTTTTTTTTTTGTTTTTTTTTTGGCTCTCACCTTTGGTCCACACGTAGTCTGGTGTCTGTTGGTGGCAGCAGCAGTTTCAGAGATGGGTCAAGCTCATTAAGTTCAATTGCGAACTTGGTGAAACCGTAGTACTGCTCATGGTCTACTGGCATCGTATCTACATTACACACAAATAACATCCACCGCATCAGACACTGTCACAGGGAGATATCCACTGCAAATAAGCTTTTAGTGCAGTCTAATAAAAGAAACGTGTCATACTTGCTCTCCAGATGCACGTGGCTGAGGGCGGGTCTCCACAGAAAACTGCTTCGTGCCACTTTCCAAAGAGTCTGTGGACGACCTTTCCTTTATTATCTGTGATGGTTCCCTCCACCTCATTGACACTTGAATTCCAGTACTTGGCCTGTGAGAAGAATAAACAGGATTATAGTGTTAAAGAACAGGTAACACAGTGAGGTATAATGTCCTCATGCAGGCAGCAGATGTTGCTGTTGCATAAACTATCCTTAGCCCTGGTTTGTGTTGCTGGGCTACTGAGTTTAATGAGCACTGAGGAAGCATAATGACTCCTGACATGTCTTGACTTGATATCCTGCACAGCTTCAGGAGGTCTTTCAAATGAGCACATGTTAAAGCAATTAACCTTCTCCTCTCAGTAAAGGCTTCACACATCAAACACTGAAAACATGGAGGGGTTCTTGTTGGCATGTAGGTGAAGACCGCCATCTGTATCGAAGGTTTATGGACTAATGAAGAGACTGCAACATTTACTTTAGAAAAATACATTTTTTTCTGCTTGGAGGTTATTTTGATCACACTCCTCCTGGGGTTCACAGAGGGACGTTTACCAACACAAACATATGGCAAATTAAAGAGAAAGGAAAGAAAGAAGGAAAGAAAGAGAGTACTGCAGTACAAAGAATAAACCAAAAGCTACTGTGCAGACTTTTAACTGATTACATAATCTGTGTTAAGATCGGCTGTTTCTTTATAGTTATGTCTGCCACTGGGTCAGATTCTCCTTGAAATCAGATGAAATGATCCTGTGTTTACATTTTCCCTGCCAAACCTACAGTGAGTAGTATGTTAGCCAGTTAAATAGAAGCACAAAGAGATTTTTCTTTAGATAATTTAATTTTTGACGTTATATTTTGTGGTTTTCGTGGTGGAAACACTTGTCGATAGGAGCCTCTAAATTCAACAAATTTTGAAAGTTCCTCTACGTACGTTTAAATATTGCATCTTTATTCAGTTAAAATCAGTATATATGTTGTATTTTGTGTGTATTGTGAAGGAACTACACCTCTAATTTCATGCACAACCTTGTGTTGTATAATGAAAAATTACCTTGAATTCTTGAAGTATAATTAACAGTATTGGATACACTTGACTGGAGGTGGTATATGCCAATGTGAATGCTTCTGCAGCGAGGTTCTTTGGTATCTTCATGCAGCAGTTTTGTAGCTATGTGGTGGATCTCACCATAGATCAATTCAATAAAAAATGTTTGTCTATTTGGGTTGCCATGTATTTTCTCAGACATGTTTCCAGAGTCCATCTAAGTAAATCTTTGTTTCTTCTATTATTAGACCTACAGGCAGATGATGACACACCAAAGCTTATTGAGATGTGCCCCTACCCTGAGTCTGGCCCCCAGGTTCCTAGCTGCTCCAGCTAACCATGAAACTAACTAGCCTCCATTCATTCTTCATCCCTTTCCTTGATTCTTATCATCCCTCTGTACATGACCCTCATCCCACCCTGCCTGCATCCTCTCTCCAATCCAGATAAACGACCTTTTATTCCGCACACATGGCGTGGTCTTTGTTAGTGAAGTTCAGGTATATAATGAATGGTAGACACTGCCTCATAATTTCTTACAAATCCATCTGGTGTTGTGAAAATCCTCAGACAGTCAAAGGTCAAATCGTATTCTGAACCATTAATTTAGCTCACGGCGTCCCTGAAAGATGCTACACAAATAATTAAGTCTCGTCTTTTGGCTCCTTGCAGAGAATCATAATTCAGCCTTAGGTGTGACATTTCCAAAATAAAAAAAATCATTTGTCAGTAGAAATATAAATGGGAAGCTTGTGTAGCTCAAGTGCAAGGCCCTCTCTACTGGCAGCATGGTCGCTATATTCTCAAAGAGGGAAGTAGCGTCACTAAAAGTCAATGTAGGGGATTTGTTGTAATGAGTCATGTAACGTGTTACGTTTGCAATTAAATTTATCTAGTTCTGTTTTCAAACAAGAAATCTATTACTGTTACAAATTCACTGTATTCCTACCACTGCAAGAACTAGAGGAGGCTGGTGGAGAGGGTGTCTTTTTTGCATTTGACACAGACACAGCCTATGGTCTCAGCAGACACTGAAATCATGGAGCATCTCAAGGCGGGTCTGTATTATACAAATTTACATTGATCAAATCTTCCTTCGAGTCAATACTCCAACACTGTCCAGACTAGTGCACCTGTGAAGAGGCTTTTTAGCTACTGAAGCCTTGTTAGAGGAACCAATTATCCCACACACATTTTGAAAGACGTCTCCCATGTTATGAACGACTAATAAACAGGGAACATTTGTTGGGTGAGTTTATTTAATTTGAAGCATCTGCACCCATTGTCTGGGCTGTACAAGTGTGAGAAGCACAGGGCCTTGAGCTTGATGCAAACAGGATGAAAATCAAAGTGAATATACCCCAGCCCCAGAGCATGCATAATGGACTACTTTATTGTGATAGTGGACCTTCCTTACTCGAAGAGATGCTGATGGTTTCAGTTTTTCCCAAAGAGGATGTCCTAACCTGCTCGGAGCCTCAGTGAACAGGCTGACCTGCATGTCGCTTGTTTGAAAAAATACTTCCCCGGTTCTATTTTAGTGAAGTTTTGCGCTTTACCGCCAACATATTTTATCTGGTCAAAATTGATCCTCGTATCGTTAAAGTTTCTGTTTCCCTTCATTAAAGCAGTCAACAGGGAGGAGGAGGAGAGACTAATTAAGTTGAGAAGGGGCACCTTTTATATGAGCCACAACAACCTTTTTATGGGAATATCCTCAAAAAGGACAAGGTTTTTTGGAGGAAAACAGGGAATTACTGGGAGTTATAAGTAAGTTAACTGTCCTCCAACTATATAAAGACAAGACAGACTTAAGAAAATTATGTTACTTGTGGAATAAAAAGACATTTAACTTACTCATCCTCAGAGGGAGAAATCACAACCTACACTGCTGCAATAATGTTCATATTATATCTGGACAATGCATTGCACCTAGAATATGCATGTAATAATGCAGCAGAACGCATTGGTCCCCTGCAGTGATCCTGCATGTAGGCATGTGTTTTGATGTACTATAGGCTATAGAAACAGCTTCTGCCCAGTGTGCTGTTAACTTGTCAGGACAATATAACCAAGATGCACAAGGAATTGCTAAGAGTTTTTACATTTGGTGACACAAAAATACTTGAGTTACTTTTCTTGTTAGGTATCGCTGTAATATAACAAGTCACTTTTTAATGGCAGCAATCCTGTAATCTGTCACACTACCCAACACTGATGGTAATACGGACCTGCACACTGCTACTAAATAAAACTTGTTCACTCAAAAAGTTTTCTGCCTCACCTTAACAAAAGTGATCTTGCACTGACAAACATCGCTGTTGGTGTTTCTGATGGAGATCTCCCCGTAGTGCTCAATCCAGCGCTGTCCACTGAGAATGTTGTGGATGCAGGACGTTACCTTATTCCACTCATAGTGGTCTCCATATCTAGGAAAAGGAAATTAAAAACCACATTCCTTTTAACTTGCTTCTTAATTGCATGATCATCGATTTGTACAGTGTTTGTGTGTGTGTGTGTGTGTGTGTGTGTGTGTGTGTGTCTGATTGTATAGTAAATGAGGCAGTGGAAACTCACCCAGGCAGAGTAACATGAGTGGTACCAACGGGAACAATCTCCATTGACTTGCCCCAGAACTTGTTCTTACACCTCACATCTACAACAACAGAAATCATTCATATTCATCTCAGACAACCAGACACTGCTGTAAATTTTATAGAACCAACTAATTTCTATATTTGACTACCTTGCCAGAAGATGAAGTTTTTAGACTCTGCATGACAGGCAGAGATCGGTGGGTGATGGCTGACCTGACGATGTAAAAGGAATAAACAGCTGGGTTAGGGAATTGTTCCAAGTAATGCTTTCAGTGCGTTGTTATTATTAGAATACTGTGATTGTTGAGTTCTTGATAGCACAGAATTCAGGACTCATGCATACCTGCTCTGCAACAAATCGAAAGCCTTTATCTGGCCGGTCACATTCATATGTCTCTCCCAGGACAGGGTTGAAAGGCTTTCCCCCAGTTCTGTAGTAGCTGGATGCATAGCCTGATACAACAAACGTAGCTATGTATACCTACACAAAGAGAAACCAACGCAGTTAGTATTGGTTTTAAAAATATTTCTTATTACAGAATAATGAGTCACTGTCAACCGAAGTGGAGCAAAAAGCATAACTGGGACATCAAATTATAAAATCCTTTAGGCCACCAGACCATTGAAGTGTTCGGTTTAAAGTATCCAATATTATTGGTTCATAACGGGCGTCAAATGCCATTCTGATTCTCAGCAGTTCTACTTTTCTCTCCATCTCACTGTAATGAGCAGAGTAACTGACTGAATACTCCTCCAATAGTTGCACTGAGCCAAGAGAGCACTCATAATTACATCCACGTCATAATGGGAGGCCACAGATTGGAGCCGCCACTTTAAAGTCAGTCAATGCGAAAGAGCAACACTGAAAGAGACGGTCATGGCATCTTTCTGCTTGAAATTTACAGACAGAAGAATACGGCTGCTGGCTGAAGCTCCAGCACTGGACACGACCACTGCCAGCAGGCTGCTAGATCTGGAGGAATAACAGCCAGAAACAAGTAATGGCGAATTCCTGGCTCTTACAATTTCGTAAGACAGTCGCTTAAATCTGTCTTATCTTGTAAAACATCCTTTTTCATGTTGATAGACTTGTCAAGCTTCTGACAAAGCAGTTAAAGAATAGTTTAACAGTTTGGGGAAATTCACCCGTTACCTCTGTGTTATTTGCACACACCACAGGCGTTTTCATCAGCATAATTAAAATTACATTAGTAAAAATTACTATGATAGATTAGGGATGATTAGTTTAATGCACCCAATGACAGGCCCAGTTCCAGAACAAAATTACTGAGGGTGCATCTGAAATTAGTAGAGGTGAAAATAACATTCAGTGTGGTTAAAGCAGCAAAGTCAGTTAATCAGTCTGCATTGATCTATGAACAAATGTGGGTGATTCTTACAGCTGTTCAGAGCTGCTTTATACTGTATCAATAGCTTATCTTCAATTCATGAAATTCCTGTGGCACCTGAAGGCAGCTGATACTGTTACCAGAGTGGTGAAAATCAGAATAATTTGCTGCTGAATTGTGAACATTTAGACATTTTAGTATTTAATAGGTATTTGTCAGACTTCAGGACGCCCAGCTTGAAACTGGGACAGTCCCAGATGTCCCAAATGTCTCTAAATACATCAATCTTCTAATCGAAACTCCTGGCAAGAATGTGAATAAGTATATTTCCTACAATGTCAAACTATTCCTTTAACAAAGTAAGAAAACTAAGCCAATAATCTTTTGATTTCTTTGTGGCAATCCATGAAATATCCTTTCCTCATTTAACATGGATACATCAGCCGCATGAATTCCCTAGTTTAAAACTTGCCTCTTTCTGCTCTGTCTGAACGCTTTTCCTTAATTTCTAGCTACAAAAAAGCCACTGAAATCTTTAAAAACTTTTCGGTTTCTTTTTTTAACAAATCTTAAAACTTTTGCAGAGATTGCCACCCTAACTTCACTATCAGCAACTACTTCTGTCAGAGGAGACCCATTAACTACTGACAGTGAACATGTGATCGGAGGAAAAAAAAAAGACTCTGTCCCCACACGCTCACTCAAACAGCAAACTGTGAATTTGCCGCCTCACCATACGTTCAAAGGGGTCCTCTGTGTTAGCAGCCCTGTCTAACAGCTCGCTGTACTCCAGCTCTTCGCACAGTCTCTGCAGGGTGTTGAGCGGCTCATTAAGCTGCACAGGCATCGTCACTTTGGAGAGGTCTTTGCCGATGTTGTTCCTGAGGATGTTCCACAGGCTGATGGTGCTGTTGTTGGGGCTGGGCGAGGGCAGACAGGATCTACGCTGACAAAGGACGGTGACCTCCTCCGCAGAGCCTGGGAACAGATGTAAGGTGTAAGAGATCAGGTAAGACACCACGGCTCTTTGTGTACTGAATACAACTAACAAATATGGAAATTAAGTAAGTGATAAAATTGCATTTCATTCTGTCCTCCAGTACATGTCCCACAGCTCTTTAGCCCGTAGTTTACCTGAATTTTGTCTCTCACTCTCTGTCTCGTTACTGAAGTTGTCCATGGAAATGTTGTCACTGATGTCACTAATGTATGAGTCATCCTCTGATGCCTAAAAATAAAAACAGACCCAAACTTTAGCTAATAGATGAGAGATAAATTTTTAATACCACCTGCAGAAAGGGACTGGGCAGGTCTCTTTCAACATCCTGTCACATCAGCAGAAGATCTAATGTGTTAGAGATGGATGGTCTCTCAAGACCTGGTAGCAAATTTGCACTTTGGCTTGCTGTATTTTTAGATTAAAGTAATTAACTTTCATTTTCACGTTGCTTCCGCTCCAGCTGCTATCTGATCAGGCATGCTGCATGAACACTGAAGGAAGAGGAGAGGGCAGACTTGTTTTATAACACACTTAATAAAAACTTAGCTTTAAGATGATGTTAAGGGAAAAGGCACGTACAGCATCATTAAAATGTTCCAAAGGTTTTTTGAGATGCGATTTTTTGAGATGCTTTTGTCATTTTATTTTGCTAATGGTATTTATTTAATGGTCCGCAGAGTGAGGACCCCTGCTCATCGACGCTCTCTCATTCAGTGGCACAGTACACGCCCACAGGACCGGAGGACAAATGACCGAAAAACAGCCAGAATATTTCCTTTCTTGACATTTTGTGAGTTCATTTTGTTTGTTTATTTGACGTAGCTAATGTAACTCATGGTTTGCACACATCTCCCAGCAGAAATGGGGGATGGTGGATAGATGGCACTTGTGTGCTGATGGTGGAAAAAAGAAATAGAAAATTGAGACATCTTACCCAACCCTAGCTTGCAAGTAGGCAGGGTTGGAGAGAAAAATACAATACCATGAGAAACACCAATCCTCCTTTGAGTTTTCAATTAGCTTAATTCAATTGATTTTCAATTTAGAGTTGAAATTGTGACACTCCTAGTTATAAGCACATTATAAAGCACTTTATAATGGCTTATGTGGTCGAGTATCATATTATTTCATAGTTGCTCATCATTCATTGACATTTTTTTTGCTTTGCTTTTTTCCTTTTTGCTTGCTTAATGTACTATAGTTCTCATAGTTGAAATACGTTATAACATGCATTACAAAATGATTATAGTGTATTGCAAATATGTTTTTGGGAGGAAACATTGCATTAATAACATGGAAATATTCATCATTAAGTTCATCAAAACTCAATATTATACTTCATACTTTACTTTCTTACTTTAAGCAAATAACTGACCACTTAGTGATTTATAATCACATTATAATGCACATGGATTATAATGCAATATAAAATTGTTATAATGTATTACAACTATGAGAATTATAATACATTATGATCATTGCCAAAAAGCAACCAGCAATTATGATACTTGACGTTATAAGTCACGATAAAATGCTTTGTAATGTGTTATGATTATTATTATAAAGTGTTATACTGTGCATATAGCAATGTAAACATGCTGGTTATAAGCAATCAAATATTTATAACACATTTAATGCATTTTTATGCGTTGTAGACATAGGCGTCATGGAGTGTTACCCAATTATGAACATCTGGTGTTAATTTAGTTTTAAACCCAGCTGTCTGGATTCATTTTCCTCTTTTCCACATTTGCAGCATTAAGGTTTTGGTTTTTAACAAGACAAATTATTCCAAACAACAACAGTAATTATAATTCCATTATGCAGGCCTAAACGTCAGTGCTGAAAGTTGACGCCACCGCCTGATTCTAAGTAACTGACACATCAGTACGCCTACTGACAGTAACAGTTCTCACACCTACCTCGTTTTCAGAGGAACTGGCAGACAGCAGAACTTCCTGTGCATCAAAGAACTCAGACAAAGACTCTGTGATTGAGGCTCTGCTCTCATTGGACACTTGGTGTACGAGGGGACGGGATTCATCAACAGAATCCTGTTTCTAGGAGACACAGTGTTCACACAGCTATAATTAAGAACAGGAAAAGGGCAACATCATCACAACCAGGAGTGGTGGCAATTACAGGGTCATTCAGAATACAATACAATCACAGTTTGTGGATAATGAGACAATCACAACACACAAATGATATGCAATATATTGAGAGACAGTCTTCTATAATATAATATAGTGTTATAATGAGTATTACTGACCAGAAGGAAATAACCTTAAAATTTTCAAGAAGCAGATGTCAGTCCTACACTACATTAGCATTATGCAACAAAGTGCATAGAAAGACTTTTTAATAATGTTCATAAAAATCTGAACGTTTCACGATTAAAATTTGTGAACAGGAATGATATTACTACAGAAGACCACAATTGCTATCTTTATCTGAAGTAATCAGATTAGCCGCCCCTAATATTTTGTGTCAATCAAACATATGTCTAGCGACTGTATCACAATATAGTACTGCATCAATTATCAAGAGCCAGTCAGAGATACGAGTGTGCAACAAGTGTGCACACCCACTCTTGTGCAACATTGCAAAGTCTGACTGACAAGTTGATGTTGTTGACACAAAACAAGATGCACATTTAAAATGGACCCAAAGCATTCATAAAAAACAACTCAAAACCAAACGTAGTACTTTCGACAGAATCACACATGGATCCTCTGCTGCTGCTGGAGCGTATTAATTAGCCTGGAGATAATCCCACAGGAGGTACATTAGTTTTGCACTGTGTGTTCAACAAATTTCCAGGGACGCGATTAAGCAGATCAGCTCACACTCTCTGGTCAGCCAATCTGATTATGCGAGCAAAGAGCTTCCTCCAGGAGACAGATGATAATTTGGCAGGTAGTTAGAAGTCCTCCACTGAGCCATGTGATAGTGAGACACTTCAGCGCAGTGCCTCGGCAGGGGGAACAGGTCCTACCCAACTACCCAACAAACATGAAGTTGTCCCCACCAATTAATTATTTCTAAACCAATTATGTAATTGAAAATATACAGTATATATAAATCTGAACTGTTTCATCATCCTTTTAGGGTAAATGCTGGTGTTTTTAAACCTGGACTCTATATTTAAATATTTAGGTGTATAAAAGACTACTAGATACAAAAACTACCTCCTGTGAAAGTGCTTATTTTGCCACTGACAGGCATCTGACAACATCACAGAAAGGATCCCTACAGAGATGTTTTTTAATGAGTAAGATCCTTTTTGTTAACCTTCAAAGCCACCAGACTTTATTGACAAAAACAGTAATTTCACCTCACAGGAGTTGCTGGTCTACTGCTGCCTCAGTTCGTTAGTTTGTTTGTGTTATTGTGTGACTTTGTTGTTTCAAAGCATTGAGTTTGGATCAGAAACCACCTCCCCACCCACCTCCCGGAGAAGTCCAGGCCTCACTTTCTTTCCCAGTACACCACTGTTCCCCTTTAAGTTGTAATGAGATCTGCGCTCATGGTGAGACATGCGTGTACACAACCACAGGACAGAGAGGAAGCACTTTCTCATAGCAATGTATTGATATATTACTTATTTTACTGGGCAGAGTTCCCAGAAAAGTGTGTAGTGAGGAAGATGACAAAAACAAATCAATTGTTTATAATCATTATCATGCTAAAACAAAGTGAGTGGAGTGAGGTGGACAGAGGAGAGCAACATTTGTTAAATGAGGATGAGACGGAAAGGACAGCTCATTCACGCTGTGATAAATACTAGACTGGGTGGGACGAAAATAAATAAGATGGAAATAATAATCATCACGATGGTGGGAAGGGAAAGGGAGTAGAGACACTGCATTCCCGCACCCACCTGCACAGGGGCAGTTAGATTTATTAGTGTGGGCTCTACGATGTGGGACTCGGCGTGAATCTTGCACAGGCGCTCTCTCAGCTCAGAGTTCTGGGCTAAAGCCTGGAAAAATAACCAGTGTAAACATTGTTTATAGCACACATCAATAATGCCCTGAATTGTAAAACTCTACACTTAAAGGGATAGTTCAGATTGTTTGAAGTGGCGTTGTGTGAGGTATTTATTGATAATCAATGTAATACCTACTGTTGATGTCAGTCGACATACCCCAGTTTGGAGATGCACCAGCAGCTAAGCTAAGCAATTTACTGTCAGCAGCAAAAGGCATTTTAGCCGCCTTAAAAAA
This sequence comes from Lutjanus erythropterus, assembly GCF_056507025.1. Classification (NCBI taxonomy): domain Eukaryota; kingdom Metazoa; phylum Chordata; class Actinopteri; order Lutjaniformes; family Lutjanidae; genus Lutjanus; species Lutjanus erythropterus. The sequence continues at coordinate 21,612,090 of NC_139325.1, read as the reverse complement.
GGTCCACCTAATAAATCTGATTTAGTCTGTGCTATTTTTAGAATTTTCGCAACTTTACTGTGGCACCAGGCAGCATTTTCTGACGGGAAACTGTCGTTATATAAGACAAATGTAGCTCTCTCCAAACCAACCAAACTTGATGGGTAGAATCAGTAATTGCAGAACACGGGAAGTGCTGATCTACCACTGCCTCGATCTGTTAGTTTGTCTGTGCTATTGTGTAACTTTTTTTTTGTTTTTTTTAAGAGGATAGTTTGGATTGACCAAAGTACAAGGTACACCAGCAAATCCTGTGTCCTGACAGGTAAAATGGCTGATTTTGCCTGTGGAGTTTGGTTGATTTGAAGGGAACGTTCTTTGGCTCATATAATACTAGTTTCTTACGGGAAAAAGCTGCCTGACTGCAAGGTAAAGCAGTGAAAATATTCTAAATATAGTGTACATCTAAACTGATATTGTTTTTTTTTTTTTTTAGGTGAACCTTTTGTTGTTGACCCTGCTTGGCTTCTGAGTGTGTCCCTCTCTGCTCTCTAACCTGGGGTGTGTGGACCAGCATCCACTGTAGCTAATACACTGACCATCGATAAGTATCTCATACTGTCCCACATAAAATAATCTGAACTATCCCTTTAATTTCCATCTCTTAAACCTATTTCCCTTCAGCTAAACGGTCTCAAAATCAAGCTGTAAACATGCAATTTACCTTAACTATAGAGACATGACTATGTGTTATCACTGCAGACATCTGACAAGAATCCACAGGAGTCCAAACTATATTAGTCACCCATTACTGACTCTATGTGAGGTAGAGTAGGTAGAAGCTGAGTAATCAGGAAAAAAGCTAACACCCAGCAGGATATTTAAAGTCAAAGGAACGTGTTGGCGTAGACAGCACAGAAGTTCGAAATGTGGTGAGAGAAGTCAGCATGACAATGAACGTGTGTGTAACCAAAAGACCGAAAATAGAAAAGGCCTCTGGGTGGGAGGCACCAGCAACAGGAAACATGATTGTTGAACACGGTTCAGGTGGGCAGACATCATACCAGCGGCTAGTAATCCCTCTATGAGGCTTGTCAGTGTGTCATGCCTGACAAGTGGTGTGGGAGGACACGACATGTGAGAGGAGTGTAACTGTCTAAAAGAAAGTGGAATACCTAACCTATTTCTACTGGCTGATAACATGTCTGAATAACACTTTATTTGAAGGAGAGGGTACATAAGACTGTCATTACATTTTCATAACCATGTCATGAAACCTGTCATTATCATGAAGGAGACTTTATGAATGTTTATGCCAGTTGTCATTAAGTGTCATTCGGTCAATTATGTTATCCTTAAAGCAAAGCTGAGATTTCTTGAGATGTCTTTGTTATGACAACTTGACATTAACCAAGACAAAAATGAGACCATTATAAGTGTATCATGAATATTTTCCTTGATGTCAAGTAAAGTGGTACATTTTGAACTTCATAAAGATGTCACTGAGTTTTATGACACTGCCAGATGCTTTGTAATGGTATTCATGACACAGTTTAATGTAATAAACAAACATAAAGCAAACATTTCCTTTATGTTCGATAATGTCAAGTTGGTATCACAAAGACACTTAAAGGTAGAATCAGTTACAAAGATAAAGTAGAATTTGTCACAGCTGCACCAGATAGATCGTTGATGGTTAAGTCTCATTCCCAGGAAATACTGACGTTTTGGGACGGTAAAGTGTCTCGATCACAGCAAAATAATGAGGAAATAAAGAAACACAGGCAGAAGGCAGAGTCTCTGTAGATACAGTCACCACCACACAATTCATAAGTGATTATATTAATACAAGTAGACACTGTTTTGTTTTTTAGGAAAATGTTACAGATCATGCCTCTTTCATGTTGATGGCAGGCGTCATGACATGTTTATGACAGTGTAATGACAATCTTATGAATATGCCTTTAAATACAGTGCTCCCTATGTCTGAGTGTGATTGTGTGTCGTTTCACATACCGTTGCCAGTGCGTTCTTCAAACCAACCACCTGTGGTGAGGTAGGGGGACACGTTTCATGGTCCAGACATTGTTTTAATCTCTCTCTCTCACATGTTAGTGAACTCAGGGCTGACTTCATGGTCGCATGTACTGCAGCAACAAGAGAAAAGAAGAGGGGTGTTTTAACTGCAGACCAATTTGTATTCGTTTCAGAGTGATGCAGATGAAGTCCCAGTGGATCCAGTGACAGTCTATCATACCATGCTCCTAATAAAACGGAACAAGTATGAAATTTTGATTATCTCCGATCGCTCAGCAAGCAGCAGTCTTTATTTTATGACATCCATTTTTACACGCACTTCATAATTGGTGCTTGGGAGGCCACATTATTGAAGGCGCTCACAATATTAATGCATCATCATGTTAGATTAAGCCCATCACACATCATTATCTGCATCATTTTGAACGGGCATAAATTTGGCATTTTAAATGCTAGCATAACTGACAGCTGTTCCCTGCAGTGACTTTAAACCCATTTTGCAGAAAAAGTGGGAATTATGTGAAACACAAATCATTCTTGTTATGTCATGTCAAGCTTCAGGTATCTGAACATACAATACATTTTAATGAGGAGCTGCAGAAAATTAATTAAGACACCTATTTTCAAAGCTTTGTGGTTTAGAAAATGTAAACTTCTCACCACATCATCAGAATCCTAATGAATGAAAACTGAGGCAAACAGTTTATCAGTAATTAACAGCTGCCATGGGTGCACCATTGTCACTCCCATTTTAACATAGCAACACTGTGCCAGACCTATCTTACTTGCAAAAAAGACAACAGGACAGATTCATTAGGAGTAACTTGTGGAGTTTCTCTCACAAAAATATATCCTTATATCCTGAATGTGTCACTCATACTTACCAAAATCTAACTGTGAATTAAAATGACTCACAATTAGTGGCAACACGACAGAAGTCCTCCTGCAGCTTGGCCACGTCAAAGGGGGAATCCAAGGATTCAGGATCGACCTTGTCATTGCCGAGTGCAGCGGTGGAAAGGTTAGGGTTAGAGGCGTGGAGGCGGATGGAGCCGGAGGAGATGCAGCTGGGTACCTACAGCAGAGCACGAGGAGTAGAGCTTTAAGTGACTCACTCTAAAAAAAAATAATCACACTTTGCTGTCATGTTGATTACCTGCAGAGTTGTTTTGACATCTTTGTTGTAGTTTTTAGTGCGCCATTTCCTTGGAAGTCTCTTTTCCTTCTTCGGGCTTTCAAATGTAGATGCCTAGTGAGCAGAGATAGAAGATGCGGATATTCTATATTTAGTCACAAATGACTTGAGGGCAACTAAAAATACCGGTGGAGAGAAATGATAAATGATGAAACAATTTACTTAACATAAAATTTGGAGTCATCTAGTATTTGGATGTGATCAAGTTAATTTACTACATGGTTTTTCAGACTAAAAGGTAATCCCAGTATTTTTAGACCTAGGCCCTATTTTTTTTTTTTTTTTTACACATTTTGGGGTATAAATAATTATTACGTACAAAAAGTTAGTTTGGCTCCAAATTAAACTTAAAAAAACAGGAGAGGTACATTGCAGCCTGTTTCACAACTGCTATGATCTACTGGACCAGTTCTAAAACTTTTTGTACCTATTAGTCCTTTAGACTCTGAAATATGTAAGAATAGGGCCCAGGTTTAAAAATACCAGAATTAATCCTTCCTAAGTCCCACTCCCTTTTGCTCTGTGCTCCAATTACAGCAAATCTGGTACTTCAGCTTCATTTTCTGATTGACATCAGATTACCAAGCTAGTTAGTGTTTTGCTAACATGAGGTAATTTAGATGTAAATATATGTAACTTTTATAGGTTCCCCATCTTTTTACCATAGAATATGGTATTCTTTTAAACAAAGATGAGCCTTGCACAACGCATTTGTACAAAAAAACAGAAGGCGAAAGCTGCGAAGGTGGCTAGCTCAACTGTCATTGGAGCACAGAGCAAAAAGGGGCAGGACTTAGGAAGGGTCAGTTACACATTGAACTTAAATTGCAGCTATAATGAACCACCCTGCTTTGCATGTTAAGGAGAAAAGGATTAGAAATGAAGTGCTGACCTGCAACGCTTGGATAGATGGAGCAGAATAGGTACGGTGGAGAACTTCCATACTCTGCAGCAGGTGGCTGAGTTCCAGCAGGTAGGCCTCACAGACTGACAAATCTGCAGAGAATCGGAAAAAGATCTATGTTGAGATAAGAAGGTTAAGAAATAGGAGGAGCTTAAAAGAAAGGAAAGTAAACAGACGTCAAGGACATCAGCCCATCAACCACTCCCTGTAAAGCTTGTAAAGGCTGACAGACCCTAACCTATAATCCATTCAGTTATTGAGTCCAGGTGCACCGAGGTTAAGTAAGTTAAATGTCTCCACATATGTTCATAAAACTACAATTACAACATGTATCCTTTGTTCAAATAGACCGCATAGGTTTAAGAAAAGTTTGCTTCTCCTGCCAAGACACGTGTTTTTGCACCCTTGGTCGGTAACAGCAGGAGGACAAAACTGCAAAAAACAATTCCCACCTCTGTCTGCCTCAGAAAGAGGAGAAGGTGAGTCAAAGAGAAGAATGTATCAAGTTAAACCGCCCAAGACTCTGACGTTTGTGGGGACAAACAACAGGTGACCAAGCAGCTCGGGTTGACCAACAGAGCACACGAGCTGCTTATTCACTTTGCAGAAGTTACTGTCCCTTAACAGACAGTAGGTTGTGGAAAGCTTCCTTGATACAATTCTCATCTAAGCCATTTTCCCTCCTCAGTGTTTCAGAATAATTGGAATATAACTTTGAATGAGGAGTGGCAACCAGAGAGTTGCTACATTCAGTAATTACAACTGCCACTTTTTTAGCTGTATGACCAAGCTGTTATTCAGCTGCGGACGCAGGCTGTCAGAGGGGCAGGGGCAACAAAAGGGGAACCACCTGTATGTGGCAGGACACCAGTGCACAGAAAGCCATGATGCATTTATAGTGAAACTGTTCCAATACCTGGCCAGGATTATGTGAATCATATTTAAAGTAGAATTACTACACCTCTGTAATAAAAACACACTGGGAAGTATTAATTATCTAACCGTTTAGAGGCATGTAGGTCAGCCTATAAGTCGATCTGAATCTCATTTCCTCCACTGGAAGGACACCCTAGAGGCCACTTTATCATGCTTTCTTGCACCCAAGGCCACCATAGAGGGTATTTTAACATGTTTTATTTGCCATGTTTTTAACATGTGGTTGATCACCCCATATCCCCACATCTTCTCCTGATTTCTTTATAAATTTTCCAAACTTTCTGGTTTAGAGTCATAACTGCTCACTTAACCAATGGGGTAAATATTAAGAGAGTGCATCATCCGAATCTTAATGAATGACAACAGTTCATCAGTAATCAACAGCTTCCTTTCGTTATAAAAACATCAAGCCTATTTTACTTGCAGCTAAGAAAACAGGCTAATTTTAAGATTTATTCAAAATAACTGGAGTATTTTGTGCATTTAACAAATGCTCAAATGAAAAAGATGGACTCTCCAAGGTTAGATCTCCAACTTCTGTCACTGTTGGCAACTTGACTGTAACTGGGAGACTTTCAACACAAACTTCTGAACACTGAATAATCATCCAATTTAGAAGCATCAACCTCATCAGTGTTGGTTAATGTTTTTTTATTGTTTTTTTTTTCTTTTACCTCTATCAAGGTTATGTTTTCAGTGGTATTTGAAGGGTATAGTATGTGCCAAGGAAGAACCCATTAAATTTTGGAGTGCAACATAATCATGGGGTGGATACACAAATTATTTATCACTTTCCTTAACATTATGAGATGGAGCATTTGGCCTTGGCAGAATAATGACAAAACACAGCCAGCTGTAGCAAAACAATGACTCTGTATCACAATCCACATTCACAGGTAGCAGTAATCCTCTGCACTAACCTAAACATGTAATTACTCAAACTTCATACAGGAAGAAATTGTTATGGAGCATTTGGGAACAACATTTGGGGACTGAGAACTGATTCCAAATTGTGAGCTTGTCAGTTCCTCTTCTCAATGCCTGTGTGTTTTGCTGACAGTTGCACATTGCAAAACAATCACATCAAATTCATGTCTATGCTGCTGGAAACTTGCAAAAAGAAAAAGTCATGGCGGAGAGCAAGAAACTGTCCACAACAGGACTTCAATTACATGAAGAAAGAACAGTGGTATCAATAAAATCTTATCAATTCCCAACCCCTCTGGCTTCCAAATCTAACATTTTACTAGAAAGGTGCATCAGGTACTAAGTGTAAACAAAACTCCACAAGTCATGAGGTCTCACAAGTCTGTTGTCTCACCTTTGGAGCACTTGTCCATGTCGTCAGATGACTGAAGCCAGGCTGCTACTTTGGCCTGGCTGGTGCAGCCTAAAGGGAAGGCTGCTGCAGAATGCACTGTGGACTGTCTTCGTATAGACATGCACTGCAATAGCAAACAGACCCAAAGGTCAGTTCAATAACAATCTGCTTTCTTGATGAATTTCTTCTTTAGGGGGGCTTTAACTTCAGTAAATATTGTAGATAAAATAACGACATTTATGAGCAGAAACACAGCAGAAAGCATTTATTGAGTTTCTTCTTTAAACAGACAGTTTTTATTAATAGTGTGCTCCGCAGTGCACAGGTATACCTTCCTGATAGAGGCACTCTCAGCCACGCTTGGCGAGCTGGGGGAGGGGTAGTGTGGGTAGTGGAAGGACTTCTCGTTAGGGTACATGGCAATCTCATTTTGCCGATAGAGCCGATGGTGACGCAGCTTCGACACCCATTCATCAAAGAGCTCCTGTGATTTAATCTGCAGAGCAGATACCACAATCAGAAATCAACACAAGGACAAGTCAGGTGGAGGAAGCGTGAAGGTGGAAAAACACACAGGTACAGTAATTCTCCCTCACAAACATATACAACATATGAGGTCATTTTAAAGTCATTTTCCTGTTAGTATCTGGGAAGGGAATTCATGAGTAATCCATGTTTTAGCTCACTTACTGTAAGTGTGTGAGGGAATTTACAAGCCTTGCATTTTACCTTCAGGTGATAAATGTTCTCCTCAGCATCCAGATCAATGCACTTGGCTTTATTCTTAATGGCCATGACAGAGAGACCCACGTCAATGCAGCCATGTAGCTTCCCTTTGTCAATCTGCAAATCAACACACGATGTGGTGAGTATACAGTTATATGATCAAAACGCCTGGGACAGAATCATATGGTAACATTTATAACTACACTACAGTACAGTGTTATAACAGTAATTCTTTTTCTTTTTACTTGACTTGCACGATCCTGCAGCCCATAGTCTATTTTACTGAAGCTGCTGTATGCCAATTGTCAACCTTAAGACCTCAAAATGAAAGGAAAGATGGAAAAGAAAATAAGTTTCTCTCAATGAAAAATGCAGTTCTCTTGAAGGTTAGGACAAAAACAATGAGATGCAGCAGTGAAACTAGCAATATTTTATAGCTATTTTTTAGATAATACTGTACTGTATTATAGTGTGTTTTAATTATACAATGTACAGTAATTTAAAGTGTTTGAAAAATTGTACCATATTTTGAAGCAGTAAATAAAATTCAGAAAATGCAGCAATTCCAAGTTAATGTAGCAATTTTTAAATTCAGAGTAAAAACATTTCTCTTTTCATGTGCCTATGATTGAGGGCTAAAATTTGCACTTAATGCATACTTTAACCCTGATGTTTAGTCACTCCTGCGGGGAGCAGCGTCTCTGGCTCACAACTAAGCTGTATACTCTTCTAATGACTGCTGTTTAATTACTAATTTCCTTTTTATCTGTGTGAAGCACACTGACTTGCCCCTGTACTGTGAAAACTATTTGTTTTAAATTTTTAAAAAGTTAGTGTCTGGACTGCCTTAAAATCTTAAGTTGACTGAATTTGAAAAGACAAGTTGAGGTCATTCGACACAAAAAACTTGATATTAATTCAGTTGTACCAAACATGTTCAATAAGCACAAGACATTATGTTCTTCTTTAAAACCTTAATTTAATGAGTTGATTGAAGTTTGTACAGCACATTCATTCAACTCATCTTTTCAAGTCAAAAGTCTAAGTTAGAGGGCCTCATGTTTATAAGCGCTTAAGTGTTATGAAAGTGGATACTAATAAGTTAAATTGAATTAAATAAACAAAACTTGTATATTTAGGTTCAGTTAATTGAAAAAAGATTAGTTGATTCCACAAATTCCTGTGTGATTTTTTAGTGTGTGCATAAAATTTGCTGTATAAATAATCATACTTGCTTGCTAAATAATGAAGCTGTCCAATTCATTACTTTATATTCATGTAATAAATATACTGATGTCAAGTAGATGGTAATGTTCATAAAGAATAAAAAGAAAGAGAAAAGAGAGGAAAAACATCTGTCATAATAATCATCCACTTATAGTAATCAATTTGACGCAGACAGACACGATGATAAGAGGTTTCCACTGCATTACACTGGAGATAATACAAATGCAACACAATACTGTTCGGTTTTAAAATGGGCTATTCTGTGTTTAAAGCAGCAATAATAATCCTTTTATTTGCTCAGCTGCCCCGGCCAAGTGGAGCCTCTGCATGGCTGATGTATAATTATGTGAGACTGGCAGGTAAAATGCACGGTGTGATTCCAATCAATGAAAATGAGATCGTGAGAGAGCGAGGGCCTTTTGTGTCTACAGGCGGAGATAGATCATTGTGGGGAAGACAGGCAGCGGTACAACAAGAATGATACAGAATGTCCTTTTGTAATCTTCTGTAACTGACAGGACCACATATCTGCAGTGGCCGGCAGGCTTTTGTACTCACATCAGCGCTACACTTTCCATACTTCAGGATGCCCTTGTCCAGGAAAAAATATCTCTGTGGGGAGAAGGGAGGACAATATGCAAGTGAGATATAGCCGGGATGATATGCAACATCGCTGACAGCAAGTCAGAATTGTGATGCCATGATCGTGACAGCCTCCTGTTAATGTATGATGTTAATGTCTCTGCAGTGAGATGTTTGTCATCCCAGGCTCTTGTCTGCTTCTATTACTCTTCCTCTCACTCTGTTGCAATTTTCCTCCTCCTCCACCACCATCCTAAATGTGATTCTTGGTGCTCTTACTGTACATCACCAGAATCAGACTGCCGAAAGCACAAAGACCTGAAATGCTCTGACTGTACATCAATACTAAATGTATACAGCTCTATTAACCAACAGGCCATCAGCTAATGCATCTGAAAAGGAACACCAAGAAGCCAAGACAGCATCATCCCAGTGAAAGCTTTTAGACTGAGCATGAACAGGCAGTGACCTAGGCAACATGTGACTCTGTGGGTGAAATCATCTACAGAATAACCTCATTCAATTAGGTTAAAACACAAATGAGTCATGTAGAGGGAACCCGGGAAGCACTGGGTAAAATCGGGAAATAGAAATTACGTCGAGTGCACAAAGAAATACGTCATGAAGTCTATCATTCTGAGACATGAGTGAGGCAACATGGGTCATTTAAGGACCTCGCAGGTGTTGGATATACCTTATGCCAACCCTTCATGGGCCACTTTCTCCTCTTCAGCATGTAGCCCTCCTGTTTCTGTGGCTCCAGGACGTTGCTGAAGCCTCCACGCAGGCCCTCCACGATTTCCCAGCTGTCCTGTGGGCAGAGATGATTTATGAGACGTTAGCAGACACTCATCTTGTGCGTACACATACAGATCAAAGTTGCTGAGAGGTCTGGTAACACTAAACAACATATGTAACATAAAATTAATCATACACTCAGCATGCAGATGCTGTGGCCAGTAGCTCCCTCAAATTTCCCTACATTTTTGTCTGAAACTGTTATTTTTTCAGCTTTATTGTAGAAACAGCTACACTCTTCGAAATAAAGGTTCAGAATGGGGTCTTTCCTGAAGGGCTAAGGTTCTACCCAGAACTATTTGTTTCTGAAAACCCCCTTTTTTGAAGAATAGGTTCCTCAAGGGTTCTTTTGTAAGAACGATGGTTCCATTAAGAGCCCCTTTCTTTCAAAGAACCTACTGTGGAACAAAGGGTTTTGAAAACTTTAAAGATCTTTTTCATCAAGTGATCCTTGTACCATAATATAAAACAGTTCACAGTTATACTTAAGGCTGCTGGTGGCTAATGGCCAGAGAAATTAAACAAAATGGGACTCAGACCGGCTGTTGTATCCACATCTTACTGCTCCGACACAACAATTCGAATCAAGGCATTGCCGTTGACGGGTGGAACGAACTCTGAGCTGACAGGATGCAACACCCAAGACCGCAGCAGGATGAGGGGAGGAGGACTCTGCGTTTACATCAATGATGCTTCACGCTCAAACACAGTAAAAACTGAACAATGTTTCCCTGATGGCATGAAGATATCGACCATCACTATGTGGTTGCTGTGTATGTTGTTTCGTTTTATTATATATTTTATGCTATTCTATACTGTTTTTCTGTGTGTGTGTGTGTGTGTGTGTGTGTGTGTGTGTGTGTGTGTGTGTGTAGAAAGAAGGGACTGAAAGTTTCTTTTCTTTGTGCAACCCTGTTTTCTTTAATGATAAGAAAGTAGGCTATCATGTGCCCTTGATAGGTCAATAGTCAAGTCAAAAGCATATTGTAATTTGTGGTATGCAGTGTCGTTCAGTCAGTGGGAGGCTGTGGGAGTGGGAGATGAGAGTTTCACTGCTGAAGGGGAATGCCCTTTGAGGTGTGGTATCCAGTGTGGGGCTTTATAGACTACTTTCACCTCATGGTTCCATTTGCAAAATTAGCTTACCTGTCTAATCTCACTCCTCACAATAATCATTTCCTGGCTGGGATTAAATCCAAATCCCCTGCAAATATAGAGATTACGATGATATTTCATCATAGACTAATCCAGACAGCTCTGTCGTGTACTTCAGCAAGTGAGAATTCCAGGAATTCCAGCGACAACAGTGTGAACAGAGGGTTTTGTAATACCTTTATGGACACAGAGAGTATTGCATCATTTAGTGGTTTATATCACTTTTAGTTGATATAAAGTGATGAAATAATTGGCCAGTAGATCAATAAGTCAATTGGGCTGTGAGGCAATTTTGGCATCATGACCACTCTCTATATTGCAGTATCAGGTGAGGCACACTGGCCAAAAAGACTTTTTACCATTCACATCATTAGAAAAGGAGCAGCAGTCAACAGGAAATCAATCAGCTCATCAAACACAAGTTTCTAGCATGCATGCTTTCAGACAGTTGGCTCTTTTTTCTAATGTCTGTCCCTGCTTGTTTTGTTTGTTGTTGTGCTGTTTGTTTTTGAATAGTTGCTCTGTTTGTTGTTTGCTCTGCTCTTACTGCTGCCATGTCTGTGTTCTGCTTATATCTGTCTGTGTTCTGCTTATATCTGTCTGTGTTCTGCTTGTACTATAATTATAAGGCTGAACAACTGATTGAAATCGCAGTTTGGTCGACTGTTTTCAAATTGCAGAAGGTGCAATATTTAATAAAACCCAATTTTGTATTTTTTGTAAAATTATTGTGGTGCTGCAGAAATGTGCTGGCTTACACATCAGATTCTACAGACTTAAGAAAACATTTTTGTAGAGCTGCAACTAGTAATTGTTTTCATTATCAATTAATCAGTCAATCATTTCTATGATTAATCAATTAATTGTTTGGTCCATAAAATGTCAGAAACTGTTGATCAGTGTTTCCCAAAGTCCAAGATGACGTCCTCAGATGTCTTGTTTTGTCTACAACTTAAAGATATTCAGTTTATTGTCAGAGAAGAGTAAAGAAACCAGAAAAAAAACATTTAAGAGGCTAAAATCAGAGGGAGGCTGAAATCAGAGGGGAAAACCCCCCAAAACAAAACGCAAAGGTACATACTGATTAATCAATTATCAAAATAGTTGCCAAGTAATTTAATAGTTGACAACTAAGTGATTAATCAACAAATCAGTGCAGTTCTACATTGTTTGGTACAGATGGCCTCAAACATCAGACCTTTCAATGAAAATGAGAATACTTATGAAAAAATTGGAATTCCCTCTAATATCATAAATCATATTGCAATTGCAATATCAGTAAAAATAACCAGAATTAGATATTTTTTCAATATATACATATTTACAGAAATGCTTAATGATATGCCCTGTCCAAAAGAAAATAAATAAATAAATAAACTGAACTAAAGTGTGTGTTGATTTTTCCTGTGTATGCACCCAATGAACAACTTCCATAAGAATGAATGAGGTGTCACTGAGGGAAATCTGGGATGCACTGTTTTTGGAGCTTGACCCATATTAGTGACTAAAATTCAGGACATTCTCTGCATTTTCGTCATATTTGTTGGTTGATAGCGTATAACTAGACAGAAAAGAAGGGCAGATAGAGGGGACTATCATATCATTGCTGTCCTGTGAAAGCCACTTAAATTTGGGGTTTTTGAACTGTGTAATCAAAGCTCCTGAAAAGATGACATTTTGGAGATAAGTCATTTTCACTGGACAGAGTATGGTGGCGTTTTCACCATGAGATCACCGGTCTATCTCTTGTGAGTTTTCAAACTTTAAGGAAGAGCAACAATAAATTGTTGAAATCTTACTCTGGCTATCCAACATGATGCTTTGCTGCTTTTCTTTGTTTGATATCACTGTAAATGGAATATATGTGGCTACTGTTGAATGGACCAAACTAGACGAGTGCACTCACTAGCAGTTTAAAGGTTTTTAAAACAGGCTTTTTTATACACTTATTATAGTTCCAGTTTTCTTCAAGATGCATGAAATAGTGTAATGGTATCATAACTGTGCATCCTGGGTTCAGTAAAGGAAAAAAAATAAATAGGACGATAAGTCCAAATTTTTCAATTTAAACATTGTTATTTATTTAGAACTTTACAAGCAATCACATGGCTTTACAACATTATAGTAGATATAGACATCTACATTTTTGAAGAATTTCACAAAAGCTAAAATTCTGAATAATTTACACTTGATGTTGCCTATTCATAGTTTGTAGCCTGCATGATCGAGTGGAAGCTGCAGCTATTCATTAGTTAATGTTTTGGCATAGAGCTGATTAGATCACCCCCAGTAACTAAATTTAATTCCAACAACTAACCACTATCATGTTCAATTTTGAAAAAAATGGTCTTGTTATAATAAAATGGCTACTAATTGGGACTAACATCATCACACATGAATACAGTTGGGCTCACTGGATCTTCAAAAGCTCAGCTTTTGAGTCTAAACAAATTTTCAAATTTAGACAATTCCAATACTGTTTAGGGGTCCAAGTATGCAGAATTACTCAAATACACCATTTTTAGATTTTTGTTTTAGAATAAATTATCTATACTGCATCCAAACAAATGCATGGTTGTTGCCCATGGTACCAGTATCTTCATATGAGCTTTACAGCTGAACCCATTACAGCCTATGAAAGACGCACTTACCCACTTACACCCAGCAGAAATAATAAGCAAATAAAAGATGTCACCTTGAGCTTGTGGAGATTATGATGGATATTTTTCATAATTTTCTGACACTTTATAGACTGAAGAATTAATGGAAGATAATCAGAAAACTGCAGCCACTTGTTTGTATGAAGTAATTCGGCTGGTAATGTAGTATTTTAGGATTTTACCCTAAACCTCATAAAAGACAGATTTATCCAAGTGGGACAAAAACTCAAACACAGATGACATTCACAGCTCAGCTCTCTAGAGGGACTTTAGGTTCTTGGCACACGTTTGAGGTGACTCTGTCTGTTATCTCAGTGTGTCCCTGACTGTTCCAGTGTATAACCGCTCTGGCTAAACAAACTATCAGTCAGAGAGGCTGAATGCTGGAGGCAAGGCCGGCTAAAATAAACCCTCATTTCTGACGGGTGTTGGGGGATGGAGAGGGCGTGGCTTGTGGGTTGTGTTCACTCTCCCCGAGCACTCGTCACAGCTCTCTTTGACACAATCACACAGTGAGTCATTGTCACACACTGCCTGAGCACTTTTCTTCAAGGTCATGAGACCCTTTGAAAGACAAAGCAGTGATATAACTGACAAAAGAGGACATGTATGCTTACAGGGATAGCTCTCAGCATAAGAATATGTCCAAAGTTGTCCTAATGTACACCCTGCTGCAGCTTTAAGATGACTTGTGTCAAGAGTGAGCCAAATCATAAACCCACATAATGCAACTAGTGTGTTACTACCCATATTTAAATGTTTAAAAATATCTAAATATGAAAATAAATAGCTCAACATTTTAGGATTTCATCCCCATTTGCCCTGGAACACTAGCTAACAAGCTAGCTAATCCACATGAATTGTTACCTCAATAATGTTTTGCTCTGTCAGCAAAACTCTAGCAAAACCTTTTTTTTAAAACATTGAAATTTGGTTAAATATAGCTTATCTAAGTACAGGAAACAGGAAACAAGATATTTTACTAAGGTTCCATTTGTCCGCATAGCTTATCTTGTCAATATATATTTTTTTTTAGCACTTTTTTCTTTTTATTATGTTGTTTTTATTATAGTATTTTTATCTCTTCCTGCTGTTTTAGTACTTGTATATATCTGAGAGAAATTTGTTAGAAATTCATTTAGTGGGAATGATCTTTGCATCACAATGCTCATTTTCACTGAAAAGAAGTGCAGCCCTATGCTAATCTAAGCCAAGATAATTGCTTCTTGGCTTTTGGTAGGGTTTCCAACCATCCCAGGTACAGTTTTGCCTCGTATTAAAAAATAAAATGCATTGTCCCTTACAGAATCGGTACGGGAAACAATCTGTCTTATATTTTCGTGCGCACCCTACTCTAATGCGCACTACATTTTCAAATGCCTGGAATGACATGAGAAATAATAGAATCAAATCAGGTTAAAATTAGATTTTTTTATAATACCTACAAATACGTATTGACAAGATACAAGTGGATTTCCTTTTACATTCTTGTTGAGAGTACCATAGAACTTTGAAATTGATGCACAAAAAGCACAAATTGGTGAAATAAAATTCACCAGAAAGCAGAAAATGAAGTGTCTGACACTCAAAATCTCATGGGTGAGGAGCTCAGACTCTCTGCTTGATTTGTGTCCTCTCCCCGGGCAGGTGTCCCTTTATTTTCCACACTGATGGTGGCAAACCAAGCTTACGGCAAGAAAGCGAAGAAGCATATTTCCCAAAATGTTGAACTATCCCATTGAAAAGTACTAACTTGAATTGAAAAATGAACTGACCACTCATATTGATTGAGACTCTGCCAAGTAAAAAAAAAAAACACTGTACTTCAGTGAGTGCAAAGAAAACAATCAGTCGTTTTTTTACAGTAAGTTGATTAGAAAGAACATGACATTCTTTGAAACCTCACATCTGACTTGTATTTTCTTGGAGGGAACGCAACTTAATTTTTTTTATGGGTGCATAAGCATGTTGAGACCTGAGTGGTTTGAAATTGATTTTAAGAGAATATTTATTCCTTTATAAGTTTAGAGGTTCTTTGCTAATGAAAATACTTCTTCAGTCCTTGGATTTGTTGATACTCTTAAGTGATGCAGCGCTATTGTCTGTGTGTCCTGTGGGCAGGACCAGGGAGAAACTTTATTACTTTAATTTCTGAACGGAAAAGCTGTTGTGAGCAATGAAGAATTAATGAGTCTGCCGCCTACAGATAAACGCTCAAGGCAAATGCAACAACAGTTTGTTCATGGTGCTAATATTTCCCCTAATTTGCGTGTCAGAGAACTACCTCTGAGGGAACTGTTCCAAAATTGCATTTTAGAAATTCAGAGCAGACCCTTTTCAGCATTTGGAGAAAATGCTGTGGTCTGAGGCAGGAAACTCTATTAAAAAAAAGTCCTTCTCATTTTGGCTGTATTCATTCCTTGATGCTGAAGATATAAAATGCAAAATGAGTCTCAAATGAGGTTGTCTCCTGTGGCTTGCCTTTACAAAGAGCCATACAGAGCCTTGCAAGAGCATCTGAGAAAACCACAGGATCTATTAGCAAGTGTGTGTGGTAAAGGCATGTCTTGTCTGGTCACTTTCCTGACACAGAGAGGTCCTGCCACTTCATTTAGAATAAACTGTATACTATAAATGTTAATTGCATACTGAGAAAAGAAGAATGTGGAGAAGCTAATAGTTCAAACTTTACCCCCCCTGTAACATGATCACAGACTTATTTAACCAGTGAACAGTGCATGAAGGAGTAGTCGCGTGCTTGTTAGTGATGTCTTACACTGTCTGCGGCTGGTGTGTGTTACCTGTCGGCTGTCATGTTTGGACGAGGAGCTGCTGTTGCTGCGTGACAGGGAGGATATCTTCTGTGACATGGCTGAACTGCGCTCCTCTGAGCCCATCTCACTGCAGACGCTATGGCTGGAGTACCAGGACCATTCCTATACTGAGGAAACAAGGGGTGGAGGTGGGGTCAGGAGGAAGAGGGGGTGGTTAGAAAGAGGGCTTTAAGAGGCAAGCCCTCTAAAAGCCTTTTAGCCCAGTCTCACTGAAAAATGCATTAGGTTATTTTAGAGTGATTAGTTTTTCCATCTTCATGTAGCAGAATATGGGATGTAATGAGACAAGCTGCACAGACGAGATCTCAACATCAGCAAACGATACTGACAGACAAGACAGGAGGACATATATTGGTCTGCAAGTGATGAGACCGCAAGTTTAAATAATTCATACTCACTCTTACAGAGAGTGATGGATGTCAGCATTTAAAGACTGTATGAATCTAAAGCACCCACTATGTACGTAAATGTGTTGGAGGACGTGGCCAGACCCTACAGTAAATAATGCAATAAAAGTATTGTACAGGCAAAAGTCCTTTTTCAGTTCAATTAAGGAAAACTGCACAACTATTATCAGCAAAATTTACTTGAGCATGAAAAGTAGACATGAAGAAAAATGCCCATTTTAAGATGTTAGATTGTTTCACAGTGTCTAAACGATTTATCAAGTAGTTGATGGACAAAAAAAATTAATTCCCAACATTAATGAAGTCATTCATCAAACCGAAATGCAAAACAAGACAAAAAACATGTTGTCAACTGATGTTCTGGGAAACTTCAACTGACATTTTTACTGTCCTCTGACAGTTGTCTGTTTGCATGATCATAACAGTATCATCTGCCTGCAGGTGTGTGTTGATTTGTAACCATTCAGGAGTCCTGCATAAAGCATTGTAGGTCTTGAAGCTTGAACAGCAGTCACTGACATACGGCATCATGGGCACCTCAGTTACCATGATTACACTACAATTCCATATTATTTTAATGTTACTAGACAGCATTAATGTCAGTAGTTACCTAGCTTAGCTAATACAGTTAGTCCAAAATGGCTGACAAGGTTAATACAAAAAAGAAAACCAAACTGGTCAGACGATGATGATGTTGTTCTCAGTGTAAGAATATGCAAAGCACAAGCACATACTCAGATATATAAAGTAAACTCAACTAAGCATAACCATAACAAATACACACAAGGGAGATGTGGTAAGGAGTAACTGACAAAATGTAAGAAATCTGCTCGTAATGAAGTAATGAAGAAATATGAAAATATTATTGTGACAGCAGACACAAACTGGTGAATTTTCAATGAAACAACAACCTTTTACTAATGTTGATATGTAAGAGAGTTATATTAACATTTGGCTAGCTAGGTACAAAGTTGCTAGTTTACTGAGGATAAAATCTTTACTGTCTAAAAAGTTGCACATTGCTTATACTGTTCAGTGAGTTTTCCCTGTCAGAAAAATGCATCCATCTCCTCCTTCTCCTCAGCCATAATCTTGCATTCTGCAAGTTATTTCAATTAAGTGACACTTAAATAGCTAGGGGTAAACACTTTGACTTCAAAGGCTTTTCCCTTGCAACATTATAAGGAAATCCCCATTTTATGCACCTCACTTTTTCAAAAGCACCCTTATATGAAAATTTAAGGGGAATCTAAAGTTTCGTGACACTGTGCACAGGATACTAACATGCATGTAAACCCACTCAATAAAAGGATAGTCAGTAGTTTCAGCCATATTATTTTCTACATACTGTATTACATTATTACTGATGCATTAATTTGTAAGTTGCATTTTAAAGTTGAAGTGAGGCACTTTGGGGAAGATGATCTCAAATTTTAATCTGCAAAGTAGCTAAAAAATATATTTCCCTCTTAAATGTAGTTAAGTGCAAGTACCATATAGTGAGCATGCTCAATATAAACAAGCTCCTCAAACATATACTCAAGAACAGTACTTAAGTAAAAGTGACTTACTTTCCATCACTGATGTACACTCAACTGAATATTATTCTCCTCACTAAGGCTGAGCTCTTTCTGAAGCTGAGTTTCATCCCATTGTTCAGTATATGAGTAGATGACACCGAGTGGTGGTGGATGTGACTCCACAGCCCAGTGACGAGGGAATAAAAGACAACTGTGACATGTAAAGATGCAGCGAGATGTGAGATCATTAGCGAAATGTGATATCATCACTTGAACAGAGCGTGAAAATAACTGGGCCTCTTTAGGAAATGTCAACCTTCAGTCAACTGCCACACTTCACACAGACTAATTAACATTATGCGCCTGGTCTACCACGTCAGCAGCACACACAACCACATTTGGCTAATGCATTGTGAGTGAGTGGCAGTTTGTCATGATGTGGAGAGCTGATCAACGACCTCACATGATGTGTAAATCATGAGGTCCATGTGGGAACGAGCATCACTTAGTTTAGCTTTACCGAGGAGTGTTTGGATCGCTGTATCTGAGTTCATTGCTGTGTTTGATGTCCGTCTGGGAGATTCTGTCTCAGAGACGAGGTCATGATTATACAGCTAGTTTGGTCTCAAATTTTTTCTTTTTAATTACTGTAGTGTAGTGTGTTTTTTCAGTTTTAACTGGGGCTGAATAAGAATATATATTCTCACATACTCTTTAGGAAATATGTTTGCATCAGATAAATAAACAGAACTGCACACTGACAAGCTCCCATTATGGACTTTCCTCAGATGTCACTGTCATGAAAAGTTTTCAGACCCACCAAAGGTCTATGTGGTCGAAATGTCATTTACTTGCATCATAAATCCTTGTAATGGGAGCTTCTGTATACGTTGTCCTACAATAAAAAAAAAATCAAACAAATATACTATAGGTCTTCAAATAAGACTAATTTTTTTCTAAATTATTATTATGTTTTTATTATTATATATTTTTTTAACAAACAAGAGCCCAAAATCCAAAAATATTTAATTTCAAACATAATATCAGCAATTCTCACACTGCAGAAACTGAAAACCAGAAAATGTTTGGCATTTTTGATTGATAAAGTTCATCAATTATCAGTTTTATCGCTGACTAATTTTTAGTCATTTGTCATCTAAATGATTGATCAACTAATTGTTTTCAGACAAGTTAAATATAACAAACTGTGTTCAACTTTAATGCATGAGCAGCCAAAACTTTACATGTAAATAAACAACTTTAATGACATTTTTGTTTGTTTTTGTTTGAAATTACAAACTTCTTCTAACTAAAAATTGGATGATTGACTTGAACGACAATTGTTTTTGAAAACACATCTGTTTACATTATCATTATTTCACATATTGTCACAGTTCCATTAAAAGCTGAAAACCTTTAATAATAATACAAATTATTGTCCAACCTCTGGTTTCTGCTTGAGTTAGAAAACACTTATAATAGTCCAATATGTCCAATATGGCTCAATGCTGAAACACCATTTCACAAAAGAACTGACCAAACTCAATCTGCGGATGAGGTGAACTGCAGCTGAAAACTCTGGAAAAACCTTTTGTGATTTATTTTCTTTCAACCAATGAAACTATTGGACGATCAACAGTTTCTTGTACCATGAATCAGTCATGCAACATGTTGACAACCACTTTGAAGCAGGAGCAAGGTTAATCACATTACCTGCTCTGAATCCACAAGCTTTGTGCTGCATCATGGCCACAGCCTCTCGTGTTGGAAAGACAAAAGCGTAGTCATTTGAAACCTCCGTCATATGGCCAAGCCTACACCACCACCACTCTGTCTGTGGACTACAGGCTGTGGTTTACACTGACAGAGCACGGTGCCCAGAATGTAGCTGAGACAATGGATCAAAGTGGCAGGACACACAAAAACAGGAGCCCAACAGCAGCATGTCTTGTGCATTTTGTCATCTAAATTATGGCTGAATGCATTTAACCAAACCAAGACAGACAGACACAAACCTACAGACAACTGTGATTTATGAGACACTAAATGTAATCTATCCACACTATGTAAGCATCTATCTAACCAACTCCTGCTCTCCATCTCCTATGATTTATTCATCCACTTTCCACTGATCGCACAAGCTATGCGCAGGTCCGTCCCTCTGTCACTCTTCAGGGCACCCTTTCATCTGATACAACAACACCACTTCTCGGGCTTTCATGAGGGTGACGGCAGTATTAAACGTCACAGCTCAGTAATTACCCTTTCTCACTGAAGAGCATATGCTGTTTGATGGCAATGAAGAAATGCAGTAAGTGACTGCAATAAAACTGTGATTAGATTACAGAGGAGCCGTGCTGCAGGGGTTAGGGTTACTGTTAGTATGGATTTTTTACTTCACTCGACAGTAGCGACTGTCATTTACAGACTGTGAAACACAAGTAAACACACTCTTAGAAACAAGGGTTCCAAAATGGCTCTTCCTGAAGTGCCAAGGTCCTACCCAGTACTAAGAAGACTAAGTGTTCTATTAAGAACCCTTAATGGAAGAAATAGATTAAAAAAAAATCACCACCCTCAAATATTCAAATGTTTATTCACATTTCAAATATTTTTAAATGTAGATGTATCTAGAATTCCCTCAATTAATTTTACTTGTGGTTACAATCTGCCTCGCCTCATCTGTAGAACACAATATGGTTCTTTGTAGAACCTTCAGACAAGAAGATTATAGGTGAATCCATTATATAAAGAAAATTATTCTTGGTATAACCCCTTTGGTGGGTTCTAGATGAAACCCCTGGAATATCAAGGGGTTCTCAGTTGAACAGCCAATGTAGGTTGTAGAGGAAATCTTCAAAAAATGGAAAGGTTCTGGATAAAACCTCCAGAGAGGGCACCAGGTGGAATCATTGCCCAATAGAAGGGTTCTGGTCCAAAGTTAAGTGCTTGAACCAGAGTGGGACTGGTTCCCTGTTGGTGGCCTATCACAGGGGATTCTGGGTGGAACCTTTCAGATATGGTTCTAGGTATAAGCCCTTAAATGGGCTTCAGGTGGCACCTTCATAAAGGGTTCCACGGGGAATCAAAAAGAGGCAACCCTATATGGGTAGCACCTTTATCTCTAAGAGTGCAGATATGAGAATCTGAGAGAGAAGCAGACATAACAACAGAGAGTACTCTAACATGAAGACAGTGGACGTCTAACATAAGTGGTTGTGGCTTGTTCTAATGAGCAGAACAGTCAGCCCGAGACCACAGATTGGTTAAAGGTGGAGACTGACAGGCGGTGAGTGCTGACTGTGTTTGTACAGTTGGTCAAAGAAACAGAGATCACATGACAAAACAGACTACAGGGGAAGTTCTACTGTCATCACGATGGTTGTCCTTTCATTTATGGACACAGAAAGACACATGGACACACGTACATTGTATAACACACATATGTACAAGCAAACATTGTTAAGGCCACTAATCTGATGGAAGCAGACACCTTTTCTCTAATTTAAATGAAAAATAAAACTGTCTTGTGCTTCACACAAACTGCTGACTGCTGTATTTGAATAAAAGAGTCTTTTGTAATAAAGATGGTGCTGACATTTACAACGAATGATTCATGTATCCCATTAATAATTATATCTACCAAGCAGTAAAGACAAAATCCACATAATGATGCACATTGCAGAATCATCTCAATATTAATAGGAGAACTGAATGATTTTCAAACAGCACACAATATCTCTAGCATTTAAAACATCTCACTACATATTATTTAAGATCTAATTCTGGGACACACTTTAGTAAGTTTTAATTTCTCATTAACCATCCAGACTTTTCAACAGTGTGTCATTAGAGATTGGAATCGAGAACCATTTTCAGTTTAGGACTAGTTCCAAATTGTTCATCCATCAGAACTGCATGCCTCTGAGCTTATCAAATCCAATTATTAATTGACTTGCAACAAGTAAGAGTAATGGTGGAGAGAAAGAAACTCTTCAAAGGGAGGATTCATTTCACATAAACATATGACAACAGTGCTAGTTGTAGTATGAATGATAATGGTGTAATCCAATTCTCCTGAAGCAACATGCAAAGTTGGCTAAAAGAATATTATTCACACCATGTTTTTAGCTTGAATCATCATTGCAGATTCTTAGCTTGGAGCCACATGGACATGCACACTGTCTCAACTGGGTGTGTATAATGTGACAGTATGCAAACAGCATGTCAGGGCTTCAGGAAACTTGGATTATGGCAGATAAGCAGTATGGAGGCATTTTATGTCTTTTTCCAGTTGTTTTTTTCATGTATATAAACTGGTCACCATTCACTTCCGTTGTTTGGACATTTCTGCAACACTGTTTTCCTGTGAAACTCCAGCAGTGTTTCTCAATCTCAATCGACATGAGGGTGAGTAGATAATGACTGAATTTTTATTTTTGAGAAAACTATCCCTTTAAATTCTAGGAATGATATGTATTTGACATTATGCACATTACGCACAAGCCCACTGCTCCCCTGTGGTGCAGCAAGTCTAATGCCAAAGGTAAATATCCTATATTTTAACTAGAGGAGTGCACTCAGTAGAGTGCAGATGTCCACCAGACAACCTTGGAAAGTAACTGTAATTTAATTACATGTAACCAGTTACATGTGACCAGTTACTCCCCAACATTGCTATAGTTAAGCCTGATTTTAGCTTGGCCATTGTTGATGAGCTGTATCTCATGTATAGATTTGGTTTTACAAGGTTTTTCAAAAATTATGAATCACTGCGACTATAAGAGGTCCCTGAGCATACAGCATACAGTCCTTTGAGAAAATATTAGGCTTATTAGTCCAGCAGTATGCTACACAAGCTGCGGACAATCTCCAGCCCTGTTGGGGCTGATCTCCTCCAGGCATAAAGAATACTTGTACAATGCTAAGGAACTGACTAAGAAAACCTAAATGAAAATAAAATGCCATATGAATATTCTCCCGTTTCCTTCATTTTAAATATTGACAGACTGACTGTTGTTACAGCTTGTTTTTGGACTGCAGTCAGCTCAAGAATGAATTAGGGTAGGGGTCTTCAACAGGCCATGAACCCCTTAGCTGTTAGAGACGGAGCAGTGACCTTCTACTACAAACTACTATTGGACTGGATATTTTCAGGTCTTCTATTGTTTGTGCTTGACCACTGTTGAAGACCCATGAATTAGGTAAGCACAGGTGATAATAAAATTCAAATAAAATTTCATATCTTCAAATGAGAAGTTTTGTCATGATACAAAAATAATAATGATAAGGATTTTCTGGGCTGGATAAAGTAACAAAAAATACAGAGAAATTTGTAGGACATTGGAGCATTATACATCTCTTCAGACTCTCTGCATAGCAGCAAAGCTATAATTTCTCTGAGTGACAAGCTGACTGAAGTTCAGTCTATTTGCAGTATAATACTCATGTAAATCATTACTGGCAAGTTTGCAGGCCATGCAGTACATTATAATCTCCATGTTAAAGGAACAGATATACATGCAGCTGTTCTTTTCAAGATGTCTCTTACACAAAAGGCTAAATGATTAGTGTGGAGAGGTGACAGACATCTCTTAATTATTCCAGTAAAGTGTGGGTGGATGATACCCACACCTGTTCTGTAATGAAAAACCAGCATGACACTTGGAGGAGACAGATGTGGAACTAGAAGGAGCTTAAAATTTATACTGGCCGTCCTGCTTTTCTCAGATAGCAGAATCTCCATCTTATAGGAGAACCTCCATCTGGTCAGAAAAAAAAGACTACATGTTGTTTATAGCTTCTCTGCAGAAGCAGGTCAAAGTATCACCCAAACATATTCATTCTTTAGGGCTCTGGGGACGGCAGTGTCAACCTCCGGGTCAGTCATTTGACCAGTTTGGTCCAGACTGAAATATCTTAAATGCACAATATGTGAATTCTGCCCCAAGGGGTCTCTCTCAAAAAAGAAAGAGAAATCATGTTCATGGTCTTCCTACCTCACTCTCTGATGTATCATATGCCATGTGTGGCTAGCGGCTAGTAAGAAACATGTTGAATAAATTACTACTACTACTAATAATATTTTTGTGGGTTGGACATTTTTGGAAACATATGGCATATTGTAGAAAACAATACAGTAAAATCTATACATCTGGCATAATCCTCTTAGTATTGACGTTATGAGCATTTTGCCATGTTAACATTAGCATTCTATTAAGACATCTGTAAAACTGATGACAGGACACCTCAAATGTAAAACCAATTATGTCAATTACGGCTCTTTGTATTATGAATTTTTTGAGTTTTGAGTTGAGTTTTTATATTTTTATATTTTACAAAACTTTCCTCAAGCAAAAAAAAAGCAATTTAAAAATCTCAGATGTCATCACAATATAAATTCTAGGGGCTGGGCTGAAACTTGCGGGCAGAGGCGAGGGGGAAACACTCTTGTGCATATTCAGTGGGCTGTATTTACACAAAATCTGAAATTTATGTCTGACTAACACTATAAAACTCAATATCTTACATTGGAGAAGCAGAAACCAGTGAATATTTATTCATTACTATCAAAATAGCTGCAAATTGTTTTTCTGTCAATCAACTTATCATTTCAGCTCTAAATGCAACAAAGGTCTCAGCATGGACTCATGACTAATAGCACAATAACATCTCGTTTAATTTGATGAAGAGGTGAAATAATCATGTTGTATGTAAATATGTCATTTACGAGCTGTAAAATGCTGGAAAAGCTTGAAATTGAACATCGAAAATGCTTGAAAGGAGCTTGAATTTAATTTTGGAAAAGATGTATGAACCCTGAAACTGTGATTTTAGTTGACGTGCAAATCTGATTTTGTAGACCTCAGAACAGACAGAAAAGTCTTGAGGACACCCTCTGATTTCTGGTAGCCCCCTAAGGGGGGCCTGGACCCCAGGTGGGAACCAATGCTGTAACCCACACTAAATGCTGAGATTTTTGCTTTTCAGAGCTCTGTTATGGATCACAAACTCTCTAGTTTTGTTGCTTTTAGGTGTATCTGAGAACTGCCAACAAATCCATGGTCAGCTAAGGATCTCAGTTAAAAGTTATAGATGGTTTAATGTCCTTTTAAGCTGCACTAACTAGATTGACAGAAGCTGAAAGCCCTCTATTACATTCTGCAGTTCATGTTGCAGATGTTCCTCTGTCCACTGTCTTCAGACTCTGCCAAAGGGCTGACAAGCCTAACAGGCTTTCAGGCATCATTAAGCTGTGACTCACCAGAATAAACATCTCTCCTGAACCCCCGGCTTTCTTTGGGAAAGAGAGTCATGTTTGCAAAAATGACAGCAGGCACTGATGCACCACAGGAAATCAAACAGTTGGGTTGGAACGTACTCTCAAAGATACTCCCAAGTGAAAGTATGGATAGTGTGTCTTTTTATGAGAGACACAATACTGCCGAAGCTCAGTAATAACAAGTGAGAGAAAATGTGCCTAAAGCTACTGGAGAGGTCAGAACAACCCCAGGTGAAAAATGAGTCGTCTTAAAATAGAGTTAGAATATTGACTTTTACCAGGCAGATAAGTTAATATTTAGATAACCTTTAAAAACATAGAGGTTTATATCTCTAATAACATTTCATATGCAAAACAGAGCTGTGACAGCTGAATTTTATTCCAATTCCAAGCAGGAAAAGCATCCCACTGTTCACGTTTATGATCCTTATGTTTATAAAATAAAGTTTATGTATAAAGCAAACAAAGCTGCTGTGAAAGACTATTAACAAAAAAAAATGCTTTTTATTTTGTTAGATAAAAAAGAATGGCTTTTCAACTTTATCTCAGTAGACTCACGCTGATGTGTGACAGCGAGCTGGTTTGATGAAACAGAATTATCTGAATAGAAGAAAATCAATGTTGATTAAAAAATTGCTCCAAGAAGTAAAACCCGCTGTGAGCTCCTCACTGGTCTTTTCAGTTCTGGAACAATCAGCCTAAAATTGACAAAATAAATGTCCTCTGCAGTCACCAAACACCTATCACAGTATTGCGGTAACTACCTTATCTCTGCGGTCCACCAGCCATTCTCTGACACATCATTCCTCTTAATACAAAGCTCTTTAGCCACAATGCAAACTGGTAGTGAGGGAAGTCGTTTACCTTTCCATGTAATGCTGCCATCCATCCATCTAGATAAGCTCCAATCAGACCCCTGCCTTCTTTAATATCTGACTGTCTTTTATTTGCCTCTACAGGATTAACTCATCAGAAGTTGACATCAAACACACAGATTATTCTTCCCGTTTGCTTTGGAAACAATGCAGTCGTTAAGAACAATTTCTGATAGCTGCTACCCACCAATGGAGACACACTGGGCTCTCATTTGCTGCATCTAAAACTTACCACTTTAATAACAGTAATCTTATTACGTTTGTGCATTACTCTGCTGGGATGATCCCACTCTGTCCTTGTTATTTCATTATTGAGCAACTCCTTCTTGGAGGAGGAAGAGAAACTCTGGTTTGAAAGGAACAAAGGATGGGGTGGGATCAGAAATCAGCAGAAAACTATTTTCTCCTAATACATTGGGCACATTCGATATTTCTTTACTTTGACAGTAGTAAAAGGGGATATTAAATTTCATTCAATAAAACACATTTTGTGTAATATTTAAAAGGTCAAGCATGTAAAATTTACAGGATTTTGTCAGAATATGACATAAATGGAATATAATATAATACAATACTCACAAGGTGATGTCATATCCCTCTGTTTTGTCAGTGAATTTACTACTGTAAATGAGATATGACTTATTATGACCATTACCTTTGGACAGAGCCAGGCTAGTTGTTTCCTCCTGTTTTCAGTCTTAATACTAAGCTATGCTACCAGGCTGCTGGATGTACACGAACAAACAAGTAAGTGTATTTCCCACAACGTCAAACTATACCTTATACCACAGCGTGTCAAATAGGGCTGAAAATTATCATTTCCAAATGACATGGGCAGCAATTTTTTAATGAATGTAAAATGTGTCAAAACACTGTGATGGTAGAGAGACATTAAAGAACCATTAAAGTGATTTTCAGAAGTTTTTCAGAAACTCAGCCAGTAGCCTACACTTGTGTGAAAATCAAATATATACAGTCTACTTCACTGAATGAACCCTATTTCTAAAGACTGACGTAAACACAGATGATTGAGCACTCTTCAGTCTCTTATAAATGGTGTCTCACTCTTTTCAGTCAACAAACTTGATAAAATGATGATAACACCATCAACCATAGAAACTGGTCTCTGATTAAGGACAGCATAAGAGAGGAGGATGAGCAATTCACATCTGAAAACAATAATTCTTTAGATTGTGCCATTCAAAACTGATGTGATTAGAGTTTCAGATAAGGTCCTTCAACAAGCTGCAATCAGTCGGAGAGCTGAAGTAACACTGCTGTCTCAGTCTCAATCAGCTTCTTATCCGAGTCTGAAGAGCGATCACAGTGAGTAGAACAAGTCAGTCCAGAAAATCTCTGGCTTTTCCCCTGTGAAAGACCGTCACTTTTATCAGACGCAGTCATTAATCGCCTTCTCCAGCCATTACTTCTGCCCTGTATTCTTTCACAAAAAGTTCAGAACAGTAGGAGTAGGGCAAAAAAAAAAAAAATCCCTGTTCCTACATCCATTTGCAGAATCAGGGCAGTACAGAGTCGAGGAGAGATCCTTTCTTAAAATATATTCTTCAAGCAACATCACAGGTCAGCCTGGCAGCACCCAGCAAGCCATTAGCTGAGGGGATTGACACAGAGACAGAAACTGGCTTCATCCCAACATGAGATCTATTATTCATTAGTACATCTCTTCACCAAGCAGGGCAATGTTTGCCGGCCCACGTCTGCATGTGTGTGGCCACACCTTCTCCGAAGAGACACACAGATGGTAACGCCTGCTCCTGATCTGCTTAAGGCGTTGTGGTGAAAGGTTGCCAATTAGGCCAGAGGGAGCCCCTCCAAAAGCCAGGCTCATGATGCTGAGCTTTACGTCCGCAATCATACATTTTTAGCAATGGAGTTTGAAGCCTTCTCTACTCATCACATTCACCCTGAGAGGAAACACTCGCTGAGTTATGTTTGTTATAATGAGGGAGAGACGGACAGAGTCCCTCCTCGATAACTCCCTGCTGCATCTTTTTCATTTATGCACTACACTGTTAGAAATAGAAGCACCCCTTTCATTTAAAGAACCCTTTTTTGAGGAAAGAATTCTTCCAGGATTGTTGAAAGTATGGGCGTTAAAAGATCCTCAGCCTCAAATATTCAAACGTCTACCCATGTTTCAAATGGTGTTTTTAAATGTAGATGCATCTGGAATCCCACTCATTCACTTTACTTAAGTTCTTTGTGTTTTTGCCTCATCTGTAAAACCCTTGGAATGTAAAAGGGTCCTTGGTAGAACCATCTTGATGGGTTCTAGATGAAATCCTTGGAATGTAAAAGGCTTTTCGGTAGAACCCCCTGGGTGGGTTCTAGTAGATGAAACCCTTAAAATATTAGGTTCTTGGTAGCGCTGCCTTGGTGGGTTCTGGATACAACCCTTGGACTATAAAAAGGTTCTCAGGAGATTTCCCCAGGGTGGGTTCTGGATGAAACCCTCCAAAAATGTAAGGGTATAGATCTGTAGATCCTCTGTATAACCGTTTATGTTGGCCTCTATTTAGAATCCCCCGAATGGGCTCCAGGTGGAACCTTATAAAGGGTTCTACCAGGAACCAAAAAGGGTTCTCTTGTGGGGACAAGCGGAAAAACCCTATGACAGGCTCTGTATCACACACTCTCACACCGCATCCTGTTAATCAACCACATCCTCGTCAAACTCTCTCCCCTCCCACGCCTCTGTCCTCTGTCTCTCTGTCTCTGTTTCTGTTTCTGTCTCTTGTCTCCTCTGAGGGTGGCACAGGTCCTCTCTTTTGTTATATTCTCGTTGTGGGGGAGCCTGACAGCCTCATAACTCAACACCACCTCATTAGGACGCAGAGCGGAGTCACAACTTAGCTCGGCACGCAGACAAAAGAGTGGGGAAAAGGCATAAATTTGCTGAACCGCGTGGTACAAAAGTGCTCTTTGCGATGTGTTACATGTAGCGTGACAGTTGCAATCCAGCTGTTGCTATCCCCAAATCAAAGATTACAGTGCGCTGCTCTGATTAGAATGAAACAGCAGCATCCCCACCTCCATTCTCATATTAATTCAGTGGTGCTGACCTCATTGTTAGCATGCTGCTCCTTTCTCATAAAAGAGGATGTGACAAAAACTGGAAAGAACATCTGCACTGCCACAAGCGATCTCTAAGTCCTTCAAGTGTAGATATATTTAGACATGGCATCGTCTTCCATTACCTTCCATTTATGGACAAAGATAAACTGTCTGACTGAGAAGAGTTGCCGCATCTTGAGAGATTTACTTCATGCCTAAACTCTGTCAGCCACATCGGTAAACTATTCCTAACTCACAGGACTGGAGAACGGGAGAGTTTTCAGTATGAATCCCACACTGTTGTAGTGTAAGACTGTCACAACAGCAGAGGATGACTCAAACTGGAGCTTCCTTCAAGAGACAACAGGGTTGGGAGTTTACAAAAAGCAGCACTGAGTTTTAATCTCTGACAAGCTTGTGTTTTTGTGGTTTGACTGCAACCTTGGAGTGTTTTGGAGGGCAATATTTTGCAGTGTATGGTGTGATCACATCTCACCCACAGATCTTTGAAGCTGGTCTGTTTTTCTATTTGTAGAGTTTTATTGACCTAAATGTCTCTCTTTACCTAATTTACAGTAGTAGTACAATCCTGCAGTGAATTTTTCACTATAAGATTTTCTCTGGCTAAATAACACCTACATAATTCACACAAGACTGAGATTATGACTGAAAAAAGATAACAAAATGTCATTTTAATACTTCAGATGCACTAACATCATGACAGTTGTCACTGTGTAGCAACTAAACAAATCTACAGCTACACTGTCAGCTCTGTGAGGCTGCAGGCACAGTGGTGCTCTGAGCCAAACGCTGTTTTAATGAGCATGCTAACATGGTCACAGTAACAGTGCTAACATGCTGATGTATAACAGGTTTTATTTCCCAAGTTTGCCATCTTTGTATAGCTCTATAGCATGAAAACATCTACTAACTACCAGAGTTATGGATTCAAGTCACAAATATGATGACTTGACAAAAATCACAAAAGGCTTGGAAATTGACTTGGAATTTAACAACTATGGCCTGTTATCTCACCTTCACATAAGCTTTTTGACTTGAAAATACACACAATCCACCATATAATGCTATGTGACATTTAATTACCCAGACGTACATTGTTTGAACCAACTGGATGGCATCCAGTCAGGTTGCAGGAGAGAACCATGAAGACCTACTATTGCCTTACTGAACTCCAGTTGGAAAAAATGATACCAAAGGTAATTTTGTTTGCATGCAAAAACATGCAACATGGAACACCTACACAAGTGCACTGATAAAAGTGGGCCTGAGCTTCGATGGGAATTTCTAAGCTCACAAATCTCGACGTCACCTGCTCTAACAGGTGCAGCGAAGGTAACTGGAGTCTCAGGAAGGTGTCAATCAATTACAGTCGATGCAAAGAGTCCTGACCAGTCTTCGTCATCCAGCCAGATTAACTGAAAACACCAGTGTGGTTGTTCATAAGCTTTAAAATGGCATTATAATTGATGAAGATCATATTGTTTAGGACTCAAAAGTCAAAGTTTAGGACTTGGGACTTGTCAATCTTAAGTTGTGACTTGACTCGGGACTTCAGTACAAAGACTAGAAACTTACTCGTGGGTTGCCAAGTAGTGCTTGCTACAGAGCAAAATTTGATCTAGCCTAGCCCCAGCTCTCTGGACCTAGCGAGGTAAAGGTAGTGAGACTGGGTAGGGTGAGGGTAAGGATTGGATGATATAAGGTATTACAGTATACCAGGGTATTAATATATCCCAAGTATGATTTTCAAATTTCAATACTGTTCTAAATACAGATGTGCCTCTTTCTATTGTGAAAGGGATGCTCTGCGTTGTAGTGTGCAGCTTACACGACTAGGGGCCTGTCTATGTGCAATAGTCCAGTTGAACAGACAAACATTGTGTCTGGCTGACAAAGTTACAGAACTAACTAGTAAAAGAAAAAGAAGAGAAATGACTCTGAGGTTATTTTGGATTCAGTTCTGATGATAAAGGTAAGCAAACAAACACTGCGGGCTACTGACTGGTCTGAGTAGTGTTGCTGAGTGGAGACAAAGGTGAGCAGTGAAGTTGTTGGTCTGGCTGTAAATGAGCACCGATGGTGAGAGTGTGGGTTTGAGTTTGTCAGTGAATGAAAGCTGCAGATTCTCAAGCCAAAGCAGAGGTCCTGAGTGTGTGAGTCTAGTTAGGGTAAGAATATCAGGGTAAACAAATCAAACTGGCCTCTTTTTTTCAGTTTTGTACATTTTATTAAAAATACACATCTAATCATTGTGTATTTTTATATTTTTTGCTTGTTATTCTGTTACTTACTAACTGTTATTTTATAGTAGCATTCAAGTTTTTCACACGATTGTACGTATACACCTCATGTGACTGCAAACATCTTGAATCTTGAATCTTGTTGCTGGACCTAGAAGTGGAGCGGACTGCGTCACTGCGTAACACAATGTACAGGTGAAACTGATGAAAATGTAAGTACTTTTCCAGGTATTTGGTCACAAAGCAAAGCAATGGGCAGATTAGAATCTGACCTAGTGATGGTACTAAATGAAAAGTCATCAAAATTATTTTGGCTGCATTTCATTAGTCGTCCAACATGTCCTTGCTGTCTTCCCCTCGGCGTTTGCCCTTGGGGGAACCCCACCACCATCATAAGTGTCTTTCCATTTGTCTGAAAAACTTAAATGAACTTTAGATCAGCCCTCAGAGGGCTGAGGGAGGGACCATGCATTGGTGAAAAAATATATATGTTTATTTATTTATTAACCAGGGACAATGCATATTAATCAACATTTCATGCACGGAAAAAATATATTATGCAAGATATTATAAGCCTGCAGCAATAATTGTTTTCATAATCATGATATAGATCACAAACAGATATTTATCAATCAAAAACGGATGCAGCTCATTACCAAGTGCAAAAGACACTTTTGCCTCTTTGAAATGAGTATACAGGTATTTCTGATGATTTTTGAAAAGAAGTATAACATTAAGCTACAACTGGCAGTCGAGTCATGATAATTTGTGAATGAATGTGAAAAGGGTGAGTGTGTTTCATTAAAATCCCCTGCTCTTCCCCCGCCCTCTGCTCTCCAAGTGGCCTCTGTGCAACATAAGCTGTTACGTCATACCAAGGGCTGAGGGTAAGTCAATGAGGGGACACTGAACTGCTAATGAAATGCAGCGAAGGTTTCATCCTCTGGGCGACATGAACAAAAAGTACAAAAATTCATAGCAATTCACCCAATAATTGTTGAGTTCACTGGATCAAAGTGGTGGACCAGCTAACCAAAAGACATTGCCATCCTGAGAACCTCCATGCCTCTAGCACGACTAAAAATGTTGGGAAACTCCCAGAAAGCCATCTTTACACACTGTGTGAAATGTCTCTATAAATGCATTTGCTGCTGATGAGGGATGTCATGGTTGGGTGAACATGAGACCTGAGGACCAGGGACCCTGGAGGTTTCTGCATATTATGCTGCACAACGTTATTGTAAACTACAGTACAAATTCAGAGAACTGTGTCACGAAAATATGATCCCGCGACAGTTGTGAAAACAAGCCGGGATGAAATTAAGCTGATCTTGTGCAGACGGAAACAAAATTGTTCCCACATTGGCAGAATTTGAACACAGAGGCCACTGGTCAAACTCTGACAAAGACACACACACAAGACAAAGACTGCTAGCATCATATTCTTATTATTCTCATATTCTTAGAGAAACAACATTTACAAGCCAGAACTGACTCACCAATTACCATTTGTGCAAATGTAAAAATGAGTAAAGATAAATTGAAAACATTATTTTCAGGGTCAAAGCCCTACATTATTTAAGTGCATGAGAGCTGCCATTCTTTAAGATGGTGAACGTTTTGAATAATTCAGCCCTACAAACCAAAGGCCAAGGCTATATGGAAGAGTTCAGTGAAAACACGTCTTTGCTCGTGGAGTGAGCCATTGTTTTTAACTTAAAAGTATCTGCTGGTGCCACCCTCGTTAAAATTTCATGCTGATATCTGGCAGCCTGTACAGCAGTTATGAAATCAGCCTTTGAGCTTCTTTCAGTCTCTCCTTCAGATAGCTGGAGGAGGCTGGAGACAAGAACAGTAACCCGTGATTAAAAAAAAATTGTCACTAAAAAGGACAGTCCAAGAAGCCGCTTTGATCGGAAACAATCACACAGATAAAATTAGGTAAGATCAAGGCAGTTACTCATCATCCTTTTCATCTAATGCAAGTGTAATATCATTGCTTCTTGTGCTTGCTTCTACCGCAGGGGAGAGCGGCGTGAACTGAGTCTGTGGGGAAGTTGTTTTTAGAAGTTGTTTTTAGACAGCTTCAGATGAAGTTGGTCATGTGATCAGAGGAGTCATCCATTTTTACTCACCCTGTGATGAGAGACCCAAATTTAAGTATGTGAAACTGTTTTTTGCTACTCAAAGTGTTTTTTTTATGTTCAAGGAGTCATGATTGTTTACAATAATTACAGGCAAGTTTGAAAAAATGCTTTAGGAAGTTACATCATGAAGCTACACTGTTAGCGTGATGTTATCGCTAAACTGCTGGATGACACAACTCTGTTAAAAAGGTGGAGATGGGATAATTTGAGCCAAAAGGCCGGTGGGGAAGTTGAACCATTGGCTCAATTTGTCCCCAATGATTAAGTATAAGTTAACTTAAATTCTATATTTACATTCTTATATTTTCACCAAAATGATGTGACCTCTTGAATTTTAGACCAGAGACCAAAAAATGAAACAGAGTTTGCAGACCATATAAAAAAAATCTAGCTGGAATGGAGAATATTGATAATTATTTACCCAGGAAATGGCAACCACCACCTTGTAGCTAGCATATTAACAATTATAAGCTCACTTCACTCCTCATCAGGGGCAAGTTGAGCCAACAGACCACTTTTCGGAAGATCATATTTTCAAAACTGTTCATTTAGATTCAAAGTGATTCTTCCCAGGATGCACCACATCCTGAAATATATGTACATATGTTAGTTGGCGACATTACTGTCATGCCCTCACTTTAAAAATGCCACAACTCACCCTGCTCTCCCCTATATACAAACAGCTTTTGGCATTTTTTTTTTTTACCAAACATTTTTTTAGACAAATTAGACTAAATCTGAAATGTAAGAAAAAAAGCAGACATGGTCCACAATTTCAGTTCCTCTATTGCGTGCCCAAGACCACATCTACCTGTTTACATATGAAACCACATGAATTATTTATGGAGGCCCACTGCCCACGCAAAAACACCTGCCACATGCACGAGTTGCTCACAACAGCTGCTGCACTGGGTCTATTTATCCGCTTCCTGCATTATTCACTTGTGGTTCAGGGGATATTCAAAAAAAGTATTATTTTTCTTTTTAGACATGACCATGAAACAATGCAACACATAGCAGCAGTGAACATATATAGTGACTAGGCCAAACCAAATAACACACAGGGGGAGAACAGCTGAGACAATTTCAATCCAAGGTTTAACTGCCAATTTCACTGATTGTAATTTCTACTGTTTTACTTTCCAAATAGCGCGGTTCAAATAAATAAATAACAATAAGGTGGCATTTACTTATACTTTTACTACTCTAGAATACATCCCCTATGATCTCAATGGTGTTAATCAATGCAACAGAATTATTGATTGGTAAATATCAATGCATTTGACCGGCTATACGTGCAATATGACACAACACACAGCAGGTGACCTGAAAAACTGCAGAAACACTCCATCTAATGCGTAGACTCAGGACAAACACACATGATAGATGTTCACAGTGGAATCTAGATTACACGTTGTGCTCATTTATTCAGAGATTCAGCTTGTTGCCGTGGGGAACTGAAAATACAGTGGATTTGTTCTCCTGCAATGCAAAGTCCCACTGCTGTTTTAAATACACATCTTGAACAAACCAAAATGTTTTTTTTCCTTCTGCTGCTGCTGCATTCCACAGATTCTCC
This sequence comes from Lutjanus erythropterus, assembly GCF_056507025.1. Taxonomy (NCBI): domain Eukaryota; kingdom Metazoa; phylum Chordata; class Actinopteri; order Lutjaniformes; family Lutjanidae; genus Lutjanus; species Lutjanus erythropterus. Next base: position 21,576,590 of record NC_139325.1, on the reverse strand, counting down.
CGATTCCTCTCCTTTACAGTCTCCCTGTGTTTGACTGACCTGGCTGGGTGTGGTAGGAAAAAAAAAACTGCAAGAGGGGCAGGAGTAAACATTTCAACCACCAAACAGTCCACTCAGCCATGACGGTGGAAACAAAAAAGTAGTCTACGTCCTGAATTTTAGGAAAGTTCGTTTTAACATTTAAAGTCTCCAGTAGGGCTCTGATTAATGATTATTGCCATCATCGACCAATCTGTCTTCTTGATTTATCAATTTGTTGTGTCCATAAAAGGATAAAACTTCAATTTTAATCATAGGTTCCAAAGCTAAGAGAGAGAAACTGGTTGCAAAATTTCCTTGGACTTAATCCAAACCATCAATCAAGAAACCTCGGTGTGGTTTTTTGACACAGACCTGAATTTTAAAGCTCATATGGGGTTTGTCAGAAAATCTGCATTTAATCATCTCAAAAATATTTGAGAAGATTAAATGCAGATTCACACATTTTGACTGCAATTATCCACCCTCTGGTCGACACAAAAATGTCATAAATCAGCTACAGCGCATCCAGAACTCTGCAGCCTGTGTGCTTACCGGGAACAGAAGAGAACACATCGCACCTGTTTTTAAGTCTTGAAATTAGTCACCTGCCAGTTTCCATATTGAATTTAAAATTCTTTTACTTGTTTTAAAAGCACTTCATACTTTTAGTTGTCCCAAAGTGCAGAACTTAAACCTTTGGGGACTGATAAAATGTCAGAAAATTCTGAAAAATGTTGATCACTGTGTTCCAAAGCCCAAGTTGATGTCCTCAAATGTGTTTTTGGTCCACACCCTGAAGATATTCCGTTAACTGTTACAGAGGAGTAAAGAAGAAAATATTCACATTTGAGAAGCTGATGAAATAATTTTGACAGTTTTTCTTAAAGTGGATGCAAAACAAATAAAAAAATTTGCAAAATAGTTGGTCATTAATTTAATCGCTGACAACTAATTCATTAATCGCCTAGTTGTTGCAGCTCTAGTCTCCAGTCTTGAAAATGAGTCATCTTTTTTTTGTTTTTTTACTTTTTCCACTGTATGTAATTTTGTTTTTAACCTGTATACCATTCTGAGGCAGGATGTGGGCACCTTCCACCATCTTTACTCCACCGCAGGCCACAGACAGGCACAGAAACTCTCCCTTCTTGAGCTTCACACGTTCCAACACACACACACACACACACACACACACACACACACACACACACACACACACACACACACACACACACACACACAGGCACAGCCCAAGCAGCACCTGAAAAGAGTCCTCTGTTGTACTATTGGCACAACACCCACAGGAGCCGAGATAACACTGTGCAAGTCCAAAACTTTACAGCTGCAGTAACATTTTATCAAACAAAATAGCTTTGACTCACCCAGACTTTTTAGGATTAACATTTACCACAAGCTCCATATTCAGCACGATAATCACTATTATTATGGTGGATTTACACAGACTTGTATTTGTAATTGTAATTATCAAGGTGTGTGCTGATAACATGGTAAAAGAAATACTGTAAAATCCTCCATATTCCTGTTTTTTTGACCCAGACAATGTGTAGTGAGTACGAGATGCTGATTAAATCTGAAAATGGATGCTATCTGCACTCACTGTCATCATCACACACACCTACATCCACTCAGCATGAGAGATGCAGCCACTCAAAAAGGCACATTATTCATAGTTTTGGCTTGTGACTGCAGGTTTACACTGAAAGCTTGCTCCTGTTACTGCGCAGACGTCCTGTATATATCATGCTTAAATGGAAACACTGGACTTATCCTCTACAACTTGTATTTACCTGTGAAAGGGAAGAGGAAGAGTTACCATGGAGACTGAAAGGACCTATTTGAATCGCATACTCTAATCATACCTGCTTGGTAAACCCTTCATGTGAGTTTAACCAAGTGTGCAAAGTCATGTGATGGTAAATATAGTTCAAGGTTGGCTTGTTTCACTGAAAAGCTTTTTAAGTGAGCACTCTGGTTAACTAAAGCAAAACGTTTCAAGAGCAAGAACACTGCAGTGCAACTTTTAAATGACTTATTCAGCTGACATGATTTCCAGGTAGAGACACGACATTAAAACAGAAAGAAATTAAACTATCTAGTAAATCTAGAATTTTACCTGCCGGGTGAAAAAAAAAACGCACTCACCTTGACAGAGTTGCAGATGTGAGTTCCAGGTGATGAAGGGCGGAGATGTTGGAGGAAACAGTCGGTTTGTTTATCTCACCCAAAGCAGAGCAAACAGATGAGGAGACGCTCCAACTACAGCCTCAGACAGACTGCCTGTCCCCTGCGTCCTGACATGCACACACATGCACCATCCGCGCTGAAAAGCATCAGTTTCTCCACCGCTGTATGGAGGAGGAGCAGGAGGGGCGGTGGCGCGTGACTGACTGAAGACAAACTCCAATTAAAACGCAGAGCACAGCTAAGCGTCACCCCCAGAGGGGCGGGGCTTGTGTCATTGACAGCATCTTTTCCATGACGCGGTGAGGAGGACCCCAAACGCAAGGACACAGAGCAGCTACGGTCTCATCACATTGTCAGTCATTTAATTCTAGTCTTTTGATTACTGTTTAATTTCAGATGCAATTTAGCCTAATCTTAAACTTACATGTCCACGTGCAGATAAGGAGTGGAATTACTCTTTTTTGTTTCTAGCTGCTGTATTAGATAGAAAAAATGAAGCTGAAATCATCAAATCAAATTCGATAACCTCTATCGAACGAAGTGAAGTCCAGTGATGAATGAAAAAAAAATTAGGGCTGGAAATAAATGATTATATACTGCCACCTGCTGGACACATGGCTGAATCACAGCTTCTCAGTCGTGCTAATGGCATAATGGGAAATACACTATATATTCGAAGAAGCAGAGCATCTTTTGCAAACAGTTTCTGAGAGTAAAAAGATTAACATGCTGAATGAATGAGTAAATGCACTGCAAAAAACAAACAACAAAAACACACAGTAATTTAATGGAATAAACCATTTTTTCCTGTTGACTTAACATAAATTTTAAATACTTTTCTTCCTTAGATAAATTTGAATCTTTGAGTTTTAAGACCTGTCCACCACCCCTCAAAAACATGTATTTCATTAATTCAATCAATTTTTGAAATGCAATTGTTGGGGGGTTTTCTCAAAGATTCAAGTTTATAAAAAAGAGTAAAAGTAAAAGATTATGTCACTAAAACTTTGTTTAGTTTATTTAAAAACTTTTAAAAGAATGATCAAAAACTGCCATATTAATAGCATTAAAAAACCATACAAAGATACAGATGTTGATTTACTTTTCATATTTTGAAAAATATAGAGTGAAATTTGGATCAGTGAAGTCTGTAGATGATCCTCACTTTCAGGACAGTTGGCCCAACATGGGGAAAATAGGATTTTGATAAAACTGAGAAACAGTCATAAAAGAATTTTGAGTCGACACCATTTAGACTAAAGTTATTGCAATCAAAACCTGATGCCACACCACGGTCACGTCCTTCAACAATAGCTAAATCTTTTACTAACTCTTTACAGAGGAGTACAGTAGACTGATAGAGAGCTGTGGTCTCACAGTGTGCTTGACCTTTGACATTTTGGGTTAAAAAAATTAATAAATAAACAACTGCAGCCTTTAAGCTACACAGCGACGATGAGGGCGCCCATCCATTGGTAGATAGGCAGATAATTAAATGAAACTGAGGGGAAAGTAGGAAAAAAACAGATTAAAGCCTCCACATAAGGACTGGAATCTAATTTTAACCAATAATTATTTGCCTTAATGTCTTTTATAACCCCGCCTGTTTCACTGACATCAAAAATAGTGCCTACCTTGTGTCAGTTGCTATGAAAGAGAAAAGTTCTGAACGATTGTGGAGTGATGATCTGAGCCTGGCCTCCATGTTGGAGATGACAGTGATATTTAGGAGAGCTAAACAAGGCAAGTAAAAGGGGTTAGCCTCCATTTGTCACTTCAAACATTAAAAACTAAAAAAATATTTCATACAGTTCATTAATTAATTCTTGAACGTACCTGTGAGTCCATTAAAAGCCTCTTTCATGGAGCAGCTGTCTCTGTGACCAAGGTGTTATGGAGTCAGCAGTGAACATATGTAGTGACTAGGCCAAACCAAATAACACACAATGGGAGAATAAGATTGATGCCAACTCCAACTAATGCAGGTCTAAAACTAACTAAGGCCTGATCCCCCCCTCTGACTTGGCAGCACATGGTTTGGTCTGATGAGTTCAGCCCTCACACACACCTTGAGCTCCACCAGGAAGAGAACCTCCCACCAACAACCACAGTAACTCAAAGACAAACCCCACAGTGTGAGAATATGTGCACTCCGTTTAAACAGTGTGAGTATAAGAGCAAAGCAATATGATTCATATTAAGCAAACTGTGTAATGTGAATTGTTTTGGTGTGGCTGACTGCAGATGAAATGAGATGAAATCTGTGTAGGTGAGTGTGAATGGCTGTTAGCATGAGTGGCTGTGCTCATCACAGCATTTGGCACAGTTTTTAAAGACGCCACTCATACAGAGCAGCAAAATATTTTCTGCATCTCCAGCCATGTACAGAAATGTACATCAAAAATGGAAAAAGTACAGCTGTTTAAATGTTTAAAATCCAAAGCCCATTTTTTCCCCCTCTCATCTCCTGTACTATTTATATATCTAGATAGTTCTGGTGCGAGCTGCAGTTTTGAAAATACCTGTCTTCTCTCCAATATAATGTAACTAAATGACCCTCAACTTGTGGTGCTCATGGCACCAAAAAATCAGTTTAATGGCCATGTTTCTTTCTCCAGTTTCATGTAGGAACTATTTTCTTTCTGCAGACGTATCTACGGGGCTTAGAGACTTACTTTTAATGTAGTCAGCAACATAATCGGAGTATCACAATATTAAAGTAATATAACTTGATTACTTTCCCTTACTTTTGGATTACCTCCGTATAAAACATGCTGTAATTGTTTAACCTAATATAGTGTTTTTAGGGCTGCAGTTAATCATTATCTTCATCATTGATTAATTGGTTTGAAATATTATATGACCTTGAATGCAACAAATGTTTCATAATTGCAGGTTTGTTGCACAAATAACAACAGAAACGGCAATTACAGCAACAAAAATGTCTTATCTTGGTTGCCTCTGAGAAGTCTCCTCACACTGTCTACAATAAATACACAATATTCACAAGAAAATTGTCCAGGTCCATGTTGCTGCGAGAGGCATTATCATTGGGTTTTTTTTTTTCTGAAAGTCTGAATGAGAAGCTGTTATATCACTCAAGGCTGCAAGCTTGTTGCTCAAGGACTTAAAAACCTTTCAGAGCGACTCAGCCTGACTGCAGCAGAATATGTGTGAAAAGGCATGTTTTCATTTCACACTGGTGAGCTGGAAGGTCACTGCAGCACCCACAATAATACACAGAGCTGGATTCCATAACACAAACAACACAATGGATCCGTGGTGAAGTCTGTCGCATTTTTGGTGAAAAAAAATCATCGTCATACAAATTTTCCGCTCTGTAAAATGAGAGGTTACAGTCAAGACCAAGGTATTCATCTGCGCTGCATTATGACTTTACTGGCGCTGAATATTCCCCCTGTGTGGACTGACTGTACAGGCAGGCTGAACTCACGGAAGTTGGCTTTGAAGGCTGTTTCTTTTATTTTGCCCTTACAATCAGCCATGGCTTATGGGAGCGTTATATAAGACCATTGTTGTATAATACATCCTGAGCTCTAATTAATATTGCATAGAACCAAAGAGCAAATTAACAATGCTACCAAACTGGTTTAACTGTTTAATGAAATACTGAGCAAGTACTGAGTGAAATAAACAGTCTGTAAAGCTGCTTGAAAGAAATTATGAATCAGAGTATTTCAAGATCCAATTATTTTATTGTGAACATGTGAGAAATATCACAGCCTCTATAGTCACTCTTTGTTTTGTGCTGGCCACTTTTTGGTGTGAATGTGATGGGAGCAAATTATAGCTGTGCTAATCTGAGTCGGAAGGCACCGAATATGTTATTGAGGAATTTAACCACGACTGTAAAGGTAACGTTGAAACACCTCTGAATTTATAGCATTCAAATATTTTACTCTGAAAACCATCTGTCATCTGAATTTATGCTGAATTTTCTAGGTTCTTTCAAGGTTAATATTCAGTTCAGAAGGTGGAAGTTGCTCTGACTCTGATCTAAAAATTAAAAGCAAAATCCAAAATGAAAACTTCAACATCCGTGCTACCAAGGATCCTTCCTCCTCTTGTAATTTAAGCAGATTAGACACTTGGATGACATGACTGACAGTACTAGGGGTGGGGATTGATGAGATTTTGCTCAAGATTCAGGATTCAGGTCAAGAGGTTTACTTATCACCACATAGCTGGGTTGTATAATGATTTTAATGTACTTCTGTACATGCCATTATCATTTTTGTCTGATTCTGTATCAATTCCTTTATTGATTCCTGATCAGTTTCCTCTGTGTTTTCGGGTTTTAGACACTGGACTGGACTCAGCTTTCAACAACACACTAATGACATTCAAAAAACAGACTATCAGTCAGCTGCAAGTGTAAAGAACTCCCACCTCCTCTGCTGAACCAGAACATCATTCAGCCCATCCTACTGTACTTTTCCACCTGCATCTTCAACATGTTGTCTGTATTAACTGGTTCAAACTCACATGCATAACCAATACCACTGGCAGAATAATCAGTCTCCACACACCCAACCTCACAGAACTAAACAGTAAGATTATCACATGCGTATGCATAGCACAGGACATCACAGACCCACTCAACCACCATCTGTTCTTACTGCCCTCTTGGTGCAGGTACAAAGCACTGAGGTGCAGCAGGGCTCGCCAGGGGAAGTTGGTTAAATTCTGTTGTCCTGGCTGTTACTGTGTTGATTTTGACTGATGTGTACATTGATGTGGACATGAAGGAATGAAAGTCTGAGTCTGTACACAGTGTAGAGAAAAAGCTCCCCACCATTGAGTCCATCTTTTTTTTAACATTTGCAGTGTAGATATATGTGTTTGACCTCATTTTTTGCAATGTTCCTTTAGGCTTGATTGCTTATTATTGGTAGCCAGTAGTAGCAGCATTGATAGTTTTAATTTTGACCAATCTACACCTTCAGCTAACTTGATTAATCTGACGATTATTTTCAGTCTCAACTGATGAATCGATTAGTCTATAAAATGTGGAAAAACTGTGATAAATGCTCATCACAGTTTTCCAGAGCCCAAAGTGTCATCTTCAGATTGCTTATTTTGTCCAACCAACAGTCCAAAACCTGAAGACACTTTCTTGACTATCATAAATTACAAAGAAAAGCAACAAATCCTCACATTTAAGGGTCTGGATGCAGTAAATGTTTTAAAGACAATGAATCGATTAGCAAACTAGCTGGCAACTGATTTTCTTTGTAATAACTAACTGAATAATAACCTAACTGCTGCAGATCTAGAGCAACCTGATTTTCAGACCAGTTTTTAGTATTAGACACCTGAATTTTCTAGCCAAATTTGTCATCCCTAAAGCTTAAAATTAAGTTTTGGAAACGTCACCATTTTTTCAAGGAAAATTCAAAGCTCATGCATTTATATTAACAGTAAAATATTTCCAGTGCTATAAACTCAATGGTGTTTAAATATTCAGTGGTGGTTAAATTTTACAATTAGGTATTAAATGATTACGGCTATTACAGCATGTTTCCTGGATGTTAATTCATGTCCAGGTGGCTATCCATGGAGGTAGTAACAGTTGATCCCATAGAAGTCGTGTTTTCTCCCTGTGACTACATTGTCCCTCAGGTTCACAGCAGCATGTGTGATGGAGTTGTTAAAGTTGTGATGAGCCGCCGTCTTACTGAATGAATTTTGAACATCCAGGAGGCTGAGAGCTGCACCTTCTCTGTCCACTGGGCAAATGCCCGGCAGGACAGAAGGCCTTGGCAGGATGCAGGGGTTAGAGATGCTACATGGCAGTATCTCTAACCCCTCCTCTGAGGCTGCCTTTGATAATAACTCTGGATATGATTCAATACCTGACAGGTCTTTGGCTACATCTGACTGACCAAGGCTGGATACTTTTCTTACAGCTTTAAAATACTCCTTTTTGCTGCTTGCTTCATCCTTTCCACGCAGCTCGATCAGGCTTTTCTTTCCGTTGGCCTCTGCCTCTCCCTGGGAGAGTGGGCGGTTGTGCAGGTCCACGGGTCGCTCTGTGTCTGTGATCCGGGCAGCGTTCGTCTCTTGGCTGCTCTGTGACACAGATACTTGCACGAGACTTTCATCAAACTGAACTCTGCAGTTTTCTCTCTCCCTGCCCTCACATGCAGAGCTTTTGCTCTCAGTTAGTTGTGTGTGTGAGACCTCCTGGGACAGCTCAAAGCCCTGTGATTCTGTGGCGCCTGAACTGTACTTTGATTGACTCTGCCCCCTTTGGTTTGGATCTGGTGCCTCATTATGCTTAGCTGTGATCTCCTGTGGTCTGTGTAGGTTTATAGTAGCGGAAACATTGCCTTGGTCTGGAGATGGAGATGGATTTAGGAGTTCGGCAGCAATGGGACTGCAGGTGCTCCTCCCCACACTGCTCCCCTGTCTTCTTCGCAATCCCTTTCTTGGTTTCGAGGGAACAAAGACAGGGAAGGACTTTTCTCTCTGTAGGGAAACAACCTCATTAGGATTAGTGTTGCACACTGTAAATGTTGTACAAAAGGTACAATGTTGTCAAGGATTTTACCAATGGTGCAGAATGTGAATTCGTCCTAGTGAAGTCACTCAATTTTTCCTTGAAGTCATCAGTCTCTAAAGGATTTGCTGGCCCTGATCCTAAGAGAAACAAATTTCAAATATGAGATAATATTATAATATTATTATTGATTTTAAAATCATGCATTTCCCCTTTCTGCAATATGTATTACTTTGCAAAGTGATTGTTGGCACAGGCTCTTCTGTCAGCAAAATGTAGTCTGTGTTCTTCCTTAATCCTCCCATTTGGAGTACACAGACACCAGAAGTATACTTTTTTGTCATATTTCACAGCTTCATTTTAGCAAATCAGTTTTTCATGACTTTGTCAATTTATTCTTAATGACTTTGTATATATACAGTAAATATATACATACACACTCTTGGGAGGTAGGGGCAAACTGACATTCATTTTGAAGGAGACAGACAGATTTACTCATGTACTCTGTCAAAAGTATTATTTTTGTTCTGTATAATATGTAAATAACTGCAACTTCACGAAAATAATTGTCTTTCTTCAGATTACATTAATTACATAACTAATAGGCCTAATGTTTTGAGATGAATTAAGATAACATTTTACTACAATGGTTGTTTCTTACAGGAGGTTTGGGGTTGTAATTTTTCCTTTCGGTTAGGGGATATGGGGAAAACGGGGGATGAATTGTAATTTATTTTACCCTTTCCTTGTAATAGGGGCAACTTTCATGTGTGCCATAGTTCATGAAGGTGTGCTTTGCCATATGAAGAGAACAATAGTCCTGTCTTTGTGTCAGGTCTATATTATTCCCTTTTTATTACATAGCCTTGTTAAATACTCAATTCTGATTGGTCATTTATAGTATCCCAAGGTCTGTTATTTCTGAATAACAGACTTGCTATGAAGAACAGACTGTTGCTATGGACACTCTTGCAATCAGAGACTGTGCAGGGGCAATTCAATTAAATATTTATGTAAAGTAATATTTTGTGTCATTTTGTTATTTTTTAAAGGACATAGCCATTGAATGAGTGAGATAATGTATAGTGAACAGGTCATTATGGCAAAATAAATTGATTCAAGTGCTGCACCACCCCGTTGGGATTTATTTTGCAGTATTGACCCACTAACTGCGCGGTCTCCTTTACATAATAGCTAGCAGCTAATAGGACCAATATGGCAATTCAAAGAAATGTATATAACACAACACATTTTGTTTGCTTGGATATTAGTAACTGGAGTTCCTAATGAGAACATTATGTCTCTAAAGCAAATGTCATTGTTTCCCCAAACTGTTGCTTAGCTTCACTTTAGTCTGTATCTGAACAGAAACTACAGCAAAGTGTTATATAAAGTTAAACTATAATATGATGCACAGTCAGCATTGCATGTAGAAACCTTTTGTAAACCAAGTGAATGGTCCAAGGTAAATATTACATGTAATTATGTTGGTGGAAAGTCTTGTTTTATATAATGTTTGTCTAGTCCCTAACTATAGTCCCTGGTTCTGGAATGATCATCTGATGAAGCTCAGACTCTTGTCTCTGTAAATGATTTTAAATTAGATTAATGGAAGTGGTCATATGATTAAACATTTCTGCTTTGTTATTGCACTATAAAATTTGTTTTTCCTTTTAATTTAAAGTGCTTCTTCTTTTCCTCTTCAATAAAATAAAATAAAAGTAGCCAGCTATGACCTACACATTCACAAAACAGTTGGCATAAAATGTCTTTGACAATGAATGTTTGAATTATAATTGCAAAACAAAAACAATGCAGCAGTCAGTAGCAGTCCTTTTATAAAAGAAAATAAAAATTATACAATTCTTAAAGATTGTGGTACATATTTCACAGTCTGGTACATATTTGATATATTGTCACGTCACTATACTTCTTTACCTGTGTATTGCATTTGGTAAGAAGTGATCCAGTGAGTCCTTTCCAAATTTCTCAGCATGTTACTCGTCCGCTCAGATAACGTCAAATCCCAGTCACGAAGTTTAGGGTTGGGCAGCACTGTCTTTGGAGGAGTGGGGTAGAAAACCTGATTCCCTCCCTTCAGTGGCTTTGTATGCTGGAGGAAGGTGTTATCAGAACAGTTATTTCATGTACTGGACAACCTCCATGATAACATGAAGCCGCAGTATTTCATTACTCACATCCAAGAAGCCGTGTTCTCCAGCCCACGTAACAGCTTTCTTCCTGGTTTTCATGGGTGACTCTAAGATCTCATGTCTATATGGACTTCCTGTGCAGAAATGAGGACATTATAAACCGCTCTGTAAACATCTATTCTACCCTTCCCTCTTACCACACAGCATGTTGCCTTCTTACCCTTAGTTTTGCTCAGCAGAGTGACGTCTGGTGCTCTGTTTGGGATCAGGGGGTTAAGGAAAGGTTGGGAGGCTGCTCTCACCCCTGTTTCGGGGTCGTCTGGAGAGCTGTAGGATGGGAACATTGCAAACTTGGAGATGTGGGATGAATAGGGATGCTGTTTTGGAGTTGCAATCTTTATCATTTTCTCCCTATTAGAGATACCAGAAAATTAAAGACACACAAAAAAAAAAAAAACACAAATACAAGTGAGATATGCAAAAAGGGAATCAGCCTATCATCTGTTCATGTATCTGGAGAAAACATTTTTGCAGAAAATACTTACACCATATTAATATCAGTTGGTTTTGGTATGCTGACAGAAGAAACAAAATGTATGTTATTGTTCTGTGTCATCACCGAGGAAAACATGTTTATAAGGATTTCAGTGAATTTGTTCATTGTTAATATATAGGCTACTCACAGCTGGTCATTGAGACGAACTTTGCTTTTATTTCTGCCTGTGTTGTTATAGTGTTGTTGACTGATGATATGCACATGAAGGCAAAACAACAATATGTAAATTAGGCTATGTTTGACATAATTTAAGTTTAATGCTGCAGCTATCAATGACTTCCTATGCAGAATACTTTTACACTCACTCAGATATGATGTTTCCTCCACAACCAAAGTGATAATGTCCATTTAAATCAGACGGGGTGTCGTGGTTTCGTGAAGACTTAGGCTCCATCTGGCGGCTGGAGCTCTGACTCTTACTCTCCAACTCTGAGAATAAAGGAGGGTGAGCGGAGGATGAAACACTATGGATGTATTTTACATGAGGACAAAAATACAGAGAATTAAGCAAAATCTGGTATGACCTTGTTATGTTTGCTATTCAGTGCTGTTGTTCTGTCTCATTGTTTTCTAATGAGTGTTAATTCACAGTAATTTACAGTGTTGGTGAGTAGTGAACTACATGTCATTAAACTAATAGTTAATATTTTGAAGTCTCTTGTTAGTAGTTCAACTACGTTGATTATTGCATAGTGACTCAAGTAGTTAAATTACTGTTTTACCATTTTTGTCAAGGCCTCTAATGATATTACAATCAATTTTGGGTGGGAATAGTTGGGTATTTATTATTTATTTATTTATTTATTTATTTTAGTTCATGTATGACCTTTGCCCTTGCACTTTTTGTGGACACAATTAAGTGGCATTTTTTGCTGCCATGTGACTTTTTTTGTAATTATAATTTGTTATAATTTTGTACAACACCAATCAGGAGAAAATTTACACCAGATTCAACTTGGCTCATAAAATGAATGGTATGTTCACACAAATATAAGTATATAGCGTTTTAGTGTAAATAATGGGCTAGATAAAATGGCAAGCATGAATGTTTCTAAACATGACATGAAACCACAAGACTGACTATGTGACATCTAGCTTCTATTTTATTCTATTTCAATAACCATTGATGATTATAAAATACAGCAATCACACAACAGTTAATGAAACAAAAATCATGAAACAGTCATATTCACTTACCTGGGAAATGGCACAGAGAAAACCAATGGGATGCAGAAGAGTTGCCTTTATCAGTCTTTTGAATTCTTTGAATGACAGAAAAAAGTATTCTGGATAACTATTTTATTCTCCTGGTGCAGATATGAGAAGCAGCCTTTTTTAGTACCAAAGGATAAAAGTTGAAACTTTCATTGACGGAACAGGACTCCCTCGTCTTCGCTGGCAACCAGTGAGGTGGGTTTGGATTCCTGGGACAGCCGGAGTGACGGTGTTACAATAAACAATAGGATCAGAGTGAGTGACACCCAACCCAGCCCATGGCGCATAGTGTGTGAGCAGAGGTGTAGCTTAAAAAGTCTCTGTAAGACCAAAGACAAAAGACTAGAACAACATCACACAATTGGTTTGCTTAAAAAATATGAACTATAACCTATTAAAAATCACCTCTGTCCTTATTATGTACAGCTGCAAGAACTGGCGGTCAAGATGTGCTGATATTTCATATTATGTTTATATTTTTGTATCCAATCACTGCTCAGGATGCCCATCAACCAGTCATCAAGTGTGGATCTGATAATATTACACGTTCACAGTTTGATGAACTCACACAACTAAGCATGGGGTGGAATGAAAATCAAGTTGGGTCTGGTCGGCTGACACCGGATACAAGCTGTGTGCAGGTGGTGTTTGGTTACAGGAATCATGTTTCGTTGTCCCCATCCCTATGCAACATGGAAACAGTTATACATTCAGACTGCATGCCTCAGACAAAGCCACAAAACTTGTTCAAAGAGAGCCTCAGGAACAATCGAGGAGATAATTTTCTTAGTCGGAGAGCCATCCTGTTCTTATGTTGATTTAGAGATTGTGTGCTCATTTTGTAGAACATCTCCTTCTAGGACTAAGCGGACGTGCTAGACGTGCCGTTACTCTGCAATGGCTGAGCTTACATGAATAAGACCAATTTATCACTCCTGACTACAAATAAGACTGATGAAAGTTAAAAAATGACGAAAGTAATGCAAATCAATTTTCCCCATTTTTGGAGAAAAAAAATGGATGTCTGTCAGGAGAGTTCCTAAAAATTTTCATATCAAAGGACTCGGTTTTGTATTAATCCTCTAAGTCTATTTGATGAGATATTGTCCCAATTAAAGAACCTCATTGTGTCAGCCCTTAGTGAGTGAAACAAAACAATCCCTGATTTTACTAAAGGACCCTAGAAAACCCGATGGTTTCCAGTCTGCGTTTTGGGATTAACTGAAAACTAGTTCACAGTAACATTAAATATTTACAACTAAATAAATAACAGCACAAGTTAAAAAAAAAAAAAAAAAAAAAGTATTATTTATTAAGAATTTACACTTAGCTAATCTGCTTCATCGGGGCTGTGAGGGTGTGATTTCATCAGATTTTATAAACTGTGACCAAAAGGCTGCTGGTACATGGAAGAAATAGGCAATTTGAGAGGGAATGAGGGGGGATTCCATCCTCCCTGTTAGCAAAATGACCCAAATGCATCGCCCTCCCATTGTTAACCTGCCATCTGACTCATTGATCTATGATCTTACTGAGGTTTGAATCTATGGCCCCGACCACAGCTCTGAAATATCCTAACTATGCTGTGTATTGGTAAATCTAGGGCACCGTCCATGGTGCTGAAGTAGCAGACAGAATTATAATTGCACATTTTTTCTCTCAGTTCTGCCCTTGTGCCAGTTTTGTCTAGGATCTAAAATATTCTCTAAACATACTAGAAATAGTAAATTCTATATTATATTGTGGCCTATATACTCTGTAGATCAAAGTGATGAGCAGCAACATGTAGTCACAGAAGAGAAAGAGGATCAGAGAGACACACTGCTGCCTGTATTATTCCTGTAACATTTCTATAAGTCAGTAGTATGTGTGCTGCTGGAAATACACCTCCAGACTAATCCACCTCTGCAACAAAATATTTTAGGGGATACATGTCTACAGACATAGTTTTTACTAAGGATAAGTTTAGGGGTTAAAATTAGGATTAAAATGTCAAACTTAACAAATCACCTGCTGCACAGAGTTATGCAAAGGTGGGAAGTAACATTTACCTCAGTACAATTTCGATATACTTGTAGTATACTTGACATTTTTTATTTTATGCTACTTTATGCTTTTACTCCACTACATTTCAGTGGTAAATATAGTCATTTCTACTACATTATATATTTTACACTGATAGTTATTAGTTACTTTTTTACACATAAAACATGAAATTCTTATATGAAATGATATAGTATGAGCTACTTCAATCAGAAGAGTCTTCATTCTGAATATACAAAATATATTTATGGAGACAGTGGCTGCATCTGTTTGAGTAACTGACCAGTGAACACCCATAGTTAGCTGATTGAGAATAAGCAGGAAAGAGAGTAAGAGAGAGAGCAGTGAATGAATGAGGCGTAAAGATAATCTTCCTGATTAAATTTAAACTTTAACATTGAGCTTCATTAATCTACCCAGCAGAATACAAAACATCTCAAATTGGCTCCACGTCAACAAACTTCAACATTAAAATCCTCTTACATGTTTTGTGTTAGTGTTTTTATATTAGTGTTTTTATAGTGTTATTATATTATTATATTTTATATTATTTTATATTCTGTAGTACTTGTAATATAGCATTGTGAAAGAAAACACTCTATAATGAGTACATTTGCATTTGACACTGTCAGTACATTTTGCTGATAACACTTCTGTGCTTTCACTTAAACACACTACAAGGAGCATTTAACTGATTATGAAACAGTCTCAATTTCATACTGATACCACTGTATGGCCTGAATGAGACCATATAGTTATTCTTAATGTCTGCCTGATGTCAGATTCTTCTTAAATTTGAGTAAACTATTTACAGCAAGCAGATCAGGTGAGCCAATGTTTACATTTTCCTAGGTAAGGTCACATTAGCAAGTTAAGAAGAAGCAGGGGGAGATTTTTCTTTAAATCATTTTTATTTTTTATGTTATATTTTGCAGTTATGGTGGTGGGAACACAGGGGGCTCCAAAATGAATGCAATATGAAATTTCCCTATAGTAGCTTTAAGTAACATTTTGAACATAGGTCTTTTAGTTGCATTGAGTATTTTTAGACTATGCTAATTCTACCTTTAGCAAAAGAAACGATCTGTCTTACCACTGGACGTGTGTCCCATCACTTTTTCCTAACTGACCCATTGAGAAAAGAAGAGACACATGAATCTCTCATGTGAAATATTCAAAACTGTTCTCACTTTGGCAGAAAATACAAAAATACATTTCCAGAGCCTTTAGAGTAGGACAGCACACCTAATCTGCTCTTCGCTCTTTAAAACATCAGAAACCTGAAAACTGCACCTAAATGCCAGTTTTCAATCAGGACACAGCCAAGACTTAAAATCAATGCTGCTGCCTCTCCTTGGACTTGACATGGACTGCTTTCCAAGCAGCAAGGTTTGCCTTGTTTGTTGGCACTCACAAGACCCATATTCTGCATTCTGCTTTTTAATTGGGATTCCCAAGAGACCTTGTCCAAAGTCTCAGCAAAACACTCAAGTCCTATCAAGCAGCCTAAGCTAAGTCCAGTAACCAATTACCCTGCTCTGCCCCAGCGGAACCGCCGCTCTCCGGATTACATTTCCTGCTGCTGCATTGTAAATGTGCCACAGCCTGCAGTGATTTCACCTAATATAAAGTTATTGTGCAGATGCAGGTTGATGTTTAACCCCTACAGGGTTGTACACACCAACAGAAATTCAGCTTAATCACTACTTCTAATAGTTACCTCAACACACCGCTCTCTAAAGGAAAAACACAGACTTTGGTTATTTTCTCCATTCACAGTGCAAATTGCCAGCTTAACCCCCCAGGCCAAAATACCTGCTAGAGAAACTAACAGTGAAACCAACTAGTAGCTACTTCCAACATACTACCTGGACCCTGGAGTCCAAAGGCTGTATTACAGCAACCTCCTATCTCAAGTCTTGTGATAGGAAGAATCTAAGATAGGATTTTTCTCAATTTAGTATTACGGAAGCAAATCTTATCTTATCTGACTTTATTCTATCTTATATCACGTTAGGAATTCCTAAACACTCAATCCAACATCATTTATCAACTTAGATGTTTGTTACCTAGCAACTGACGCTACAAAAAAACAAAACAACAACAACAAAATAAAAGATGGGCACTTAACTTCAAGACAGATATGTTTGAGGTTTTGGTAACATCTGTAGAGAAAAGCAAAGATGCTATATATGGGAAATTTACAACAGTACTAAATTGGGAGGTAAAAGAAAAAGAACTAAGACACAGTGAGCAGATACAGTCTCCGCCATATCCAGCATCCATTGAGTAAAGCAATAAAAAAACAGCCGTACAAATGAAACAAGTTAGCTAACACTGCTGTTAGCTACTGTTCCTGCTCAGTAACAATCCCATTATCATTACTGAAGAGTGCTGTTAGGTACTGTGTGTGAACACTTCCATCTTCTACCATTAGCTAGTTAGTAAGTTGGCTGCTAATGCAGGTGGGAACCATATTTACCCTGGTCACCAAACATCTAAGACAGGATCTACAAGTGAGGAAGTTTCTGTAATATAGCCTTGGGTAGTTGAGGAATATTTGCCATGTAAGCACAATATAAACTGACAGAATTACAATATAAACTAAAATAACAAAGATCTGAAAATAATCTTTCCACAGAGAGCCTTTGTAGCAAGTCTGCAATACTGTAGATTGCTTCTCATTGCCTCCCAAGATACACCACATGGCCACAGAACTATTCATATGAGCATCTAATCTGCAACCTATAAAACCAGTGGTTTATTTGAATATGTTAAGGTGGACATTTCATCTACTTTATATACTGCTCGGTAATACATAATGTTTTGTTAGTTGACTCATATTTTGCATAAATAATCTGAATCTGCAAAGTAATTAGTAACCAAAGTTCTCAAGTAAATGTAGTAGAGTGAAAAGTACAGTATCCCCTTCCAAAATGTAATTTTCATGTACAAGTACCTCAAAATTATACTTAAGTATACTGCTTGAGTAAATGTATTGAGTTACTTTCCACCACTGATTAAAACCAACTTGGTTAAGGTTAGAAAAACACTGTGGTCATAGATAAAAGACACTGACTGTTGCAGTGGTCACAACTACAGAGGTACAGCCAGTGTGTGGGTGTACGTGTGTGAGAGTGTGGTGAGATGTGTGCGCCACTTGACTTCAAGGTAACACACACATCTATCTATCTATCTATCTATCTATCTATCTATCTATCTATCTATCTATCTATCTATCTATCTACCTTCTGTGTTTAAAGTATTTTACCCGCAAGCATTATTCTATGTCTGACACTATTACAATGGTGTATTTTCATTATGTATACTTTCTCTTTTATCTTTACCCACCAAATTAATATTTTATTGTTTACATTAAATGTACTTTGTTGGCTTACAGTAAGCTGTCCCTTTCAAACGCGCACTCAGCTTCCACTGCACACTCTACATTGAGAAAACTGTGCCCTGCCTGCACGTTTTAAATGTAAATGAAACATCAAATTCGTCCTCGGTTCTGATTGGAGCCCTGCACAACGGGTCTCTGGTGGTACAGAATATAGAGAGCGAGTCAACAGCCTGCCCTGCAGTTTTTTTCCCTCACATTTCTAGGGAGAGAGTATGTAGGCGCCTTGTTTTCTCTACACCTCTGCATAGTATTCCAGAGAAGTCCCTGGAGACACTCAGCTCAATCTGGCTTGACAGACAGCTGTACTGTTGCTCAGGCGTCATCCATCCGCTCAAATAAACTGCGTCTGTTTCACCACTTCTGCTCCCAGTATTCCAGGGAAGAGGACCACGATGGACTGGCTCATACTGAAGAATGACTGAATAAATGTTTTGAGGACATCACTTCTCTGAGAAGCTCGGCTGCAGCAGCATCCCTCCTCCTCTATAAACTCTTTTGTTCCATCTGAGTGTCTCCTTTGGTCCCCACAGCTGCTTTCACCATGACAACGTTTGACTTCTCGGACATAGAGGCGTTTTTGGACTGTCACCCGGATCTCTTCGAGGAGTACCTCGTCCGGAAGGCGAAATGTGACCAGGTGAGCAGATGGTTGAAGGAGCACCAGCCGTCGAAAGTGTCCACAGCCGAGGAGCGGCGCGGCGCTGCCAGGGACCCGCTCTGGCCCACCAACCCGGACGGGCTCCGGCGCAGATCGTCCCACATGGAGCTGCGACGGAACTTCGCCCGCTCCAAGGCCACCACGGCACACCGGACCTACGACGAGCATGTAAGCCTGAGCGAACACGAGTCCCAGTCTAGCATGAGGCGCCGTGCGCTCCTGCGTAAAGCCAGCTCCCTGCCGCCGACAACCGCGCACATCCTGAGCGCCCTGCTGGAGTCCAGGGTCAACGTGCCCCAGTACGCGTCCAGCGCCATCGACTACAAGTACAGACTGAAGGAGACCAACGAGAGGGAGTTCTTTCTGGAGTTAGTAAAGGATATCTCCAACGACCTGGACCTGACGAACCTCAGTTATAAGATCCTGATCAACGTGTGTATCCTGGTGGATGCAGACAGGTGCTCGCTTTTCCTTGTCGAGGGACCCGCGCACAAGAGGACACTGGTGTCCAAGTTCTTTGATGTGCACTCAGGCACCACTGTCAGACCGTCCTCCAGCACCCTGAACTCCAATGAAGTGCAGGTGCCCTGGGGAAAGGGCATTATTGGATATGTGGCAGAGCATGGGGAGACTGTGAACATCTCAAACGCATATGAGGTAAATGCGAGACATGGTCTTAAACATATTATTATACTCTGACATAAGTTTATGCAGAGGGATAGGGCTGCAACTAACAATTATTTCATATCTGTCGACCATTTTCTCTATTAATCAGTTAGTTGTTTGGTTCTTAATATGTCAGAAAATGGTGTAAAATGTTGATCACTGTTTCCTAAAGCCCAAGGTGACGTCCTCAGTTGTCTTGTTTTGTCAATGTTCATTTTATGGTCATATGGAACTAAAGAAACCAGAAAATATTAACTTTTGCAAAGCTCAAATCAAAGAATTAGAACATTTCTTCCTAAAAATGTGTCAAAAACAACTGATCGATTAGCAATAGTTGGCTTGTAATTCAGTAGTTGACAACTAATTGATTAATCAATTAATCATTGCAGCTAGAGGGATAAACAGTGAATGTAGCTATTGATAATCTATGTATGACTCCTGTAGAGCTGCAATGATTAGGTGATTAATCAATTAGTTGCTAATTAAGTTAACTGCGAACTAATCAATTAATCATTTTGAGTCAGTAAGAATTTGAATTTGATTTCAGCTTCTTAAATGTGAATACTGAACAGTATTCAGTACTGTAGTATTTTTGGGTTGTGGACAAAACAAGACATTTGAGGACACCATCTTGGGCTTTTGAAGACAGTGATCAACATTTTTCATAATTTCTTACCAAACATTTAATCAATTAATTGAGAAAATAATCAACAGATTAATCAACAATAAAAATTGCAACAATAACAATTTTATTGCAGCCCTGACCAATTCATTGTTTTGAGTTATTTTGTAAGAAAAAAATGTCCAAATTCTCTGATTCCATCTTATAATATTTCCTGGTTTGTTCCTCCTCTACGACAGTAAATTGAATATCTTTGGGTTGTGGACAAAACAAGACATTTGAGGGTGTCAGCTTCAGCTTTAGGAAACAGAGATCAATATTTGTTATCCTTTTCTGGCATTTTATGGACTAAACAACTAATCTATTAATTGAGAAAATGATCCACAGAATAATTGATTATGAAAAAAATTGTTAGTTGCAGCCCTAGACTGGTGTGCAGACATGCTTTTTCGCCACTGAGAATAAACTTGAATAAAGACCATAAACTCTTTCATGGCCACGTTCATACATGAAAAGCACATTTTAATCAGCTGTTTTTGAAGTGCCTCGTAGGGGTCGTTCAACTTGAAGAAAGGAGAGAAGACAAGTAATTATCTCAGTCATGTCAGAATAAAAAAAAACAACTCTCCCTATAATAGTCAAAGAAAAAGGAAGGAAAGCAAGCGTTATAATCCTCTTCCCCACAAGCCAGATCCCCTCTTATACACTACCAGTTGCGCTCCACATCATTATATCATGGCCCTGGGCTGCTTGGGAGGCTATAAGGCAACAGGATGATGTTGAGCCCCCTGAGGTCTATTACTGCAATAGTGTAGATATGTGTCAGCTAGAGGTATTATAGTTTCTGCTTATAGTAAAAACAAGAATTTAAATAGCCAAAAAGCACCCCCAATAATTGCGTCAGGGCAGCTTTATTGTACTTGACACAAGCATGAAAAACCCAAATAATGTAGGAATGTGGTTATGCAGGTCATTTACTGGGCATAGTGGAATGCATGTGTGTTAATGTGGGGATCATATATGTTTGATATATGTGTAATATATGTTTTATGTCTATTCCAGGACCACCGGTTTAGTGATGAGATAGACAAGTTAACAGGCTACAAGACTCAGTCCATCCTCTGTATGGCCATCTGTAACAGCGATGGAGAAGTCATTGGTGTTGTGCAAGCAATCAACAAAAATCCCATGGGTACACCCTTTACTGAGGATGATGAGAAGGTGAGGTTCTGTTATGTCTCTCAATTATCAGATCCATGTGCATTTTCACATGCAATTTAATGACTATTTAGCATCTTCAGTATTATTATATTGTAGTTAGTTTGAGCATTAAGGGCAATTTAGAGATGGAGTTAAAATTGGATTCTAGTGGAGCATTGTGTACACACTAACACTTATTATGCAGAAAGTCTTGGGCCCAAACCACTGTTTGGATTGTGAATCTTCTTAATAGCCGTGAAGAGGGGCAAAGTGTTCCATCGGAAGCAAAATGTGAGAGAAATGAAAGGAGGAGGTCAACTTCTTACTCGAGTGTGGAACATTAAATATGTCTGGCTGTGCAATATATATGCACACTTAGGAAACACATTTTGAGTGGATCCACTCGCAATTGCTCCTAGAGCAATCCATTTGAAATAGGTTTACTAGAATATGCATGTTTGCGCTTCATTGAAAGGTCCACAGCTTGTGAATACAATTTCATTCTCCCAGTTTGTTGATGAGAAAATAATGTATTGTGTATTGTACATGTGAAAAGCTCTGGATAAGATAAGATAAAATGAGACATACTCCAAAACATACTGATGAATACATACAACACATTTAAAAAACAATGGGGAAAAGGTGTAAAATCCATAAAAAGAAATGTAAAATATCATATTTTTAATAAATAAGTATGTTTCCAACAATTCAAAAAAAGCAAAGGAGGTCATTTGACTCATTCAGGGTAAATACTGGTGATGCTGGTGCAGCAAAACTTTGTTGTTAAATCATCAAACAGTTGATGTTTATTCACCTTTGCAAGAGTTCAGCTGTACAGAAATACAAGAAGTTGTCCACAAGGTGGCAGAATAAAATTGAAGAAAATCATTTATTCCCCATTGTTCTCTGGTCTTTACTTCAAAGAGATCTACCTGAAACAAAGTTTTGATTTTTCAGTATTTTAAGCATAGCATTTTTATGATTTGGGAATCATCTAAAATAAACCTCTAAATTAAGCTTGAGCAAAGCAGTAACTACCTTTAAGCAACAAAGATGCTTAAAATAGAAAAACACATCTTGATCTGACAGCTTATTTAGACATTTTAGGGCCATTGGTGTCTGACTAAATGCCATCGGTCTTTAAATCAATACTTCATTAACAGGGAATCTATTTGAGAGAAATCTGTGCAGAGAAGCAGCAATTCCATAATGACTTTCCACCCCCATCCCCAAACACTCTCTCTTACCTAGTTGTATACCCTTTTGTTTAGCATAGAAATAGTAGATTATGCAGGCCTTTCATCACTTTTTAAAATCTTTTACTCAGGTACTGCAGATGTATCTACCATTCTGTGGAATATCGATTTCCAATGCCAAGTTGTTTTCAGAGTCTCGCAAGGAGTACGAAAGGAGTCGGGTAAGAGAATGTAAAGTGTGCATTTACAGAAAGATTTCTGATTATTTCGTAGACCCTGGACAATTAGCAGTAATGTCACAGTTTTTCTGTCCTTATTTAGAAAAAACAAGTAACAGCAACTGAATATCACTGAAGACACTCCAGCATACTTTACATTTATTATATTCTAACATTGTATTTATAGTATAGCTAGTCATCATGAGATCACTCGTGTGTGTACACATGTTTGTGTGACCAACAGAGCTGGAACTACTGTCCACAGCTAATCTTGTATACTGGATCAAACAACCAACCTCACGTGTTGGCAGTGACTCAGAGTTTTTTAAAACTTAGTGCTGATTCCTCCCTCTTCTTAACCAGCCAATAGGGGCTGCAAGTCATCAACAACAGGCTAAAAACAAGGCTTACCTGCTAGTCTGTTACAGGTCACATTTTGGCCTTTGTTTGTTTTGGCCCCCCAAAAGGTTTTGTTTCATCGTACACTGGACCATCTGCAGATTAATCCTATACCCAATATCCTATGATCCACTTTAGTTAGGCTTGACACGAGATGAATAAATCCTTGTTTTATTAGCTTTTGTTAGCTTGTTTGACAGTCACCATACTGCTGTTGTTCAAGGTCTGCTTGTAAACAAATGAGAGATGCAGACTTCACTACAAATTGTCTACTTGTAACTCACTCTTGAACCAGTGAAATTTGGTTTGTTGTAAACCTGAAAAATTACTGGGGGTGATCTAATCAGAGCTAAACCAAAACATGAGTCTTCTGAATAGCCACAACTTCCACTGGGCAATGCAAACTCCGACCAACATCAAATGTATTTAGAATTTCAGCTTTTTTGAGTTTCTCCAAAAATTTCCAAAAATATTTGTCTGTTATATTGTTGTAAAGCTGCCTGGTGGCTTAAAATGTTAGAAATATATAACTGTTTAGATTTAGATTTATTGTCCAGTTTATTGTTTCCTTATTAAGTCGATACAGTTAGATGAACCCAGGATACTTGATTAGAATATCATTACACTGCTCTTTGCATCTGCACTAGTGAGTGTACTCTTCTAGTAGTCAGTAGTTATAAACATATTACCACCAAAGGGCTCTCACCTAATGATTAATAAAACCCTTCAGCTGCAGTCTTTAACAACACTTGCAAGGAGCTTAAGTCACTAGTGTCCCTTCTTGTGGCCTCAGGCTCTGCTGGAGGTGGTCAATGACCTGTTTGAGGAACAGACTGACCTGGAGAAGATTGTTAGGAAGATCATGCAGCGAGCGCTGACCCTGCTGCAGTGTGAACGTTGCTCTGTGCTTCTACTTGAAGACATCGACTCACCTGTGAGACCTCTGGCTCTTTATTAGCTTTTAAAGTTTTTCCTGTCTCACAGATTTATTTATGTTAACTTTTTTTCATTAAACCACATAGCCTTCCTCGTGCAGAACTCTGTCACTGAGCTGCCTGTGACGATACATGTCTCTTCTGCAGGTTGTGAAGTTCTCCAAGACATTTGAGCTCATGTCTCCACTGTGCAACATGGACCATGACATCAGGTGAAAGAGGCATGATGAAAAAGACACTGGCACACAGACACACAGACCACAACAGCAACACACACTATAAATGGATACATGGATATACTTAATATTTACTGCTGTTGTGTTGTACTTTTAAGTTCCTGGACCTGACCAGTGTTTCCTGTTTGTGTTATTGGCCAACTCAGCATGGAGAAGCTATCATGCTCCGATTGGCTGATCAATAACAGCATTGCTGAGCTGGTGGCTTCCACAGGGCTGCCTGTTAACATCAGCGACGTGTGTCAGGACCCACGCTTTGATGCTGAGGTGTGGACACAGCGGTCTTCCTACTAGACCTATTAGAGGTCACACAAATGCTTGGACACATACATGCTTGTGACTGCAGTAAATAGACAAACATTGCAAACACCATCAAACACTAGAGAATTAGCATTAGTGATATGTTCAAAATCAGTCATGATGGCAAAAATGCTGTTAATTCACTGTCCTGTCAAAGAAAAAAAAAAGTGTGTTAACAAACATAAACTGTTTTCAGTCTAGCTCCATTGTCACTGTCTCTTCTCTTTACAGGCGGATCAGGCCTCAGGGTTTCACATCAGATCGGTTTTATGTGTCCCTATCTGGAATCGGACTCATCAGATAATTGGTAAGTTCACCAGAAATAATCAATTTGTTATCACTGGGAAACCAGTTTTCATGTCACAGTCAGTGATGCGTGTGTGTTTTCTACAGGCGTTGCACAAATTCTCAATCGCCTGGACAGAAAGACCTTCAATGATGCAGATCAAAGACTGTTTGAGGTTATTTTTTCAGTTCTGTTTACAGCTGTTCCATCAAAACTTTGTTCAGGTGTTCATTGTTTCGTTGGATACACATTGTGCCAAATTTTTAAGTTCCTTTCATGTGGCTTATGTTTTTGTGTCCAGGCATTTGTGATATTCTGTGGACTTGGGATCAACAACACAATGATGTACAATCAAGTTAAGAAGACGTGGGCCAAACAGTCTGTAGCACTAGATGTAAGCACTGCAACATACTCATTACAGCAATTTTTTTTGTTTTAAACTTTTTGTTTTGACCATCACCCAACTCTATTTGTATGTATGTCATGTTCTTATAGTTTTGAACAAATAAATTCTTGGTTATAATGAAAGATTTTACAGAAATAAATCATCCATTAGCTAGCATTGCTTCATGAACAAACCATGGTTGCACTGTAGGCCAACGGTGGCCAGTCTGACAGGGAATGCAGCACCAAAGTGATTTTCTTGCTGTGTTTGGCTCCTGACACCCCAAGGCTGAGTCAGCTAATTAGGCAAGTAGCTTGAAGGCTAACCACGCTAACTAGCTAACACCAGCTTCAGATGACAGCAGAAAGTGATTGACCTACTTTAGCAACAGGTAAGCAAGCTAACCGCTTTCCGTCCCTCAGTTAACTCTGAACTAAATCATCTTGGTACTGCACTCTGTTGTCAAACTGGCTTTATATCTTATCAATGACATCTTTGTGACAAGTCCAAAACATACCACTTAAGATCAAGGAAAATATTTATGACACTATTGCTCTCATGACAGCCAGTGTCAAAACCAACTACATATGACTAAAAATAATTAGCCCAATCTAAATTACTCTAAATAAAATGCTTATTTTTTTTACATGCCTTAACAGCTATTAAAAAATAGTGTATAAGAAATTAATAATTAAAGCAGATAGTGGTGTCACAGCTTAATGCAAATCTTACAGTAATGAGGCTCTTCACATTCTTTAGTGTCTCCGTCTGCGTTCTGCTCCACTGCCCGGTATCTAACCTGAGCAGTCACATTAACCTCAGCAAACATGGTTCTGCTTCACTACCATAAATATTTCAGCTGCTTTTAATAATTCATGATGAATACATGTGCCAGTCTGCTCACCTCTCATCAAAGGCAACTCACACTTCTGTATTTCTGTCACATAATCTTTGCTGTTTCCTTAAACACCTGAACGCCTTTAAACACGCCAGATTTTTCTTTCTGTCAGGAGACGCAAAATATAGCAACAAATTGGTTTTAAAAGCAGAGATGTACTTTCTTTGATCCTGTTTATGTAACAAGAAAAGAAAAATAGATCACGTCAAAATTCTTGGAACATATTGATCATCTTCTGCAGCAGTGAGGGTCTTTTTTCACATTAGATCAGCCTCAGAATAAGGTTTCTAGATCTCACTGTTTTACGTGTTTTCTTTTTTTCAGATGTTGTCCTACCATGCAACGTGCTCCAAAGTAGAAGTTGACAGACTCAAGGTACTCCACAGGAAAGGAAGATTAAGAAAAAACAACATTCGCATGATGCACATAATCACTATACTATACTAATATTATGAAATGTATTAAATCTGATGCTTGTGAGTGGTTGAAGGTGAAGTGCAATTTTAAAACTGTCTGCAATATGTTTTAGTGCTTTGCTTCTTCCCCTGCTGGCACTGTGGTGATTGACAGCTCTGTCCTCTTCCCCTCAAGGCAGCTAAGATCCCCCTGAGCAGTGAGTTAGGCATAGATGAGTTTCACTTCAACGACTTCTCTTTGGACAACGACGCCATGATCACTGCGTCACTCCGGATGTTTCTGGAACTTGGTGTTGTCCAGAAGTTTAAAATTGACTATGAGGTGAGGCCCCGGAATTTGCTCTGTAATGTCAAATGTCCATAGTGTATAGACCCTTTTTATGCCAACGTCATGATTACATCATGGTGTTAGCTGGAGGCAAAATGAACTTTTTGTGTTGCTGGGTGTCAGAATCAAATTACTAATAGCTCAAAATGGAAGTTTCATTGCATACTAGCTGCCACTGCCAGTCCAAAAAAAAACTGAAGACAACTATGGTTAAATATGATACGAACTCACAAATGCCAGCAAAGGAATCTTATCACACTTATTTTCATTACAAACAGAAAAATACAACTGATCACATGTTAATTCAAGTTTCTCTCTTTTAACTAAGATGAGGTTGAATTTCCTTGTTAAGTCTGCGAAACACATTTCATTTAAACTCAACACACCAAAACAAAATAAAACTCACCAAAACCATCATGACCAGTATTTCCAGTGTTCCAATAACCACCAACTCTGGTTTAGTTGAAATAAATCCCTTAATTCAATTGTTAGCAGATGTAGAAATAGTCTGGCTCTGCAGGTTGTCTTCCTCTCACTCAGTGCACCATAGACTGGCCATGTGCAGCTTGCTGAGCTAGAGCAGCATATTAAATTAGCAAATTTAGCAAAATAAAAAGACAAAAATCACCCCAAAAAACCAACTAGTGGTGGTGAAATTAGGCAATTGTCAATATATTTGTCCAACCCTACCCAACCCTATGGAAATTGTAGAAGACCAGTCTGGTCCAATTGCTTCATGTGAACTTTTTCACTTGCATTACTGAAGAGTAAGTGACTGTACATATACAAAACTATTTTCTTCAGGTATTGTTAAGAAACAAGCCAACAAAACATGCTAGCCAGTGTTAGCTCATGTGTTTAGGCAATGTTTACGTCTACATCTTACCCTAATATGTACGTATGTCATTTGTATGTCTGTCTTCCTCTTGTAGGTTTTGTGCCGCTGGCTTTTGACTGTGAGGAAGAATTATCGAACTGTGGCGTATCATAACTGGAGGCATGCTTTCAACGTGTCACAGTGCATGTTCGTTATGATCACAGTAAGTCTCAAGAGGCATTAAAATAGCAGTGTATAGTTGCTTTGTATGCCTAGAAAGAGTCTGAATTTCACAACACGTGCTGCCCCCTTTAATTTACAAAAGAAGCCATCCAACCTTCTATCCAATTCTCGAGCCATTTTTAAAGCCTCTCCTCAGAAAAGTAAGTCTCAGTGGACTCATCATTAAACTAATCAACAGTCAGTCACTTAACAAAACATCATTAGGAGGAAACTTCACAGGGGAGGCATCAAAAAGAGAAAATTCAAAGGAGGAATATTCGGGTAGTCTCAAAGTCTCCAAGAGAATTATAAACTCTACAGGGTTAACAGGTATTCTGAGAGCCTGCAAACATCAATAAAAAAATATCTGTCCTGGTCAAAAATGTCCTATCCTATCCTACCATATCCTACTCTCCTCTACTCTACTCTACTCTACCATACCCAATCACAACCTACCCTGCTCTACAGTATTCTACCTAACCCTATCCTACTTTACCCAGCCCTATCCTACCCAACCTTACCCTAGCCTACCCTATTCTACCCTTTGTATTCTACCCTATTCTACCCTACTCTGCCCTACTCTACCCTACCCTATCCTACCCTACTCTACAATGCTCTACTCAACCCTAGTCTACCCTATCCTATCATATCCTGTTCTAATCCACCCAATCCCATCCTGTCCCATCCCATCCCATCCCATCCCATCCTGTCCTATCCTATCATATCAAATGACAATAGTTAATTGTCAGTGATGTGTAAGAATGTGTATTTCTGCTTTACTTTTCTTAGACAGCCACTTTCCAGGATGTCCTGTCTGATGCAGAGATACTGGCACTGATGGTTGGCTGTCTGTGTCATGATTTGGACCACCGAGGCACCAACAATGCATTTCAAGCCAAGTAAGTGATCTGTGCATTAAGTTTGATGACCAACAGGTGACTTATAGTTGACTGAGTTTCACTGCTCTGTTGTTCCTGCAGGACTGGTTCTGCTCTGGCTCTGCTCTACGGGACGTCAGCCACTCTGGAGCATCATCACTTCAACCATGCAGTCATGATCCTACAAAGTGAGGTCAGATCAGTATTTCTTTTATTATGATAATGCACACATTATTCTTAGGTCTACTGTATTTGCTCTATCGTCAAGGTTTTCTTTTTGAAAGCTTTCTTTCATTTTCATTTTTGCTTTATTGGGCAATTTGAAAATGGCATATGAAAACACCATGGTGGAGGAGCATCAGAAGTCCATGATGGGCCAAAGACTCAAACCACATACCTTCTAGTATATTGTATTTAATGTCTAATTTTTATCTATACAGTTTTGGCTCAATGCCTCATACCACAGCCTGAGGCTAGATTGCAACATTGGTCCTTAGATAGGCCAAATATACTCAACTTAGCAAGAAAATAAATAATAAACAGCAAAAAACAAATGTACAAAATAAAAATACCACAAAAACACTAATTAAAAGCACCTGATCACATGACTACATGTCAGATCGATCCCTCTTGTGTCTTAGCCACAGAAAGCTACTGGTGTGCAGTTTAAGCTTTAGGATGATGCTAAGCAATGACCACTGGTGTCATTATGAGGCTGCTTTGTCTAAGAGGTAGCTCAGTTTGATCATTCTCTCCATCAGAGGTAAGTCTGGATCATGCGTTTGGTTGTACATGTCTCTATGTGTGAATCTGTCCATAGCTAACCTCACATACTACTGGACTGATCAGGTCTCATATTTTTTTGTGCAAAGTTTAGTGGCTGCTCAAGGATCTCTCATGGTCGCTTTTGAAATTTCTGAAAACCCATTTTATTGACTGCTCTGTTTTATACCACCATTGACTGCAGACTCCTCACTCCTATTAACTAGCAGTTAGGGGTCCCAAGTGATCGACAGCAGCTTCAGTTTGGACTCTTGTTTCCGCTAGAGACAACAGACATGACGGTCACCTTAATGTTAACGTAGTCTTCTGTTGGCCTTTTCACTTCTGCATTTTCACCCATGCAGACCTGATCTCAGGAACTACTTTTAAAGGAACTAAAGGTTCCTTCAGCCCATTGGTGTCTGTGTTTCAAATGTGCTCTAAAGACCTACAAAAATTTGGCAAATGCTGACATATGAAAAAGTGATGACTCTTACTAGATTCCATACACATGTATAATACACAACTATACAACAATAACGATGCCCTGCGTGGATTTGAGTGTTGGTAGCTGCATGCTGCAAGAACTCAGTCAATCAGAAATGTTTGCAGTGGAAACACACTTCCACCAAAGGTTCCTAGTCCCCAGGGAAAGTTGCTGCAGCGGGAACTCAGTTGTCAAAATTGACATTTTACATCACTGGTGTTTTGAATTTGTTCCTGTCCAGTTTTCATTGTGTCTGCAGCTTATTTGTATGTAGCGTATAGCCTACTCTGGCCACACACTGATAATGTAACCTGCATATTGTTTCCCTTTCATTTTTCTACTTTCCTACAGACTTACTGGACACACGGCCTGTCCTGCACTCCCTGCTTCCCACCCACATGCCCTCATACACACCTGACAGAGATCTGCACTCTATTGAGTCCCCTCTTTAGTTACTTAGGGACTGTGTTTTCTATTGATTTCTTTTAAGAGAGGACAGAGAAAGTCTATACACATTGCTAATTAACATAGATAATGGGAGCTTCATTTGACAGTGAGCGATGACTTTACCATTGTATTGGCTGTAAGGACACATTTGAGCCACTATTACTCATCCTTCCCTGCTTTTGTCTATGTGCCTACTGTATACTATTGTGTTTTATTTTTTTCACAGGGTCACAACATCTTTGCAAACCTCTGCTCTAAAGAGTATAGCAATATGATGCAACTATTGAAGCAGGCTATTCTCTCCACAGACCTGACGTTACACTTTGAGTAAGTGGTTGTTTTAATACATTCAGAGCTGAAGCATTTCATGAGTTGTAAAAAGTAAAACAGATATAGATTATTACAGATTATTGGATAAATTCTGTCATGTAATTAGAAGAATTATCATTTAGATTTCTGTGTGATTACAAAGTGCTTCTGTGGTGAAATAATCCTTGGAGTCTTTTCTTTGCCTTTTAACATTTTCTGTATCCTTGACTGTCTCTTTGCATTATAAGGCGCAGAACCAAGTTCTTTGAGTGTGTTCTGACTGGAGAATTCAGCTGGACAGATGAAGGACACAGAGAAGTTCTCAGGTTTCTGCCTTTGTGCTACATAAATAAAACTGTCCTTTGCCAAAATGACTTTAGCTGTGAAGAACAAAACAAGTAGCTAAAAATGAGTTTTGATGTCATCAACAGGTCAATGCTGATGACGGCATGCGATCTGGGTGCCGTCACTCGTCCTTGGAAGATATCCAAACAGGTTTGAGTCCATATAAGAAAGTTTCTCACATCTGTGCTTTCATGTTTCAAGATGCATAAGTATAGGTGCAATATGGTACAAAAAAGATGTTCTATCCTGAAAAACATTTTAAGTACACAAAAAAGGAACAAGTGAGGAATAAATCAGGAACAATGTAATTAATAATGACTCACTGATGAGTAATAACTGAATAGTTGAGATTTGAGGACTATATAGTAGTAAATAATGACGAGTTACTAGAGATAGGGACTGGGAGATGCCACATTAATGAATCATTATGTAATGATTACTTAATAAATGTCTGTTAATCAACATGTTGACTACTTTCTTCATGAGTGAACTATGAACCAACTACTGACTCATTGGTTACTAGTTACTAAATTATCAGTTACTCTTCTTGTGATGCCTCAGGTAAAGTAATACATGATGCTAAATACCACTGAACACTAAGTATTTCCTTATTACCACATGATAAGGGACTGAAAAAGAGTAACTAATAATTAAGTAATTAGTAATTAATGAGTCAGTGGCTGGACCATAGTTAATCAATTCATAGTATGTAATATTATGTCAATTTACAGATATTTCTGAACTAATTATTCATTAATTAATCAATGTTATATAGCCCTTAAGTCGGTTAAAATAAGAAATGACTCATTACTGATTCATGAATTATCTGGCTGTTCCTTCTAGCTTTGAGCGGATATTTTAACATCAAAAAGTTGCAACATGTTTGACAAAAATAATGAAATAATGTTGGTTGGTTTTGATGTCCCAAGGTTGCAGAGCTGGTGACGAGTGAGTTCTTTGAACAAGGTGACAGAGAGAGGTCAGAGCTTAAGTTGACCCCAGCAGTAAGTAAGCACGCTTTCAAAGTCTTACCCTTCACTGGGATTTTTTCCTAAACCATGTCCTTGTTGTGACCATATGATAAATGTATTTAGTCAAAGATGACAAAAGATTATCATCTCTCTGTAGGCCATATTTGACCGCAATCGTAAAGATGAACTACCTGCCTTACAGTTGGAGTGGATAGATGGAATATGTAAACCTCTTTACCAGGTGGGTAACCACAACTAATTTTGATTTCGTTTACATCATAGTCTTCTGACTACAATCAATTTAGTTTTATACCTATTTCAAGTATCTGAATTATTTTAGATTTTGCCTAGTTTTAGTCAATTAAATATCATTAGACTAATCAACTAAAATCTACATTAACATTAATTCTCTGTTGCAGGCACTGCTGAAGCTAAATCGGAAGTTGCAGCCCATGGTTGATGGGATTGATGCCAATCGAAATAAATGGCAGGACCTCTGCTCGTCCTACCAGCAGACACGCAGGGCCTCACTGTTCAATGAGAGTGCCGATTCAGACCAGAGTCCTGAGTCCCATGAAGATGCAGAAACCAATCAACAACCAGATTCCACAGAGACTCTGAAGCCAGTTGAAGACACCAAGTTTGGGTCAAAGTCTCAGTGCAGTCATGATGTGAGGAGCAGAGTGAATAAAACTTCCTGTGATAATAAACCAGCATCAGCTGGAGACACAACTTCTGCAGGAAAGAAGTAAAGCAGGGTAAGTTTTAAGTAGAGTTTTATCCATTAAAATGGTTCACATGAGACTCTTGCCACACCCTGTGATTTTCTAACACATGCACTACCTTCACAAGATTTTTTAAAATCTGGGTATATGAAATGCAGTCTTCATCTGCTGAGCACATTGCTTCCCCCAAGTGTCACTGTGTTAAACTCAGGAGCGTGAATAATTCCTGCTGGTCAAACTCTATTTAAAGGGCAGTTTCCCATGTCTCTCCTCATCTATCTATCTATCTATCTATCTATCTATCTATCTATCTATCTATCTATCTATCTATCTATCTATCTATCTATCTATCTATCTATGCTTTTAATTACTGAGAGATGAATGAGAGACCACCGTTGAAACCAAAGAGGGCCACTTATTACTGTAAAGTTTTGTAATGGGAACTGCCTCAAAACCACAAGCCCATTGGAATGCCTTTACAAAACAAAAAGGAATCACTGTGATTTCTCTCTGTCACATAAATTGCTCTTTTGAATGTAGACTGGAGCATGATCTTGTTCCTGAATGTTTCTTACTGATAGGCTGTCTTACCTCAGTTGCAAATCCTTTGGCTGCATGGCGTTATTTTCAATGTTTTGTTAGTCGACTGAGCCTTCGGCTGTTGACTTGTTCTGTGAATTGCATGCATGTGTGATGTACATCGCCACATTTAGATGGAAACCTTGTATATCCAGGTAAAGAAGATAAGTGTGGAAGGCAAACTGTTGCTGTATTGATTTTGTAAGGATATACACAGATATACTCCTCAGGCTGATTGTGTGTGTGCGTGTGTGTGTGGGTGTGTGTGTGTGAAACCTCCTAATTCCTTAAACAAATGATGACACAGGAATACAAATGGTTTTATGTTATGGGTCTGAAAGTAACTTACAAAAGGTATAGTTTGGGTTTTTGGAATATTTATTGTTTGTACAACTAACGTTAATTCGTTAACACTTTATGAAAGGGAAAATGTACAGTGAGTGGGTCATTATAACAGAATAAAAACAAGCAATGTAGTTCAGGACTTGAATCGGCCTGAAGGGGTTTATTTTGCAATAATGAGTCACTCATTGCACATTATACTGCTTATTACACAGCTAATTAAAATTATTTTATTGATTTAAAAATGATTTTATTTCTTCTCCAGAGTCTGATATCAGAACTGCATCCATAACAACAACCAACTATTCAGGAATAACAGACCTTAGAATGCCATAATTGACCAATCAGCTCAACAAAGCCGTGGAATAACTATCATTAATAAATGGTAAATTGATAGTTAATTAAACTTCATCACACAGCTATGTTAAATACTCGAATCTGATTGGTCAGTTATGACAATCTAAGGTCTGTTATTTATGAATAACAAACTGTTGCTATGGACGCAGTTCTGTTCATAGACTCTGGAGAAGCAGTAAAATAATTTTTAAGTCAGTAATCATCAATCATTTTAAAATCAACATTTGGTGTCAAATTATTGTTTGTTTTTTTTAAAGTAAGTAACCACAATAAGTGTGATAATGTACAGTGAGCAGCTCATTATTGTGAAATAAACACCTTCAGGGTGATTTAAGATCCCTCCACTTTGAGCTGGGGTCCTGCATCACCCTGTGCAATAATGACCAGCTGACTGTATATTATCTCTTACTTTGTTTATAATTGTTTCACTATTAACAAACACTGAAATTATGATGTTTTCTAGTGATTAGTAATGCTCTAACTGACATTGTTTGAGATGTTTTTGTTAAAAGTGCAACAATAAAATAGTTTACTAATGTAATCTGAATGTAATTGTTATCATCTCTTATCAGCTATGATGTAAAATGTAATTTATATTTTATATTAGGCAAACTAATGATATAATAACATAAATTAATAGTTAATTAATTAAGAATTTTTACTTTGTAAATATTATTTTATTATAATTACATTTTTATTAATACTTAAATAACTATTAATTAAGTTTAATTAACTACCGTTTTACCATTTCCAATTCTTTATTTCTCACCTGAGTGAGACAAACACATGCCATGTAAAAAGGAGATTTTATCAAATGCCTGATTCACTTTCACTTTACATACGCCTACACGTGACTTTAATTGTTATTGCTAGGCTCATGAGTACAGCGTATTACAGTAAACCCTCAGGATGTGCATGATGACTTGATACATATGCATCAGCTGAGCAAAGTTAGGCTGATTTTATTGTTCAGTGTGTCTTTAAACTGCACACAACAACATAAAAAACATCAGTTTGTGTCACTCATGGTAAGAGGAAAAAAATCTCCAAAAAAATGATCAATGCCTTTAGAAGACTTCAGTGTTGTACATACAGTATCTAAAAATGCTTAAATAGAAGTGTTAAGGTTCTTATAAAGCAGAGTGTGTACACATGTATCCATTTGTTTCTATTATTTGAGCTTCATCGTTGTGTTTTGTAGCTCATACTAGGCAGCATGCTGATTATGTTGAAGCTGCATGTATCATTTTTGACACTGTACATTATCTTGATGCCTTCTTCGACTGCCCTATGAGATTTGCTTTGCATGAAATCACTGTAAGGGAAATACTAAGTGTCGTTATGTAAGAATATTGTTGCTGCACTGTTGTTGTTGAGAACAGATAAAGATTTCTATTTTCGATCACAGACTGTACCAAAATTATACATTCATTATTTTTCATACACTGGACTCTATATTTATGTACAATTGGCATTTTCTCTTGTTATTTATAGACTGTCCACTAAAAATACAATAAAAAATACACAAGAGAAATCAAGAGAGAGCTACATGTCAGATAAAAGGGAGTGAATCAATCTCCAGCTGATTTCGTGAATAAAAAGCTGTGGCATGGAAACTGATCATTTGTTGTAATTTGTGGTTTATACATTTATGTAACACAGGTGAGGTAAAATTTTGTCGATATTGTTCACAATCACTGTGACTGTTATATACATGTAATATGGAGCAGACAGTAGGTTATAGTAAAATGTAATGACAAAACTGTGACACTCATTCTGATACTGAAGGATGAACATACAACAGACTGTGAGCTAGACTCTTCACCAAAATCAACTGTACTGTGACAAAACAAATAAAATACAGTGAACAGATTGAAGTAAACCAGGTGGGATCAAACTTGTGAAGTCTTTCCTGTGTTACAATTGAACAATAAAGTTCATGAAGGGTTTACAACATGTTTGCTGTGACACCATCAAAGCTGCAAAGACCCTCATGCATTTACAGTAATGTAACAGATGATTAAACTAAATGCAGATTGTGGAAGAGGGAAGACGGCAGACTCTCCTCATCACATATAGAAGTGGGACCAAGTCTTTGAACTCAATGTCCCAATGTCCAAGGCCATTCTGTCAAATCCCACATCTCAAGTCTAATTGATTTACAAAGTTAGTTAGCTGTTAAGCTATTGTTAGCCACGCATTAGCTCATTAATTATGTTCATATTAGCCTTGCCTTATTGTACTTTGTCCAAATTTTTGACATGCATATTTTGCATACTTCACTTACGACCCCCAAGCTACGGGATGAGGGGTGTAACAGTAATTAAAAATAACCAGGGAAAAAAGAAGTAGGGAAAACTGAGACAAAAGTGTAAACAAAGATTCTTTTTTAGTAACAAATCAAGTTCAAATTAAGTTAACTTCAAATTAAGTACAGGACACTCAATAAAAGTTAACTTATCCTACTAGATTAAATGACATAAAATACAAAAGACAACAAGTGTCTTTGCTAGCCAGAGCAGCTAACAAAACACATGAATACAGAGGACAACAAGTGTCTTACAAGCCGGGGAAGCTTACAAAGTACATGAGGTGCCAGCGAGTGTCCTCACTAACTGTGGAGGCTAGCAAGACACAGAATACACAAAAGACAATGAGTGACTTTGCTAGCTGGGGAAGCTAGCAAAACACATGACACACAAAAGACAACAAGCTGTCTAGCCCACCCCCTGACTAGACTGCAGACATGCAGACCTCAGTCTGCTGAATGGCCCACTGGCCCTGCTCAACTAGACTCCCTGCTTTTAAGCATCAGGCCCTGACTGCAGATTGACTGCAGCTGCTGACAATCACTGTTTCACTATCACTAATCACTATTTTCAAATCAAATTCAATTTTTTTATTTGGTCAAGTCTAAAGGAGTCAAATTTGTGACTCGAGACTGATTTGAGTCCAAGTCATGTGACTTGTGTCTACACCTCTGCCATATTGGAGTGCAGGATGACAGATTTTGCGCTTATTCCCTGCACAAAAAGCCAGTGGGATTTTTCCATTAGATTTTGCATTATTGCAGAAAATAAACTCTGTGGCAAACAGAAGTTTGGTAGTGACACTGTTTTGTTCAACAAGATAATCTTAACAAATGAGCACCACTTTTATGATTTATGAAGTGTAAATGTAGTTTTCAGACATACTGTAAAAAGCCTATGTAAGGCTATAAACAAACTACACCACAGTCACATGACTTCAGACCAAATAACTGATGTTGTATTCCGTGTAAAGTTAATGTCTCTGACAAACTCTGTAGCTTCATTCAGCCACTTGTTAGTGGCAAATAACAAATAATCCATTCAAAAAAAAAAAACATTGACTTAGAGAGGAGGGAGTCAGAAATGCCAATATACCAACTAATTTCCAGGTTTGAGGATTCACTCCTGCAGCATCACTTTAGTATAATTGTACAATAAAAAATGTCACATAATTTATCAGATGTCAACATGCTCATTGTGTGGTAATTTGGCTGTCTTTCATTACTGATGATCACGAGTTGAAGTTAAAAATAGTTTTTCCTTTTTCGTTCAGCTGATGCAGAAGAGAAGAATAAGAGAGATGCTAAGTATCAAAGCTGAAATGTTTGTGTCAAACGGGAATCTCTGTGGATATGGATATAGATAGCTTTTTGTGACTGAAATACTGTCTTTGCATCTCTGATGCTCTGCAGTCCTGTGATTGCACCATCTGCTTGGAATAGCTCAAGAAGACAGTGCAGAGCAAAAATCTTTTTGTTCTTTCTATTAGATAATATCCATGAAAATGTTAACAAGCACTTTCCAATCCATCTAATCATGGAGATGAAAAGAACAAAGCTCATCTGTGAATAAAAGAATACCAGTGAGAAAAACACTTGTGACCTGAAAAGTTATGCTAAAGGTTAACTCATCCATGAAGTGAAGAGTCCAACCAAACACAGCCACAGCCTCACAGAGAGCACATTGTCGAGAGAATCTTTACATATTCATACAGTCTCTTTTAAATCCCGTTATTCATCTGTAGAGGGTGTTTGATGTTGATTTTAATAAGGCAGCGAGGTGAGGCAATAGTAGCAGTAGCAGAAGTGTGTAAAACTCAGTGCAGCTCGACGCGCATGCACCCGCCAGCTGCCAAGCCATCGCCAGAGCTGGGCCTTAATCTATAATTTAACATGGATTGAGTTTATTCTCCTCAGGGTCGATGATCAGGGGAGAGCCGGATGGAGAGAGGAGGGAGAGCCTTCCAACCTCATTTTTGATACAGGGCCTGGCTCTGCCACAGTCTTTGATCTCTCCCTCTTTTTCTCTTCTCGCCTGTTTTTTTCTGTTTTATCTCCCTCACACACAGACACAATGTCTTTCACTCCTATTCAGTCTGACATACTGCACTATATGCACAGAGTGACAAACAGATGCAGAGCAATTAATGACTGGATGATAAACAAACCCTGATGAGACCTGTGCAATGTTGAATAAGATATTCATATACCTTGTTTGTGCCCTGACTCATTTCTTATGAGACGGAGGCTGAAAATAGAAGCTAAACAATCTAGGATAAACTCTGAGAATGAGTTACAGTGAAGGTATCAAACACTGTTCCTGCAAACATAATCACGGTAATGAGATCACTCTTTACTGCTGCTTTGTAAATCTAGAGGAAATGTCCTGTATCCATTTTTAGAAACTAGGATGTGGCAAGCAAAGCCATGCAAATGTAATAGTGTGAAGTAGACTATAAATATTAATACATACTCTCAACACTAATGGTAATGTACCAGGAATAACTTTGTTCGCCTCATAATTATTTAGCTTATTATGTGTGCATATTTAAATGATAGAATACTGAAAACTCTATTATGAGTTTTCTTTTAGATAGCACGTGGAAACATTAGTGTGATGGCTTCAGTAGCAGCATATTCACCAGAACATCATTAAGGTTGCAATTTGAACACAGTAAACAGGTAAGTTGTTTTTTTTTAAAATACAGACACTTACTGAATGGCTGTTGTCCTTTTCCTTGTTTACTCCTATAAAAGTAAACTATTCCTTTATCAGATACTCATGGATTTCATTCAATTCAGCTGAAGTGTGAAGAGGAAATGGGGACACAAGTTGAGGGGATGACATGTAACAAAGGGCTGCAGGTGGGAGCTGCACTTCAGCTGTTGCAATAGACTCATAGCCTCAATACATGGGGTGCATGCTCTACCAAGTGAGCAGCGAGGGTGCCTTTACTACATTTTTAAATCAAACATCACTTCTATTTTAGAAAATAATTGTTATCAGTGTTACCCTTTTTCCTATTTATTACATTTTTAATCAATTTTTAATGGCTATCAACTCATAAATCATGTATTTATGAAACAAATACATGAAACGAACACTTGAATGAAACATGTCTCTGAGACAGTTACACCTGCTCTAAGGAAATTATTAAATCAAATTGTATTTATACATGTGAAGATTATCTGCTCATACAAACCTTCTACTGTATGTGTTCATGCCAGCTGCCACCAGACTCCATAGTTTTTTGTTTTTGTTTTTGTATGTGTGGTTGAACAGATTATTTTTTATTGGCCAGTTGAGGAGTAACCATAGATCAAACTGTCTATCTGTTGCAGTAGAACACGTGCATTTAGAGACTATGGTATGCAGGTTGTACTACAAACAAAATCAGAACCAGCAGGGGGCTTTAATCATAGCTCCAGTGACAGGGGAATCAACCATAGCACCATCACTGGTCCCCAGATGGTGTTCTGCAGAACCAAAACTTAACAGAAAATGTACAAAAGAAGTGAGGGAGACATGCATTATAAATTATGGTGAGTTTTAACCTCATGATTTACTGTGGACATTCATAGAGCTGTTCTTCATCCCTGAGTCCAGAGAGAAAGTCACGGCCAGCTCAAAAACAAGCCTTTGAACATTTACAGCTCATCATTATTTCATTCTTTCTCTGACTCTGGGTCATGAGATAAGTTGTCCAGAACAGATGCTCGTGGTTGATTATCCTGACAGATAAATCAAAAGGTACTCTACTGTTTAACCTTTGGACCATCCACTGTAGTCAGTCAGCACCACCTGCCTTGATGAGGCTGGAGTGATGAAACATGCCTGAAACACTTTTGACAAAGTATATCTGCCCTCCTCTGTCTGCCCTGGAATGACCACAGCTCATTGTGAATCCCATGTGGACAGACTCACAGAGACTCACTTGTGCATAATAGGCTTGTGTTGACTCCCCAACTGCCGAGGGCTGTTTTTAAAATCAAGCATTCGAGCGGCGTTTGAGTGCAGCGCAGATACACGTCTTATTTGAAGGTGCTCTCCCTCAGCAGTCACATGATGAAGCCACAGACTCAGTGGAGATTGGTGCGTGTTTTCTCTTTGCCATTTACCGCGCTGCCTTGTCTGACTGTCTGTCATAATCAAAGCATCCTCAGTGTTATGACATGGAGATGAATAATTGATTCATGCAGGCGGCTCACTCGTTATGTAATGGTAGACCCAGTGAAGCATCAGACAGCGCTCCAGTCTGACACTGTGCTGCAAGTAAAGACAGAAATGTTACAACAGCTTGTTGATACATGTGTGGGTATCTAAATGAACATAATTCATCAAATTGGCGATTGCAATGCAAATGTGGATAAATATATGAGATGTTAAAGACACAACACCACAGTTTTCCTTTTGTTAGTGCAGCAACAACATCACAATTCTCTCCTCAAAGGTGCAGATTCAGAATAAGCAAGCAACCTCCCACTAACACTTTATAGTAAGGCTACATTAAGTATCATGGATCTATACATGACTTCATGTATGAAAAGGCATGAGTTCATTCATGTAGTACTTCATAAACTCCCAGTAATGCATAACTATTAACAGTATATCATGTATGACTTTATGTAGAAACAATACATTATTTAATGCAGTGGTTCCCAAACTTTTATTGGCATGCCCTGCTTTAGAAGCCAAAAGAATTTCATCTCACAATTATTATCAATTATTGGGAATAACAGGAAGTTACTAATGAAAAAAGGATTTGAGTTGAAAACTGTGACTTATTAATGATGTTCATGTCATCTGCGTTGCTAAGTCTGCAAGTAAAGATTCAGTCCAAGATAACTGACCAGTCACAGCAGTGCTCATGTACTGTGTTGATTTGCAAGTGCTGTAATCATGATTAACTGAACATTCATGACTTCATGACTTCATCATGTTTGTCAGAAATCATGGTTATTTCATTATTATTTAGTATTTTTCTTGTATACAGTCATGCATGAGATACTGATAATTCTTGTATATTCCTGATGGTTCAAGAAGTGGTGCATAAATGAATTCATGCTTTTTTGTGCATGAGGTCATGTATGAATTCATGAGAATTTGTATGTCATAAAGCATTAACCAAACTGAAATAAAAATAGACTATGTTATACAACGGTTTTGTGTTTTAAATTCACATCTACAGATTTGACTCATTGATTAGTTGATTAATCAATAATCGGTTTATTGTTTAAGTCATTTTTAATGCACAAATGCTAAACATTTGCCAATATTTGCACAACATTTGCTGCTTTTCTTTGTTTTAAATAATTGCTAACTAAATATCTTTGAGCTTTGAACTGTAGGGACTTATGAAGTCATTACCTTGTGCTGTGGTAAACTGTGATGACCATTTCACAGTATTTCATGATGTTTAAAAGACCAAACAAGTAACTGAGTCATCAAGAAATAATCATCAGATTAATGAACACCTAAAGTAATCAATAGTTGCAGCCCGAATCTGCTCAGTGCTTCATCATGGGTGAAACTCAATGACCCAATGGCTAGAACTCTAAGACAACTAAATGTTTTGACTTTTGAATAATTCAAATTAAAAAAGAAAGTTAAGGGAAAAAGCCCATTTTGCAGCCCAAATCTTTATAATTAAAACAAAAAATTTAAATGAACAAAGTGAAATGACTCTAAGGTAAGGATAATCCAAGATTTAAAAGAGCCAGATGAAAGATTTCGATCTGGACTGTTCAGTCATGCAGCTACTTAACTTTTTGTTTAGTTTTGCCTCCCTCAAGTGGTGAATAGGAGCAGTGACATCATTGGGGAGCAAATCAATGATGAAATCAACTTAAATGGGAAATTGAAAATAATAAAGCCTTCTTTATAAGTAGTGAAAGTTTCACAAGCTATGTAACGCCCAACAACACAAATTAATTTTATTACTGACAATTAGATGACAAACTGACTTTTATGGAAAGGGAGAGAGAGACCAAGAGAGGGGGGGAGGAGAGAGAGAGAGAGAGAGAGAGAGAGAGAGAGAGAGAGAGAGAGAGAGGGAGGAGCATATGGTCTTGACCAATACCATGGATTTGACCAGAGACTTTGAAAAAAAGGGAGGCGGTACCCTGAGTATTCCCCTGTCCTGCTGACAGCTTGGACCGCCCCTCGCTGATGACAGGCCAGCGCTGGATTCCTTCAATGAAAAGCCCTTTGATTGTTGGCAGGAACTCCTCTGGTTTGGCTGAATGGCTGTCAGCTCTGTCAGGGTGATGGACGGGCGGGTGTTTCACCCCTGATAGAAACAAGCCCCTCCAGCGAGCCACTAACTCTCAGAGAGCAGGACCTCTGCCAGTCAACTTCTAACCTCCTCCCAAACAGATGGAAACAACCACAACTGAGATGAAGGAGCATAAAAGTGATGCAGCCAATAATTGCTATAGCCACAGAAGCAGACGATGAATAATCCTCTGTCCAGAGTTATGTCAAGGAGGATGATGTGTTCTTGGACATCTTCACCAACTATCAGAGGTGGCAAAAGTACACACAGTCTTTACTCAAGTAGAAGCAGATATGTGTGTAAAAAAAGAGTCTGGTAAAAGTAAAAGTAGTGATTTAACTTCTTTACTCAAGTAAAAGTGAAAAAGTACAGGCTCTGCCATGTACTTAAAGTATAAAAGTAAAAAGTCGTCCTCTGAGGGACATTTCTATTGTCTGCTTCTGTGCAAAGCTAACTGAACCTCTGTTTCTTCTTGTTACATCTTTTCTTGCTTTTTAATCTTGTTGGGTCTTTTAAGTCATTTTTGTCTTTTTATGTTTACACTGTTTTAATCTTGTTACATCTTTTATGTAATTTTCTTCTGTTACGTCTTTTACATTGTTTTCATTGTGTGTCTTTTACGATGTTTTTATCTTGTTACATTGTTTCAACTTGTTGCATCTTGTGACATCTTGCTTTGGCGTTTTTGTCTTGTTACATCTTTTTCAGAATTTTCATCTTGTTATGCTTCTTTTTTCATATCATCACGTTTTGTTACTTGTTTTATGTTTTTGTCTTGTTTTCATCTCGTTATGTCTTTTTCATCTTATGTCTTTTATATAGTTTTCCTCTAGTTATGTCTGTCGTGCATGACACACACTGATGAATACACCAAGGAATCCTCTTTTCAATGTGTTATTGTCCCCTCCATTTAGACTGAAACGATCTTGATGTTGGGACAGTGGCTTGCAATGATGCATAATAACAATAATCAATAATTCCCCTCAAATGTATTAAAACTAAAGTAAAGTGTCTCCTTTGAAAATGTAAGGGGTAGAAGGTACAGATATTTATGTTTAAATGTAGCAAGTAAAAGTAAGTAAAACGTCAGAAAAATAAATATTCAATTTAAGAAAAGATAGCTGAAAACTCAAGTTAAATACACTAACAGAGTATTTGTTCTTAGTTACTTCCCACCTCTGTTGACTATTAAATTTTCAGACAGTCTTGCAAACATGTCTCTGGACGAGGATCAATATCATAAGCTACAGAGATAAAGCTCTTTGGATTTCATTTGTAAACACTTGTGTCGACTCTCCTGCAGGCAGTCACTCCATTATTCAACAAGGCCAGAGATACTTGTGTTTTTGCCTCTCCACCTTTATGTATTGACTAAAAACATGTTTTTTATTTATGTGCTTGACTTAATAGACGTTTTACTGTTTAAAAGTTACATGTTAGGGTAAAGAGGTTTCTGTCTGATTCTGGCGTCACTCGTCTCTGAGAGCCTCATCGCTACTGCAGTGTTTAGCTTGAATTGCAGCCTCTTAACGCACCATTATCACTGCGTGTTCCATGACTGGCTCCACATGAGTGCCAAAGCGGAGCTGCTCGGGCCCTCCCAACACTGAATCATCACTGTTTGCCTGTGAGAAGAAATTATAAACCCTGCAAACACGTACACCAAGCTCAAATCCCAGCCCTGTCAGACAGACAGCAGTATTTCTCTTCTCTCTCTTCATCCTTCTCCAACTCACATACACACACTCAGAATACATCAACTCAACTGTAATTGTTTATATTGACTTCAACTTAGCCCTGAGCTTCATGGCA
Source organism: Lutjanus erythropterus (assembly GCF_056507025.1). Taxonomy (NCBI): domain Eukaryota; kingdom Metazoa; phylum Chordata; class Actinopteri; order Lutjaniformes; family Lutjanidae; genus Lutjanus; species Lutjanus erythropterus. The sequence goes on along the minus strand of NC_139325.1, from coordinate 21,532,092 downwards.
TGAATCACTCCTCGCCACCATCGTGGCAGGCCCTCACACCGAGGTGGTCCTTTACATCGGAGAGAAGCAGCGCTGGGTTTGTGTGGGCATGCAGCCAGCTCTGACCTTCGAACACGTGAACGCAAACAGGAAATCTCTGTCTACACGGACCTCAGTCACCTGTCATCTTCTCTTCTCTCTCACTATAAAATATTATTCTTGTACATTCTGTCCTTTTGATAATATTCTACTGCAATAATAATAATAACAATTCTAATAATAATACTGTATATGTAATTTTAAACTGATTTGTGTTTACATGACTGTTGTTTGTTCAGCCGCCACTTTAGACTAGACTGAAATATTGCAACAACCTTTGGGTGGATGGATTCCCATGAAATTATTCAAACACTCATGGTCTCCAGAGGAAGAATTCTACTGGTTTTGGTGGAGATTCATTTTCGTGTTGTTTTTTTCTTACAGTTTTCTTTGCCTTGGAGTGCAGAGAGAGAAAAGAAAGACAGAATCTAACCATGGACATTGCACATATGTAGCACTGGCAGCCAGTTGGGAGTAACCAGACATTTTGAGTGAAATATGTCAGCAGTCTAGAGGTCAACACATCATCCTCTGAAAACCACACCTACTGGGGGGGGAAAACAATCTGTGCCATAATAAGCAAAGAAGGGCTGAAATGCTAACAAAATGCCTGTAGCAAAAAAAAAAAAAAAAAATCCCAGTACATTTCAGCTTGTCAAAGGATTATTTTAGCACCCTATTTCTACCAGAGAGGAAAAGGTATACTGACCAACTCAGAATTGTTGGTGTATTTCAGTGTCCCTTCTTACCGGCAAGGTACACTTTTAATATTTGCAACTATTACAATCAACATTTAATCTAATGAAGTTTAAAACCAGACCTTTTATTGCTTAGCATGGTCATTTTGAGCGTCTTGGCAGTCTGATGTTAGCATTTAGCTCAAAGCACCACTGAGCCTAAGACCAGGCTCACTAAGCCACTAGCATAGCTGCAGATTCCTGGTCTTGTACACATGCTGTAGTAGCAGAGGATTTCAGTAGAAGTACCTCTACTTCTACTGTTCTATAACAAATCAAAATGGGTATTGATTCTAAGTACTCTCACAGCTTGTTTCCCTTGAAATAATGTTTTCTTTGAGTTTTACATGAGCTGTGGTATCTCAAAGCTAAAACTCAGCCATAAATCTCAAAGAAAGTGCTTCTCAGGTTTTCCACGTGGCTTGACAGATAAATGAGTAATTCAAATTTATTGTAAAGCATGTCTTTTGCAACATTTATAAGTCATACTTGAGTCTACTAGCTTCTCTGTGGTTTGAGGATTATCTGTTGCCAGTATTTTAGATTCCAAGAATTCAGATTCAGCCTTGGCTCGTCCAAAATGCTAAGTTTTCCTGCTTTACCCCTTTGACTGGCAGCTGTGGCATTTTATTCATCACTCTGAGTCAAGGTGACCACGTTGTACACTGTCAGGGTCCCAGTGTGACACAGGTCTTCATCCTTGAGGTCTTTATAAAATATACACACAACTGCCTGTTTGTTCCGTTTTGTGAGTCCTTCATGAAAGTGATTTATATGTTGTTCCTGTCAAAAACAATTATGGTGACTAGTGTGGGAAACTCATGATGAGAGTGTTTTGATCGGTCCAAAAATATAAAGATATGTCCTTTGCCGGTTAACCTTTAAAAAAAGATTCACAGTATTTATTTTCAGCTTTGTTCATTTCTTAAAATGGATTCATAATAATAACACCTTGAACTGACAGACTGAACAGCAGTCAATATTCACTGAACATTTTATCAAAAGGACATCTCCCCACCGTGAGCAGAGCATGATTTAACCTTCACTTAGTCCTCAGGAAATTCATCCAAAGTCATCCTTGGGTAAATGTGAGTATCCCCAAATAGTACTTTCAACGATTCTACCATAGTTATAGGTTTCCTGCTCTGTTGTAGGTAAGGAAAGTAAAGAACACACAGTATATAGAGACAAAAATATAGTGAGATATTTTGAACTGCTCTTAAAATACAGCCACATATTTTGGCAGTAAAACATAGGTCAGAGAAGTGGCTTTCCTCACTAGCACATAAATTTGTTTCAGCTCTTTCACATCGTGACCATTGACTCAGCTCCCCCTCAGAGACTGAAGGGGGTGGGGGTGCGGGGAATCTGGAGGTCTGAGAAACTCAAGACCTCATGGCAACATACCACTCAGCCATCACAAGCACTTAAAGTCTTTTAAAAGCGTTGCAGCGTTGTTTACTATTGGCTCTGTGTGAACAAAGGCTGGAGCCCTGGTGTCTCCACACTAACAAGGCCCATCTGAAAGAGGAGGGGAAATATAAGCCGGCCTGTGCTTGCCACTTCATTTCCTGGCTGGTAAGAGCCTGTTTCCTGTGCATCATCAGCCTAAAAACATGGCATTTCACCGGAGGGACTTTGCCACTTGTTCCCCTCTGAGTTTCCCCTCCTCCACTTTTCACTCTCAGCTGCAAACAATTTATTTTCAAGACTCACTGACTAACAGTTTCCAGATTAGCCCCTGATAAGATTCTAATTGAAGAGGACATTTTGGAGGATGGACAATGTAAATCAGCTTCGTGTTTTGTCAGGTCCAGGCAGTGGTTCAAACCAAGGGAGTGGTTGTGGTTTCTTAGCGCTCTATACTGATGTGTGGAAAGCAAGCCATGGAAACAAATTTTCACACCCAACAACTATTTCATGGTGAGTTTAAAGCTGTCTACTTGAGGAGAAGCTGTCTTGCCTGCAAACAGTGGTGGCTTTTATATAAATTAACTCAGAGTTGTGTGCCTCATGTATGGGAATGTTACACATCTTGCTTTTTCCCTCTGAATTCATAGTGATTAAAGGAAAAGTTTGACATTCTGGGAAAAACACATATTCATTTTCTTGCCAAAAGTATGATGAGAAGATCTATACCACTTGCATGTCTGTATGAAGCCAAAGCCAGCAGGTGGTGAAGATTGGCATGTCATCCAACCACATTGGAAGGCAAAAATGTCACACTTTCAATAGTCTTTCCTGGAAAGCATTCATAATGCTGTACACTTGACATGAATAGCTGCATAAAGATTGTAAGTTTTGAAAAGTGGGACACAAGACTCCTGTGGGGTCCCTGCACAACGGGAGTCAATTTCACTATTAATCACGTTACGGGGATGGGACAGGAAAAAAAGCATGTGGAAGTGGAATCATGATAATAATAGGTCAGTTTTATATATATAAAAATGTGTATACTGTTGTATATAGACTGTGGACTGACAGGAATGGGATGGGAAAGGAATCAATCTTTCATGATTGGGAAGTGACAGGAAATTTTTTCTTACTCTGTTATGGGATTGGGACAGGCCAGAAGTGAAACTGTCATGTCACCCTTTATTTCAGATATTTGACCATCGAACAAGTACTTCTGATGCAGCAAACCCAAAGGTCCAGTGAGATTTACAGAGTTTTATTGGCATAATATGACAACAGAATATTCATAACATGTTTTCATTAATGTATAGTCATCTGAAATTAAGAATTGTTGTGTTTTCATTACATTAGAATGAACCCTATATATTTACAGTGGGTGTGGGTTCTCCCCCATGGAAATTACCGTGTTGCACCACTGCATTTCTAGAGGAATGAATAAATCAAACACTGGCTCTACATATGGCCTTCTGCGAATTTCGAAGCCATAATTTTTTGCACACAAGCTCACTAATAAACATGTTAATTGTTATCACTGTGAGGTTGCCAGGCACCAAGCAGAAGCTCCGGAAATTCACTGCGCCCATCCAAGAATTATCCTGCACATAATCCCCCATAAAACCATAAATTCACCTTTATACAGATAAGTGGACTAGTTTACTAGTTACGTCAATTAATTAGGTTTAGAGGTGTCTGTAGATTGTAGAGGTCTGTCTGTACATGGATTTTGTCACCTTTGGAGTAAAGCTTACTGCATACTTGCTATAGGTTCATATATGAGAGTAGTATTAATGTCTCTCTCCACACTCCTAACTCTCATTTCATCCTCAAACCATTCCTTTAACCTAACTCTGTCACACTTCATGTAATAGTGAATGCGCTCGCTGTCGTTATAAGCCTGAAAGCCACATACTGCACACACAATTCTTACTCATAATACATGTCATCAGAAGTGTCAGAGTTTATGTGCCGCCATGTGGCCGAGTATCATTGCCAAGCTCAAAACAAGAAACAAAGACACGGGCTATTACAGTTTTGCAGCTATATGGGCCTTCTGTTAATTTTATTTTTTACTGTACTCATCAAAACCACATAAAAATTCTCAAACCTGACCTCAGTGTTTTCAGCCAAAACTCGACTGTTCACTCCTTGGAATAGACAGTTGCTGTGGCCTGTCTCCATCAATTATCCTGATTTCACCACAGTGTGTTCTGTGCCTTTGTTCAGAGTTTGCAGGGTAATTACTGGCAGGACCTGCTTAAAGCTGTTACTTTCCAGATGGCAGGCAGGCAAGACTCAAGCACTGGTTAGTTCCACCATGTGCTCACGCTGGAGCCTATACAGTGAGCACTTAGCCTTCAGATGGCAGGGAGCGGCTATAGGCCTGGCTGAGCTGAAATGGGTCATGGTCAAAGTACTTTTGGCTGAGGAAGAAAAGCTTCAGGTTCCCAGGACCCAGAAAGCAAACGCTCTGTATTTGAGAGAAAAGCCCTGCATCCAGACCTGTGCAGACCAGACATGGGGTTTGATTGCAGATGGGCCAGTTTCCTGCAGTCAGAGGGGGGAAATGTGGGGTTTAAGGGGTTGAGTCCTGATTGGATGTGGAGCAGATCTAAAGTTCAAAGCGTACAGCTGTGAGAGAGAGAAAGAGTGAAAGGTCAACAGACTGGATTCGGTGGTTTGTGGAGCTGCACTCGATGAGAGTAGACAATCGGCAGCTGCGCAGTGACAGGGAGATTTACCAAGGCAAAGGTCTTCTCACCACTCAAGGTTGAGATACTATTCAGCTGTCTGCTTGCTGAAAAGTGCACTAAAGAGCCTGGCCATTGTTTATAGCCCTCATATTCATGTGAGAAATACACACAGGAGATATTACTTACATGTCAGACTGTACCGACATCCAGATACATCCGCACTTGTGAAGCTTAGAAAAAAAATTATGTAAAAAAAGCAGCTTACCAATGGTTAAATGAAAAAAATGATGACAATTTCATGTCTGTACAGTAAATTTGATGCTACAAACAGCATCCAGTTAGGTTAGCTTTGTATAAAAAATATGGAAACGAGGATCAACAGTTAACCTGACTCTATTCAAATATAACAAAATCTGTCTTTTTTAACATGTTATATCTTGTTTGTTTCCACATCAGGGAGCTAGGTGCTGCTTGACAGATCGGAGTCAGGCTAGCTGTTTCCCCCTGTTTCCAGTCTTTGTGCTAAGCTAAACTAGCCAGCTGCTGGTGGGTGCTTCAGAGCTGTATCAATCTTCTCATCTAACTTTAGATGAGAAAATACGCATTTGCCAAAATATATAACTATTTCTTTAAAACAATAACAAAAGATGTAGTGTAGCACAGTAGTAGTAGTAGTGTGGGATTATGGGAGTTGTTATCGTCATTGTTAAACAACCGCCATAGATAATTCCAATATATCTGACATGACTCAGGCAGAAATCATGTTCATAGTGTCCAACATATTGCATGTTTTCCAGGAAGTTAAAGCAACTAGCTAGCACCAGCTACTAGGAAACGCACTGCTACCTTGAATAAATTAAGGATTTCTCTGCATTTTTTAAGACATTTTAATGTGGATTGTTACATATAATAGCTTCAACTTAAAGGAACAGATTGCTAATTTTGGGAAATATGCCTATTCACTTTTGCATTGATGGTTAAATGAGAAGATTGTTATCACTTTCACATTTGTAGGGTAAATATGAAGCTATCATGAACAGTTGGTTAGCTAAGTTTAGCTAAAAAATATATTATTTACACAATATGTAAATTCTGCCACAAGGAGTCTCTCTCACATTAAAACAATAACAAAAGACATAGTTTAATGACACTGTGAAATAGCGTGGGCTCATGGAAGTCGTCTTCTTCACTTTTAAACAATCACCATAGCTGATGGAAATATATCTGACATGACTCAGGTAGATATCATATTCAAGGACAGAGTAATATTAAAGTTTGGATGGAAACATTTGGGTAAATGTAAGTACACAACTCAACAATATACATACATCTAGCATTTATAGACATTTTAATGTTACATATTATTGTTATAATTTAAAGGAATATATATGTAGTTTTGATAAGTGCACCTTTTCACTTTCTTGATACCACTTTTCACGTCTGTACAATAAATAAGAAGCTACCAAGAACAACCGGTTAGCTTAGCTTAGCAAAACAATATTGAAAAGGGAGGAACAGCGAGCTTGGCTCTGTTCAAAGGTAAGAAAATCCACCTTATTAACATGTGATGTCTCGTTTGTTTATGGAACAGGGCCAGCTAGCCATTTCACCTTGTGTCCAGTGTTTGCACTAAGTGAAGCCTACAGGGTGCGGGCGGGTACTTCAGAGCTGTATCAATCTTCTCATCTAACTCTGAATGAGAAAGAAAAGTATCCACCAAAATATTAAACTTTTCCTTTCAGTGCAGCTCTAGTGATGTCTTTGTATGGTAGCTGTCAGAATTCAAATGAAGCTTTGACCTTACCCCTGCCATCAAGTTGAGCCAGCCCGTTCTCCTTTCTTCTTCCTGTCCCGCTGCTTATTAGGAGAAACCCAAGTCAGGACAGCGTTCCTTGTTTGGGTTCACTGGCTGGTGATGGGCAGCTGTGAAAGGGAACACTTAACATCAGGACAAACTGAGATGTAAGAGGATGTGTGACAAAGGCAGAAAGCAAACAATCTCCTTGCAGACAGCAGCAGTCACTGCTTTGTGAGTAACCAGTGGAAAGCAATCCATCAAAAGTCAGTGAGTATTTGTCTCATATTACAAAATCACAAAAATCTTGGATTATAATCACCTCTGTCGAAAATATTAAATATTAAACATTGCGAGTATGGTGAAAAGCAGCCTCATTTTAAAATATTCTTTCTGAAATTTGATCACGTGGAGGGGTATTTAACATTTGGCTTACATTAAATAATAAAAGAGTTGTGTTAAACATTATTAATTTGTTGACATTCAAAGGAGTGTATTCTTGCAATTTAAACCTAACTCCCCCCTGACAAACTCAAGTCTATGAGCTCTGACACATTCCCCACGTCCTTCTGAAAAGACTTAATTTAACTTTACTCACGTTTTACTCCTCTGCTCCAAGTCAACTAGCTCCAAACTCAGAAGAACAAAACACTTGCACTGAGAAAAGAAAGAAAAGTGAGGAGAATGGCACACAGAGAGACTGGAAGAGAAAAAAAAAGAGTAGTGGAAGGGGTGAAATAGTCTTTTTTAGGTTCAAAGGCAATCTGTCTCCCCTCCACTCTCATCCATTCACTTTGGGCCCTGGGGGGAATGGGAGTTTCTTGTCATTGGTGCCATTCACCTGTCAATCAGAATGTTACAGGATCTGATGGGCTCCATGTTGCAGAGTGGAAAGCCCCAGCCAAGAGGCACATGAGATGAAGTCACCACCTGTTTATGCTTGCAACAAAACCACCTTCACTGCCTGACAAGTTCTGAAACTTCTTCTTTCAGCTGACCCTCGTACTCTTTGGGGAATTACTCTTTACTTTCATGATCATCTGAAAACTCATCTGTACAGATTAGTCATCAATTCTAAATTGTGCTAAAAGTCCATTTGTTTTTCGTCAATAAATTTGGTTATAATTTCTTATGCTTCAGATGCAGTAAGAGTGCAACACCGCAGAAACAAAGGTAAATCACTACAGCCATATTACACAGAATATAACAACACAAATACTCTGCATTAAGACACTCATGCCTTTGAGCTACTTCAAATGACTGATGTCTAACCTTTCCAACACAACACATACTGCATTTGAAAAACAGAAACCATTGGTGGAATGTAACTAAGTACAAGTCAAGTACTCAGGTACTATGGTTATACAGTATAGAGGTATATTTCAGGTGCTCCATTTTATGTTACTTTATACTTCTTTACGCTACCTCACTACTTTTCAAGGGTAAATATTTAACTACAGCATTCAATTGTAACTTGCACATCAAGGCATTGGTAATAGTAATAATCCAGTAGTATGAAATAATACCAAAATAATGGCAATTTTGTGCATAACTAGTACATTTATTCTTGAAACTTTAAGTAAACTTGCTGATAATACTGTGCTTAGAAGAAGAGGGATTTGTCAGCTGCTGTTTGTATATGCACCACAAAAGATAGAAGATAGCTGAATCTCATTCCTGAGATATCAAATACAGACATTTTGTGTGGATGAAGTGTCCTGAGCGCAACAAAATAATGAGAAAATAATAAGGTACGGATGGAGGGCAGGATCTCCGGGGATGCAGGCACCACAACACTGTTCTTGTGGGTCCTGGTTGTTGATTGAGTGGAATTATATGTGCGTGGCTAGGCACTGTTTTTTAGGGGAGAAGAAATTCTGCATATTTTGCCTTTCAGTAACATTTTGTGTGTAGTACTTTAACTTCTTGTGGAGTACTCTTACATTGTGGTAAAATCCTTCCACATCAGAAAACCCAAATGCTTTTTCCAGAGCTTCTTACCATTTCATGAAATTAAACAGCAGATGGAGTTTGTTCAGTTGATATGGAGATGGATCTGTTAACATTTGAGTTCAGTAGCTGTTAATATTAGATCGATTGCATTTACAGGACTTTCTGTTGGCTAAAAAGTTAAGCATGAAAGTTCATTCTTGACCTTGTTAATATGAGTGTGACGAAACAATCCCATCTCAAGATACTAGAAAACATGTTGATCTATACATAGACATTTATGGTATGAAAACTGATCTTTCAAATCTTCTGATCGAAACCTGCAGTGAAACAAATACTCTGAAGATACATTCCTGCTGTATTCATTGGCAGTAACTCTATAGAGACAGAGCACAGCAATAACTACCCCCCTCAAGCCCTCCATGCCAGGACATGGTATAGAATAACACAGAGGAAAGTATAAGTGTTCTGAAACTGGAGACAGATTTCCGCCAGCAAATCCAGGTGGTCTGTTGTCTCAAGTCCTCTGTAACTCATGAAAAGACACTTTTCCCTGTTCCACTGCTGCATTCATTCAGAGGACATAAACTGCACTGGAGCCCGTCGCAGCAGACCCAGATTGATTCAGCATGTGACTCTGAACGCACCGTGTGGAGCTGATGGAGGTGCTGAGGGCTCCTGCAGCGGTGGCAGAGCTGGTGACAGTAAAACATCTCAGCTCTCACACTGCTGCCGTGACTCCAAATGTGCTGTCCTGTGTGTGTGTGTGTGTGTGCCTATGTGTGTGTGCATTACATGTGGGAATGATCTCTGAGAAAGCACTTTGTAAATATGCAGTCAATCAATCAATCAATCAGTCAGTAATGAGCTCATGTAAAATCATTTTCTCCCTCAAGGCGGCCATGAATATTACTGTTGCTCTGAACACTTCTCTTTGTACGACCAGATTAAGAATAACAGGACCGTCGTGAATGTCCTCACCCCGGCTGTAACCCGAGAACCCCGAGGTGGTGCTGCGGGAACACCAGGGGCCCTCTGCGTGAAAAGGGTCCAGTCAGGCTTGGGCTGAGCCATACAGACCACTACTCACTCCATCCACAGCTCCTCACAGCAGGATCCAGCCATCTGGACTCATTTCGGCTCTGACAGGGCAGCTCTCAAGGCCCATCTGTATGAGGGCTACATTCACAGTGGGCCCCAGGAATGTGCTCGTCTGGGAGGGAGCTGAGCAGATTTAAGGGATGACAGCACAACGCGATATATCTTTTCACCCTGTACACTGGAGCATGTCATTTCATCAACATCTGTAATTCATTTTTAGGGCTCTAGCCAATCTTAGGGTCAGTTAGTTTGTTTTTAGGTGCAAAAATAGGCCTCAAATTACTTCATTATTGCCCGATGTTGAGTCATTTAGGCCACAAACACATGAAAGACATGACATATGTATTATGAACATAATTCATCTCAAATATTTGTTTTTCTTAAACTTCTACAAGTCCAGGTTCTCATTTAGTTGTTTTCATGGTTCCTCAACAGTTGAAAATAGCTTATTATAGTTTTATTTCTTGCTGATTTATTTGTGACCTTGGAAACTGGGACGGATTTGGTCATTCTGGGGCCTCAGGCAAACACAGGCATGAGGGCACTCCACATCCCTTTTTATCCTTTTTCAATCCTTGAATAACAATAACTCATAAAAGTAAACTTTTATTTATGGTGGATTGCAGTGAATGAATTGAGGAGTTTCAGGAACAGTGCTGTTCTGACGTCAGGTGGGTCAGCAGTGTATACTTCTGTATCTCTTACCAGATGGCAGCAGGGTGAATAGTCTGTGGCTGAGGTGGGTATTGTCTTTTAGTAGTCTCCCGCTTCCTCCTTTTTTCAGCACTGCCGGAGTAGCTTTGTTTCATTTTTCAACAGTCTGTATGCCACACTGAGTTGCTGGCTGCTGTCTTCCTGAATCATTTCTGCAGATTCACAGTAAGATTTTACATCACTCTTAGAAGCTTGGGGTCTAAGCTGACCTTTGCCTAATTGAAAGACCCTCCCTGTGTAGAAATGGGATGCTCTCTTAGCCCAATTCTAGCCAGTGACCTTAGGCTGTCTGGATATTTCCAGTCTATATCTTCACTTTTACTCTATCCCATGAAGTATAAAGTTGTGAAAATCCACTTTTAAAAAGTTTTAAATGTAGAAATCATTGTCTTGTGTTGTGTTACCCAGCTGAAATAACCTACTGACTCTCAGTCAGGGTTTGGTGGTTAAGATAACCCCAAAGTGATCCATACTGTAGCAGAGCAGTAAATCCAGACAGGACCTCACTGCATGCATTACTGCCATTCCCGCGCCTGCAGCGACAGCTCAACCCTATTAGCTGTTCGGTTACTATGGCAACTAGTACTAAAACCCCAAAAGAGCTGACGGGAATGGGGTCAGAGGGCAACAGCAGGTCATACGGCAGATAACCAACACGTCTTGCCTCAGAATCTGGGTCTACTCAGAGTGAAAGCACACCATGACCCACCATAGATGAAGATGTAATGTATGGTGGATGAGGGTCTGTTGTTAAAACTGTTATTACTTTTTAATAAGGAACTCTTTATATAGGGTTTATAGGTTATAACTAATGGCTTCATAAATGGTTAATTAATCATTTTCTTATGATTGGATGAGTTATGAATTTATTCAAAACAACAATGGTGTGAGATGATAAAAGTGGATGCATCTGTTGTGAATGTATGAATTTATTTCATTTTATTTCTCCCTTGTTTTTTAATATTTTGCTTTTCAATATACATTTGCTATCTTGTTATTATCTGTTATTATTATTTAGAAGAATGTAGAAGTTTTGCTTAAATAAACAAGAAAAAGCATGATTCAAAAATAAGACCAGTGTTTGGATTTCCATGTTGTGAAAAAATCTCTCTAAATACAAGCATTCAGTTTATGTTATAGAGGTCATATATTTTACGGGTGCTTTAGTTTAGTAATTCATTTTATGCTGTTTTGTTACCTCTACATCACTAATTTTTGATGGTAAATATTATACATTCTACCTTGTTTTTGAATACTTTGCCTTTCAGTATTCATTTGCCATCTTGTTATCTGTTACTATACGTACGTATTACTTTATTTGCTTTATTTGTACAAGAAATCCCTGGCTGGTTGTCTATTCCCCTCCAACATGACACTTACGCTGTTGTTTTAGCCTGTGAATTCGACCAAGAACCCCATTCAATGGACCATTTGACTACATTTGACGTTGACAACAACGCTACAGACAGAATGATCCAGGCCTGAATGGCTGTTTGCCAATTCCAAGTTTATTACAGGTTATAATAATGCAGAATGTTCATCAGATGAGTAAGTGTCAGTTTGTGAGTAGTAAGAAATCATTAGCAATCTTTTAGAAGGAGTAGATGTTTATGACAGTTAAATTGAGCAATATGTCAACAGAGCCTGGCTGGCAGTAAGACAGACAGTCGCATATTACTCCTTTAATAAAGACATACTGTATAAAAGGTTTTATAAAATTTGCCTTATTACAGAACTCTTAGCTCTGGCATTGACTGAAAATTTGTAGAAATCTCAATTAAAGCATGCAACTGAAAAAAAACACACTTTCAGTTTACCATAAACTGTTGAGGCTCATCAAGTTCAGAGGACAATAGAAAAAAAAAGTCTAATGATTTGGTGTGGAAAGAGGTGTCCATGTGAAGCAAGAGCTGCTGAGGGCAAATGAAGAAATAGTGTTTAATTGTTCAGAACATCTTCAGCACAGAGTTTATAATTAATTGTAGAAGAAAGCAGCTCGGCTCTCTCAATAGATAAGCTGCAGTTCCTGATGAGCATATACCAACAGTATATCTCCTATAGTTTCTACTGCACTGGGATCTGAATGGGGCATATGTGTACATTGATTTTCAACCTGCATAAGATCTGTGTCCTGTCCCCTCTGAGACTGTGATCAATAAGCTCCTTTTCTGGATACGATACACACTACATTTATCATCCATGCAGGCGTATGCCAGCCCTTTCACTGAAACCACTTTTAATCACATCCCTAGGGCCTCCCCTGTGTTTTGTCATTGAAAATGAGACAGAGGTATTAATTTTTATGATGTAACCATGTGCTGCTTTTACTCTAGGCATGCCTCTATCTGTGTTACATTCTTATGTTGCTGTTGCTGTTGCATGCATAAGTACATTTCATGAACAAATGTTACATAAGCCTGCCTCGGGGATGGACTGGTATCAGAAACAACAGTGCATCAGAGGCAGCTCCAGTGTGAATCCACCTCCCAGTCAAACCTTTTGTTCTGCTGCCTTTTGCTATGAGCTCTCCAGCATAAATCCATTCTCATTAGTGAACTGGGGTGCAGGAGCACCGAGATTTTAGCCACTGAACCTGGCAGACCAAAACAAGCAGACAGCGTCCCCTACTGGTGTGTTACCAAACTGTGTGGAATAACTGGTGGAGAAAAAGTAAACTTGGTCAAGTAGGAGGGCCTGTTAGCGGTGCTTACTCAGCCAATCAGCAGCTTTGGTGATTCCCATTGGCTAACAGGGAGCTGTCAATCAAATCTTCCAGAGGGTGTTTTTCTCTGAACTCCTCACTGTGGTTTCAGGGGTTGTGGAGTAAAGATCCTCTCCATGAAAACCCTCCATTCTTAGAAGAGCACGTAGATCGTTAACTGTAATAAAAGTAGAAATGTCACAATATAAAAACAACCAATTATAAGTAAAGATACTGCATTCAGAGTAGTATTTACATAATGAAATAACACATCACAGTAAGTTATTAATTTTATTAAAGATTCACTTTAATTTTATCAAGAATTGCACCATTCTGACTAGTATTATATTCTTCATATACATATATTTTTTAATATTAATATCGATGCATTAAGCAGCATTATGTGGTCCAGACTGAGCTCATTTTAATTATTATATACTATTGATATATAAGTATAATATAAGTATACCATTATAAACTAACTACCAGCAAATAACGACTAGCTATAATAGTAAAATAAATATAGTGGAATAAAATCTAATACAAGAATAATATTTCCCTCTGAAATATAGTGAAAGCAGTGAAAGTATAAAGGAACATGAAAATAAAATACTTAAGTAAAGTGCAGTTACCTCAGAATTGTACTAATATAATATAATATAATATAATATAATATAATATAATATAATATAATATAATATAATATAATATAATTTTAAACAATAGGTACCACTTCACAATAAGTTCACCCTCATAAATATTTTATAAGTGTTCTATAGTGAGGTTATGAGTAAGGTTTTAAACACTTTTTAAATTGTTAATATACAGTTGCAAAAAAGTTAGAACACAGTTTTCACACATCATTGTGGGCTCATGTGGCAAGATCCAGCTGCTGCATGCTACTAATTAATCTTACTAATGAGTTACATTTATAAGTGGTAAAGGGGAGCCTTATAGTAATTTAATGATAGTAAACTATAATGCAAATCACCGTTTACTGATGACTAAGACTGGGTGATGACCACACCAAGTAAAGAAAGATTACCAACTTTACCACACCTGGAATTCAGTGCTGACGAAAATACCAACCACATTTTAATTTGATATGTTAATTTGATGCCAAATGAATCTTTTTTACTACTCAGATATACTGGCGGTGGTTAACTGCAGGTAACTTGTTATTAAATATCTTATGAAGCAGACAGGTATAAAAACTGGCTGGAGAAGACAAAGTAAACTAAGTAAGTAATGAGATGTGAGGCTTAAGAGTACAGATAAATGTGGGCTCACTATTTGGCATGAAATAGGTCACTCTTTTTCATCTAATGTAACAGTTTATTAATTATGCATAATTAATAACCTAATTATAAGGTCTTATTGTAAAGTGACATAATGTAGTATAACATAATATAATATAATATAACAAGATACAATATAATAGAATAGAATGTAACATAATATAATGGTGAAGCCCATGCATATAATATAATTTAATAACTAGAAAGGTGGCTCATATCGATGATATCGCTGAAAGCAAATTTCTCATAATGTTTAAGACTTGTTTAGTTATAAGTTATATAAGTTATTTTTGGACGGTCACACTCCCACAGTATAATTGTATTGTATGTAGACGGCAAATAAAAAAAATGCTTGCACCGACACTGAAAACATCAAATAATCATAAATCTGGACCAGTCTTTGATCCCGGTGCTACATGCCAAGTGAACACTGTCCCTTGCCATACCCATCTGACGCCCATGGGTGGCAGGGCTGTTCCGGACCACTGGACGAGGAGGGGACGGACGAGCGGACTGCTCTCTGATTGGTCGGCGGTGTGCGCGTCCCCGTCGTCTCCTCCCGGTTTTCCTGGCATGACCTTTTCCCTTGGCAACCACTTCCTCCGAGCATCCACGGCCATCTTTAATTTTAACTCATTCATGAAAAGTTGTCTGGCTCATGTAAACACGCCGAGCGACACATTTTGCGCTCGAAGCAGCATCGACGGCACTGAGTGCATGTAGTTTACCAGCGAGCACACAGAGCAGAGCCGAGCCGAGCCGAGCAGCACCGCAGCAGCAGGCTGTCCGCAGAGATTAAGTAAACACCGAAAGCGTACGTGCATATTGTTCTTGTGCATCACGCAGGAGGCACGTTTCCTCTCATGTTTTCAGGCTGCTGTTTGTTCAATTCCGAGCTAAACTGTCTGAACGAACTGTACTCTGTAGATACTAACGTGTTGCGTTGAGGACAGGAAGAGTGCTGTATGTTGAGCTCCAGACAGACACAGCAGGTGGAGCGTTAGAATAAGTGTACGGATCATTGTCTGAAGGGCACAGCAGCAGAGTCTCAACACTGCCATGTTGTTGTGCAAATATCCCAGCAACAGGGAGATCAAAGTCTTTATTCTTCACGTCACGGTGGAGTTTAAACAGAAAAATAGACACTTTGTGTTTTGTTTTAATGTGCTCGTGAATGTCCCGCCAGTAATACAAGCAGGTTGTCATCACAGATAGGGAGTATTTCAATTAAATGTATTTAAAATACGTATTTAATTACTTTTGAGTAGAGCCCGACCAATATGTCAGCCGACTGATCTATCACAGCTATTTTTGTGTACATTGGTATATGGATTTATGTTGTGAAATATGTGCTGATATGATTATGATGAATTTTAACAAAACATAATGCAGATTGTTTTTACTTTTAAGCTTCATTCTAGGCAGCAGATTATGTATATTTAACTTTTTTTTTTAATTAATTTAAGTTTAATGAGTTATTTATTTCTGGAAAATACCAGTGAAGATTTACAGTTTCAGTGTCCTGATACCATTTTGCAGTATAAAGTTAATTTTTAAAGTATAGAATATCCTGCCTCCGTTACATATCTTTGTTAGTGGTGTCCTAATCCACTTTTTTCAGTTCCAATTTGATTCCGATTTCTGAATTTAGATATCTGCCGATGCTCTACCAATACCAGCACTTTTTTTTCTTGATGTTCATGATTATTCGTTATTATTAGTATTAGTACTAGTAGTAGAAAGATTACATGCAGCTGAAATGGAACTCAAGTCTGAAAAGCTTGTGTAGTTTGTGTAATGTAACTTGTGTAATGGCATGCTTCAACCGTTGTGGGACGCTTTAGGATTCTGGCTTGTGGCATTCACATGTGCATTCACATGTGCAGCTGATGAGCTGAGAGATGGCCCTCATTTGCATTGCATAATGCATTGCTGAGATTTTAAATTTGCTTTGGTTGACAGAATGAGAAAGAAGCAGACTGCCAAACAGAGGAAGACTGAGGAGACTACAGTAGTCCAGGAGTTTGTGGTGGAAAAAATAATTCACCGCAGGATATTTAATGGAAGAGTGGAGTACTTCCTGAAGTGGAAAGGCTTCACTGAGTGAGTGACATGCTGCACAATCAGCTGTTTGCTTGCTTGCTTATGTTGTGTAATCTTTGTGTATGCATGATTTTGTGTGTTCACTCCTCCTTTTTTTAACTATATGTACAGTGCAGAAAACACATGGGAACCTGAGGACAATCTGGACTGTCCCGAGCTCATTGAAGAGTTCCTGAGGAACGCCCACTTCTCACAAGAGATTGAGGAAGAGCAAAGTGAACAAGAGTTCATTCCTAAAGAAGAAATGACAGAGCAAGAGACGGAAATTGTGAGTATGTGATAAATTCAGGGGTGGAATGTCTGTAAATTTATTTTGTTTCCATGTTATTCACAGAACTTCCTCACCTAAGACAACATATTATTAGAATCCTCTTTATGTAGTGCATTCGTAGTTTTAGCTTGACAAGTTGCACTTCAGAAAATCTGGAGGCTTTTTCCGACAACATATGAATACAGATTTAGGGGTGAGCTTGCAATTTGCATACACCTCGTTTCCCTCTCCAACCGTGTGAAACTCCACACACACAAAGGCTGTGTCGAGAGCCAGTGTTTGGTTTGGCCATTCTGGGCTACTGTAGAAACATGGCGTTGCAACATGGCAGCATCCACTGAAGAGGACCTGTGCCCTCTGTAAATGACCCAAGCACAACAAGTCTTATTTTCAGATGATTATGCACTAATGGAAACATGAAAATTATATTCTATTTCTGCCATATTCAGCCAATAAACACCCATAAATCTTACACAATGGACCTTTAAAGTAAAAAGAAGCTACATTGGAGTCGGGTAGAATCAGCCGACCATGTTGGCAGATTTTGTTCCCACTTTTTTGAGGGTTTTAAGGCTGAATATGAAACTAAATGGTGTGTGAAGGTGGTTAGTGTCGCAATGCCCCTGAAAGTGAAAGCAGTTAAAAAGCAGTTAAATTTCCCTTTTTTTCGCAATGTGCATGTATAGTAAAAAAGCCACAACCAGGCTGTTTCTTAATGCAGATCTCGTCTTTGTTTCTTCTAAGTGCTGCATCTTTGTCCTTGTCATTCTCTTTGCAGTCCTGTATGCAGTCTCAGCAGCAGACTCACACTGTGCAGAGCAACAGCAACGTCCTCGAGCCAAATGATGAGCAGTCAGACACCCCCACTAACCTCAGCACTTACCTCGAGCCTGAATGCATCATCGGCTCCACAGACAGACAGGGAGAACTCATGTTCCTTGTCAAATGGTAACTCTGCTGCTTCCTCTTTTCTCTGTCCTTGAATGAGCGCCAGGGCTTTGGTAAATGTTTGTATGGTGGTAAAAGGTGCAGTTGTTCACTTTTAAAGCTGTAGTCTCCATGTTCAACCTGATGGCGCATTTAGTATCAGGTTAATAAGCGTGTTTCATCTTGTTGTTGTAGGCATGCAGCATCATCACAGTCTATACAGTGTCATATACTGAACATGTGAATATATAATTTTTCCCGGGAGGCAAAGTTGGATGACATTGCCATTGAATACCTGAAAAAATATTCCTCAGATTTGTAACTGATTTTGGAATCAGGTTGTCAAAAGAATCAGTGCTTGCAACGTTTGTAAAAATCTACAATATCCTGAATTATAGTATTGAAAGTACCTAAATTGTCTACCAAAACAAAAGAGCCAAGTGCTCATTCAAGACTTTATTCAGCGACTTTTTCTCTCACAGCACTTTGTGTCGGTTGTTTTTTTTTGTTTTTTTTTGTGATATTTAAGGAGTTTTTTACACTTGAATTGAAGTTTAACATTCTGATATTGTGACAGGTTTGTTCTGGAGAGAGCCTCTGACCACAGTCAATGTGCTGTGCAGCTTGAAAGGGGAACAAAAAAGTCAGTTTATTAGTCATGAGAAGTACTACTGAAAGCAGCTGGCTCTGAAGGAGCTTTGTTAAGCTTGAGAAAATTACTCTTAGCTTGTGTTTGAAGACTGATTTTTTTTGATAGAATTCTTTTTTTTAGAAAACAAATAGAAGTTGTGGGAAGGTTTTTTCGGGGGGCTGCTCTCACATAAAGGCAGAGGACTCCGGCAAAAAAAAACAACGCAGGGTTATCTGGCAAAAAGTTGAACCTGGCTCCACTTTCACCATAATGCAGAATCATCCAGCAAGGTGCTGCATTGGTTATGTCAAAAAAAGTATCTCATTGATTATTAATAATTCATTGATTTTTTTGCATTTTCAATTATAATACACAAAATTGCAACCCTATTACACATAACATATGTACATTTATGACTTAAATGTAATAGCTGTATTTAAGTCATAACTAGCATCGGATATTTCAGGCCTACAGTAATCAGAGGGTGACTGTACTCAAAATAATGTGTGTGATTCAGTCTCTAGCCTTCCCTCCATCCCCCCAATAACCTTTTCTAAGCGGGCAGTTGTTCCTGCTGAAACATTTTGCATACATTAGAAGTAGGAGGCCACCATCTTAATGGTTTCCTTCTCCCATGTGTTCCCCCACAGGAAGAACTCTGACGACGTGGCCCTGCTGCCGGCCCGTGAAGCCAGTGCCAGGTGTCCCCAGGTGGTCATCGACTTCTACGAGCAGAAGCTGACGTGGCACTGCGGAGACGAGGAGCAGTGAAGTGTGGTGTGGTGTGTGTGTGTGTGTGTGTGTGTGTGCGTGTGCGTGTGTGCGTGCGTGTGTGCGTGCGTGCGTGTGTGTGTACAGAGGCGAACTGATAAACAGCTGCGCTCTCTCCTGAAGCTTAGTTCAACCTCCATCCAGTGTCCTCCTTCAGCTGACATTGGAGGCACGCTGTGTGAAATTACGTCCCCACTGCAGGTAGAGTTTCAGATCGTGGCAGGTGCGAGATCCTCGGTGGGGACGGGTTTGAAGTGCTCTCTGTCCCGTGGTGCTCGACGAGGTCTCTGTGCCTTTGTGGAGACTGCGATGGAGACTCACACTAACCTTTGTGTGGAGCAGCTGTCAGACTAACCTGTAGCAGCTTTGGTCTTGTGTAAGCAGACACAATCACTGTGGACATGTGTGTTGTTTTTATTGTTCTATAGTCAGTTAATATTTATAGTCCTGTTTAGCTAAAAGGATTTTGGTTGTCTAGTGTTTATAGGCAGAGTGAACTAACTGCTGTCCAGTCTGTACCTCCAGTCCATGTATAGTCCAGGCATTTTACACAACTCACACAAGCTACAACATAAACAAACCCAACCGATTTTTTGTCCTCAATACATTCTGAATGAAAGAAAAAAGTCTTAAGGAATCATATGAAGGCAAAGTTTTGCCAAAAATAATTAAAAATACCTTTTTTAGTACAGACATTTTCAGAGAAAAAAGCATTGACCCTCATACAAGTTAAAATGGAAAATATGACAAATGTTTATTACTTAGAAAAGTTTCCTTCATGTTGTGCAAAAGGTTCTAAGATAGCAATATTTATGATTAATCATGAATTGCTGTTAAGAAGTTTACTGATTAAAAGTGTATTAATCTATAATTAATTGATAGTCTAGAAATTACAGTAATTGGCACTGACATTGTTTTGTAAATAAGCTCTAATCGATATAAATATTGGCAATGAGAAACAAATTATAAAAAAATAATAATTATCATTTTAAATAGCACTTTTGGATTACTTTAAAAATATTCATGACTGCCAAATTGGCACTAATCAGCATAGATGTTGGCAACAATGAACATGTTAACTTTCAGATAAAATGTTTGATTACAAAGCTAATGCAAGAAAATAAACCCACTTGGTCATTTTGACTGTTTTTAAGGGGTTAAGATTTTTTGCTTGTCTAATGTAAACAGTTTCTGATTGACTGTGGACAGCAGTGAACCCTTTGTGTGGACATCAGACAAGAAGACATGCATGAATCAATAAACATGGGCAGCAGTGGGGAGACTATGGCATCACTGTTTTCAGTATTTTCTGGTACTTTCTCCCACTTTCATTTCTTAAGACTTTTGATGGTAAAAATGACCTATTTATGAAACTGGAACAGTTGAAAGAGTTTGTGTGAGGTAATGTTGTATAATGCCTTCACTAGTAGCTTTTAGTTAGAGCTGAAGATTATAAACCTGTTCAAACTTTTTGTTGTTTGAACCTGTATTGTGTGAGGTGTTGATAGTCACAGTTTTTACTGTGTCTTACTGTGTCACTGTATGACCCCTGTGGTTGATGTGAAATATTTAAAAATGTTGCCCACCTTAAATTTCCCTATTTTTCCAATCAGCTGCTAAGTACCAAATGTTCTCTTCTGCCTGTGTATTAAATTACAGCAAAATTCTTGAATTTTTAAAACCTTATTTGGTGCTCACTCAAAGTAAAGTCCTGGCAGAATTACTCAAAATGTCATAGTATTTCTAAAGTAAATGTATTCAGATTTTCTAAGGTAAATGTATTGAGATTTAAATACACTGAAAGTGACTTTTGTGCACCTGTGACGGCTAAAAAGATTGTTCAATGTAGCACTTTAGATATGAGACTGTCCAATTATGCAGGGCATTGTCTTCCAGTAATTATACAGGTCCATGTACATGACACCTGTGTCCTGATGACACTGTCCTGACTTGACATATCTCCCATGACTGTTATGGGACTCTCAGCTGAACCTTAAACCTCCTAAAACGTACCTGCTACTGAATTACTGTAACTGTTGACCATGGATCTGTGAAGTCTCTGTGAATTAAAGGAAACCTTTTGTGAAGTTTTGCTCTCGAAGTTTTTACTCAAATGTCACATTTGTCACATGCTAAATCATGAGCTTGGAACCAAGGCTTTTATAATTGACTGAAATTAAATGAAAACTGTGTGGGGAAAAAAAATGCTGTTTGTATGAGCCATGTTCACTACAGTTGCATACATACACTAAAAACTATACTTAAGAAAAATAAAATTAACTGGATTAATATTGTGTACTTACAAAACTAACCTAAATAAAATAAAATATACAGAAAAATGTCTTAAGTTTTATTCTTGTCAATTTGGTCAAATCTGTCAACACAACAAGCAAGAGGAGGCATTGGTGTATATGTTGTTTGAGACATTCCCTTTACAAAGTCTTATGTTTGTGTTGTAATATCTATTTCTTAACTTCTGAACACACAACAAACTAATATTGAAACTAATAAAAACGAATCAGTTTTAAACTAAATATAATCTGAGGCAAGAAGACTGACTCTGGAGAGTGACTAAAACTAAACTAAATGGAAAATGAAAATGAAAAATAAAATAAAAAATACAAAACTATAATAACCAATATGACAGTAGCTGATTTGAAAACAGTAGCTGAGGTGTTGGATGTGTTTTGACTGATTCTAAAGATAGTCAATAAACAATAAAGTGATTAGTAGATTCATATGGTCATGTTGGCACTTGTCATGCCGGCTCTGTCATTCAGTGATCCACAGAGAGTTTTGCTGATTTCATTTGACATTATAGGGAGGAGCTTATCTCAGTCTTGTGACTTTATTTTGAAACCTTTGCTCCTGGATAGTAAAAGTTGACATAAACGGCACCTGTACAGTGCTAAGCACAGCGTTATCCATCTGACCGCAGCTTACAGATTCAATCGAGAAGACTTGGATTATGAAAGAAGAAACTGACAATACAGTGAAGCCGGTAGGTCTTAATTGATGATTTTTTAAATTTTTTTTTTAAAATCATTGAAATATCACGTTTTGAGTTTAGAAGCTTTAAATTCTGGTACAGCCTTAAAAGTCATCTTGTGTTTTTTCGCCTGAGCAATAAAGGATATTTGCAGGGATTTTCCTATCCAGATTCTTGCCATGTTGGTCATTGCACTTCCTCTATCTGCCAATAAAAACTTCCCCTTTTTCATAACACAGTTCATTCAGTTCAGTGTCTCTCCTGCCTTCTCCATGCAGCAGGTCATCAGTGTCTGGGTTCGGGACCCACGGATACAAAAGAATGACTTCTGGCATGCCTACATAGACTATGAAATTTGTTTACAGGTAAGTAAAACTATGAAAAGAAGCTACTTGAATCTCTACAATCAAATAATGGAGCTTACTGTAACATGTCACACTTGTGTCCTTTAGACCAACAGTGTGTACTTCACCAAGAAGATTTCAAGTGTGAGAAGGAGGTACAGTGAGTTTGTATGGCTCAGACAGAAGCTACAAGCAAATTCAATGCTAATGTAAGTAAATTTACTGGAATTCTGATGACATATACTCTCATTTTTCATGTTAAATGCAATCTGTATTTTGGTTCCTGTCATTTTCAGTCTGTATTTGTGTCTTTTGCAGGGTACAGCTGCCAGGGCTGCCTCCAAAGAACCCCTTCTTCAGCCTGAACAATGCCCAGCAGATCACTGAGCGCATGAAAGGGCTCCAGAAGTTTTTGGAACAGTAAGAGTGACCTCACACAGATCAATAAACATATGAACTTTGACATATTAGTCTACAACACAAACACAAAACTTGTGAATCACATTTTCCATGAACACCGAGGTCACATGATTTCTGGTTTTGCATCAATAAGCAACACAATATACTGACAAACTGTACTTAACCTGTAATTTGTTTACGGTCCTTGTTCTCCAGGATCCTCCAGAACCATCTGCTGTTGTCTGACAGCTGCCTGCATCTGTTCCTGCAGTCGCAGCTCAGCGTGTCCAAGATTCAGGCCTGTGCTGCTGGACAGACTCACTACTCTGTGGCCCAGGCAGTCCAGCGCTGTGGCCTGAGGCGATTTCACTCTGAGGACGATCTGCAGAAGGACCTCAGCATGTCCTGTGACTCTGACTCAGACAGGTATCATAATATCCCATTTTGCAATCTCCACTCCATTTCCACTGAAGTCTTTTGACCTGAAATGATAAGTTGAGTGAATGCACTATACAGAGTTCAATTAACTCATTAAATTAAGTTTCTAAGAAACACAACAAGCATTTTAGCACACTTCCCAGCATGAATATTTTTAGAGTTAAAATTCTCCTGAGAACCTTCTTTTTTAAATATTTCTGAGTGTGAAATGAAGAATTTACTTTTTAAAGTGAAAAAATGCTAAAGGAAATCAGATTTGTTTGCAGTGTTTTTCAGTGTTACTGAAGAATTGTTGTTTCAACTGAATATCTTAAGCTTATTGAACATGTTTTTACAGCACAACTGAATTAATTAATTAAAAATTACCTCAACTTGTCTTTTCAAAAAGATTTTTTTAATTAAATCATTTCCTTTTTATATAACATGAAAAGTCTTACTGCCTTATTGCCTAAATGAAACAATTAATTCACTTTCCA
This sequence comes from Lutjanus erythropterus, assembly GCF_056507025.1. Classification (NCBI taxonomy): domain Eukaryota; kingdom Metazoa; phylum Chordata; class Actinopteri; order Lutjaniformes; family Lutjanidae; genus Lutjanus; species Lutjanus erythropterus. The sequence goes on along the minus strand of NC_139325.1, from coordinate 21,508,263 downwards.
TCTCCTTGTCTTTTCAGTTCAGAGTGCAGAGATCCAGAGCCTCGGATTAAAGATTTGGCAATAAATAAAGCAGCAAGTTCACCTTCACTTGATCTAATGAGTTCCAGCCAGGAGGAAACCCTCAGCAGCTCCTCTGGTTCTACATGAAAACATCATCATCAGATCACCGGCAGATAATATGTTTGTATCTGAGAGGAAGAATTTAGCCTGTTACCCTGTCATACAGTGCTTTTAGCTATGGTTGCTCTTCATTATTTCACTCATAAAATAATCAGAGCATATTCTGTTGTCGTTAAGGCATTTCTGTTTGAAATATGTACATAGTAATAAAAATGTATGATACCAATTTACAATAAGACCCTTATAATAAACATGTTATAAATCATTAAAGAAAATTATAACATGGTTACTGCTGGCTATTTATTAGTCTTACTAATGAGTTACAACCTTTTATATTTATGGCAAAAGGGAGCCTTATTGTACAATAGGTAATAATGATAAAAAGTGTGAAACAGTGCATGCTGAAAAAGTCAAGGTAAACAATACTGCCAAAGCCTTAGTGTATGAATGTGGTAATTACTGTGTCAATTTGATATGCCAAGTTTTTGACTGCTGAGATATGCTGATGGTGGTTAATCTGATGAAGCTGACTGGTATAAATGCTGCTGATGAAGAAGACAAAGTAAGATACATAAGAAATTAGATCTGAGGCATTACAGATAAATGTGGTTTCACTATTTGGCAAGCAACAGGACACTTATTAAGTAAAGGATAATGCACAATGAGCAGGTCATTATTGCAGATTAAACCCCAACAGGCTGATGCAGGACCCCATCATGAAAGATTATTGTATTATTGTACATTGTCCCAGTTTTTACATTACTACTTACTTTAAAAAATCTTTAATCTGACACAAAATATTAATTTAAAAATTATTTTATTGCTGCTCATTTGTTCATAAAATGTTTACAACCTAATTAATTACCCAGTTATAATTCATTTATAATTAATTCATAAGGGTAGTCTTATTGTAAAGTGTTACCAAATGTACCTATTGTATAGCCATATTGTTTACCAGCATATCCTCTTTGAACAGCTATAAAGTTGTAGCACAAATGTGCCTGAAGATGGCAGTGTTGTTACATCCATCTGTTTGTATATTCACTTATCCCTTGAACATATGCTGTAGCTGTCCATATTTGCTTCATAAACAAACCTTAATAGAGAAGCATTATGACTTATGCTCATTCACAATGTGTATGTTACCACGTATGTGCAGATAACAATGTCATATCTTAAAGCAGTGACAGCCGAATGTCTCTCTGTGGCTGAACCCCCCCCCCCCACCCCCCCTAATAAAGAGTAAGGTGTGAAGAGCTTGTCATCTGGTGGCCACTGCAGTGCTTAGCAGTATGACGTGTAATAGGGTCTCTGCAGAGTTTTCACACTGCCCCCCTGTCAGGTGTGTGGCTGGTAGGAGGTCCTGCGAGATCCCAGTGGACTCGCTCCTGTCTGAGAGGGCTACCAGGTAGACAGGCTACATTGCTCCCTGCTGAACAAAATGCCAGCTGCACTGACAAGCCACCTTTTCTATCTGTCTCTCTTGCTTTGTATTTGTATAAGCTTGTTCACCACAGTCACATATCTCATGCATGTGTGTTCGTGTGTGTGCACATACTCCCACAGTGAGCAGCACCATGCTTATGCAGAGGTAATGACCACTAAACAGAGAGACGGCAGGCTGACATATCTGCACAGCTAATTAGATTAGCTTTGTCTCTCTGCAGCCGTTGTGATGTTCATTATAAATTCAGAACAGACAAAAGGCTGGTGTGTTGCAGAGAACAGAGAGGTGACGTCACCTCAGACCTGCACTGCTCTGAGCAGCAGGACAGTTTTGACAGCAGGAAAGCCCACAAAATAAAATTAGGGGGTGGACACACATCTTCTCTTCTCTGCAGATGTGTGGGTGTATGTGTGTTCATGCATGTCCACATATACTAATGCACTATATGCATGTGTTTTCTTTGTCAAGGCTTAACAGTGGGGCAGCATTACCCTGCACCTTAAAACACGTGCACCGAGGCTGTCAATGCTGCATAGCTCTGCTTCATCTGGGTATTCAAAGAAGGTTTATGCCTCTAATATAGACTTAAAACACACCTAGCTTGTTGAGGTGAGATCATTTTCCACGCAAATGTCTGCACATGGAAAGCCACACCATTCAGTCTAACAATGTTCTAACAGTTTCATTTTGTTGTGTCATCAAAGAAACAACTCAAATGTGTTTTCACTTTACAGTTATATTGTGTGTATCACCTGGTAGTCATTTCCCAAAACTAGACATACAACACTAGCTGCTCCACTGTCTACAGTCACCCTGAAAGATTTGTCTAGAAAATGCATGACAGTGTTATTTTTGTTGCTTTTCACATGGGAAATTTGGAGGAGTTAAATTCTATAATTAAAAACCCAGACATCGTGGGTATTTTATTACCCAGTGCCAGTGGTTTTAAACTATTTATGGTTAACACTGACTATTTTTAGGCCACCAAATAAACCACCACATTTCTCTCTCCACTCTCAGTCCTTTAGACCAGTGCCCCTCAACATTTTTCTTAAAGGACTCACTGTATATACACTGATGGCCCATGTACAAATGGTATAAAGGTAAAACATAGTAACTCTGCTGGTGTTCACGTCTACACATGCCCTTGTCCTTGCAAGCTTTAGTTTGGTTTATTTTTTTTTTTTCATAAATAAATAAATATATACAAACTTCTAAAATAACCCTTAAACATTGGTGTCATTGTCACAGAAATTAAGTGCTGAGAGATATATGTTATGTACAGACAAATTCTTACACTTTTAAAATCAAGAGGTCTTTGGAAATAAATTCCGCAGTAAGTATAAATGAACAGTTAAGTGAATAAATAAAATGCACAAATCCCAAGTAATTAAAACATTTTAAGACCTTGATTTTGGTTTTTGGTCAACATTTTATGAGGGAAGTACGGGTTGTACTGGAATGACTCATGACCTCAATATCTCTCAAATCTTGGAAACAGTACAACCCTGCAGCGAATGTAAGAGGTTGTTAAACATGCTAAAATGTACAGTAGGCCTATGTCACATTACTTTACAAGGTTTTTTTTGTTTGTTTGTTTTGGAGCTGCAATAAAGAAAATGTCTGTTGTGTTTGTTAATTAAAGCTGCAGCAGCAATTGGCCAGCTCCAAACATCAGTATTTCACTACCTGGGAATAAAACTCCCAACTTTTGGTGGCTTTAAAGCTACTGCAAGGAGTTTTTAACTGGTTATGAAACAACAATTAATCTGAATACTGATGCCGCCACAATGACTACATAAGGAAATGAGATCATCCACAGGAGTATTGCTGTTTCTATGTAGTTGCTCTTTATGCCTGCCAATCCAGATTCTCCTTAAAATCAGATGAAACAAGCCTGTGTTTACATTTTCTCAGGCAAAGTTACAGTGAGTAGTGTGTTAGCCACTTAAAAGGAAGCCAGGGGAGATCTTTAGACAATTTTGTTTTTTATATTATATTTTGTGGTCATTATGGTGGAAACTACTAACTAACCAGGGGCTGCCACAGTCGACAAAATATAGAAAAGGTCCTTGTAGTAGCTTTAAGTAAATAATACATGGATGTAGGTTGACTAGATGACAATGGGTTACATTTAGGACAGGGGATTTGGGGTGGAAATGGTCACGTGGTCACAGTGGGGGTGGCTTCCAGGACTGTTCAGTGCAGCAGTTTTCAATTTTATTGTGTCACCAAGTCAGGTGTCCTCACCATTTTTGACTTGGTATACAGTATACAGGCAGCTCTTATTGTACCTTGATCATATTATCTACTACAACAACAGTTTATTTTCAAGATAAACAGGACAAGATTCAGGATTCAGGACAACTGCTCACAACTCAGGACCATCCTCAGGACATCCAGCCGCCCTTCCTGGATGTGTCAGCGATCTTCCACACATAGCTTTGCACATGCTAACAAGTCTTTGTAACAGTAAAGGCTTGTTCGTTGCTGGATTGAAACGTTTACATTGCTGGTTTTAGTCTGACTTGTCCAGGAGTATTGACTCCCCTTTTAATGGTCTGTGACTCTGGTCCACTGGCTGTTAACCTTGAGCCACTGTAGTCTAGCCTGTCAGTGCGGCTCTGCTGCCATGACAACGCTGACACATTTAAACCCATCAGATCGATTGGCTAACAGCTCCCTGCTCCATGTTGTGTGACCCCGAAGAGGTCAAATGGAGTGAAAACATAGGGAGCAAGTAAAATCACTCTGTTTTCAGCATGGGTTTTTAGCTGGAGTCAGAAAAGTGGACGATAAAATCACGTTTAATGATTTCCACAAATCCTTTAACTCAGTTTAATCTAATTAGCATGCTTATTGTTTGACACATAAAACAATAGAAGATAAGATAAAGGGAAACAGCCCCTGTGGGAGATGCCCATCTGCCTCACACCAAGTCAGCACGTCTTTCTGCAGCGACAGCTCAAATAAACCGCACCTCGTGTCTGTGAACTCATGCTTAACTTAGTATTGCCTCCGTTGTGTAATTAACACAGAATCACAAAAAAGCATTTTATGTGTTGGAAAGAAGCAAATTGTCAAACTCTGAATGTGACAATATGAAATCCCAATCAGGGTTCGTTTACTGAGCAGACTGCACAGAGCCAAAAACAAATGGAAGTATTGAGGGAGATATGCTCCAGTGGAGGCAAATTACAGATAAATCAGAGGCTGCTCATGCATTTTAAGTGCCACATTATACAGAATCCATTAGTAGCAATAGGAGTTCAGCACCACTCGAGATATTAAATCTCTTTGCCTGCAACTCAGTGGAACCAGGATGAGTCAATATCAGAGAAGCCCAGCAGTACTGCCAATAGATAGGGGGATGAGACCTAAAGGAATAATACACCAACAACAGTCGTATGATAAAGGTGGAGGCTGGTGATGCTGATGTGTAGCTTGTTATAAAGCAAGACAATCACATTCTCAAGGGGGAGACGGAGGAGCAAGGTAAATGATCTAGAAGTCTGGGGTTAATTGAATTGTTAATAACATACGCCTCAGCTCTGAACATTTCTCAAGGTCTCCCACATTTCATGCCAATACTGAGTGCTGATTTACTGAGGGCCACAAAACTTCCACAACCTGACAGCCAAAAAAGGATTTTCAGACGTTACATCTGTCCTTGTAGCTGTGTGTGCCTGTATCTTTTTGTGTGTGTGTGCCCAAAAACCAGCCTTATATTCTAACACCTGCCTCAGTCTGGTGGAAAAATACTTTTCCTCAAGGCTGAAACATTTTTTTTCTGTCACTCAATTGCCCCAGATGGAAATGAGCTGACTTATGAGCTATCCATCATTCATCAAACCCAACAGCCCCGGTACCTTTCCTCGGTTCTGCATGGCTTATACCTGCTATTTCCCTTCCACATGCTGTCGCCTCTTGGTGCATGGATGTAGCAATTACTGGGAAACGGGTGTGATCACTGTAGCACGGCGAGCAACAGCTTCTCGTCTCCTGGAATCAGGGCTGATCGGCGTGAAACCAGCTCCTCTGCCTCCAACACATGGGCCTGAGGGGGAAAGGGAAGTTGAGATCACTGCTTCATAATTTCCTGAAATAATATGGCGTGTAAAATCAGACATGCTTCCGTTGGAGCATACAGCTGAGAGCAGATGGAGAAGGAAGGGCCTTGTTTTGAGATAACATGTCTGCACTCACTGTATGTATTTGTATATTGACAACTATTCTTGAATCTAAAACACATCAAGATACCTTCAGACTAAGTTGCATTAAAAAAAATCATTTAATCTTTGATTAGTTCTGATCAAAATTTAGCCAAACTAGGTTTAAAATGAGGAAGACCCGTAGAGCTCTGTTGCACAATCTCTGTTTAGTAAATCCAAGTTTCGTGATGCAAATCAATATTATTTTTTTTAGCCCATATGGAGATGCTTGCTTACCCAAATAAATAATAAATACATAAACAATGCAAGAGCTGTATAAAAAAAAAAAGTATGTATTGTTTGCTTTCTAGCTAAAAAGTTAGCAAAATATTACACTGTTTAGATAGTGAAAAGATTAACAAAATGGTATATTGTTTGCTAGCTTGCTAAAACGTTTTTTTAATGCAAGTCTACTTAGCCTACTCATGATGGCTTGAAGAAAGAAGAGACACATCCTAAAACTCACTGGCTTGACTTTGTCCCTTAACTTTCTTTGAGGAACAGGCAGCCATTTTAAAAGTATAAAGTTTTGATGCAACAGAATTAAATCTAATCTAGGTTTAAAGTAAAAGCCAACCTGAGTTTTAGAGAGTTTCAAATTAAATCTCTCTTGATTTCAAGATAATTAAAACGTGTTATTCTGATTTAAAAATTCATTCTTGTTGGTGCAGCCCAGCCTTAGTGTCTGTGATGCGTTTTGCTCATCCTTATATGAATGTGTATCTTGGCACAAGGGAACAGCCCCTCTGTGTGTCACAAGATCATGTGTGAATAACAACCCCTCCAGATTAATGCCTTGTTAGAGATGAAGAACAGGTAGAGAGGGAGCTCTTTGGTCAGACCCAGTCCAGTGAATGGAGAGACGCCCCAGTGGTGGCAGTGAGAGGACAATGGAGGAAAAAATGGAGGGGTAGAGGGCACCGTCTCTTGAGGCCTCTGTGCTTCGCTGCCAGTGTGTGTAAATCAGCAGGCAGCTCACGGCTGCAATGAGGTAGAAAATAAAAAAAACATAAAAATGTCCAAGTGAAATAAGAGGCAAGGAGAAATCTTTTATGATGAGCCTAAATTCTCCTTACTCTGCAGTAGATCCACTGGCCGGCTCAGCTTGTCTTCTCCAGACACCGTCCATCATCCCAGTGTCTGCATATAGCCACAAATTACTCAAATTACCCCACCTGCTATTCATGTAATACATATGTAATGAGTATCCTAAATTCACATGATTATCATTCATGGTATGTTAATAGGCCCATGTCAAATTCATTAATATGCACGTAAAATGATGTGGACCGCCAAACCAGAATGTCTGAAGTTCTGCAGGTGTGGTTTAACACACATAAAGTCCTCGACAAAAGTTTAACAACATGTTTGAACTAGTGCTATTGAACATTTTTCATCATCCAACCATGAAAGTTCATTCTTGACCTTTGGGAACAGTATATATAACCAAAACAATCAGACTCAAAGGTCTGCTTGCCAGATTTTGGAGCTTTAAACCATTCATGGTCTTCTTCAGCGAGAGTCTGGCAGGTTTACTTCACATCATGTAACTAAAGTGTGGAAGCTTGCCAGTTGAAAGCTCAGTAATAGACTTTTATGACAGCACCGATATTGATATGAAATATCAGGGTAAACACAGGTGTTACCATTGATACTAATTAAAGTCTCGTTCCATTTAGTGTAGCAGACGCTTTCCAGTGAGCCAACATGCACAATAGCAGCACCCTGAGTCTGTTTGACCTGAATGCAGCAGATCCTTAATTAGTATCATTAATAAACCCTGTGTTTACCCTATTTTGCTTCAGTATGGCTGCTATGAAAAAGGTCTACTGGTTTTGGAAGTCACATAATTAGTTAAATGGTGTTCACCTCTGTGTAGTCAAGGAGTTTCAATTGATTGTAGTAAATATCTGCTTCTGGAGGGTCCAACTTTTGATGAGTCAGCACCACAACAAAACCTACACTGTGAAGACAAAGGAGCAGTCAAAGCACCTCACCAAAGGGAATTAAAAAGGACATAAGAGAAATGGATACATGGCACATTTCAAAGGCACTTCCAAGAGCTTTATATAAAGCTATAATGTAGCTTTGATGTCCGTCCATATTTTGAAATATGCTCAGAAAAAAATAATGTAAGTGCCTCAGCGGAAAACTCCAAATTAACTTGTACAGTAACTGTTTCTCACTGCTGCAAATGTTGAAATGTTGGTCAAATTTATTAGTCAGTTGGAAGACAGTCAGCAGCAACTGTCAGCAATATTACATGGCTAGCTATCAACACTTTGTAATTTACAGTAAGTTTTTTAAGTAACATGAACATGAGAATGTCCAGCAGGCGGAGGAGGTGAAATCATCTCTGACAGAACTTTAAAATGATTTACAGCAAGTGAAGGGAAACAGTTGTGATATTATCTGCCACAGACAAACTGCACTGACAAACAGGAACAGCGGAGAGTGGGAACCAACCGGGAAAGGAACAACAGATACAGTATAAAAGTAAGGGGCAATGTAAAATGAAGTCATTATTGAGTCATTATGGCAAATTAAACCTCAACAGTGTGGTGCACTGAATCACTCTCAAGGGGTTTGTTTCACAATAATGACCCAACCACTGTACAAAATCCCACTTATTACATGGTTATTTTGTTTAAAAAAATCTAATAAATGACACATGTTAATTTAACTTATTTTATTCCTCCTTCAGAGTCTATAATCAGAATGGTGTCCATAGCAATGGTCTGTTCTTCATCTGTTACACTTGACCAATCAGAACTGAGTATTTAAAGTCATGTAATAAACAGTGTTATAAAATGATTGTTTTTTTATTTTGGTTTTTTGGTTTTTTGGTCAGTGAGCTGATCATTAATGTGAAATAAACCACTCTGAAGTAATTCCAGTTCTGCACAACCCTGTCAGGCTTTATTTCACATTATTACACAGTTTTGTTAAATATTGAATTACAGCATCCTAAGGTCTGTTATTTCTGTATAGCAGACTGTTGCTATGAATGCAGTTCTGTTCATAGACTCTGGAGCAGCAATAACATCATTTTTAAATCAATGAAATCATATTTAAATCACTATTTTGCTGCAAATTATTGATTTTTTAGGGAGTGAGTATACATAAGTGGGATAATGTATAGTAATCAGGTCATTAATATGAAATAAACCCCTTCAGAATAATTCAAGACCTGCTGGGGTTTCTTTCACAATAGTGACCCTCTCATTGTACATTATCCTTTGCATGCAGTTAGTTTGACAAATATTGCTACTTGGCATTCAACCACAACCACAGCAGTAATGATTTGGACTAAGTTTAAATCTTCTGTCATGATGTGCAATAGTCAGGATTATAGAAATACTGTGTCCCCCAGTGGAACACCTGCCTCCAACCTCTTAAAAATGTTTGATTTGCCACCACAGAGTGCGCACAATTTTCTTTTCCCACAGTTTGTTTATTAATTCAAGTGTTAAAATATATATTCTGCAAATTTAATCTCCCGGCACAATTGCTTAAATGCTCTTTCAAAGCCTTCTCCACATAACTCTTGAAGAGAAATATGAAATCCCTTTTTTCTGGTTTGTGTTTTCATCATAAAACAGTCAAATTTAAGAATTAAGACTCTGAATTGGGCTTTAAAACTCATCTTGTGTCATTTCTGTGCAACAATAGCATGTTAAATCCACCTCTGTTGCTTTAAACCCCTCAAAATCCATTAAATAATACTCAACGTGGTCACTCTGCACTGACAAGCAGCTCCACATGCACTGTGGGCACTAAATTAGCTCAGGTTAGCTTGGCAGGACCTGTGCTTGGACACATACCAACACTGACATTAAGTAGGAGTGATGGCAACAATCTGCCATATCCAGTGTCTCAGTTAGCTCAGCAAGCTCCTGTAACTCAACCCTCACACCTTTACTTCCTCTGTCAGGGGTCTGTCTCACAGTAAAAAAGCTGCTATATTAAGAGCTGACATTGAGATGGTACCTTAACCTGAACGTGGAGTCATATTACAATCAGGGGCATCTAACTCAGTGGGGGGTAAAAAAGAAAAAGATAAGGAGAAAGGCCACTTTGGATTGGCAGGCAGTCAGCATGCAGTGAGGTGTAAAGACATGCAGTGTTGTGAGGGTTGTAATTACAGTTAGAGCATCTCTGGCATCTCTGACCTCCCCTGATTACAAACTACCCTCCCAGACCATCCAGGGTCATTACTCACCTCACTAACTAGTAGAGTAAATCAGTGGCGGAGCACTGACCTGATATTAGAGCCACAGCCAGAGAGTAAACAGGGCCAGAGTACGGAGGCTGGATCCTTGTAAATAATGTGCGAGGAGATGGAGCCGGAGCGAGGCGTGGGAGATGTTTATAGCAGGTGGACAAACACCTGTCACTTTGATAAGCCTGATTTATCCTGAATGACATGTCAGCACATAGCTCTACCCAGCCTGACAGCCTGGACTGCCAACCCCACAGCCTGTAACATGAGACTTGTTTGTAGCAGCGATGCATACAGTAAGTGAGAGGGATGATGATGAGTCCCTCTGTGGAAACAACAACTTCATCAGTGTAAAAAAACAAGTTAGGACATGATGGTGTTCAAGGTAGCATCTAGGATACAGTCTCATAACCTTTTTCTGTGATTGAATAAACTGATGGTCCCTGACATATTTATGGATATTTCAGTGCATAACAGAAACCGTGTGGATCAACTAATAAACTGTACAAATAACCCAAATACGTTTTCCTGATATTTGTAGGAACTTTTCATACAATTCTCTGTATTATTATTTTTTAATAATTCTCTCCTTTTTTTTGACAAATTGAACTCCTTGACACTTGGCCACATGACTGTATTAGCGCTTTGGTTGTTTTAAAGTGTGCAGTAAGGCAAGGCTGTATAGCAGAAAAGGAAGGGTCTCTGTGTTGCCCTTAACCTGCAGGACTTAGTTTATATCTTAAACTTTAAAAATGACAATTGCCCCTTCGCTAAACCTCACCTTCTCTCACTGCAAATTCCCAGTAATTTTTGAAAAACTAGGTCTTTGATTCCACAGAGAACTAAACAAAAGCAGCTTCTCATTTCTAGGTGACAACTATGGATTTTATTGACTAAAATGATTACTCTCGCCAACAGATTTCATAAGTGTAACTAGCTATTGTAAGCTAATGCTAATTCTTAAACTCCATGAATCAGCTGATTAGTCCATCTCCAACTGTCTATTTAATGTTTCCATCTGACACATTTTAAAATAAGAATCCTGTAAAAAGGTCTAAAATATGTAACGTTACTTAAGGGCTGTGTATATGATATAATGTTAACGTCAAAAGGCTGAGGCCAAAGCTAGCTTACAGCCCAACAAACACCGGTTGGGTGATAAAGTATGATACATATATATACGATAAAGATACACAGAAGCACAGGGACTAGATTAAGTTCAACAGACTATGAAATGGTCACCCAACTAGACTGCAGTTGCCCCAGGAAGAGAGTCAGGAAAATACCTAAGCTAACCTGGTGTTGTGATGATATGTGCTACCCGAGATGCACTATGATTAATAGAATATTTCAACATGTTCCCCATATTCTTATAGTATACATGGAGTGAGTAGTGGTGTGATATAAAATTATTCTGTAGTGGTTGCATTATTCGATAAAGGATATTGGTGTATCAAAATATGCTACCCCTGAAATGACTTTGCTATTGATTCGCGCAGCAGTAGCATTTTCCTACAAGGCAGCATAAATCAACAGAACACTGGTTTAGATCTAAGAGAGCAAGCCAGAGAAAGATGCTGCAGTGGCAGTTCATTTTGATTATGCACCATCCCACATCCTCGTCCTCAAGCTCCCCATAACAAATCCCAATTTAATGCCATGAGCTTGGCAAATACAGAACTAGCTAATGAATTTGCCTGGTCGTTACTGGTACTGGTACAGGTAGTAAGTTAGTGTTAGTTAGCAGGACATGCTAATGTTTGCAACTTACATTAGAGCAGTTGAAGACAAAGATCAATCCATTCCTCATACATTTGCTTTTGTGTTATAAGTTTTTGAAAGACTACAAAATAGATGGCAACCTCCAAACTCATGAGACTCTGGGTATTGCTTATCTTACCACCCCATATACATCACTTAAAATGTGGAGAAATGGAAAGCTTGACAGGCCGGCAATGCATAGTTACGGTTGTTAATCTACGACTGGGCAGTTGCTGTCTTTACAGATATGAATGGCACGCTAAGACATAGACCTACTATATATCTTTTAAAAGTTTTTTGACACTCCTTGAAATCAAGCCCGCCGTCAAGCTTTGACCACCCCTAGTGAGGGCTGGACCTCCAGGCTGGGAACCAGTGCTCACAGAGGAAGATGGTGATGTTTTCAAGGCCAGAAACTGGACTTTTAGCCAGTGGAGACACTTGTGTCTCTCCTTCAGCTCATGAGATATACAGGTCCTCAGGTCATCACTGTCTGCAGCTAACTGAAGGCAATTAACAAGAAGGAAGAACAGACACGGGTAACATGTGAGAGAGGTGGGTGTGGCGCTTGTAATAAATGACCTGTCTAGATCCATATTTACTGGCCTGCCACTAACCCTGCTCTTCAGCTCATAATATTACACAGTAGATATTGGAAAATCACTGAAATTTATGAAAATCTAAGCCTAAAAAATTCCAGAAATATGCATTTTCAGAGAAGCCTGTCATGATCTTCGTTAGCTTTCACTTTAAATACACTGTGTCTTCTTCTCACAATGTCATAAGCCAGCTGAGGAAACCTTAATTTGTCAGCTGCCATGAGTTATGTTAACAGAAACTGACCTCAATTAAGAGTGACTTGCATTTAAAAAGTGTCTATTTCAGATTTTAAGATTTAGACCAGGGGGGGAGAGGCTTTAATGGAATGCTGACAGAGGGCCAGTTGGAGAGGTAATACATTTCCTGCAAAATGCCAGGGGATACCACATAAATAACGCAGTGTTATTCCTGACAGAAACTCTCTATGAAGCTGCGGTGTGATCTACAGCCAAGTGACCCGGTTAAAGAGCAGCAGAAACAGCTGACAGCTTGATCAAGATTACCTCTCTAAAGTGGTATAGATCAAGTCTTTAGCCTCCTCACCAACCCCAGGGGTGATGATAATACTCAACAAAGACGAGCAGCTATCACTGTGAGCAGGGAGCTATTAGTGTACTTGTATTGTCCCAACAAGGTATGCATTAATGTAGGATGAAAACGCATGTTATTATTGTTAGCCTGTGCACTGTAAAAAAAAAAAAAAAAAAAAAAAAAAAATCATACAGGATTTTGGCAGAATCACCTAATCCTTTCTCATTAACTTAATGTAAATATTCAAGTTTTGTTTGTTCAAGTTAATTCAACTTGAATGAATGCACTGTACAGAGTTCAATCAACTCATTAAATTAGGTTTCTAAAGAAATAGCAGACCTCTGACAATCTTCTGAGACCCTTCTTTTTTATATAGTCTGAAGAAACAGATATGATGAAAACTTGCTGTGTGTCTCTAAAACCAGTTATATAAGTTATGGTTGTTGGTTTTCACAATAATGAAAACACCTAAAAGTGAATAAATTGTAATAAATGTTAAATCTTATATGTTCTTCAATGTGACTGAAGAGTTGTTGGTTCAACTAAATATCTTAAGCTTACTGAATGTGTCTTCTCAGTTTCTCAGTTTTGAATAATGACAAAATGACCTCATCTTGTCTCTTCAAATTGAGTGAACTTTTCTTAAATTTTAAAGCAGCCTGGACAGTTAAAACAAATAGTGTTTTTGCTGTGTGCAAGAATTAACATACCTGAGCACTAAATTGTCAGCATAAAATGACTGTATCCTGTCCTGAAGGGAAATTTGTTTTATATTTCCATCATCTTCCTCAGCAAATCTAACTTTATTTATTATTACTCAGCAGCTCAATCTATATATATTTGGCCGGTAAAAGTGTATCTTTATGGTTGCAAGTATTAATTAGTGATATTCTGGTATCATTAGTGTAATTTAGTGCTCACTAGATTAATGGCACCCTGGCATTTATCTATGAAACATTATATCTTGATGTTAAATTGCAATAAAAGAACCTGTATATTCTGAGGATATGGCTGTCCAAATGTAACGTGGGGGGATGGGGGGTGTAGTTGACATCCATTAAGGAAATCCTTTATTGGCACATAAAAATGAGAGGCAATATTTAGCCTTACTTGCCTTTGGCAACCTAACCCATAGCCTAATATTAAAAGGAGGACTACTAGGGGGAAATACCAAGCAGTGGCAGTAAAGAAATATTTGTATTATGTTTATGTGTTTATTAACACCAAAACATATTTTTAAGTGTTTTATAATCAGCCTAGATGATGGAATTATACACCGACATTGCTGGTCATTTAGAAATGTTCTCCACTCACTGAATATCATATTGTTTCACTACATCCCCTTCCTGCCCTAAAACAAAGCATTCCTCTCTATATCCAATGTAGTATATTCAATAACTAATTATGGTAATTCATTACATCTCCAATTAGCAGAGAGGCTTTATCGCTGCACTATACCGTAAAGAGGAGGATTTATGTTGGCTTTGAATGTCACCCAGAGGACAGAGGACGAGCTCATCACTCAACAGGAACAAAACAGAGAGACAGGAGCAAGGAAAAAAATAGAGGGAAGAGGCAGAAAAAGATACAGTGAGTTATTGGTTAATGAACGCATTTTCCTGCCATTTTCTCTTCAACCTTGAGGAAACCTTGACAAGCCCTTCTTTTGTCTACAGCAAACCAAACAGGAGCATATTATTATCAAATTAGGTACAATTGTAGTATAAGTCTGGTATTTCAGTAAGGAGGCTGTAAAAACATATGTACAGTATGTATGTAACCTCGCTGGGGTGTGCCCAGCTAACGCCACCTCGCCTGCTGTCAAACAGCCCCTCAGAGGGTGATAAGCATCCCTGCTATCTGTGTGGGTGGCTGTCTTATTAGTGCACCTCAGCCGTTTCACTCAGGCACGCAGCACAGCCAACCATCTGCCACGCTGTGATCCTCTGCCCAGCTAAGTCTCACAGGTGCCGTAAAAAAAACCCACAGTATCCCTCTGAAGCTTGGAACAAAAATGCTGACCAGAAGAACAAACTCATTTTAAAGAATAAATAAATAATTTCTCATTTATTCAGGATGTTGAGTACATATATTTGGTGTGCACACATTTGATATTGACATATTGCCAGTGGCCTAATGTTAACTGCGCAGAATCTAAAAAAGTAAAGTGACTCAGTAGGCTGAGAAAATATTGATAAAGGCACTTATTTTTCATGTCTTGGCAAGTTAATGGTTTCTTTCTCCCAGAAAATACTTTAACAAACCTCCAACACACTAGTTTTAGAATCAGTTTCTGCTATTAAACATATTCCTCCTGTCTCTTGTTAACTGTCATTGTTGATTCACTATGTAAAAATCTCAAAATTTGTCCTAAGGCGTCCAAGTAAGAAAGAAAATAGGTGGGATGTTTCTGACATGAGCACCTCTGTCACAGTTGTAATCTATGACCTTTGAAGAGACTCTATTGCCACCTTGTGGCTTAACCAGCAGGTTAAATAATAAAAGAAATGCTCTGATACAATATATGTTTCAGTCTTTATTTGTTTTGCCTTTTGCAAACAATTGCCAAAAGCAGAGCATGAAATGATGTTGTGGAAAACTGTATATAAATACAAACAAGCAGTGCAAAGTGTAGATACTGTAGAAAAATACTCTTAAATTACAGTCACATGAAAATATTTTCATCCGATCATGAGCCTCTTAGAGCAGAGATGGGAGGAAATGATCCTGAAAATGACACAATGTACAAGTTAATCCAATCACACATTTTGATACTTTAGTTTTGAGCTGAGCAAACACGAGTAAAAATAAAATGTGCTCATTCCAGCCAGCTTACATGGGGTGTATTTATAGAGCATAAAGCTCCATCAGGTAGTCTTTGGGGACGATTCCTATATTCCCGTTCTTTTCTCCGACCCACCAGCCAAAGCTCTGGTACTCCTGGGGGAAAAACAGAGAGGATGGTAAGAGTGTGTTGAGGAAACACATTTCATCACTGAGCACTGAGCACAGAGGTAAATATCATCATCAATCATCATTAATGGATGTGTGAGCAAAACTCCCCAAAATTACGTTGTGAAATTTTCAGATGACAAAGCCATTCTTGGCTTATTACATAAAGATCAAGATTCATCGCTTTCCCACTCAAACTGAACAGTTTGTGCACTGGTGTGATGCTCACCACCTAATTGTGAATGTGAGGAAAATGGGGGAGATGATATTTAATCCAAGTCAGATGGTGACCATAGTCCAGAATCAGACACAATGTACTCATAAATCAGGTTGCTTCATAGAAATAACTTGTGTTCACACTGGCTGCTCCCTCACAAGGGATGTCCATGTTGAAAAGCTCTGTTCTAAGCTAAATTAGAGAATCTACTTTTTGAGGAGGCTTAGACTCAACTGTGTCAACACTAAATGTATGGTTTTGATCTGTCAAACAATTTCAGAAAGTGTAATCCGATAAGATAAGGTAACCTGTCAGTTGCACAGTTAAGGCCTAAGCTCGCATGTCTTACTCAAATAGCCATGAAGATCATTGGGGGAAATGAACAGCACTATCTTAAGCCTTTATATGAGAAATATTTGGTCAGGGAGACACATAAGATATTAAACAACCCAAAACACTTTCTGAGCCCAGAATTTCAGGTGCTGCCTTCAGGCCGATGGCTCAGAATGCCAAATCGTGGCTTAAACTGGTACAAAAATTCACCATCAAAATATTAAAAGGACAGGTCATCCCAAAATAAATAAATACATATTTTACCCCTGGGCTTTCGTGCTATTTATGCACCTAGATTTATTTGGTGTGAGTTGCAGAATTTTGAAGATCTCGGCCACAGAGATGTCTGTCCTCTCCAATTTAATTGGAATAAATGTCACTCAGCTTCTGGTGCTCAAAGAACCAGAAATTACACTTGAAAAATTCCAAAGCAGTGTTTCTTTCCAGAAATTAATGACCCGCTTACTCAACATAATATAGAGAACTTATTGTAAGCAGTTTCATGTGGGACCTACTTTATTTCTGTATAGAATCTACTGGAACTATTATAGAATCTCACAGAACTACTTTCTTGTCTACTAGGAAGAAAGTAGTCCGTAGTAGTTTTGTGCTTTGAGCACCAGCTGAGTGCCATTTAGTCCCATTATACCGAAAAGAAGGCAGATATCCTGATGGTCAATATCTCTGAAATCCTGCATCTCACACCAAAAAATACAGGCAAGAGGAAAATACGTATTTTTGATTTTGTTGTGACCTGTCCCTTTAAATGACGTGATACAGCTTGGAATTGAAAAAATTTCCCTCTGTGACAACAAAGTATACCTTACCACCACAAAGTTTAAGCTTTTAGTCAGGTTAAAATTTTTATTTTGATAATTTTATTTTTGACATCATATTTGGTGTTATTGTGGTGGAAACTACCACTTTTCTCCACAGGGGCCTCCAAAATCAACAAAATGTGAAAGTTCCTTGTGGTAGCTTTTAAAATGATTGTTCTCAAAGTAACATAGCTTAGCTGTTTTCTGTATTTAGGTACCTTTCCAAAGTGCTTGCCCTGGAGATCGACTGCATGTTTAACAGAAAAATGCAGAATTAGCCATGATGAATTCCCCTGGTTACATGGGTTTAGTGCGCCAACCATGAAGCACAATGCCCCCTGTTTGTGTCACGTCCGAGATCTTTGTCATTGTTAGGGATGCACTAATCATTAAAGTCTGGGCCAATACGTTTGTTTTTTTGTGTTTATTTTGTTTTTGTTATGCATTTCTCCATCCGTGCCAGGGAAACAAAAAAATCTTCAATACAAAAAACATGCCACCCTCTGGGCTCTGACATCATACCAGAGTTCGGTCCAGCCAGTGGCCTCTTCTCCAAAACAGCAGCTGGGTATCGTTTTACTATTGTCAGAGTCTGACCACAAATAACCAAAACAGCATTTAGTGAGCACAAAATAACACAACAGATAAGCATTGGCCACTGACATAATTGAATCTCATCTTACTTGCTTGAAGCCAGCAAGGCTAACATCAGCCAATAAATCTGTGCATCAATAGTAATTTCTCGTTTCTTCCTGTCCTTACTTCCATTCAGCTCATCACTTCTGCCTAATAAAAGCATAAAATGCTCTTCCTGTTTTCCTTCTTTTCCTCCAAAACAACACATACATCCTCTCAATGACTTCATATTACCTGTTCCCTGTTCTGCTTCTCTGCCCGCTGTCGGTTTTGAGACTGCACACACTCCCCTCCACTCCACACAAAAAACCCTCAGTGTGCGTAGTGCACATCACACATAAATCTGTCACAGCATGACAAGTAATAGCTCCAAATGGCTGTCAGCATGCTGAGATGTGAGGAGGAGGACACTGCACTGTGAGGGGAGATCTGAGACGAGAGGAGAATACCCCTCTCTCTTTCTGTCTCTTTGGCCAAGAGCCTGACCTCACATCAAAGTCTTCCCAGGACATGATTCAACACTGGAGATCACGTTCTGACAAGGCTGACGGAGGAGAAACCTGCACAACCTTTCAAATCTACGCCAAAACTCAGGGACGAGGAGGGACCACATCTGTGTCCACTTACTCCCGGGAGAGATTAATGGATGTAAGTGATCACATGGTGGTATCAGACACAGGAAGATTACAATAACAACAGTGATGGCTAGCATCGGTAGTTACCTGGTGATGGGTCATTCATCATGACTGATGAAGACGTGCAAGACTTACTGTCCATGTCACAATTTTATAAGCAGGACATGTGTTTTTTCAAAAATAATACTGTTTTGATGTTTTTTGCTTAAATATGCAGTAATCATTACACAAAGCAATGTTATTACACAACACAAAGACAGCAGGTACTCCCCTTCATCTACCTGATAATGTCTAGAAATAAAGACCTACACAGGTAAATTATAACAGGGGTTTCCAAACTTTTTCATGCCAAGGACCAACATGATGGGTGACATGAGACCATGGACCCCTATTTTGAGAGGGTCTCAAGGAATCAACACTACTCAAGGAGTATTTTTTCATCTCTAGGTTTGAAGATAAAGTCTTAATAGTCAATCAATGATCAAACTAAGGTCACCGTGAATTACAGTCACTCAGAGTGGCCTTCCCTTGTTGTTCCAACTTCCAAAACACAGATGCTGATAGTTAAAAGTAGCAGTTAAAATATTCTGTTCCTCCTTTTGCTGAGGACCCCCTACTAAGGCCTGACCAGTACTGGATCTTTGGTGACGATGCTAATACTAATATTAGGGAGTCTAAAAAAATTCTGATATCAATATATTAGCCAATATTCTTTATAAAATCCAAAAAAGACGTCAGGGACACTGACACTGAACTGACACATTAAACTTTCCTTGGTATTTTCTTTAGTAATTTTAAATACCTATATTGTTTTTTAAAACCACACATAGAATAACTTAAAGTAAGAAAAATGCTGCTTATAAAACTAATAAATAAACAATATTAGTAAAGACAAACTGCATTATGTTCTGTAAAAAAAAAAAAAAGGCTGTTGGTCCCAGTTTGAAAACCACTGAGTTGTAACATTTGAAAGTAGAGAAGGAAGACATGTAACAAATAATGCAAAAACAAACAAACAAAAATACCCAGGGTTTCAAGAACTGTCAAGACTTTTCCAGCACCTTACAGCTGTGGTAAACATATACATACTCAAAATGATACTTTCATTTCTTCATCACATTAAATCCGATTGTATTGTGTAATACACAACCAAAATTATGTTTTGTGATATAACTCTACAGAGGAGTGACAAATTAAAGGAAAACACAACAAAATTTCATGTTTCAAAATGTGTCACCTGTCTGTAAGGAGACTTGGCAACCTGGCTGAGCCAATACCAGACATACCGTTCAGTTAGAAAATTATTTATTATGAAAGTAATGCACTTGCAGTTTCAAGCACTTTATCCAAACTCCAAGAACTTTTCAAACCTATAAACTATACCAAAAACTATATTAAAGTTCAATTTCCAGCACTCGTACCAATTCTACCTTAAAAATAATGGCCCAGAAACGCCATGCGTTTCTTTATTAGTACAACAACTCAGTTAACGTTTCACTGTCAATGAAGCACCACATCACAAAACTTGCTACATTCCTTCTATCCGTCCTGTGTCTCTTCTACCTGAGCATGCACATCATTCACATCACCAGTCTCAATAAAATATATGAACGGTCCCCACACTTCATTGAAAAAGTCATTTTTGCCCTTAAAGAAGCAATATGTAAGACCTTGGTGTTAAATTATGAGTACTGCAGCCCAAATAGCGAGTTGGAGCCACAGACAGCTATATTAAATAGGTTGAATCCCTGTTTAATATACAGTCTATGATGAAAGTGAGTTGTTTCCCTCCACCCCCTCCTCCTCAGACTCAAAGCTCAGGCAGGTTGTCTGCAGCCTGCAGGGACACTGAACCTCTCATGAGGCCAAGACGAACGCAACATTGCAATTTGACAATGACAAGTGATAATAAGTCATATAATGTAAGATGATCAGCTGTTTATAACTGGGAATTTTCACTCACTGTAAATCTAAGCCCATTATCCTGACGATAAAAGCCCACTGCTCTGAAAATACACACTCTGGAGTTTGAGTTCAGTGACTGCCTGTCTTACTGTGCGCTAGACTCCATTAACATATTGCTCAGTTTAACCCTTATAAACATCTGCTCCTTCTGAAAGATTCTTACAACTCACAAACAGACACACTCAAACTCATTTGGTGAACATTTAGCGATAATTTAACTCTAATAAACAGGAAACAGACAAAAAACATACTTTCTGGCCCAGAATGTAAATTCCAAAGGAGAACTTGTTGGCTGAAGTGCTGTTGTAGAAAACAATATTTCAATTTAGCATTTTTCCTTAAATCTCTGATGACATAACATATCCATTGGCCATGACCAATATGTTACTTATTTCTCCTTTAAAGATATAGGTTTATCATTTCCATTCAAAGTCCTCAATATATGAATACAGTAAAAAAAAAAAAAAAGTCATTAATAAGTTTGAATTATTAACAGAAACATCACAAGAAACAAACAGAAAATGTCACATTCATTTCATTAATGTGTCACATGATTGACATTTCTGAAGCCCCTGAGGGGTAATATAGCAGATTGACACAACGGGAGTGTGTGAGTGTGTGTGTGTGTGTGTGTGTGTGTGTGTGTGTGTGTCCACATTATGACTTCCTGCAGCCAGCCTTTGAAAGCAGCAACACCTCATTGTGTAGTTCTGGCTGACAAATAAGTTGTGCTTGAGTGAGTGCGGGACACAACATGAGAACACATACACAGAGCTGTGGAAGACTAATGACACCACACACTGTGACAACACACACATTAACACAAACACCCTGAATTGAATCACAGTCCAGGCATTTTACCCAAAAGTGTGGGTCAACCGCACATTAACTGCAACACAAACAAACTAAATGGATGTTGTGTTTTGAGTCAGTGTGTTCTGAATGAGAAAGCAAAAAAAGGAATTGTACGAAGGGAAAAAGTGATTTGTTTTCATATAACTCATTCAAAATCACAGGGCAATTGTACCAGGGACAACAAAACCACACTCTGTTGTGGGTGTTCAAAGTAACCTTACCAAAAAGGCTCAGGATTACAAAATTTAAACACTGAGTACATATACACATCACATACAAGTATGACATTTGCATGGGGGGCTGGTATGATTGCTCAAACTCACTGGAAGCTACAATGAAATTTGCAGAAATGTTGTGATAAATGGACAAAATTCAACAGGGATTCAAATCAACATCATCTATACAATCAACTATATTAGTAGACTTCTGCACAAGGCAACATAATTTCGCACTAATCCATATACATGTTGGCAGTGATTAAAACAAATTTAAAACAAAATTGTACTTTATTTAGATATCACTTAAAATAGCACATTACTTAGATTTACTTGACCCTGTACAAACTTGTTTTATTTTTTAGCGATGATCAAACAACAGAGACTAAAGTAAATTGTCATGTTTAATCTAGAGGGGAAATCTCTATACATTTCAGAAAATAGTGAAAAATATTCATCCCGGTTTTTCAAAGTCCTCAGTGATGTCTTTAAAATTTTGTCACTCTAAAACCAAAAGACATTCTGTTTAATATGATACTAAATAAAGAAAACCAGGAAGTCTTACTATTTGATAGGCTGAAAGGCCATTTTCTGCCATTTTTGCACTGATTATCAGAATAGTTTAAATCTTTTTTACCATTTGCCCATTTAAACGAGTGAGTCGCAAGATTTTCCAGCCCAATGTGGCATTTTAATTGTCCCGGGCAAGTGGGCAATCCTTGTTGTTGAGCCCTGGTTTCTGGCTGATGGTGGACAGCACTGAAACCTTTGTGTGGACATCAGACAAGGGGACATGCATAAATCAGGTTTTCACATGGGTGGCAATGGGAAGTTGTGGCATCACCATTTTCAGTGTTTTCAAATACTTCGATTTCTAAAGACTTTTGATATGTTACAAATGACATATTTATGAGACTAGAACAGTTGAAAGAGCTTCTGTTGCAATTTGTGTGGGGTCATGTTATATAAAGCCTGTATTATAATATTACTGTCCTATTATTGTATGACTTCTAGTAAATCAAACGCTGCACAGCTGATGCATCAGTTCGCAAGCACAAATTATACAAGGAGATATGCAGACACAACAACAACAGTGTTTACACTTTATCAACCCATCTAGCCACTTAATTTAAGTGAGATGTTACATCTTACGATAGGTTTTATGTGCTGTGACTTGAAGGGCTGGGTGGGGGGGTTGCAGAATATCCGGACAACACACTCTCCCTCACTCCCAGTCAGGCCCTATAATCAACACCCAGGCCCTGACTGGGGGGTCTCGCGGCCGTAACACTACTACAGCTATTTCTGGCCTGCGGAATGGGGGAGGGACGGAGGGAGGACGGAGAAAGGAGGAGAATAAGGGGAGGAGGAAGCGACTGGGGGGGGAGGAAGGAGTCGACTGTCCCTTAAGCTGCAGCTGGCTGCTGCAGTCCAGACAGGTTTTATGGTCATTGCCCTCGCGGCAGGCCACAACCCCCAACACCAAGGTTTCAGCTAATGGCACTCCCAGTCTGAGTGAAAGGGCAACTTGATTCTTGGTCCTTTTCCACACACGAAGAGGGAGTCATAAACAGGCATTTGGCCATTGAGCATTGACGGGTCTGTCTGCTTTGTGTGCATTTGTTTCCTTCCATTAGTGCCGAATCAATTAATCAATTAGCTGGTCAACAGAAAATTAACAATTTTGATCATCCATTATTTTTTTTAAGACATTTATCAAACACAAAATGCTGAAGATTTGCTTGTTTCTGTTTCTCAAATGTGAAGCTTTCATGACTTTCTATTTGTATTTTGTCTTGCTGGTCATACAAAAAAAAAAATCTAAGGATGTCATTTTCGGCTCAGGCAAATTTTGATGGGCAATTTCTGTCATTTTATAGACTAAACATTTAATCCATGAATCAAAAAATAAACCGAATTAATAATGAAGATAACTCATAATCTACACCCTATGCTCCTGACTGAAAAAGAAATTTATTTATTAGTCAAACCCATAATTCAGGTTTTCCCAAATAAATAATGTCATAAGTCACATTTTTAACTCTTCATGGCTTTTAAGTGCCACTAGATGGCAGACTTGAATTTGGAAATGGACCAGCTGACAGTCTCAGCTGACTACAACCATAGAAACCAAACCAGACAGGAAATATAGCCAGTCTAGTGGTGCACATTTCACACTTTTTTGTTGTTTTTATTTTACACAAACCACAGGGTCGACATGTATCTGTAAAGTATGAAATTTCTTGACTAATTTGTTAAAAAAAACAAGCTTATTAAATGTATCACAACAAAATCCAAATTCTGTGTTCATATGAAGCAGTGAAGCACAAAAGGGCTCCTGTTTGGTTACATAATAAAGGTAAAGAACGGCCCCTCAGTCCTCAATACCTGGCACCTGGCCTAGGCGACAAGCCTCGGAAATTGTGCGTCCACTACACGTCCTCACCTGCTCTGAATAGAGTGGCGGACTGAGCCTGGGTTTCCTGAAAACACACATTCCTATTTGGCGAGGTGAGGGAGACGTCTGAGAGGTGTGTGGGCTGAGAGGCTGCTCACCGCCTGGCATGGCAGCAGTGGCGGCGTGCTGAAACAGTCCAGATGGAAGTGATGGAATGGCATCGTGTGCCAGCTCGGCCCAGCCTCCGCCAACAGCACTAAAACAGTTTCCGTTGTGACACAACTAATCCCCATCACAGTGCCAGAGAGAGAAGCTAGCCCAGTCTGCCTCTTACCATCAGCCGTCCACCTCCAGGCGGTGGGCCAGATGCTGCCAGTAAAGGATATGAACAGACAGTTCCTCTGAGGGCCCAGAAATAACTCACTTTAGGTGGTCTGAGGCCGGCAGGACCACTCTGACTACAAACCTCAGCTCACAGCTTTACATTACAGCTGGTTTGAGCTAATCCTGGATTTACCATCCTCAAGAAAACATTCATTCAGGGACAAATCAATGTTTTTATCGCTGACAAGCAGGGTTACCCTAACTGTAACCAGGGTTGGGAGGGTTACTCTAAAAATACAATAACTAATGACTTGTTAAAAAAATGTAGTCAGTCACTTGATTACTTTGTTACTTTTTTCCATATATGGTGAAAGAATTTAGCCTAATACGGTGATTTTCAAACTGGGGTCCGGGGACCAAAAGCGGTCCTTGACTGGGTTGTAGGGGGTCATCAGCAAAAGGAGGGATATGATTAATTTTTATCACATTTTTTTGTAAGTTGGAAGAACAAAGAAAGAAATAGGGTTAGAAATTTTGATTGATTGTACTGACTTTATCTTCAACCCTAAAAATAAAAAAAAAAATACTCCGAGGCGATTCCGTAAGACAAAATACTCTTAAATTGGTGGTCCATGGTCTGGATTTGCATTAAAAATCTTTTATAATCCCTTGTTTAATATGTTTGTTGCCAGGTTTATTAATTATTTGTCCAGTCATACCCTCTACTGTTATGATTGAATACATGTTTAGATTAATAGATGTAATTATGTGCTATTAAATGTACTTTGTTTAGTATACTATTAGTATAACAGAGAATCTGACTCTGAATCTGACAGCCTACGGATGGTCTCGTTTACTGCTATAGGTCATATAGATACATCAGTAATAAATTGAAACTGCTTCATAACCAGTTAAAAACTCCTTGAGGTAGCTTTAAATTAGATGTTGAGTCATTGGGTGATGAGAGTGTTTTCATAGCTGAGGGCAAATAATGGCCAAATTTCCACCCAATGAAAGCTTTTTTTTCATTAGAGGCCAAGATGGTGAGCTGTGTTGTGAGATTGTTAAATGTCATTTGTAATATGTTCAAACTGCACATGGTAGTATGTCATTCTTTATCTTAAAATGTATTTTAAATTTTTAATCCTGCTAATAATCCATATTTTTCCTAATGTAGTAATCTGATTACATCTTTTTCTGTAACTGTAATGGAATACAGTTACCTTTTTATATCCTAATTATGTAACCCAGTTTCATGTAATCCATTACTCCCCAATTCTGACCGTACCTTGCTCAGGATGTAGATGGCATCTCCACGTTTGAAGGACAGCTCATCTGGGAAGTCCCCTGTACAGTCCCATAAACCCTGGTAGTAGTTGGGGTAGTCCGTACTCTTATCAACTGGATGGAAAAGGGGAAAGAAAATGATAACAGATGAGGTGCTTTAGTTTCTACTGAGTGTAATCACATTCAGTGTCCAGGTCCGACACAGCAGTGGCTGTTTGTGTGCAGGAAAACCAACAGGAGGCAGTGGAGAGCCTGAAATTGAGCTGGAGGCAGACAGCAGCTGTGAGCCAAGTTCATACTAACTACTAATTCTAAACAGTATGTCATGTAAAAAACACACTGGGAGAATGTGGTGCAGTACACACCACGACACTGAAATTTTAAACACAGTCTTTACTCTCCTGAATGTCTGTTGTTTGTTTTGTATATAATTTTGTTCTGAGTACAGTTTAGTTTAAGCTTAAAGAGGTACTGCACAAACTAATTGCTATGACTGTAATGTGATGAAACACATTAATGCGGGTGTTGATATTGACATTTCTTACTAAATTCATACAAATCAGCATTTCATGGATTGAAAATGCCTCAACATACCATCTACTTAATTTTTTAGAATCAGCCCAAAACCCTCCAAGGCCAATACTGACATAGAATCGACTGATGAGGGCTTATTTATATTATGAAATTTATACTATAAAAGCATGTTAACACCCTCTAAATTAGAGGTAGGTGGCCCACCTCACTGAGCAACTCCTGCTCATCCACCCCTCATTAAGTAGGTTTACTTTATTAGTACAAAACATAGCATCCCTTATGGCGATAAGGTTCTCCATTGGGTAGTTTCTGACATTTCAAAGACTACATGATTTAGCAAAAAAGAATCGTTGATCAATAATGCAAATAATTAACTGCTTCATTATAAAGTTGCAGTGTCTTGCTTTTCCACAGTGTATGGAAATGCATCACTTTCATTTAGCAAAAAGGTGTAAGAGGCTCGTAAGTATGTCATTGTTCGGTAAACATATATATATTTTAAATGTTTTTTACATGATATTTATGTTCTAACAATATTTAAGTTTATACAACAGTTAATGTACATTTAAAATAGCAGAATGTGGTTATGTCTCTCTTTCTATTATATTCTGTGTAAAGTGGGAGGATGTTGATAATGAGAGGTGGAGACAATGTAGTCAGTGGAGGTCCACGTAGATACAAGTTTCTGATGGTGTGATGGTAAGATCGTGTAATGAATATTTGCCCCATAAGGATGAATAGAGCATCAAGTTGGTAATGGACCAGGCTGTAAATTTGGATCACCTGCTGTGGCTCTGTAATTAATATTCAAATAAACCCTTGTTCAAGTTTCACTGCCTCGTATAATTGTGAATACATTGGGTTTTCACACACAAGTCAAAACAAGATACTCTGCAGACTTAACAGCTGAGGAACTTGGAGCATGTTAATACAGCCACCACTAAAAGCAACGTATAGTGGTTTTTGTTTTAGTAGTTGCAAAAAAACAGTAAATGATAAATATTACAATAACATATCCTGTATGCAATTAGTACATAGGACACAGATAGTTTCTTGGCAGTTAACATTTTCACCTCTCAGCCTATTTATTGATCTAAAGTGGGAACATTTCTTACTTTGTGGCCATTCAGGGTATGTTAATGATTCTGACATGTTTCCATAGATACAGCAGTTGGAGATAGATAGGAGGGTATTTCAGCACTTACAGAGCTTTTAATATATCACTTATTGTAAAAGGAAGTTGGTCTGAGAGTTATTTCCAGCATGTGTTAACTTTCAGTTGTGCATGTTCACAGAAACTTCCTCTCTGAATGTCACTTCTTCTTAACTGTCGCTCAGAGGGGTTGGGTTTGCTCACAGCCACACAAACAAACTATGCACGACAGAATGGCCACAGTATGCTCACATCTTCCATATATGACAAAATATACCACTTGTATCTATGCAGTCTTGAAACATTATGTGCTGTGTACCTGCAGCAGGAGTAGGAGTGGGAGCAACAGGAGGAAGAGGTTTGCTCGCTGGCTCCACCTTTGGAGGAGACTTCACAGAAGTGGCTGCATCTTCCTCTGGAGAGACAAGCCAAGATATTGATGAATGAATGTGCTATGAAATATTATTCTCTGTCTCTATCAAAGAGATGCATGCGATTGATCATGTTTTATAGGACAATATATACAGCATACACAGTCAACAAAAATATCCAATTTCCAATTTCAATTAAATTCAATTTATTTACACAGTGCCAAATCATAACCGTTATCTTAGGGCATTTTTTATACAGAGCAGGTCTAGGTCCTGCTATATACCAACCCAATAGTTTCCACCAAGAGCAAGCACTGTGGCAACTGTGGTGCGGAAAAAGTTCTTTTAACAGGCATAAACCTGAAGCAGATCCAGTCAAAACATAAATGAAACATTTTTGTTTTTGCTCCCATTTTGCATGAGTTGAAGTAAAAAATCTACGATTTCTTCGATGCACACAAAAGTTTTATTTCTCTCAAACTTTGCTGACAGATGAACACATGACAGAATCGGGTGGGTCATGACTTTGTCTTCCTTGGGTAAAACTTATAGCCTTCAGTTAAATAGCCATAGTTCAGTGCCTGACAAATGTCTCTTTTGAGATAAAACTGCACATTTTAGAGGGCCCTTTTATTGTAATCAGTCCAAGGCACCCTGTGCAATAATCATGCTGTTTAATCAGCATGTCTATATGCCACACCTGTCAGGTGGGTGGATTATCTTGGCAAAGGAGAAGTGCTCACCAACATCCATTTTAACACAGATTTTTTTAGATCAACTCATGCAAAATGGGAGCAGAAATAAAAGTGTTGGGTTTATATATATTTTTGAGATGAGAATATAGATTGTCACAGTGATAAAATATGTGGTCAGACCTGGGAGCTCTTCATAGATGTCTTCATCAATTGCTCCAACATCATCATACACTTCCTGTTCCTCCTCTTCATCTTCTGGGATGATACCTGACATATCTACAAGCAGGGGAGCATAGCATGTTTGACTAATGCAAACAAACAAAAACTCTTGATTTATGCGCAGACATACACACCAAATATTTGGTGACAGCATTTAGAGATTTTTGTTTTCATTCATGAAGAAAGAAATGTTGCTGCTTCTGACATTTTAGAGCATCATAATCATTTTTATGACTGAAAGAGTTCAAACCTCTCAAGACAAAGTCTATCTGTTTCACCCATTCCTCCGCCTCTTTCACTGATGACGCACAAAACTGTGATGAAAGAGAAGAGGCATGAAAACTGCAGTCAGAGCAATAATATATGCAGTTCTACATATATTAATTAACATAAACAAATAATACTGCATTTATGCATAGCAAAATGTTCCACACGGAAGAGCCCGAATGTTAGAAAGACTCATTTAGACTTTTTAAATATGCGTGT
Source organism: Lutjanus erythropterus (assembly GCF_056507025.1). Classification (NCBI taxonomy): domain Eukaryota; kingdom Metazoa; phylum Chordata; class Actinopteri; order Lutjaniformes; family Lutjanidae; genus Lutjanus; species Lutjanus erythropterus. Next base: position 21,479,278 of record NC_139325.1, on the reverse strand, counting down.
CAGGTTGACCTGTGGCAAAGGCAGCAGTGTCTAATGAATGAATAAGTTTTAAAAATAAAGATTTAATGAAGTGCATGTACACACATGGCTTTCCAAGTCTTAAACATGCCACATCTCAAGTGCTCATTTGTTTTCCAATTTAGGACGTACATTTCGAAGAGCAATGACTCAAAGCGTCACAGAAGAGACGAGCGTACCTGATAGATTCGCTTGTCTGGAGCCGAAATTTCAAAGCAACAGTCTTTCTTTGAGTCTTTCCGTAAGGTGTTGTTCATTTTGACGTTGTAGCCATCGATACTGAACTCCCCCTTCTGCTGCTTGTCTGGTTACAGGAAATTAAAACATCATCATTAATGGTTCAGATACAACAGCTACAGCGTCACTGTCAAAATCTGGGAAGCAAAAGCAGAATGTAAAATATTCATCCACCTAAATATCCTCAATCAGTATCTGATTCATATTTGAGTGGAAATCTGGTAGGAAATAAAATTACCTTTCTCACTGCCATAATAGTAGAAGATATTATGGCTTAGAGCACACCATCGCTTCTGCCACTCTGTGCCAAAAAAGCTGTGATCTGAGGAGGAAAAACAACAATAATTTCAGCGGAGAAGAGACAGATCATGTTCTGGTTTATTGTGAGGCCAAATTAGAGCTGTGTCCTGTATGTGTATTGCAAAAAAATGATAAAAATGCTGAAAAGTAAAATAATGAAAAACACTGTGAACTGTAATTGTAAACAGTTACACGGGTATTCTTTAACACCCTGTGAACTTCAACTGTCGAATGTGTTGGACCAGGTTGCATAAACCATTGCCAGAATCTCCACAGCTGTCCTCATTAGGAGACAGATCACACTTGTATTGACAGGCATTATTGATGTTTCAAGTACTGTTCTTTACCACTGAAAGAGCCAGAAAAAAAGGGTTTTGATGAGTGGTTGAAGTTAATGACAGAAATTGCCTCTTTTGAATTGTTAATTTTTATATTTTTTCAATGTTTTTATGTTTTATGGAAGTTTGGCCTAATTTTTTACTATGCATAAAGAAAGACAAATAAAATTATGTAACACTACCAAAAATTAAGATAATGCCACAGTATAAAGTCCACAGTATTATGTTATACGCGATATTAAAAAACTAAGAAAGATGATGACTTGATGTGGACAGTATTTTTGTTCATATGAAATGTATTTTTCTTTTCAACTTGTAGTGCTCCTGCTTTCCTACTTAAATAAAACAAAGTAAAATTAAATTAAAGACGCCAGCTATGACTTAAGCATGTGCAAAAAATTGGCATGAATTGTCTTTGGCAATGAGTGTTTGAATTATGTGTGTACAACTGCAAAACAAAAGCACTACAGCAGCTAGTAGCAGCCCTTAATATAAAATAAAAATAATAAAATAAAAAAAAATTACCACGTAATCACAATAGATATCATCACAGTCCAGTACAGTATTGAGACATCTTCTATGCTACTTCATTTATGCTTTGCTTATGTGGTATTTTAGATTATTTACATTTACATTAATTGACTTTCTGTAATGTATTATGCCGCATTATGATGAAAATCTTACCTTACATTTAAAGAAATTACAGAAAATGCCAAAAAAATGAATGTATGGTCTATAATCCTGTCTTTTCAGGACAATATGTGTCCTAAAATATGCTCTTATATAATCGCTTTTCCACCCAAAGTACAAGTAGGTATTTTTCAAGGAACAAAATGGTTTATACAGCCTGTTGTTGTCTGCGTTTCCAGGCCAGTCTCAATCCCCACAAAGATTAGGCAATTTAGTCTGCTGACATATGAAAAAGTGACTGCTGTTTTTCATGTTTGTGTGCAACTCTGTTGTATGCTTTCATCTGTAACTCCAAGTTGATGCGTCAAAGCACAATGAACAGAAAACAAGTTCCTCTAAAGGTTCCTGGTGAAAGTTCCTGCAAGTGGAAACACAGCATATGCATTGTTATTAGAAGAGCACCCACCCTTTCTGCGCTTCTCAAGGTATCCCGCTTTAAAGACCGATGTCAGGTCCTGAGCTGCCACAGGCGGGGACTGCTGGGTGCCTGGAAAAGAGATGAGGAACCCCAAGAAAGTTGATTCAATGTCCTCACTGACACCATCATCCTTTCAACGTGTTTTTAATATGTTAAAGTGAAAATTGCAAAATGCGTAAAAGTGAAAATGACATTTGTTTTTAAAATGTTGAACATAAACGGGCAGGTTTCTGACTAACTTTGCTATTATGTACTCATTTGATTGGTGTTTAAACAAGTAGTATAAGTCATGGTGGCTTCACAAAGCAATGTTTTTCATCCCTCTGTGGAAGAGATTCCTCTTGTAGTGTGCAACTTCAATGCAAATGTTCAACTGCTGTGTCAAAGTTGCTTTGTGTGAAAGAGCAGCCATAAAGCTGGGCAGCTGCTTACAGCCCATAAACCTCATACCCCTAATCACCATTTCACAAGGACTTCTCTGATACTCTATCATGAAAATGTAAATACAAAATCTTGCATACACTAGATTGCCATGATGGTGTATGGGGTTAAAGCTACTGTATATAGGGGAATGTTTTTTCTCAAACTGCAGCCATGGCAGTAATTTTCAGTCCCCAGACTGCGGCTGAGAGCAATAAAGCATGCTCTGGCTGTCAAAGGGGTGGAGTGAAAGCGGTGGTGGGAGTAGCAGTTGTGCCCCCAAATTGCTTCCCAAGTATGTTGCCAAGTTACAGTTGGAATGTCTCCCTCATTGTGCCACTCAAAGTCACTTTCTCCACTGAGCAGACCCAAAGATTTGTATATTTTCATGCCAAAGTGCAATTTTCAATACTTTAATCCACAGCTTGTTAGCAGTTAGCAAGTCAACTCTGGACGTCTGCTAAGTGGCTTGTGGCTTATACCTTCGCACGCCTCTTCATCCTTGTCTGTACGCTCTGACTGCAGTGACCCTCCGTCGTTGTTGCTGTCAACTTCCTCTTCATCGCCTGAGTCATCTCCACCTACTACAGAAAACAGTACAGTGTAGTAATGGTGCATGTCATGGTGTAAGACAGTAGTTTCCAACCTGTATAAATCTGTCGAGGTGTGAGCAGTTTATTTGAAGTTTTACAAGCTTGAGGGGATAAAAAATCATACAGTATTTAACTAGTAAAAAATAAATTACTAGAGGAAGGCCTGAAAAATAACAGCATATGTAGACATTTCTTATACATTGGTCATCATCATTGTGGGGGGATGATACATCTGAAGGGGTTAATCCTGAATAAAGCTGACTCATCTTTGACCCCTCAGATTCATGTCATGACCTCCTGTGAGGAGTCCTGACCATAGACATGCACAGAATACATAGAGTACATAGATGCTGCATTGACCACTTTAGACCATTATTGCAATAGATCAACATAGCCATGATATTGGTACAGTTAAGAATGGCCTGTGAACAAACACATGTAAACGAGCTGCATTTTTTTTCTGGATAAAAAGAACTATAATGTTTCTATTTTCCAACTGATTTCAGAAACTGATGTTATATTCCAATGGAGTACAAAACAAGGTTTCCACGTAGAACATGAAGCCTTGAATATAAAACCACTAACTAAATTTGGTTGACAAATGTAAACGTTAGTGCTTTTATCTAGAAAAATGGCAGCTCCCCTGGTTACTTGTATGTGTTTACAGGGCCATCTTGACCAGACCAAAATGGCGATGACGATGACGTACAGTCCAAAGGCCAATGCAGGCCCTTACATAGATGCCTGTGGTCCTGACCCCCAGGTTAGAAACCACTAGTTTAACAGATTTAAATATAACTTCAGAATATTTATAAGATTATAAAATAAGAGTAACACTCACTTTTGTCCTTGAAATCTTGTGGGAAACTGTTGGGAAGACAGTAAATGGCGTTAACCATCTTCACATTTTCAACATTAGTTTATAGGACCAGTGTGTAAGATTAAGTAGCATCTATCGGTGAGCTTGCAATTTGTCAACACCTCGCCTCACTCTCCCTTTCCAAGCATGTAGGAGAACCTACAGAGGCCACAAAAAGCACATAAGACTGATTCTAGAGCCAGTGTGTGGTTTGTTTCTTCTGGGCTACTGTAGAAACATGGCGGCCTTCATGGAAGAGGACCTTCGCCCACTGTAGATATAATTTTATATTTATTAAATATATTTTCTAGTGATTGTACAATATGAAAATATACTTTCAAATATTATATTCAATTTCTGCTATGTTCTGCAAAAAATATCCTCCTAAATCCACAGGTGGGAGGCTCAAGTCACATGACTTTGAGGACTTGAGACTTGCTTGACTAACATTCATAAAAGATGCAACTTGACTTTGACCTGGTATTCATAACTTGAGGCTATATTTAGACTTGAGACAGATAACTCAACTGAACTTTTTCTTTTAAGCATTTGCATTTTTTCAGATACTGATAAAAGTTAGGTTTGGTCTTTGTTTAGGGGTGATTTCTAGTGCAATGCACACAAACTTGCTGAACCTACATGGCAGACCAGCAGAAGGCAACACATGAGGCAGCTATCATGCAAGAAGCTAATACAAAAATGATCAAATCTGGATTCAAGAATTATGTCATCAATGAAGATAATAAAAGGAGGTCTGAAGCTCAAAAATCAGTGACACAACTACCACAACATCCAGCTCAGTATGTGACTACAAAAGTTAAAGGCACATGAATGTGACTTTTCAGCTTGGCTGGTCAAACATTAGCTAGAGAGCCAATGATGTAAGTCTAAGTTTTGTTTTCACTCTAGAGCCATTTAGAGATAAGACTATATTATGATTTCAGAGCCCCACTCTCTATTGTTGTTCATTTAGGAGGCTTGTTATTGATGCAACAAAATGTCAAATCTCAGTCTCATTTTTAAGGTGGAAGCAGTCTGCAAGAGTTTTCATTACAGTGGGAAGTGGGGTAGATCATCCATTTCACATGACCTGACTTGGGACTTCCTTAACTCGTAGGAAGGACTAGACTTTGCTCTTGATTCTCACTACAGTAACTTGAGACTTACTCCCATCTCTGCCTAAATCTTACACACTTGACCTTTAAGCAACATACAACCAACCTCCAAATAATTATTAAACAAACATACCTCAATTTGACCTCTTTGATCCGTTTGATAAAGGCTTCCCTCTTCTCCTTTGCCTTCTTGCTTAAATTTTCTCCTTTCAATCCATCGCAGAGGAAAGTTTCTAGATCTAAACAACAAATAACAGGTGAAACAGTCACACAATGACGACACTTAACTGAGTGTGGTGTTTTATTTGGCAGTCAGTCTGCTGGAGATCATCTTACATTTCAAAGCACAACAGCACCCAGATAACCCAGCAGTTTGCAGCTTTGACGTCAAACTGACCACGGTTTGATACTTCTCAGTGGGACTGAGCAGCATGAATGAAATAGCAGCAGCACTGTCTTGTGTTGACGATTTGTAACTGGATTGAAACTTTAGTCATCCATGTTGAGTCTGCGCTTCCTCTTTCAACAAAACGCTCTCTCAAAAGCTGGAGTTTGTGCAACAAGCCATAAAACAACCTGCGTGTAGAAACAGACAATACTGTCCCGATGTTTTTACCTGAAACGAGCGTGGTTAACTCCTCGGGAATGGGGCGCATTGTTGTGAGTTAGTTCCAGGCAGAGATGGACCGTCCAGCGGCTCAAACTTCCTCTGATACGGAAGCAGCAGCAGCGACTCGAGCACCGAGATACGGAAGTTATGTGCTAATTATTTATCACTGACCACACGGCCTGTTGTTCAACACCCGCACTGACGTTTATTGCTCCATCAGCTTTTGTGTGTGTGCATGTGTGTGTGTGTAGGTACATTTTTGACTGCTGCTGATGACGGGGAGTTGATGCTTTAATGGAGCAGCGGGTCTTTACAGACTAATAAAGTTAACGCCTGATCATATTTTTGATTGATTTCAGATAATATTTCTCTGGCACTTAAGTCTGACTGACTCAGTGGACACATTGGCGGTGTCTTTTTTTTTTTTTTTACAGTGATGCAAAAGCACTTTGAGTTTATGAATTATATCAACACTGTAAATCTAAACAGGCATCATTAATAGTTGAAAAGGCAATTAAATAAAACTGTTGTGGAGGAGGTTCCTGTGCCAGGTTTATGCATCTTTGAGCAACAGATGTTTCAAGGAGTCTGTTCTGCTGCAGTGGTTTATTCTTCTTCATTTAAATGTTGTCTGTGATACTATTTTAAAGGGACAGTACCCCAAAAGTAAAAAATACGTATTTTCCTCTGCCCTGTAGAGTTATTTATCCTTTTAATTTGTTTTGTTGTGAGTGGCCAAGTTTTGGAGATATAGACTGTAGAGATGTCTGTCTGCTTTTGAATACAATGAAACTTGATGGCACTTGTCTTGTGGTGCGCAAAGAATTGAACAGCAATGTCTCTTTCCAGAAATCATGACTACTCAAGACAGAGGGGGGACTTACCATTACGCCCCATAAAACATGACATAAAGTTGTTGGTAAAAAGTCTTTTTTTTTTTTTACTTTTTCTTTATGTATCCAAATTATGTCTTCTAAAAAAAAAGAAAAGAAAAAATGCTAAAATGGCATCAGAATGCTTAATTCTTCAGTGTCTCACAGCCTCCCCACTAACTTCGACTATTTAACTTACTGTGCATCTGCAGAAATTATTTAGGAAGGTAGTAGCCAACTCATGTATGTGAATGGCTGGGCATGGTGTTCAGACTGTTGTAAAATGAAGCAAAGCTACCTCAGCAGAGCTGAAAAAAAGAAGAAGCGGGAGGATAGTAAAGAGATTACCCACTCTAGCCACAGCCTGTTCACCCTGCCACCTGGCAAGAGATATAGAAGTATCCACTACCAGTTGACTACAGAACTAGAGTCTCTTTCCTGAGGCTGTATGAGTCCTCAGCTCATCCTCCACACTCCACCATAAATAAAAGTTTATTTTTATGACTTACTGTTTATTCAAGGATTGAAAATGGGGGAGAATAAGGAATGTGGAGGGCTCCTTGCCTATGTTTGCCTTAGGCCCCAAAATGACTAGAACCGCCCCTGATTCAAGATAATCCTTAGATCCTGTTGTGAGCACAGGATCTATTTTCTTTCTACAGAACTACACTCACCAACTGTGTCACCATGCAGACAGAAGCATGCATCTATTCATGAATAAGAGGCTTGTACTTGTGACAGTGCAGGATCATGGCACAAAATGCAGAGAGTCTGGGGGCATCCAAGACTTGATTGACACTTGAGCCCCCCTTAAAAACTTGACAGCTACCTTTAGAGAGTCTGCAAAAATCTTTTAAAAAAATGATTTGTCATTTGCAATTGTCACTAAAAATGTCTTCTAAAAACTAACTTTGTCCAGTATTCATTATTCAAATTGTAAAACATTATTCACAAATATAAAAACAGATAAATATTGTTGTGGTGTTTCCTTTTGTATTACCAGTGAATACCCGATAGTTTCTGGTGAGGCCTTCCTCCATGTGTGGAGCTGTTGCAAATTGTATGCAATCCAACTGCTGTGTAGTGTAGGAAACCTAATGTTACCCCTACCAACTTGAAAAGCAGTGGATTGTTTTTTCGGCTTCAACACAATGGTTACGCCTGGTTAATATTACGGACTCGGTACATATCAAGTTGGGAAAATAGGTCAAATACAAAGCAAAGTTCATTACTTGATGGGTATACCCAAGTCTATTACATTGCCTTGCATTAGCTTGTATTCATATTGAGTCCATGTAGGCTAAGACTTCAGCATAACCTGAGAGCAAAAGGTAGAGGGGACCCTCTGACTGGTGCTGGGTATTTTGCCCACTACATTAAAAGGCATCCTCCTTTGCTGAGCTGTAACCTAACCTAAAGCTGTAGCCTAAAATATGTATTTTTGATTAACTATTTTTCAGTTTTACATTATATCTGATGCAACCAATTAACCAGTACTGTTAAGAGTAAGCACAAAAATCCTTCACTTCTTACATGAAATGAAACCTGTGTCTTCTTCGGTGACATATTGTTTATAAAGGTGTCAGTCATTCATTAGTCATCTTTTGACAGGCAGAATCAGCCAGTCCAGGTTGAAAGACTGAGCCTTTGAACTGTAGAGTCTGTTGTTGTGGAGAAGTGAGACAGAAATGTCAGTGCAGCTCTGGAGGGGCTGTGTGAAGAGCTTCAGCTTCTACTTTAGCTGCAGGTGGTGGATGGTATTTGTCAGTGCTGCTGCCAGACAGACTTCTACTTCAGTTTCAGTCCAGCAGCCTTGGGACAACTAACATCCATTCAGTGTACTTGTATATCCTGGTCTTTCTTATTAGTCCAAAACAGTGTGCTTGATACTATATGACAGCATTTACAGCCTGCAGAGATGTATTTTTCAATACTTTTCCTTTATATCTTTGATCAGGCTCATATCAATATTACATCAATATTGTAACTACACTAGATATTGCATCTTTGAAACATGGTAAGACATAAGTGTTATCTTTTCCTGGTTTTAAAGGCTGCATTACAGCAAAGTGATGTAATTTTCTGAACTTACCAGACTGTTCTAGCTGTTGTATTATTTGCCTTTAACCAATTAGTCATTATATCCACATTACTCATGATTAGTTTTCAAAAATCACATTGACTTAGTTAATATTTTGAGAAAGTCAGTGGCCACTCCTACATTATTGTTGCTATATCAATATTGAGGTATGGTAATATTTGATTTTGTTTATATCCCCCAGCTTTATGTTTGAAGCTACAACAAACTTTCCACCACCATAACAACAAAATAAGATGGCAAAAATAAAAGTATGTAAAAAAAAAATTCTACTTTTTAACTGGCTAACGTCCTGTTCACTCATTCACTTTGCCTGTGACGATGTAAACGCAGACTTGTTTCATCTGATTTCAAGTAGACTGCGACCCAGTGGCAAATACCAAGAATAATTTTATGGAAATAGCCAATTTTCTTGCAGATTTTCTTGTTAACTTATGTAGATCATGAACATGTTCTTTATTGTATGCTTATTCTTTTTTGTTTATTTGTTTTGTTCTGATTACTTGCCCTGTTCATTTTTGCTGCAGCAGTAATGTTATTTTTTAGGGGAGGACTCTGAATAATTATGATGTGTATTTATATTGTGCAAATAAACAAAATTAAACATCGGTATTAAACAGAGACTGTTTCATAACCATTTAAAAACTCCTTGTATTAGCTTTAAGTGTTAAATGTGATGGATTTGTATTCGAATCATATTAATAAAAGAAGCACCAGACCTTTAGATCTTTCTGTGATTGTCATTTAATCATGTTCATCACTTCTTTATGCAAAAAGAAAGATCAGATCATATTCTACTTTTCCATGGTTGTTTCTGCAGATATTTCTTGATGTCACTTCCTGCTCAGCTCATCTGAGTAGCCAATAAATTCTTTATGAGCCTCAAACGCTCTGTGGTCATTCAAAACCTGACCCCCTCCTGACCTGGCAGCAGTTCCTCCCAGTTTGGAGAGGAGAGGAGAGCCAACCTGACCTTTGACCTTTCACCCGTGTGTGTGTGTGTGTGTGTGTGTGTGTGTGTGTGTGTGTGTGTGTGTGTGTGTGTGTGTGTGTGTGTAAAAGGAGGGAGAGATCTGCTGGAACGGTGTTGTATCTAGTTTCCCATAAACTTCATCTGTCATCTCGCCCTGTGATTGGCTCTTTCCCCTTGTCTATAATCCACTCACTGCATGTTAACCAAGATTTATTGCTCAAAATCACCAAACTCTCCATAATAAAGAAATTATAATCAGTAGGGATGGGTATTAAGAACTGGTACCAGTTCCTTACTGGTCAGTACTGAAATAATAATAACAGTAAGCTCCTGAACAAACATCTTACCTATCAGTATTTATGTAATGCTGCATAAACAGCTGATTAATGAAAATGCAGCTAAATGCAGTAACTCAGAAAACAATGTTACTTGTTACTTCTGCCAAAAAAGTAACAGTGAAATAACTTTTTCTGAATTTGAATTTGAATTTTCTGATTTTTTTTTCATATCTTTTTGTGTATGTCTTTAATTATAACACCAAATTATAGCAAATACTATGGATAAGAGTATCAGTAACTAGTATCCGTATCAGTATTGGTATCAATAAAATCTGAAGGATACCAATCCCTAATCAAGTACATTAGTCTGATTATGTCACTTCTTTGTGAATAAATATTCATATCGCAGTTGCCAAGATCAAACCTGTGAAGGTAGAGCATGATATATTTTTTATTTTGTGCTCATTAAAACAAACTAGAATATGCTGAGGAATAAGTGGCCTGACATCTTATAAATAATAAACTATCAGGAGAGAGTGTGTATTTGTGGTTAGCCTAGCCTGTACTGTAGACACTGACATGCTGACACAGTGTGGTCTCAGTATTCAAAATGAGTTCAGTGGCTTCTGCACTAAATCAAATCTGACTGCCTCTCTGCCTCCTGGGCTTTCAGTAATTTTCCTACTTAGTTCGTGTTTTCAAAATGATCACAATTAGCCACCACTTAATATAACATATCTCAGCAGGAAAAGCAGTTTACAAAATCACCTCATTCCTTTTTATTCTTGTTATTATTGCTTTGAGCCCGACCGCACAATCCCGAGAGCAGCACGACGACTACAGACACACAGAGCCTGTAAATGAATCCTTTAGCCTGCAGACTCTGGTCAGAATAATTGATCACTGCAGTGTGACTGTTAATCGTGTGATTCCTGGAACAATCTTTGACTTTCCATAAATAATTTTCTATAAATATTTTACTAGGATCCTAATAAAATAAAATAAAATAAAATAAAAAACAGCAGCTTCGGCTGTTAGATTGGGCCAGACGCCTCTCTATCGAGCCGAGGTTCAACTGGTCGGTGTGAAGAATTCCTGTAAATAGGACGGGATTCGTTTTGTCCGGATTAACATCAATTTTCCTTCTTAAAAATGACAGAAATAAATACAACCTATTTGCTTCATATCTGACCATGGTCCAGGGTCTAATTTTACAAAAACATATTCAATTATAATCTGCACCAGTTTGGACAAAGTTTCTCGGCTTCTTTGAATTAAACTTAAATAACCTTAATTTTTTATTTTTTATTTTTTATTTTTTTAACAAGCACAAAAACTTAAGGCGTGATTCTTAACTCAAAAAGATTGTATTACATTGCGGATCGGGCTATAAACAAGCACCCTCAGTGCTGTGAGTTTTATAGGCAATAAAATTTAATTAGAGAGCCAAGAAAAGTCATTGCTTTTGGCCTGGGACTCCTCGCAGGCAATTCTCACTGCAGATTTCTTCTTTTTCTGGGGTTTAAGCACGAAGAGGCAATGAATCACCTATTTTTTCAGAATTTTTTTCTGGTTAGATAAATCACGGAGGGCTACAGCAGACCCATGGTCGGAAAAATCTTTCAAATACACCTATTAAAATTTTAAAAACTGGGATTCATATACATGCAGTTTATATTTATTTTAGTTGCATTTAATTTGTATTTCTTGTTCGCTGCATTTTTTGTGTGTGTGTGGAAGTTTGAGGTTATAAAATCAATAGTAATTATTAACTTAGACCATAATTCAGAAAATATCCTGTGGCAAGTATTTTCTATTCCCCTTATTTAAATACTGCCAGAAACTGTTCAGCGTTATGAATTATACATGAACGTAATTCATTTCTTTTATACTCTTACATGTACTCGTGTATATTACTAAAATCTATGAGCTCTCCAAACTTTCTTCTGGTGAAATAAGACAAAATGGCGCTGCTGATTCCAATCAATGTAAAGTTTTATTTCAAGAAAAATATTCTGCTCAGTTATAGTCGAAATCCATATAAAAATAAACTGTGTAACATCACCTCTCGCAGCCTCAATGTTTTGCTGATTTTGCATTAACTTACCTCATTTGTGAGAACTATTAATCCCCCCTCAACGCTACAAATGAGTATATAAACTGAACACAAGTGTCTGGATTAAAATAAAACATATTGAAATATGTTTCAGTAGCTCAAGTTTTGCAGGTCGATTGTTGTGAGTGTCTCTGAGAAAAGGTCAAACGTTTCGGAGGATAAAGGCAGAGGACTCTCTGTAGAATCTGACAAACTTGGTGAGAAAGAGGAGGAGGAGGAGAAAACGGGGAAATCCTGCAAAGAAACGTCCAGGCCGGGGGAAGAATCATCATTGTCCGGGCCTATTGTTGACACGCAGATAGGGTGAACAGTGGGAGCTGCGTTTGGAAAATGTTTCAGATTTTTCTCATTGCTGTTCAAAGGGCTTTGGTTCTCCCCATTGTGCTGTGAAGTCAAGGTATTCTGGTGGAAATACCTCTCTCTCTCCAGGACGCTTCTGTCCACAGCCGCCTCCTCCACCTCCTGCTCGAACTCGTCCTCCGGCAGACACGCGTATTTCCCCTCGCTGTCCCGGTTCTCCTTGCTGTGGGTCTGCCTCTTGTGCTTCATCCTCCTGTTCTGAAACCACACCTTCACCTGCTTCTCTGTTAAATCCAGCAAAGCGGCTATCTCCACCCGCCTTGGTCTGCACAGGTACTTGTTAAAATGAAACTCCTTCTCCAGCTCCAGGAGTTGGGTGTTGGTGTACGCAGTCCTCAGCCTCCGGGATGCTCCTGCACCGCCAACATCTGGAGCCTCTGGTGAACCTAAAATGTAAATAAATAACCCAAAGATTATTTTTCAGGCAGTGAAAATAAAACAGCATCAGTTGTGAGTGTGTGGTGTAAATAAGGTCTATGAGGGGGGAACTTGTGGCGAGTAAAGGAGCGAGACTGGGAAGATTTATGGGCCCCAGGCAGAATATGATGGGTCTGCGTGGACAGGACAGGACGGAGGGTGAAGATTAATGAACATGCCAGCTGCTGGCCCGTGTAAGAATCATCTATCACTCTCCATTACTGTCAAACATTAACACTCTTACACTGCATCACAAGTCAGTGCGTTACTTGATGAGATTAAGCATGCTTAAATCAAAATCCTATACGGGCTTAAAGCCGGGACGCCCACGCTGCACATGCAAAGGCCCGGGATGCAGCTCCTCGCAGAGGGGAAATCCTCAGACAATGAGGAGCCTTTTGCATGGAGGTTATTAATCATCATGTCTTGCCTTGGGGGGAGAAGTAGAGTGGAGAAGAGTCAGTCGTTGTCGCAGAAGCAGCAGAGGCAGAAGAAGCAGCAGTCTGGCTCTTCTTGATGCTTTTCTTCTCCTTCATCCACGGGTACTCCGGGGGTAAAGATGCAGCCTGCAGCGGGCTGCAGCCTCTCACAGCCGCCGGCTGTTTGGAGCGGCTGTGGCGTGGGTGGACGCCCGGGCTCAGGCCGGGGATGGTCTGCTCAAAAGGAGGAGGAATCAGTGTCGACTGTGAAAGCGCCGAGCTCTTGATTGATGAACTTTGAAATGCATCACCGACAGGGTTAGTGAGAGATGTCAGGCACTCAGCGAGCGACGGCTGGCTGTTGATAAAACCACTTTCTCGCCCAAATTCGTAATTCATCTCCTCCTTTTTCTTGTCTCGAAAGCTCGCTAATTTTAAATTAATTCGGATTATTTAATTTTAGATTCAGTTTATTTTCATAAACTACTAAACTGGATATAGTCGTATATGGAGACCTCTATGCCATAAACTATTGCTTTCATGAGGACATGGTTGGAATTAGACCGTGCTGCTTGTCACATGATTTCATCTGCCCAATGACAATTTGGGGTTTTTATCAAAAGAAGCCACTGTCCCCTGTGATTGATCGAGAAAGTCGGAGGGGTAACGCCTCATTCCGGGGGTAGGGGTTGCTTTATTTACACATTTTTGGGGTCAGTTTGTTCACCACTAGCCCCCCCACCTCCCGAAAATGCACCCAAACGTGCCTCCTTTGCGCGTCCACGCAGTCTGCTGTGCGGGTACGCGTGTGTGAGTCGTGGTACTACAGCTGTACATGTGTAGTGTGTGTTTATATGTCCTGTGTGCGTTTATCTCCACAAATCATTTCAGCAGCAGTCACATTTGTGTCTCGTAATAACGCAACGACGCCCACAGTCGTTATCAGCGCCAAGGCGTTAATCTTGAGACTTTCATGAGAGGTTTGCCTGGAGAGGAAAGAAAGCTGCACCAGACGTCCAACAACATGTCCACCCCTCCCCCAACACACACCACACACACCACAGGAGAGAGAGGGAAACAGATGAATTAGTTTTTAATGGATTTCAATGTGATTTCATGTGAGTTCATCACATTTCGACACAATTTGATCTTAGGCTGACCCAAACATTACATTATTATAGCTATCTTCATCACTGAAGACTTCATGATATGATAAGATTGAACTTTATTGATGTCGAATGAAATTCTTGTGCCAGAGACTGTTCAAAAATTACAGTAGCATAAGAAGAAAAAAAAGAATAAATATAAAGTATATAGAGAGCATTTTTAAAAGTCCCTATAATAACAATAAAAGTGATTAGTAATTAATTAGTAAAATAGATTAAGTAAAATAAACTAGAATAAACTAAAATAGAAAAAAGTAATAGTGACAATGATGCTGAAAGTAACACTGACAGTGATATTTAAAAATAAATAAATAAATAAATTGACTAAAAACAATATTTTTGTCAATATAATAAAGTAGTTGGGTTATTTAACAAGCATTTGTCACCGTTTTACAGTTTACAGCTCCGTACCCTTTCATCCCATTTCATTTATTTTATTTCACCTGTAGGGACAGTGTTGACCCAAGCCATCATCCTCATGCACTTTAGCATTATTGGTCCTAACATAGTGCAGTAGAGTACAAAAATGATTTGCCACTGTAGTGTGAAGCAGAGGAAAGGTGGGGATCTGATGGCTGTTTATTGCTCAGGCTCTAAACAAAGAGCCCTGGTAGCCTGTGTGTGATCAATCTTTCTCGCCAAAAGGTCTGACAGCTCCCTGCCCTAAGAACACATTTAAACCATCTAACACTCCCTTAGATCATATATGGCCAGGAAGAGGACAGACACTCTCTGGGTACATGGGCTATAGGAGAAAATTTCAGTTTAGAAATGTGGCGATTTCTTTAGGAAGGACAGTCTGGATGAGACGCACGGCCATTACGCACAAAGCTTCTTTGCTTACGCGGTCGATAATAAATCAGAAATCAATCTAGAGACGTTTTTCGTTTGCCAAGAGGACTATACAAAATACAGAGGAGAGGAATGGACTTGGTTAGTGGTTTAGAAACGAACGGAGCAGCTCTGTCATAGGATCAATTGTTTGCTGAGGTGAGTGGGTGTTGGCATTCAGCAGAAATCCCATTCAGTCTCATACCTTTCTCTCTGCAGATACCCAAGAGCAAGTCTTTATCAGCCCTGTTCGGTTTCTAAAATAATTCAGTTTTAACATACGTGCTTAAAATGTTTGATTTAATTGCATTCAACATGCATTGTTGATTAATCTTTATTTAATGTTGCTTTTAACTGCTATAATGGAGGATGGAGGCTACCCTGAATTTAAGCTGGATCTCGAGAACAAAAAATGTGTCAATATAACCTTAAATATTATAATATAATAAGTGACTTAGAAATAATTAAATTAAATTTATATTTAACCGAATTCTATCTGTGTGCCAAGTTTTTTTGGTTTCTGCAAATCACTGTCTAAACTAACTGCACAAATTTAGCATTTCTTCTGATTAGAATTTACAGATAAATTGTGGTTTATATAAACCATAATTTATCTGTAAATTCTGTCTGTATTACAGACGGAATCAGCCTAACCAGAGCGCAAAGATTTAAATTGACACAGGTGTAGAAACAGAACAATGAAGAGAACAAAGAACAAATAAAACTCTAAAATATTCGATGTAATATAACCTGGATATTTCATGCTGAGACTTGCTCATATTGAACAGTTTATATTGCTGCTAAATTCTGATTTATGTCTGCTGTTCTTGTTGGGAGACATAAAAACATAAAGCCACATTTTTGCTGCTTGTTTTGAACGAATGCAGACAGGAGACGGTGTCTGGATGAGCTGTGAGCAGGAGCGGCTCGTTTCCCGTCTGTTCCGACCGAGACAACAAGAGACATCTGGGAGGCAAGCAGGCCAAACATGCGACTACTGACCGGCCAATTGTTTTCAAGAAAAAATATTTTGATGATGAACTTACTGTGGAAATATTTTTCATTTATGGTAAGTACGATGCAAATATTTAACCAGACTAAAATAAATAAATAATTTAAAAATGTCCAAATGTGTGTGTTTTTGTTTTTCAGTGTGTAAAAGATGGCAATGGCTGCTTTTAAGGTAAAATGTATGCAATGACACGTTTATTATACATGTATTAAACATTTTTCATACTCAATTTGAACTGCTATTTGTTTAAATGATTGAAAGTGTTTATAATAGTGTTTATTGCATGTTGTTTCCGTGATTAACGCTGTATTATATCATATATCACACCATATTCTGTCTGTGGGAGGAAAAACTGGGGGAAAAAAACAGAGGTACATTCAGGCCGTGTAGTCCTTCTGGAAAACACATTTAGCTTCGAGCCCCCTTGTGTGTGTGTGTCTGTGTGTGTGTGTCTATGTGTCTGTGTGTGTGTCCTGGAAACAAAGCAGTGCTCACAACGACAGGATTTATACATTACAGTTTTATTTATGGAGCCCCCTGGATTCATGAGAAGATTTGACAGATACTTCAGGCACGTTAAAGGGCCGCAAATCAAACTGGTTTGCACGTCGATCATGTGCAGAAATATCACGATAACAACACCGATATGGAAATCCTAGGCCATTTTATGTCTCTCGGAAAATAAAGGAAGAAAAAAGAATGAAAAATCTCGGATCACAGCAGAGAAATAAAAGAATACGACCAAGATGCACGACCCACCTTTAAAACACAAGCAGTTTGTCTGTCAGTTCTCTGCCTCTGATTCAGTGTCCTTGCTCTGTTTTCCTGTAAAAGCAAAGATGTGTATTAACGTGGTTTTAGGAAAAATGTGAAGCAGCATAGTTTTAAAATGATGTGAGGTTGATTTAAATAAAAGAAGAAACAAGGGACATGCTCAAGTGGCTACTGAAAGAGCGTCTCTAGAGCAAACTATTTACCTAAAAAACTGCATTCATCTACACCGTAAAAATTAAGTATTTGTTTTAACTTAAAATTGATGATTGAAAACAAATCAACATTTGTAGTCAATTGAACTTGATACTAATTCACTTGCACTTTTTCAGTAAGCTTAAGATATTAATTTGAACCAACAACTCCTGATCACAGTGATGAACATTACAGACAAATTCGATTTCATTTCCCTTTTTTTTTTTCGGTTTGAAAAATCAGCTCTTCTTTTCACACAAAGACATTAACTGCTCCTGTTTGGAGTTACTTTGTTCCAGGGTTGGCACAAAGACAATGTGTGAAACTGATCCCAGTGAATTTATTAAATTTCAAATGTTCAAAAGTTCAACACTAACCGTCATTATTGTTCACAGTGTTTTCATTATTATGAAAACAAACAACCATGACTTATCTTAAAGCGTGTTACAGATGTACAGGAAGTTTTCACCATATATGTTTTCTTCAAAATATAAAAAAAGGTCTCTGGAGAGTTTCAACTCTCACAATGCATGCTGGGGATTCTGTCTGTATGCTGATCATGTTTCTTTTGAAACTTAATTCAAGAGTTGCTTTAACACTGTGTGGCCCATTCATTCAACTCATTATTTCAAGTCTAAAAACTTCAAGGTAGAAGAACTCATGTTTATAAGTTCTCAGGTGTTCTAAAAAGAAATATTAGATTTTTAATGAATACTAGAAAGTTTAATTAACACAAATAAATAAAATGCCAATGTAAAGGTAGAATCATTAAGACTTCATCAGGACTTCAAATACCAACATTTTTGGGTTGGTAAAGCATCAGCAAAATACTCAGATAAATAAAGGTAAAGAGCAGGGTGTCTGCAGATACAGCCACCACCACACATTTCTAATGGGTCATAAGTGATGATTGAAAGGGTCTATGTTTATGAGTCTATACAGTGTTTCTGTTTATTTGTTTGTTTCTTTTTAGGAAAATGTTTCATATTATGCCTATTATAAGAATTCAATGTATGATTTGTTTGCAGTGTGAGGTGTTATCAGTAGCTCAAGAATCTGCAGAAATCTACAGAAATATTTTGGCCGATCTAAGAACACACACGTCACAGAAGTAACCTCACTATCCACATACAAAACAACAGACTATTGGCAGTGAGGATAAGTGGGTGAAACTGACCCCCATGTGCTCATGACTCTACTCCCCTGAACTTCTCCTCCAGAGTTCACTCATGGCCTCCTCTGTCACCGCTGGTGTCATGAGGCTTGATGTATAGGGGTCATGAGAGGTCCCGCCACAAACAACATCCAAGCAACTTTCTGTTTTCCTGCAGCATGGCTCCTCAAATGGCTGTTTGCATGGAAGATATTCATCCAGACATGCATGGGGATCAGGGAGGAATGTCATCTACACACAACACTGTTCTCTAATGACCGAAGGTTTGTACAGTGTTATGTCACTCTCTTATCGTGTTTTTGAAAAATGGGGACATCAGTTGGCCGCAATATCTTTACAGCAGTTTTTCTTAAAAGGAATAAGAGACTTAATGAGCTACATGTGGATGACCTTTGAGGGTGGGAATGGGGGGGGTGGGGGGGTGGAGGAGGAGGAGGTAGGTTGAGGGAAACCAGGAAGGGAGGGAAGATTTAAACATTAGGGTATCTCTCACTTTTTAGGACCTCAAGTTCATCACTCAGTTGGGGTCCAGTGAGGTCCGATCCAGCTCCTAGAAGAAGTGAAGTGGTGCTATAACTGTGTGTGTGTGTGTGTGTGTGTGTGTGTGTGTGTGTGTGTGTGTGTGTGTGTGTGTGTGTGTGTATGTGGTCATTATGTCACCTCAGTCATAATCAGCAGTGCATTTCATGTAGCCTATGTGCTCTAACTGGTTGTCTTGGCTACAGATACACATATATGGGTGTCAAATGTAGGGTCCGTGGGCCAGAAACGGCTCACTAAAGTGTCTAATTCAGCCCACTGGATGACTTTACAAAGTATAAAATGTGGCAGAGCAGTCATTAATTCCAGACCAGAATATTGAGCATTGTGAAAATACTGTTAATGAGCAGCTTAAGTATCAGACTCCTATCTTAAAGGACCAATGTGTAGGATTTAGTGGCATCTAGCGGTGAGCTTGAAGATTGCAAACACTTCACCTTACTCTCACTTTCCAGATGTGCGGGAGAATCTATGTTGGTAGCTAACTTGCAAAAAACGAGAAAGGCCCTATCTAGAGCCAGCGTTTGGTTTGTCCATTCAGGGCTACTGTAGAAACATGGCAGTCCAACATGGCAGCCTCCATGGAAGAGGACCTGCAGTCTATGTACACTAGTGGATTCAGTGGTGCAGCAAGGGGCAGTTGGCCCCCTGGTGCCCACATGTTCTAAAAAAAAAGACAAAGTGCCATCTTGGACACCCCTGTATGGTAGATAAAACATGATAAAATGCCCTCTGGGATGCCTTTACCATGGACAAAATGTGATGAAGTGCCCTCTGAGGTGCCCTTCCAGAAAATTTCATAAAGTACAATATAGTCTGCCCTATATACTAAAAATGTATTTGGCCTTTACATGCCATTAAACAGTTAACTATTACTATTGTTTTTGTTACAGAGTTGTAGTTGTTGTACAATAAAACATATTTAATCTAAACTAGGAATTGGAACATTTTCCCCTGAAATGCATAATGATTTTTGCCACACTGGTGCCTCATCACGTACAGCTGGTGCCCTATTTATTCCTTTTGCCCCTGACCGTCAGACAGCCTGTGTGACAGCGCTGACCATGTAGATAGCAGCATTACTGCACGGGAGTGGAGATGTCTGGAAGAACAAAATGATTTCTGGATGTCAAGACATTGTTTGAGTTATATATAGGTAAAATACTATATTGTTGTTTAGTTCAAAAATACATACACTTTTGTGCGTTTGTAGCTCCACTATGATCTGTAGATTGTAATGCAGAGGTTCCCAAACAGTTTCATACCAAGGATCCCCACAATAAATGTAATCAGACTATGGACCCTCAATCTGAGAATATCTTGTTTTATGGAGTCCCTTCTGAGGATTTTCTTTTTATTCCTAGGTTTGATGATAACAAACTCTTCATAATCAGATTTGAATCACTATAAGTTACAATCAAAAAGGCCAACCCCATTTCTTTCCTTGTTCCAGCTTCCAAAAAATGTAACAAAAGTTAAATGTAGGCTTTTCCTCCTTTTTCTGGGGACCCCCTACAACCCACTCAGGGCCCTTTGTTAGTCCCTGGACCCCAGTTTGAAAACTACTGTAGTAATGGACATGTAATGACAGCAGACTGACTAAATGTGGAAAAACTGAAACATTGTTGAAATTGCACTTATTTTCCTTAAGACATATCAGGCTGTTCATCATCTGTTTTGTAAATTTAAGGTTCACTGAATGTAGAGTGTATTTGCATTTCTTAAAAGGGAAAGTTTTGCTGGTGTTGTTACTATGCAGTGGTTTTACTGGTGTGGCCTACTTAAGATCGAACTGAGCTGCATGTGGCCCATGAACTCAAAAGAGTTTGACACCTCTGTTCTAAACTATCCAAAAGCACAAGGTGGAGTCATTTGATGAACTATGCTGTGCTCCTCTCTCCGATTCTGCAATAAAAAGTAAAGGAACCCCTGGCCAAACAGAACTCCACTTTAATTAAATACGAATTTTTAATGAGCAATTTATGCCATAGATGACGATAAAATGAAACAGAACACGCAGCAGGATTAGATGATTTACGAGAAAAACGACACCACTGGTACAGGTTTGTAATAAATGGGGAGTGGTCCTGGTGTACCGTGAACGCATCACCCAGTTTGAACATTGTTCTCCTTCAGACGAGCCGCTGCCTCCACCTGCTGGTGGTCAGAGCGCAGCGACACTCAGCTCAGCACGGAGCACAGACACCATCATCAGGGTGGTGATGCTTTTTGTTACTTTAAGTTTTGTGGTGTTTTTGTTTCTTTCTTTATGTGTTTTGTTTTGTTCTTAACTTTGCCGTTTTATTTTTAATGGTGTCATTTTCTACTTCTTCACGAAATACAGTGATGGAATCCATGTTTTGGGATTTTTTTTCAGCGTGTGAAACATGTTATTGTGTGAGTGCGGTTCTGTTGCTGCGACAAAACAACAAACGGCTGTTTCTGCACTGAGACAGTCTAATTGTTGGTAGACAGTCGTAAAGTAATTAGACGTTTAAAAACAGACCCATCTGTAGTATACTGCCATACCCTACACCTCTCCTGTGTGTGTGTGTGTGTGTGTGTGTGTGTGTGTGTGTGTGTGTATCTTACAACAATATCACATATTTGACTGTTTGCCCGAGCCTCATTATAGAAATGCTGCTTTACTGCTGTCACTGAGCCTCTACATGCTTTGCTGTTTTCGCACCTTATAAACAGTTTGAGGCTGTGATTGTGGTTTATTACACGAGGGCATCTAGTTTGTAGGGCGTTCACAAGCCGAAAATGACCTACAAAGTTATTCATATGTGCACTTGTTATGATTCTGACAATAATTAAATGCAAACCAATCTATAAATGCTTAAAAATGTTTCGCCATTGTCTTAATTTGCTGTGGCGTTTTTGTGACTTGTTTTTTTTTAAATAATTGTTACATCGCTCTTTGATGTAGGCAATCCATGTAGAAGATTTTATTTTAGCTATTTAATCAAATCATCCAAGTATATCTAAAGATAATTCAAGTTATTCTGGCCTATTTTAGTATTCAATATTTGGTTAAATAGGATGCCTCGACTTTTGAAAATAAGAAAGTTACTAAAAAGAAAATCAAATAGATCCCTTTCTCATTTCGACAATATTATTGTACTACGTAAATATTATAATTACACACACAACTCCATGGGAAGAATAGAAATCTGGAGAGGCCTTGGGAAGTTTTTGTTTTGTGTGTGTGTGTGTGTGTGTGTGTGTGTGTGTGTGTGTGTGTGTGTGTGTGTGTGTGTGTGTGTGTGTGTGGTTTATTTTGGTTGTTTGCGCCATAAAGCGCAAGCAGACTCGGGCCTAGTAAAGGTTTGTTTTGTTTTGATTTGTTTTGTTTTGTTTTTTTTCCTGAAATAAATACAGGTTTTCAGGTCAAAAATAATTTTCAATGATAAAAGTAAAAATTCTAATGTTATTGAAATAGTTTTGAAATGTTTATGATTAACAGGACAGTAAATTAACTAAGTTGTAGTGTGTCTCTTTAATTTATCGTTTATATTTTGTTAAAATATGTTACAAATGCGCGAAAAGGCAAAAATAGCAGCAAATTAATAAGACATAATTATTGTCTAATGTGCTATACAAACTACTCTTTATTTTGGATGGAACGACGAGGTATTTAAAGTGTGCACAGTGTTTTCACAAATGGATCAAAACCTAACGGTTAAAAAAAACATCTAGATTGCAAAAAACAATAAGTTAAACAATGCAAATAGGTAGCTGACAGACATTCAGGTAGTCAAGGATCATTTCATGCAGTTAACAAATGTGTAGTTCACTATTTCTGTGCGCAAAATTACAACACATCTAAGTTCTGACGAGACACTGTCCTCTCACAAACATCAAAAACTGGATATCATATTAAAAAAAGAAAAACATCCAGCATCAATTTTAACAGCACAAACTTTACATCAACATGTGTAACAGGTCAGGAATATTAAGGACAGACTCCCCTCTCCCTCTGCCTCACCCACCTCCCCCCTCTCAGGCCATCAGTCCAAAACAAGTTTACTGTCCCTTCGCCGGTCTTTGTTTTCTTTCTTCATCTTCATCCTGCGGTTCTGAAACCAGATTTTCACCTGTCTCTCGGTCAAACTCAGGAGTCTGGCTACTTCGTATCTACGATCCCGGGGGAGGTACATGTTAAATAGAAACTCCTTTTCCAGTTCGAGGATTTGGTGCTTTGTATAGGGGCAACGCTTTTTTCTGGTGGGCTTTGCGTGAAGCCAGTTG
Organism: Lutjanus erythropterus; assembly: GCF_056507025.1. Lineage (NCBI taxonomy): Eukaryota > Metazoa > Chordata > Actinopteri > Lutjaniformes > Lutjanidae > Lutjanus > Lutjanus erythropterus. Next base: position 21,456,204 of record NC_139325.1, on the reverse strand, counting down.
GATGATGGGTTATCTGGAGACAGGAGGGTCAAAAAACCAGGAGACAGGAGAGTTAATGCTCTCAGAAAAGGATTCAAAAACAAGACTTTACAGTTTGGAGAGGACATGCTAAACCTGGCAGATTAGATAGTTGTAAAATAAATTACTTTGATTATTTGAGGACTGAGCAAATTCCACATGATGTTGCTTTGAATTTTTGAAATATCTGTACATTAAAGCGTGACAAACACCCTGAAGACCATGGTAATCTTTTTTTAAACAGAATATCGTGTCACTGAGCTATAAGACTATCGTTCCTCTTTGAGTCTAAATTTTACGCACATTTTTGCACCAATACAAGCCTGTGCCATCCAGAACAATTCCTTCACATCCTCATTAATGCCATTTTCATTCACCATAAAGTGACCAGAATAAAATGAGAATACCGCGTCGCTTACTTGCATCCGTCTCCCTCTTATCCTCTGGTGCTGGACTCTCCACAGTGGCTTTAGATGTGGATGTGGTTTCACAGGGAATCTCCGCAAGCGACGCTTCGTTTCCTATGTCAGACAAAAGAGGTGTGTGTGTCTCCAAAGTTGTACATTCAGCACTCCCAATCAGAGGCTCTGGTTTGATCTCATAATGCATGGCTGTCGATGGTAATCCCGTCAAACACAGAGACGCGGATACCGGATCCAACGCCCAGGAGCGCGTAAACATGCCATCGCTGTCCCCGCTGGTGTATGGGTGGTGTATATAGGTCGGAGCGGCTGTGTTTGGAGCGTGGGCCGAGATGGGACTCCAAGATCCACCAAAAATAGAAGATTTCGCCTGCAAAGGGCAAGACTCGTGTCCGCCATATTCGGTGAGCATCGCCTGCTCCACCCCTGCAGCTGATGAGTATCTCGGTGCCATATCTTCCTGCTCAGGAAGGACAGGCGACTCGACAAAATAACTCGCTCCCAGCGTCGACATTGCAAACATGCAAAAGCAAAAATTAAAAAATAGCACGTTACAGTTCTGCAGTGTTTAGAAAAAACAGATTCATTGCATTTAATGTGCTGCTTTCCTGCACCAGCTAAAGCCTCAATGCGTCCAGCAAGTTGAACCTTGCCCAAGACTGGATAGGGCGCCCCAAACACGTGACCGTGGGACAGAACAATAAATAATAAATCAGCCTGCTGCTCAAGTAAATGGCCACCATTTTCCCCACCATATTTTAATAGCAAATCCCCGTGCATTTATTGGGAAATATTACGTTTTATAAGCAATAAACGTTATGATTTTTGTCAGGAGATCTTATGTTGGTGTAATCGAACATAGTCGTGATGGAGGGGAGCAGGGGGAGCTTTAGCTACTTTAAAGCCTCCATTTGCGAAATCATCAAACAAGCTCTTTGCTTAAAAATATATATATTCATAAAAAATCTAATGGGATGATTTATCCTTCAAAATAAAAGGCTTATAATAATTTAATGACCTCCATCTATAAAACTTTTACTTTTGGGGGAAAAAAAATCTGATTCTCGTTAGCTGCTGCTATATAAAATATTTTCAAGACTTCTTAAAATAAGATAAAACAAGCAGAGATGTGTTTAAAACATCAGTAGAGGTTAAAAAATCAAAACATCTTAAGGGACAGTTTCCAATATGCACAAAGCTGTGTCTGCAGGGTTGTGGGTCTACACTTTGAAGGCAATCTAAAACGGAAAGTGGGGTGAGGTTATTTGGGTGCTATATAACAGCCCTTTTTATCACGGGCAATTGGGTTGTTTTTCTTCAGGTTACAACCTGGCTGTCTAAGCTAAATATCACCAATAAAGCTCAGCCTTTGTGTCCTTTCTCTGGCGCAAGCAGACGCATCCGGCATTTCCTACGGCGAGGCAACTGGCAGACTGCAATGATCATAACCGAGGCCTTGTCTGTCCTTTCCTCCTCCACTGGACATATACAAGCCTTAATCCTTTCATTCCCCAGCCTTCAGCTTTACTTCCTGCGGCTTAGATCACACAAAGACGCCAGAAATCCTCTGCAGAGGTTGTCTTAAATTATAGATGTGGTGAAAACTTTGCATCTCTAAGATTAAATATACCATGTCAAGATGCAGAATTTATCTTCATAATTAAAAAACAGAAAAATCATATCAAGAGTTCATTTTACGCACAACAATAACACTTTATTGCACTTTTTGGAATATTTTTTTTTATGTGTTTGAAAGCACTCTGCGCCAAATTATTATTAATAAATCCGACCAGTAATTAATAGTGATTCACTTCTCATGATGCGACGAGTTTTACTGAGGTAATCAAGGCAGTTTCTTGTTGTGGGAGAAATATTATAGCCCAACAACATGAGACTACCTAAACCACGCAACAGCCCGCTCTCCTCTTCAGGGATATCTGTTATAATGTGTTTTTGGTGTTATCCAAGTGTGAAAAATGTGTAGTTTCTCAGTATAACAAGTGTAAACATTTTAAACATCTGAAAATGCGCAAAAGACAATATTCAGACAGTTTATTTATTCGTGATTTGTTGTGTGCGGCAAGTCTCAGGCTCTGTTGCAACATTTTGTAAAATTTTAGTCTTTTTGCGCCGTTACTTAGACATTAGAATTAAGGATTTTACCATGAAAAAAATAGTAAATAGTGTTGGTCTTCGTTTTTTCAACAACAGGGCACTAATTCATAATGTAAAATACAGTTTATAATAACAATGAAAAAAACACTGGTGCCTCACTCACTGCGTGGTTTAAATTTAAGTCTGGTGTCAAGGACAAAAAGCAACGAAGTGTGCACAGCCGCCAGACATCCATCACAGGCCTAAACTATGAAGAACATCACCCTCTACTACTGTAATAATATTTACTGTGCACAAAGCGGACCCAGTCCAAAACACAAAGGCATTAGCACCGTGCGCTGTAACTGTGCCAGATTTAAGATTTAAACAGCGCCCGGCGTCTAATCTGTCTTTCTGAATGAAATAAGAAGTCTGCAGTTGCAGGGATAGTTTTATTAATTTGACCAGCAAAATGTGCAAATATTCATCAGACCTCTTGGGTGCTTCAACTGTCACATAAAGGCCTACATGTAACTGTAACACAAGTATCCCAAGAGTTAGTCCAGCATGCAAATTCCAATGGTTCACTCAGGTTGAATATACAATATGTACAAGCCTGAAGCTCTGAAACATTGTGGTCACATTCTGAACAGTTTTAAACACAATGGATCAACGTTACAAATGTAGCCATTTATAAATACATATCCACGACAAAATAAAACAAGACGTGAAAATAAAGGAAGAACAACAATCAATAAGTTAGCAGTAGGGTCCTATTTTCCATGGACATTCTCACAGTTGGGTGGGGGGCTCAGTCTGCACAGGCGCCCTTGCCATGGATGCAGGAGGGCGCCAAAGACACAGACAGTCTCATGAGAAACTGAAGTTGCTGGAGAGCTCTCGGATCCTGTTCTCCCGGCTCATTTTTTTCAGTTTCATCCTCCTGTTTTGGAACCAGATTTTGACTTGCCTGTCAGTGAGGTGCACACTGCGGCTGATCTCCAGGCGACGCTCTCTTGTCAAGTACATGTTGAAGAGAAATTCCTTCTCCAGCTCCAGAGTCTGGTGCTTAGTGTAGGGGCAGCGCTTCTTTCGGCCACTCTTAGCTGTGAGCCAGTTTGCCGTACTTTCAATTTTTCCATCTGAAAACGAGAAAGGACATTAGGCAACAGGTGTGACAAAAAAAACAAAAAGACAAAACAAACATCATACCTGGAGGGAAGCCTCACATATTTGATAGAAATTATGGAGCCATAAAATTCAAAATGCAAGATAAACAGAACCTGACATGCCGACTAAATAAAGACGTGTATTTCCTTTTATTTATTTTTTGTATCTATTGGTTTATTTAACAGTGACAATGCACATTACTAAACATGGCTGAATATGCGCCAAGAGGCTATTTTTCGTCTATAGTCCCTGAACAAATGTTACAAAGTCTGTAAACTGCAGAAAGCTGAAGATGGGTTTGATATATAAATTCTACAGTTTGAACTGACACCTACTACACAGCCATAGAGAATTAATACCTGTATAATGCCTGATTTCTGTCTTCTATTTGATTTTACTACCATTTTACGCACCACCATACAGCTATATAGATATAGCTGCAATTCAGCATTTTACCAGAAACTGCTATTTGCCCCGTTAAGCAGCCTTAACCACAGCAGCCTGTGGCTAACTGCACGTTTATTAAGACATAAAACACAGTCTGCACAGTGTGCTAAAATTCTAGCGAGGCCTGGACTGCACTGGAACAGCCTTGATGTTAATCATGAAACCCTAGTAATATTTAAAGCAACATTTTTCTAAAAAAAAAAAAAAAATGTATTGACACATATATACATAATACCTTTCAATCGTCACTTATGACCCACTAGAAGTCTGTGGAGCGCATTGAATCAGCAGAGACCCTGGCCTTTGCCTGTTATTTTCTAATTTTCTCATTTTTTGCTGTTCTCGGGCGGCTTTGTCAAACCATAATGTCTGCATTTGACATCCTGGGAATAAGACTCAAAAAACTATCTCTCTGGTTCATTTACAAACAGCTCGGACAAATCCTACTGATTCTACCTTTAAAAATTCAAGAGTAGTTAATATTCTTTTTAATTACCAAAACTTCGTAGTTGTTAAAATAAATCCAATAATGGGCCTGTTTGAGTTGCATTGTAATAGAGCATAGCTATGGCAGCCTATTTGTGGTGTAAAAAAACAGCTAATAAAGCACAACAGCTCTGATCCTCGGCTCTGATTGGTTAAGTCACGTTCAATTTCGCCTCATGCCAGATAAACCGGTAAATAGCCGATAAACGCGCACCTGTTCGTGGCTGACTGTTGACCTAAATAGTAATATTATGATAGAAAATCAGCCTTCATGTTCATGCAGTCCTCTGTGGTGATTTAAATAACAATAGGAACCTAAAAAATATATACGTGCATGCCCTTTATGCCTTTGTTTTTATCTCTACAATATGCGTCGTCTCTTCACCTTTGACGGACTTTTCTGGACACTCCGCACTGCATGTCTCAGCGGGCTCAGGAGAGGATGAGCCCTCCGAGGACAGGCGGCTGTCCTCCTCTCTGGCCGGGACGCAGGGCGCAGGGACAGGCGCCTCCTCGTGGCTCTCCCTTCGCTCCGGCTCACTAGAGGCAGCCTGGGGCTGCTGGGAGGACTGCTGGCTGTCCAGGCGTGCTGGTCGCTGCAGAGTAAAGTGATTCATGTTTGGTTGGACGTCATGGTACAGCCTGGAGGACGTGTATGTCTGAGACAGACGAAAGTAGCCCGGGACCGGGCATGATGCGGTCGAGTAGGAAATGTCATCTACTGTGGCTCCTTTAGGACATTTGTCAGACTCATAAAGACAGTATGCGCTCTCCTCTTTTATACTCGGTGAGAAGGAACACTGAGCCATATGCTGGCCGCTGGGCTGATCCACCCGGCAGGATCTCGATGTCTCGAGCCACGTTTCCATCCCTTGAACATACGGAGCAGGAGACGGAATCACGCTTTGGGTGCTCGGCTCGTTGCGCTTACCGATCCCCGGGAAACACGAGCCACCGGAGAGTCCATAAGAATATTCCGACGCTGGTGGCAAATACACGCCGTTACTTTGGTAATATGAACCGCTGTCGGTTCTCACGTTGATTAAAGAGTCCACGAAAAACGAGTTTCCAGCCTGGTTGTTGGGGCATGTCATCGTTGTGGTGTAATTTGACGGAGGATGAAGATAGCCCTTTCTGGCTGACATTTCTTGTGCAAAACATTGCTGAATAATTACTGATACTCACGCTTCTCACTGTAGCCTGCAGCCAATTAAAACACCAGGCGACTGCAGACTCCTCCCAGTCCGGCCGGGGAGCTCCACTGTGTCGTATATTTTGTTTTAGGCTAAGTAAAGAGAAAACTGTGGTGCATCAGAGGCTTTTAGGTAAAATCTTTAAATCTCCTTTTGAATCTCACATTTTGAGCCACCTATAAGCCCAGAGCTGCCTATGTAAATTTAACAACAACAACCCTTATTTGACAACTTAGTTGTTGAAAGCTGTCCCTAACAATTATGTACAATGCACCGCTTTATGGCCACTTTTACAGCACTGTAAAAATGAAGGGTGCCTCTGAGAAGCACAGGGTGCATCAAAAATCCAAAAGGTCCTGTGTGACTCTTTGGTCGAGGGACCCTTAACCCTTCCTGTGCTGCTCTGATGATTATTATTGGGCTATTTTTAAAATTCCTCATGGACTGACCAAAAGCAGTGTGCACACAGGTTTAATGTTGTCACATTCCTGGTCAAACCAGTGCAGAGTCACTTGCTTCAGAGTCATCCAGGTTTATCTTGCTGTGAATATTGTGGGTGCAAAATGCCTTGATTGCGTCCAGACACCTTTTACTGCAAAGGCCCTGTTGGGTGTTTATAAAGGTGACGCGCAGACACGCTAGCTGGACAATGCTCTGGAGCTACACTTTTCTCAGTTGTCACCTAACACTGGCAAGACTGTAAGAAATTAAGTTCGTTACTGAATAGATTAAATCTTGTTAATCCTGCTATTACCTCCTTAAAGAACCACTGGGAATTTGTAAGAGTTTCTCCACACATTTACTTGCTATTTTTCCAGAAAATACACACGTATGTCCAGGGCCCAAATACACATAATCTTCATTATTTTAAATATACATTTTCTTTTTATCTCAAACCAACACCTCGTAAAATCAATTCTTGCCATGAACAAAATGCGCAATGCGCCTTTTAAAATAATTTAATCTTGATATATAAAAGATCTTCGCCGCTTCCCTCTATATAGTCTTTATGCTTTTCAGCTTTTCATTTAGACAACAGGCCTAGTTAAAAAAAAAAATAATAATAATAGTAAACTAGTAATCACGAATCAGCCAGTAAACAACAACAAAAACATATATATGTGTGTGTGTGTGTGAAAAAACTATACATATATACATATATATATATATATATATATATATATATATATATATATATATATATATATATATATATATATATATATATATATATACATATATACATATAGTTTTAAATATATATATTTAAGTAAACCATTTACATTTAGCATCAGTTACACAAGGCCAATAATAATCTGTTATGGACCACTTTGTGATACAAGTCCGCCGTCCAAGTAAATGAAAACTTAATATTGGTTGGTGCTCATTACATAAGGTAAACACAAATCGTTGGCCTAGACAGCTACGATATTTAAAATAAAATTAAAATAAAAAGTCAGAAATTCATCAACCCAGGCTTCCTTAGAGCGTCAATAGGTTAGGAGTTTATAACACAGGCCTACAGCTTTAGGTCAGCATAAAAATGTCTCCAAAGGTGGGTTCACCCTGAAATACAACATCGGCCACCTCCATTTTTCCTTTAAGTCTGGAGCCATAAAGTCTAGAAATGAGAGCTACAGTTTATGTACAGCCATTTTATATGGCGTCAAACCTGCTGCAGTCTGGCCCCAATGAATGATAATAATCATTAACCCTATTGGATATTTCCTGTGATGTTTCAGAGTGCGCAGTGGGTGAGCTTATATTATTATTCCCATAAAACATATTTTTTTAAAAATTCATTCAATTACTTCGTTTTTTAAAGAAATGAGAGAAAAATAATGAAAATCCTGACTGCTGTGTGTCAAAATGTCTCTGTTTGTGTCTGTCTATGCTGGCGCGCGCACAATGACGGCCACAGGACGCACACAAGTTTCATCTTAATATCAAAGAGAACAAAATGTCTCCAAGTTCTTGTCTTCACATGCGAACATTGTTTACCTGACGACTAAACAACATAAATCAAATGTAGCATTTTATAAAAACAGAAGTACAATTTAGGTTTTAAACTGTGTGGAGATTATAAAAGTTAGTGAGACACATTGTTTGGAATAGAGGCCCTTGTGATCTTATTTCTTGGTGCCATTAGTCACTCTATGCAGGCCTATAACGTCTGCTATGCTGCAACCTGAGAACATGGATTAAGTTTCGTGCTCAGAGAAACAAATAAACATATTGCACTATTTACTTCTGGTAAATATTTGCAGTAATGTTTTCATTAAATCATAACATGTGAAAAGCGTCTTCAGCAGATGGAGCTGATAAACGAGGAAAAATAGTCCCTCCTTTTTCCAAATCCCATTAATAAACCCCATTTAGTCACAAAATGCACACGACAATATTTCTGTGCCTACCTGTACAATGAAATCCTGAGGTGGTGACATATTTTAGAGCAGCTGAAACTTCTTTTATATCTCAATTCACGGCAATGACATTGATCTGAGCAGCGCCACCCAGTGGCCACAGGCGGCAGGCCCGCACACTGCAACACAAGACAGAACAAACGCAGAATATTCCTACCACGGTAAGATGCTGCAACAAATGACGGCAGAAAGGTCCGTGGACACAAGCTTTGAATGCTTCCAGCCAGCCGTTGTTTTTCAGCCCCTTAGTCACAGTTAATAACCTTGGTCTCAGACGCTTTATTGCACTACACTCCAAATGCTCCAGACGAATCCGCGTTTTATGGCCAAGTTACTGGAGCAACTGGGAGGATGTGCAGCAATCAAAGCGGCATTCCTCGGAGCCCCACAGGATGCACGGTATAAGGAAGGCATCGGGGCCCTTATTAGCTTATGGCAGGCTATTCAAGTTGTTTTCAAGGGGCCTGCTGGTGGATATAAAGCCACCTGAAGCCAGTTTTTACCCATCTTTACATCTGCGCGGGCTTCATTCTATCTTCCTTTGCAGGTTAACATAAATCTTGATGGCCTGAATTCCTAACCTGTTTATTTTTGTCTCAAACAGATGTAGAACATTTGGATTAAAGCACTCTAGGTAATAAATAAATTACCATATAGATAGTGACTATTGAAAAAGTGATGGAGTTTGCCCTATTTACCCCACTGTCACTGCCTGATGAGTCTACATAGGCTGTTAGGGATTCAACGGATATAGTCTTTCTACTTTGAAGTGGGGCCTAAAATAACAATTATTTTCATGCCAAATATTTTTTACGATTAATTGATTAATCACTTAGTCTTTAATGTCACTAAATTGTGAAAAATGCTCATAGCAAATTCCCAGAACCCCAAAAGACGCCTTGAGATGCTTCTTTTGTCCAACCAACAGTCCAAAACCAAAAGACTCTTCATTTACTGTCATCAGTGACAAAGAAATGAAAAAAGAGGAGAAAAAAAGAAAATACTCACATTTAATGAGCTAGAAACAGCAAATGTTTGACATGTTTGCTTAAAAAATGACTGAAATGATAACTGGATTATCAAAATAGCTGACAACTAATTTTCTTTCAATGACTGATCAGTGAGTCGACTAATCATTGCAGCTCTACATCTATGTGCGTTCAAAGAAGTGTCAGGATTGTTGCGGTGAGCCCTAACAGGCGTGTTAGGTCAAAAATCAGCCCTTCCACATCGTCCTAGAAAATGAATGAACTCTGTGTAATGGATATCAAATAATAACTGCAGCGGATCCCATTTCCAGCCATGAGGGAATAAAAAGAATCAGACTAACATATCATGCACCTGATACGATCCACGTGCTGACATATAAAGCAAAATGTGGGATTATGTTTCATTTGTGGATTTTTCTTTCGTTTTTATCAGTGCCTTCGAGATTAATCCAACTTTACGGCCAAGAAGAGCTCAACAAAGCGCTTGTACTGAAGGATCAGGCGCAGATGTTAAATGTCAGGTTTAAAATGCATGAAATTTTTGGGTACAGTTGGTCCCTACCAACAGTGTCAGATGAGGTGGAGGTTTATATTATAGTAATTCCAAAACACACCAAAATAGTTTCCAGTCAGCTGTGTTGTATTTATACAATAAAGTTAAAAGAGAGAGAGAGAAAGGATGGTAGTAGCTTGACGTCAAATTTTCTGGACAGAAAAGTTGCGCGTGCGTGCGTAAAAACAATTTTAACTTTAATTTTAAGGGGAAAAAAATACGTTTTTTAATATTTGCAGTACAATAATCTTCAAATGTGTTATTATCTCCGTGTGTGCTATTAAATAATATTAAGGGAATTCCGCGTAAGCACACCATACACGCAACCACGTAACTTTAAAATTTGGAAAATTGTTGATCATTGGTCGGGCAAGCAGATTAACAGACCTATATAATAATAATAATAATAATAATAATAATAATAATAATAATAATAATAATAATAATAATAATAATAATAGAGTCAACGGTGTTTAATGACAAAATAGTGTATAAATAGTAGAATTCTTTATGAAGTCGGACACATCATTAAAAACTCTTCCTCTTGTCCAGATCAGATGTAGTTGTGTAGTTGTAGATGGGGGGTTTGCATTCATGGCTTCATGCCAGTGACAGTCTTTGTTGAGTTTTTATAGCAGGGGGTTTGTGGTGTAGTACTGTAAACGGTCTCTGTTCAGTTTCTTCTCCTTCATCCTCCTGTTCTGAAACCAGATTTTGACCTGGCGATCTGTCAGATTGAGCATCCGTGAGAGCTGCAGACGCTTCTCTTTGTTGATGTAAACGCTGAAAAAGAACTCCCTCTCCAGTTCCCTGATCTGATACTTTGAGTATGGACACCTCTTCTTACGCGTCCTCTGGCCACCTGAGAAACAGAATGAATTAAAGAAAAGGTCAACACTTAATATCTTATACACACATTGCAACAACATGAAATCATTAGTCTATTTCCAGGTTTGAAGCAGCAGCAGCGATGGTGGTCTAACATGAGCTGTGGAGTTCAAGTGTCTCCCTCCTCTCATGCAGGCCTGCAGGACCGAGATTTGTAAACAAAGACTGGACTTGATAGTTGGACATGTTGGATATGACAGATTGCGTGTCGGAAGTGGTGAAAACTTACTGAAATCTGTGTAAAACCATACTGGCTGCCATTTAGGAGTGAGGGCCTAAAGCAAACAGGCATGAGTGTCATGTATCTGGTATGCTTCTTGTATTGTCCGCTTTTGATTTCACTGTGCGTAAAAAACTGTTGTTTAAGTGGCAGGGAGGCGAATTTCCATGGGAAACAGTTGTTGAATTAAATCCTGGCAAATCCAGAGAATTTGTAAATATTTATCTTTGAATAAGTACCAGGGTTTAAACCTAAATCTCCTCCAAAGTTAGATTAAAATGCCTCAGCTGCTCGCTTCAATCAGTCTGGAATAATCCAAATTATAAATCCAAACAGAATTCCTTAAATTAGAATAGATGAAGTACAGTGTCAATCAAAAATACCATTCTACATGCACCATTTAGTATTTCGTATGTATTGAACCTGCACATATGTTTACATCCAACTGCACCTTGTGTATATTCCGTATTATTTCTAATCCTCTATTTTACTGCCTGGAATATCCAGATGTGCTGTTACGACAATAAACTCTTACTGTTTTCATGGGTTACACCTATAAAATTATTAATATTTTTATATGTTTATATTTGTCAATTTCTTATTTTAACTTTTGTCTGGTGTGTGTAAATGCACTACTACTTTCTTTCGCTGTACGCTGTGTAATGACAATAAAAAGAAATCTCTCAACGCATAGAAGAACTGAAGATAAAGCAGCCTAGAACATCCCCAAAATTGATTTATTTATTTAAGTATGTATGTGTATATAGTGTTTTGTATTTATTCGTGTGTATATGTGCTTTTATTTTTGTATTTGTGTGTTTATTTTACCATTCAACTTGGAACTATAATCCCCTGTATAGATGTTTTCTTGCATATTAAATAGGCAGTATGTGTGGGGGTGGGGTGGGTGGGGGTGTCTGTCAAATGTTTGTGAGCAATTCTCTTTTTTTTTTTTTCAAATAAAACTATACACTAAATAAATGAAAAAATCTAAACATATACATGTTAAAAGAAATATGATGAAGAATAATGAATAATAATAGATGATATCACATATAAGAGATTTAGGATTTTTGTAAAATGTTTTGTCATTTCCACATGGTTTGTCATATAAATGAAGTTTACAGGGATATTTACGCGCACATTTGGAGTAAGAAGTGGAGATCTTGTTTGAAATGTTGGAAGACAAGCTTAACGCCAAAGTCTTCACGGCCAATTTCAATCCCAAGCACGTGATCTTGCCGTTTATAACATAGTTTTGTTATAGGGTAAATCTGCAGGCCCTCCATAAACCTTACGTGCTTATAAAACAGCATATAAAACGCTTTAAGAGCAACGCTGCTAGATTTTTCTCGGGAACATACTCACTGCTGCTCTTGCTCTGCTTCTCCTCGCTGTGGCCGGAGGACGACTTGGGGCTGAAGCTCTCCTCCGCCGTGTCCGAGCCCGGGTGAGCCGGAGCGGGGCTTGTTTTGGCCGCGTCCGCTGCTTGTGCTGCTGCTGTCGGTGTTGTGCTGTTGTTATTCTCCGCGCTCCCGTAAGCGGTGTCGAAGAACTGGTCGAAAGCTTGAGGCAGGACTCCGTTCCTGCCCACGCTGCCATAGAAGCTGGGTGTCGGGTTATTGGAGGACCCCGAGTGGCTGCTGGCGCTGCTAGAGCTGCTGCCTTTCACCAGGATCTCCCCTCCCCGTGAGGTCGGGCTCGTCCACCCGTCCCTGTGCACCATGTCCTCGGTGTAGCAGTGTGATAGGGTCCCCCTGCTGTGGTGCCATTTACTGGAGGCATCAATCCCATAGTCTCTGAACGCCACATCTCTGACGGACGGGACCTGTGGCAGCGCTGAGGACTGGTGGTAGGGGTATGTCATGGGGCAGGAGGACTGGCTTTGGGTTAAATAATGAGGGAGACCCGAGAAGTCGGCTCCGGAGACGTAGTAAGTGCAGCTCGGTAAATACATATTGGAGCCAGAGATGCGCTCATCAAAATCCATATTCTGCTGTTGGAAACGTCCTATAATAATCCGCACATAGTTCCTCCGCGGCGCTGCGCTCCAGTCACTTTGAGGCAGACTGCTAGAGCAGAAATCCTTAGACGTACAAGCTGACGTGGGGATCCATCTCTATCCATTCCTGAGGGCCAAAGCCATGTGACCACTGGCACAAAATGACAGATAGCCTACGCCTCAACGTGTGTGTAGTCTATATGAGTCAATGAGTTTAGAAAGTAGACCTCTGAGGGAAAAATACTGAGAGGGAATTTTGCATCGACCCAATTAAGCGTATTTTGAAAGAGCTAACTATTTGAAACACGTTTTTTTTCTTCATTAGAGAGCTTCTTCTATATATCTACAGATTATCATCCTTAAATTACCACATTACAAGGGAGAACCAAACGGAGAATTGTATCCAATTTCACACCAAGCTGGTTAACCTGCCTTTTATTTTTAAACCATTTAATTTGTTTTTAAACCTAACCCTCACCTTAACCCTAACCTTAACCTTTGCAGACATGTCTGAAACATTTTTAAGACGAAGATGATAATTTTAGATTCAGTGTATCACGGTTTAGACTTTGTTATGCACATAAAGCTTAATCTTTGTGCCACAAATAACATTTAATAGGCTAAACTAGAGAACTTGTTGAGTTTGATATGACAGGTCATATTTAAGAGAATTGTGGCCCTGTAGCACTCATGGGTCAGTTACTATGGAAGATATTTTAGCCAATTAAATCTATTTTAGATTATTTCATCATCGAGACCATGGCAGGTATGAATTCGTCGTCTCTGCACGTGAATTTACCAGCGCTCCTCTGGATATATTTAGACTAATCTCGTCCACAAGTGGCAGAGTAATGCGAGTCATGCTGCACTCATGTCGGGCATCAGTCCAGTTTGGCACCCCGGGACAAAAAGACAATAGACTGTAAAGTCAGGCTTAGTTATTTCTCTTATATTTGCTATGTGTTTGTGTGGACCATGCAGTCATTAAAGCACACCAGCTCGACTCATGATGCACAAATGTAGGTTTGTTTGCATGCTGGTTTTGTCTTCCTCTGCGCGTAAAAGTTGATATTTTAGATGTTTATCATTTACTCTTGCACTGAACCATCCAAACTCAGGCGTATTGTGCTCTAAGACTAACAGCATGGATGATTCAATACATAAATGAAATGTTGGGATGAAAACTGCTTCAGTAACGTTGCTCATCGTTATTTTGCACAAACTACGCTCTCTCTTTGGATTTTTAATTCATAAAAACCTCCACATTTGCACGCAACTTCTGTAATGTAAATATGTATTTCTACTTTAGTATATATTTGTTGTATATTATAGTATATGCTTTAAATTGTTCATTATAGCCTATAGATATTCTATAGATATATACCTATTATCTATAGGGTTTTTCAAGGCTTTTCTACTATTTGTTCTGTGCTATTTTGATTCATGTTTTGTTACTTGGTGTGTTATTTAATCGTATTTTATATTTGATATGCACTTCTTTCTTCCTACGCTTGCATATACTAGTGCAGAACTTATCCATCTAAATTAGAAGATGACCAGAAGCAGCCTGAATGAAGTTCATATGAGGGTAATCAGCTGATATAAACGCAGCCACGACACAGTTTAATGTAAACATACAGATGTTGTTCACAGGCTATGACTAATAATAAAAGGTATTTGCCGAAGGGGCTCCAGTCTTTGCATGGCCTGTTCTCTCCTTGCAACGCCCAATATAAAGCTTTGGACACGGGCTATTTCCCACACTCCAATCCATTTTCATTTGTCATCACTGCTGAGTAAGTGGGTACATGTGTCACATATCACTAATCCTGTTATGCAGCCAATTTTTCCGAATTTAGTCCAAATTCACTTTTCATACATCAAAGCGTGTGAATTTGTCCTGTGCAGGGAAGCATTAGGAGACTGTGTAATATTTCACTCTGCCCAGGTGCTGTTTCTGATTGAACTCCATTCGGCGGCTGTGTTATCACTGTGTGACTGCTCGTTCATTTGGCATTTGAAATAGTCGCACATGATAAATAATTCAGACGACAATTCCCCTCTTTACTTATTTTGTGAATTATTCAGTCACTCGCACGCAGCGTCAGCAGTCAGGCCGAGGCTGCATTAAAACCTGCTTTCCTTTTACGCCTCACAGCGCAGTTTTCAAACAGACCCAACCACACTATTGGGTTACACGGTTTAACTCGAGCCAATAAATGTGCATTAATCCACTAATATAAGTGAAACTGTTTTCATTAGATCGAGTAGTATATGTGTAAACAAAAAGCTGGTAAACCTTGACCTCCAGCCGGTTATCGTGCCAGGGGGACACAAACATTTTCTATATTAAAAAAAAAAAAAAAAATTCTCATTTTCCCTACATCCACTTTGGTAATCAGTTCGAAATTATTAAATGAAAAATAAAAATGAGGGGGGGGGGGTGTAATGACAGCCTAAAAGGGTTAATACTGTGAATTTAAGAGGTTAAAATAAACCCTTTATTTTGATTTGTTTATGTAATTTATAAAATAGCATTGCTGAAGATTGCATGAAAGTCAAGGCTAGTCGGTCGTTTCTGAGTCACCTTTAGAAGTTCAGCTGCAGCGAAGATGGAGGGCCTTTAGTCAGCAGTACAAGAACAAAAAAAAATGTACAAAATTTACTCAGCGTGGCAGAAAATGCAAAACTCTGTTATTAAAATACATGTAAATATGGCAGTCACTCATAGAGGCAGGTAGAGGCGGTTTTAAAAAATAAACAGTTTTCTTGGTTTCTCTTAATTTTCCTCCGACACTTTAGGAGGAATGTGGTTCAGTTTAACTGCCTGAAAATCTGTGCGCCTCCTGCCTTTTCCCTGGTTCCTGGGTTCATTTCACAAGGGGGCATTTGCTAATATTTAGGTAGAATGAGTCGGGTAAGATTTCCAGCTTAAAGGCCCAAACTGTGATGATTGCACTAAATAAATTAAAGGGAATATTATTGAAGAGTTTGAACAAGACATAAAAAGACAGACCTGTAATCTTTATGAATCTAAATCCATCGGAAAATATGCCTAATTCATTTAAATGTTTGTATACTAATGCAAGAAATAAAATTTTAAAAAGTACAACTCTAAGTGTGGTTTGTCAGTGAATTAAAGGAGATACAGATCAATAAGGCAGCGACAGCAAGTTTCAATCCCGTATTTTGAATTTGGTGATGAGTCTACAGTGTTGACATTTGGATGATGCATTCATAGGAAACTGTTCAAGAAACCAAACAACAAAACATTTCTAAATGCCTTCACTTAACTAATATTTATGATCATTTGAAGGTATATATAAAGAAGAAACAAACCGATTTATTACTTAAAATAAAGCTGTGAAATTACTTCCAGTATTTTGTTTATTGGTGCCAGAAAAACGACCCTGAAGACAACTAATTTATTTAAAATGACAAGATTTGGTGACTGAAACAAAAGTATCCCGTGAGGTTTACTGATAATGAATTCTTTAAGATCAATCTGTTTTTAAGGACTTGTCATGCGCCCACCACACACTCCATGGTTTCTAAAGTGTACACGATCTCCTTAGAAGTATGAAAATAATTCAAATTGAACAGTCAACAAACACCAGAGAGCTGCTGAGCATTTGATGTCATCAAGGTGTAAAGAAACCGAACAGAAAAAGATGGTGCACTCTGACAAGGGGGTGGGGTCTCCGGAAGCAGCGCACTGTTGGGGGGTTTACAGCTGAAGCTGCTATAAAACACAACAACTTGGAAAAAAAAAAAGAAAAAGAAAAGAAAACTAATAAAACTTTCTGGCTTCACAAATTCATCCTCACATTTACGAAAGTCAGATGTGATGAAACTGTTAAAGGCAGCAGGGATGATGTCCAGAGAGTGAGCTCAAATTAAACATCAATCACTACACTGCCTGTCTGACTGTTTTCACTTTCAAGAGTTATTGTCCATCGTTATCATTGTCCAGCTATGTTGTAATGTTGCTAAATTCAGTTTTGTTGCATCACATCTCTGTTATGAAGACACGAAAAGAAGAGCAACACAAATGTATCACTAAATACAGTCGCAACGTGTGGTGTGACGCAACAAATGTGGGGAAAAATCATTAAAAATCATTTAAATAAAATCTTCCAGTAGCCAGAGACAAATGTGAAATTTGCAAAACATTTTCATCCAGAGCTAAATGCGTTAATGCATTTGATTATGGAAGGAAAAATATCCAGAGGTGACATCTTGGCAAATCTGTCTCATTAGTGTTTTGATTTATCTGTTTTTGTTTTTTTGTTTGCGGAAGATCTGGATTTTCTTCGGTAGCATTTTCCTTTAACTGTATTTGATTCACAACTTAGGATTTTTGTTTTTGTCTGAAGTTCATTGCACAACGTTCAACAGCACTCAGGGCCGGCCAAACAGACACACACACACACACACACACACACACACAAACACACAAACAAACACACACACAAACACACACACACACACACACACACACACACACACACACACACACACACACACACACACACACACACACACAGCTATCAGTTCTTTAAGTCGAGTTTAAATGAGCAAAAAAGTTTTTCTTTGTGATTGTTTTTTGTTTTTCTTTGTGTCAGAAAACAGTAAAACGTCCAGTTCTGGATGAGTAAAAGAGCTTTATGTCATTTTTGAGCACGGTTCGTTAAAATATAGTTATGATCTATCATAAAGCATGGGCACAGTTAGGAGAAAGTTGCTTACTAGGTTTGGAGCAAAATCGTTAAAATATATTTTGTCAAAACCAAAATTGCGATTGAACTCAAGCACAATACTGAATCTTAACGTTGTGGAAAATTTATCAAGGAGCCAAAGGACTTAAGTTGCACAGCTGAGAGCAGGAATTATTGCTCTGTCCCTTGAAATTGGCAGATTTAAAAACGTCTATAGGAGGACAATAGGTTGTCTGAATTATGCGAATTTTATCCTGAGCCTATCAGAAATGTTCTGGTGCTCTGATGTTGACAGAATGGAACTGTTGACTAATTTTAATGCTTAGAATTTGTCTACCCTTGTTTCTAAAACTTAAAAAAAACGTCAGGATGGTTTACTTGTTCAATACGATTTGTAATTTATGCTGCTAGGTTTTGGTCTCTGTCACTAAATAATGGTGTTTTGTTGCAAGCCTGTTTGAGCTGGACAAATTATTTATACATGACACTAATAAAAATCAAACAAATCTGTCATGTTACTACTGTGTGCAAACACTTTGTCCTTTGAAGTGTTTCAGTTTATTTAGTGTATAGTATTTTAGATGATATTTTGTCTATTATCAGCCACGTTAGAGCAGCAGGCTTCAAGTCTGCTGCATACGGGACTTTTGGGATTGTGGGGTGCATTAACCTGTTTGGCTGTTAGGGGGAGCAATGACACAGAACAAGAGAAGGGACGCCACATTTAACATGCAGAGGAGCTACAGTCAGAGGAAGATTTCTGAAGGGACTCTCATCTTAAACCATTTACACAACATGCATGCCAGAGAGAGAGAGAGAGAGAGAGAGAGAGAGAGAGAGAGAGAGAGAGAGAGAGAGAGAGAGAGAGAGAGCAGTGAAAGCAGCCCAAGATCCATGGAACATCCAAACTATGTCAACCTTCTTCGGTCACCTGTGTCAGAGGTCCATCAGCCTCTCTAAGTGCTCTTGAGCAAGATGACAAAACTTTCCTTGTGCTGCAGTTAAATCCCTTTTATGTACACGTGTGACTGAGCTGAGAGGGTGACACTGTCCCGAGGGTGCTGCAACAAAATGCTCATTTTATGTTGCTCTCTAAAACCCGACACGTTAATGTTAAAAATCTAGGAAACAGGTTGCCTTGAAAAAAAAAAAGATAAGTAAATATAATATAACATGATATAATATTAAGTTCTGTTTACTTGTTGTACTATTTGCTAAGTTGGTGTATAATGGTACAAATCCAACCAGACAAGACACAGTGTCACAGTGTCATGCCCCTGACTCTAACTGTGCAAATAATAATAATAATAATAATAATAATAATAATAATAATAATAATAATAATAATAATACTGACTGGTTGTGAAGTTTTTAAGGTTGTGACAATTATGTGAATAAAACTGATACTGTAACCTATATGTCGATGTGATTGTGATAAGAAAATGTGAATCACGTAAATATCATAAAACATAATACAGTATTTCACTATGAGGAGAAGGCAAAATATACAATATACGGAAACCTAAAGAACAGATGTGTGCGTATTAGCTGAAGCGTTGTTTGAACGGTGGATTGAAAGGCCTTTCACACACACACACACACACACACACTTCTCATAACAAACGTTTTCGTTTACATTCAGCGCTTACAAGTAGATTTTCAGTTTTTGTAACAAAATTAGATGGACATAAGCACCATTAAATTTTCAACACAAAATGAAAATAGGCCTCCGCCTGAAGGACAGGTCACGCGAGAACTTGGTTAAATTACGCAAATAAAACACCGTACATTCATTTGATTTTCGATTGAGTATTAGTAAATAGAAATGAGCATACACTGCATAATGTTTTTCAGAATTTGAATACGCGTTCTGGAAACGAATTTTTGAATTTCGCTCAACAAAAAAGTACAAAAACAGCCGAAAGTTTGCACGTATAAGAAATTAAGCATAGGTATGGAAATTGTACTATTCGACAGATATTTTTTCATTTTCATTTTGTTAAACATTTTCTTATTATAAAGCACAATTATCTATGTTTAATCAAAATATGTCCCTAATGTGAATACGGGTAATATCAGCCTAATTATAAATATAAACCATTATCATGGTTGTGGCACTTTGCTATGACATCAAAAGAGCTTCATTTATTATTTTTTTACCAATTCTGTTAGTACTGTTATATCACTACAATTTATCTGTGGTTTAAAATATTTCTTTAATATCCCTAAAAAGAGATACTGTTAATATTGCTGGAGAATAAGGTATTAAGTCCTTGTCTTATTTTATATATGTATATAGTTGAAGATCGTTGACATAGTTAGACTGATTAGATACCTATAAATAACTGGTATTTTTAAACACAAGCACAAACAGGCTGCTGTGAGAGTAGGTGCCAGATGTGAAGGCAGATGTAGACTAGACGCTGTGCTGACAGAGCTTCGCCACTAGATGGAGACATAAGCTGTGAATGGCTCAAACCTACAAAGGCTCTGAGCTCAAGAGGCGTCTCTCACGAAGGCCTGCTGGCCTAAATACAAAATATGCTTTAGCCATGTGTGATTTTTACCTGAAATGATTTGTTAAGTCGAACCTCGATCCATTAAACATCCACGTCCAACTTGGACTAGAAAATATTAACGAAAATGACAAGATCACATTGCGTCTGAAACATTTATTGTCAAAACTTTGGCTATTGCAGTCAGAAAAGGGAGAATAGATAGTTGCAGTCAGATAGTATTTACATGTTTAAATATATCTAT
Organism: Lutjanus erythropterus; assembly: GCF_056507025.1. Taxonomy (NCBI): domain Eukaryota; kingdom Metazoa; phylum Chordata; class Actinopteri; order Lutjaniformes; family Lutjanidae; genus Lutjanus; species Lutjanus erythropterus. The sequence goes on along the minus strand of NC_139325.1, from coordinate 21,435,821 downwards.
ATTTTCAGAGTACTCTGCAAAATTATTCTAGACTGACGGAGAGAAATTGCATAGGTCAGCCTGTTGGCAGGCGAGTTACTCTGAACAAAAAACCCTGTTTAGGTAAAAAAAAAAAAAGACAGTGACATGGACACAGTGTGGGCAGTTGAAATGTTCATGCGAACGTTTGATAACGTTTAATCAGATACTGACTGATTAATTTACAGAGATTTATTTCAAATGGAGCGATTTGATTTCTAAAGCCAGGGATGTTGTATAAACTGTTTTCAATGTTTTCTGTAGAATTTAGTTTACCTAAAAAATAAAAAAATAAAAAAAAACTTGCCTGAATACACCAAAGAAGTTTTGTAGGTCACTACTGCTTTTGTGGATAGATTTTTTTTATTATTTATCTTTAGCATGAATAAATATTGAACATAAAATTCATTTTCTAATATTTACCATTATTATTATTTATCATTTATTTATCCACCAATTAGTTTACTGCACCACTGTCTAAAGACGAATGTTGTTTTTATAACTGATTCCAGAGTCTTCAGTCTTCATTTCTGGATTGGATTAAGTTGAATTATTGCTCGAGATGACTGCAAGGCAGAATGTCTTATTGTTTGGTGAATATCTGAAGGAGATCATACATCCCCTCACAGAATCGCCTTGGTCAACGTGTTGCAAACCATTTCCGATCTTCTGTCAACAGGCCACATCGACTGGTTCCAATTAAAACGTGAGGAGGAAGGAAATGTGTGGGTCAAGACAGAGCCGCTCTGGCGACAGAGAAACCGTTCATATCATGTAATAAATTATAGCACAGTTTTTGGATGAAGGCACATCCATGTCCACCTCCTGTTTCAGCTAACTGGAGCTCTTGAATTTATTGACGACTTTCTTCTCCTTTACGCGCCTGTTCTGAAACCAGATTGTCACTTGTCTCTCTGTCAGGTTTGTCTGCGCCGATATTCTCCTCCTTTTGTCCTTGGTGATGAATTTATTGGCGGCGTACTCCCTTTCCAGTTCCTTGAGCTGCACCTTGGTGTATGGCACACGCTTCTTTCTCCCACGGCGGATAGAGCTGTCTCCACCAGATATAGTGTCTGTGGAGAGAGAAATACAGGATGACATTTTATTTTGCCAGACTGCACGGACAGAAAACGAAATTTACTTTACAAACATTTAATGCTCTATTTTCTTCAATCAGGTGCATTATTAAAAAATCAACAGTGAAAAAAAACAGGCATTACATTAATATATTTTTGAATAGGTTTTTGCAAGTTTAGCTGCTTACTCCCATTCACATAGCCTATTTTTGTGTTAATAAAAACAATACCTTGCAACGAGGATTTCCACAGAGGATTTGACTGAGGCTGCTCCTTGGTGCAGTAAACTTGACCGCTCCAGCCATTGGTGATGGCCCATGGCTGGTAGGGCTCCATGGGCAGCAGAGACTCATGTCTTGGCTCTGAAGGAGCACTCAGCGCAGGGACTACAGGGACGTCCAGGTAGCTGGGCTGGTAAGGAGCCGAAGAATAGCCCTGATAAAACGCAAATTCCTTCGCCCTGGTTGAGAACTCCTCACCAGACACTGATGAGTCCATGTATTTATCGCCATAACCAGAGGGCTGCGCGCACGCTTTGACGCTGCCGTGTGACATCCTACATGGGTAATAACTGCTGCCAAAATATCCGTACGGCAAAGATGCATTGGGCGAGCTCTGGGTGGCAGAACAGGGGCTGCATTGTTTGCCAGGCTCCCCCATGCCAGAGACTGGCACCTCACTCGCAGTGTAGGTGGTGCTCGGAGCCAGCGAGGTTGGATGCGCTAACAAATTCCTGCACTGGTTCGCAGCAAAATTGCCTCCAGTAAATCCTTCCATGTTCTTGCTTCTTTCATCCAAGCCGCTGTCGTAGAGAAACATCACCGGGTCGATCCAGTGCGAGTGGAGGAGTAATGAAGCGGTCATAGCATGCCCTACATCGAGACGACCAACTCTTTTTCAAAATCCACTCGACTGAACACAGACAGGGACTCGGGCAGAGTAACGATACCCACACGCCTGAGTACATAAAGATCGCAAGGTTATTGGCCAGGGCCAAGCACGTGATATGCAAAGGAGATGATAAACGTCGAAGCATCAGATAATGCAGATCAAGCTGTGCATTTGTGAAGATATTAATCAGTATATCCATGTTTTACATACGCACAGAAGCACTAGGGGTATTTTCCCCAAAATATTAGAATCTCAAACTGAGTGACTGGTGATGAAAAGTTAATCCTGTCTATCGTACTGTGCCATCACAACAAGCTTATTTGATTAATTGTATAATACACTGAATGAGAAAAAAAAATATTTATGCCTTTTTTTTTAAGACAGGAATGGGTGCGCAATTACGCGTGCCATTTCAGCTACGAAAGCCCTTAATCTAAGAGTAAAGCAAATCTGCTTTCGAATATATGGATCTGAATTATAAATTTGGCTTTAAGTCTTAAGATTTGACATTTTTATGCGCTTTCACTAAAGGTACAGACTTTTACTAAATGTACAATCATATTACTAAACAATCAGAACTGGCTGATCGGCTAAAAGAGGGGCTTTACGCATAGTAATTACGCAGGCGGATTTAAAATATATATATATATATATACAAACAGAGAACTATATCTTAAGTATACGTTTAAAACACATATGGTAACAACAGTAATACATTTCCTCATTCTCACATTTGGCACTACTAGGTATAAATAGAGACACAGGTTAAGTGTCCACAAAATACCAAAAGCATGCCACATTTGGCTGCACCCTTCCTCATACGGGTTAGACGCGGCTGGAGGCCAAGGTCAAGTTGAAAGCTGCAGTCTGGCCAAATAGGCACTTCACGCCAGGAAACCCAAAGAGAAAACACCGCTGAATGCCGAAGAGGAGGTTTCATCGACAGACTGTGTTCGTTTTTGAAAGACAACATACATTCATTTCAATTTCCTTATTTAATACTATCAGATTTTGACAATCAAAAATTAGTCTTTTGTTATTAAATAGTAAGAATCAAAGCTCATGATGAACTATTTTATTCCTCTGCTGGTATAAAAAGTGATTTGAAGGGAAAATAAACCGTTCTTCAAATGGTGTTTCTGCTGAAATGCCTTCATAGGAGGGCTCTTGTTTTCCTGCGCGGAAAACAGAGATAAATTTGGGGCGCATATGTGATGGATAAACAAATCCTTCATGAGCATGAGTCCGTAACGTAAGAATAAAAATAAAATGTTGTTTACGGTTTAGCCTACACATGGCACTAAAACACTGAGCTGTGTGGGCGCACTGTGATGGACTGAAGGAGGTGAATATGGACGTGAGAGTAAAGACTGGTGTCAAACAAAACACTGTTTTTACTCTCAGAATTCAGTTTTGTTTTACATTTTCAACATGAGACCACAGACGCAGAGAAACATATCCCCACCTAAATTTGAGCACCGTTTTTATTTTTAATAGAGTTTTCCCACCTTTTGAGGCTGTAAATCTTTATGGCCCAAGTTCATAGCTCGTAGGCAAGAGTGAGTAGTGGTCTACATTTCAGGAAAAAAAGCATAATGTTTTATGTTAGTTAATAAGTTCATGTGTGAATTTTGTTTTTTATTGCATTTTCATGATAACCAACTTAAGATTAACTAATTCTTATTATTATTTACTATAGTACACTACCTTTGGCGTAGAAAAATGGGTAATTTATTAAATTTCGCGTGAAACAGAGTCAGACAAAGTGAGCGTTGCCTGGACAGGAATCACCTCAGCCACGTTGTTCACACATTACAGGGCGGCTGTCTGTCTAAACATCCAGCAGCTGGTGCGACATGTTATCTGAGTAGATGGGCCAGTTAAACGAAAAAGATGATCCATGACTAAACTGCAAACAGGTCAGGAGTTGCTGATAAAGAAGCGTTTCATTTGTTCACTTTATTTTCATTTCACTCTGCTGTCAATACACATTCTGTTTGACACACGCGCTCTTGTAGCCCACACACATGCAGCTGCGCAAATGACAGTATTTAAAATGAAGATCGTTTGTGTCAATTTGTCAAAAAAAAAAATACAAGATAACCGAGATGTTATTATTAGTGATGGTAAAGTCACAGTCAGGACGAATACAAATGATGTGGAACTCCAAACCTTTAATTAGCCTAATTAAATTAAATACCCTCTTTAAGCGGAAGTCGAAACGCTGACATCAATGTACGACTAAAACGCGTAAGTCTGAAATAGATTTGAAAATATATGTACATGAAATAAAATATTTTGTTCTCTTGTACTTATCAAATTAATTAAAAGATAATCGCTTAAAGTCCGGAAACATATCACGAGCTTAATTAAACAATTGATTATTGATTATTGTATTTGACAATTACAATTTTAATGGTTTGATCTCAAACACGTACAGAGCATTCTTTACAGTTCTTTAACGGGCAAAATAAGATTTGATTTATTTTTATTTTATTCATTTTACAACAATGCACACAGTATAAATTTTGCTTTGGACAAAGAGGCCACGATTAAAGACCAGAGGTTCTCTCCTTACTTTACTTGATTAGTTTCGTTCAATTCCTGGATGCCCAAAGGACCATGATTATATTATTTGATCCCATAGACAGTCAACAGTTGAGTTTACATGGCCTAATAAAAAAATAATCTGTCTAAAGGTATTTATTAGTTTCTGTCTCTAGGGGAGTGAGGGAAACTGTAAAAGTACTCGATAATATCTCTCTGAACCACCTCTTTAGCCAAATCACACACATTTAGTCTATTCTGCGCATGTTTTGATAAAGATTGTAATAACAAATGTAATAATTTTCCGTTTCCGTCCGCTGAAACTGTTCGAAGTCTTCACGGGAATGCTCCGATTTAGACCTTCATGACTTCAGGCTTTCTGATCGCTTCTAACACAAAGAGTAAAATAAAACCCCGGTTTGTTGCACCAGGCCACAATATGTATTAAGAACCATCTGGAACAAGAAAACAGCAAATAAAATTTGTGACAAGTCATCACTTTAAGGATGAAACATGCACCAATTTTTCTTCAGAATCGGTTTAACTAAATTGTAGACGCAACCAATTAAAATACACGCATCTACTTGCTGATGCAGGCCTACCGTAGCTTAAAAATTACATAGATTATATAGAAAGCATGTGGCACAAACGCGTCATTATCGGGTTAACAAATAAAAACATGAATTGCCTGCTGAATGCAAAACTTATTAGAAAGTGTAAGCAGCGCTGCAGTAGATGATGTGAAGTTGTGTGTGTGTGTGTGTCACAAGTGTGCTGGAGGCCTGAGAGACCAAAGTGCTGCTCTGTTTGCAGTACCTATCAAATAGATGACAACACAGCTCTTAGCCTACAGTGCTTAATGGACTTTTTATGGGTTTGTCTTGTGATCGCATGACCTATGGCACCTTGGCCCCTCAGTGGCTCTTGGCAAACTAGATCAGAAACATGCCGCCCTCCTGGTCTGGCCTATAAGTGGGGACAGAAGAGGGGTCCACACATCCCCAAATTACTGAAGCTGAAGCTGGCTGCAGGATGCGACCGTCGGTCACAGCTGTCGGGGAGACAATATGCCATAAAAATATTTAACTCGTCATTAGAGAGGAATTTCTAGCATCGGGGTAAGATTTAATGGATAATTGAGATCTAACGGCAAAAATCTGATGTTTGTTAGGAACAACGTGTGCATTTTGGGTCCTCCGTTTCTCTGCCCCGCCGCCACTGCATCTGCTCTGCAGCCAGGCTCCTCAAGTCAGATGTTTGTGCAACATTTTAGCGTGACTATGGATTCAGTGGGACACAAGATGCGAACATTTGGGAGCTATTTAACTTAGTAGCGCTCAAAGACACGAAGGGAAATTGTACAGTGCGTGTCCAAATACACGGCATTTAGCATTTAAATAGCCATTTTCATCGAGAGAGTTAGTGTTGCATTTGCATCCATGTTTGTGCACTGTTGGTCATTTAGGCCGTTTACACAAAACTCCTCCCTTTGAATTAATGACAGCTTATCAACAAAAAAAAAACAACAGAATTTATAGCATTACTACTATAAATCAGCAATCACTGAATAAATGTGGTGCCTCAGGTTGTTTTAAGTGTTTTACATTCTGTTTAAAGGTAAATTCAGTTAAAAGTAGAATCACTGGGATTTGTCCGAGTTGGTCATAAACGCACCAAAAAGAATTGATTGAAGAGTCTCATTCACAGGACGTCAAACAGCAACTTTTTGGGTTGGTAAAGCGTCCTGAACATAGCAAATGAGAAGAGAAATGAAATGAGAAAATCAGGAAACACAGGTAGAGAAACCCACCACCACCACCACCACCACACACTTCTAGTGTGAAATAAGTAATGACAGAAAATGATTAGACTTGCAACAATTAATCAAATATGACTCAAGCAATATTGTAAGAAAAAAAAGTCAAAATTCTCTGATTTCAGCTTTTTAAATGTAATTTTTTTTCAGGTTTCTTTAGCCCTTTGAGTGTAAACTGAATATCTTTGGATTGTCAGAAAACCAAGACATTTGAGGACATCATCTTGGGCTTTGAGAAAGACAGATCTGCATTTTTAACCCACTTCTCTCACCCTGCCAAATAACTAATTCATTAATTGAGAAAATAATTGATTAGTTGACTATGAAAATAACTGTTGTAGCCCTAAAAGGGGTTATGTTTATGAGTCTATATATTGTTTTGTTTGTTTGTTTGTTTTAGGAAAATGTTGCAATTATGCTTTTAACATCCAAATCCAGAAAAAAAAAAGATTACAATCATAACATCACAATTTGTTTTTATTTCCTAACAGGATATGATATGACACTCTGATCCCATAGTAAAATTTCCCCCTGTCAAGACAAATAACCGCCGTGAACGCAACATAAAGAAATGATCACAAACAAAAGATAAATACAGTATGAGGAGACTAAACAGTGTTTGCAGCCGTCTAGCCTCGACAAACAGAGATAGAGTTCTTCACACCACAGATTCCCCTCAGACCTCTTTGCATATAAGAGCTGCAGGGCTGCCACTGCTCGACAGCCTGCTAATCTTTTTGACCTCCTGTATATCTGAAAATTCACTTGTTTCTAAAAGTGAAAGGAGTGTTGCATTTTAAAAAGGCTAAATCACACAGGAAACATGATTTCCAATAGGGAGAAGTGCACACATGATCTGTCACACTGTGTTGGAGCTCAGTTGGCTTCTTGTCTTTTCACAACTTAGAAAAAAAGAAAAAAAAAGAAACAGTCCTCAGGGTGAAATGCACCCTAACTATGCTATGTTAGTCTTGTGCAGGGCCAGGGGACTGGCAAGGCTGTGGACGGGGTTGAGGCTCACATTACTGCTGGCCCTCCTCCTCACGCAGGAACTGGAATACGGAGGAGAAATCTTTATTGGCATAACCGCGTGCGCACATCATACGGTATATCTGATGGGCTAAGGAGCCGAGAGGGACAGGAGTCTTTGTGTTGGTGGCTGTGTTCTGTGCAAGGCCGAGATCCTGGGGGAAAAAAGACAAAACAAAAAAAAAAACAACAAAAAAAAAAAAACAGAAAAGCAAACATACGTTAGAAAAACCAACTGAGCTGAAAATTGAACTCTAAAACCAAAACCACCAGTCCACACACCACAGAGAATTTTTCTTTATGTTGTAATAATATGGGCTTGATTCCCTTTTAAGAGGGACGTAAACTACTAACAGTTGACTGCAGCACTTTAAGTGGTATGTGACTGAAGATAGAAATTCTTATTTTTTTCAACACTGTCATTTAAATCCTTGTCACACGCAAAACAACACAAAACAAATCCCTCACAATCTTATGATACATCTCATACATACAGGGTTTCTGCAGATTTCAACAAGTTAAATTTAAGAATTTTTAAGACTATTATGAATGTAATTTAGGGCCTATTTCTTAACAATAATGAATGATATGAAAGAAAAGTCCCAGAATGTTATTATTGCAGAGTGGTTCTCAGAGCAGTGATGCTCCTCGTGCAATTGCAGAACAATATTGAGTGATGCCAGGCGTTTACTGGTGGCTTTTTACGGTAGCTTAATGGTTTTCTGACTTCTTATGCAACTCTAATGCTCTAATATAACTCTTAATACCCAAAGTTTCTAATTTGAGTGTTGTCTTGCAGCAGGCTTTATATTTGTTATTTTCTACAGGCTTCAACCAAACACTTAATTTTCTTGAGCCACATCTCGCTGAACTTGCACTTACTTATATTAGATGAAAGACACATTAACAGAAACGATTTTAACTTATTACCTCTAAAAATAGCTATTTTTTTGATGAAAGGAGCTGCCACGTTAGCCCACAAACCACATCATGACACACGATGCACAGTGTTGCAAATTCTTTGCCTAAGTTCTTTGTTTCATGTTGTCTTTCTTTTGTAGTTTTTTCCCAAAGCATATTGAAAAGCAAGGCTTACGTTAATGCAACTTTATAAAACAAACAGTAACTTCATAATTCGATCAATTGAAAAAAAAAAAAAAAGACCTGTGACAATCGTATTTAAGACATTTTAAGGCACAAAATTCAGATTATTGGATTTTAGCCAGACTTTAAGGACCTACAGAAACTCTCTACATACAAAATGAATGACAACAAAAGTTAAACATGAATTTGTTTATCTTTTGTACCAAAAATTTCAGGGCAAATAGAAACTAAGGTTGTGAAAGTTTGGAAACTTCAATACTTTTTCTATACCATGTGTTTAAAATGACATACTATCCATTAATTACAGCATTAGAAGAATCAAAGCTATAAAAAAAAAACAAATGATTAATGCTCACTTAAGTTCAGTTCAGTTTAGTCTTTATTGTCGTGCCTGAAATGAGCATAGCAAAACCAGACTGTTCAGTGACTCTGTACCAGCACTGTGCTGGAAAAAAGAAATATTTTAAAATATATATATGTACAACTTTTTCTTTTCTCCTTGGTATCTACCATCTTTTTTTCTTTTTTTTTTTTTGGTATTGCGTCAAAGCTGAAACTTCTGGTATTGTGACAACTCTAACAGGAACAAATTATTTCTCCACACATAATAGAGGAAACAAAACTATTACAGCCATAAAATGTGTGTCATCTCCTCATATTTGACAAGGAAAACATTACAACACAAATTCTCAATACAGGGGTCATTAAACTGACCTTAGCCATCAGTTGGGTGCCGAAGCCTCCCTGGTAGTTGTTCCCAGAGGGGACTCCCTCCATAACTCCAGGCACAGGGTTGTAGGTATCACTAGACCAGCACCGGCCTGAACTCATGTTCAGGATCTTGGCCAAAAGTTTGGGATCAAGACCAAGTCTGTGAGTGAAGACAATTTACATTTTACTTATACAGAGTGTATTGCTTTTGCTGCATCTACCTTCACGATTTATAACTGCTGCATTATTTTTTCAACCAAGACATTGTTCACCTGATTCCCAAGTTCATTGTCTCTGAAGTCCCGATCATTCCAATTGCAAGAAGCATGTTGTTACAGATTTTGGCAGCCTATAACAAGAAGATAATATTAGCATTCAATAACCTTAACAGCACTTTAATTATTTTAAATGTCATTAAACAATTGACTAACACGTTCATCATTCACTTTCAAACTACTTTGTTGTCTGAATGCCAATTGCATTGTGACAATTTCTGGAAAAAATGAAAAACTGACTCATACCTGTCCAGTTCCAACCTGACCACAGTACACCACATTGGCTCCCATGCAGCTGAGAAGCTCTTTGGCTGCAGTAAATTCCTCCTCTGCTCCTCCGACCATAAAAGTCAGTTTACCCGAACTGGCAGCACCCACACCTGGGAATGGGAAATCACGCTTACAAACAAGGAACCAAGTTCTTTATACCAACCAAACAGAGATGGTTGATACAGAGGAATTTTAGGAAATCCACTGAAATGTGGTGAATAAACTTTAAATTGAAGAAAAACAACAAAACATGCAAATTAATAGCTAAAAGTAATTATTGTTAATTATAGCAACCTTCTCAAAGTAGCTGGAATAGCAGCTACAATCCTTATGAAATATGCCAGATTCCAAAAACATTGGGATGCTGGGTAAAATGCAAGGAAAAACAGAATACATTAAAATTCACAGTAAGTGTACGTTTACAAAAAACAATTAAGATAATCAGCCTGACTGTCAAATATCTTGCATTTGTACTGTATTCAATTAATATCGGTCAAAAAGGATTTGCAAATCATTGCATTCTGTTTTTGTTTACTTTTTATGAAGAAACCAAACCGTTTTGGAATCAAGGTTCTACATGTTTAGTAAGTGTGGAAGCAGTTGTGGATTTCTTCATGTAGTAATTACTAGAAAAAATAAATTCTTTTGACACTAGTTTACACTGAAGATCATAGTATTTTTAGAGCTCCAGGGACATACAACCCAGAGATAATGAAATCTAAGTTTAAATGTTTTTGTTGCATGCCATTTCCACATGTCTCTCCACTTTCTTCCTCAAACAAAACAAAAAAAAAAAGAGGCTATGAATCTTTTTATAACACAATAAAGTAATTTGTCGACATGTCTAATTGACAATTAATGTTTTGAGTGAAGAAAAATGGGTCAGTTTCCTTCAGCAGTTTGGATTTAACTAGTTTAAGGGACCTATGAATGTATTATGTGGCAATTATCAAAACAGAAAATGAGATCGAATCGAGTGAGAAAACAGCATTGCATGCAAGGATAAATGCTATATTAAAATAAATAAATAAATAATGAAAGTAACAAAATGAAAGTAATATACAATAAATAAGGGACAATCACAGCTAAAAGCAAGTCTGTAAAAGTTTGTCTTTAAAAAAACAAGATTTGAATGAGGACAATAACCTGTAGTCTCTCAGAGAAGTCTATCCAGAGCTTTAGGACACTGTTGGAAAACATTTTTCAAGGCCTCGTCTAGATTTAGTAACAGCTGTTTTTGGATCTATTCACACAATTGATGGTACATTCAGGTTCACGTGAGGATAAAAGTTCAGTGATATACAATAACCAGGTGCAAGTCATGTAGGTGCCAAGAAATTAAACAACATAGTCTTATAATTAATTCTAAAGTTTACAGGAAGCCAGTGGAGAGAGGCCAAGATGGGTGTAATACGTTTCCTCCTCCCTGTTCTTTGTGAGCATCTGCCAGCAGCATTTTGTACTAACAGGAATCTAGAAGACTGTGCTGCTGGAAACAAGTGGGAGTTAAAACAGTCAAGCCAAGAAAAAAAAACGGAAACATGAGACTGACACAATCACTTCAAAATTCATATTGAATGGCAGTAATTTAAAAAAAAAAATGTATTGAGAAGTAAAGAGCAACATTTAGCAACATAGAGTTCTGCCATTCAAAGTAACAACATTTCCAAAATACTATGACATCTCCAAGACACCTAATGTTGGAGAATGTAAAGATTTGATGTAAAGAGTTATCAACAAAACACAGAAAACTCAGAGTGAATGACTTGTGCAAGAAATGAATTAAGGAGCATTCAACATGTACACGGCACATTCAGAATGTGTCCTCAATTGGGGTTTTTAATGCAGTTTGAAATGCTGAGGTGGAGAAGCCTGCACAAAAGAAAAGCTTACTATTTCTGGGTGGAAGGAGAAAAACACCTATTTTGAAATCTAATGAAATACTATTTTGGTTCAAAGAAGGAAAACTCAGGCCATATCACTTTTCCATAATCTGAGTATGCAGGCTGCATATAAATGGGAATATTAATGGAATATTCATTTTCACTAGCCATGTCAACAGCTTAGTAGGACTATTGTCCTTTTTGGAATATAGGCAAAAACGTTATGTTTTGTGCATGTAAATGTAGTCACAGATTAACTGTACTGTTTGAATATTAAACTGTGTCCCAACCTAGTCTTTCATTTCAAAAGCAACTGAAAAAAAAACATGGCACTTCATATCCTTACAGCACAGAAACCAGAAAGACCTGTACCAAATATCCAGTCCGTGGTTCAAAAGTGGACATGAGGTGTATTTATCTCTCAAGTGGGACAGTCACTATATATAGAGCACCCTCAACGGTCAAAATACCAAAGCTGTCAAAAAGCAGGTTTGTCAATCCCTATCAGAGATAAGAGTTCATTGGTTTTTATTTTTGTTATTTCATCTCTAGCCTTTGGTAAGGCAATCATTTTAATGAAAGATGGCAGTTATCTCATCTGGTCCTTTCATTTTTTCACATGAAGAAAGAACTATCAGACATGCTGACTCAATTATGCCCCCACCACCATGTGTGCTTTTATGTCAAAGCTTTAACCACGCTGGATTAAACAGTCACTACATGCCACTGTACTTCTTTTGATTTCCATCTGACCACTGGAGATGTTCAAAAAGTTTCATTTAGGAGCTAAAGCCTGCTGATTGACATGATGTATCGAAGTATGACATCCGCTTCAGTTTGCACTAGTTAAACTGCTGCCGCCACACACATGCACTCAGACACACACAAGTTCAAGGCAGAAAGCTGGACAACTTTAATCCATGTGCACTACCACAGGACGGAAGCATATAAATCATTACTAATCTTTAGGGCCAGGCTGTAAAATGGACCACAATTAATTCAAAGAAAGTGGCTGCCCTGACGTTGAAAAGGCCAAGTTCAAACAAACTGTTTCTGTGTGGACCCCCAAGAAAGTCAGAGAGCACGCACTTTACAGATACAAACATTTGTGCAGACACAAACTACTGCTCCTCTACCTCATCTTCACTAGATGGATGCTGTTGGTGTTCTTTTTCTACCACAATGTAAGTACAAAGTGGCACAAGTGGCAACACTGGATTTACCACAGTTGAAATAATAAGTGTTGATTTAAAGGTCAACTTGAAAGTAAGAAAAAAAGTTGGACATTAGCTCCACATGCATTTCTTTTGTTTAGCTGATGTTTTGACTTTGGTGTAAAGATACAAAGGTAATGGTCTAGCATTGTGGATGAATTGTGAGTTATTTTGGGTGTTTGAATAGAGCTGGATCCTATGTGCCTCCTTCTTGGTTTGACAGACTGTCATTTTGTAAATGTCAAACACAAGAGATTATTCAATTTACTGACTTTTGCTGCCATTATAATAATAATAATAATAATGTAAAACTTATCATTCCCTCTAATCTCAAATCATATCGCAAATGCAAGAGATAGTTTTTCAGAATCGTTAAGCCCTAGCATATATGCTACATTCGCCACTTGAAATAAGTGGGGTATCTGAGATGCCGATTAAATGTCGGGCAGACTCTGCCGTACGCTGATGTATAAATGATGCAGACTCTGTCTTTTCTCACCCTAATGATGGAGCATGATTATCTAACCACTGTCACATGTGTAAGTATGGTGTGGCCTATATAACATACCAATGCCTTTGTTTTCACTATAGCTGACATTGATGAAGGCCTGAGGGCCACACTATCACCTCAATAACAGAAATACATATGAAGTGTGCACCACTTTTTTTTCCTACTTTCAAGTCTGCCTCTAGCAATCAGCACCTCACCACAACCGCTGGTGTGCATTACTGTTCAACATTATTTAAAAGTCAACAGAACATTAAGGGAGTTGCAGAATTTACTTGATGTTATTCTAAACATTAGTCACTCCCCTGTATTCTACACATAAAATACACATAATGTAATAAATATCAGATGTGATATTTATTACATAAAATACACATAATGTAATAAATATCAGATGTGATGCTGAAAAAAGGTAGGATGTTAGATCTTCTTTTCCAATAATGTAAAGCTAAAATTATTAATTAAAGCAGAAATAAAGCAAAAACTTCTAGCTTTTCAAATTTGAATTACTTTACTTTCTGGTTTTCCAAGACTTCTATGATAGTAAACTAAATACCTTTTGGTTTTGGACTGATGGTATGAAAAAAAAAACAAGATGTCACCCTGGGAAATTGTAAGGGGAGTTTTTGCCATTTGATGACATTCTACAAATATGAATCCAAAAACTTATCCTGAATGTGGAAATCCTCAGTTTTTCCTCACCCATTTCGACACTTCACTGCAAGCCAGTTCAAAGGCTCCAAAATAGTCAGACTCACCAGATGTACAGTCTGGTTATTAGCCTGCCACTGGCTGCCCATTCAGGCGGCATTCTCCTACCCTTCTGCTATTGGCGTGTTATTGCTTTCTAAATCCCTGACGCTTTGGAAAACAAGAACCACCACCTCCAAGCTAACAGTCAACACTCTGAAGATCGCAAGTTTCCCGAACCCAACCTGATCACTACTGGTACGAACGTAAACAAGCTAGCCGTTGTAACCTTTTTTTTAAGGTATTTAGCCATTTAATGCCAGGGTTTACCTCCCCATGTGCAGATGTTCCACAAAAATAAGTTCCCAACACTGTTTTGCAGGGACACCATAACAGCATTGTTGCGTCTTAAGATATACAAACAAGCCAGAGCATTTTTATAGCAAGATGAAGTTAAATTAACACCCCCCTCCCCTCTAAAACAATTTAACACAAACTAAACATTAGGACTCTTCTGAATTTATTGCAGGGCCTTTGTATGGTTGCATAAGTTTTGACTAGGTGAAGGTTAACTGATAAACCGGCAACAAAATATATTATTTTAAGATTAAAAAGCAAGGTGTAATATTTATTATACAAACTATACTGTTATTAAAAACAGACTTTACCTCCTGATACAGGTGCATCCATAAAAACTGCCCCCATCTTCTCAGCAGCTGCAGCCATTTCTTTTGAGACGGATGGGTCAATGGTGCTGGAGTCGATGAGCAGTGAGCCTTTCTTCACCTTTCTGTTGGAAAAAGTATGAAATTTAGAATATGACTTAAATCTGTGAGATCATTACAAATGAACATACTGAAGGAGAAACCATAGTGTACTTCAGAATGCCGTTGGGTCCAGTGTAGACATCTATGACATTGGGACTAGAGGGAAGCATGGTGATAATGCGGTCAGCCTTGTCTGCCACCTCAGCAGGACTATCCACAATCTGAGAAAACACACAAAATCATGAGGTAAGAGAACAATCAGGTGAAAAATATTTAAAATTTAAAAACAAAACAAAAAAGTGTGCATATTTCAGCCTCCCACCTGAGCACCCAGCTCTTGCACGTCTTTGCAGGACTCTGGGAACACGTCTGTAGCAATGACCGGGTATCCATGCTTCAGCAAGTTCTTTGCCATTGGGTTTCCCATATTGCCAAGGCCAACAAACCCCACCGATGTTTTTGAGGCCATAGACCTTGTGGAGACTACAACAAAATGGCCAAATGGATCAATGATAAGACAAGATATCCTTGTTACAAATTCAAGGATAGACATGAAACAATTACCGTTTAAACTGGATAAACCACAGTAAAGTTGCAGGTGATAAAAATTTTCGTTATCATTGAAACTAAAAATGCTGTGCAGCACCAGTGAACGTAAGCAACCGTCTTCTAGGCACCGACGCAGCAATGTGGGTTTGTTCTGAGTCAGTGAAAACAATGACATCACAAAGCACATGACGCCACCTCTAATCCTTGAGAAATTTTCAATATAAAAGTTGCTGACATGGCTTCAGTGTGTGTATTTGCACTTTTTGAACATTTTTATCAAATTTTAAAGGTAGAATATGCAGCAATGCTTGTACAAGCACCATGCAAAGTCACCCCCTCCTCCCCAGCTGAACAGACCAGAGAGAGGAAGACAAACACAGAGTGACTTAAGAGAGCGGCGTTAGGGAGAAGAAAGCAGTGAATCAGAGAAATGATTTTTTTGATTGTTTCACAGCAGTTATGTTGTGTGTGTAAACCTCTCTGTCTGTGGCTCTCACAGACGGTGAGCAGAGGAAAGAGACACAAGATGCAATGTAACTAATCCATTACTTGTTAAATGTTTTTAGTCTCGAACTCAAAACCTGTGCGCTGTACTGGCGGGGGGCTACAAGCCACTGCTGAAACCCACAAATATACAGAGTACAGCAAAATATGAGAAAATAAGAAAATACAGGCAGAGAGCATGGTCTGTGCAGATAGACACCACCACACAGTGGCTCATAAATAAGTATTTAGAGGCATTACGTTTATATGAGTCTATAACTTGTTTTTTAAAATAATGCTGTATACTATGCATTTTTTTTTTAATGCAATAATAATAAGTACATTAATAAGTGTTAATGTATTAGTACTGAAAACCTTGTTCAGATGTAATGCCTTAAAACGTGTGCAACATTTACATTTCATTTAAGTACGTAAATCCACTGTAATCGCCCTTCATTCCCAAAGTCATCTGATCTGGCACCCAAGCCCTTTTCAGTATTTACTTAACTATTCCCTGATAACAGAATGTTCTTTCATGAGAAAAGAGGGCTTAGCTCTTTGTAAGTTCAGCGAAATAAGCCACAGAAATTACTTTTCTGGGGCTTATCTTCATATTAATGACAATAAACAAAAAAGCAAAGTAAAAGAGACAGAAAAATATAATGTTAGCATATTTTACTACCGTTTGCTAACCAACATAACCTACTAAATATCTACATGATAACACTTTGTTGTGCAAACAGGACATATATACATGTATCAGGTAACTGAAGCTTGTCTGTTAAAGTTAATGCAGGGAGCCACCACAATGTGCACGGTGACTGACATACTGACATTACATAATGTTCCTTTAAATAAAGAGTCAGGATACAGTAGGACACGAGAGCAAACGCTGACAATTTACACCCTTCACCGTTTTGAAATACTGCTGTCGAGATGCATTGACTGTTGGCATGTAGCTCTGTCACACGACCCGACACTAAAACAAGACATCATTTTAACAGAAAAGCTTCTTAAACCGGCAAGTAGTGAGCTGAAGCAGCTGCACCAAGGTCTGCGACAATGAACTCAAACTTCTCCACCACCGTTTCAAACAAAAGTAGTATTTTCATGTCACAAACAGTGTTAAAGCAATAACCCGAGCTTCTAAAGTGAGCGCAGCGACGTGCACAAAGCGTATAAAGTCTCAATTTCATCTCCTTACCAAGTGCAAAGTCAACATGCTTGCAACACTTTCCAACTAGGTACCGAGACCCTCTCAACACAGCGGCCATGCTTCTTTCCTCTTGACCTTACGTGTGACGTAGAGTACGTACATTAATGGCAGTTCTTCCATCCAATCAAATGACAGACATGCGCAGCACGCCCTCCCAAATCAGCCACTGAGCTGCAGGGGAGGGCCTGTCTGGGATATATAGGACTACATGTTCTCATATTAACAGATAGACGTGTACGTTTACGTTACTGCATGTATATTTATGACTTTACATTTCCCAACAGTCATATGAAACTATAAGGCTTACTGAAGAGGTGTTTCCAGCAGGTCTCTCAAAAGCTCGGATTGGAGCTGTTTTATCCACAGTGGTGGGATAAAAATGAATAACTACTCATCATGCATATTCTATAATTTAATCATTATTACACTTTAATGTTCGAACATTTTACTGTTGTAGTTGGCTGGGATGGAGCTAATTTGAACTAGAAGTCTAATCAAATATAGAAATCCACAATATTTTATGATCAAGTTGAAATTTATCTTGCTGTAGATTAATTCTATCCAAAGTAACCACTAACTAAAGTCAAAGTTAGTGTTATTTATCCATCTACATTGTTTTGCTGTGTGTTGTGGAGTTGTGGAGATATTGGCCTGCTCTCCAATATGTTGGAACTAAATGGCACTGAGTTTGTGGTACTCAAAGCACTAAAAAATGTATTTGAAAAATTCAAAACCAGCGTCTCTTTCCAAAAGTCATGACACAGTTACTCAAGACAATCCACACGCCTTGTTGTGAGCAGTTTCATGTAGGAACAACCTTCTTTCCGCAGTCAAATCTACTGGAACTACTTTAGGATCTCGCAGAACGACTTTTTTCTACTAGAAAGAAAGAAGTTCCTACATGAAACTACTGACAACCAGTTCTGTGGATTATTTTGAATAACCAGGTCATGATTTCCGGTACACACTGGTTTAGAATTTTTTACATGTACTTTTGCACCACAAGCCAAGTGTCATTTAGTCCCATCATACTGGAGATAAGGCAGGCATTTGTAAGGCTGATATCTCCAAAACTCTACAACTTACACCAGCTGGATAAATGGCACTACAGGCCAGGGGGAAATTATGTATTTTTCATTTTGGGGTGAACTGTCCCTTTAAGGTGGTGTTTGTGCTGGTCATGCTGAGGATCAGTGATGTTTTTTGCCAGAGAATGCTGGTAGTCATTCAGGGATCAGCCTTGCCTGAAGAGGATGGATGATCAGGGTGAATTTCAGCTGGTTGCCCACACTACAATGTACAACAATATAGTACAATACAGTACTAAAACATACAAAATGTACATTGATTTCATCTGTTGACTATAATTTTTTTGACCAGCTCCAAAGCCGTTCTGCCTACTGAATGCATGCACACCCTGGAATGTTTGTAAACAAGAAACCTGTCCATATATTGCATTTATTACTATACTTAGCTGATTATTTAGTAACTAATTCCTCCTTATTCTTCCACTGCAGGGAAGAAGACTCCAGCCCAGAAAAGAGGATATTTTTTTTGTCCAGGAAGACAACTTGTTCTACAGTTTTGGTTCAAATTCCATTCCAGGGTTTTTATTCATCTTCACTTTTAAAGGAGCAAAATGTTGGATGCAAAAATGTATACTATGGTCCAAATAACGAGTTGACGACAGTCCTTTAAAGAAGTTGAAATCCTATTTAATATACAACCTATGGCTGATGTGAGTTGACTCCTCACACTGTCTCCTCCAGACTCTGGCAGTAAAGTGAGGGAGGGCAAGATGACCACAACACGGTCAACTTACAAAAACAAGTGAGGAGTCTTCCACTGTAAGCTGATCAGCTATTTATAACCCTGTCAGTTTACGTAAAGTTCAGCTTGTTATCCTGAAAATAAAAGCCCAGTGGAGTCTGTGTTCAGTGACTGCCTGTCTTATTCGGCATAAATTTGAACTCTGATTAATGTGAAACAGGCAAACAAAACAGTTATTCTGGCAGAGAATCTCTGATGATATATTATGGTCACATTATGATTTATTACAGTAAACATCTTACAGATCTCTCCTTTAACTAGGCATTTTAATTGCGAGAACCAGAAAGAATTTGTTCAAAAATTCTCAATCCATCCAGTTATTGAAAGCAAAAAACAGACTCATATGGCATCTGTAGTGTCTGATGGTATTTAATTAGATCAGGACTGCCCAAAGTGCACTGTACATTCTAACAAGTTAAGTTTACTTAAAAAAAAATGTGAGGAAATCGATTGCCTTGGAAAAATTAAGCAGCTTAATTTTATCAAGTTGTGTTAACTTATGTGTTTAAGGTGAACATGCATTATTTGAGTAAGCAGTACTTTTTGAACGATTTGAGCAATTAATATATTGAAGTAAAGTCAAATTCAACAATGCTGTTACAACTCAAAAACAGAGTAAGGTGAACCTAAGCAATGTAAGTAAGCACTTAAGTTTAAATAAAATGCACTTAATATACCTTAGTGTAGTTAAAACAACTCAAACCCTGCTGTAGATTAAAAAAGTAAGATTTTTTGTTTTTCAGAAAGTTAAGAATATTTGCGCACAATAGGAAAAATATTAACATTGTTTACGTAACACTCTTAATACAATAAGATTGTTGAATAAAGGCTGAACATGCTGTTTATTCTGAACTTTGAGTTATTCACATTCAGAATAGAAAGAGACCACAGAGGGTCAAGAGTGTGCCTGAATTATATATGAAATATAAAGTGTTACTCGACGACAATATTAATATGTTCTCTTATGTCTGCGAAGTACAATGTTTAGGTCTGGGAATCTTGGTAGCGCTACAATACTTAGCAAGTAATGATTTTACCAAATTTTATCAAAAAATTACAGTCCCTGTAATGTGAATAATAGTACTTGGCCATATTTAAGTGTAACAAAAGTGTATGTCACTTTCTTGAATAACGTCTCACAGCAACAAACAGACCTGCCAACATTTAGTCTGGCTGCTTTAAAATTGGTTAACAACCGTAAGGTTTCCTGCAATGATGATTGCAATGGTGTTCAGCTCTGGTCCTCTGTCTTCAGTCTGTCCTCAGCCCTTACTGCAAGAACCGCAACAGGAACCTGAGTGTAGTCACCTGTTGTGTCAGAAACCTGAATTAAAAAATAAAGAACACTAGGAAACAAATTTAGGTAGGATGTTAGGACCCATAGTTATAGTGTGTTCACTCTGTTGCCAATTTACCTATGGTAGGGCACAAAAATCAAGGAAAATGATAGGGAGAATGAAACCGGGCAAACTGCATTCAAAATAACATGTTTATTTCCATTTATTTGACCATGGCGAACTTTTAGTGTGTTAAACTTATCAAAAAGTTGGAAAAAAGTTATTGGCCAATGGTACGTTGCACAACTTATGACATTAAAACTTAGTTTCAGTTCTCAGGCATCAGACAAAACAACATTGTTCTTTAGACTAAAGAGGCTTCATGTCTCAGAAAAAATTAAATGCCTCAAACCTCAAACAAAATGACTTCAAACTAGATTACATCACAACTTAAGACCAAGAGGCCTCAACATCATTTGTTTGCAAAGATTTTTGTTGTTGTTGTTAATGACCTGAAACCTTTTAGTCTGAGGTATACTGCTGTTTTTTTTTCTCTGAAAACTGAGAACTCAAGCTGAGGTCTGATGATGTCCTAAAATGTACACCATCCCATGGTCATATTGTCATTATGAATGACTGTACTTACAGAGAAGCTGAGGAAGAACTCACAGTGTGTGTTGTGGTGATGTCTTGGACCTAACAGGAAAGATGACAAAAGTGATTAAGCAGAAGACAAGTCAAGAAAATACAAATTGTCTCCATGTGTGAAAATGTAATATATGTACATACATACACACACAGCAATAGAAGTAGTAGTTATACAAAGTAATAGTAGCATATCGAGGGCTAAAAGCAAGCAAGCACTGATATAAAGTGGTGATGATGAATCTCAAACAACACTTACTTGTGTAAGGTGATCCAGATCCTGAGGTTCCTATACTGCATATACTTTGTAATGGAAACTCTGTAGATCTCGGTAAACACCTTAAGAAACAAAAGTATGCATCAAGGATTTTGCATCAAGGATGCCATTTAATATCAATAGTACATTTGACCATTACACACATCTCTCAAAAAGAAATGACCAGATTGCAAAGATAGATGGAGAATGCGTTAGGTCTAAAACCAAAACGTAAGGACTATAAACTTGAGTCATGGAGAGTGACCTTAGGAACCTTATAACACAACTTTCTCTGAATGTTACAATTGAGATTTGATAAAATCTTCCCTCTTGTTTGATGAGTGTGGTGTAAGTAGATGTAGGCAGGTGCATATGGTTTAACATGGTGTAGATTAGGACTGGGCGGTATGACAAAATTTTCATGTCACGTTTTTTTAGAAAATCATATCGGTTTCACAGTATTTTATGGTATGTTTTTTCATGCAAGAGTGTTCTTACCCACATTTTCTTCTAATGAGAAAATAATTACTGCAGTTGATTGGCTTTAAATCTCATGCTGGTCGGCACCAGAAATACTAGTCGTTTAAAATATTTATCAATATTTCATTCATACATGATGCCAGTTATCTGCTGCCTCAAAGATTTTTTGCAGCTGAAAATGTTCATAAAAGATCAATTTTGGCCTCATTTTATTAAAAAAAAACAAACTCTTCCATTCATTAATCGATTAATTGTTGCAGCTCTTCTTGCCATTACTTTGGAGTATCTCAAAATAAATAATTTATCAAATAATCATTTAAATAATATTATGAAACAGAGTAATCAACTATGATAAAAAATTATTTATTGTGTTGTGGTTGACTACAGCATTAGTGGGTCATACCTGCCATTATGTGAACAGAGCAGGCCTGCTGTCCATCATCTTTCTCACTGGAGGCTGGTCTTCCATGATTGTCTGGTCCATCCGTTTTCTCACAACAGCCAAGTTTCCCCATCCCCAATTTCAACTAAAATAAAATATTTTTTTAAACAATTACAGACAAGTCACAATAACAACTATATCTTACACGGTTGGACTAGCTTAACTGATATATTAACTGATATTTTAAGCAAGAACACACCGGTAAAGGTTTGCGGCAACACAAGGATGAAAACTAATTCGGCAAAACTAGCAGCACAAGCTAATTGAGCTAACAGCTAGCTAACGACTAGCTTTTATGGCGGAGCTAACATAGTGCCTCGATGAAGTAGCCGGAGCTGCGGTCGACGTGGTACAGAGGGCCTGGCAGGAACAACTAGCGTTCCACTGAGACTCACTCTGGGTTGTTTAGACCGAGCCAGAGCACTTTTCTTTGGGTCTTTTTGTGTTGAACTGCTGCTACTGACTTCTACCTGCTAAATAAAGTTTGCCCCTTCAACAAACACACAAATATATCTTACACGCACACTAACGGCTAACGACTCAAAAAGTTGTCCGGTGTTAGACTTGTTGTAGCGGATTTTTGCGTAGTATAAACTCTACACACTTACCGACATCGACGTTAGATCCACTTTTGCTTGAGTGTAGTGTCACCGGGATGATATATTGAGGCACCGCTTGCCTCTTTCTCTCTTAACAGCCAAGTTCGCTTCATCGTTTCAGTCGAATTTGCGCGCCATGCAGGTAAGTTCTTCTTCTTGGTGTTTTTTTGCAGGGTGCCAAACAACGGCAGAACCTGTTGGTGCAATACTGCCACCAACAGGTCTGGAGTGTTATGTGCACAGTCCTGTTTACTCAGAAGAAAAAAGTAAATATTAGAGAAAGAAGCAAGTACGAGGGCAAAAAGTACAGATAACTCAGTTTATGAAGTAAAGTTAAAATACTAGAATAAATTAAGTAAAAAAAATTAATTTAAGTAAGGACAATGTTTGCATTTAGAGTGTGGGACGCTCGGGGCAAAGTTGGCCCACCATAATGTTTGATTTAGCCTGCCAGAAGTTTCTGGTTTTAATTTTATTTAAAATGTGCTGTTTTATTTCTGTTTGTAACCTGTCTTGTCTAATAGAGGCAGAATCTTAGTATCATTCTGTATTTTGTTTACAGTACAATAACTGTGTGCTTTTGGCTATACATACTATTTGCCTCATCCATCCATCCCCATCCCCACCCATCCACCCCCTGCTGAAGACCACTGTATTAAATGACGTCAGACTGGTCTCACTTATGTTGATTACAGTACTGTCATTAGATTTACAGTAATTATACTGTGAAATGTATTTATGTTTATATTACCAGCCAACTGCCAGTAAGTTACTGAACATTTTACAGCATTCTTGTTACAGTTCATATCAACAGACAGATTTATTACATTTCCTTTATAATGTGTATATTTCTCACTTTGCATTTCTCAACAGTGATATTAATTTCATACTGAAAGAAGTTATACGTGTTTCCTCAAGGTTTCCCAAAAGCTCTGGACTGGAATTGACTTATTCACAGCGGAGGGATCAAAACAATATTCATCATTGATATATTCTATCATTTAATCATTATTACTGATTACCCATTTCAGAATAATGTATATTATATACTAGGATTATATTATATTATATATTATGGGGCTATTTTAATTGCTGCATATACTCCTATGTAGCTTAACCTATAATATTATATTATACCTTAATTGTTAATACCTTGTATTCATAAGAGATCAGATAAAATAATAAATAGTAAACAGTAATATATAATAAGTAAACCAGCAAGTTTTAAACAAGAGAAAAGAAAACAATGACAACAACATAAACAAGAAACAGACTCAGCAGGTGAGTTAATGCTATTACACATAGTTTTGAAATGTAGATATTGCACATTGTTTGATATGAAATAATATTGCACCTGAATGAAATATTGCACACCATGGTATACACTGAAATTTCCCCAAGTATAATATTGATATTACACATTGGTTTACATTCATATTCTGGTCACTTAGTCAGCTTTGATGTGTGTGATCTACATGGATGCAGTGTTAATTGTAAAGTCTGACAGCAGCAGAAAGGAAGGACCTGCGATATCTCTCCTTCACACACTTTGGGTGAGGCAGCGTGTCACTTAAGGAGCTGCCCAGTGCTGTGGAGTGTCCTTCATAGGGTTGGACTTGTTCTCCAGCAGGGATGATAAGTTACAAGCCATCATTCTCTTTTCTCCTACCACCCTCACTTGGTCAAAGGGGCATCCGAGGACACAGCTGGTCTTCTTCATAATTTGAATCTGTAAAGTAAGAATCTTAATTAATCAAATAAATATGAAGTAAAAAGTACAATGAAATGGAATGTGGTGGAGTATAAGGATAAAGTAACATGTATTGGAATTACTCAAGTACAGTACCTAAAAACTGTACTTAACTACAGTACTTAAGTAAACATACCACACCATTGTTGTATGAAGTAAGGAAATTAACTGTTTAGTTAGTTACATTCTGCCATTGCTTTTAGAAAATAAGTCAGTGGTGGGTTCTAAATATTTAATGTATGTGAGTGCATCCTATTATAAAATATTCTTTGTCATAAGCTCTGCATGATATAATCCAAAAATATGTGTTACTTTCTTGGACATTTTATAATTATAGGCTAGTTGGCTGGGACTGAGATCATTTTAACTACAGCCTACCAGTGGTGGAAGATGCATTATGATATTTCACTTGAGTAAAAGAAGCAATACTACAGTGTAAAAATACTATCTTACAAGTCCTGTATTCAAAATCTTAAAAGTACAAAAGTATTTGCATAAAAATATAGTTTAAGTACCAAAAGTAATAAGTTAGAATTATGCTGAGTAAGCCGTTTTTGAATTACATTACTGGACAGATAATTATTGTGTACATAATGTTACAATTGGTAAAGGTGGGGCTCCTTTTAATTACTAGTTACATATCATAATGTAATTATTTATTTATGTTTTGTCTCAATAATTTTAATCTTAAAAAAGTATTTGAGTAAATGTACATTCCAGCACTGCTATACAGGTCTACTAGTAATCTAAACTTAATCATAAAATATGGTGCACTTTTATAGATTAAATTTATCTTGTTATGTAAAAATATGTTTGTGCAAAGTAACCAGTAACTTAAGTTTTGAAATAAATGTACTGAAGCAAAAAAAAAAAAAAAAAAAGGACAATATAATACTGACATATGGTGGAGCAGAGATATAAAATAAGTAAATGTAATTAAAACTGTTTAGTTGGTTCCATTCCACTACATTTTAGCATTATAGAAATTAAGTTACCAGTGGTAGGTTTTAAATGTTTAATGTACGTGAATGCATCTTATTATAACCCTTGCTCCCATGGTATCATCCAAAAATATAATTTGCACTGGGACTGATGTTCCATCGTATAATTTTTTCTTCGTAAGATTGTGTCACATTGTTTCACTTTCTGAGGTTAGTTTTAGTGTTTGAGACGGGTGGGATTCCCAACCTTTCAGGAAATGACGTAATGTTGTTATTATTCCAGGAAGAGGGGACGGGGAAAGCACTGAACTGCGTCAACAATTGTTTTTATGATACATTCGGATTTCAGCTACTGTTCAACATGGCAACTGGGTAGGTTTATGGTTTATTTTATAAATCTGACTGATAATACAACGGCTGATGATATTCCCTCGGTTTGACATGTGTTTTTGGAAGCTAACTCTTGAGAGACAGCGCTGCTAACTGTTTACGTTAGCTAACCTTGTCCTCCAGTTGATAGCAATGCTCTCTAGTTAGCTGCTCCTATTTTTCGTTAAGGGCGGTGTACTAATCTAATGCTGTGTGATTAACTCGTTAAGTGAATTTTTTATTCGGTAGTAGCACATTTCCTCGAAACAAATGTCTCTTTGTCTTGCGGTTAGTGCGTGGTCTTGTTTAGTAAAGTGTGTAACCAACGTTAGCTAGCTAGCTAGCTAGCAGCATGGCTAACTTAGCCAGATATGTTCAGTGTTTTCACATGAGGCCTCGCCTCGTAGTTTTTAGTTTTCAGTTGACAGTCATCCATTACCGATGACTTTAGTCAAATTTGTGTTTCTTGTTGATAACTTAGGTGATTGCTATACATGACAACGATGTTCTGAGTTTCGATCATCAGCCGAGGGCATGTTTTGACTGTCACAGGCCTAATTACGTCGGTCAAAATTATATCAGCTGAGGCCCAAATGGAAAATTTTACCCACACGTTCATCATGTGGCATGTTCTTAGTGTTAAGTTTAAATAAAGGTCGTTTGTATCATGGAGAGTCCGCTGTCATCTAATTTATGGTGAACGAAGTGGCATCATGACAGTATTTAAGATTTTTATGCCTGCACATAAAGTTGTCCAAAAGGCAATTAAAAACGCATACTAAATTAATGCTACTTATTGTACTAACAGTTAAGTTATCTTGCTAAACAATGATTCAAATAAGAATGAATTTCATTCGTTATGATTTAAGTAAAAGTCTTAATGTAAGTTTTACTTTTACTTTTGATACTTAATCACATTTTATAACTAAGGTTTAACATTCTTTACAAAGTCATATTTTTATTACCCCACTAGATAAAGATTAAATATAAGTCACAGATTCTGATACAAGTAAAAAGTATAAAGTATTACTAACTATTATAAATCAAGTAAAGTTGTGCTTAAGCATTCTTTACAAGATCATGTTATTATTGTCACATTAGATAAGGATGAAATATAAAAAAGTATAAAAGAAGTTTCTTTTTCTTTCTAAAAATGTGAACATCAAAATCAAATTAAACATTGTTTACTAAATTAAACCATCTATTCAACTTAATGTTTTGAATTAATAATGAAGCCTGTTTGTTCATCATGCATTGGAAGTGAATGATCATGACCTGTACTGTAAACTTGGATGTCTTGGACCTTGCTTGGATTTCCCACTGACTAATTATAATCTTGCTCATCATTTGAGAGCAACTTCCTGGTGACAAACTTGGATTTTTTTTTCTTTATGTCATGACACAGATTTCCCTTACGGACATGGGCCACCAGCTAAATGCTGGTAAAATAAGACAGTGGCTGGTAGATTTCAGACAAAAAGTAATGACTTACTATTATGTGGCTGGCCTGGTACAGTAGATTATCAGATTTTAAAAAGTTAATTTCCCACCCTTGAGTTCAGCAGTTTATAGTCCTACACTTACAGCTAAGCCAAATCAATACATTTGTTGAAAACGTAGAATTGCAATTTGTCTTTTTGTAGATAGGTTCCTTCAAATCAGACATTTCCTAAGTAGGGAGACGGATTTCAGGGAACCCCTCATCACAGCCAAAAACTGTGTGTTTACTGTCACTGCACTTTAAAAAGATACATTTTTCCTGAGCAAAGCTATTCAAGGCAATCCTGATATTAGCCATGATCATGTGTTGTCCTAGATCCTTTAATAATCATTGTATTTGCTGTCTAAAAACCAATAAAGCCTCTGTTGGAATATAAAAAATAGTTAGCCTAATAACCTAATTCCACCAGGCACGGCTGCGTTATGGCTGTGTCATGTCAGCTGGAACTCATAGTGGCCATTGTACAAAATGCTCTTAATTCCATCAGCAGTGCCTCAGCACATCCCAGAAGCAGCTCTCCACTCTCATTCAAATATACACAGAATCAAATTTTGAAGGATGCTGCAACAGTTAGCATAGAGCAGATTTAGCGGGCAGGAAGTTGGACACAGAAAGCAGACAGAATCTGGTCAGTTTACAGAACAAGAGACCCTGTGCAGACTTGTGATAGTAAGATAGACAGAAAATGAACTATTCAACTGTGCAACCTAGTCATTAATGGTAAAAGCACAAAAAGCAAGGAAAGAGGACCAAATCAACAAAATCTGAGCAAGTAGACATAATCAGGCGGTCAAAACACTCTGCTGCTGAAACGCTGCTGGTAGGAGTTGAAGCTGTGTGGAGGACAGATCAAATACATAGCACAGATGTGCTATGCCTAGTGGAATCAACCAGTAAGAGCACATTTAACACTTATTGCACTCATTTGGGTGCCTCCATATGTGTTGCTAGCTCCACCAGCTAGCAAAGGCACTCGTTGTCTCTGTTTTTGTTAGCCACTCCAACTAAGAAAAGACACCTGTTGTCTTTTGTCTGTGTTGTGAGAGTGGTGGCATTGTGATATGAATGGCTTCACAGAGACCAATTTCATCCCAAATTTCAGGATGTCAAGGGTTTCCTTTTAATAACATCTGCCCTTAACATCTGAAAAACCATCTGATAAGAGTCACATGAATTCAAATATGGCCATTCAGACTGAGTTCACATTGCAAAAAAACAGAACTATCTGATTTAAGAACACATATGAAAGTGGTCCTGAATGTAAAAATTGGCATTTTAGTTGTTTCTGTGGTTATTAATTCTAATAATTTATCTTGTTTTATGTCTCCTCCTGTGTAGCCACTGCTGAGTAATTTATGGCACTGTTCCTGGACGGGACTTTATTAGATAACAACATGGACACATCAAACTTTGCCCACGTCATCTTCCAGAATGTGGGGAAGAGTTACCTGCCCCATGCTGCATTGGAGTGTCACTACACCCTGACACAGTTCATCAAACCACATCCAAAGGACTGGGTTGGCATATTCAAGGTGAATAACCCTCTTTAATGTATTATAAAAGCCTTTGAAGAAAGCAGAGGATATAAATAAATACTATTATTTACACACACATATATTTATGTAGTTTTAGACAATGTACGCTAATGATTAGAGCATATTGTGTGTGACATATGGGAAGATGAATCTCTAACATACTGTATGACATCTTGACTATACGCATGACTTAAAATCTATGAATCTGTGCTACTGAACATTTTGGAGGTATACTTAAGAATTTTATTTTGCAGAAATTACAGCACTGTTTTACTAAAGAGGGGGAAACAGTATTGATTTAGTGTTGAGAAAACTGACATTGGGAGTGCAGCAGTTGTCATCTTTATTTGAAAAATGAGCTTTGTAGAGAGAATTGAGCACTTTGACCAACTGCCACACACTTGAGTGTCCACATGGATTGTGTTATACGATCACATTAAATCTAATACAGTGGTAGTAATTTATTTTAGCCTCATCTGTAGTGAATTGTAGATGTAGTCGGAAGCATATGGCTCCAACTAAGCTTTTCTAGACAAACATGCGTTTTATCTACCAGAGATACGATGGAACCTGAGATTAAAACACACCAGACAGAAGACCAAAAAAAGCAAACTAATGGCTGTCTGTTTGTGTTGCATTCTACCTGAATGTGCTCCTTGGTTAAAAGTCAGAAATCTGTGATTATCATGCACTATTTCATGTAGTGTGCTGTAATACCATTAAGCCAAAATTTTTTCAATTGTTCATGTCTGTCACTGATGGAAGCCTTGTATTTATCCTGTATCTGAATAAATATAGGTAGTGTGTGCTATTCATGATGGCTTTTGGATTTGTGAAATGCATGAATACAGATGTTTTGCCAAGCCTCGCTGAGAAATGAGGTCATGTTGGGATACTGGAGTTGGATCAAGTAATGTCTGGAGGCTGTTTAAATCCTGGATTCAGCACTCTGTTGTAGCAGGGTGCCACATCACATTGTGTTTAGCCTCAAGGAAGGCACTAACTGGTAATGCAGATCTTAAAATCCCTAATTTCTTCAGCCTCTAAAACACGTAGGTGAGCTGGAAGGGGCTGGGTGCAGGATCATAAATTGTGAAAATGTTCCTGGCAGTGCTGACAGATGAGACATTTGGTGCCAAGTTCTTGGATTTGCAAGCATAGAGATACTTGAGTACTCTGTGCATTGTTGTTGGCTCCTTAATGCACATGTACTGACTCCAGATCAAGCGGAGTGAATTCTCCCTTAGATTGTTTAGAGTGCTCTCACTTTCCCTGTTTTTTAAATCTCTTCAGTACTGTTTTGATCTGAATATAGTGCATGTTCCAGATGTGTCTAAGTCAGTGTTTCTCAAATGGAGGTACCAGTACGCCTGGGGATACTTTGGAGTACTACCGATGGTATATTGTTATATTATATATATATATTATATATATAAAACAACGAACACTAGTTGTCACTAGTTTTGCTCATTTGTCACCTGAACCAGTGCCTTCACAGAACTGCCCATTATACAGTTAATGGAAAAAGTGGACAACACAGGTATCACAGTTCAGAAAAGCTGTGTGTTGAGTTCCCTTTTCTGTATTGTTTGCTCACGTTTCCATTTGGGCCACCAAACATGCACTTTGGCCACCAAATTTAGGGGCTACCTGTGGGGCTGCTGCTGGAATTTCTTTTGTCCCTGAATTGGGTACATCATTGAAAAAAGTTTGTGAACCAATGTTTGAAGTGATGCAGATTAGACTAGAAAATTCCCTTGGGTTCAGATGATTGAAATGTGTGAACCAATCTGTAAGTTGGTTCAAAGAATAATTATGACTCAATTGAAAATTAATTATTTGCTGTTTATGCATTCACATGTCAACCTAAAGTATTTTATAGATGTTTGAATTATACACCTTTACTTGGCACACCAAAGAAAAACTAAATATGATATCGATGACAAGTAAATGGGAAACCGGTTCTTGTTTGCACATGGACAAAAGCAGCCTTTGGCCCTGTGTTGTTGGAACACTTAACATACTGCCTGATGCAGACTGTTCTCAGCTTCATGGAGGAATGTTGTTGGGACAGGTTGTCAAGAGTGGCCTAGGAGAAAGCAAGCACAGCTTTATAATTAACCTGTCTCCAAGCACAACCTCTCTGTGTGATTCATGAACAACTAGCTCCTGAATTTATACAGTCTGACGGGCACACAGACAATACATTACCTCCTGCAGCAACATTGCCACCGCCTTCTGTCAGCTTTTTTGCCAAAGTATGACTTTGCTGGTATCATGTTTAAACTGAGATACTGCCCGACTGATATGAGTTTTTTGAGAACTATACAGATTTTAAGAGGAAAAGCAGACTGTGCACCGATTTTGCACCAATGTGATTATGTGAAGCTACAAGAAGGTTGTTCTCCTAAACCAATAATATTTAAATTATTTAAATCTGTTACAATTAGTTTTAAGTGGTTATGAAACAGTTTCATTTTCATACTGATGCCTCTGTATGACCTACATAAGCAACCGAGACCGTACATGGGAAGACAGGCTAGACAGGCTAATTCTATATACTTTCCACCAGGGTGGATTCTCTGTGAAATTAGATCCAACAAACTTTTGTTAACATTTTCCCAGGCACAGGTATAGTGAGAATTCTGAATTATTTTACTACCAGTCAGTGAGGGGCAGTTTGTGAAACAAGAGGCAGCTTCTCGGCATTCACTCCTGCCTCCTGGTAATGTGAACAGTACTAGCACAAGCACCCTGCTCTCCTTGCAGGTTAACATCCACAAGTTTGTGTTGAATGAGGTTACACATGGTTCTGGTTGCGTGATTATATGCCGGTTTATTCTAACACAGTTTACATACAACCTTATTTTCATTTTATAGATCAAAATACTGCCGAACTGTGCAGGTTTTACAACATGTTATTCGCCCTGTTTTGCTAATAACAACATCCAGGCCATATGGGCATTAGTGCAGAGAGAGGGGGGCTGCTGTCAAGTTAACCAAAGATGTACATTAATAACATATTAATAAATAGTTTGAGCAACTTGCATTTCTGGTACTGACTAGTTAGGGTAGCAACATTTAATCATTTAGTGGACTCATTGTGCACATTCCTAATTGGTCAAGCTCCAATCTAAAATATCTATTGCATTGGTATGCCCTTATTTTGTGACTGGTTGGAGATGTTACTCTTGAAGTGTTGCCTGTGTTATCGCTTCAGTCACCAGTTCAGTTTTTTTTTATGGTGGCTCTGTGCCGTCTCTACCTCGTCTCACATTGCAGACCAGTCTGTTGTAAGTGAAAGAGTTCCTCTCAGAGTTTTCACCCACCGCCACCTTTGCAGCTCTAATGAGTGGACTGGTAGCCTTCAGTAATGACACTCACTAACTACGTGCATGTTTTAATTGCTTCCTGTTCTTTACTGCTGGTGGCTGGAGCTGCACTGGTAACAATTGGGGGGGGTGTGGGGGGGTTGAGCACTGGGGCCTTCTATCTCTGATTCAGATGAACACTTGTGGTATTGTAGCTGTAGGCTGTTTGTACACAGGTGAGAAAACTGGTCACATAGTGAAAAATGCCTGTCTTCCTGACATCACATAACTTAATCTACGTGGCAAAGGCTGGTGTAACGCACTGGTTTGACTGGGCTTGTTGTTGATGCATGTGTGTGCCTGAGTGTGCACACAGAGAGCCAGCCAGCTCGATGTGACTCTGATTTTGTTTGACAGTTTTATGGCAGCGGACTGAAATTATGGATGTAGTTTCTGTACTCCCTCCTCATCAGCCATCAGTTAACAACACATAAAATTCATATAATTATATTTTGGTTTTCATTTTCAAGTCACCTATGTATAAAATTTTCACCTATTTTCCTCTTCCTGTTAGAAGTGAGTTGTAGCTACATTTCCACAGTTAGGCTTGTTCATGATGAGGGCCAGGCCACATGCATGTGGTGACCAGGAGTTGGGGTGGTTTACAGAAGTGATCATTTTTCTTTGTTAGGAAAAAAGTCACAGTTTGCATGGTTTTGCACCGTCAGATTGAAACACCCATGATTACAGGAATAAACCAGTTTGAGATATTTTGGAAGTGGCACTGTGTGGATTCTAGGAAGTCTCCCTGTTAATCCTTCATTGTTATTATCTTACTCTGATGTGGTGAGAACGTCTGGTTGAATGGATTCCCCTCAATGTCTCACAGGTTGGTTGGAGCACAGCGAGGGACTATTATACATTCTTGTGGTCGCCTCTCCCTGAGAACTATGTGGAAGGCACCGCAGTCCACAGAACGGTGGTCTTTCAGGGTAAGATCATACCATAGTTTTATATAACTTTGACACCTTTTAATAACCACACATATCAGAGGGCTGTTCAGAGGATTGTTAAAACTTTAATACCAAATCGGCGACTAGAGTCAGAAATTTTTCCCCACAGATGTAAGTTCTGGTGTTAATGACATTTCAGTTTATGTGTTTTTTCTCTTTTATACACTTTTTATAAAGTAACACGAGAGACTGACACGAAAGGGAGAAAGACATGTCTTATTAGCTTTTCAGGTTCCAATCCAGGACACCACATATCTGTAGTTTGTGCTCCAGATCACAAAACTGCTGCAACATAACAGTCTGCACTTTTTTTTAGTTGTATCTCCACATTCATACACTCCCAAAGGTGTAACTAAGGTTGAGTACTGAAAACCTTGTGTCATTTTTGCCAATACCTACTGGACCAAATGAAAACATAGATGTTGGTACCTGATCTGTTGATTGAAATAGTTTCCCCCTGGAGCGGACATTACAGCCACATCTCCAACCCGCTAGTTAACATTATGACAGCACTAACTCTAAATGGCTCTGGCAGCAGGTGATGTAACATCAACTAGCAGCTACTGTGAACCCGGTTAAAATGCCATGCTAAACGTTCTAATATGTTGCTCTATTTCACTCGAAAGGATTCCAACACAGGGTGGGATGTGCAACAAATGTTTCAAAACAATTGAGTGTGAAGAGCGTCACTAGATATCTAGGGAGCGTCACTAGATAAAATGTGTCTTAATGACTTGCTATTTTTATCTATGATGAGGAGACCACTGATGATGATGACAGTAGCCTTTCATCAGGTCAGCAAATATCATATTTCTGCAACTCAAAATTTATTTTGCTATTATTAGAACTGAAACTGTTATTTATATTGTGTTAAATTTGTGTTGTTCAATCAAATCCAAATTTGCCTTAGCAATAAAATCCAATAAAAGCTGTTCTTTAATGTTGCTGACTATCATTTTGTGCTTCTTTTTAAAAGTACTGACACTGTGTAGACACTGCTACAATTTAAAAAATATTGCTTAGCATTTGTTTTATTAAAAAACCCAAATAATACCCAACCCTAGTTATAATTTCACCTACCTCGGTAATAAGTAGTACAGTTTAAGATAAGGTGTGTGTGGGTGACTTTAGGATTGAAGAGGAATATATTTTACTTTGCTTCTCTGTTCTGCTCTACGAGTGCACTCACTGGATGCCATTCTTTCCCAGGATATTATGTGCCCAATGATGATGGCGAATTCTACCAGTTCTGTTATGTGACCCACAAAGGCGAGATACGGGGAGCCAGCACGCCATTCCAGTTTCGTGCCAACAGCCCCTCAGAGGATGAGCTGCTGACTGTGGAGGATGAATGCAACTCTGACATCCTGGTGGTCACCACCAAGGCCGGCTTCCTTGAGGTACTGCATCCAGTAGTGCTACAAAATAGGGCTACACAGTTAATTGAAATATTATTTAAATTGCAGTATGGCCAAGAGTTATATCCTAACCACAGAAGCTTGTTACAGACCCCAACAAGTGTCACATCATTTTTTTTTTGATTAAAATGAAAATTGTAATGCAAAAATTGTGAATCGTAATGCAATCACAGTATCCCTCTAAATAATCGCATTATGATTTTTTTTTTGCACCTAGTACATTGTCTACTAGTAAATATATTATTGTAAGTGTTGGCTGTCACATACAGAATGGCTAATTATATCTCCAGGTTCATATTTGTTTTGTGAGAACATAATGCACAGTGGTGAACAACATTACATACCATTTGAGCATGGTGCTGTTGCACTTTTATGTGAAGGGCCTGAACATCGTGAACAATCTTATGTTTCTGTGCAGCAAAAGGTGGAAGAAGCCCAGAGAGAGAAAGATGAGCTGGTCAAAAGCATGGCCCTCCTGCAGCAGGAGAAGGAGCAGCTGGAGGCTGAGAAGGAGAGCCTGCAGAAGGAGTGTGAGCAGGAGAAAGAGACCTGCGCCAAGCTGAGAAGAGAGAACCAAGTAAGCAGAGAATGGACTGAGTCCATTTTTGAAGGCAGATAGGAGTGCCAGCATTAAGGGAGGGGAGGAAAATGTTTGCTGCTGCTGTAAAAATGTTCTCAGTGAAGCAAAGGGCCCTGTTCCTTTTTGTTGTTTAGTATTTGTTGTTGGTTGAGCAGAACATACTGCAAAATATGCTTAATTGTATGATTGATACTCTTTTGTAGTTGTAGTTATTCCAAGGACAGTTTAACATTTGGCCAAACAGTCTCTTAGCACCCCCTAGTGAAAGACTGTAGACATGCAGCCAAACTTGTGATCCACTTAAAGAGTAAATCTCACTCTGACAGATATGTCTGTATTATCAAAGTTGTAATTCAGCTTTTTATAGTATAACATTAAGTCTTAAAAGGAGCGTCAGTAATAATTCATATTGCTGTCCTCTGCCATAAATCTGGCTGCCTTTAAAATGGCTTTCAGATGAAAACATGATTACAGATTTTGTGGCTGTTAATTTTATGACTATACTTTTATATGATTTTTTTATGTGGTGTGAATATAAAGATTCCAAAATTCTGTCTATAAACAAACTGTAAAAAAAAATAATTTCCCTTTGCTTTTTTCATGTCATCTTTTGAGTTTGAAAACTTTGCGTGGAGGTATAATGTTCAAATTGATTTAAAGTTGCATTTCAAAGACAATAAAAGTTTTTTATGTTTTGAACAAGTTTCCTCAAGCTTAGAAGCAAACACAGTATACTAGCAGGTTACAATTATTTTGTCATGGCAGTTTATATCATCTAGATTTATGGAGGACTTGGCACGAATTGAAGTAAATTATTTATTCTATAAATGAGTGATTAATTTGTTCAATAATTCATCGTGCACGTAAATGAACTGAAGCATTTTTTTTTTCAGTGTTTTATTTGTTGCTCTGCCTTTTTTAAAAGTTTTGTTCCACTTGTTTCCAACATTATATTTTATTGTCTCTCAGGAGATGCAAAATTCTTCCCAGGCCCTGCAAGAGGAGAAAGACGAGGTAAAGAGGAGGCTGGAGGAAGCCACAGCCAGAGTTATACAGCTGGAGGAGGATCTGATTGGAGTCACCCAGAAGGGCCTACAAAAAGAAACTGAGCTGGACGGGTGAGTTCATGATTGAGGTGCATGTTGAAGATTCATCAAATTGCCATTTTTTTGGTTACATGTACAGAGAATTATATTTTTATTTGGTAACTTGAAAACTCAAAACATTATTTGAGAGTTTTGTCTAGAAGTAACTGGTTACTTATGAGTGTTCTGTAAAAACAGCATAAACTTTTAAAGTGCATGATCCAGGATACCCAACGTGCTTTGCCTGGGGGGACACTTTTTCAAAATGAATGGAGGCCAGGGGCCAACATCTTTCAAAGTAGCTGACTTTTTCATTTAACTAGATTGGCTTGATGCAAGGATTGACAGATACATCTTTTTTTTCCTCTATATTTTATAACAGCATTTTAGTTGTTATTCAACATAAAACATAGCTGCTCCTCCATCATACAATGACTGATTCATAAACATGAACCTTAAATGTAAACTGCTCCTGCCAAGGACAGAGTGAAAACCATATTTAAGCTCTTTTAATATAAAATACACATTTAGGGAACAGAATTATCTTCATTTCTGCATTCACATCTGATCCTATTGCAGGCCGTCATGCAAAGATCAGCCTTCATTTATCATACCATATCATTTATCATACAAAACTGACATATTTATCCCTCCATTTGGGAAAGACAGTGTGAATCAATTAAAAAATGGTTGGATGGTTAAGAGGCAGCAGGTTGAGTATCACTGCTATAATCTATGGTCATTTAACAATTATTCCAAACACTGAATGTGAGCATAGAAACTGTGACAGGTGATACAATTTGTGACAATTTTATGACCTTTTCTTTAGCCTCAAGGATCGAGTGAAGAAACTTATATCAGAGAAGGAGGCACTTGAATCTCACCTCAAGAATGAGAAGGATGAGAAGGAACTCTACAAGGTAATGTACTGTTTGTATTTCTAACTTTATTTATGTAGCAGCTTTCATAACTGCCATTACGAAGTGCCTCACAAACGAGGACAAATAAAAGGCACAAGAATAATAAAATACAAAATCTATCAACAAACAAATAAACATTAATACATTTCTTGTATGTTTCCTCAAAAGAATTTTACAGTCTGTATGATATTTTTCTCATATTAGATTTCCCAAAATCAGAGGTCCAGTTCAGACTGTTTTTGTTTTTCACTTTTTACTGCCATGATTATTCTGCGTCCTTTTGCCCAAACATTTAGTCTAAACATGGTATGCCTTATTCTGTCTTCTTCTGGCACGTCTGGTGTTTCTGTGCGTCAGTTGTGGTGGGCACTGCGCAGGAACTAGGAGTGCCACATATTGTACTGTCGCCACGGAAATGGAGCCAAAAACCCATACCTCATTTAACTTGCACCATCACACTGGGGCTGTTGCACAAGGCAAACTTTATGGGCCTATCTCCATCTCTGTTTTGTAATTGAGGTCATGCAACATTTATTTTAATAGTCATATGCTCTTTGGTACATGATCGTGATTGGTGTTGTATAAACGAGGCAAAAGCCAACTACTTTATGTTTTATAACTTCTCTGGTGTTTTATAACTTCTTCGGTGGGTATGTGTTTGCATCTGTGTGTGTGTGTGTGTGTGTGTGCGCACCAGATTCACCTGAAAAACCGGGAGCTGGAGAACACTAAGTTGAGCGCAGAGCTGCAGATGCTGAAGTCTGTAGACGTGAACAAGGAAAACACCATCGCCCAGTTTAAAGAGGAGGTGGGACGCCTGCAGACGTGCCTCACTGAGAAGGAGAAACAGTACAGAGAGATCCTCGCCAAAGTTCCCTCACTGGTACAACAAGTTTAGTTTTAAAGCTTTAAAAAAAGTCACAACACCTTCATTCTTAGAAATATACCATGTAGGGTTCTTCAGCTTGTCCACATACACAACCCCTTTTGGTTTCAGGTAGAACCTTAGGTTCTACTTGTAACCCTTTAAGTGAGTTCTACCCATTAACCCGATGTTGTATCTCTAACCATCTGTGTAGGGTTCAACCCAGGGCCCCCTATGAGAGGTTCTAAAGGAGAACCTTTCTGTGGTGTAATGGTTCCATCAAGAACCCTCTCTGGGGGTTCTATTTGTAAACCTTCTAACAGTACTAACAGGAAGCCACTCAGGGGGTTCTACTGAAAACCTTTCTTTATATTCCAAAGACTATATCAAGAACCTTTTTATAGGTCAAGACTTTTATCTAGAGCTCACCCGGGAGGTTCTACTGAGAACCTTTTTGTATTCCAAAGATTTCATCTTGAACCTACCCTGGGGGTCTTTGCCAATAACTTTTTTGTATTCCAAGGGTTTTATCTCAAACACTCGGGGTTCTATAGAGAACCCTTTTATGTTACAAAAAACTGTTGACAGCTTTGAACCTTTTGGAGGTTTTATTTCTAAGAGTGTAGGCACATCTGTCACATACAGTGTTTAAATTGATTAATTCTTATACTCATATTTCCAGATTAGTAATAAAGAGGAAAAAGAATAACGCATAATAAGTTATTTATGGATAACTTGCAGAAATGAAAAACCTTCACCTTTAACGTGTTTGTGTCTGGCAGGGAGATATGAAGGCCCTGAAGGAGCAGCTGCGGCAGAAGGAGGAGCAGCTCCAGGCCAACCAGCAGCAGTCCGCCTTGTTAGCCGCTGAGTTGAGGGACGCCTCAAGCACCCGTGACCGCACCATGTCCGAACTGTACCGCATTAAGCTGGAGGTTGATGCCCTCCGCCAGGACAAGGATGAAGCTCAGGCTCAGTGCACCCGCCTGATGGAACAGATGAAGGCAGAGGCCAAGCAGGCAGCTGTAAGGATGATACTCAATCTGCTAACAGGCTTTATTGATTTAATTAGCTTTATTTGAACCATTAGTTTTATTATTAGATGCGTTTAATATAATAGTAGGCAGGAGGAATAGAAGTCATTCAATTGACTGTTGATATGAATATATAATAATGTTTTGGTGTATGGTGTTTGCATTATCCAGGGCTCCAGCAGAGAATGATTAAAAAATGTGTGTGTTCCCCTCCCCTTTCATTTTACTGTCATAGAGGACTACAGAAATCAGAAAATATTAAAATCTGAGAAGCTTAAATCAGAGATATTTTCTTCTTTTTTAAAAAAAAAAAATCAAAATGATTAATCAGTTATCAGAACAGATGGGAATTCGTTTAATAGTTGACAACTAATAAATGAATGTGTGGTCATAGTTTCAATAAAAGTAATAAATAAT
Organism: Lutjanus erythropterus; assembly: GCF_056507025.1. Classification (NCBI taxonomy): domain Eukaryota; kingdom Metazoa; phylum Chordata; class Actinopteri; order Lutjaniformes; family Lutjanidae; genus Lutjanus; species Lutjanus erythropterus. The sequence goes on along the minus strand of NC_139325.1, from coordinate 21,396,506 downwards.
TTTGAAATAATATCTCTGAAGATAATAATATCCCAAATAATAGAGCTAATTTTATGAGAATGTTAATCTGTATTCTTTTTTTTTAGTATTTAGTAAGAAGTAAGTTGAAATCAAAGGCTGCATCAACAATTCTCCCACTATTTTGTATTTTTGTTACAAGAGTGGTTGTCTTAGTGGTTGTTATATCACACTTGATACCATATAGACCCTTTTTAATTTTAAATTTTGAATTTGTAAATAACATTTTTTCCAGACATGATAACATGAAACAAAAAAACCCTTCTTTCACAGAGGGTTAACTGGTTCTGCCTGATCTTAAGTAAATCAAAAAAACAGGGCAACACTCTCCCCTGAACAGCACAGTTTCAAGATTACATGTGATCATGAAGGCGTTATCAGTCGTTAAGAAGGCGATCTTTTCTGTGTTTGGTGTATGATCTACTTTGTTGTGATGTTTTTCCGTCAGCTGACCAAAGCAGCAGCAGCAGTGGAAGAAGCTGCTGCAGACCCGGCTGTTGTAGCAGAGCTGCAGAGAGAAGTGGAGGACCTGAAGCTGCGGTTGCACATGGCTGCAGAACACTACAAGGAGAAATACAAGGAATGTCAGCGACTGCAAAAACAAGTGCTCAGACTCTCTGAACAGCAAGGGGTACGTCCCACAGGATACCAGCCGACATACTGTATACCTGTCCCCCGACAAGTGAAAGAACAGAACTTCCATCAGATTTATGTCACACTCTGCCTGCCAATCACATCCCACTAAATGCCCTCAGAGATAAAAGGTCCTTTGTAGGGCTGGGGATCCTTTAAAAAAATTATGTAACCAGTACCATTAAAGTGATACTGATATCAAGTACTTAGTACAAGTACTTCATTTGATAACTTTTTTCTACTTCATTCGATACCCTTCATTTTAATGGAAGTATTCTCAAAATAAATTTTACACTTTTTATGCATTTATTTTTGTCAGATACCACAGCCATGTAGTAGCATGTTTTAGTTGCATCTCGTCATGACAGCTCCGTCAAATACGACACGCTGGACTTCATCTCACCACAGACTGTGAGGGTTGTAGCTGCTGTGGCCCAGTCACACATCAGATTAGATCAAAGAATGCTTGTGGTGACCTGCTGCAAGAAAACCATACAAATAGTACTTTTTCTAGATCTGGATACAAAAAGGATTGAATGCAGTTATCACTCACTTCCGCTTGGTACTGGGTTATTTCAGTCAATACCTCAAGGTACTGTGTACCGATAGACCAGCCCTAGTCTTCAAGTCATTACTCAGTTTGTGTTAATTTCTTGACTGGAAGGAATTGCAAGACACTTTATAAGATCAGACAAATAAATCTTTATTAGCCTTTAAAGTGTTTGTACAAGACATTAACACATGCACATTTAATGTGCCTTTGTAAAATTAATACAAACCTATTTAAATACACCAAAAAATAATTTGCTGTAAAATTGTGTCATTTTGTAATTTTTCTCAGTAGCATATTTTTATTTGTGTTTTTACTTACGTTTATTTGTGCTGTCTACTGATCCTGCGTGTACACGCTGCTTCTTTCAGTTCATTGATTCTGTCTTCCAGTTGGATTTAGGGCTGATTTTAACACTTTCCCCCCGTCTGTAGGAGCTGAAGAGAAGCTCAGCACAAGAGGCCACAATAATCCCTGCGTCAGTGAGCCCAGACACATCAGTGCCAGGTACGTTATATCAAACTGTGCCATATTGTACGCTATAGAATGAGTCACTGCGTTTAAAACTGCAATCATTTATCAAAATCGCACATAAAGTTCATAATGTTGTAAAACTTTACCAGCAGTGTAATTTCTCGAGTGCTTGTCATGTGTTTTCTATTTTGTCTTTAGAATTCAGTCAGTCAATAATTTTTTTTTTATAGACTCTGGTCCTTGATATACTGGTATGTGGATGGGCATTTAAGTGTATATTTAGATGCTTGCTTTATTTTAATAATCAACAAATAGCAAAATAACTTTTTGCTTTAGCAAACCAACTTGACTTGCCTTCATTGTCTACACAGGGAGTCCAGGTTCTGCTGATCCCATGCTGGAAGCCATCATCCAGGAGAAGCTCAAAGGCATCAGCAGGGAGGCGTCTGACAGGAATGACAAGTACAGAAAATGCAAGCAGATGCTACTGGTAAGAAACTGATAATTTGCATTGTTTTATTGATCATGTGCCCCCAAAGTAAATGTTCAAACTCTGTTGTCAAAGACCTGGGTTCTCCAAAGTTATAGTATGTGCTCTCTGCGTTAGTAAGACTAAAGCTGTGTTTACATGAACAATATTTCTTCGGTCCAATTGAAATCCTTCTGATTAGAAATTCCAGCCTCACTGCTTACATGGAAGCTAAATAAAGAGGTCTGGTAAGGTGTGTGTTTAAGGGCCCCTAAGTATTAATCAGAATATAACTTTCTGACATGCACAAACTGCTTCTGTTCAATGTGAAGTGTCTAATCTGTTGGAAATATAACAACAGAAGAAGTGGTTCTGGTTTGCCAACTTCCAGTAAACAAAGAAGTAGAAGTGTTTCCACATGGTAATTTTCAAGATGGACCCTCATCGTATCCTGTGAACAATATTAGTACCTTTTAATCTTTTAAGGTTTCTAATCAAAGATATTTATTCCAACCAAAGAGAAATGGTCAGAATAAGCATTTACTTGGTTTTACATGTTTTATTTTCCCTATTGAACGGGTTATTAAAGTTTTGCACCACCTCTCTTAATCTGATTCAATATCTCTACTAATTTGGCTGGACTGGGTCAGTCTCATATGATTTAGGTCTATACATGAGGCACTTTTATGCTGATTGGGCATTTATTCTGATTATTTGTGGAATATTGGGGTCCATGTTAATCGTGACATGTGATAAAAATATGATAATGACTGATAAATATATCACTTGTTAATATCTGACTGCTCTGCAGGAGGAGAAAGATCGTAGCTGCATGTTTGCTGATGAGTTGGCCAAGATGGAGGTGAAATTTAAGGAACAACTAAAGACCAATGAGAACCTGAAACTGCAGTTGGCAGCAGAGGAAGATCGCTACAAGGTCAGTTCATCAGACACTCAGACCATTCGCTGCCAGTGACGCTGTGCTGCTTTTAAGCAGGTCTGTCTTTGGACACTTACTGTGTTTTTACCTCTGGGTATGGCTGGTCTAGCTCAGGGATTGAGCCTTTGATGCTATCTTTCCCCTTGAACACAGTCACTCTGACAGTGTTGTTTATGAGCAGGCCTATCTGTGAGACGACATTTTACTGCTGTTTATGTCAGGCTCTGGAGACAAGCAAAGCTTGGCTCCGACCAGTCATCTCCAGTTGCCTGGCTAATGCTGTGCTTGGCTCAGGTCAGGCGGATATTTGCTTAGTGTCTCAGAGGAATTCAAACAGGTTGTTTTGCTTTGAGCAGTATTGTACATAAATCAGTCCTCTGCAAAGGGAAGCCTTTTATGGCTGTGATCAATTAATGTCACGTACTGAGTTCTGAGAGTATTTCAATGACGCCGTTTTCGATCAGATGTCTGAGAGCTGAAAATGTCTCATTCCTCTGTTGTTGTGTTTTTTGTTTACTTCAGAGCCAGGTAGCTGAAAAGGGACGGGAGCTGAAGGAGCTGAAGGACACGCTAGCACTTGTTGTTAAGGAGAAGGAAAAACTGGAGGGGGTTAGTGACAGCTTTCATTTTCTCTTTTATAGACTTCTTCCACCCTAAAAATTCCCTGAAAAGTGCTATTCCTCTGCCATTTTCCCTCTCCCAGTCTGGTCTGTGTTTAATATGCCTCTAATTGTAGAAGCAAAGTAAATGAGTTCTTATTTTCCATTCCATTACTTTGGACCACAGCAAGGTCCTCACTGGCCTAAAATATTGCTTCGAGGTAATGCTGTTACAGCTAAGAGGAGCAGAATGACCCAATTTGAGGTTTAGACTGTAAATTAAATTGGCGTCTGCAACTAACATCAATAAAACTCAGCGTCCTGTTCTCTTTGAAAATGAGAAGAGTTTCTTTTTTAATGAAAGCGCTAATTAAACTGTTTGTGTGAGCAAGAGAAAAAGCAAGAAGTCACAACTCTTGGGCCGCTGTGTGATTGAAAGAGGACAGACTGACAGACTGGGAATAGTAGAGAGACAAAACCAGATTTTTTAGCTCCTCAGACAACATGTCAATTTTTTTTTGCAATTGGTCTTTGTTGTTGTGGAAAAACTGTTTAAATGCAGCTTTTTCCTCCCCAGGAGCTCCAGAAGGCCAGCAGCAGCAGGAAGGGAGATCAGGGGGGCAGTGAGAAAACCAGTTTGGAGAGTAACCAGTCCAGTGTGCCTTTATTCCTGCAGTACCCTGTGCCGTACGCCCAGGATGCCCCGACCCCTCTGCTGGTCTCTCAGAGCCCCAGCAAGCTGCATTTTGGGAACCCTTACTCCATCTCAGACTCAAAAGGTGGGTTTGTTTTCTAACTCATGCCTAACTCACTTTGTTGAAAAATTTGTAACAGTTGCAGAATTTAGTTGACTTGTATCTACACTGGCTGTGTCTCTGAATTTTGGACCTACAGATGAGGGAGATGAGGAGTTCTCAGATGACCAGCTGCTCAGGCTGCCCCCTGTGGGCCCGCCCTCTTGGGACAGTAATGTGGTGTGTATCCAACCCACCCGAAACCACAGCCGGCCAGAAGGCCACGAGGAGTCCGAGGAAAAGCAAAACAACAACAATGTAAGCTTCTCAGACTACACTGTGTGTATTCTCTCCCATGTGCAGTTACATGCTTAGGAATGACTTTTTATTTTTTTTATTTTTTATTTTTTTTTGCTGGACTGCAAAAGTGGCCTGCCCTACAAACATGGTTGTCCTTGACTGACTGCATGGCAGAGTTTTGGAGTTTCCCCATTGGCTGTTGGTCTTTCAGAATGAATCCATTTTCAATAATGTCATCAGTGGGGCATATAGCGAGTCCCCCGCACACATGTGGTCAATGGAGCATGCATCCCCACTTTTTGATCACACAACTTTGCTATTCTTTAACATTTGATTGAATTTTGACCAGTTACGTCTGCCTGTTGCATGTTTATCTGTGAGGTTGTCATAACACTCAGTCCAAGCTGTGTAAAGTCCTTCTCTTTCTCATCTTGATGTTCCGATAAAATCAAACTTTAAGTTTGATATGAAGTGCGGTCTCTCCAGCACCAGACAGAAAGCAGCAACCTGTGTAGTTACTTTGGTAACGGCTGAAATCTAATTTTAGGAAAACTCACATACTCTAACTCAGATTTTATGAATATTGTCGTGTGTTCTTTAAAGTCGACTTTTTTATACAATCAGAACAGTGAAGATAGATAACAACACTGCTATCTAGCAGTTGGGGACTTAAACACAAAATAAACTACTGTCACGAATCTTTACATGTATCACAATGTCAAGACACAGTATGTTTTGTGATGCTGTATCAATTCTCAAAAACAATTGCAACACTCAAGTGTATTGATATTTTCTAACATCCATAATTAACAGCGTTATGACAGTGTTTAACCAGCACTTCATTTAGTGAGAAACCTTTTTGAAATGGTTCACTGACAGAGGCTGGAAACGAGCTGAGGCAGCAAAATATAGAATAAATATAGTTTGTATAGAAATACTGTCTAGCTTTATGGATTATATTGATACTTAGTTGACAGAAGACCATCGACATATCACACCCTTTATCTAATTGAAAAAATTGGTCACGTTTTCGTATACGTTTTGATCATGCAGCCATAAACCAGGTTTTGACCTAGTCATCTTTTTTTTGTTTTGTTTTTTTCCTAGGGTAATACCAATGAACAGCCTGCAGCAACTGAAACTCACAGCCCATTTGTGAATGATGGACAAACCGCCTTCTGCTTTGATCCCAGGTAACACACAACTCACATGCCCAAACTCTCATAAATGCTGTTCAAGTTTGCTGCAACCTACATTTTCCTAAACCTGTGCATTGTAACATGTGTAAAGTGTTTGTTCTGCTGCACAGCCCCCTTTTGTTGGAATTAGTCGAGCGGCAGGCCACCCACGTTGAATCAGACAGATGCTCTTTATTAGCCTGTGCTTCTGGTTTGCCCACATCATCACTTCACTGCTTATTAACGTGAACTTTCTCTTACACCCACCTCTCTCCCTCTTCTTCTTCTTCTGTCCTCTTCCTGTGTGTAGTATGGACATGAAGCGATGTCCACTGTGCGAGGTCATCTTCCCACCCAACTACGACCAGAGCAAGTTCGAGGAGCACGTGGAGAGCCACTGGAAAATCTGCCCCATGTGCAGCGAGCAGTTCCCGCTGGACTGCGACCAGAAGGTGTTTGAGAATCATGTGCTCACTCACTTCGACGGCCACCCGCTCAATTTTGACTAGATAAAAACAGAGAGTCAGCACATCCGCTCTGCCTACTTCCTGTCACCATTGAAATAAATCACTCAGTCTGCACTCTTTTCTGCATGTAATGGTGTGAAGATCCACTCTTTAGGACTATACTGACTTTCGCTTTGTTACTTCAACTTAGAGAAACACTTTGAAGTGATGTGACATTTTGAAATGACATTCTAATTCAGTGTATATGGCAGGGCTTTTTTTTATAGGTGGCAGATTTCCCTTCATTTGGATTTGAGGAATAATTTAGGGGGATAAGACTGTTGTACGTATATATACTGTATACTGACTTTAAATTGACTCAGCTCTCACAGATCTGTTAGACTACAGGACGTAACGAATCAGGGAAAGAGATAAGTGTTTACCAAACTTACATTTAAGACATCCAACCAAATGGTTCCCCCTTGAACATCACTGTACAAGTCATTTGCTCCTTCTTTCTAGAAAGCAGCCTTGGTGCACTATATGCAGTCAGGGAGAAACCTTCAGTGATTACATTCAGACATGATTATACAGTATATCATCAGATCATCTATTTTAGAATAATTAAAGCCAATGATATTGTGAGCGCCTTGATACTTTGTGTATGATAGATTTGTGTTATGTTAGGTTTCCTTTGTTTTGATTTTAACTATTTAATTGGGTTTTTGTGTCAGAATTCTTAAGAAATGTCATATCATCAGCTAATCAGTGCATGCTGAGCTTATGTTCAATTTTGTCCTTTTCATTCTTCTTTTACAGCATTAAGTTATTTCATTCTTAGAAACGTTTCATTTGTTAAGTGAGTTTCATGTATCTAATACGAACTAATAAAGTCTGTTTGAAAATGAATTGTGTCCGAGCCAGAGTTATTGTAGTTTTTTATTTTCCATTAGTTTGTATTTTGTTTATAATCTTTGTTTTCAATTCAGTTTAGTTTCCATTAGTTTCCAGAGTGGGATTGCTTTTTTCAGTTTTTATTTTTTTCAGCATGTTTTGTTTTAGTTTTTATGAGTTTCAGTGTAAGTTTCTTCTTATTATAATATGGGGAGTATTTGTCAGGGTCAAGATTTAGTAAGTTTTTGTAGATACAGTATCATGATCGGGTATTAAAGGGGCATCCTTGAAAGGACAAAAAGAATTCAGAGAAATCTCTCCACATAGGGACACTGAAAGCCAGCATTAAATGGGCCTCCTGCAGTCCAGACCTGTCAAGCAGACTGTTGAGGACCTGAAGAGGAGCAAGAATGGGGAATAATTTCACATTCAACACTTCGGCAATTAGTGTCCTTGGTTCTGAAATACTAACTGAGCGTTGCTAAAAGACGAGGTGAAGTATCACAGCAGTAAACTTGCCAATGTCACAACTGCTTTCGAACATGTGGCAGTCATCAAAGTCAGTATCAGTGTATATTTACAAAAACAATAAAGTTTCTAAGTTTGAACACTAAACTAAATATCTTGTTTTTGCACTGTAGTCAATTAAATATAGGTCCAAATGTTTTTGCCAATCATTGCATTTTGTTTAGCAAAGTATCCTAACTTTTAACAAACTGAGTTGAAGAACATTGGTCTGGCCGCAGTTAATGACACAGGAGTCTTTAGGCACACATCAGAGGAATTTTTATTCTAAATGTAACAAAAGTTTACATGAAGCAGCTTTTTTTTGAAGAAATACAGTACATCACCATTAGTTTCTCCAAACAACCTCTGATTTTGCCTTTTCATACACATTATACTGTTGTTTTTAACTCCAGAAACATATGAAAATATAATTTAATGCACTTAACACATAACAATACATTCACTGTACACTATATCGAAGACTTTCCTCCATACTGGCAGTACAATACAATTGTCAATTGGACTGAAGTTCCTTAACACTAACATCCATGCAGTGAAGATGTTACCTTATGGCTCAATGTTGATAAATCCTCAATCTTGTGGGATTTTTATGATCTCGGGTTCATTATTTCAGGGATTAAACATGGTTCTACACACCCTCGACTGACATATTATTATGGCACAAAGTAGGAGTCGTGTGTGTTTCTCTTGCAGCCTAACAACAGGACTGTGAGAATGTTAAATGTGCTGAATAGATGGCTAATGTCGGCCCCCTTTCCTGCTATCCATGACAAGGACAATCACATGGTTTCATACGACAGGGGAGTCGGTGAACAGCAAAGAGTCTAAGCTGTCTGCATTCAGATGAATTTGTCTGAACTGCCAAAATGAAGCCATACAAACACCTGTACTGATTGGAATGGTTTACAATTCAAGGCAACTACTGTACATACAGAAATCTCACAATACTGGAAACACCAGAGGTTTGGTGAGCTTCCCTCGGAGCAATGCAAACGTCTCCTCTGAAGGCCTTTTGCCTCGTTTTGGTAGCTACTGTACATACACCAGAAACGAGTTATTGGCAAAAGAAAAAAAATGCTGATTTGTTGGCAACTTGTTACAAAAAGTGCTTCAATCCCTCACTGTAAAATAGTGGGGAAAACGGCTTAAATCTTCAGGAAAGTGACTGGGAACATTGGTAACAATGGCACGCAGAGTTCCCATGATCCCAGCATAAACATGATCAGAACACTTGGGCAGGATTGTGGTGCTGAAATGCTTGCTAACGTCACCTGAGATCATCCTTTGGTGCTCACACACAAGTGTTTGCAGTAAAACAGATGAAACAAGGTTTGAAATATCTGATATGAAAGGAGAAGTCCAACAACTGATTATTAACATCAAATCTGATAGAGAATTAAACATACAAAAGTTTTCAGCTTGGATTTCTCATTATACTAAACATTCTCTCTTTTTTTTTATTTTTATTTTGTCTCAGTCACATTTTTAGGCTCAAATGAGACAGAGGCAAGGTAATGGTGGCACCTTTCTCTGAAAAACATCCAAATTTTTCCTCAGTTTCCACTGACTTCTCACTGCCTTTAAAGCAGGAAGCCTTACCGTACATGCAAGGCTACTCGTGACTTGGTGTGGCCATTCTCTGGCCTCCAACATGCCCTTATCAATGAGTGCCATATGTCAAAAACAGTAATCAAGTCAAATAGATAAATGATAGCTTAAATGTGCAAAATACAAAACTGTGAACTACATAAAGATTCAACATTCTGAATAAAAATTAAGGATGAATAATAATACATTTATACCATGCAATCAAAAATAGTGTCGTAACAATGTGGAATAAGAGAAAGAGAAGGGGTTGAAGGATGGGAGGAAGGGGGTGGAATGAGCAACAGCCATTGCTGGTGATGGTGGCGTTCAGATGGTTGGGAAGTGGCCTGAAGGAGAGTGCTGGTCGCTCTACTGCTGCATCTTGCGGATGATGTCAGTAGAGATGGGTGGGTGGAAGTTGATGGTGTGGTGGCGGAGACCCTGAGACGTTTTGTAGCTCTTTCCACACCGGCACTTGAAGGGTTTGCGCACCCTTATCTGGGTTCGATGGCCGTTCTTGGCGTGATACTTGATCCCGTTCACATTCTGTGATGAGGCAAAGAAAAAGACACTCGATCATCACTTTGGTTTAAATATAATTACGTTAATAAGAAGTGCAACTGAGCTTCCTACTGTGGAAGCCTATTTTATTATACTGAGAAACTTCTTGAAATAATGACTTAATATCTTAAAATAATAAAGTACTACTGAAAATAATAAGAAACTCAAAATAATGGTTTTGTATCTCAAAATAATGAGTTTCTATCTCAAAAGAATGACTATCTAAAAAAAATTACTTACACCTCAAAATAATAATTTCTCTAAATGTTCTCTAAATAAACAGGAACTTTCTCAAAATAATGAGCTAGTGTCGAAGTCATTATTTTGATAAAGCCTATCATTATAACGGCTGACAGGATCTTTTTTTTTACCATCACATTGGCAGAAATGGGCCTCCATATCCTAAAACTATCCCTTACCTTTATATATACAAAAGAGGTTACTTTTTGACATCAAGTGATAAAAAGGAGAAATGAAATCGCTCTTGTTACAAACCTAACTTGTTCTGCTCCTAAACAGATGCCTAATGTTGCCTGCTGCCTCAGACTAAGTCATCGCCCATAACCCTGTCATTCACGTCAGCAATGCAATTTTCTCAAGCTGCACATAATTTATCCCAACCACACACACCAGATGTGAATGGAAAATCCTGTAAAACTCCACATCACTGAAGTGGACTAGATGTATGCATCTATGCTGACGGGCTGTAATGCTCAGCTAAGGACTGATTTTCCTTCTGTCAACAGCAGGGAATCCAGTTTGATTTTACATTCTCATTTCTGTGAGCAAATAAAATCACACGTGTCACATTTTGTACAATGCTAACATCTGAGGGTTTTATATGGTAAAAACATTTTACACCATTCCATTATTTTTAATCTTTAGTATGTATTCTTAGAAGAGAGATTCTGAGTGAAACCAACCTTGTATCTCTTTTTGCAGCCCGGCACGGGGCAAGCAAAAGGCTTCTCGTCTCCTCCATTCATGCACATAGAACTGAGGATGGACTCAGAGCTGATGGCACTCTCTGTGGTCCACGACTCATCACTGTCAGACTCCTCAAAGTCTACCTCCTCCTCATCACACTCACTACCTGTGAGAGGACAAAAAAAAGTGAAACAATAATTGACTCAGGCCATCACCATACAAACTGTTCTCTGATTTATGCAGTCTCTATGCATGTTTGATGGCAGATCTCTTGCGATGAAACCCTGGCCTTTGAGCCTTCAGGCAGACGAGTGAGGACCGTTCTTAACATGTGCTTTGGGGAAGCGTTCCCATAATCCCTACTTCACATGTTACAGCGCCCAAGTTTCCGGAAAGACTGAAATATGCCAATCGTGGGAAAGAATGTATGCATTTTATTGAGGTCAATGAGCTGCAATCATTTTAGCGATTAATTAAGGATGTTATGCAAGAAGAGGAGCTGCAAAACCACAGGGGCTAAAAACAAGCCAGAACAAAATTAAAGACTGCATATTTTACAAAACAAGCACATGGGAAAACATTACAAGGAAAAAACCTAAAGTATTTTCTTACGTATTGTAACATAATATAAACTGTGAATTAGATAAATCAGTTGTTCTATGAGAGCTATTCTTTTCTCTGAGGAGCACAGCATATTAATCAATGGAAAACATCTCAATATAACCAACAATTTTACTGAATTTTAAACTAGAAAAACCCAATCACATCATGTCAAATTAAATTAGCCATTATGGCCACAATAACTGACAAAATATTTTCAATCTCTTATAATTTGAAAGGTGAATAACTGGGTAAAACAATTACTAACTCTGCTAGTACAGGCACAAATTTTAAGCACTGGCCCCACAGGCAACCAAGCCCATATGTTTAGTGTCCAAAGTACTGTTTTGGCAATGACAATGAAGCTGGGGAGCAACATGAAAATCAACATAATTTGACTGAAAGGCTAGTCAAACTGTATGATGACATTTAAAATTTCCTGGACAGCCAAGATGATTAATTTTGAATTTTATCAATGCGCTGTGTCTGTTCAAATCTTTACCCTGGACTGATAATTTGAAAGAAAACTTCCCAGAGGACAAGAGGACTGCTGCTGAAGAATTAAGTTTACAGCTCTAGTTAAGCTTTGTTAAGATAAGACACAAGGTCTGAGATAAGACAGGACACCGCCATGAGCTGAACTGCTTCTGTAATAGGAAGATCGGCTTCTTTGAAACCTAGGTTAAGAAAGAGAGGAGTTAGGAAATTGTATGTAATAAGGCCCCAGCTTCCATACACTACTACATTTTTGTTGCCATTTCATTTTTTCATAGTCTGCCTTTTGTGTTTCTGCTTCTTCTGTAAGGATCATGTTCGCAGTTAGAGTAAGCTTCCTAACCCCATACTTCAGTAGCCCTGACATCTGGGTGTATACACAGTAATGAGTACTGTAAGCTGTTCGGTGGCCACAGAGGAACTTTTTGTGTCCACGGGCCATAGGGTCACAGAGCCATGGTTAATGTCGAACCATGCAATATCTTGACATTAATTCCAACTTTTCTATAACATCTTATTAATGTAAGAGGAGCAGCCTTTTTATTATTTGTGATTGTTATTTGCTCCCTGAAGAGGAAGTTCACTCTTTGCTCTCCATCATAATGTGAGAGCACCATATAAGCTTTGCAGAGATTCAGATTTACTCTTGGTTGCTTGTCTTGAAAATGGACCTCCTAGTTGAATGTCAGTCTCCCTACCTGCCACACCACTCTGCTGTTTGCTTAGTTAACAGAGCATAACATGAATTTCACTGCCAGCAGTCACTAAATCCTCTACGTTTAACTGGAGAGGTGAGTGTGTGGAGGGTGGTCGTGTACCTGTAGGTGTGCTGCTGCGGAAGGAAGAGGAAGGGGTGATGGGTGGGGTGACAGGAGGGGTGAGGTTTCCACTTGTGTGGCGAGGTGGAGTGGAAACACTGCTGCGAGACAGATTGCCTGTCAGAGACAGAGACAACTTGGGCTGCACCTTCTTCTTCACGGCCTCGTGCTCTCGCCGGGCAGCATCTGTCATGAACCTGGCAACGTGGGACATAAGACTGGTCAGGGCTCGCCATCTTTTAACATCTCATTCGATGAACCATGAGCAACATTGTTACTGTGGGACCTCCTTGATGTTTAGAAAGCTGTACTACTGTAGAACACGTGTTTGAAAAAAAAAATATCACTGGCTCTTTTCCCATCAAAAAAACACCAGAGTTTATGACGGATAGTTAAGTCTTTGGTAAATGTGTATCATAAAAATGAAATGTTAACATACACCCTGTAAAAGCAAAAGTGGAATTAACAAATTAAGCGATAACCACATCAAGATGTGTTTATGAAGGCAGGGAGACAGCGGCAGACCTTCTTGTACACTGGCTTGTTGCCACTCAAACCACGATTCAAGCACTATATCAAAGACGACCGGGATGAACCTACAAACCGACTATGAAATACTGAAGCAGTTCATCTAAGCAATCCACCAGATGACATTTGACGTTGCTGGTAGAAGCTAACAGGAGCAAACACTACTCACTGATGCAGAGGACTTTTGAGGATAAATCTTTACGGGGCCAAAGACTAATAATTTAAATGTCGTAATCATGTCAGATATATAAAGTAGATTTACATATAATTGAGTTACTGCATAAACAGGAGAAAAAAAAACAGCTGTTTTCTTTGTCCATAATAGTTACATTCTTTACCTGTTGATGTAGCTGAGGGCAACATATGTCGGCTGCTGCTGCTCCTGCTTCTCCAGAAGACGAGGGTCTGTGTCTGAGCAGGTGAGAGAGACAGGAAGTGGAAGAATTAGGCAGATAATCATAACTGTAAACCTGGAGAAATCTTACTTAATCTGTGCTTGTTTTTGCGCAGTTTTCTGTCATCCCAATTGAGGATGGCCAGTTTCACCTGCAGCACTGCAGTCTTTGCCTCACTGGGTTCATGACTACAGCCGCAATGATTAGTCAATCAATTAGTCAATTAAAAGAAAATTAGCTGCCAACTTTTTTGATGATCAATTATGCATTCTAGTCATTTTTCAATGTCAAACATTTGCTGGGTCCAGTTTCTTAAATTAAAGGATTTGCTGGTTTTATTTGTTATTTATGATAAATGATGGAGTGTTTGAGTTTTGGACTGTCACTCTGGATTCTGTCACTTTCACAATTTTTTTCGACATGTTATAGACTAAGTGTTTAATTGTAAAATAATCATCTGATTAATCAATAATAAAATAATAATAATATAATAATAATATAGCAGCCCCGACGAGCAAGACATTACTATTGCAGTTACAATGATCGCTCACTGGCTTCCCACCTGCAAACTCTCCCAGCAGTTTTCCATGAACTGCCTGTCCAAGCTGGAAGCACCAAATGAATCCAGATCTCTGCGGTTATAAGCAAGTGCTTTTCCCTTTCACTGCCCAGGAACAGATGAAAGGTACAAGAATGGGGCGTATTAAATTAACTTTATTGTTTTTGAAATGGGGTGAAATTAAAATCCAGATTTTAGTATAAATGCTAAATATGGCCCGGTTAACATTAAAAGACATGGTGGAAATATAATCATTGTAAAATTTTCAGGTTGATTTACAGGAAATAAGACACAAGCAGGTTTGTCAGTTTTGTCTGGCAGTGAGCAGTGTACTTTTGGGGACAATTATATGCATAGTGAGCGCTCCTCGCTTTCACACTGCTGTCCAAGGTAAAATCATTCCCATATGTCAAGTCCCATCAGCTCTGTGAACATGTCTGAGATGGGTATGGGCAACTAAAGACCCAGCCAAACCCAGGGTGAGTCTGACAGAAACCTGGATTACATTCCCAAACAGATGCATACACAGATAGCTGTGGACAACATGAACGTGAAGAAGTTCTGATACAATATAATCTCTGGCTTTTGTTTGATATCTAGTGTCGACAAAAAATGCTGAAGCTCATTTCCGATTTGTCGTTGTCAGATTACCAAAATAAGATGCTTTACCAGATAGTCATTAGGACCATATCTACTGAAACATTGTTTACCTTTAACTATCAGAAGCTACATTATGTCTTTTGGTGTACAAAAGGTCCACAGCTGATGCATCTGTTATCCGTGAAAAGGAACTTAGTTACAAAAATTGATCTGAAGTTGTATCTTCTAAATGTTGTTGAAGATGAGAAAACTTGTTACTAAACTTTTGCTCTCTGCTGCCTTAAAAGACTTAAAAGATGCACAGATTCTTTTTGTGCATTCAAACAGTGACAAACAGTAGCAGACTGTGGTTGAAGTGGGAGAATCCCCAGTATAAATGATTGTGCATCAACGTTAAGAGTTGGCCTGTCAAAGAGCCTGGCATGCTCAGTCGAGTCAACGGATAAAGGCTCATAAAAAGTATTCAGTGAAAATAATCAAAACACAGGATATTGTGCGATGTGCTGTACAATTAGTTTAAACATGATGTCATGCACCACTGTCTAGACTACAGTTACTGTTTAGTTTGGTGTTCTGGAGAAACTCCACAGTTTTCAAGCTGATGTCGCTGGTTTCTTGATTTATTTCCTCTAGTCCTTAGCAAACTTTTTTCTATTAGTTGATTTCATTCCCCTAATTAGGCTACTTCCCTGTTGGTAAAAAGCAATAAGGCACATTCTGCTCCACTGTTGCTTTTTTAAAATATACAAGGAGAGTGTAACATCTCAAGTGCCTTCTCTCTTGAATCATCATGGCACTTTTTTGAAAAAGCTGCTCTGCAGACACCACATTGCTCATACATGACCACACTTGACACATACTGAGCGTTCCCATGCTGTGCTCCAGACATTCATCTTGCTCAGCGGTGCTAAATGTACAACAATAGCCAATCTCCACACCCTGAGGTGAGGCGGGTCGACTTCAAACGCTCACTTCCCCACTGCCGTCCATGTGGGAGAAGAGAGATGCCCCATAAAACAACAGTGTCTACCACTTACCAGCTGAGCCTCCCTGTCTGCCTCTGACAGAGAGAGCTGTGAAAGATTGCTACCCCCATGTGGTTAAAACCATCGCCTGTTTCCATCCACGAGCTCATTTATACACAACGCTTACACCTAAGGCTATTTGTAATTTAACATTACATTTAAATTATGCCTTTGTTAGGCACAATGAATACAGTGCAGCTTTAACAGAATCTGTATACTCAGCATGAAATAAAAACAGTCCAGTCCTAGTTGATATAATTAAAAAATGACTATGGCAATGATGCAAACACATTGGGATAGTGTAATTAGAGTTTTCCTGGTAAATGGGGAAAGCAACACCGTTGTATAATAAAACCCTGAGTTGTGAGTCATACTCAATTATTAGCTCCATTGACTGTTACTCCTTTTTGTTTGTTTGTTTGTTTGTTTATCTGCAACAAAACACATAGATTTCTATTACATTTCTGCTGGACAGAGAGACATTGTGTCAAAGGACAACTGTTTAGATTTTTGTGGTGTTTTCTGATGGAGGACTTCCCCATTAGATAATCTATTTTCACTGCAATAGTGATAGAAATTTGACTCCAAATTCTCAAGGTGTGTGTAACTCAGCTTGGGCATCAAACGTCAATATATTTTGAGTTCCAACTGACATGGATCTGCATCATCAGTTATCAATAACTGTCAAGTATTGAAAATTGGTATTAAGTGTCTGGTCATCTTTAGTCCTGTTCACTTATACTTAAATCATAAATTTCCTGAGGCAGAACAGGAAACTTTGTTAATTTTTGCCCATATAGGCTGTGTCCCAAATTCCATACTAACATGTTATTTAGTATACTAAAACAGCACATAAGATTTAGTATGTTTGAAAACTTAGTATGAAACCAATTAACCCTTCCTAAGTCCCACCCTTTTAGCTCTGTGCTCCAATGACAGTTGAGCAAGCTCTGAACATTGGCCAACTTTCTCTTTTCTCATATTTTTTATTTAGATATGCTAAATGCTAGGATGCATGTTCATCTGTTAATGGAACACGAAGCAAAACTGGGTGGGACATAGGAAGACAAAGTATGCGAGGTGCATACCGTTTGTGGGAGAAATATTATGGTATGTAAGGACTGGACACTACATACATAAATATCCCAAAATGCAATGCAGTAGTGAAGACAACAGCAATAGTTTAACAGACAAAGGACAGCAAACAAGGCAGTTAAAAGCGTTTGTTTAAATGGAATTGAGGTTTCACTTAGCTAGATGTAATATATTTTTAAAGACCATTAATTCATCATTTTCTGAAACCGTCCACATTGCCGTTATACCTTTTTGTGTGCTTGACATCTTTTAAATCTGCAATTACACTCCAGTACCAGGTTGATCTAGTCTGGTTACATGCCCACAGTGGTCTACAGTGTTTTCTATATATAAATGATCCCATATGATTGTACAAGGGCTTCATAGCTCAGTGGTTAGAGCACTGGTCTTGTAAACCAGGGGTTGTGTAAGTCAAACCTCACCTTAATTTTTCTTTTTTTTTTTTTAATCCATAGTGGCAACAAACAACAACTGAATTCTTAAAAAAATATCCAATGGCTAATTAAAGATACTCATGTATTCCACAACAGGCAGTTCAACAGATTACATCCTGTTTCATATAGTTTAGTGCATAAAATGTATTTAATTCAGAATTATTTTATTCTGCTGCAGTACAATGGAAATCTACTGTATGTTTGCTACAAGCCCCCTGTGGCTTTTGTAGATTTAGTGGCATCTTGTGGTGACACCTCGTCTCACCCTCCCCTTCCAAGCGTGTAGGAGAACAAAAGGTAGATGAGAAAAATGGAAAAATGTGAAAAGCCCTCGAAAGCCAGTGCTTGGTTTGTCTGTTCTGGGCTACAGTAGAAACATGGCGAACTTTATGGAGAAGGACCCACTCCCTCTGTAGATATAAACAAAAACACAACGATTCTTATTTTCAGGTTATTACAAGCTAATGAAAACATACTTAGGAATATTATATTCCATTTTGGATTGCATGATATAGCAAAAAAAAAAAGAAGTAGAAACACATATTAAAATTCTTTAAAACAAGGTAAAAGAACTGTTTTAGTCAGGTATTGGCACTAATATTGGGAAATTCAAAATAACCAAGCATAGGACTAACAAACTGGATATTTGTAGACTGGCTGTGCATTCTTACTTGTAGTTTTAATATTTAACTATTTTAGCCACTGTGATTGTTAGTTTCTGAGCTGGTTATCACTTAAAATGGGCTCTCAAGACGGTTTTAAATTTACTTAATTTCTCTTTGGATGGAGCTTACCAATACATCTACTCATTTTGTCATCTAGAAGCCATAAGGACAAATTTATGCTAATTGGAATGCAGAAAAAACCTCTAACTGTTTGTAAGAATACCAATGAGATGTATTAACTGAACGCACAGACACACACATGCACACACAACCAGTTATACAGGCAACATACAACACAGACCGCACTCTCCAATATAAACTACTGGCTTAAATCTGTCACAAACGGAGGTGAAAGGTGATGTTGACCAGTAAAACTCAACGCAAACCACATTTAGAAAGCACACATTTTAGAGGTCTAACAAAAATCTAAGTCAACAAACCGATGTCAGTCTTACTGAGAAGTACTCAAGGCAGATTAAAGACGCAGGGCATCATCCACTCAGAGGTTTAGGCCAGGCCGCTTGGTTGACGATGAAATAGTGGCAGAATTTTATGAAACTGGCAGGTAGGCTCTAAGAACAGCTTAAACCTCAGCGCCTCAGGCTCAGGAGGGTTCCCTCAAGGCCTCAGTCGTAAGCAAGTGTTTCATTAACAGTGGATGTATCCCCAGTGAGAAGGACAGCACACCTCTCTGCTCTCCAGCCAAAGTCATGGAAACACAGAGTTGGAAAGACACATTCATAACGGCACTATTCCCCTGCCAAAAGCCGGAGGCAGTGCAGAGACTATTCTGAGCGAGCGCTGTGAGCTGGTATGTGCGTGCGTGAGTGCACAAGAAATCCCTCCTAAGATCCCTAATGAGCCTCAAGGAGAGGAATGGCAGCCTGCTCACGTAGCGCTCAAACAGCAGTGGATCAATCTGTTCCCACACACTGTAAATCACACACACCTCAGGTGGGGACTGGGGAGAGGGAGGCCTGCAGGGGCCAGCTCCCCGCAGCCTTTGCTATTCTTTTGGGGCCACCGGCAGTCAAGGACCAGGACGAAGGTGCCTCAAATAGAGATGGGAACCCCTCTAATCAAACTACACAGGTGGTCCACCTTGGTGGCCGACTATTAGAAGCCTCCTGGGAAACGAAAAGGGGTATTTATTCACCATCACTAGCTCCAAAGGGAAACAGACAGCTCCTATAAGCCACACAGATTGTTTATATAGGTGAGAAGTCAGGTGTGGGATATAGAAGAGAAAGGTAGACAAACAGAAAAGATCTAGTCTAAAACATGTAGTGTATAAAGAATAGAGCCCAACAGCTACTGATTTCTGGGGCCAATACGATATCAGAGAGGAGGCCTGCAATTTCATCATTTCAGGGGCAAGACCACTTAGCCTTTGGTGTTGGCTTTTAGTAAAGGTTATTTTTCAGGGCTTTTGCCTTTATTGGACACGACAGCTGAAGAGCAGACAGGAAAGGGAGTTGAGAGAGAGGAGATGACATGCAGCAAAGGGACGCACGCTGGAGTCAAACCAGCAGCCGCTGCAGAAGATTGTCAGCCTCAGTACACTGGACGCACGCTCAACAAACACTGAAGGCCAAGTGCCAGGGCAACAAGGCCATCAAATAAAGCAATGATTTTATATCTATGGAAAATATGAAATTAAGTTAAAGGTTAAGGATGATTTTAGGCCTTTGAAAAGGCCTAAATAAAAAAAGCTGTTCATTTATTATTCACAAATGACCAATAATGAGTTCAAACAAGTTCAGACCTGGACTAATCAAAGTCACTGGAGTCATTTGAAGATGGGGACAGGGAGTTAGGGTGAGTAATGTTACGTGTTTTAACATTAATGTTACAAACATTAGGCTATAATACTCGTTAGGCTTGGAGCACTTCTTAGGCCACTGGATCAGCTAAGTCAATGTAGTGATATACAAGCAATTACAACATTACATGCTGAGGTTCTTGTCTTATTCCTTCACTAATTTATCAAACTGGAGGCGTTCATCGTCTAGTTTTCCAACTCTTCATAACAGACTACAAATCAAACCCACTACTGGTAATGTGTGCAGTGTTTCACTCAATGTTGCTCAATAAGAATTCAAAATCCAAACAACATTAACAGGTAAGAGGCAGAGGAGAAAACTGTGAAATCAGCTGGGCAGTGTGGGAGGGCATCAAGGCCACTGTGGCTGTGGGGCAGATCATTTTTTGAGGGGCATGAGGCTAAATTGAGTAGGCACGCTGGCCGGTATTGATATATCAGCCAATATTGTTTTTGTTAGTATTTTTAATATACAACTATGGATAAAAACATAAACAGACCAAGCTGAATTTAGCAAATGCTTCCAATAAAACCAAAAAATAAAAGAAATTAAAAACCTCTGTATTATGGTCCATAGGGAAAATAACAACATATATGCTGATACCAATATAGACCCACATAATTGTGCTAGGCTATTATTGGCCCAATAATGTCGACTGACTGATAAATCTGTCTGGCTTTACTAATAAAGTGCCTCAGTGAAAATATATACACATTAGTCTGAACTATTGTTTACTCTGAAAATCAAAAAACTTCCCACGCATTGCAGTTCACAGCAAACAGAGCGCAGGATGAAATGTAACAAGACAAGATTTTGCAGATTAGAGAGAAAATCCTTTAGGTAATTAAAAAACATTGGATGTTTAAAAAAAAGCTGAATGTTGCCCATTCAGAGCCTCTCACTTATTTTTCTTAATATTCTAAAGCCCTGATACATTTCATCTTAAAAAACATAACATGACACCAAACTTTCTTTGTATATGAAGCAGTGCCTGTGCCTATTGTTGGTGTCTGTGTGTGAAGCATGTGTATGGGAGTGTACACTAACTGAGTCAGTGGTTTTAGTGTGTGAGTGCAGAAAACATGATGCAATAACATGTTCTCATTAGGGCCCCAATGACGACCCGCGACAGGAAACCAAGAGACGATCACACAACAAACCTTCCTCAGGCAACGGGGGAAGTGACGCCTGCTGCCCTCTCATAACGCCCTCCACAACCTTCTCCCTCTCTCTCTCTCTCTCTCTCTCACACACACACAAACACACACACACCAGACGCACAGCTCTCTCTCTCATTTCCACCAGTGTCTGGCTCTCCCATCCAGCCTCATGGCCAAATGCACTGTGGGGTAGAGCAGAGTGCTGAGCATTATGGTGACATGTTTATGGCGGCTCTGAGCAGCAGGGGACATTACCAGGAGTGGTGGCACAGGTAATTCATTATGATGTGACCTCTGAGGAGGAAATGAAACGGAGTCAAGCTCCATGTGTAAGCTGCCTTTGCGGGTTACTGAAAAAAAACACGGGGAAGTTAAAATGATCTATTATAAATACGTTTAGCACAGACAGCAGCTTAAACATATACAGATGCACCAAGTCACACACAAACATCTGTCAACAAAGATACACTTGTAAAAACACACAAGTAAACAAAAGGGGACACATACAAAAACACACATTGCTGCTGATTGCATCCATATGCTACTTAGATTAGTGATATGCATTAGGGCTGCAACCAACAATTATTGTCAGTTTCAATCAATCTGTAGATTATATTCTCTATAATCTTTTAATATGTCAAGGCTCTGAATAAACTTTTACTTTTTTAATTTTCTTTTCTTTATTCCATTAACATCACTTCATTGACTCATTTTAGTTCACCATGGGAGTTCTGCTAGTTGTTCCCTGTACTTACACACACACAAAAAAAAATTGAAATCACTCAGGGTTTTTGGCCATAATCAGTTTTCATTGTTCTTTAAGTCACTGGATGAGTTACTGTTTCTTGATTAATTCTAACAGTTGGATCAATACATGTGACATTAAAAAACACTTTAAACACTGTGACAGTGTTTAAGCACACATGCATAGAGTTTGTGGCCGTGTCACCCTACATTTTTCAACTTTGAACAACTAACAATTAAGATGATATATATTCCATGATGACACGTTTACATAACATTTTCATAGGTCACACGTTTCTCTACTGTCCCAGACACTGTATGTTTGTGTCCCTGGTGCTATTTCTATTTGTTAACAGTGCATCCTTAATTTCGAGCCTTGCAGCATATCCAAAAAATGTTTATTTTCTCAAATCTCAAAATTACTTTTTACTTATTTTGTCCAAAATCACAAAGCAGGAAATCATTACAATGTAAGAGCTGAAACTGGTGAATATTTGGCATTTTTGCTTGAAAAACAACAGAAATGAAGAATGCATTATTAAAATAGTTCAGTTGATTAATCGACTAACAGTTTCAGCTCTAATATGCATTCTTCCAAGACAAATGTCAGTGTTTTCAGATTGATATCCAGCATTAAATATCTTTGAACATGTAGTTAGTACTCTCAAACCGCTATTATGGAAAGTTGGAAAAACCAGATGACAAACACTTTTGCTTAAAGATGATGTGTAAATTCATGTGTAATTGATGTGTAAATTCACCAGAAAGATGCTGGATGACAAATAATGACAATTTTGGTTGGTGAAACATCCCAAACACAGTAAAATAATGAGAAAATAAGGAAATACAGGCAGAGGGCAGAGTCTCTGCGGGTACAGCCCACACTACACACTTCTGACCAGTCATACGCGATAATTCAAGGGGATTATGTTTATATGAGCCTATGCATTGTTTTTAAAGGAAATTCTGCATATCATGTCTTTAAGTTCATAGTAATTAAACTGGATGGGACATCAGCTCTCAGAACCAGACTTAATTACAAAGGTTAGAGAATTTCAGGGATAGATTACACGTTTACATGAGATGTTACATATACAATAAATTATCAATATACAAACTAATTTAAATAGCTGCAGTAAAGGAGGAATCCTAATCTCTGCATCAATGTTGAAAGTCATCAATTGAAGCATTGAATAAAATAAAACAGAAGTAAGAAATGTCAGAAAAAATATCACATTTGATGTACAATGAACTACATGCCCATGTTGTGTAATGTCAACACAGGTTGTACATTATCTCCTAAAAGGAGTGTTTTATCAAGTACAGGAGCCCCTCATGTCGCAGTCACCGCACAGGAACAGGAGCAGCGGTGTCGGGGGATGGGGAAATGTAATTAGGCCCACCAGGTGCACAGATCAGGGAACTAGTTACTGCTTCCCAAATTTATTACTTCCGCGCAGATTTTGGGGGGTGCATACCAAAATGTACTAAATGAGCCTCCAGTGAGAATTGGCAACAAACAGACCCATTGTTACCGAGCCTGGACACTTCAGGCCATCAGCGTGCCAGGCCTCAGCAGTACATACACACACACACACACACACACTCACAGGTCTAAATAACACAGTCGCTATTTGCTTCTGGCCTACAGTGGCCTGGTCCCTCAGTGACAAAGTAAACATTTCAGTGGCTTAGTGCGCGTAGTTTTTTCATGCTGCACAAGAAGAACCAGACCACTGAGGAGATCTTTCAAGCTTAACATGACTTAGGCTCAGCGTTAAAACTTTCCTCTGGTCTCGCTGGTGCTTTCTGGGGCTCATTAGCATCTGCTCTTATAAAGTTAGCTGAATTTGTTCACAAAGGTCTAAGTGGACCACCCAACACTCACATTATCAACTAGAGCCCGCCCGATATATAGGTCAACCAATATTATTGGCCCGATATTACCTTATCACAGCTATTATATCAGTCTGTACCAGTATATCTGGTGAAAGTTTTCTGTTTCAGTGCCTTGATATCATTTTGGACAATTAAGTTTATTGTTAAACTGTAAAATAACCAGCCTCCACTGTATATCTTTGTGACAAGTGTTAACCACTTAATTCACTGCAAAAAATGTATGTTGATGTATATATTTGATATTACGTATACCAGGGTTCAACATTAATTTTTTGTTGTCAGTAATCTACTTGTCAAGTTAATTTCTACATGTCCCTGTACAAACAGGCAACAAAGACTAATGTTTGTTGTCTCGTTTAACCTCGGGCTGCACCATCTCTAAGTTATCAGAAAATAGGGAACAATGTCAATCCCAGTTTCTCAAAGCCATGGGTGATATTTTTAAATGTCTTGTTTTGTCAGTTCATAAACAAAGATATTCTGTTTAATGTAACAATAAAAGTAGAAAAACAGGAAATGTCCATATTTGAGAGGCTGAAAACAGCATTTTCTGATATTTTTGCATGAAAAATTACTTAAATGATTAATTGATAATTAAAATATTCTTTTTTTAGCACTTGCATGGTCGTGCAAGTTAGTTGCTAAATTTATTGTCCCAACGCGGAATTTTAAGTGAGCAATCTTTATTGTTGTGCTCTGCTGTATAAAGAATATCAGTGAATGTCGTGATATTGAAATTTTTTTATTCTCTAATATCGGTATCAGCCCTACTAATCCAGTGTCAGTACTTGAACTTGAATCTGCTGTCACAATGGTGGAAAATCAATATCCATTTCTAGAGGATTAGATTAGATTTTTCTGATGATACTGAAATTAAGTATTTCAGTATAAGCATAACCATTTTCTGTATTTGTATATTAACAGAAAAATCTTTAAATTTTGATCTGTAAATGATCATTTTCTTATATTTATAAAGTTACTGTCATAACCTTCTTCAGTTTGAAGTGAACTAAATCAAGTTTTTCCGACCTAAAATCTTTTGTGGAGATTACTTACTTTTCTCCTTTAGATAAACTTGACAAAAAAAGAGTTCACAGTGAGATGTGGACCTAATTTGTCATTATTTTGGTGCTTGAAAATTAAATGCAATTGAAAATATTAAATAATTAACCATTATCACTTTCACGTCATTGACTTTACTCAACAATCTCTGAAACAAGTTTTTACAGTTGTTTCTAAAACTCAAACATTCAAGATTATATAAAGAAGAAAACTAAATTATCTTAATAAAACACTATTAGTTGGTAGTCTTAAACTTTTTCAGAATTTAAGAGTTTGAGTTTGGCTAAAACCTAAAAATATATTGAAGTAGGATGCCTTGAAATTTTGAGTTTTCTCCTCATTTTTACAGTGTAATTTGATTGATCAGTTATCCTTAATATGTTTTCATTTACTGAAATTTGTCCCTTTGAGTTTGTTACTGTATGACACAATACACTGTGTTGTCAAACGAAAGGAGGCAAGTTCTGGCCAAAAATATCCACCATACATTTTTACTGTATAGGCCAGGCATCTCAAGAAAGCCCCCTCAACCAATGGCAGAGCAGCGCCACCTGTTGTTCATGGACTTGACCAGCAGGCCAGCTGGGGAAAATGGGGACAAGAATGTGCGCTTGTTTTCCAGGCGCCTAATTATAATGGAGAATGTGCTTTAAGCAGCAGGCCACCAGATGAGGAGGAAGACAGGCCAAATCAAGCACTCTCTCTGTAATTATGCTTCACAGGCACTTGGCACAACGCGCAAGATTTCGCACTTCTCAGAGTGGGCACAGGCTAGCGGACAAAGGAGGGGGGGCAGCAAAGTTTTTCCACTCTGAGCCAACTAATTGCCTCATTATTCCTCAATAAGTCATTTGGAGACATTTTTTTCTAAGTCTAACACCTCGGACACATGCACAGCACACAATCAGAGGGCAGAGGATATTAAAGGCAGTCAAGCAACAAACAAGAACAACAGAGACAGCTGTGCCTTGTCAGCTTCAATAATACGAGTCTGAAATATTAGATTGGGAAACAGATGTAGGAACCAAAAGAGAGTCAAACTGTGAGGAGGGGAATTCACTTTTAAAAGATTTTACTTCATCAATAAAAATGTTGTAGCACTTAACAAAAATGTATAATGTAAATTAATTTGTAGCTTCTGATGACCTTTTTGTACATGTACATTTATGAACTTTCATGATCAAAATAGTATGGAGGACTAAATCAGACAATGAATAACTAAAGTTAATAAATAAAGTAATGTACAAATTTCTACATATACACCAATTTGCTGCATTTTTAATATGTATTTAACAATAAAGTGAAAAGAGGCTGTAAATACAATGGCCTGTGGCACTAAACCCACAACCAACTGAAAATTACATTAAAAACCCTAAAAGGAAGTTCTCATATAAACACAGTACCATGATTATTTTATATATCACTTTATAATTTTTAAAAAAGGGGTGGGGGTTGTTTGTTTTTTTACCTATACACAGAGGTGACTTAGACCAATACAAGTTGCTTTGTAAACAAATAAATTGCTTCACAGCTTCTCTCCTCTTAACCCTCTGTGGTACAATCTTACCTCCAGGTAACATGCCCATTTTGATCTATTACACTCACACAATACATCCTAATTCATGGTGCAATACTTCAGAAAGAGGCAGGACCCTAAGGAAAGTATTAGCAGTGTTTGAATTTGTCACATGACTCTCTGGAAGTCATGTTGAATCCCTTTTTTGTAGCCTTGCATGCATGGTTCAGGCCCATCATCTCTTGCTACAACAACAAGTTTATTTTGTCATTGTTTGCACTTCATTTGATAAGTGAGTAATGGAAAATGTAAATGTTGCCTGGAAGTAACACTGTACCATTGTGAATTCCCACCATGACTGTTTTGGTATTGTGTATTTAGATTTATATACTGTTCAGCCAATTTAAACTGTAAAATCCATCATTATTTTAACTCATAAGCAGAGAGTAAAAGACGGCAGCAAGAAAACTAATGGTGGCAACATACTGTATGTCAGGAAAGACACGAAGTGGGAAACTGAGCAAGTATTTAAATGTCACACAAATGATCAAACACTGAAATGTGACTCACTATCTTGTTTTAAGGAGTGTTATGATAGTTTGGTGAAATATGCTGAAATATGCTTACACTCTTTAACACATTCATTCCTATAAGCTGTTCCACAATGATACAGCATTGAGGGAAACATCCAGACAAACAAACTTACGAAAAGAGTTCATTTTTAATCTTTTTCATTTTCAAATGGCAGAAATTTTAAACTGGTGAGGCAATTTAATATTTTCAATAATATTCTAATAATTGTTTATTTTAAACAATAACTTTTTTTTATTCCTTAGCATAATGGTACAGTGTTGGTTTGAGATAATACACCTAAAGATTACTCTAAAGATATTTTTTGAACATTTTGTCAAATTATGCTTACTTACTCTATTGTATGACAAAAGAATTACAATTTCTTACCAACCGGTATGATATTGTGTATCACAGAGTTAAACGCAACCCAGTATGTGTATGTGTATATAATGTGTATAATAATATATGTATAATAATAACAATAATGTGTATATAACTTGATGTATAATAACTTTTCAATCTCCACCCTGAAGGTAGTTCTTGTTTATGTCTTGTCCCACATGAACTAGTGGTGGTGCTGTTGATTGAGGTAGAACTTGATGTGCAGGGTTAAAAATGCCATGCTCTGGTGTAGGTGCAGTATAAACTAACACTCATGTAGGATTGGATATGATTTAAATATATTAACATGGTATTACTTTTCTGACTGTGGTACACATACTACAGTCCTGATCAAGATGCAAATTCAGTCAAAATCTATACATCATTATGGCAAGCAACATCATTTTTATGAACTGCTCAAGAAGTGTATCCAATAATTTATTCTGGCCAGTCTGACAAGTCTGTCTTTAAAGGTATTTTTCTACTTTTTCAGATGTTCAGATTTTCAGATGTGACCTATATCCTCAAAAACTACATGACAAAAACAGTTTTAAAAAAAACTGAAAACTAAAAATAATAAATAATACATAATTGATTCTGGAAATTGCATTACAATATCATTAGTAACAGACCTTTTATGCAGCAGCCATGTGAATATGAAACAGTAGGATAAACACAGGAGTTACCAATGACACTAATTCAGGTCCCATTCCATTTAGTTTAGTATAGCCTTTCCAGTGAGCCAGCATGCACAATAGTACCATGACTCTGTCTGACCTGAATGGAACAGAACCTTAACTAGTATCACTACTAACACTTGTGTTTAAATGCCTGCTGTAAGGTCAATATTTGTACATAAAAATCATAATAATGAAATCATATGTTCTCAAGAACTATTTTTTATCAAATGATTGCAGCAGCAACAAGTAGACTCATAGATAGTCTCCTTTCATTGAGTGGACAGACATAACAAAAGCTGAACAAAAGCCACAAAAGCCATTATTTTCTTTAAAGTGCATATTTTCCCATTTATTAGCTGACAGATATCACTTGCATCTCTCACTTTTTCTTTTTTTCCAATTTAAAATGGGTGTATATGGAAGCCCATTTCTGCCACTTAATAAAATATAAGGATAACTGGATAAGGTAACTGATAGTGATTTTTTTTTGTATTTTAAAAATATGTTTATACAATCTGTAGTTTCTGCACATCTGAGGGTACCAAGGTTTCACGTAATGAGCAAAGATGGAAGATTTAATATTACACAATTCTGACCAAACCAGTTCTCGTGGATGTCACTACTGCAACAAAAACAAATAATGTTCCGACTCTAAATTTTGCTTTATTTTTTCTAGTAAAGGATTTTGGCTTTAATACAGCTTTTTGCAAAAGAATTCCAATTAATTGCTTTGACTTAATCTATCAAATCAGACAGTATAACCTGCATTTATTGGCTAATATATGCCAATACCAATATACGCCAATATAGCTATGATATGCTATGATAATTTATCTGCCCCAATATTTGTCACGTATTCCTAATTCTTGTACTGCATACTGTGATCTTTTGCAAATTCTTGCACAAAACTGTACAGTTCTTTCAACATATATAACTATAACATCGTGTTTATTTAAGCTTCTTGACTTGCAGTAGTCGCTTCATTATCTTTCCATGTACTTTTCTATTTACTGTGTTTATTGTTATGCACCAAAACAGGCAAATTCTTCACACGTGTAAACCTACTAGGCAATAAACCTGATTCTGATGTGCACTAAGTTATAGATTTTTTTATATCTCCTTTCGACAAAGTTTTTCATATTTATGATTTAAAACGCTACAGTAGTGAGAAAAATACTTAATACAAAAAATGTGTTTTTCATAATTAGCCAAATATCAGACCAATATCAACATTGATTTTTAAAGTGATTAATGCAGTTACATGTGGATAGATGCATTTTCCATCTTTAAAAGGTCTCCTGTCAGAACCAAAACTGGCCAAAAACGTAAAACTGAATGGCCTATATTCTAAACTACATCATCAAAATGGAAACTTGTTAACGTGAAAAACAAATCATGTATGACTGTCAGTGACTGGTTTAAGAGGGCGTCCTTACTTCCAGCAGGTAGTTTAAGTGAACTATATGTCGTGAGGTGGATTAAAACAGCTGATAATGAATAACACTGTACCTTCACTGGCTCGTGCAGCCTGCAAGTTAACTCGCGAGCTTCAGAGGCAGCTCTGCTGTGCGCGCGGGCCTCGCGCTGCAATAATGTTGCACGAGCGAGCCGCCGGAGCGTAAAGAAACTGTCGTCCTGACTGTCCTGTCGGTGTTTCTCTGCGGTTCTGTTGGTATTACTAATCAGTGATACAGTGTTGATACATGAACGCAGGCGGCGAACAGGGAACTGTAATACGTGCACAGAAATACATCAACAGCCACCACACCTAGCAACAGGGTTGTCAGGACGCAGGAAGTAACTTGCTAGCTCGCTAACTTAGCCGTCCTGCTAGCTGCACAGCTCGGCCATTGCTAGCTCATTAGTTATCGGCGCTTACCGATGTGGTTATCCTCGATGTGCACGATGAGCTCGGCCAGAGAGTCGAAGTGAAGTCCGCAGCCCCCGAACCTGCAAGCGTTGGAAAAGAAAGAAGCAGCGGCGATGCCTGTCATGGTCGCTGCTGCATTGGAAATGAGGGCAGGCGGCAGCAGCAGCGGCGAGCAGCGGGGAGACAGCAGCAGGCGGACAGACAGCGGTGGGAACAGCTGGAGCGGTGCGGTGGTGACTCCTCCGAGCTGCGTCAAACCAGCTGGAGAGCGACAGCAAGACCGGAAGTAAGGCTGTTTGGCTTTCATTACAAAAGCATAAACTGTTATTAAAGAAGTTCATTATAAATAGAAACAAATTTAACACATACATAGCACAACATATTTAATCATTCCGACTTCATGTAACAAGATTAATATGTATCTTAAAGTTGCACTAAACAAACAAAAGATAATTCTGCCACTCAGAATGATAAATACCGGCCATGAGACACCAAAGCAGTGTCTTGAAATTGCTTTTTAAGTCCATATAAATCTTTTCCACAGCATCCATTTAGACATGAAATAGTAGGGTGAACGCATGAGTTATCGATGATAAGGTTCTGTTCCGTTCAGGTCAAACAGAGTCAGGATTGCGGCTATTGTGCATGTCTGCTCACCGGAAATGCTCTGCTACACTGAATGGAACAGGACCTTAATTACTTTCACTGATAACACCTGTGCTTGTCCTAATACAACGTATTTCATATAAAAATGGCTGCTCTAAAAGGTATTTTTGTTGCCACTAACCTAAAATCTCAATTCATAACTGTATGGAATGGGATAAAGAACCTGTACACAACATGTGAAATGTAAACTACTACCACCTTTACTTTGTATGAAACTTTGATATGATTAATTCGCTTATCATTTTGGATAAATCAATCTGATAAATATCAGCTATAATAATATCTGATTTGACAGATGATGTCAAAGCATAATTTGAATCTCAAAATGCTCCGTAGAAGCCAAAATATATTTGTTAATTACGTTAGTAGAAAAAAATAGATGAACATTTGAAGAGTTAGAACTGTTCTTTGTTTTTGTCGTAATAGCATTGTCAGTTTGATTTGGTTTGGTCAGAGCTATGGAAAATGAAAACATCCATCTTTGCTCACGATATCTTGGCCTTTTTTACCCTCAGATGTGCACAAACTACAGGTTATCTGAAGTTCTTTTTTAAATACAAAAATTGTGGTAATAATTAAATAATAATAATTAAATAATAATTAAATGGGTAATTATTTAAAATTTTATCAAAGACAGTTTCCCGCAAAAACACTCACATAACCCTTAAGTAGTTCAAGTTTTTTTTAGGGGAAGTTTAATTTTCTTTTAAATTTCATCTAACTCGATGTGTTTAATTTGTGTAAATACAATGGAGGAGAAAGAGGACCTCTCAGTAGATAATCAGCACCATTATAACAAACTACCTGCTGAATCCTTCCAGCTCGCTTCTTTCACTGTTCAGTGTGCTTCACATGCAATGCCTTCTCAAAGGCTACTTTAACATACTCTAAACCAGTGTTTCTCAACCCTGGTCCTCAAGTACCCCTGCCCTGCATGTTTTAGATGTTTCCCTGCTCCAACACACCTGATTCAAATGATCAGGTTGTTGTCAGGCTTCTGCAGAGGCTTGATGATGAGCTGATCATTTGAATCAGGTGTGTTGGAGCAGGGAAACATCTAAACATGCAGGACAGTGAGCTCTGAGGACCAGGATAGGGGAAACACTGCGAAAGTGTACATTTGTGTTAATCTGAATCCTATCTAAATGTCTAAATCACTTATATCCACATTAAAATGTAAGATATGATTATTCTATCAACATTTTGTAATTATTAGTAATTATTATTTTAATGAATGCCAGTGGTATAGTTGAGAGTTGGATCTCAGCAGATCAACAAGTAGCTGAAAAACCATCTTATGGCCACAGTGTGGCAGTGTTGGTGAGTAGATGAAAATAAGTGATGTTTCTTCTTTGTGTGTGCAGTCATTTGAGTTTTCTTTAACTATTCCAAAATTTACCAAGGGTATTTTCAGGCCACAGAAGGAATACAACTACACCCTATATGTGTAAAGCTGACTTAGAGTAAGATATATGATATATATCTTGTTATTTACAAAATCTAGCTGTTTTTTCATGTGTTTACAGTGGAAGAGACAAAGACAAAAACGGAGGTCTGCATAATGTACAAGTTAAGGATATATATCAGTGATATGTAGACAGTGAATATTACTCTTGTGTGCAAGACTATCTGCTGAAAATCAATTTTGGGATACAAAAGTACAGTAATAACTGATTTACTGACTTTAGGTTTTTCTACTTTCTTTCTTTTTTGTGCGTGCATTTTTTGCATTTATTGACTGTGCTGTAACTTTGAGTTTGTGCCTGCTCATGGTGTAATGGGTCAGCCCAGCCCATTTTCAGAAAACTAGTTCCAGTTATTTTTGAGAACACTGTGGGATATTACTTTGAAAACATTACATCACGCACAGGCTCTTGTTTGAGGAAGCTAATGGCTTTCATTTTAAAATGCTGGCACTACCTATCCGCAGTTATTTATTGATGGTTATGCTTGATGAGCATAGTTACAGCTAATCATTACTCTTCAATTTGTTACAGCCCATAAAAGTAGATGAGGTAATAGATGCATTTGTGATTTTCGGCTCTAAAGATTTACTCAATAGGTTGTTTAACCTCAATGTGGAAACGCTTGCAGGGTAAGTCACATTTCACAGATGTTGTTAAGTTACTAAAAAACCCAGTTTATTTCAAACTTAATGTGTTTATTCATGAATTTGTATTTTGTAGGATATAATAAAACAGAAGATTTTACCAGTCAGAATAAATTATAAAGGAATGAATAACACAATGAAAAAAGTGCTTTACAAATGAATAAAAAAATATTATACATATTACTCATACAGGTAGTAAATTATTATCATTGTCTGTTTGTATGACATTTATAAATTACTTTACAAATGACCTTAATAGTCCAGTGTGAGCACACACAGAAGCCCAATCCAGATGTCAAAAGAGTGATGTACTTACCCACAAATGCTGAGCACAGAGGACATCGTCCTGCGCTGTTATAAATCCGAAGAGTCACAGGCAGCATCATTCACCATCCACATAATGTAAATGTTACAGGGTTGAGTGTTTGAGTGCAGGGATGTCACTGGGGTTATCTACTGGGAACCTCCCAGCACATATGTTTTGTTGAATTCAGCTCTCACTTCCACTATAACAGCCTACAGTGATGTTTGTTGTTCCACAACCCACGTCTCCGCTCCACCAGTGGTTTTAAACCTTTGAGCAGCTGACCATTCATTTCAAAGTGACCCAAAGATGAGGGGCTGACACAAATGGTTATTGTTTAATCACATGCTTATACGGAGGTCACTACTATTCCAAAACAATCCCACAACCCAGCACAAATTTTTAACTACTGTACAGCTGTTTTGCAGTGTAGTGAAGCAACTTTCATCCTTCATAGATGCTATGACACAGTACAGCAGATCATGACAAATTATTAAAGGCTCTCTTGTTAAGATTTACACCTTTTTTTGCAGCCAAATTCAGACTTTGACAAACAGTGTCAACAGTGTCATACTTGACTAATACTGAAGTCTGACTCATCATCATGCAAAATTTCTTGATCTTTGACCAGTCAACAGTGAAAACACTCTTTTCAAAAGTTCAGAAACTAACTGTTGTCTGGCTGATAGCTCTTTTGTAAAGACATATCAGTTAATCTTAGTCTAGTCTAATGCAAGTTAAACAAACAGAAAAATATAAGAATGTTTAATATCACCTTCTCCCTGGCTATCTCACAAGTAACAGCTGTTTTCCATTACATTTTTTGTATTAAAGTAAACAGAGATTAGGAGTTTGACGTTGTAGGTTGGTTGGTTTTTCAGTTTGCAAACAATCTTAATTTACCCAGTATAAATATCTCATTACTTCTACTTAAAATAGTCATAATAATTGTCATTATCTTTGTGAAATCATTTTATCTTTCTTTTTTTTAGCCAAAGAAAGCATGACATGAGTAAATGTCACATCAGCTTGCATGCTATCAAAATTTTATGGGATAAAGATGGGTTGCCTCTGAACTGAAAACTTTTTGGCCTTTGGTTGGAAATAAATATAGAATAATTAAAATGGAACCTGGCCTACATCCATTGGTGAGCCATTGTGAGTTATGTCTTACATGAGGTAATTAAATATGTTCAGAATTTCTCAATCACTATAATTTTTTCTTCTCATCCTGAACAAAATGCACAATTTGGAGATTTGGGGAATTTCAATCAATCAAATTTATTTGTCACATATAATCATATAAGTGCAATCACAGTGAAATATAATCATGCAGTTATTTCAATTTGTGAATTCATTTTTTAATAGGGTAGGAATAGAAATAGATATATGTGTATGATTGGGGTGGGGGGCATTTTTAGACTTCATTTAGGATTCTAGTGGCCTGTGAGTAGAATCTTTTCCTGAGCCTCTCAGTGCTGGCCTTGTGTATCCAGTATCTTCTACTCAACTGCAGCAGGGAAAAAAGGCCATTTTCCGGGTGGTTGGAATCCTTAATTCATAATTTTCCTGTCCTTACTCTTGCAGCGTCAGATGTAAATATCCCTTTGGCATGGTAGAGCACCATTACCATCTCAATTGTATGTTCAGCCTAACAAATGACTCTTTGCAGGGCTTGTGGTCCTGCTTGGTGCTGTTTCCATAACAGGCAGTGATGTTTCCTGTCAGGATGCGCTTGATGGTGCAGGAGTAGACATTCCTCAGTATTTGAGGGAATACTCACAATCGTCTAAGTAAAATAGTCTCTGCCTTGCTTTCTAACCACTGAGTCTGTATGCAGGCCCTCCGTAAAGTGGCAACAAGGTACTTCAACCTGTCCACCCTCTCTACTCTGAGGACCTGCTGATATGAAGGGGGTGTAATCACCTTCCCTGCTTCTTCCCCAAATCCACTATCAGCTCCTTAGTCTTGCTAATGCTCAGGAGTAGGGTGTTGTCCTGACAACAGCTGGTCAGGTCTTCAAGTTCCCTGAGGTAGGCCTTTTCATTGTTATCTGTGATTCGATGATGGTGTTAGAGTTGAAAGTGGCTACACACTGTGTGTACAAGGAGTACAGCAGGGGGCTCAAAACTCAGCCCTGAGCTCCTGTTCTGTTAAGGAGGTTTGAATAGGTGTGTCCACCCACCACCACCTCCTGGAGTCTGCTCGCTAGGAAGTCAAGGATCCACATGTAGAGAGACGTGTCTAATCTCATGTTCTTGAGCTTTATGACAAGCTTGGAGGGAAATGTGGTGTTAATGCTGAGCTGTACAATGAACAGTAATCTCACTCAGCTCCCTTTCTTGTCCAGGTGAGATGTGGAGGATGTGTGCTATGGTGTCTTCCGCTGATCGGTTGGGACAGTAGGCGAACTTTAGTGAGTCCAGTGTGCTGGGTAGTAAGAAGCAGATGTGATCCGTGACCAGCCGTTCCAAGCACTTTGTCACTACAGAGGTGAGTGCCACTGGGCGGTGGTCATTCAGGCAGGATGATGCTGCTTGTCTCTCAGGAATGATGGTGTTCTTCTTGAGGCACGTGTGTGTGACAGAGGACCAGCCAGGGACAGGTTGAATATCATTGTGAACAAAAGCTCTAGTTGGTCAGTGCATAGTTTGAGGACCTGTTCACTGCTGCTTTCATGGTGTTCATATGTTTGAAAGTCCTTATCATGTTATGCTTAAAAACGGTGATACGTGTGACAGGTGCACCCACTCATCAATTAACCAAAGGCAAAGGAGAATTTCTTGTAGGAACTGTTTCCCCCAGCTTTTATGCACCTTTACACTTTGGATAAGTAAAGATATTTGTTAGAAATGAAGACAGGAAAAACTGAATGTACAATCAGTTTAAATCTTTCCATTTTATTGACTTGCTGGGGTGTTATAATGTCTAATGGCATGCAGTTATACTGAGAACATTTCCATCCCTGCAGGCACAATCATTTCTGCTTAAGGTGTGGAGAGCAGAAAACAGTGTTTTACAGTAACTTTCCATTTATTTAAAACATCTGCTTTCCATCTTTGATTAAAGTAAAATATTTCTGAAGGCGTTTTATATTTTGTTTACAAATAAGAACCTGTATGACACTTTATTAATTTAGCCTCCTTCACCTTTTGCACCTGCTGCAACAAAGCATCCTCACTGGTGCTAATCTTCCCAAGGTGATCTTACTCAAAAGCATTGCACAAAGGCATAATAATAAAAGGTTTAGTATAATATAGATCAAATCTGCTTTAGTGTGGGTCACTGACCCATACTGTATCGGCTCTCTCCAACCTTAATAGTCTGCTCCTCTGGGAGCATAATGTTTGGATTGGTTGGGAAATATATAGGCAATAAAGAGACAAAAGGATGTCATAAACGTTGATTAAAGCTCCGGTTAAAAGACAGAGGCGGAGAGGCTCTGAGTTATGAGGGCTTTTCAGACTGCGTTATTGTTTCAGTGACAGAGCTCTTAGTGCGTCTAGTGGAGTGGTCGCAGACGAGTGGTAAACATTTCTCAATGTGTGAGGAGTCATTAATCCCTGGGGCCGAGGATGGCTTCACTATCTCTGTCTGTGGCCCAAGAAATCACAGCCAGTTGGCACCAGCAGGTCACACAGAGCTCCAACATAAATGCTTTGTGCTTCAAGGCTGTTTAAATCTCTTCTAATGTGCTTTAGCTAAGGCACACATTTCAGACAAGACCGTGTCAAACAACTGTGTTTTACAAGTTCAGTTCATTTGTAAAGGAAGCTGTTGATGATGCACGTAAGCTCAGCCACGTTATGGCCCCTTTGTGAGAAAAGAAAAAAATAGAATGTTTGATTTTACTATCAGAAAAGAAGCCAGTAGCAAAGAAAATGAGCCCTTCAAGGCTGGACAGTGGAGTCTAAAAGTAATATTTGATGTTTTGAAATATAAAAACTGTCAAGAAGGCTGGATTACCGACTGGGCAAAGCGGACTCCTGACATTCTGACCTGACAAAGTTCCAAGTGAGATTGAAATATTGGCACATTACCTTTTTTCTTTCATTGTGTTTTCTGATAGTTCGATGTGCATATAGTTATTTTCCCTCTACACAAAGTCACAAAGTAGACAACTGCCCGGAGCTCAAGAAGTTAGAAGGTACTGAAAGGTCAAAGCTGAAAGCTTATTGTTTGTTTTAATTTAATAGAAACAATTAACTGAATGATGGGTCTCGGTAAATTTTCTAATCTTGAGGCTCTCTCTGAAGTCTAGTTTTAAGGCCTCCGTTGTTTCCACTTTGTGCTTGCATATTGTGTATTTCAAATTGAATATGTTTGATCAAATTACCATACAGTAAATCAGAGGCCAGGTAGGGTGGGAGGACTTCAGGCCCATTTTTGTCTCAGGACCTGTACCAGTTTAATCTGGTCATTACAGTGTCAGTGTAATAGACAGCACCTGTGGACACACAGGTAGATAGCCATCATATATTGCATAAATCTCACTTATGACATGAACAGCTTGGAGAGTAATTGAAGAGCTTAGTTTTATAGAACCTCCCACTGGCAGATCTTGTATAACTTTTTTCTAATAAGCCTTTTTGACAGATGATATTTTGACATGCCACAGAAGGAAAAGCACAGGTTTAAATAATAGAACTAATGATGGCTATATTCCATTTACCTGTGTCAGTTTCAGAACTAGGGCTGTGCACGCTGGCTTATTATCACACTCAGTGAGACATGTAAAACAAAGCCACCATTAATGTTATTAGTATCACCTGTGCTTTTTCAAACTGTGACAAATCAAAATGTCTACCGGCTTATTTTAAATGTTTGCTTGGAGTGGCTTATTTATTTATGATTATCAGTGGTGCAAAGTAACAAAGTATGTTTGTATAATACTTAATATATGTCATATTTTGTGTGTATTATAAAGCAACTATAACTGATTTCATTGTACAATCCTGTGATGTATAACAAATATAAACTCTCTTGAGTCCTTAATACTTTTATACTTTTACTTAAATGAAAATTGAATTGCAGGACTTTTACTTATAACCATATATTTATGCTGCAGTGCTGCAAATTTTAATTGAGTATGAGATCTGAATTCTTCCAGTTCTGATTATTACAGGTGCGTATAAGCCTGTTAGTAGGGCTCAAAGTAGGTACTATAGTGTTTCCAGTGTGCTGCTTCAAGTGATGACATGTGCGATTGAATCTGATTTCACACCCAGTTAACTGAGGTCACCATGTTTACGAGACAGTATTATAATCAGTTATAAGATGCACCACGGCGCGCTTATTTGCATGTCTGATTAGTCAGTACTTGAGCTCAAGCTTTGCACCACACCCACTCAGAGTCGAGCACACTGTCCATCCACCCATGCCTCCAGTCTGGGCGTGCATTTGCAAACTCCGCCCCGCATCGCGCCGCCTCCGAGCGAACCGCAATGATTTAGAAGTTCAGGAATCCCACGTGACGTCACCCGGGGGTGACGTTATGCTTCTCTAAATAGATCGTATTGTAATCTTTTCTCAGTCCAACGTGGTTTCTTCTCAGAGACTGCTTCACATTTTCTACACTTGTTTGGTGAGTTGAAAAGCTTCTAGCACCATGCAGAGGACCGTGCATGCGCCTCTGCAGGTCTGTTGCGTTTGTTGGAAGCGATTCTTGTTACTTTTTCTGCTGCTTTTCTCGTGCAACAGCTTGTTTTCTTGTTCGCTTCAGCAGTCCCGGTCAATATGTGTTTTTTTCTTTTTGTTCTCAACTACTTGATACGTGCAACTAACGGATGTAAGCGTTCTTGTTAGTTTAGTTAGAGTCGGTGCATTGTCATCTCACTTCGTTGGCCTGTCTGTTGACTTGTTGTTGGAAGTTGAACGCGGAGTCAAGTGCCGCTGCTGCTGCTCGGTGTGTCTGTCAGGTAGCAACGGAGACGAGTCTGCAGGAATTTAATCCGAAGCAAACCCGAGTGAAAACTACACAATCTGTGACTGCAAAGGGGGATTTTCTTTGCACTTTGCACCATTTTGGCAGCAGTTTTTCTTTTAGCGCTGGCTCCCTGCATCATTGTCATGCCTGTCCCATCTCGGGATACGCAGTGAGAGGCAGCCGGTGTTTGTCCCGGACTCTCTGCGCTCTTTGCGGTTCACCAGCAGCGACCGGCTGGATAATGATAGCCCGGTGGTTTTTGCTGTCATGCATGTTCAGAAAAGAGAAGAGTGATGCTCCTGTTCCCGTGAAATTTACGTTCCCCTTTCTGTTGAACAGCAATGTGACCAACATTACGTCATTCTGCAGCCAGGCCAGTCGATATTTGATTAAGCGCTGAGATGTTGAGGGTTACTTTCAGGAAGGTTGTGCTGACGAGGCGCGCTTTGTGGCCACACGGCGTAGAGAGAAAAAAAAGAAGAAAGACGTTTTAATCATTTGATTACTCCCCGCTGTCATTATGTTTATGTGACAACACTATCAATAACCCCTAGTTTCTCATGCACGCTGCTTTAGATCAATGTTCAGGCTCCCAGTTTCATTGTGTCCATTTTAATTGGCTGCGTTAATAACACCTGATAATAAGGTGTTTACGTTTGATGGTGATTTTAGTCATTCTGATCTTTTAATACAGAGTGTGATGGGCTTTTGTTTATTTATTTGTTTGTGGTTTTTTGGTCCCTGTTGTACCTTAATGGAATAAAGTTATATTTCATGAAAGCAACAGTTTGAGAAAAAGTTTGGAAGATCAAGATCTTTTTCACATTTCCATTTATTTATTTTGTGAAGTCCCTAGAAAAAAGTCTTTTAAGACTGAGAAGACTAACAATTGTGACAGATTTACAAAATTCCTTAAAAATGAACTAATTATAATAAAACAGTTTGAGCTGCAACTATTAATTGATTAGTTGAGAACTATTAAATTAATTGCCAGCTGTTTTGATAATTGATTAATCTGTTGGGGTAATCTGTTTTTTTTTTTAAAGTCAAAATTCTTTGATTCCAGCTTCGTAAAAGTGAATATTTTCTAGTTTCTTAGTTTCTTTATGAGAGTAAACTGAATATCTTTGGGTTGTGGACGAAACAAGATATTCATAAATATGTTCATACATATCCATAAAATGTGTCAAGATTAAAAGCTTCATAGGATTGTAATGATCATACACAAACCCTTTCATTCTTGACAAGGATAACTGTTTCTTAATGGTCTCTCTGGTTATTATGATTAAAACTAAGCATAAACATTCACACAGGAAAGAATTTATGCACTGTGGATTATAAACAACACTATAGCTGAAATGATTAGTCAGTCTATTATTGCCAGCTATTCTGATAATTGATCAATCAGTTTGAATAATTTTTAAGAAAATAATCATTAGTTGCAGCCTTAATATCAGTACTCCATTTGAATCAAAATTGTACTTTCAGTAATATTCCCAAGTGAATCCAGTTGGTCAAGAAAAATAAATAAAACACATCAAAATATGAATAATTAGATAGATAAATAAATACAAAGCAGGAAAGACTGTAAAGTCACTGACTCTATATTAAACTTGCTGAATGATTATTTCTTTATTAAATTTGATACAGATATAATTCTTCCCATATTTTGCACAGTGTTCAGCTTGATTGCAGTCCAGCGGCTCATAAAATGTGACTGTTTATTTGTTGATGGTTGTTGCATGATGTGCTCAAGGTGAAACATTCCTCTGGTAATGATTGTTCAAATGTAGGAAGGGATCAAACAACAGAAATCATAGTGCCAATCACACAGTACAATCAACAGAAGTTTAATTTCACCTTAAAAAAAAAAAAACTATTGCACATATTTCATTATTTCGCTTGTACATACAAATACATTCTGGAACCTTTCTCTCTATTCTAGCAATGGTATAAAACTTTCAGGTTCAGGTTACTTTATGTGTACCTGTGGGTATATTTGGTTTGCAGTGAAAGACAGGGCATCCTTTTGGAAACATTTTACAAACACCACAGACAAAAATAAACATGATAAAAGTACTCCAAGCCTGCAAGATTTAGGAATAACAATATAATTGAAACTTTTTGTGAGTAAGAATAATGTGAGTAGTATTAGTGTCGTGCTGGTCCTCTAAGGGGTCATTTTTGTCTTTATTATGAGTTTACATGTTTTGGAAGAGACCAGTAATTGATAGGTTCATGAGGTTTACATCACAGCAGTCTTTTTGTCACACATTCACTTTAAGAGCAGAAGTTCAGGGCAGACATTGTCTAAGAGGGCCATGTTCTCTGCCTCAGGGATCGCCGTGATCCTACCTTGAACTTGTGCTGTCAAAGGCCGGGCTGTGGGGAGCTTGAGATTTGAATTGCTGTGCATGTTTGTGCTTGCTTTAACCCCATATGCCTTTGCACCCCAACCCCTCTTTTCCTCACCATATTGTTTAAATTCTAATATGCGCTCTACCTGGAGAATTCCTCCCCAGCTCCTCTTGAAATCGAACGCCGGACCCTAATCCTTCCCCTCGCACACATCAGGACATAGTTAATGTAAAGTGTAACCAAATTTCCTCTGCTAAACTAAAACATCTATATCAAATGAGAGCCAAGTGCCCCTTCCAGGAAAGGGTCTTGAGTACTGATAATTTGAAGTGTGAAAGCTAGTGGATAATTCACAGAGGCATTTGCAGAATTAATGGTTAAAAAGTTTTATGCGTCATATGGTTTGAATTTCCTGGTCGATGTGATGAAATGATCGAGTCCCATTTTAGAAACAGGAAGGTAAAAGTTACAATTTTTTGCATCTGTTTGCTAGTCATGGACTCTTTTTCCTCTTGTTTTTTTTTTTGTTAGTGCTTTCTGGTGATTTATAGTAAAGTTTTAGATTTAAATGAAGTGATTCGTAGCTGTACAGGAAGTACAGGAAGAAAGCCTGAAAACAACAGGGCAACAAGAGTTATACAAACACATAATGTAACTGTATTTGAGATAGAAACGTGGCGTAAAATGTTGATTGAAGACGTGAATAATCAGCGATAGGTTTTTTGAAGCACTGGTTCTACAGTCGTACTCACCATCATTGTGGGTCTCCGGTTTGGGTTCAGGATTAGGATCAGCAGTGTTTGTTGTGTCGAAGGAAACCAGGTGAGTTTTTAGGGGCCCTGCAGAAGAGACAGAGTGAACTGGTGACAGATAGAGAGACCAGGGCTCGTTGCTCTCTGACAGAGAGACCCTGTCCAGACCCTGTTCTGCAGGCTCAGCCATGAAGTACAGCTTGTTAGGAAAACAGAACTGCTTAGCATAACACAACATTTGAGTGTTTTGACTGTGCTTGAGGAAATAGTCTGTACCCATGAAAACGACACACGTACATAGTGTATGAAGGTATTCATGCTCGACACGTGACGTGTTGCATTCACTTGAATTGACTATTTCGGATGCATTTTAGTTCTTGTGAACTGATGACGGTGCCAGGAAACAGAGTAATAAACTTTGTCTTGCATGTGTGATATGATATGAGCCCTGTTTTGGTATCACTGCTGTAAATGCTGCAAGGGTATAGGTTTCATGTCAACACTGGAAATTTTGAGCATCAAACAGAAAACTTTGACTATCAAAGACTTAATTTACTGCATTCTGGAGTTTTTTTTATGCACCAATTTGTGAATTTTCTGCATCGATTTATAGTAGGAATGTCTTTATGTAAAAGAAAATGCAAAATTTAGTTGACAGGTGACAGTTATAAAATATAATGGAATATAATGCTGTAAGGCTCTCAGGCCAAGTAGGGCAATCTCCTGCCTCCACCCCCCCCAAAATCTGCACCTTTGAGTACTGTTCATGTTCCAGACATTAACAAAAGCCCACTGAATAAACAAACCACATAACTAATGCTAATTATTAAATTATTAGTCTCTTAACAAACTCCTTTGAACTGTTTCATCCAGTTTTGTTTTGGAGCAGTGCTACATGAGGGAGAAAGAACAAAAAAACAAAACAAAAAACAAACACAACCCATATTGAAATATTTTCCTTTACTTTGTGGTGTCTGAAAAGTGATGCACTGTTCATGTATTGGAGTAAAAAATAGCAGTGTTGGGTTGTAGTTAACTACATCTAGTTCAGTTACTAACAATTATTTGCAGTAGAGGGTAAGTTTGTCCAAAGAATTGCTACTTCAATACCTTTTCATTCATACGTTTAAAATTATACAATATCCTTAATTGTAGCACCGAAAGTACAGAGGCTGTAAAAAAAAAGATCTGTATTCATTCAAGACCTCAGTCCAGTCTTTATTGTCCTGCCTGAAATTTGGCTTGGCTGTTCAGTGACCTTTTCTGTACCAGCACTGTGTGCAGGTTATTAATTTAAAAAAAGAAAAAAATGATCTTGTCTGCCTATGACTTTTGTTTCTTTTTTCCACGGTAATAAAAGAGGTATTCAGTATCGTTTTTATATTAAATTTAAAATTCTGGTATCATGACAACTCCAGTTGGGTGGTAGTTTAACTTCATTCAAATCTCAGTAGATGTTTTGGTAGTTAATTAATTTGGGTCATATAGTTCAGGTGGTTAATTGCAAACAACAATTGCTCCCTATCATCTCCTTAAAACAGATCATTGGGCCTAAGTGAGACCTGGTCTGCCCCCGTCCCTAAATCAAACACACCTACATTTTAATCGGGGTCAGTTCAGTTGTAACTCCGTGAAATTATATGAGATTCCAGACCCAGAATATGGGATTTTCCTGTAAGTTGATTTATTTATTATTTTTGAGGTAGTTAAGACATAGTAAGTAATTTGGTTAACAGTTAAAACAGTTGTAAAGTATAGTTTCTCCAACACTGAAAATTAGTGTCCGTGAGTCTTGGCACCCTAAACAATCACATGCTCTTGGTGGTCCTTCAGTTCAGACCTCACAAGGGCCAACTGGGGCCTTTGTGTGTGGAGTTTCAATCGTCATTCCCTGTTTGCATGTCCTGTATCTAAAGACCTCTGTGTTCAGTGTTGAGAATCTTCCTGCCATTGATCAGGGCACTGACTCGTGGCTAAAGATGGTCCTTGAGTGCTGTGCTGCTCCTTGGGGGGGATTAATAAAGGCTAATTTAACACTTGTCATCCTCACTTAACATCTGTTAACACATCTGTCAGAAAGTGCTGTAGTACTGCCATGTGGTCATGGCTCGTCAGTGAC
This sequence comes from Lutjanus erythropterus, assembly GCF_056507025.1. Lineage (NCBI taxonomy): Eukaryota > Metazoa > Chordata > Actinopteri > Lutjaniformes > Lutjanidae > Lutjanus > Lutjanus erythropterus. Next base: position 21,352,511 of record NC_139325.1, on the reverse strand, counting down.
TGGACAATGATAGGACCTTAAAATGAGAAGTTCTCTGTGACACAACAGTCAGCTGTCATCAAATGTGATGTTAGAGATAAGTTTGAGGGCTAAATTCCAAAGAATACTTTCACAATACATGTTTCTACTATAATCTGCTGAACATAATACATTTATTTCCACACAAACTTTTTTCCGCATTTAAATAAATAAGCTGAACTTGCATCCGTGTTTAATGTGATGTTAAAACAAACATCTTTGCAAAAGTGGCTTAAATAAAATGCAATATACAATGATTGAAAATGTGATTTAAAACCGGAAATTGCTGATTAAAGAATAAGTAAGATAAGAAACTGACCAAGTTTTCAGTGCCAACTTTTATTACATGACAGCTTTAATACTCTTTTACAGACACAAAGCAGTCCTTATTCAAAAAATATTGTGTTTCTGTACCAGCTAAGCTTATAAAAAGTATAGAAATGATATAATAATTATAAATTTCTATTTTTTCTGCTTTCATTAATAGAATAATGGTTGCCATAGATGCTCTTGACAGGGACAATTTTGTGGGTTGTTGTAAAAGTTTATATAAGTATTTAAATGTGACCGAGGCATCGCTTGTGCATCAGATGCAATGATTGATTAAAATGCACATCAAAGACTTTAAATGGCATGTCATTGCTCTTGGTTTGAACTTGAGGAGTTATTAAAATGCGTCTGTTATTGCTGTTTTCTTTCTGACATCCGGTCATAAATATAGTCCGGCTGTTTTCAATATATTCTTAAGCTGAATGCAGAACGCCTGCACCTTGTTGTTATGCATGATTTGGTTTCTGTAAGCAAAAAGAGGGACAGGGTATTATTTACAGAATTTGTAGGCCCTTAATTTTTATGTGTCTCTGGTTTTATTTTAGATTTTCCCAACAGAGCACAGGTGGCACTCCTTTTCTGGGAAACTTTGTCCTCTCTTTCACTCTAAATTATTAAAGCATTTAAGAAAATAACCGAAGCCATTTCACATTTGACATGATGCATGGTTATGGGTGCAATTACTTACAAAAGCACATAATTGGCAGCAGCTGCAGATAGACAAATATGTTATCTCCTATTTGTAAGATTTAAAACTAACTCACGTTTTTAAAGTTGTTTTTTAGAACAAATAACTGCACCTTGTGTTCATCCTTCATGCAGTGCTGTTCTGCCACCACTTCCTTTTCTCATTCTCATTGTGAGATGTATAACTGATCAGAATCAGGTTTGGCTTTATTGGCCAAGTATGTTCACTTGTACAAAGAACCTCCAGTTTTCTATTGCTCTCAATGTGCCTGCACAAAAATAGAATGGACTTGACATGACTAGCAAAGAACAAGTACAACAATACTGAACAAATAAAGGTAAAGAGTAGACAGGATTGTTATGTATACAAGGATGTGAAAAAATAGGTTAATATATATAAGAAACACCAGTAAAGGTTGATATGTGTGTTGATATGAAACATAAAATCATTACAAATAGTGACTGGGTATACATGAAGTGAATGAATGACAACTAAATAACTGACTGCTGTATGACTGGAACTTAGAAAGAGAATGTCAATGGACAAAAGAGGGTATTTGATTAGATTTAAGTGTCATTCAAAGTTTAATTCACTGTAATGGTAAATTAGTTGAAAGGGGATTTTGCACATTGCCACTGGATAATGAGTAATTGCAGTTCCCGTATGTGCTAAACCAGACTGTGTCACTTTGTGGTGAGAATCAACATTTGAAGACACCATATTGAAAGTGTGGTTTCAGCGTAGTGATGCTATTTGAGGGGAAATTTCAAATGTGGCTAATCATATCATTGTTCCCACACAAATTTAGGCTGAAACCAGTCACAACTGCCCCTATTGTACATTTTACAGAGTGTCATAGCAATACATTATTATTTGTTTTTGTTCATGAATGGCTTTAGAACAGGTTGTATGGTTAAATGTGTAATAAAAGTATAATAATAAAAAAATTCAAGTGAAGTCCAGCAAGGCCAATACCACAAATTTTTTAAAATAATTTAATTTGCCACAATTTGTTTAACAATCTGTTCGGTGTACAACACCCTCTTTCATTTAGACCCTTGAGGCAGCTAAGGAAAAACTCTCCCCAAAAGAATTTTTAACAGGGAAAAATGGAAAAAATCATAGGAAGAGCCTCAGAAGAGGTGTCCCCCTCCCAGGATGGACAGACATGCAATAGATTTTGAATGTACAGAATAGAGCAATATCACATCAACTATAGATTTTAATGACAATTTTTTAATACATTAAAATATAAAATATGTTACATATATGATTGGATTATTTAAATGCTTTCTACTCTACATGACAGTTTTTGCTGACATTATTGATATCAGTGTTCCCAGTCTGTAAGAACTTTACCCTTGATGTCATTTTACTGGATCCTACGTTACTGTAGTGTGAGAAAACTGTGTGTTTAGTCCTGCAATAACCACACAGCTGTTTCAGGTGCACTGGCAAGTTTATGTCAGGCGATACACAATGAGAGTATTTTTCCTCTTGGATGTTGGCGGGGAAACTCAAGTCATTCACTTCCTCCCCTTGCTTTTCTTCTTTTGTGTTTTTTATAGTTTTATGAGAAGGTGGCCAGAGTGATGAACTCAGACCAGGAAAGGCCGTTCGTGTGCAACGCTCCTGGCTGTTCTCAGGTGAGTGTGTCGAGACAAAACAACACAACACAGTGTGTACATCTGCCTGTAATATGAAGAGGTGTATATTGAGGAGGCCTGAGGAGTGGGTTACTGCCTCACACATAAGGGAGAAACAGAATAGCGTTGAACTGAATGAAACACAAACTGTAAATAACGCTGCGGGGGTTAAAACACCTATAGAGAAACATGCTCTTTGAAGACAGCACCCGCACTGATGCACTTTGAGAAATAAAGGTGCTAACTAGAACCATATCTGATTCTTTGGCTCGTCTGCATAGGAGAAGCCTTTTGGTTCCTGATAGAACCTTTGTAAAGGTATCATCTGGATCCCTTTCAGAGGGCTCTATCTAGAACTCAATATAAAATGTTATACCTAGAGTCATCTGTGAAACATTCCACCCAGAACCCCCTATGAGAGGTTCTACAGAGAGCCTTTTTATGGGGTAAGGGTTCCACCCAGAACCCTTCCCTCTCCTCAGGGTGCTAACAAGAACTGAGCCAGAGGCTTTGTACCAAGAGCCTTTTTATATTCCAAGGACTTAATTAACACCACTTAGATGGTTCTACTGAGAACCCCTTTACATTCCAGTGGTTTCATCTAGAACACATTCAGGCGGTTCTACCAAGAACCGTTTTACATTCCAATGGTACCATCTAGACCTCAGTCAGGGGGTTCTACCAAGAACCCTGTTACACTCCAGTTATTTAATCTACAACCCAAACAGGGAGTTCTACCAAGAACTCTTGTACATTCCATTGTGTTCATCTAGAGCCCACCCAGTGTGATCAAAAAATAGCTTTTTAACCTGCAAACTATAACCCTCTTCTGAGGGTTCTTCAAAGAACCATATTGTACTCAACATGTGAGCTAAAAATATGCTACAGATAAGGCAAAAAATGATCAACTATGGCAGAACACAAGTGACATGAATTGATTTAGGGGATCATTTAAAAATACCATTTAAAACATGGGTGAACAGTTGAAAGTTTGAGGATGAGGATACTTTAACAGTGGTTTCAACAATCCTTAACGAACTACTCCTTCCAAAAAAGGTTATTTGCATGAAAAGAATTCTTACTGTAACCCTCAGTCTAACAAAGAACCCCTGAAGAACCCTTCATGATTCTGGGTAGAACCTTAGCCCTTCAGGAAAAACCCCTTTGAAACCCTTTTCTAAGAGTGTATGTTCCACCCTTTCAATAGAGAATCATTATTTATATTATTATTTTAGGTTAAAGCTTCAGCATACAGGTTTATTTGTTTTGGAAACTGTTAAAAGAACACTTATTTATCTTTGTACATGCAAGTCTTAAAATCTTACTTTTGAAAAACTCCACAGCGATTCCCCACGGAGGACCATCTGATGATACATCGACACAAACATGAGATGACCCTGAAGTTCCCCTCCATAAAGAACGACAACATGTTATCAGGTGAGTTACGACTGCATCAATACAGACTCACACACACCCTCAGCAGGGTTCACAGAGAACTTGTAGTTCATTTGCAGGTGTGTGCCTCAGTGACTCATGGCCCAGACACACTTGTCTATCATCAGAAAACTTTATGGTGCATCTATACCAGTTGTTTACAGTAATGTAAATCAAATGACACATTGCAGCTCATCTCTGTTCAATGCATACTACTTATGCACATGTCAGAGACACTGATGTATGACTGAAGAATTCCCCTTGTTGAAGGGATAGTTCAGGTTATTTGAAGTGGGGTTGTATGATGTACTTATGCATAGTCAGTGTATGTCCTGCAGTAGATGGCGATTGGTACACACCCAGTTTGGTGAAACAGCCAGAGCACCAGTGTAGGAAGCTAAGCAATATACTGCTGTGGATCAGCAAAATTGTGTTTTAGTCACTTAAAAAAAGGCCCATCCCAAATTATGCAATATGAATTGAAATGTACTCTATATTTTAAGTATCTTCCCTGCTATACCTTGCCATCAGACAGCCTTTTTCAGTGGGAAACTGCTGTTATGTAAGCCAAGTATCACTTTCTCCAAACCAACCAGACTCCATTGGCAAAATCAGTCTTTTGACCTCACAGGAGTTGCATGTCTACCGCTGCCTCAATCTGTTAGTTTGTTTGTATTATGTGTCTTCTGTGTTTTAAAAGTTTAGTTCAGATACACTGAAACTGCACAATAACACTAACTATCAAATTGAGGCAGACCAGCAACTCTTGTGCTCTCTGAGGTAAAATTATTGTTTTTCAGAAGGAGTCTGATTGCTTTTAAGAGAGCGATGTTTGGTTTAGATGACGGCTTTTGGAAAACGCTGTTAAACAGCAAGATGAAGTAGTGAAAATATTCAAAATATAGCATACACTTAAACTGATAGTGATTTGTAATACTTGTAATATTTGTAATTGAATATTGATAAGTATCTCATATAACACCACTTCAAAAAATCCAAACTATCCCCTTGAGCCAAACTGTGAAGTCATCATGGATGATATTAGTCTTGAGCTTATTGTTGAGGCTGTGGAAGATGGGTTTATAGATGGTGGAGTGTACAAGTCTGAGGAGACATGTTGATCAGCACATTAATCTACCGCTTAAAGAAACACCAAATCACTGTAGGTTGTGTACTGTATAAACAAATGACAACCCAAGGCCAATCCATAAGTATAGATCTCCATTCCTAGAAACTGCCAGGCCACACGAGACAACAGAGTGAGCTGCTTGAGCCACGCCGCCGAGATTGTGTCTTCTTTATTATTTACGCTTAGTGGACAGCGGGATCGGATTTTCTAGGCCGGGTGTTCTTATCGCCTGTTGTGACTGAGTTACAGCTCTGGCCATTTCTCTTATTGAGACCTTGAACTCGGGATAACGTAGCCAGTGCTTATACTGTAAGTTACAGCTCAGCCACACATACTAACACACACAAAATGATCCACCCTTTAACTTTAGTGCCATAACTGTTGACCTAAAGTTCACTTCCTGCTCCATTTGTTCATCTTTTCTTGGTGTTGTCCCCAGCTAAAAATTGACATTACTCAAATTTTTATTAATAGAGCTTGTTACATCCTCTAACAAAATGGAAAAAGTATATTTGTATTTTGGTACACAGGTCATGATGAAAGTTTGAGTCAATCCCCAGTCTAGCCAGAATGGATAAACAGACCACAAAGTATGCTTTTAGCCTTTGAAACAAGCCTGATCCTAAAATCACCTTCAACTGTCTGAAACCTGATCTTCGTGCACCCCCCACAACGTCAAATTGAATACCGCTGCTTGACTGGGCTCAACAAATGAGACCCCTACTCTGTAGGTGGGATCTGTACTTTATCAGCTGAAATGGGTCTGTCAAGCACAGTATCTCTCTTGCACTAACAGAATGGAGGTTATATTTTCTTAAAGTCGTCGCAAGTACGTAACAGCAATGTACATTCTTTACACTGTAGGCGGTGGGTAGATCTCCACTGACTTCAAGAAAATGTTTGTTGGTCTAACTGTGGTCCACATAAATACATAAATAATGAAAATAAACAGCATTTTAACATTATGTTGAATCAACAGTGCTCGAAAGCACAAACCAAACATTAAGATTAGAGAACAAATTAAATGTGATGCAAATTAAAGGGACAGTTCACCCAATCTAATTCCATAATATTTGAGAGAAGACCAGTAATTTCAAAGCTTGGCAACTTGCACCAAAAAAAATCTAAATCTATAAATGACACTATTGGTGAAAAGAAAAACATGTATTTTTGATTCTGGGGTGTACTGTATTATTAAAGGTTAAACAGTAAAAATTATGCAATTTAACAAAAAAACAAAACAAAACTGTCAGACGTTGATATCAATACAAATATCTTTACTTTGTCTAACATATTCTGTTCACTGTATTTCTTGCTAAAATGGTGTGCATGATGTACTATTGTGTGTAAGTTTGTATTATGTAGCCTCTTTGTTTAGTGCTGTCATTGTATGTGCAATGTATAAGTGTAAATCGTCACCTGGTGGGGGATTACTGATGAGTTTTAAGATAACTCTTGTACAATACGGTAACATTTAAAAATAAGAGAAGATAATAAAAGTAATGAAGAAGTCCCAAACATGATGTGGGGGTTTGAAACTAAATTTTTGTTAATTCGTGTACAATAACTTGAGAAAGAAAAGCTTCCACAGGACTCTGGTGTAAAAAACAAAAAAAAACAAAGTATATTTTTCCTCAGTTTTACAGTACCTTCTGACAGGAACATTCAAAATTAATTAAGAAAACTGTGTGGCTTGCTAATTACTTGAGCCTCAACTGAACCACATCTTCACCCATTCTCCTCCATGAGCACAAGTGACCTATTTCTCTTAAAGCAATGGTAGCCTATATAACCATTCTGAATGAAAGCTTACATATTATTGCCTTTTACAAAATAGTGCATACATCAACCTAAATTAAATCAAATGATTACTAGCTGACTTTTAACAAATTACTATCAACTTAGTCAGTGGAATCCTTTATTTACATATATTTACATGAACTATTAAATATATAGAGTGAGCTTCTTTTTTTTGTCCAACTAAAACATATATGAAAATGGCTCCCACACATGATGTGTTACAGAGTGTTGGCTGTGTTCTCTGTTTGTGGTTTGTGCCCTTTACCATGATGGTGTACTGTCTGTTCAGCCTGACTTTTTTTTAACACTATTAACAGGAGCTGAATTCAAAGCTAATACTTGAAAAACTTTTCCTTGATTTCCAGACCAGACGCCCACACCAACACGCTTCTTGAAGAACTGTGAGGAGGTTGGATTGTTCAGTGAACTGGACTGCTCCATTGAGCAGGAGTTTTGCAAGGCCCAAGAAGAGGAGGACAGTAAACAGGTACTGCAGAGTCAAGAACAAAGCCTGAGGCTGAAAATAAACCTTGGTCAACCCAGAGTCACACCTACCCACAGGGGTTAGGTCAGGTAGTCACGAACTGTTATCAGGTACTATCATCAGTCATGTCATTAATAGCAGCCCACACACTGTGAGCTTTGAATAGATTTACTAAACACCTATACCTCCTGTAACCGCACTCTGCTCACTTGTTAAAAAGCCGATAACCTCATGTATATACTCGCCTCCAACATTTCTGCTATATTTTCCTCTAAAGTGAAGTCATTGCACATCCAGCTCTTATAGTGCCCAGACGCCACACTCCCTGATCCCCATCAGTCTTGTTGACAGTGACAGACAGGGCTAGCAGGTGGAGATCTGTCACCCACCACAGGTGAGGAGAGCAGAGATCAGGTTCTCCACCTGTAACTTCAAACAGCTCTGCAGCCATCTCTCCGGGCAGGAGTCCTATTTCTTCCCAGACGTAAAAACGGACCCCTGAGACAACTTCTGCGGCAGCAGTGAAAGACCTGGCCAGACATTCTCGCATGTGAGCAAATTCGCAGAGCTTTGACATTTGACAAAAGACCTGATCATTTATGCATTATAAATTTGCTGCCCTGAGGCCCACGTGGGTTTCACCTGAAACATGGGTACTAGTCAAATCACCACAAGACAGACTGCTTATCTAATGTCTGGAAAGATGTGCAGTGCACGCTGTAGCTAAGCTGTCGTCTGGGTGGTTTGGCTCTGCAGCTCGTCTGCACTCAGGTCAGCCTCGTCTAGCCTCCCCAGCCTGTGTGGTTTATGATGGGAGGCTCTGCTAAGTCAGCAGGAGGCGAGTCAGAGCAAGACTCTCTGGGACTGTATAGCACAATAAGCAGAGATAAGGAGCGAAAGCTAGAAACTTTAGGAAAACAACAATCGGCCAATATAAATATGAAATAGTCACATATTCATTTAATATGAGAAGAAAAGAGAGAGATTTAGTTCATTAATGAACTTCTAGTTCCCTGGCAGTGGTATATATATTTTAGAGTTAGTATTTGTTGTCAGGTAACATATTTATAAAATCTTATGGATTTATTCTCTTTGTTGTATTTGATCATTGCCAGTGGCAATTTTTTCAGATTTGACTAAACAGATATTGGTTCAACTTACTGTTTGTTTTATGCCAGGATATTACAGTTGAACTTTGAAGTATATAGTTCTTTACATTACAGGGTTATTTTTGGATGTGCATGTGGTTGCATATAACAAAGGTAAAACCAACAAACTGTCCTGCTGGGCAAATAACAATAAAGAAACCTGGTCTTCATTACACTCTCAGTGTTTTCCCGAACTCAACTCAGAAGAAGCCTGCAGATGATAGATTACATAGGTCCTTATTACCCATTCAAGCTGGGTGAACAGAGCCCAAGGCCAAACAGTTGTAACTGCTTGGGTCGTGGTGAAAATGCAGCTTGCTTGGAAGAAGGCTGCACTCTTTACAGGGGCCATGCTACAGAAACATTCTGTCTTAAGTGTTAAGTTAAGATAGGAAGAGTATAAGATATGATATTTCCCAATTTGGTATCACAGAAGCAAATCTTAACTAACTTTAGGAATCCTATCTTTCTGAGGTTATGAAAACCTAAATATTCAATCCAACTTTGCTAATCAACTTTTATGTCTGTTACCTTACTTTTTCATGTTACAGAGCTAAACAGCTTTTTTTTTCATTAAAACATACTGCTGCGTAAATCAAAAGATACAAAAAATAGAGCAAAAATGATGATGGGCACTCAACTTCAAGACAGATGAGTTAGAGGCGTTCGTAACATCTGTAGACAAATCCAAAGATGTTCTTTTTGGGAAATTTACAACAATCCTAACCCAAGAGATAAAAGAACAAGAGTGGGCTAAGCTAGTAGAGACAGTCTCCATTGTATCCAGTATCCAAATGTGTCAAAGCAGCAAAAGCCATACAGATTAAACAAGTTAGCAAACACTACCGTACACTAGCGTTAATAAGTTAGCTACTAATACAGGTGGAAATGCAAAAGCTAAGACAGCTTAAGAGTTATCCCAAAGTTTAGGGCCTTTATTTAAGATATTAGGAAATTAACATGCTTGTGTAATATACATTTCCTTACTTAATCTTAATCTGTATTGGCCTGTCAGGTCCTAACCCTAATTACCATGGTTATGAAAGAGTTAAGATTTGCAAGTTAGGAATTTTCTATAATACTGCCCCAGATTACTAACCCATGCATGCTTTTTTCTCTACTTCCTTGCTGCAGAACATCTCACTGCACGGCCAGGCAGGGCAAAGCCAGCACCAGCATTCCCACTCACGGATGGGCAACCATGATACCAGCATAGTGATCCAGCAGGCCCTGCCCTCCCCCCAGTCCAGCTCTGTCATCACTCAGGCTCCATCCACCAACAGACAGATTGGGTGAGTAGGCCAAAAAGATTCTTAGTTTCTTCTTCTTCTTAAAAAGGGAAAGAATATTTTTTTGTTTTTTTTCTTTGCATCTATTGCAGTTATGTGAGTTTCTTCGTTGTCACCAAGTTGTAGAGACAATGTGAAGAACTGCTGACAGACAGAAAATGATCTGAGACGTGATGATATCGGAGCATATCCTCTCACCTCAAGTGTGTCCCCGTTATAGTGACAGCCTTAGGCTGGGACTAGACCCTTTGTGTCCATGTTGATTGTCATCCCTCCGTAGTCTCTGAGGTAATGTCAGTGTTTTGTTACATTTGGAGCAGTGTGTGTGTATGTGTGGGGCCGGCGATTCATGTTTTGCTGTTCATTCAGTATTGTCCCACAGCAGAGCATGCCAAAGAGGGTCCCGGAGGACAAGATGAGGTCATTGTTGAAGCCTCAGCCGTGACTGCTTTTACAACGGTTTAGCGTTTCATGCTCCAAAATAGTTCCTTTCACTGTATGGGAATGTCAGCCACAACATCAGAGCTCTGTTTCTCTGATACCTTTGCACTGCCATGCTACAGGTATATACTAACAACAGATATGGATCATACAGTTGTATATTAACAACAATCTGTGCTGCTTCATTATTTACTGCAGTGTCAAGGAATATGCATACTCAGACTCAACAGTTCTGTCTATCAGCTTCTTGATGGCAACATCTTCCCCTCTCCGTACATTTTATCTTTATATATTAGTAGGGCTGCATCTATTGCCAACTATTGACTTAATCAGCAACTATTTTGATTATCAATTTATCTTTTGAGAAAAATATCCAAATTCTCTGATTTCAGTGTCTCAAATGTAAATATTTTCTGGGGTTTTTTTTAACTCCTCTATGAAAGTAAATTGAATATCTTTGGGTTTAGGACAATACAAGACATTTGAGGATATTATTTTTGCCTTTGAGAAACAGTGATCAGGATATTTCACTATTTTCTGACATTTTAGGAACCAAACAACTAATCAATTAATTGAGAAAATGGTCGACAGATTAATTGACCATTAAAATAACTATTAGTTACACCCCTAGTATACACACTTTCTTTATTAAGAAGACGCTACACTGACCTCATTCCCTCCTTGTCCCTTAACCTCAACCACCTTCAAAGTTGTGCCAGGGCTTTGTTATTGTAAACCAGACTTGTGGCAAACAAGTTAGACATTGAGATGGCTCGGTGTTATGCCTTTGCTGTGTCGAGGTTGTCCTGTGTAGACTTACAGCTTGAGGAGCTAGTGAATATTGGATGGGAGGCCCATCACTAAGCCTGACTGACACCCCGTCAGGCTCTTTGTCGAGGACGGGGTTGGAATTTCATCCCCTTGGAGGAGCAGCAATCACTGCCAGTAACAGAGACTCTGCTGGGCCTGCTTCACCTGAGTTTACCTGTCATTAAAAACTCACCACTTCACTTCTCTCCACAGTCCTTTATGATCACAAACCTCAACTGATTTGTTGAGAGACTGGTGGTTTTACCGCTTGTACACACACACAAAACACATAAGAGCTGGTATGCCATGTGGTGGTGATTTTCAACCACAGAATGGCACGTAAGTCTTATCCAAAAATCAACCATGTTGTATGTTTATTCAGGGTTGATACTAATACCTAGTATTAGTGATCAAGGAGACCGATGGCTGATATTTATATACATGTACAGTAAAAATAAAAATCTTGATGTCAAAATTTAGAACCATCTTCTGCTACTTTATATTGCCACTTCACTAAATTCCGAAGTCAAATATTGTACTTTTTTACTGCAGATTCACATTATTAATACAAAACATAAATAATCAATTATTATCAGTTATGGTGTATTACTATAGATTAAGTTACTCAGCAGTATATAAAAAAGCTTAATTCAGTGGTCTCCAAACTTTTTCATGTCAACAACCCCTACAATATATCCACATTAAACCATAGACCCCCAGTTTAGGATGATTTTGTCTCATGGAATCCCTTTGTGTGTGTGTGTGTGTGTGTGTGTGTGTGTGTGTGTGTGTGTACACAGATAATCCTAATAGCTGATTTGTCAATCAGTGATCAAACTAGGACTGTTGCTTCAACTTCCAAAAAATGTGATACAAATTAAAATTGTTTATTCCTCCTTTTGCTGGGGACTCCATACATCCCACTCTAGGACCCAACTGGTTACCAGGACTATGTAACAGTCAGATAGAGCTATGGGCGGGAAGTTGAGCAGCTCTACAGAGTGGACTACAGACAGAGATAGGTGGCTGTATCAGAGCCAAAGTACCACATTTAACAAATAATTAATTTTATTGGCAATCTGAAAAAATAATTGTAAAAATGCTGAATATCAGAGATTATTTTGGGCATTCCCCAAGCCATGCATGTACTATGTATGTACTAAAACTGTTAAGGCATCACTTGTTTACTAGGACAGTGGAATCCTGACATATGAACTGAGTGAGTAGATTCACATGAGAGAACACTGATCTGGAAATGTTCACATCAGCAGGAAAATGGGTTGAGGAAACCCCTACACTGCTTCCACAGGAAGCCATTAGGGCCAACCAGCACAGGGTCTCTCCACAGGAACTTCCTACTCACACAACAAGCTGGACAAGCTAGCTGTGCTCTGTCCAGACTGAGAGTTAGAGAGCCTACTGAAGGCCAGATCAGTGGTTCCCTATGACGTCTGTTGTCTATTAACCCACCTCAACTGTAATGTCCAACATTTGGATTTCCCATGTTTTTGTGAAGAAAAGACAATCATTTAAAACGTGTTGTTTAGGGTTGCAACTAACAATAATTGATTATTGTTGATTTTCTGGATTAATCGATTAGTTGGTCCATAAACGTCAGAAAATTGGGAAATTGTTGATTACTGTTTCCGAGGTGAGGTCCTGAAATGTCTTGTTTTTTCTATAACCAAAAGATATTCAATTTACTGTCAGAAAGGAGTAAAGAAACCAGAAAATACAAGATTCCTGCTGGTCCTTAAAAAGTCTTAAGAAGTTTAAAGGTCAATCAGTGAATAAATATACAGTAATTAATAAATAAATTATGGTCCTTAAACTGTCAGAAATATACTTAAATACATTAAAAATTAAAATATGTTGACAGGTCTTAAAATCTGATTGACAGGTCTTAAAAATTTATTTGATTATGAAGTTTCTTTCATAAAGTTGAATTAATTTTTGTTTTGTTTTTAAATGTGTTTTGGGAAAACTTTGGGCATTACCACTGCAACCCACTCTGCTCCAACAACATTCTGGGACTCAGATTTTCCTTTATATTCTTTGTACTTTTTGCTGGTATGGATGTGAAATAGGTCTTAAATTGAATTAATAGTGGTCTTAAAAAGGTCTTAAAAAGTCTTTGGCTGAATTTAACTTGTTTAAACCAGGAGAAACCCTGAAATAGTTGATAACTAATCAATTAATTGACTAATCATTGCAGCTCTAGTCTTGTTCATCCTCAGTCTTACTTTTAAATGTGTTTCTGGGAAGAGTGCATAAATTATTAACTGTGCAAATGTTTATGCCTAGTTTTACTCATAATAACCAGAGAGATCATTAAGAAACCGTTATCCTCGTCAAAGAGTGGACTCGTTTGTGTATGTGATCATCACAGGCCTATAAAGCTTTTAATCTTGACATACTTTATGGAGCTCTGTGGTGAATATATCTGTGAATGAGACAAAATCACCAAACAAAATCAGCTTAATCTCGCGTCCATCTGCTTCCTTCGTTCTCGGCTCTGCTGAACGCACAGCGTGAGCATCCAATGAATTAGGATAACAAGTCATTTTCATTGCTCCACAATGTTTACTAAAGAGCTTTGAGGCTTGGAATCAATTAGGATTGGCTTTCCTCAAGTCCATTTACTTTAGGGTTGAGCTGGGCCTGCAGCTGTGAAACCTGAGGACCACGCTCCCTCTCTCTTTTTCTCTCTTTCCTTCTGCTCTGAGTCCCTAAACAAGGTCTTTGGGGAGCTGAACTGACACAAGCCAGTGTTAAAACCAGGCATAAGAAACAGCCAGCAGATCCTAATGTCACGGCTATCATTATCATACAAAGGGAAGCGGCGTCCAACAGATTTGAATGCTTTCTGCTTTTCAATTATAAACATCTGGTGCTGAGTTATGTCAGAGTTAAATGCGTTGGACATTACTAGTCAACCATGTGAGATACAACATTCTGTGGAAACCTTAACCTTTTGACTCGTAAGAGGAGATGTGCGGGTATGGGTGTGGGCACGAGGCATTAAAAATGACATTCTTTTATGCTGGCTCAGGAGAGGAATCCAGTCCAATTGTTTCCATTACAGAGCACAATCCACTTGAATGCAGCTGGGTTAGCTGAGGATTGATTACAGTACAGATGTTGTAAAATATCTGACCATCAATTTATGATGATGTGGTATTGAAATACTTATCTCAGTTTTGGCTGTGTATAAAAACAGGTGATTTTATTAAATGGGGTTGCCTTTTTGATAGTTTAAAGGCACAATATGTAAGTTCTGATATAGGGATTTCTCTTACATTAAAACAATAACCAACAACAAAGCATTCAGCCCTGACAAAATCTAGCAAAATGTTTGTTTAAACAGAAACAGTGGTGCGTTGAACACTGTTGTTTATGTACACGAGCACACTGGACTGCAACGCCTTTTTAATACCGTTATGTTTGGTTGCGTTACATCGCTGCTGATTGGGTAACACCTTGGACACACCCATCAAACAGAAAGCATACCTTGCACGCCTTAGCACAGTGTTTTGATGAAACCCAACAGTTGACTTTGCTTTTTAACAACCAACATAGCTAATGGAAATCTATCTGGCATTACTCAGGCAGAAATCATGTTCATGGATGAGGTAATACGTTTAGTCACTTTTGATAGCTTCTTTGTTCACTCGCTGACTTATCCTACATAGCCTTCTCAGAGGTTATCGCAATTAGCAACTACCCAGCAATGGCTGTTACCTTGAGTAAATTACAGATTTCACTTTGTTTGAACATTGTTAGGAACATTTAGAATAATTCAAATACAGCGTTCAACAAAATGTCTAACATATAACTAGCGTTTTTAGACATTTTTAAGATTTTTTTTTTTTGGGGGCTTTTTGCCTTTATTGATAGCGAAAGCTGAAGGTATGACAGGAAAGGGGGGTGAAGATAGAGGGGATGATACGCAGCAAATGAGCCGTAGGCGGGATTCGAACCGGCAGCCGCTGCAGAGGACTAACAGCCTCAATACATGTTGCGTACGCCCTACCGACTGAGCTATAGGGGCGCCCATTTTTAGACATTTTAATGTGGAAATATTACATATTATAGCTTTAAATGAGTAATTCCTATGACTGTCAACGTAAAGGTGCAATTCTCAAAACCATGTGCAGTTTTGGTTTGTAACCATCTGAAAAGACAATATTTCTCAATACAGTATTTTTCCTGGACCATTTCAAAACTTCAACAAGTTTCTATTATTTTGTTCTTCTACAAGTGTCACACAAATAATTTTGTTTATTCCAAATTAATCCATTATACTTATTTTGCAGTGTGACATTTCTATGCTGTGAGTCTTTATCACTGAATTAAAGGTGTCTTGTTAGTGATGTCCCACCCTGGTCATACTGTGTGCAACTTTGATGTTTGGCTGTCACATTACCGTGCAAAGCTCTGAAGGAAGTCACTTTGTGGTTTTGTTTCCCATGCTGCTTTAAATGTACAATATATTTCACACCTCAGAGCGATGAACCTCTTGTACTCCTTGTGTTTTGCCTTTAAGGGAAGTAGCACAAATAGCTGCTGGTCTGCATGCCTTTTGAACAGCAGGGTTTCATGCAAAGCTTGAGTAGAGGGTGACACATTTGCTGTGAACTTGTTTTCTCAAGAAGATTTGGTGATGTGCTGATTAAATATTAAGGATCACTCTGTGAACGATTTTGTGAGATAGTGATAACTACCAGTCTTGCTGTTTCAAAGAATCTCTTTCACAAACACATTTACTTCTTCTCGCTTAATATATATTATGATCATCATATTTTATCAATCTAGCCAAACAATGTCTTGCAATTTCTAAAAAAGCTAATTGACACGTCTTGAAAACAAATCATATGCAATGTGCGCCTGTCATATACAGTATATTTTGATCCTGATATGATATTTAGTATTTCTGTTGTTTACACGTAGTGTTTCTGCTGTCACGGTACAATAAATTAATGATAATCAGTGTGGGGGAGGTAACTAAAAGTAATTCATTAGTTTGCACGATTTCTGCCATTAAAAAGTAACATGTTACATTAAAGCGTTACCTACTGAGAAAAGTAACTTAGAGTACTTTTGTGTTACCTGAAATAAAAGACATTTGCGATTCCTTGTGCATGTTTGGTTATATTGTCCTGATGATCTGACAGCGAACTGGTCAAAGGCTTATTACACATCTGCATCTATGAAAACAATAAAACATGGGCACGTACAGCCAGTACATCATGTTTCATCATGCAATTAATGAACCAGTTAGCCTCTCAAAACACATGCTTATAAAAGTGCACAGGCCTTTCAAATCACATAAACTCACCAATCAAATGCTGTTGGTGTTTTTACTCCTGTATAACACAGCATAAGTTTTTCAAAACTTGCATCTCTGATGAGACTTACCAGGCTAAAAGGCCTCTCTACAGGTGAACTAGTCTGCATGGTGTTGGAGTATTGACTAGAAGAAACATGGAATTTGATGAGATCTAACATGAAAAACTCTGCTCTGCTTTTTGTGTTTGTCCTTTGTCTCAAATACAAAAGAAGACACCTTCAGTCTCCTCTGATGACAGGTACAGACAACGGTTGTTCTTGCACTGGTGGAAATACAATAAAATTGTAACGTAATGCATTGTTTATTTGTAGACCTAACTAAAAATCTAACGGCTTGAATTGCAAAACTAACGCATTACATTGCTCGTTACAACAAAAAAGTAATCAGAGTGTCCCCAGCACTGATGGTAACATAGTGGTGCTAGGGCTGTCAAGATATCAGATTTTTTCCCCATTTTTTCTTTGCTTTTTTTCATTATTGTGACCAAATGAATTCATAATATCATCGCTATACAAATTATATAGTCTGAAAAAAATGCTATCATTCAAATTCATCTCTAACTTTATTTATTGTGTGATTTTTTTTTCTCTTTTTTGGTAAATATACTCAAAATTTGAGCATAGGAAGGTGGGGAGAGAGCCTGTAACTGTACAAAAAGTGCAATTGCACTTAATAGTGAAAAGGCAGCCAGGTGAACTGATAAACAAAAGATCCACAAGGCCTAACAATATTATCATGTGTGATTATTAACATGTTATCAGTATTTCATTCTTTAAATATCACGGTCAGTACCGGTATATCACAACAGCCCTGAGTGGAGCTGATAGTTTTGATGATTTTGATTCCAGGATGCATTCCATATCACATTTTTATAGATTGCATAACCCTTTTTTCCCATGCATGTGATAAAACAACTGTGCAGATTTCAACACCCATTGTGTCAGCGCCAGAGCAGAGAAAGCCTCCACACCTCTACATAGAATTATGGGCATTCCACGGCCAGAGTTTGACCTCATGAACTCCACAATTTAAACAAAACTTCCTTTATTATTGTTTATGATTAAATTGCATTCAGAAGGTGGTGATAAGGAGGGAGGTCCGCCCTGAGTGCAGAAGCATGGGACCTCTACAAAATGCCTGAGGTGCCCTCATGCTCTAACTTGACAAATGTCTTTCTCCACAGGCAAATATGGGCAATCATCTCAACAATGTAGGGCTAATGCACATATTGTGGTAGAAGGCAAAGAGAAGAGAAGAACAAATAAACAAAGATACAGAATAACAAAGGTGTACAGTGCAATCAATTACTAAAAAGGAAGGAGAGAAAAGGAAAGAGAGAGAATGCAGGATGTACATCTGACCTGAATTAAGATGAGCTCATTGTGTACTGCAGTGGGTTTAATAGTGCGTTTGTAGAGGAACGCCCAGACTCTGTTCCCTCTCATTCCAGCGGGGCTGTGTCATCCCTGCCCCGGGGCCACCACACATGCAGGTTCCTGCACAAGCAACTCACACACAGGGACATGCCTCACAGCTCTGGGGAGCGCTGGGATCACAACGCGGGGAAGTGTGGAAAAGGGGGATCAGAGGTGGACAGAGGAGAGGAAGAAAGGGATCAGAGGTGGATGGAGGAGAGGAAGAGGGGGATAGGAGGTAGATGGAGGAGAGGAAATGAAGGATCAGGAGGGTGGAGGAGAGAGCGAATGAAGCGAGAGGCATCAGATGCGAGGACATGGGTTTTCTACTATGGTGGTGGCTAGTTGGGTGGAGGAGAGGATAAAAGATATGTCTGCACAAGGAAAGGAAAAGATAGATCATGTTTGGATGGAAGTATGGACAAAATGGGATCAGAAGAATGAAGGTGTGGGAAAAAGTGCACTGAGATTATGAAAGCAAAGTGAAGATGGAAAACTGAATGGGAGACAGAAGGATGAGACAGGAATCAGGTGCTTGGATGAGAAGAAGAGAAGCTGGTAAAAAGGATAGTTTGGATTATGTGAATTGAGGTTTTATGTGGTACTTATTGATAGTCAGCGTATTAGCTACAGTTGATGCCAGATGGCCCCAGTTAGGCGAAGCAGAGAGGGTCACCAGCAAGGAAGCTAGGTCATGTATTGTTGTGGAGAGAGTCAGCAATGAAAAGTATATCAGTCAGTTAAAAATGTTCACCTAAAAAAACAAAAAACAATATCAGTTTAAGTGTACCCCATATTTAGAATATTTTCAAAGCTTTACTTTTCCATCAACCAGCCTTCTCTGATGAGTAACCAGCCTTGATAGGCAGATAAGTCATTTTACCTCGCAGAACACAGTAGTTGGTGTGCCTTTGCCTCAACTGGTTAGTTAGTCTGTGTTATTGTATGACTTGATAGTTTGGTGAATCCGAATTATCCTTTTAAAACACCAAAATTACACAAAAGCACAAACAGATCGACTCAGAGGTAGACCAACAACTCCTGTGGTCCGTGAAATTACTGTTTCCACCTATGGAGTTTGGTTTGTTTGGAGAAAGCGATATTTGGCTGATATAATGGTGATTTCCTGTCAGAAAAGGCTGTCTGATGGCAAAGTGAAACAGTGAAAATAATGTAATTATAGCGAACACTTAAAGTGATGTTTTTGTTTGTTTTTTTAGGTGGACCTTTTCTAAAGGACTAATATATAGTGATTGTGCATCCAAAAATGAGTACAGTGGTCCAAATAGCAAGCTGGAACCATAGACGGTATATTAAATAAGTTGAAATCCTATTTAATATAAGATCTATGGTTGAAGGGAGTTGTGTTCCCCCCAACTGCTCCTGCCCAGACTTGAAGAAGCTCAGGCAGGCTGCAAGAGCTGATGTCCTCTGTTTCTCCAAACTGGGGACATGCTAATTGCCATTTACTGTAGGTAATACACTGATTATCAATAAGTACCATGGAACACCACTTCAGATAGTCCAAGCTATCACTTGAAGGAAGGTAGGGACAAACATGTTGATATGTAGTCAAGTTTAGTAGATGACGAGGGAGAAGGATGAATTATCATTAAAAGCGAAAGGGGCAGAGTACGCCAAATGTTACAGCACCAGTCAGGTGCTGCTGACAGATACCAGTTTTGCCTGAAACAAGATGACACAGTTGCAGCAGTTGTTGTTGAAGATTTTTTTCTGATTAACTGGTGTTAGGAATGCATTGACATGCTTTCTACTTTTGTTGAAAATGAAAGACAACCCATCTTTGCTATCCTCAGCCAATGGCATCCGATGAATCAAAACAATATCATATTTGGTGCATAAATACTGCAACGCTCACACTAATTTGCTCCAGAGTATCATCCGCCATCGTTTCTCAACTGTGTCTTGGCATGGCTTAACTTAGCTTGAGACTCCCTAATGTGAGGACACCCCATCCCAGTGAAGCACCCTCCCAGCATCCATCCCTCCACTAGGCCGCTAATAAAAGTCAGCTTGTGTCGTAACCCATTAGGGCTGATTTATTTGATCAGATTCGTATTATTTCCTCAGTCCAAACCCCATGGCACTCTCCTCCCACCAGTGATTAAAGGCAGTAAATCAGGGGCAGGTCCTGTGTAGTGTTTACTCAGAGAGCCAGGCAGCTGCAAGCTGTTTGAGGCCCTTGTTTCTCCCTCTGTTTACCCCCGTTCCCATGGCGACTGCACCACCGTCTCCCGAACGTCTGGAACTTGGCCCTGGGCTGTTTTGGTTACGTTCGAAAGTTTTTAGCTGCTGTGTCTACCCAGAGCTCGCAGAGTGACTTCACCCAGTGAGGAGTGAGCGCAGCGATGTTGGACGAGGAGAGAAAGAGAGGGAAAAGCAAGAGGAGGAGAGGAGAGGAGGGAGGGACAAAATCTAGGGGTGGGCAGGCACAGGGTGGGGGGAGGGCGAAAAGCCAAGAGCATTACATCATTGCTGGAGCAGAGTCAGAAAGGGAAGGATATGAGTCAGTGGACTGACTGCACCTCTCTCTCCCTCTCCTGCTCCTCTTGGACGGCAGCCAGGCCCCTTGTGTTTAAGTCCCCCAGCACTTGAGTTTGAGTTGGGACTGTGGGGATTGGGACAGTAAAGCTTAGTGTGTGTGCAGACTGCAGGATTTGTAGGTAGATTTGTAGGCAAGTAAGTCCAGAGGGGCTTGAGTTGAGGTGTGGGCACCATGAGAGGTCCAGAAGAGAGTTATAGAGGATTAACGGGACAATGGATGGTTGTCAGTGCTGCTCCATCAGAGAGAAAAATAGCAGGATAACCTCGAAAAATAGACTGTGGAAGAAGAGATAAAAAGGAAAAAACAGACTCAGGGAGAGAAGAAGAAGAAGGTCTAGCAGTGATGTCATGGTGGAGTGAAGGTGGGTGGGGGCTGGTGGTGGTAGTGGTGGTAGTTCTTGGGCGGGGATTGTGGAGGAGAGCTGGGCTGAGAGCAAGGCACTCAGTAATGTGAGAGTGCAGGGTCAGGACTGCAGAGTGTCTACCTGCTCTCCCCTGGGGCCCACAGCCCAGGCTATTATCAATCCCCTCAGTGGAGCCACAGCCTGTCATTATTCACTCACACACACACACACACACACACACACACACACACACACACACACACACACACACACACACACACACACACACACATGTTCACACACAGTTTCATTAACATTTACACACTGGCATATGCACTTATTCACACACCAACACTCCGAACATGAATCCACTAATCCACTGTACAGTCTAGTGCTTAATGTTTCTTAGGCAAGCAGATGTAAAAACAGACAGCAAAAGTGAACTAATAAGGCGAAACATGTTTTATAAGACCTCAGAATGCTTTAACCATATGGATGCCAGAAATCCATTTAAGGTACTCAGAGCAGAGTAAAGAAAAAAGTTCTATTGAAAGACTCTATTTAGCCAGGCATATTGGTTAAAAAGTGGTCATTTGTTTCAACCTCACACAATCTTTATTGAGTCAGAAATAGTAAAGAAACAGGAACTGAAAGGACAATAATGGAAATGCCCACCACAAGTTCTCAGAACCCAACACGACATCTTCAAAATGCTTATTTTTCTGATGCAATAGAAGGTCTAAGTCAAGTCAGTCAGCGGACAAGTGGGCGAGATCGGCGTTGATGACATATATTGTCTGAGACAAGACATGTAGTTTATTAAGCAGTTTCACACAAAACTAAAATGACAAACAAACCTAACAAAAACTGAGACTTAATTGAAAAAACTGTTTGTGATTGATTGATTGTAAACTGACAAGCAACATATATGTAATCAGTAGCACAGTTCAAATGGAATCAAAAAATAATTAGCCTCTTGCCATGGACTACTGTTCATATTTTTCCAAATTTAGGTCCCATGAGAACACCAGAAAGAGTGTGACTTAGGGATTCCATTCATTATCATACCAGACAAACTAAAGCAGGAAATCTTTAGATTTGATAGGCCGGAACCAGAAAATTAGAGGGATTTTTCTTTCAAAAATAACCTAAAGTTGCAGTAAAAGATTCTAGAGAAAAATAGTTGTTTACTGAGTCTCAGTCCTAAGTCGACAAATTACATATGCTTTAAATCAGTGGCACTGGTGAACCAACAGTCGGGTCACTTATAGCCATTCTTACTTATAGCAGTAAATGACTATACTTACATACTTGTGAGTTCTACTTTTTTGTTTTTGTTAGTCAGGCTGTTGGTCTGCTCATCAGGTCTTTTCCTTCTCAAAAACATATCCAGTTTTTGAGTTTGAATTAGCTAGCTGCTAGCTAACTAAATTTCAGGAGTAGAGCAGGTTTGTAGCATAGACCAGTCCAGGTCAACCCTGACAACTTATGATGAATGTTTTGATTGACAGACAGTTGAAAAGATAGGAATGTCAAAAGAGATTTCAATGTTATATATCATTCTAAATTATATTTCTTAAGAATACCATTAATAATAATGGTGGCCCACTTAGAAAATCACTGGGCTAGATTTTGTAAAGCCTGAAAACAGAGCCAAGAGGAGGAGCAGAAGTCTTGTTTTTCTCTGACCACTTGTATTACATTATGCTTAAAGGTTATTATTGGACTTTTGCCCAGAGATCCCAAAAATAAACTGTTCTCCAGCTTTAAACAATAATTTTGGTTGTTGCTAAAGAATTTTCAGTTAATTGAACAATTGATTATTCGACTAATCCTTCAAATCTTGTGTTATGGTAATTAATCTAAGAAATACTAATCATGTACACATCAATAAGCGAGTGGTGTTTATAAAAGAAAATGAATACATTCTCCTAACAAGTACAATGACAACATTCTTACATTCATTAATGGTGTCTGTTTATTGCCAGTCATTTTAAAATGCCTTTATTTATCAGCAGAGTCAACACAAAGCTGAGTTGATACCCACAGGAAGTGCTGTCAGATGTTAGTTGTTCTTCTTCCTGCTGGACAGGCAGGTTGTGTTATGGTGTGTGATGACGGACACAGTGTTTCTCCTCCTCCTGCTCTGCTGCAGGTGAGCATTGCTAACAGGCACAGCAGTACAACTTGTGTAAGCTTCAAAGGAGCCTTTCTTCTCTAGAAAGCAAAAGCCTGACCTGCAACAAAACAGCAACCTGCCTGTGCTGTGTCCTGACCTCGACTCAAGCCCCTCTGGACCGTTACTGACTGTCACAGGTGGCTCAGTGTTGGTGCATTTTATCGTCTTATCTTGAATAAAGACAGTCATGAAAAAAAGTTTTAATCTTTTTTCCAGAGCTGTTGCAGTCCGATTTGACTTTAATAATGACAATATCAGCTCCCCAGAACATTTGGTTGATCAATTGACTGACATTCAGAAGGCTTTTTTGTCACCATTACAGGATCTGACACGCACACTGGACTTTAAATAGTTGGTTACAGTCATTTGCAGTTTCCATTTTTAAAACATTTTTTCTCATTTTTTACACTTCAGCTTTGTGGTTGAAAAGATCAGACTTTCCATAAAAGTTGTTGTGGCAATCTGCCCAGGATCATGCAATGTTACTCAAGTGTGAATTAAATCAGCATCATTAATGAACCTTTTATAGCATGCACACATGTTATGATGGTCTTGCACATATAAATATATGAGTTTATGTATAATGCACGGCATAATACTGCACAGAGTAACCGTACAATACATTTAATATTTTTTTATATCTTGTATTATGCAAATAGAAACGAGATAAGTTAAATAAAAGCTGCAGGGCTCAACAATAAGGATTGCCTGCTTACCTAGGGTAAGTAAAATGCCATGCTAGTAAATCTAGCAGCTAGCTTGCCCAACCAGGCAATTGCTAAAAAATAATTTAACTATCAAATTATTATTTACTAACTATTTTGATAATTTATTACTCGTTTAAGTAATTTTTCAGGCAAAATTGCAGAAAAGATGGAGGTTTCATGATTTTCACTCTTTATATTAAACTAATCTTATCTTTGGGTTCTGGTCTGACAAATAAAGACATTTCAAGACATCACCTTGGAGTCTGAAAATTGGGATGGACCTTTTTTTTAATGATTTTCTGACATTTTACAGACGTTGCAGCCCCAGAGTAAACATCACAATCAACTTTAATCTGTTAATAAATACAAAAATTTTACATGGGCAAGTAAGAATTGATTTCCGGCAAGTAGATTTCTGACCCAATTACCCGACTGACCAAGTGAACAAAATTCATAATGTTGATCACTGAGCTCTTAAAGAGATGATTACAGTTTTTACAGCTTATTCTAAGGAGTATATATAAGAATTTCTTATATATATTCTTATAAGAATAACCCTAACCCTACCCCTATTTTAAAACATTCAAAAATTAATTAAAATTATCAACAAAATGTAAAGAAATAATAGTTTTGACAGTATGTCAAAGTCATCTATGTATTGTGTTGCTGAGACATCAACTGAAGTTAGCATGTTAACCAGCTAGCTTCAACCCGCCCTGTCTCATAATACCACATTGTACTTCAAGAGGATAGGGAGTCAGTGATCCGTCCACTCTGCCCTTAGTACCACAACACACAGACTTGGTTTTCCCTCCTTTAGTCCTCTGAGCTGGGCACTGACGCTTCACACCTCTCCTGTCCCAACCTGAACCTACCGAGGCTTTGTTAGTCTTTGTTAAGTTGTTGTTAAACTTGCCTCTGTCAGTCTCTGTGGCTGTGTTCGGTCCCTGCTAATGGGAACTTAAATTCATACTCCAAACAAATTGGTGCAGTATATAACTAGTTACCAGGTGGCCAAGTGTTACATATAGCTCCTTTAAAGATATATTTGCTCATTTTTTTCCCCCCTTGTTCAGGGTAAATAAATCTCCTCGGAAAATCAAATTCTACATTTACAGTGCAAAAAAGCCTCATGATGCAGTCATCATAGTGACTAAAAACCCAGTAAAACAGTTTTTGTACAACAATCCAACAGCGTGTCACTGCCACTGCCTCGTGACTGTTATTTCATCCTCTTGGACACGGGGAGAGTCTGAACGCAGAAGGAAACTGTGTTGATGTAGCACACAGCTACACTGCATACCTCATTGTACTTTCATGACTTTTCCCATGTGGAAATGTTTGGATTCGCAGTGTTGCTCAGATGTCATACGTGCTGTTAAATGAGTGTGATTGTGATAAATTGGGATGTTAGACAGGAATGACACACAGTCGGGATGGTAATGGTCCTGTGTGTGTGGAGCAATCTAAAATGTCTGGAGCGTAAATGCACATATTTAGGTCTGGAAAAATACAGGTATTTATTCAGGTGGGGGACCGTTTGCTCTTGTACACTCCCCCCACACACCATTTGGCCATCACTCCTTCTCTGCTCACTATTACGGTAATCCAGGCTATGACGTGGTCAATTGATTACATTGACCTGTTGAACGCAGCTAACCTAAATGCTTCTTGTTTGTACTAATTTCTAAATGCTTAAGGAAATAGAGCTTATTGATTGGCATTCATCCTGATGGTACTGATAACTGGAGAATTATTGATTCTCCTGATACTGATACACGTCAAGAATCGAGTAGTGATTAAATGCTGTTTTTTAGGGTGGAATAGTTGCTGTGTGCATGTGGGCGTAGCTGCACCCTGCAGCTGGGAATCAGTGTTCTTACAAGCAGGGATTTGGTGGCAGTTGTATAAATGATGTCACCGCATGCAGATGGAGTGGTCTGGCTGTTTGGATGGCTGCAGCTCTGAGCCAGTGACTCTGACAGGACTGCTGTCAGGAGTTTAAGCTTAGTCCAGGCTTCATCTGTACATGTGATTTATTGATGTGGCTGTGAGTGCGGATAGGACTGTTGGTCCGCACACGCTTTTTTGGTCACCGAGGGGGATTTTTTCCCACAGGGCTTCCACTGCCGTGGCAGTTTCTAAATGTGATTCTCGTCATGTACATCTCATGTGGTTGTTATGACAAACATTATTCATTCATCATCACTATCATCGTTATTCATCCATTGTACTACATGAAGTTTGCGCTTGTTTAAAGTGCATCCAAAAAAAACCAAGATGCTTCGACTTTCAACTGCAGCATGAATACACAGACACATGCTCTTTTTTCCATTCTGACTTTGTAGCTGCAGAAACAAGTGGAAACTTAAAGTGAAAGAAGTCCGGGAAAATGTTTGCTCTGTAATAGCATCAACATGAAATGACTAAATGTGTGAAATTATTTTTAAGATTCAAGAGCAGTCTTCTTTAATGATCTCACATTGTAGAATTGCAATCGTCCAGGGGTCCTCTGTAGTGTAATGCTCTTCGATAGCTTCTCGTCCAAGTATGGTGCTGCAGCCAGCAGGATCAGGTCCATCACAAACAAAATCCAGTATGACCCTCATAACTTTCTCTCTAGTTCCACTCAAAATGACATCCGTGACAGGTACTTTTCCTTGTTGTTGTTTTTTATTGATAATCAATAGCTCTTGGGAACTTCAGTCTTCAGTCGTTTTGTTGTTAAAGCACTTTGTAAACTTCTATTAAATTTGGTTCTAAATAAAACAAAACATCCTCTCCATCTTCCCTTTGCAACATTTACAAGCAGAAACTAGACACTGAATGAATGGTTTATAACACACTGTACTTGGTTATAAGCAGATATAAGGGGTGTTTATGAAGACAGCTTTAACTGTGAAACATATCTTCATATTTTATATAAATATGAAATCTGTAGTATTTTGTTTGTGGAATTTATTTAGATTTATTAACAAAGTGATATTCATCAGTCTTCTGTCTATCCACTGATGAAGGCTACAAGGTGTGTTTGAAAGTGCTGGAAGAAATCTAACTTTTTTGTTTGTTTGTCAAACTCATATTTCTGAGGTGAAGAACCAACCTTCAATCTCAAAAATGTTTTCATGAATTTTACCACATTTGTAAACACTTTTAAACCCACCTGTGAATGATTTGTTTTTGTATAAACAGTTGTAGTAGTAGTTAGGTTTGATTGGCGGGTTGTTATATATCATAAAGCAAAGAATAATTATATCATTTTTTTTTTAAACTTTAAAGTCTCTGAATGTCTGTGTGTCTATGTGTGTCTTCTCAGGCCTGTCCCCGGCTCTCTGTCCTCATTGCTGCACCTACGAAACAGACAGAGACAGCCTCTGCCAGCCTCCATGCCTGGAACTCTGCCAGACCCGACCATGCCTGGCTCCTCCGCTGTGCTGATGCCTGTGAGTACAACAAGGGAGACCTCAGAGCACATTCACTCATGGGTGCATTCACACACATGCACACAGGCAAAGTCACTTGCTCATACGTGACAACAGTGTAAATTCAGGCTTGGATCCAGTCTATTCAAGTTTGGGATGTTTTCTGTCATGAAAACATGATATACCACATTTTTCTTGAAGAAATGAAGGATTCAACCTGTAGACTTTATTATAATTAAGCCAAAAAGATTTAGAGGACCCAAATAGGGAAGCAGGGAATGATAACAACCTCCTCATATCAGGATTCTAATGATAGAACATGTGTTCTCATTGTAACATAAGACAGCCTGTGTTTATGGTATGGAAAAAAACCCTCCCATGTTTATTAAATTAAGAGCTAAGCGATTTTAGGGAAGATTGACGGTTCAGGAAAGGGGTGCAGGTTTGGGTGATATTTTTACACAAAACACACTTAGTGCAATTAAGGCTGTGTGTCAGGTTCTAGGCCTGAGTCTCTGTGGACGGGGAGTGGGGGCGGGGGTCAGGCACTGGGGGGTGGAGAGGGGCCATTCCCTGTGGAGACCAACACACTAACCAGAGCTCAGCAGCTGGGAGGCCACAACAGCAGCTCACACACACATATACATGAGACGCTCATGCAAAAGTTCTCTCGGTACCACTTTACAATAAGATGACCCTTATAAACATATCCACAACATGATAACACCTCATCAGATTTTTTGCAGAATTTAAATGAATACAGATGCTTGCAGATAAAACTAAGAATGTTAAAAGGAACCTCAACAGTTATTTAATTATGGGTATGTTTGAATATATGTCGAAGTGGTAATTGTTGGGAGATAAATTATTTTTATCTCATAATTAATGGTTAATAGTTTCACAAGTTATTTTTCCTGTCTCAGCCCCACAGTAAACCTTGCATTTTAGTGGCCATGTGTCCTGCGTTTTAAGCTGGTTGACTTTTCAAACAAATATTCACACTTTGTTTTAAACTGCTGAAATAAAATGACCAATGTAAGGGTTTTACTAAATTCTACTAAATGTTTCTTTAGGCCCTGCTTGAAATAATTTTCAGTTGTTTTAATGTTTTCAGTATGCTTATTTCCAACCCAAATCCAATCTTTGTTATTTAAAATGAATATTGTCTATCACATTACAGCCTTCTGCTGATTTCCATTCTGGATCACTGAAGAAAAAAAAGACATCTGCAGATTTCGTTTGGACCTGTTTATAAATTATTTTTTATTTTAGGTTGTAAACACTTTATAAATCATTCATAAACAAGTTAAAACACCATTTTCACTCATCAGTGTGCACTCACTATGTGATGAGATCCAGGTTCTGCTTTCTACTTACTAATGACTTACTAACATTTTTAACTGGCAAAAAGGAGCCTTATTATCAGGTGCAGAACAGTGCATGCTTAAAGTGTCAAGGTAAACAATATTACCAAAGCCTTAGTATATCAATTTGGAAATTTGATATTTTAATTTGATATGTCAGTTGAAACCTTTGAGTATTAAAGGAGAAATATGTAAGACCCTAGTGTTCAAAAGTAAGTACTGCAGTTCAAATAGTGAATTTGAGCCATAAACATTTGTAAAGGTAGTCTTAGAGTAAAGTGGTACTATTTGTTTTCACTTAGGGGCAGGTAGTAGCACCCCTCTCAGTGCACCTACTCACACAATCTTGTTCACCTTATTAACACGACCTGCACTGAGAGGAATGGGGTTTTGTGTTAGCCCGACTGACACCCACCACACTATTATCAGAAATGCACACACCCCTGTTGCACTGGCTTCCTGTGTTAAGTCCCTCCGTGTTGGCTTCCTGTTTTGGGTCAGCTCCAGTTATCATCACACAGAGCTGTGCATGGGGCAGCCTGTCATGTGAAATCAGGCTCTCATGCTCTCTCATCTCATCCTCCGCAGCTTACTGCACAGGAAGATAAGTCTCACGCTTTTAAATGCTAAAGCTGCTTTTGTGAAAGCAGAGATAACATCTTGTTAAGGGGAAAATTTGGGACTTTTCATGTGAATGTCCAGTTGGTGTTGATAGTAAATGTAGTCAAATGATGCAATATGCTCTGTGTGTGCTATATTAACTGAGAAATATGATTTTCTTCCTACAAAATCTGTTGTTCTTCCTGCATCCAGTGATGTCTCAGTGATGTCACAGCATGAACTACAGGCTATTTCAGTGTGGAATTCTAGTCTTTGACTCTGGATAGCTATGGAACATGCCAAATTAGTATTTTTGTCACCTAACAGTATGTTTTCACCAACAAAGTAATAGCTATAGGCTAGGGTGGTGATACACAGCTGCATGGGTTTGGGTGTCAGAAGATCACCCACAATGCATCCTGGTATCTTGAGCAGAGCTCTGTTTTCTTGTTTTCTTGTTCAACATAGCAGCACTGAGGAATTTATTGATTCATTTAACATCATTAATATTATTGACTACATTTACCATCAACACTGACTGAATGTCTGCATGAAATGTGACTGATTTTCCCTTTAACAGGACAGCTCAACCCTTCCTTCTCTCCAATGTAATGAAACTAGATGGCACTCAGCTTGAGGTGCTCAAAATGCCAACCAAGAATACATTTGAAAAATAGAACAGCCTCTTTTCAAAAATCATGACGTGGTTTCTCAAGATAATAAGCAGACACCCGTATGGCCGATATCTCCAAAACCTGGAAATATGCACTAGATCTATCTAAATGGATGAATAGCACTACCAGACTATTACTAAGAGGAAAAATATTTAACTTGGATTTTGGGATGTCCCTTTAAGACATAAAAATCACCATAAATAGCATAAATCAGAGCTAAATAAACAGTTTTTTTTTAGTCATTTTGTGTGAAAAAGCTTTATGGTATGAGAAGAACACATATACAAGTGTGAGTATGACTGTTATCATTGTGTTGTAATCTTCAGATGGAGAGACAAATGTCCATGGGCTCCAATATGATGGGTATGCAAGGACCCACCCACAGCAGCTCCTGCTCTTCCACTCACATTCCCTCCATGCACTCAGAAGCCAAACTGGTGAGTATACGCATGTATTCACATGGATACATACACATTTATGCATACACGTATATGCACACACTCAAAGTGTTGCAACCTCTCTTTTCCACTGGGCTGTGCCAGCAAAGCTGTGCTCTTAGGTCTGTGTGGATTTCATCATTTGGTGTGTAATCAAAGCTGTGTCTGAACCTGCCAGTGCAGCACTGGAGACTCTGGCTGGAATAAAGGGCCCTTTATGTGGTTGTGGCTGGGCTGCCCACTGACTGCCTGATGTATATCTTAATGTACAGAACATGTTCTGTAGGTCCTGCAACTTGTTAGCACTAGTTTAACACAGCGGGGAAAAAATCAAATGACCTCATCCTTCACAAAGCAGGCAGTTAGAGCAGTGGGAACGAGACGTAGCTGAGAGCTGAGAGAGACAAAAAGGAGACAGGTTTTGAATAAGTGTAGAGGACTAAGCTGAAGAGAAAGAAATCTTCCATTCAGTCCAACTTTGTTAGTACACCTAATACCAGAGGTAGGAGTAAGTCACACATGTGCAAGTCTCAGGTCATAACCTTCAAGTCTCAAGGAAGGTCCAGGTTACTGTGGTGAGAATCAAACAAGTCAAGTCATATAAAATTCTGATGATCTACATCAGTCTACACATTGAAATCCGTTAAAAGAAAGTGGTAAAATCTTATTGATATTCAACTTTTTTTTTTGCCGCAATCAACAAGAAGCCTCAAAATGATTGAGTGGGATCACTAGAGTTGCACATGGGACCATTAGCTTTCTAGCTAACATTTTACCAGCAAAGAAGTTTATAAGCAAAAAGGTTACATTCACGTATGTGCCGGGTCTTCCCACTGATTTTTGAGCTGCAGACCTTGCATAGTGCTGTTTTCTTTTTACTACTGTCATTGACAACATAATTCTTGGATCCAGATGTTATTATTTTTGGACTACCCCCCTAATGAGAGCTACTTTGTGCATTGACATCTGCTGGTCTGCTGCGTCCTACTGTAGTAGGTTGCCAGGTCTAGGGCTGTGATGGTATGTAATTTTTTTTCTCATTGTTGTTCTCATTGTTTCTGATTGTTGTTACTGCTTTAATTGTTATATTTTATTGGGCTATACTGAAGCATAATATATACCAATTTTTCTCTATGGAAAACAGTTGTTGTTGTTGTTGTTATTGTTAGCATGATGTTAGCAGCTCACTGGCAATTCCAATTTGCCTTGGGTTGAATCTGTTGGCCAATCATAGGCTGTGTCTGCCTTGTCAACCAGTCAGAGGATGTTCCTGACTTGTGTGTGACAGCGCTGATCCTTAGGTGTATTAATAGATCAATGCACTGATCTCAACATGAGATTGACCCTTCAAAATAAAATTTGCAGTGATAACAGTAATAAGCTGAGCCCCCCAGGAGGCATCACATGACTGCAGTGTTTTGGTAAGGTGATTATTGTGACAACGCTAGCAAGGCTATGTGCATTGTGCTAGAAATCACTTTTAAAATTATGTTACAAAAACAAAACATAATTTCTCTCAACAGCTACAAATGCAGACATTAAATTTAAAAAAATGTCAAATCCTTTGGTATCATTTGTCTCAACTCTAAGTCATGAATACCAAGTCAAAGTCAAGTTCAGTCTTTTATCAGTGTTAACCAGGCGAGTCTAAATTCATCAAATTTGCAGCTTGAGTCATGTGGCTCAAGTCTCTGACCTTTGGCTAGTACTGATGCTAATGACAGACAGTATTCATTTGATAAATGTAAAATGCATGAACAGTTACACTTGAGGTGATATGAATTGATAAATACTGTAGCAACATGACCAGCAGCCAACCTTTGTTTTCAAAATAAATAACTCTGAAAATGGAAGAGTCTCCATAAGTGTCATGACTTGGATATCAAAAATCTCACAAACCATTGGCTGCTCTTTGTGTTTGGACGGGTTCACTGATAGCAGAGTTTGCTGGAGAGAAACATCTTGTGAAGAGCGAGAGCGAGAGTGGAGGTAGCAGAGGTCATTAGAAGAGTTATTGCTCTGATAGAGGAGAGCGGGAGCATTCCCAGGGCATTTAATTCTCCCTCTTCCTCCTGCTCTCTCAAGATTGATCGTCTTTGTAGTCTTTTGAATCTCCTCAACTGTTCCTATGGTAACACGCTGGGGTAACACAATATTAGTGTATTAGGCTTATCTCTCCTCCTGGCCGTCATCCAGACACATCTTACTCTTTTTTTCTCCTTCTCGTATCTGTGTAATTGAATTGTAAATGCTCTGTTAGGACTTCCATAAACATATGCAGCCACTAAATGGCTACAGGCCCTCTCAACCATGCAACTTTCTGGCTAGTTGGCCATTCAGGCATGAGACGAACCAAATGTGGATCAATTGAGATTCGGATCCCTGATGTCTGAACGCAACTGATGGAATTCCACGATTGTGGACCGAAAGTGAGAGACTAATTGTGTTATCAGGGTGCGATCTGCAGCGTGGGTTTCATAAGCATAGACAGGGTCTCTAATGTCTGTAATATCCTCGCCCCGGCCAGGTCGATAAATACGGCCTCGCTATCGGATAACTGGGCCATGATCAGGCCCATGTGTCCCCTGCGACGTTCTCAATCCGGCCCTAATCGCATTACCCCGACCATGTTGACTTTCCGCCAATGGGAAATCTCCGTACTGTAACCCCACACCCCCGAGGCACGGACCTGGATGCACTCTTTCTGCTCAGCGTTTACATTGCGAGAGAGGAGAAGGGGATTGAGTGGGACTTTGATAGACATGAAGGAAATAGATAGACAGGCTGAGTGAGCAGGGGAGTTGAAAGGCGAGAGACAGTATCGATATTCTGAGACACCAAACAGTGAGCGGGAGTGAGAAGCTGGAGGAATTCTTTATGAGTGACATGAAAGGACTTCTTGCTTGGCCCAGTTTCTGTACTTGTGCGTGCATGTACACCATGCATACAACCAGAGAATAAGGGTGCTACCTGGAACCAACAATGGTTTTTCAGAGCAATACCATAAAAGAGCCATTTTTATTTCCCCAAAGAACTTTTGAAAACAAGTTCTTTAAAGAACCATTTCTGGAAACGGTTCTTTAAAGGGAAAGTTCACCCCAAAATCAAAAATACATATTTTTCATCTTACCTGTGGTACTGTTTATCCATATAGATAGTTTTAGTGTGAGTTGCAGAGTTCTGGAGGTCTCAGCCATACAGATGTCTTCTTCTTCTTCTTCTTCTTCTTCTTCTTCTTCTTCTTCTTCTTCTTCCATCTCTCCAGTGACGTTGCTGTTGAAAAATGCAATAAAAGGGGTTCTTCCATTGATGATGGCCCTTTGTAGAACTAGAGAGCCTTTTGAAGAACCATTTGAGAACTATTATTTTTCTGAGAGTATGTGTGTGTGATTGTTTGAGATTCTGTGGTAACTGGAGGCCTCGGTAGCAGAATTAACCCTCCCCTGCCAGAGAAAGCATGCCCAGAGCCCGGGCTAATGAAGGCTAATTGATTTTGTGGTGGGCCAGAGCAGCAGGGAGGCCTGTCTCTGGTGTAAATAGTTAATGAGCCGAAGGACTGCTGTGGCCCCTTGGGGACTCGTATCTCGCTCTGAGCTCTCTGTTTGTGCTCTCTGGGCCAAAGACTGTATCTGCATCAGTGCCCATCTTTGTTCTCTTCTATCTCTGATTTTCTCCTTAAGTGCCATCGTTTAAGTGGTACAGCAAAGCCCGGCGGTGTAGTAACGGACTTGTGTGTTTTCCCTCCTTGCTTTTAGCTTGTTGTCTGGGAGTGTTGCTGAGATCGGAGTGTTTTATTAGTTTTGGTTCAAGTGTTTTTCTTCTTGTGAAGGACTGGGTGCTCATGGTGCCGGGTGTGGTTGTGTTTCTGCTCTGTTGTGGTCTGGGGAATAGAATGGTGCGTGTTGTATGCTGGAGGTTGTGGGATAGTTGACCCTCGCAGTGTAGAGGAAACGGTGCAGAGAGGAGGCCAAGTTCCACAGCACGCCGGCCAAAGCATTACATCAACACTCAGAGCCAGTTCTCCACAGGGCCTCGCGAACACTTGCACGCACACACACACACACACACACACAGGCGGCTCCAGCTCTGTGTCATCCTCCTCACAGGGTGTCACATAGTTAGACATTCATACATGTGCAGACGGTCAGGTACTTAAAAACAAGTGACGAATGAGATGTAAACATGCACAGAACACATGCATACATATTGTATACGTGGAGCAGGAATGAAAAGAGTATTAGAATTTTTTGCTCAAATAGAAGTACTGTTATTTTGAAGAAATTTTACTCAAGCGCAAGTTAACTTAGCTCTGAAAAATGTGCTTAGAGTCTGGTGGTTCGCCCCATGTGCAGGGGCTGGGGGTCTTCTGCAGCTGCCGTGGGTTCGACCCCGGCCTGTAGCCCTTTGCTGTGTGTCATTCCTCCACCCTCTCTCTCTCTACACTTTTCCTGTCATGTCTTCAGCTGTCCTATATATTTAAAGGCATAAAGGCCCCCAAAATATATATGTAAAAAAAAGTACTTAGATAAAATTAAAAAGTGGTAAACTGCTCTGCAATACATTTTTAGAAAGGAAAGGGTATGCATGGTGTGAGGGTAAAAAAAAAACTGTATATGATGAATTTCTATGATAAGACCTATTAAACAGAAGAACACATTTAGGCTCCAAAATAAAGTGCATTAACATACGTGTGTGATGTGTACACATTGCAACAAAGAGCCCATATGTCCAAAGCAACAATATATTCCATTTCTATAGACGGTACTTTGCAGTCTACACATACAACTGATTATCAGTTAATGAAAGGTCTTCCTCAGTGTAGCCTTACCAGAAATAACTAGAAAAGAGGACAAAACAAAACAACTAACATAAATGGATGACAATAAATAACAAGTGGCAAGGACAGCAATAAGCAATACTAGGCTGCGTCCACACTAAAGCGTTTTCATTTTAAGAAAGTGTTTTGAAACAAAAACTTGGAGGAATGCTGGAGTAGTGTATGCGAGGCACACATGTAGCAAGTTAGGGTTTTTAAAACAAAAACATATTAATGTGAAAGTAGCCATAAGGCTTATGCTTAAGTTTGATATGCATACGGATGCATACGAAAGCATATGGACACAAATGAAATGTAGCAGCACCACTGATAGTCATAGGGGGCAGTGTAACTGTGTAGCCAATTGTACAAGCGAGGCACGACCACAGGACACAACAAAGAAGTTCACATGTTGTCATTGGCTGCACTGACAACTGCTGTCTACAGACTGCTGCCTCCATTTTGCCTTTTTCTCAAGAGACACATTTTTACAACCTTCCCCCGCATTGCCATGTTTTTACATGCCAGAAAATTTTGACTCTTCTTCTTTGGTATAACTTTTGTCTCTGAGCAGCACCCTCTAGTGGATGTATTGCTTAACATCCATGCCGACATAAAGGATGCATTGAAGTATATGAGCAGTGACAGTTAGATTGTTTGAAACAAACATATTTATTTTTGTATATAAAAGGGGTATAAATAAGTCTTTGAGTGACAGAAATCAAGAATAAAGCATCACCAAGGCTGACAACATGGACATGTTTGAACAATAAAAACTTCACAGGAGCTGCAGACACAAACACACGTATTAAAGCAAAAAAGAGAGCTGCATAGTTTTTGCAGTACTGCACATATACACACAATGGCACGTTGCCTAGTATTGTTGATGTTCTCATTGATCGAGAGAGTTACAGTCATCAGTGAATTTGTTGTTGTACTCATTTTTTGAGTCCTCCACAATCTGAAAGTCTAGTCCACTCAGCCTCTCTTGTCTAACTGCACTTCACAAAGTTTTTAAACACTTGGAACTGAATGAGCGTCCTGCATTCACAACTATAACAGGGATTGTTGTCGAAAACAGTGGAAGGGTCCACACACCTCATTGTGGGTAAAAGTTCCTCAGTGAATGCAGAAGTTAATACTAGGATCCACTATGAGTATGTTAGCAATATGCATGTTAGCCAGACCCAGTGTGCACTGATGTACACATCATGAGTGAGTTTGATTTGGGTCACTTAGCATGCTCACAGCTTGGTGCATTTAACCAGTGATTAATTAAGGTAGATGCAGCTTTTCTCTCTCTCTCTTTTTTTAAATATATTTTTACTCTGTTTTACATATGCTGAGATTCAGTAATGTCAGCCTTACCTCATAATGGTGTAATTCTTTAAGTCTGATGTGGAGATGCACATATAGTATTATATAAACACACATGTGCATACATGCACTATGTTCTCCTCTGAAAACGTTCCTCTCCTGCTCAGATGGTTTGATAGCTTTGTTTGTATGATGAAAGACATTCACTATCATTTGTCATCTGTATCAAGGGAAGCCCAAGCAAGCCCTTATCAAGCTGCTTCTAAATAACATCTGCCAGTGCCAACTCTGGGACATGACTCAGCTCATATCAGTGAGACCTTTTTCAAAGTGGTGGAATTGTTTTTGTGTCCGTTTTAAATGAGCTCCATGCTTTCCACACATCCCGCTTGCCTGCTAATTTCAGACAGAGGGCCCCGTGTATGAAAATGTGTTATTTATTATCTCCCAATTATCTATTGTTTACATTGTTACTAAGGACAATAAATTTGTCACTAAGCATCAGGCTAGGTGCTGAGTTTTTTATGAGGTAAACAATACTATATGTTCCTTCGCTGCAGCTCTCTTGGCTGTGGAGCTGGCACTAGATGGGTGGATGACATAATTCCTGGCATGCTCTAAATGTACTCCTTTTTACTTGAGGAGGGAAAAAAACAGTGCGTCTCTTAAAGAAACATTTCATAGGACACAGGAGGACCAATAATCAAAGTGTTTCTTTAGCTTTTTAAATTTCATTTACTCAACCTTTTCTGTTCTTATGTTTCAGTGTAGCTACAGAAGTGTAACAGGCATTTGGGTTAATAGGCTTAAAGATCAAGTTTTGCCCTGAGCAGTGAACAAGTGAAAAATGAGAAAGTTACATGCTCAGAAAATCCCAAGGAAAGAAAACTTGTGAAGCAGCCACAGATGTGTCAGTTTTCAGTTCTGCTACATGGTGATTGATTGAGCGATTAGCTCAGTATGAAGTCATTTGTAAGCAGTTAAACCATTAGCGTACGCAGTAACTTTATTACGTATCCCATTCATTTTCCTGCACTGTAGTAGGGGAGCACCTCTGGCTATACCTCTTGTTGTGGGGAGGAGCAGCACACACACAATAGGAGTCGAACTCCAGGTTTTGTAAGCAACATCTGTATGAATGGTGGCATTGTCAGGGTATGATGTCATTAGAGAGGGACGGTGAGCTAAGAGCACAGCTGAATCTGCAGGCTGCTAACACTGAGCTTTACAATATGTCTATGTATACTGTATATGTTTGTGTGCATGCTCACAATTGTGTGTGCAAACTGGCTCTCTTTCAGAGCACTGGCACCCTCTCAGGCAATAAGTGTCCTTGGAGTCCAAATCCATCTGTGAACTAAATTGGCTAAAAAACCCATGAAGTTAAGAGTTTGTAAATAGAAGGGGAGACTGGGGCTAATTGTAACATTTTTAACATTTTCATCTAAAGCTCACAGGCTACTTGATCTGACCTGTCATCTTTTGATATAAAATACATACAGATGTGCACTAATTAATAATATAATTGATATATACACTAACAAGGACAAGACTATAATATTACATTGAATGCAAAAAATCAGTGTTGAAATTGCCCCCTTGCTGAAGGCAACTGTAATCAATTGGAAAGCTCAAAATATAAGCCATATTAACCTGCTGTATCTCAAATATAAGCACATCTCAAAGTAATCACATTAATGCTGTAGTGTAAGATTTATTTGTATGTGGTTCAAATTCTTTGAGATGTCAGGCATTGTCTGCACAAAAGTCTATTTATATTTTTGCAGAAGACTAGACAACTATCTTAGTGGTAACTAGATTTTAATTATTGAATCGAGTTTTTACATAAATTGAGTGAAAATTAAAAAAAGAAAAGTATGTCAACACAGACAAACATTGTGCTTACATGTGCTTACTTGTATGTGGCTGTAACACTGTGTTACTATTGCCCCAAACTCGCAACCATGACAAAGTCTTGTATTAGTTATCAACATCTACATTAGCATAGCTTGTTCGTGTTGATTTTTAACCCACAAATGACTGATTTGATGTAAGTTTAATTTGCAGTCCTCTAAACATTATACAGCAGACAGAAAGAAAAATGTACATCTAAAAAGTGACCTTTATACCTTAAAATCTTTTTTTAATCTTGAAAACTTCTGCTGAGGTGAAAGAATCCTTCTCCCTTTCCGTAGACAGAGAATAATACTGAGCATGTACAAAATAAGTGTCTTCACTCTATTTTGTTGGAGTAAATTGAGTGTATCACAATTTCCCCCTCTCACAGTTGCCTCCAGCCTTTTCTGTTTGATACAGATCTGTTATGTACTTATGTGTGGTTAGTTAAGTAATCTTGTGGGTGTTCAATAAACAGTAGTCAAACAAGGGCACAAGGCAAGATATGCTCAGACATAATGCTACATAAAGAGAGCGGTTAATGTCAGTGTTTTGGATGCAAGTGGAGCTTTGCGGATGATAAACACATGATGTTTCTCTCTACTGCGATGGAGGCGAGTGGTTTGAGCAGAGTGGAGTGCACAGCTGAGGAACTGCTGAATCAATGTGTGTCTGCCAGTTTATCAGTGTTGGACCCATACCATGGAGGGGCCCCTCTCTCACTGCTTTCACTGTGCTGCCAGTGCCAAAGTGTTAGGTTTGTCTGAACCACACTGAGACACACTGTATATAGTAATAGTAAATCAAAGTAAACGGCCGTGCTGTGTTTCAAGATGTTCTGCCTCATTCAACAGGCTTACAGTCTTATTCACCAACTGGATTGTTTGTTATAATAATGAACAATGTGCTCAATCATATTTATACATGCAGCTTTCACAGGTTAATTTACCCCATTTTCAGCTCCATACACACCACTGCTGAATGACAGAATAATGTCAGACCTTGCACAGATATATTTGCTAAACACAATTTGCAAGATTGCTGCATTTCAGTGTCAGCCTGGCAGAGGGTAAGCAATGTGATATAATTTATGAGATTTCTTTTCTACATTATTTAGTGTTACTCAGTACAACAACCTATGATCATGTTCAGGTAACTATGATACGTGGAAGAGAATAATTTATGGTGATAAGGTCTAGAAGTCACTGCCATTGTTTTAAGCCATAACAAAAACCTGTAAAAATTCTATAAAACCAGACAGTAAATCTATGGTTGTAGTGGTGTCGTGTGAGTTGTTGTGTTGATAGTCAGTGTCTTGCCTACAGTAGATGGTGGTCAACAGGCCCGCAGTTTGGAGAAGCAGAGAGGAGTACCAGCACAGCAGTAAAGCAATGTACTGCTGTGGACAGGGTCAGCAGGAAAAACATATTTTAACCACCTAAAAAAACACCCACTTAATAACACAAACTAACTGATCGAGGCAGCAGTAGACCAGCAGCTCCCGTGTTCTGTGAGCAAAATGACTGATTTCACCAATAAAAGTCTGGTTGGTTTGGAGAGAGCGATATTTGGTTTATATAACAGTAGTTTCTTGTCAGAAAACAGCTGTCTGAGACCAAGGTAAAGCGGTGAAAACATTCCAAACATAGTGTACACTTAAACTGATATAGATTTTTTTAGGTGGACCCTTTTTTAGGTGCCTAAAATATGTTTTGCTGCTGACTTTTCCCACAGCAGTTCACTGATTGGCTTCCAACACCTTGACTCTTACTGGTAGACATCCCAACCACCTCATACAACCCCACTTCAAATAATCCAAACTATCCCTTTAACTCCATGTCAAGAACAGGGTCTTGACCCACTCAGAGCAACATCTTGACCAGGTTTATTACTGCATCAATCAGAAAGAGAATGCCTTGATGCACCTAACCCTAACTCCTGGCCATAATCCATGTAATGTGAATTAAGACTGGCTTCTGTGAGAACTTTTTGGCTAAAATGAATTTAGATAAAACCTAAGCAAGTAGCTAGATTCTGTCATTTGAAAGTTGATAATAAGAAAAATAAGTTGATACTGTAAAGCTAATATACAGCAAAGTCTTTAAAGGACTTTGTATACTGGCGCATTTATATCTGAGTGGTTACATGTGTGAGTGCTTGTCTGCCCAACCGTCTGCATGTCTGTTTGTGACCGTGTGCGGGTGGGGTTATGGACGAGGGTGGCAGTTGTGGCGCAGAGTGTCGCATCTGTTTGTCTTTGGATGACTGCGTGTTGTTTTAGCTGTGCTGATGGGAGGTGTATGCGAAGGCCATTTGGTCATGGTTCAGGGCCCGTGAATGGGACGGGGCTCCGGTAGAGCCAAGCTTGGGTAAACCAGCTGCCATCCCCACACGGGCCAGACTGGACTGGTCCAGCCACCATGAGCCCCCCTGGAGCCTGAGCAGCGAAAGAGACACTCCAAAATAACCGCTCAGACACCGGAGGGGTGATTGGAAAAAGATTGTGGGGTCAGAGATTTTCAGTCTGATAAAGTGGAGTCAGTATTGACCAGTTAGGTCACTGTCTCATCTCTCAAACCAGTTGATGCTTACAGGTTGGATGTCCTTGTTTTGTCCTCAGCGCAGTGATCAAAGTTAACAGCCATCTTGTGTTTATATTTATTTCCTTTGACAGCTGAATAGATTGCTGCTTAGTCATTTTGACATGTTGGAGACTGTTAGAAAGACTCAAGCCCATTTGTGTTCC
The DNA here is from genome assembly GCF_056507025.1 of Lutjanus erythropterus. Lineage (NCBI taxonomy): Eukaryota > Metazoa > Chordata > Actinopteri > Lutjaniformes > Lutjanidae > Lutjanus > Lutjanus erythropterus. The sequence goes on along the minus strand of NC_139325.1, from coordinate 21,311,462 downwards.
TAATCCAAATATTGATATAAATATCTTGAATGTGTTGATACATCTATTATCTCTGGGCAGAGTCTGAATGAAAAATCCAAACACAAATAGGATCACTGATTACAGTTTACATATGAACACTGTGAAGCAGGGAAGTTGACCAATGCAGCTCGTTTGGTAAAAACAGTAATTTTATCTTGGAGAACATGGGAGTTGCTGGTCTAAAGCTGCCTCAATAGGTTAGGTTGTTTGTGTTATTGTTTGATTTTGGTGAATAAGAACTATCCTTTTAAAACATGTAAGTCACACAATAACACTAACTAACTAACTAATAGTACAAGGCAATGGTAGACCAGCAACTCCTGTATTCTGCAAGGAACTATGTAGTTTTGCTGGTTTGGAGAGAGCAATCTGGCTTCTGTAATGGTAGTTTCCCTTCAGAAAAGGCTGTCTGACAGCAAAGTAAAGCAGTGAAAACATCCTAAATATAGCATGCCCTTAAACTGATGGTGATTTTTTTAGGTGGACCTCATTTAAGTGGCTAAAATACCTTTTGTTGCTGATTCAGTTCACAGCAGTTCATTGCTAGCTTCCCTGATGGTGCCCTCTTTGTTTCTCTAAACTGGGGGTATGTTGACCGGCATCTACTGTTGGTAATGTACTGACGATAGATAAATACCTCATCAAATAATCCAAACTATCTGTTTCAGCCAAAATACAGCCAAAACATTTGAGCTCTGTTATTTTAAGCATCCTTGACATTATGCTCAATTCAAGTCATCACATTTCAAGTTAATTTTATGAACGTGATGACACATAATTTGCCTGCTGCTTTTGATGCCACAAATGAAGACATATGTTCGTGTTTATTAGTGTATACATGCTCTGTCTGTCTCTCTCACTCTGAGGCACTCTCTGTATTCAAGATTGTGGCAGTGGGTGTAGTGATAATCATGTAGGCTGCACTCGAGCAAGGCTTTACAATAGAGGGAACAGTGGGGATATACAGACTGGAGTCAGAGGCCCATCCATTAACTTGACAGGGTGGAGAAGCTGCCAAGAGTATGAGCGCATGCTTTGGAGCATGCTCCTCAGTGGGCGTGTGTCTCGCTGCGCCCATACTGCCATGGTTCCTCCACCAGAGCACCACCAGAGCGTCAGGGCCCTGGCAGAACAGCCGGTATACGTCCATCTCCTCCGTCTGCGTCTGGAACCACAGGGAGGCTCTGTTTGGGCCCCGGCTCTGATCAGCTTGGCCCAGAACCTGAGCGAGGAGAGAGGGGGCGACATTACAGCCCAGCGCTCCCATCAGACTGTCTGCCTCGCTGTTCCCTGAGGAAATCAGTTTAACAGTCCCCAGCTCTTGGCAAGCAGAGGGAGAGGGGGTGGAGGCACAGGGAAGAGGTGTGTGAGAGAGAAGTGGGGGATGTTACTGCCTCTCTGGGCGAGAGGGAAATCTAATAAAATTGAACTAATGGGGGTGTGGAGTTTTAGGGCACAGAGAGTGGGTTTTGCAGACAGGCACTGGTGGGTAGTGGTGGTGGTGGTGGAGATGAGGAGAATGGAATTAGATCCTCTGAGTGCTCGGCAAAGCAGCAGAGCCAAACTCCTGCTTTCAACTGCAGATGGTGAACCCATGTCGGGTTTAGAGTGCGAGTTAGGGGGCAGAGGCCTGCAACAATGCTGCCAGGAAAATTATAGCTATGATATATTATGCAACTAGAAATAGGGGTGGGGGGAAAATCGATTCATCGATGTATTGCGATTTTCTCTTCAGTATGAATCAATGCAGATTTCAATGATTGGACATTTGAACACAATTCTCTTAAGGTTTTTTGTTTGTTTTATTTTTCTCAGTATCTTTTTTATTTCCAACATAACACAATGCCAAAACATACGTATAAATGTTCTTCTTTAGTTTTATGTCAGGAACAGTTATGGGCATATTTAGAGATTTTATGCATTTTTATGGGAGCAAGACAGAATTTATTGATGGACTTAAAATTGACCAATAATTCAAAGAAAGGGCTGCACGTTCCTTATGGCTGATTGGTTGGGTGGCAAAACGTAACAGATGTAAATATGAGCATTATTTTTACTTTCCTAAGGAGGCTGCTTCTTGAGTTTTGTTGAGGATGGCTGAGCGTGAGCAAAAATCTGACAGGAACCCCCTGGCTTAAAAGCTAGCATATGGAAACATTTTGGGTTCTATGAAGTTGAAAGGAAAAAGGACTTGAACAAAAGCCACACTGTATGCAACTTGTGTCTAACTAAAGTAATTATGGATCATTACACATATCTTTAGATAGAAGAAAGCAGTAGGCTACAACAGTTAGCAGGATGCTATTGGTTTAATTTATGAATGGTTAGTAAATAAAGTATTGTGAGGTAACGTAAAAGTATTGCAAACTAACATGGAATTTATGGCACAAGAACAGAAAACATTGGAAGGGAATGCAAAAAAAAAAAGCAAAACTAGTCATAAAAGAAAAAAAAAGCTCAGAAAAAATCCTTGGGGTCTCTGTAGTTTTGAAGGTAGTCACACTGTGAAAAAATAAATCATGTATAGAAATAAACATTTTGATGCATCAGTCGTTTTATAATCACATCACTGCCCTCTGAATCAGAATCAAATCGCATCGTGAGGTGTCAAGAGATTCCCACTGCTAATTAGAAAAGCTGTGTGCTTATACATGATCACTGTGCTAATATAGTGATAACAAAAGGCTGACAGACAGACAAAAGCTTTAATGTTCCTCAGTGGACTCTTTAATGTGAAGCAGGAGATCTCCATTTGAAAACTGTGATCTTTTTGCACTTAAACTATGACTCCACACAGACTGGTTAAATCTGTCTAACCTGCTGTGAGGCGCCAGAGGGCCACAGGTCCCCTGATAGTACACTGCTCCACTTTTAAGGGGAATAAAAGTGCTCACCCTGACCTCAGTGGGTTTGATTTACCCATCGTGAGGCGGGCGTGGTCTCCTCCCTTTGTACCTGCTCCATGCTCTCGCTTCCTCCGCCCAGGGTTAATAGATATGAAGTCATCTGGCGAGCAGAAACCTGAGTGTGTTCTCAGGATGTGCCCAGAGCACTCACAGGGACATCACTCAAAGCCCCCCGTGTCAGAGAGGAAGCAGCCATTAATAAATATCATTAATGGGTGATCACCTGGTATCCCTGAGACCACATAAATGAGAGAGGCCTAAAAAAGGAGTGGGAGTGGAGAGGTCAGGGGGCAAAGGTCTGAGAGGAGACAGCTCGCCTCCGGGCAAAAGATGGCTGAATCAGGGATTGTGTGTTTTAACAATAGAAAATCAATAGGCTTACTACTTTAAGTACACTTACAGAATGCATTAAATGCAGTGTCAAATGCACATGATTACATATATATATATGTTCCTAGTTTATAGATTTATCCTGGTAGAAACTGACATGTCTATTAGGGATGCTGATACTGATATTGGTAAAAAAAAAAAAAAAAGTCCAATATAGGTAAAAAGATCAACTATAAATAAGACAAAGTCAAGCAATCTATTGGTCAGGCTGTAGTCACAATTTAAATATTTAATCAAAAATTGATTGAAATTAACTTTAAATAATCAAAACCAAAGGCAGAATTCTCCCAGTATATATATTTTTTCTTTCCACCCCACTTGTGCATCTGACACATCTCTGAAGAAAAAATAATCCTTCAAAGACAACACATTATGGCTTACTGGCTCTTATATGATACTTAATAACATAAAGATTATCTTTCTAAAGAAGAATTTGAAAATGTAAATGAACGGGCATTACAAATGAAGACTCAGTGGTCTAACAGTGAAACATGAAAATCAAATCAAATGGATGGATTTGGAGAGCTGTGACAGCCCTAGCCTTTATGGTGTCATGGACTACTCATCATCCTGTTGTGTCTTTGCTGTGTTTTCTCTATTTCCAACAACAGCCGGGCAGACAGTGGTAGGACAGACTGTGAGAGCCACAGGCTAACACCTGCACTGCTTTAATGACTGTTTTCTGTAGCGGCCATGTTTCTGCAGGAGAAATGTATATGTATGTGTGTGTGTTATTAGAGTGAAATGCACGTGGTGGTTAAGTTCTTGTGCTTAGCACAGTCTGGGGAAATACAACCATGTGTTAAAGAGTCATTAGGGAGCTGATGAAGGTGTTTAAGAATCACAGCCTGCTCATCATCGCTCTGCTAACGTCCTGTAGTTGCGTCACTGTGGTTCTGGATACAAAGACTTAAGTTTTGGCTGAGCTGAAGTCTCAACTCCAGATGGAGCAGTAGCAGGAACGTGTGCAGAGATAGCTTCAGGAATAAGTTCATATCACGGTAAGGGTTCTCTCTTTTGACACAATGTGAGCCATGGCTGCTTCTTTTAACTCTAATGTTTAAGTTGAGCGTGTTAGTTCAGTAGTCTGTTGTATTTTCTCACTGTATGTTATCTCTTGCAGCTGGTTGCTATGTGAAATAATTTTTGCTTCTGTTTTGCTTTCTTGGTTCAACAATATAAGTATTACGTGTTGCATCCAGTTTTGTTTGGTGGCACTGGAGTGATCCTCACTGTGTGTGTCAGTGTATGACCCCCTCTGGTACCTAACCTGGGGGTCCCAGCAACCAGTCATTAAGCCTTTTGGGGCCTTCTTGATTTTAAGGGAGGTAAGAAAATATATTAAAAAAAAAGAAAAATACAGTGGGCATGTAATTCAGCATGTCATTCATTTTTTGTAAAGAAAACTACATGGAATTGTTATTTTTAAAGTTCCAATAATTATTTAAGATATAAACTTTTCAGAGGATAAGTGCACAGTGAAGACTTGAAAACAAGCTTATATTCACAGAGCCTTGACTGTCTGCTAGAGAAGTATACAGTGAAAACAACCAAAGAACTCACAGAACCAGAACCAAGCATCAGGGAAGAAGAAATTATTGAATTTGGAAAAAAAAGAAACCTATCAAGTATGTATGACTGTTACAAATAAAAAAAATACATACTACAGACAGAGAATTATATAAAAAGTTCCTATAAATATCAGCTGATATTATCAGCAGTATTGACAGGAAACCTGCACAAAAGTCATCCAAATTGCTCGGTTTACACAAACTTCCCTCAATTATTGCGATTAATTGTCCAGCTTATCAGTTGCTCTCCATGTATCCTTAATATATCCATAAAATATATTACTTAGTCAGGGCTCGTCAGTTTATTCAATGACAGAAAAGAAAGGGGTCACTTAAGGAAAAAGGGTTGGATATCATTGCTGTCATTACATGCAGTACTTTTGTTTTGTCTCTATCCTGTTTATAACTGTCACCACTGAAGCTTTCAGTGTGGCCCCTCAGCTCTGTGACCTGCCTGTGTACTCTGACACTCTCGGGCCTCTTCGGATGCAGGCTAATTCAATTAATAAACAGATAGCGCCGCACTGCCAGCTGGAAAGCTCTCAGAGACACTGATAAATGAGCACTCGCTGTCTTGGGCTGATGGTGTGTGGGGAGGAGACACTCGAAGCCATCTAATCTCCCTCCACCCCTGGTCTTTCTCCTTCTCTCTCACTGTCCCTCTTCACCTCCTATTTTACCCTCTCTGTCCTTCTCCCCCGGCGCCTGGTTGGCAGGGAGTCATCTTACCCACACAAAGACATTTTTACTACATTTAAAATCTCTGTTCAGAGGTTGACAGGCAACCTGCAGACTCCTCTGGCTTCTGCTCATTCAGGTGATTGCCTGCTCTGTGACTAAGTGACAAGAGATTGTCAAACCCTGATTGGTTTTCTCTTTCACAAGAGGGGTGGGCCTCACCTCTGTCGGACTGACTGACAAGCTGAATGCTGAGGGGAGGGTGTTTAGTCAGGACTGTCAGCTGCAGAATTCATGATACACGGAAGATGTCCTTGTCAACACTGGGGACCATGATTGATATCTGTAAGCTTGTTTAAATCTATTTTCTGTTTTAGTTGCATGTCAGCTAGCTGTTTGTTATTTCTACATATCCAGATAGATATCAAGTATAAATACTAGGAGCATGTGCAACCTGTAACTTATACTGTTGATACTAACAATATATTACCATAAGTCTCAGTATGACTGTGATGCTGTGGACAGCTGCAGGCCTGCGTCCGCCCGCTGTGTGTTAGTGTAGACTCTGTGGTATTTTAACCCTTGTCTCACCGCTCACCAAGAAGAAGGGCTGTGGCCCCTGAAAACTGTGCTGCTGTTGAGGCTGTGGTGAAGGCGGTTAGCAGGGGTTGGGGTGTGAGCAGATGGAGATTAACATTAAAAATAGCATAATAAAAACAAAGCCATGTAGCTCCAGAAGTGTAGCACTGCTTCACTATGTCAGGCATCCCCTGGTTTGACGAGCAGAAACTACACTCAGCCAAAACAGGCTTGGCAAGGTCATAATTCCACTGTGCTGGTTTCATGTGTATCACACATGCTGTGTATGGAAAGACAACTAGACTACTGGTAAATCCATTCACAACACATATATTTTATTTGCACAGGTGGGAAGCAACAAAGTACAAATACTTAGTACTTGAGTAGAGTTTCAGGTATCTGTACTTCACTTGATTATTTTTATTTATTTTTTATTTATTTATTTTTACTCCCTACATTTTATCACAAGTATCTGTACTTTCTACTCTTTACATTTTAGAAACAGGACCATTACTTAAGTTTTGAGGAATTTGCGGGGGAATTGTTAATTATTGTTATTTAGCATCATTTATTTAGTACCACACTCTCAACATCAAAACTAAACAACCTAAATCGATGGGACAGTAACAAACAGAAAAGATGAATCCTTGGTGTATCCATCAGTGTACATCAAGCTCAACAGATGTAACAAGATGTAAAAGACATAAAAGCACAAAAAAGATCTAAGAGGACAAAATAAACAATGATAAGATGTAAAAAGTGTAATAAGACAAAAAAGAAGCAACAAGACAACGAGAGAAAAAAATGTAACAGGATATGAAAAAGTAACACAACTTAAAAGATGTAACAAGACATGAAAGAGGTAACATGAAGTAAAAGACATAAGATAAAAGAAGAGGTAAAAAGATGTAAAAGATATAACAAGAAGTAAAAGATGTAACAAAGAATAAAGACAAGATGCCAAAGATGTAGCAAGATAAAAAACAAGGTAAATGATGTAATAAGATGAAAAACTATGGGAAAGGCGTATTAAGACGAACAATGGCAGAGAAAAGGTGAGGTTCAATTATCTTTTCATTGTTGAGTACATTTCAGAGTCTGTACTTTTTTGCTTTTATTGAGTAAAGAAGTTGAATCAGTACTTCTACATTTACCAATCCCTTTTTATACAAGTATCTGTACTTATACTTGAGTAGACAATGTGTACTGGTTATTTGGTAATTTGTAAATATAATACAAACCAGAGGGGCATGCTCTTTTTTGACTGCTCCTCTTCCAAAATGATTTATTTGAGTATGTCTCCTCCCTGCTGGTAAAAAGCTTTCCACTCACGGACAGTGTGTGTGAGAGAGGAGTGGAGGGCCAATGTTGTGCTCCAGTCGTGTCCTAGCATAGTGATCCAGACCAGCTGGATGCCATTCCCTATGGGAATCATGAATGTGAAGGTTGTTAAAAGATATGGAGCCCTGGACACGGCGTGGACTTGCTGACAGCAGCTGGGAGAAGGGGGAAGGGAGCAGAGGGAGGAAAGACAGCACTGGGAAAGAGAATAGAAAACTTTGTGGAATTCATAACAGTAGCCTTGAAATGAAATGAATGCCTTTGTTTTCAGTTTGTTTTGCGAAAAGTATCACTTTTAGTAGAGGAGTTTTTGACAAGCTCTAAAACTTGACTTTTTAAAAAAATTTAAGTTAAGTTAGTAGGGACAGTTCACCCCAAAATTAAAATAACATATTTCTCCTCTTACCTGTAGTGCTATTTAGCCACCTAGATTGTTTTGGTGTGAGTTGTTGAGTTATGGAGATACCATCCATTGAGATTTCTGCCTACTCTCCAAAATAATGGACTGGGATGACACTTAGCTTCACCAGTTTCATGTCTGACCTTTCTTTCTTTTTATAATAGAATATACTGGAACAAAAAAAAAAGTAGTTTCTCTATGAAACTGCTCACAACAAGGTCATGATTTCTGGAAAGAGTTATTGCTCTTGAGTTTTCTTTAAGAACCACAAGCTAAGCACCGTCCAGTTCGATTATATTGGAGAGAAGGCAGACATCTCTACTGATGATATCTCCAAAACTCGGAGATTCAAACCAAAACTATCTAGATGCATAAATAGCACTACAGGGAAGAGAAAAATATGTAGTTTTGATTTGGGGTGAGCTGTCGCCTCAAAGCTGTCTTTTTCACATACAGAGATCCTAAAAGCATGTTCAAGGCAAGTCTTTCAGATTAACCATATTTTAGAAGTTTCATCAGGTGGAACTCTTCTTCGTCATCTTATAGAGCCGTCATTTTTAGAAAAAACAATAAATGGTCCCCAGGCCTTTTCGAACACATCTTATTTCCCAATTCCTATATATTTTTTCTAAGAAAAAGTTAAAAAGTTATTAATATTGTTAATGACCACGTGTGGCTCCGGAGCCACGTGTGGCTCTTTTGTTTATCTCCAACAGCTCCCTGTGGATTTGATATAAAATGATGAACACCAAAAACGAACAACCAAATAAAAATAAACTGTTTTAACATTTCTTCAACTAAAATTTGCGTCATGGCCTGTGTATGCGGCCCAGCAGTTTGTCCTCTAAATTTTGGCTAGTGGTTAAATGCCAAATCCAAAAAAAGGATACCCTCCTAGGAAAATACATCATTTAAAAGTTGCAGCTCTTGACAGATTTTTCTTTTTCTTTTTTGGCCAAAAATGGCTGTTTTGATAATAAAGATTGCAGAACCTTTTCCTAATCCAATATGTAACACTTAAGTGTTTCCAAAACATTGCGATCACTCTTTTGGCATGCGTGACACATACCTATCATTATTGGTTCACTTTTGGCATATTTGTGTTTTTTTGGGTATAGGCCTAAAAATAAAAAACTAACATCAATCAGAATTTCTTCTGAGATGATCTTTTCTGTTGCTTTTTTAACCTTCTCCCAAAAAGATCTCTATTATTATTTATTGTGAGTATTTATTCACATCAGCAGTGCACTAGGTCAAAAAACGTGCATCAAAGGTCAAATGTCTCAACACTCTCTCAACTTGTTTTTGTTAAAGCAGTTCAAAATGTAAATAAGTTGGTTCAGACATGATTTTTCTTTTTTTATTTTGTCTGGGTTTGTGTACAACGGATGAAGCCTGAAGACATAATTTGGCACTTGTATATTTGCATTAGGATTTTTTCCTGGTTGTGTGGTTGTCTTTATGTGATGCCCAGAAAAACAGACTCTTGAGAGGAGGTGCGTTCAGTAAACACCAGGGACACAGGCGCACCTTGAGAGAGCCTCTCTCTGGTCTCCCTCCCAGGTCGCTCAGAGACATCGGCCCAGTCAGGGCTAAGTAGACCACACGGTTAAAGCAACAAACCTCCCGCTGGATCAACAGCAAGGGAGCAGTCTGAGGCTCACACCTCGCTAGCAAGCTCATCCCACAGGCAGACATCCAGACACACACACACATGCGTGGAGGAGAGAGCAGCTATTAGGAATATGAAGAGGAGGGTCTGGTGGGACAGTAATCATGGAAGGTAAAGCGGGAGAATGACAAGACTGAAGGAGAGACAGAGGACAGTCTAAGTGGCTTTGATTTGTTCTCCTGACATATGGATTTATGGAGCCATTCATCATCTCCTGGTCAGCACATGAAGCTGCTCTGTAACTGTTAGTAATCAGCTCACTTATGAGATGAGAGAATGAACAAACTTAAAAAAAAAAATCATAGAATAAAGAGATGAAACAATAATCAGTTTCACAGTAAACTGCAATAAAATCCCAGATGATTATTATTACTGTTTCAGTTTTTATTTATTGTTAAAACCGTGTTTGATAACTGCAGTTTGAAAAACTCATGGTAAATAGTGTCCAGCATCAACCAAAAGCTAGTAACCATCTTCCAGACGCAGGCGCAGTATGGAGCGTTTGTTTTGCATCGATGAAAACACTGACATCGACAACACTGTGAGGTTTTCAATGTAAAATTTAATGAAATGATTTCATTTTGTGTATCAGCACTTTTTGAACATTTTCAACAATTTTTTAACAATAATATAGTTAACGTTTTTGCATTACAATGTCTAAAAAAGACATGTTGTATGTTTTGTTGAGTTGTGTGCTAACATTATCACAGATGTTTGAAAGTAAATTATTCAATACAACAGTGCGTTTCTCTTTGGCCATTGCCAGCTTCCCAGTGACCACCAACCACAAATTGATTATCTCTAGTTGAAAACTGGTTTATATTTGGTCTTAACATCTAAGATAACTTGTGGCCATCTTTTCAACCAGCTAAAATGGAAATACAGTATCAAGGTATTACAAAACACACATTTAATTACTCATTTTGACTGTATTTTCATTGTAATTGATCACTTAATTTTTTTGTTGTGCATTATAAGAGCCACAAAGACACATGGAAATGTGGTGGATGAGCTGGTACAACACAGGACTTTCTTCTATGCAAGTTCTGTGTGTGGCTTTTTTTTTCTGGCCCTCAAATGAGAAATTTGGATGTAGTTTCTTAGTTTGGCTGTTGTTTATGACACTGTTGCAAAACCAGGAGAAATCTAAATGTGAAAGTTCCATCGGTGATAATTTTGGTCACTATAATCGTGACATGAAATTTTCATGCCATTTCATCTCTAATAGAAAAATGTGTTCAACATTGTGTTTGGTGTCCATTTTGTTTCCTCAGAGGCTGAAAGCTGCACTTTCACACCACCCGGGTGCCATCGCCAACGGCAACATGAACTCCATGGGCCATATGATGGAGATGATGTCATCGCGGCAGGAGCAAGGCGCCCACCATCACATGCACTCGCACCCGCACCAGCACCTGCAAGCCCCTCCCCACGCGTACCAGCACCACGGCCACCACCACCACAGCCAGGGCCACGGCCAGAGCGGACACCACCACCCGCAGGGGCACAACCCCCATCACAACTCCCACAATCCCCATCTCCATCCCGGACACCCACACCAGACCTCACCGCACCCTCCAATGCACTCTTCTTCACATGTAAGCAAATCACAGTCCCTGCAGAGATGAAGCTTTTAGACAGCCACAAGTTCAATAAGACATTAACTACACTGCACATTAAAACCTTTCATATAGCTGGAAGCCACTGTATAGGTACCATGACTAAAACAAGGCAGCACTTTAGTTGCAGTTTTGAAGGCAGCTATTAGTGGTTTAGTATAGAAGTATAGCTGAAATGATGCTTCAAATTCACAGAAAGTCAATTTTCCCTTGCTGCTGCTATAATGCCAAGTAGTTTCCTGGCAACCGTCTAAAAGGTAATTTTTTCCCTTTGAGGTTGGTCAGCTACAGGTCAGCGTCGGACTCCTGCCATGGAGGGAAAGGGTCATGAAGAGGCCATAAAGTGGCCTTTATAAATGATGCTCAGGACTGTCTTTTGAAAACTATGTCCCACGCCATCCTTCACTGCCAAGCTGCCATTACATGGCCACAACATGCTCCAGGTGTGGACGAAGTTTTCTTATAAAAGCTGGTCCTGATGGTGAACAGACAGCCTGGCTAATAGTCCTGGAACATCTTATGCCTGAATATATTTGGTTTCATTTTAATTGAAAGTTTGAAAGTATTGCTCACAGCATTAAAATAATAATATATAATATAATTATAATAAATATATAATTATTATAGTTAACTAACACTAAACTAAAAACTAAAAGTAGGTGTGTACAAAACATTTCAGTTGACTGAAATAAAAATAAAAACTGGACTTTAGAAAAAACTACAACTAACTGAAAGGATATTGGTTACTTAGATAACTAAGACTAAGACATACTTTTAAAAGTATGTAGGAAATGTCGTTTTTAGTCGTTTTAGTCGCTATAACAGTTAAAATAACAGTTAAATTAAGCAATATATAACGGAGTCTGGCAGACAGTGGGACAGGTGGTCACTGAACTTTAAATCTAGAGTGTGTTTTTGGAGAAGTGGGCTTCTGTTTGCAGGATAACAGGCTGAACTTTACATTAACAGACAACTGACAGTTATAAACCGCTGATCAACTTACAATGTAGGACTCTTTCAAGCTTTTTAATGCATATGTATATTTAATGTATTATGTATGTATTATTTCTCAATCTGACTCCTGACAATACCTCTTATATTAAAATAATAAAAAACTAACACTGAAACTAAAACAAAAACTTAACTAAAATTTAATATTTTCAAACAATAAAAAACTTAACTAAAACTAGCAAAAATTAAAAATGACAAAAAGAGAAAAATACCAAACTATAATCCATCCAGGGCAGGCAAAGTTTTATAAATGCTGGTCCTGATTCTGAAGAGACAGCCTTGGCTATTAGTCCTGGAACATCTTATCCATGAATATATTTGGTTTAATTTTAATTGAAAGAATTCCTCACTGCATTAAAAATAAAATGACATTTGACACTTTGTCCTTGCATTGTCTAACACCCTCTGCAATGCCAAGCATTTTGGATGAAGGACAGTCCGACATTAAGAAATGCAATTCACTATATGTTCCAAATGTATCATTAAGGCATTAAAACAACACACTGTAGGCACTGCGGCCATTAAAGCAGCTTGTATTTTCCATGGTTCTCATAAAAATGGTAATGATCTGAAGACTGAAAACATTTGACCTTGCCAAGTTTATGTCAAGATCTGTCAGTGCACGTACGGTTTTAGAAACAAGTCTTTTGACTGCGTCTGGTGGTGTTAGTCTGAGTGGAAGTGGGCGGTGGAAAACTGCCTCCTGACACCTCTTTAACAAGGTGGGTGAATCAGCCCAGTCACTCACTCACTCTGTCACTCCTGACGCCCACGGCCTTCTCACAGGGCACGTGGCACGACCAGATGTTGTTTTTGGGGAAGCTGCCAGGTATGGAATAGCTGCAGGAGGTAATGTATGGATGCTTGTTGTGAGGTTTTAGGGCAGTGGAGCGGTGACAGCAGACAGGTGGTAAGCTGTTTTCCAGGTGTGTCAGAATGGTTACATGTCTGGTGGGGTCTCATCAGAGAAACTAGTGATGCTGATAACTCCCCCCCCCGTTGTGTTTCAGATGTCACCTGCAACCCAGCAGATGCAGTCCACGCAGACGCTGCAGTCCCCGCCCCCCAGCGGCGGGCGGCGCAGGCGAGTAGTGGACGAGGATCCAGATGAACGCCGACGGAAGTTTCTGGAGCGGAACAGAGCGGCAGCAACAAGATGCAGACAGAAGAGAAAAGTGTGGGTGATGTCGTTAGAAAAGAAAGCAGAAGAGCTCACGCAGACCAACATGCAGCTTCAGGTACACAATAACCTGCAATGTATTTTTTTTGACTAGTAGTTTGGAAATGCATTAACTACAGTGAATGATGGTTGACATGACCCCAGTTTGGAGAGGCAGCAGGAGTTCCAGTGTAGGAAACTAAGCAGTGTGCTGCTGTGAACAGGGTTAAATATCACTTTTTCCAAACCAGCCAGACTCCATGGGCAAAATCAGTCATTTTACCTTGCAGAAAACAGGAGTTGCTGTCTACTGCTGCCTTGATCAGTTAGTGTGTTTGTGTTATTTTGTGACGTTGGTGTTTTAAAAGGTGAGTTTGGATTCACTGAAGTCACACAATAACACAAACAACCTAAGAGACTGTGACAGCGGTAGTCTAGCAACTCTTGTGTTCTGAGAGGTAAAATTACATATGTTACTCATGGAGTCTGGGTTGGTTTGGAGAGTGCAATATTTGGCTTATATAACAGTGATTTTCGGTTGGTAGGTAAAGGGGTGAGAATATTCTAAAAGTAGTGTGCAGTTAAGCTGCTCACTAATGATTCTGTGTCTTTCCTGCCTTTCAGAATGAAGTGACCATGCTAAAGAATGAGGTGACCCAACTCAAGCAGCTTCTCCTCACACACAAGGACTGTCCTATCACCACTATGCAGAAAGAGTCTCAAGGTTACCTCAGTGAGTAACTCAGACATAAACACAGACACACACACACGCACTTGGGAATATGACCAAAAACACACGTTCGTCTGTGTGCCTTAGCCCTTCAGTGCAGATTGCACTGCTGTGGAAATGCTTCTTAGTTGTCCTGCCAGAGGAAAGGTTTAAACTGAACTGTGATGGACACACAGTGACTGCCAAGTCTCTTCGCTCCCATGTGCTGGTATCCAGCACCCACGCTCGCTGCAGGACTCTTCCTTTCACATATGGGTGTTGCACACTCTGGTAGTCGGCCCGAACTGGGAGTTGCTAGTCTGAATCCCACCATGAGACCTGTTTTTCCATCTGACAGCACCTCCGCGCAGACTCAACGTGAGAAAGACGTCACAGCTGCACATTGGCATCCAAACTCATGGATGTCCCAGGATCTCACTGATTATTGTGCTGTGCCTCAACTCCGCCGCACATGACATCAGAGCCCCACCCTTTGATATGGATACAACTGACATTTCCATGTAATTAGGATAAGGCACCTCCCTGTGTGGCTTTAGCACAGGAAAATAAGGCTCACGTCCCCCCTTTGGCTGAATGGTTCTTTTATACAGAGGAGAGCCAACTCCCAGACTGGACTGGGAGAGACTTTCATCGATGAGTCGAGCTTGTGTTCAGATGTCACCTTCAATGTGTCCAAAAGTCATCAGGCGTGTTTATGGAGATGAGTGATTCACTTTTCCATTTTTGTGTTATCCATTTATGGCCTATTTTGGGATGACAGGTGAGACTTTAGGTGTGAATTCAGTGTATTTGAAATTTATCTGCTAATAAAGCTGTATGTTTTACAATAATAACATTTTTTCTGTATTTATTTTGATATGATTTATTATGGTTGACAATTATACTTTGGAGCCTCTGTAGAGCTTGGAGGTCATAGTATTTACACTTGCACACACTCATAATGTACACACATAAAGACAATGTGATTTGTTTTTCTGCATATGTATGCTGCTTATGTCTCTGTGTCTTTATCTTGCAAAGGAGGCAAAAGTACACAAATTGTTGCTCTCTCAGATACTTGTCTGAAAAAAATAGGAGTAGAAGTACTGATTCAACTTCTTTACTCAAATAAAAGTGAAAAAGTACAGGCTCTGAAATGTACTCAAAGCATTAAAGTAAAAAGCAGCCCTCTGAAAGACATATCTACTGTCTGTTTCTGTGCAAAGCTAACTAAACCTTTTTCTCTGTAGTTATATCTTTCTTTCTGTTTTGTCGTTACATCCTTTATGTTGTTTTCGTCATGTTACGTCTTTTATGCTGTTTACAACTTGTTACATATTTTTACGTCTATTACATCATTTCCATCTTGTGGCACCATTTTCATCTTGTTACATCTTTTATGGGATTTTCATCTTGTTTTGTCTTTTTACGTCATTTTCATTTTGTTGCACCTTTTTCGTCTCGTTACGTCTATTGTGTGTGATATGCATGCATAGATACAGCAAGGACTATTGTTTTGCACAATGATGCAAAATAAACACAATCAATAATTCTCCTAAAATACATTATAATTAACGTAAAGAGGCTGTTTGGAAAATCTAAGGAATAGAAAGAACAGATGTTGGATTAGTATGTAGGGAGTAAAAGTAAAAGTTGTCCGTCCTCACTGATGTCTCTGCTGTCTCCTCAGGTCCAGAGAGCAGTCCAGCGGGCAGTCCAGCGCCAGCATGCTCCCAGCAGCAGGTCATTCAGCACAACACCATCACCACCTCCACCACAACCATAGGGGGCAGCAGCGTGCACGGCCAAGCCAACCACCGCACAGACATTAACCCCATCCACTAGGGACAGGAAAGACTATAGAGAGAACCCCCCCCTCACCCTCACTGCCCTGCTTTCTGAGGGTTGCCAGCTGCACATGCTGCCTCCCCTGCCCCTCTCCCTCCATCAAGAAAAACCTCAAAGGCCTGTGAGGCTGTTCTTTATACAGTAGCTACAGTATGTATTTTTATAGACCAACCCTATTAACGCATAAATGTTCTATGGTTTGTTGCCTCTTTTTTTAATCTGTTTCTTCTTTTTTTTTTGTGCTTTTAGCAAAAAAGGAGTTTTGCTAATCTCATGCAGCATTTAAGTGACTTTTTCTGTTGTTTAATGGTACAAAATGGACCACGGTGGTCATGGAACCAGAGGAAAGACATTAGCCTCAGACTGTCATCATCTCTATGAGCAAACCTTACATCTCTGTATACCTGATGGACTGAAAAATGAGTCAAATGATTCTTTGAATATCACATATGGACAGCATGTTGAGTGTATGCAACAGACTCTGAATAAGTGAGTGGGACGTTGCTGCCTTTGTCTTCTGAAAACACGTCATGATGTCATGAAGACAAGATATATGCAAGCAGGTGTAATGATCCTATTCTCTCCTAGAAACGTATATGACTGTTAGCCTTTTCCCAGTCAGCGGTATTCTTTAACACTGGGTTGCACCAACAAAGATTAATTTAATTTTATATTCATTCTAATCAGAGTTTTAGCAAAACTAGGTTCAAAAGGAATTAAAATAGAATTAACCAGATCTCTGTTGCACAATTCAAAACTAGTGATGTTTTGTAAATCTTAATTTAGTGATAGAAACTGAAAATTAAGTTTAATACATATGGAGAGGCTTTCTTAACAAAATAAAAAATAAGATAAATTAATTAATAAATTTGAGTGCTGTTGGGACCTAGCAAGCATAAAAGAGGGGGAAATCTGTTAACATTTCCCTGCTCTGTATTCCATAACAAAACATTGCATTGTTTGCTAGCTAGCTAAAAAGTTTTTTTAAAAAAGGTTATGCAGTTTGCTAGCTAGCTTAAAAGGTAAAAATATTATACTCTTTGCTAGCTAGTTAAAAACTTATTTTAGGGTAAATGGTTTGCTAGCCAGGTAAAAAAGTAAAAAAAAAAAAAAAAAAAGTTTGATTGTTTGCTGGCTAAAATATTTTAGAAAAGGGTACATTGTTTGCTAGCTCGTTAAAAAAGAAAAAATGTTATATTGTTTTGCTATTTAGTTGGTTAGCCTGGTTAGCCTACTTACAGCATGATCACTCAGCAGAGCCAATCCATCTCAAAGGGGCAGCCATAGTCATAGCCATAAAAACTAAACTGTTTGAAGAGAGATTTAAATGTAATCTTTCCTAATTTTAAGATAGTTTACAACGTCCTGGTTGCAACATGAATTTAAATTAGAAAAAGTGAATCCTTATTGGTGCAACCCTGCCTCAGAGTGTTATAAAGAACAGCATGACAGTGAAAACATGATCAAATGGAAGCAATACATCGCAGTATTGATCCTCTTCAATACATCGCAGTATTGATCATCTTCTCTACTGTGTGTCCAGATTACGATCAGTGTGGCCAAGCCGCTCTGGTCCCCGAGGACACATGATGCTGTTACAGCTACAGAACTGTACACTGTGATACCAGTGAGGCAGCTCGGGGGTTTGAATTGAGACAAACTCCTCCGCTCTCCAGGACCAACTAAAGCTTTAATTCTTGAGGCCTCTTCTTGTGTGTTTGTGCATCTGGATCCACACTTTGGATTCAAATCCCAAATTAATATAACGTTTGATTGCGTGCGGCTACATAGTGTTGAGTGTGCATGTGAATTATGTATATTAGTGTTTGTTTTGTTTTCTTTCCTCTGCAGAACGAAGTTCAGCAGGTGTGTAAAGAAAGAAACACACACCAAAAAAAAAGTGTGTGTGCGAGAAAGTGATTGTGAGCATGATGTTTTTTGACTGGCATCCCACAACTGGCAAAGGGTTTTACAGTTTCTAAAGAGGAGCCTGTGGTTTCCAAAATGTCACAATGTGCCTGAATCATTCTTAAAAGCTTTTGTTGGCTTACTGTAGACAGCAAAATGCCACTCTCATTTCCCCAAACAATCAAAAACATTTAATTCTCAGTGTATTATTTGTCATGGGCTTTGTCATGGATGTCTGCTGCACGTAAGAGAAAAATACCTGTTTTCTTTCATCAGTTTCTCTCCCTCTCTTTCTCAGGCCTCCTCTGCAGTTCAGATGGGTGATGGGTATACTGATAATGATAAAGGCTTTACCTTCTTTTTTTTAATCTCCATTCCAGCCTTGAAACTTCATGCCTTCATTTCTCTCTTTCCATATGACCAGGAATGTCGATTCATTAGCATGATGACCATAATGCACTGTGTTTTGCAGTAGGATGGATGAAAATACATTCCACTGACAGGTGGAGCGGTCGCAGAGCTGTCTATGCACTTTGTCCTCTGTAGTGCCAGAGGGTAGAATAGCCATATTAAGGTCCGAGTAATTCTCAGTGACCCCTCCCCCCCTCCCCTTTTTTCACACACCAGCGAGAAACTTCTTTAACTGTGTTTGGCTTTATGGAGACGCTGTGCCTGGCATGCATCACATATCTGTAGATAGATTGAAGAAGGGAACCTAGAGCTCGTATTGTAGGATGAGACTCAATTAAAAAGGACCTTTCACCGTTAAGTTTGTGCCCTTTTTATTCTCCAACTCCAGCTCCAGTTTGGTCAAAGATGAAGGAAGAATATCTATATCCTCATAATTCAAGTTTTGTCGAAACATTTGGACTGTTTTCGTCATGTCTTAACCTTGGAGTCTGTGTGTGCAGTTTGATACGTATGTTGATGAGACAGAGAAACTGATTCTCTTGAAAAGGGCTTTGTCGTACCAACCCTTTGAACTGAAGCTTGCCTTATTTTAGGTTGTTTTTTAAACCATATTTAGATTGTTAAAGCATTCCAAATTAACCTCTCGCATGTGAAAATATGGTAAAATGACCTCAAAATACTTTCAACTGGAATCATTCTGAGGATGTTGCTATTTTAGTGTTAGATATGAGAGTCTCTAGTTTCGTTTCTGACAATGGACCAGGTTCAGAAAAAAAGACATTTGTTACTGCAGAGGCAGACAAAAAGGACAGATGGAAGTGCAGTGTGAGTGTGTGAGAAAAAATCCTACACATTAATGATGTTCTAATTGTATTATTTTAAATCTAAAACTATAAATATTGTACATAATGTCATTAATTTCTGTAATCCTGTACATGTAATGCAACCACCTTTCTTTTTGAAGGGAGTAAATGTGTGGTACATGTGTGTAAATAATGTTTGCATAGCACTTGTTGCCTTCTGTTGTACGTCGAGGCTCATTTCAGCGCTTAAATACATTGTTTATATGTAATGAACTGATGAATCCATTCTTGCCTGCATAACTTTGTACATTTTATTTGTGTCTGTAATGACATTATCTCCATTTTGTTTTATTTTGCATTTGTACAGATGTTAAAGTATCACTGCAGTTACATTACGGTATGAAAATAAAGCACTTGTTCTGTAACATACAACTAACTGATGTGATTGGGTGTCACAAATACCTGAACTAGAAATCTAGTCATACAGTTATTTCTTGTACAGATAACCAGAGTGTGAAGATGTTAATTCTCTTAAAAGAAAATGAATGTTTAAACCAAATAGTCAGCAGTATTTCCCTGACGCTTGTCCCTGAGACATAATTGCTCATTAAATAGTTAGATGTTTTAAAGGTTTAGAATACTCATTAATTATTGATTTATCTAGACATCTTGATAGTAGGCTGATGAAATAACATGGCAATTAACTCCAGTACGTAAATATCTTTGTGGCACTCTGTCATAATCACTACAGAGCTCACTACAGTGTGTCAAATACGTTTTAAACTGTTTTTTACAGCTGTAGCCAAAACAATGGAATTAACACACATTGTGTATTGTTGCAACACGCAACAAGGTCACTATCTGTTCTTCAAAGATATTTAGCCATTTAATATTATTTTTAGTACCTAGGTTCAGATAATCAAAGCTATAAACGGGTATAAACTTTTTAAAAAGGCAATTTTGTTAAGTGATGTTGCCTTTCTGGGTACCCAATGAACTTTCTTTGGAGCACAGCGACCCCTGGTGGTGAACATTTTGTTGACTAACAGTACTTGGGAGGAGAAATCCCATTCATCAACAGGTGCTGCCACATCTGTTAAACACTGTAACAGAAGTCCTTCAGGAGAAGGCTGTCAGACTGCTGCAAAATTTAGTCTTTTCTGATAATTAGTTGCCACACTTTCTCTGAAGTCAGATTCTCACACTTATCAAACATTCTGTGGTAAATGACATTTATATATGCTTTATATCTATGATCAGAATGAATAAGCTCCATTTAATTTCTTCATCATATTAAATAAAATTTACTGAACTATAAAAAAATTATTTTTCATGACAGAATTCTGGGGTGAGAAATTAAATGAAAACAAAGTTTCATGTTTCAAAATGTATCAAGACTGACAGATCACACCAAGTGTAGCCACCTTCATTTTGTGCGAAAAGTAAAACAAGTTCAAGCAGTTTCCAAGTACTCAAGTTTCAAGTATAGTTTTCAAGGATTTCCAGCACCCATAAGAAACCTGTTTATTAAGACAGTCAGATTTAGAAAAAAACACTTTATTTCAAGACAATACAGCTCTGGTTTCAAGGTTCTTTCTTTATATTTCAAGCATGTATTGATTTAATGCAACATACATTTCCCTCACAATCTCAACAGAGTTATACATGTACAGATTTTCATAGAACTCAGGCCATGTACCATTTTGTTTTCACCCAACTTTTACTATTTGATTCCCTGAAAAAAAAAATCTGAAATGTGTGCAGCAATTAAGAGGTTTGGATCCAGGCTAGGAGAACTCAGTGCATCAGAGATCAGTCCAAATTCCTACACCAAAACTGCTAAAATAATAATAAAAAAAAAAGTCAGCTGCAAAGATGTGTTAAAATCCAACAACATTCTGATTTACATTGAGACAATCAGTCTTTCAGATCAACAGTCAATAATCAACGGTGTGTTCTCTAAAGTGGATGCGCTTTGATCGGCACCAGAACACTTCATATCCACCCCTGTGTTGAGAGGAATCTGTCGATCATGTCAAAGGACCTCGCTGGTTGGTCGTAAGGCAAAATGTGTCCCCCTCCTCGGATGATGACCTGTGAGACAAGAGGACAGATTACAGAATTTAAAACAGCTGTTTACTGGCTACTTTTCACATTGTTTTTGACTCAGTAATATCTGCTCACCTGGTAAAAGTCTCGCACTTGTCTAACGTAACCTGCCACCTCCGTGTCGCTGGGCTGAACCTTCCAGTGGAAGCGAGGAGCTGTTTTGTACTCAGCCGCCCCGGTCCAGTTCACAGTAGGCAGGAACCTTTCCGTTAGTGGGGCTGCTACAATGACATCCAGCTGACCGCTGTAGATTAACACCTGGATGGATGCAGAAATGGACAAAAGAGGGAGATGATGATATTGACAAATGTCTCAAAATATATGAGTAACACTGGCCAAAGAGGCAGAGGAATTTTTCTCACCCAATTTAATTAAAATATTCAATAGTCTAGCTTGACTACTATCATATCATGACACCATCATATCAATATAGTGCATATCCAAGACAAAATACAGCTGGTGGTACCCTGTAGTTATCCATCAGCACGCCCAGCCACGGTTTGATGCTCTTCATGACATCCTGCAGGAGGTGCTTCTCCACCTCCGAGCCATCGTGAAACGTCAGGTTCCCCACATGGATGGCGCGTCGCACTGCTGGCAAAGTCACAAACTGGGAGAAGTAGTCCTGGTCTTCAGGTTCCTGTGGCATACAGATAAAACAAATGTATTGGGCTGTGCAAAGACTGTTCTGAATAATAATGACTTTATTTGTGTATAAAGTTAAGACATAGGATATTAAAATACAAGTCACAATTTTAGTGGGGATGGTAGTTTTTGAATGTCATTCCATTGAAAAACAAAAAACCATTCAAATAATGATGTCATTACTGGGGTCAGTACCAAACAAACATGTTCTCTTATGTCTGGAGAACATGCTCTGTAGGCCAGGGCATCTCTGTAGTGCCACAGTGCTTTATCTATGGTTGTTGTGACACATTTTACTTTCATCTAAACTGCTGCTCCTGCGATTTACATTTTGCACATGGCCTTATTGCATTCTTGACAATATTTCAGTTAATTGTTGAGCCCCCAGCTTTAGCCTCTGCCAGTGTGTCTACGTACCTGACATGTCATGTAGTTGTAGTAGTTGGTGCAGCCGGTAGCATTTTGGAAGAAGGAGGGATATGGTTCCACGTCACCATTCAGCAAGCTATCAAAGACCTGAAGTCAGACATCAACAAAGCAGTCAGCTAAATCTCTTGTTCGATTTTATTCACAATTTTAATATTTGTCAGAGAAAGATGTGATAATAAAATGCCATTCATTTATAAAAATTATTTAAATCCAGACCAGAGTTTCCCAAACTTTTTGCCCTGGAGGACCAAGACTGAAACTTAGCGATGGATCACAGTCCAAAAACAAACACCTATTTGTTTGGTCAATCCTTAACTGACTTCACTGACTTCTGGCACAAAGTGTCACTCTGTCTGCTGCGCACAGATTATGAAAAATAACTAATAAAGATCCTACAAGAGCTTTTTTTTAAAACAAGTGTAAAAGGCAGGCAGCATCTCTCACCTGAAAAGCCTCCACCCACTTCTGCTGCTGGATGAGTTGAACTCCCATGTCTGTCTGCTGGATGACATACTGTCTTTGGAGTTCATCGATCATGCCTGTCTGATACATGAAGTCACCATAACCACCCAGCATCTGAAATGGAAAGAAGTAAAATATTATACTCATGTCATTTCTGTATTGACAGGACTATAAAATGTAGATTACTGTGCTATTAAAGGGATAGTTTGCCCAAAAATGAAAATTTAGTCATTATCTACTCACCCTCATGCTGACTGAAAGTCAGGTTTGGTTTTTCAGTCCACAAAAATACAGCATCACATAATCTCCCAAACAATGGAGGTGAATGGTGACCTGTTTTCAAACATTAAACAAACCACAGAAAAAAGAAAACATAAAATGTCTCCATACTGCTTGTCTGCTGTAATTCAAGTCTCCTAAAGTCCTGACATGACAAGTTGAGTTGAAAAAACTCATGTTTTTAGCCGGAATCATGTTTTTAACCACATTCATGTGCTGTGCATGTGTTGTGACGTGTGCCAACAGCATGTCAGTGCTTTAGGAGACTTGGATGACACCACATGAGCAGTATGGAGACATTTTATTTTTTTTTAGGTTGTTTTTTCTGTTTGAAAACTGGTCCCCATTCACTTCAATCGGTTGGGAGATTCTGCAACACTGTTTTGCTGTGAAACTAAAAAACTAAACCCGACTTTCAATCCGCATGAGGGTAAGTAGATAATGACTGAATTTTTATTTTTGGTAAACTATCCCTTGAACACCTGAAAGGATCAAGCACAAGAGAAGTGAAAATCTGTGTTGGAGAATATGAACGAAGAGAGCAAGAGAGTTCTTAACAAATGCTCTTATTAATACCAGACTTAATAACCAATTTAATGAATTTAATTGAGAGTTGGGCTGCTTGAGGACAAAGTTTTAAGGATCTCACTTTGTCAGATACGCACCATTTCTGGATCACAGAGGCCGTCACCGATAGCCATCCCTGCAAGGTTAATCTTCACTTTGGCAGTGGGGTTGTTTTTATGGATGTAGTAAGAAATGGCAGGAACATACTTCCCTGCATATGACTGGATTAGGACAGAGGGGGATTATAAACATAAGAACAATTTTTTAAGATCGGTATCCAAACTATGACTTTGCAAAGCTTGAAATGATACAGAAACATACTTCTCCAGTTGCGTAGAACTCATTGGACTGATATTCAGGGAAGATCTGGAAGAACTGTGTTAAAGCACTTTTAAAGGGAGAGATGAGGACAATAAAAGAGTCAGTAACAATCAAACACCAGACTTTAAGACCCGAGTGGCAGGAATAGTGTGTTTGAGGTGGATGGCAGTGTTTTACCTGTAAAGATCTCTGCCGACATCATCCTGGTTCTGAGCAAAACCTCTGTCATCGTCGGTGAAGCTGAAACCAGTTCCAACCTACAAAAACAATCCACTCTTCCTCAAAGACTTACCAGAAAATATTCACTCACAGAAAACACTCTGTTTAATGTAATTAGATTGCGGCTTTTTGTTTGAGTATAAATAAGTAATACATACTGGATTGTCGATGTACAGAACTGAATATCTTGACGTCCACGCGTAATCCCTCAAACCAACTGCAAAGACAAAAGCATGAGCAGATCAGAGAAGCCAAACAATGTTCAGTACATCCTACACAGGGGGCTCAAGCTCATTACGTTAAATAAGGATTACAGTTCGTGTGTTATGTATGTTGCTGTAGAGCCAAATCACTTCTTACCCGTCATGTTCTTATACACCACATATGGTCCATGTTCCACAAAGAGACCAAACATGGACGTGCCACCGGGCCCGCCCTGCAGCCAGAGCAGGACTGGAGCTTTATCCCGACTCCCCTGTCAGTCAGAGGAGGACACAGAGAGGTAAGATCTCAGCACCACCTAGTGGTCACTTCAGTTTATTAAAGATCAAAAAAAGGGGGGGGAATAAACTACACTTTACATTTCCTCAACACTTTCTCTGTTGGTTCTCAGTCACAATATATTTACAAGAGATCACGCCATCATCCGTGTCTTCACAGACACTGAACTGGAATGATGAAAAAAGATTGAAATTCATGCACTATAATGTAAGGTTCAATAAAAAACAAAAAACAAAACAAACAAACAAATATATATTTATATACATATATATCTCTTTATATTCCTGAAGGCTGCAGACTAATCTTTCACTCAGTGTGAGTCATGGATGTGGCATGTGACATATACTGAAGTATGAAATACAGATATGAGGCTTGGTTACTGATTGATGGCTTCAACAACACGAGTTTCCAAAAATAGCTGTGAAAATAGTAACTGTGCGGTAAGACCTTTGTTGACAAAAAACGTAACTTTCAACACAAAACAAAGTTTACCATCATAGCTGACATTCCTGTATGGCAGCTAACTAAATATACACGGTGCAATTCCTTATCACAAGTTGATTAAGGGAGCAGAGCTGAAATACCTAAAATACAAACAGTTGAAATCTAGAGGAAATTAGGTCATTCCTTTTCTCCCAGGGTCCTATGTTCCTCAGTTCTACATCTGTTCTTAAAGTTCTCAAGGTCCAATACGTCCAGGGTCCTATGTTCCCAAGGTCCTGTTTCCCAGTTCTACATATGCTCTCTCCCAGGTTCCCATGTTTTCAAGGTCCTAAGTACTACCTATCTATGTTCTCTCCCAGGGACCCATGTTTCCAAGGTCCCATGTCCCCAAGCTCTACATATGATATCTCCCAGAGTCCAATGTCCCCAGGGTCCAGTTCTGCATATGCTCTCTCCAAAGATCCCATGTTCCTAGGTTCTATGTTCCCAAGGCCCTATGCTCCCAAGGTCCACTGTCCTCAATGTCCCATGCTCCAAGGTCCCATATTTCCTTGCTCTATACACCACATAATGGGTTAAAGTTGGGGGTTAGCATAGAACACATGACTCTGGGAACATAGAAAATCTCCCCAAAAAAGAAAAGAAGAACAAAAACGATTATCTGACTCAAGTTTTTCTTTCTCCCCCTTGTGACCTCTCCCAATCTGCAGCACTGACAGTAATATAATTCTGTAATTTGGAAAGTCCCTGTTGTAAAACAGAAGTGTGAACCTACCATAAGTGCAGGGAAGAACCAGAAGAAGAGGTTGCTGTTGTATTTTTTGTTGACAGTGAGGTACCCCGCATAACTCTTGACATTGGCACCTGGCAGATCTCCTACCAAACTGAGTTTCCTGGCTGCAACAACAAGAAGAAAAGATGTCCGACTGGTGGCTCGTGTGATTATTATAAAACAATTACAACAGTGAACCTTGTTGGCTGCAGTGTTATGTAATGTGGGTGCGTTAATACCTTCATCGATGGCGCCCTTCTCCAAGTAAGGTGTGAGAAAGAGAGGAGAGCCGGGGTCGACTCCATTCAGGCCGCTGACACGGTGGGATTTTCGGCAGAAAAACGACGAGCAGCTCCGTGTGTGTGCAGAGTCCAGACAGGCCCACAGTAACAGGACGCCCAGGGTTTCCCTCCACAGCCTGACAACATTTACACAATTCATATCACAATACAATCCTGCTGAGGTCAGTCAGTGATGCGAGAACCTCAAACGCCGCACATCACTCACATTTCAAAACACTGTGACCACAAACGCAACACGTCCGACAACAGGCGGAACAAGTGAAAATAAAACACAGTTTAACTCGTTTAAAACTCACTTCATGTTGTTGTAGTTTCTGCCCCGACAGGAGAAATTCCAGTCTTTATCCGGAGAGAGGAGTTGAAGTTGATCAGCTGTGGACTGACTGAAAAGTGTGAGCCTGTAAGTCTGTGTCACATGATCAACTCTGTGCAGGTCATATGAGATTTCAGATCACGTGGTCGTTGTTGTGTCACCAGGGTTTTCCAGCCCACGACGCGGTCTTGCAGGAAACTCAAGGCTTCCTCCAGTAATTTGTCTGAAACAGAAGATGAAAATTTGCTAAAACAGCCGTAAATCAAAGTAGGCTTGACTGCCTTGGTGAGTGAACTGTTTTTGAGCTCTGTTAATTTAAATTAACAGTCAGGTGTCTTTAGCTAGGTGTTGTTAGCAAAATTTATAAGTGAAAGACAATTTAATGGGATACAAAGTTTAGACATACAGAATAAATTATTGTATTTCATCATGTATTTCTGTTATATATGCCGCCTATGATTAAGGAGACCAATTTACAGGAATATATTGTTATTTTTTAATTTTAGCTATTTTTAAAGGATATTTTAGCCTCCACTGTGCTGCAATGTTACTGTATTTAAACACTTTCAGTGCTGCATTGGAGGACACTTTTGCCACACAATTCAAATGACACAGCTGAAAAATGAGAGGTGAAAGTAAGTTTACTGATGACAACAAATAAATATATTAATAAATAATTGACATGAGAAACTATGTTTTGATAAAATATTTTAAATGAGCAACTGGTGAATGGTGGCGTATCCTATCTGCCCAGCACCAGGCAGCAAATAGACACTAACAGCCAGCTGAGGAGGCCAGGAAAAAAAAAGCCCAAAATGTATTTTTCTGGACTTGGTAGGGAGCAAACCAGCATGAAGGAATCACTGAATAATGGATTTGGATTCATCAGGTGGTCAGACACACAACTCAACTGTGTAAGTTGATGATAAAAAAAAAAAAGCTCTTAGTGTCCATTAGCACCAAACTCAAATAGTGTTTTTAATAGAAATGCTGGTGTTATCAAATGGTGGTTTTAGTAAAAATGCTGGTATTAAAGCTGGTTTTTTTTTGGTCAACTAGGGGCAGAGGAACTAACTTAACTTATGTCCTACAGTGCATAGCACAATGGAAATTAAGAAGATCTTCATAGCTAGGAAGAAAATCATGAATGATGATGGAACTGCTCAGGTGAACAGGTGAGGAGGAAACTGCAGCACTTGGCAGCAATTTTGAAAATGAAGCTGAAGGTAAAGCTTGAAGATAGGAATGTTTTGAGGCACATCAGCTATTTTCTTTTATGTAACCTATATTTTCTTACACATTAGTTGCACACATAAAGATCTGAATGCGCCCACACAATCTGTTGGCCGTTGCACATCTGCACTTGTGGGCTAAGTGTGTTTCTCAGCAGTGGTAATGACAGAGAAGGGAGCGCTGCTCTTTCACTCACCTCCCCAGAGTTATCCTGCCACTTAAAGGATCATACTGGCAAGCTGTTGGTCAGTAGCAAAAGATGATTGTGCAGCTGACCAAATACCTCTATCGATATTTATAGATATAACAACAATATTTTTGGTATGACAGTTGGTGCTTTTACAAGATATTAAATGTACAATATCTTAGTTCTGCTGCATAGGGGTCTCTCACAACAAAACAATAACAAAACATGCCATTTGATGATATGAAGTAGTGTGGGATCATGGGAGTTTTTGTCTTCATTGGTGAAAAAAACACCAGTGCTGATTAAAAACCATCTGATATGACTCCGGCAGATATCATGTTCACAGATGAGGTAATCTAAACAGGTAATCTGTTCATGTTACGTTTAGTAACATTCACTGACTTCTTTTCTCACCATCTGATGCATCCAATGTATACTATGCAGCTTGTAGGAAAGGTACCATTACCTTGACTAAATTAAATCTCTCTGGGTTTAAACATTGTTGGAAACATCTGAGATAATGTGCGTACACAACTCAACAAAATATAAAAGACAGGTCTTTTAATGCAGAAATGTTCCACATTATATTTTTAACACAACAGGATTTTTCTTGAATAATCATCTGTCGTGTGGATATAATGACCAAGTGGGTAAAGGCAAATACTAAGACAACACCAAGGTCATATCATGATATAATGATACGATAAGATGACATCAAATCTCATATCATATCCAGTTGGTGATTTGAGGGTGGATGTCACCCCCCTTGTTAGCAAAATGACCAAAATTCACCCCCCTTATTATCCTGCCACTTCTCCTCTCAGCCACCTAGAAGCAGAGTGCAGAGTTGAATATGATGGTCTAGTCTGCTTGACTCATTGAATGTTTATTTGACTTTTTTGTTGCACCTTTTTCTCTCATCCCCATCCTGTCAGTTTCATATACTGTTGTTTAAACTTTATAGCTACAGGGGGACAACCAAAAGACTTGCTCATGAACAAAACAGGTTACTTAAAATAACTGGTCTTCTCACCACTAGGGACCATTGCCAAATCATCTATTGACAGTATTAATATATCAATATTTTGCCCAGCACTAGACGACAGCAGCCAACCCAAGCAGTTCCTCAGTAGATACAGTAAAAGAAGCACAAAGACATGAATGTGAAGCTGAGGAAATCCCTGGGCTTCAGATCCTTCCTACAAAATGCGCAGGTAATGTCGTACAGACACTACATTCATCACTTTCTCTGTGTACGAGCAGCCCCACAAGGTGGCGCAACAACCACTGACATTCACTCTCTCTTTCAACATAACATGACATAACATGACATCTGATGAAAATATGCAAAAGCTGGAATAATGTGGTTTAGCCAGTTGGGCCTTTGCATGAATCTCAGATAACCGTGGCTTTTTAACGCCTGTTTTACATCCTGCAGACTGAACTAAAGTCGGCTGTTTGGAGGTTTTTCTTTTGCTTACAACTAGCAGTCCAAACTTTCACTTTAAGAAGGCGCGTCTACGCTGCAGTGTAGTGTGTTTATTACAATCCTTAAAGTGGCACATGGAAACCATAGCTGATTCCTACATGGCACATATCGAGACCTGCAGATCCTCTCTGTCCAGAGTGCTCTGGAGAAACTGATCCACGGAGTGTATTCCTGTAGACAGTCTGACTATTTTTACATCCGTGTCGGCGGCAGCACCTTCAGTGTATGCGGCAGCGTGAGGAGCTCCTCACCACCGAGGCGCACAGCACGGCGAGCCGAGCCGAGCCGAAGGAAGGATCGGCGGACTCAAGACACACCAGGCTGCTGGTGGGCTCTGAGGGAAATCAAGACGAGGCATGAAATAGTGACCAGGTAGAGCCGACAGTCAAGAGGTGAAGCACATCGGGACGTGAGGGAAATGGAAGCACCGCCGGGGACGAGCTGCTGCGAGCGCACCTTGTTGGCTAAACGGGAGTAACCGAGCCGTGAAACGGACGGGCTGGGATGGCAGCATCCAGTAACTCAAGCCTCTCAGGTTCATCTGTGTCCTCTGGTAAGTAAGAGTTCACATGACATACAATGAAATAATAATAAATAAATAATTATAATAATAACCATAAAAATAATAAAGAATAAGACGCTCCTTTGCAGGGAATTTTGCTTGTCTTTGTGCTTTTAAATACATGCCTTTATTTGGCTTCAGTTAGAACAGCGATCAATCGATTAGCTGTCATCAATTAAATTAATCGCCATCTATTTTAATCATTAGTTAATTGGTTTGCGCATTTTTTCTTTGTTAAGTAAAATATTTTCTGGTGTGTTTACTTCTCTATGACAGCAAACTGAATATTTTTGGGTTGTCGACTAAACACGACATCTGATGATATCATATTGGGCTTTGGGAAACACTGATCAACATTTTTCTCAATTTTCTGATATTTTATAGATCAAACAACTAGAGCTGGTTATTGGCAAGAATGTGGAGGATATGTATCACGATACAAGGGTTACGGTTTAATATATTGCGATGTATTGCCATTCTATAAGCAAGGTGGTATATTGCTATTTTTACATCTAATTTTAGGAAAACTGTCAGTATGAAGAACACACCACCATATGCATAAAATCTGAGTTAAAAAAATCTACTGGCACGAATCTTTGCATGTATCAATACAGTATCTGAAAACATATATGATGCTCAAGTGCATTGATAGTGTATGTTGATTCTTACACTCCTAAAAACAACTAACTGATTAATCGGAAAAGTGAAAATTATAGGCAGATTAATTGGTTATGAAAATAGCAGTTGATTGCAGCCTTAGCTTCAGTCAGAATTTTTTCATTATCTTGTCTAAAGTCATCCCTAACATGTGCTCGCCATCAGCAAACATCTTCATATATCTTCATCTGCGTCTCACATGTGCCTGTTAAACATAAAACAAACATATTTTTTCTGTGGCTTCCAGTGACTGATGTGATTTAGGATTAATGCTAAGTGAAAAGCATCACCATGTGTTGCGTCTGGATGCAGTGGTGGAAACATTACAGGGAAAAAGGGCACCTTTCGCGTGCAGAGGGATTATAAGGTTGTGTGAGATGCAGTCACTCTGACATTGGGTTTGGATGTTATCATTAGATTGCCAATCATCTCCATAATTCCCTGACTGACTTTCCACTTGGCTTGCTTCAAGGATTATCTTTGGCTTGTGTAGTCTACCATTTTCCCAGACGCAGCCAGCACCAGGCTGGGACTTTCACTGACATTGTAAAATAAAAAAAAAATCCTAATATGTTATGCCTCAGTGACATAATACAGTTCATGTGCACAAAACTCCAATCAGATCTCCTTTGCATATGATGAGGTATAGTTCAGTGAGTAGCACCTATTATATGTGTAAAAGTTTCAATTTCAGGGTTCAATTTTCACAGAGTGAGAACAGAAAGTGGGTTAGCAGCTGTTCAAACAGTCCCTGCATGATATAGCAGCTCCATGCTTGTCTCAGTGTATATCCCATTATGTGTTGATAAAGCGCGCTGCTTGTGTTTGCCAGGGTATAAAGTACAAACTCCACTATCACAGAGCTGTTTGATGTGGAAGCCCCACCAACAACCAGAGGCGTGTGTGACAAGGGGAGGGAGAGGCTGTTTATAATACCAGACTCAGTACTTTGGTTTATAGTTGCTGTTTCCACCTATATTTTAGACATCAATTGAACATTGTATAGCAAAGCTATAAGTGGGACTGGGCATTGTGAACCAATTTCAAATAAAAAACAGTTCCAAAATTGACCCTTTTAAGTCCCGTCACCTTTTGTTCTGTGCTCCAATCCACAGTCGAGCAATCTTGGTACCTCAGCCACCTTTCTCCTATCCTGTTTCCTTCACAAAGATAAGCTATGTGCTAGGCTCAGCTATGTTGAAAAGTAAACCAAATTTTGAAGATGGTTAAAAGATGTTGCTGGTGGACCTGTAAAACAGACATATAATCATATATTAAGTTAGCTGATGTTAGCAAAACACTAGCCAACTAGCTAGCTTATCAACATCAATCATTAGGTTGCTAGTTAGCTTGTGTTAGCAAAACACAAGCTATGTGTGACTTGAGTTGACTGAGGTACCAAGTTTGCTCAGCTGTTACTGGAGCACAGAGCATTATGGGTGTGACTTGAATGGTCAATTACAAATTCAAAGGAATCATTAAGAAATTCTAATTTCCGCTTATAGATTCCTACACAAATGTCGCTCATACTTTTTTCAAATTAAACCATGTACTGTAAACACCCATATCGTCTAGCATTATCGACAGCTCAAGTCATGTCCCTTCCAGTGGACAACCATGGGACCAAACTCCTGAAATTTTTATTTGATCCAGTTTGAATTGTGCTACGAATCCACAATATTTGTCAATTTAAAGAATAATTTTACATGTCAAGGAAGTTGCAGTTTGTCATAAGACTGTTTAAATGTTAGTCTGTAAAGATACGTAAATAGAAAGACTACACACCCGCCAGAGGCGTTCATGACATCATGACTTTCTCCTACCAGAATCTTACATTAGCTGCTGAAGCTATGCTGCCTGTGTGTTTTTGTACCTGAAGGGGTGTGACAGTGCCTCCCTTTCCTGTGTGTGGCGCTTGATGATGAGACACAAATAATATTTTGATCCTGTTTGAATCATGCCACAAATTATACATATGATGTCTGTGAATTTAAAAGATGGTGTTACCAGTCAAGAAAGTCACAATTTGTGGTGGGTTTGTCATAGTTTAGCTTTGTGTGAACCAGTCTCTTGTCTTGCATCGCTTGACACAACATACGTCACCAACAACCAACGTCACTGTCCATTGTAACTTTATCTTAACTGTTATGTTTTTTCCAGTGAATCGTGGTCCTTTTATCAGTCGTGAAGAGAAAGAACAAGTGTTACCAGCTGGCTCAAGGCTGGCAACAAAAGGGAGGCCACACACAGATATAACTTATGAAGGTTGTTTTTATTTAACTAAAAAACAAATGAACAAAGTAACCAACTTATGGGATGTGTCTATAAGAAAGTTATCAGTCATGTTAGTAGTGTATGGATGGGTGTAAAAATGGTGTATAGTGTGTTGTAGGGTGCAACAAACCAAACAAAGGTAGCAGGCTGACGAGGATGCAGCAGGCCCGGCTGAGAGAGAGAGCAATGTGACCAAATGGGAGGTCCTTTATAACCTTGCCTGGTCCAGCCCACAAGGGCAGGTGCCAGCAGGCACTCCCCCTCAGCCCCGCCTACCAGGCAACTCCCTGAAAGAGAGAGCATGGTGAGACACAGGCAGGAGAAACTGAACAGGGTCGTAACTGAACAGGGTCGTCACACCCCCTCCCTTAAAATGGGAGTCCTAACTAGGATCTCCAAAATTCAACCACAGCTACTGTGAAACTTACAATTCTCAACCAAAACTTAACCAGCGCAAACAACTGGGGACAATCAAAATTCTCTGGTATATTAATGTTAACATGCAAGTAACCATTCAATGTAAGTTAACCATATTAACTGTGAACCCCCTTATGACTTGTGTAAACTCATGAATACCCTTACTACTTGCAGGTAATCTCCATCCTCAACTGTTGAGGCCTCCCTCTCAGCAACCTTGGTACCTTAGGAAGCAGTTTAAGAGAGAAAAGAGCCCGAACAGACAGGAAGAGACACTACATGGAGGGAGCACACAAGTGAATTTAAACAGGCATAGCTCGAGACATGGCATCAGCCACTGTGTTCTCAGTTCCCTTTATATGACGAATGTCTAGGTGGTATGGCTGAAGGAACAGACACCAACGCATAAGGCGCTGATTTGGGTTTTGGAGGGAATGGAGAAAAGTTAGGGGATTATGGTCTGTATACACCACTAAGGGACTTACTCCACCTCCCACATAAACCTCAAAATGTTTCAATGCCCAGATGAGTGCCAATGCTTCTTTTTCAATGATGGAATAATTTAACTGATGCGTGTTGAACTTTTTAGAAAAGAAACTCACCGGGCAGTCGACACCGTTTTCATTTGTCTGCACAAGTACAGCCCCAGCTCCCACCTTACTAGCGTCCACATAGAGGGAGAAAGGCTGGTCCACCTGGGGAGCTGCTAGGACAGGGGCAGAACACAACAAAGACTTCACAGACTCGAAAGCTTCTTGACAGTGAGGAGACCACTCAAACTTAACCTTAGGACTAAGAAGAGATGTGAGCGGAGCAACTACTGTGGAGAAATTTTTGCAAAACCCCTGGTAGTAACCCACCATACCCAAGAACCGAGACAGTTCTTTTTTGGTTGTCGGCACAGGAAACTGGTCTACAGCTAACACCTTGGCCCTTACAGGCCGCACCTGCCCTTGGCCAACTACCTTACCCAGGTAGGTGACTGTCGCCTTGGCAAACTCACATTTCGCCAGATTGATGGTGAGAGATGCCCAGGCCAAACGGTCAAACAGAGCCCTGATGCGCTGAAGATGATCTTCCCAAGAATTACTGTAAATCACAACGTCATCCAAGTAAACAGCGCAGCCCACCAAACCAGACACAACCTTGTTCATGAGGCGCTGGAAGGTGGCAGGAGCGTTACGCAAACCAAAAGGCATCACAGTATAAGAATACAAACCACTGGGTGTGACAAATGCCGCAATCTCTCTAGCTCGAGGAGTCAAAGGCACCTGCCAGTAACCTTTAAGTAAATCAAACTTACTAACAAACTTTGCAGAACCAACCTGATCCACACAATCCTCCATACGTGGGAGTGGGAAAGAGTCGGGCTTGGTTACTTTATTCACTTTCCTCAGATCAGCACAAGGCCTAAAAGTACCATCTGACTTTTTAACTAGCAAGCATGGGGAAGACCAACTGGACGCACAAGGCTCAGCAATGTTGTTTTCTAACATGTAACTGACTTCTACCTCTAACTGCTCACGCTTGTCTGGAGACATACGGTAAAAACGCTGTCTGACTGGCAGGGCCTCTCCCACATCAATATCATGCTCAATAAGATGAGTACGAGAAGGAGTATCGCCGAACAGGCAGGGATAACCTTTGATCAGATGCACCAACTCTGTTCGCTTCGGCTCAGGCAAATGCTGCAACATTACCTCAAGGCTGGCAAGAGATTCTGAGTTTTTCAGACGACCTCTCAAAATTCCATCATCTGGCGTACACATCTCTCCCTCAACTTCTGTTGCCTGATCAAAAGGTGGGGCTGAATGAACGACAGATGCCGCTGCAGCAACAGAGGAAATCAGTGACCCAGGACCCGGTACAGCAGAGCGAGCAAAATAAGGTTTCAACAAGTTAACATGACACAA
Source organism: Lutjanus erythropterus (assembly GCF_056507025.1). Taxonomy (NCBI): domain Eukaryota; kingdom Metazoa; phylum Chordata; class Actinopteri; order Lutjaniformes; family Lutjanidae; genus Lutjanus; species Lutjanus erythropterus. The sequence goes on along the minus strand of NC_139325.1, from coordinate 21,276,341 downwards.
CTGCACAGACTTCCTCCTGTCAGGGGTTGAAATCAAATAATTCAGATCTGACACTTTTTGGGTCACAGTATAGGGACCGGAAAACTTGGCCTGAAAAGGGGAACCAACCAGAGGCAAAAGGGCCAGAACTTGATCACCGGGACTGTATTCATGACGCTCTGCCCGCCGATCATAGAGGCTTTTCATTTTCTCCTGAGCTGCTTGCAAATTGTCTCTTGCCAATTTATTTGCTCGATACAGTCGCTGTCTGAAACCGTTTACATAGTCTATTAAATTTTGCGGGGCCTCTTTCGCTTGCCAGTCACTGTACAGGGATGCTAAAGGGCCTCGAACCTTATGACCGAAAACCAGGTCATTGGGGCTGAAACCCAGACTCTCTTGGGACACCTCCCTGGCAGCTAACATCAGCCAGGGTAAACCCTCCTCCCAATCTCTGTCTAACTCAGTACAGTATGCTCGGAGAAGAGACTTCAAAGTTTGATGGAACCTCTCAAGAGCTCCCTGGCTCTGTGCGTGGTAGGCACTGGACTGTGAATGTTTAATATTTAGCTGTTTTAACACTTCTGCAAACAACTTTGATGAGAAATTAGACCCCTGGTCAGACTGGACAACCTTTGGGATCCCGAAAATAGACAAGAACTGTGTCAGAGCTTTCACAACTGACCTGGTGGTGATGTTCTTAAGGGGATAGGCCGCAGGGTAGCGTGTAGCCTGACACATGACAGTTAGCAAAAAGTTACTACCAGCCTTGGAACGTGGCAAAGGGCCAACACAGTCAACAATCAGATGCTCAAAGGGGTGTTCAGCAACTGGAATGGGATACAAAGGGGCAGGTTTAACCGCCTGATTTGGTTTTCCAGTCAACTGACATGTGTGGCAAGTTTTGATAAAGGCTGAAATGTCCCTTTTCAAACGTGGCCAGTAAAAATGCCGCGTAACTCGATCATAGGTTTTTCTCACTCCTAAATGACCAGCTACACCACCATGAGCCGTCTGAAGGACAGTCAAACGTAATGATGAGGGCAAAACAACTTGCACCATCTCATTCCCTAAGGAACAGTCCCCCTGGGAAACCCATTTTCTCACCAGCAAACCGTCTTGGAGAAAGTAACCACAACCTGCACTCTCTCCCTCATTGACTGGTAGAATCCGGCTGTACAGTGGCTGTAGCGAAGGATCATCTTTTTGCTCTTTCACAAGGCCACTGAGAGACATGGGCAAGGGAAAAACAGGCACAGGAAACACCAGGTTTTTTTCCTTAACTGACTTAACTGGACATAAATTTCTATCAGCTTGACTCATAGCACGAGTCACTGCACAGGTAGGTAGTAGCACAGGAGGATTTTTGGGAGACCCAAAGTCTTCTACCTGAGACGTTGGGGTGTCCACCACTACCGGTGCAACAGGCCACACTCGATCGCCAGCCAGGTCATTCCCTAAAATGACCTGTATCCCTCCCATAGGTAAAGAGGGACGCACTCCCATGGTCACATTACCTTGCACCAGATCAGAAGACAGAGTCAGTTTATGCTGAGGAGCTGAAAAGACAGCCAAACCCATTCCCTGGACAACCACACTGGACCCAGTATCAGTCTCTGGAGAGAAAGGCAACACAGTCCACAATAAATGAGTCTAGTGCCCCTGAGTCTCTTAGTATCCTAACAGGTACTTTCCTATCACTTCCAACCAGTGAAACATAACCATCTGACACAAATGCAGCATAACCAGGATCAATCTCATTAGCTGAATGATTTACTTGTTCTTGCTCCACCACAGAAACCTCGAACGCCAACTCTAAAGAAGAGGGATTTGTGTGCGCCTGCACAGCAGCAACGGCACGTCCTCTTTCCTCTGCACGCAGAGATGCTGCAGCCCCAGAGGATTTTGCAGGAATATAACCAGGCTTTGCTTTTTTCTTTAACACCGGACACTCATTTCACCAGTGCCCCTTACCAAAACAGTAGTTACAGACACGGTTGGGGTCCAGTTTCCCACGGAAACTACAATCTGTTCTACCCAAAAACTTATCTGTTCCTTCTGTCAGTGACTTGCTGGGGAAAGCCCCCACATTGCTATCCCTACAGCCAGAGTTGCCACGACCACGGGTCTCACCAAAAAAACTTTTATGAGTCAAGACAAACTCATCGGCCAGTTTAGCAGCATCTGTCAACTCGCCTACTTTCTGTTCATTCAAGTAAGTAACAACACGGTCAGGCAGAGTATTTTTGAACTGCTCAAGCAAAATCAGTTCCTGCAAATCCTTCAAGGTTTCTACCTCAGAAGCAACACACCAGCAATTGAAATGAGTGGCTAGATTGCGAGCAAATTCAGTGTACGTCTGCTTCTCTTTCCTAGCTGATCTGAAACGTTGACGATAAGCTTCCGGTACCAGCTCAAATGCCTTAAGTACAGCAGCTTTAGACAACTGATAGCTACCACTATCTGTAACACTCAAGACTGATAAAGCCTCCTGGGCCTTACCTGTGAGCACACATTGAAGCAGCAGAGTACGCTCAGCATCAGACCAATTACGTGCATCAGCTAAACGCTCAAACAACACGAAGAAAATATCAGGGTCTTGTTCATTAAACTTTGGAACTAACCGCAAGTTGGCAGCAACATCAAAAGACGGAGTGGGAGGAGCATGTGAAAATGACTCATCCATCTTTGGCTCAGCCTGAAGCTTGCCTTCACTTATAAGATCCAACTTATAACGCTCCAACTGTAGCTTTTGTGTTGCCTGGGCATGGGCTAATTCAGTTTCCCGAAGTCGGGCCTCATGTCTCAACTTTTCTACCTCCAGAACATTCTTTTGTTCCTGCTGGAGTTGTAGCAAAAGGAGCGCTTTCTGTTGTTCAAATGTCAGGCCAGTCCCAAGCCCAGTCAAAACAGGAGCCAACACTTTACCTGACACACTGACCCTAGCAGAAGCTACATCAGACAAGCTAGACGCTTTTAACGAGGCACCTGCACCCTCCACTGAAGGAGACAAAATATTCAGCTCCACCAATTGGGCCTTTAACGTGGCCAGCAACTCCTCTTTATTCATCTTCTTAGAAACCTCAACGCTATAATACTCAGCTACTTGAACGAGCTGATCTTTTTTGTAAGAGTTGAGCAAATCTTCACATGGAGCTTGAACAAAATCTTCAACTGAAGCCATTTTGCAGTCCTGGGGGTGTTTTTTCCTCTTCCCTGCACTGAACCTATTTCAATCCTTCCACAGATAGACCAAAACCAGAAGCAAAGACAAAGTTCTCCACCACTGCACAACAGGACTAAGAGCTGCTTTGAATATGGAACCCCATCCCTCTGGCTAACTGCCTAACCAATACTAGCTGACTCACTCAACCCTAGACTTCATGCAAGTTTTTGGCAGGATGAATTAAGCACAACGCCCAGCGACCCGGTTAACCTCCAGCATGCTGAAAATCACCTGGACAGTCCTGGAAGTGCCCCCGAGCAATGCTCTAACCACTTGTTGCACAAAAATAATAAACTAAAACAAAAAACATCAATGGAGACAGCCAGGGCCCCACATTGCTTATGCCTATCAGGAATAAGGGTTCCAAATAACTTACCAGCCCTCAAATCCTACTGAGAGAACAAGAAAACATGCTCTAAAACTTATGGAGCAATATGCTTACAAGAAAACAAACCGTCAAGCAGCAAAGTCCCTAGAAATACCAGAGCAACCCAAAATCTGTGTGAAACACTCCCTCAACAAACTTTACATTTACCAGATTCCCAGCACTAAAGGTGATCCCGGACGAGCCCCCATTTGTTACCAGCTGGCTCAACGCTGGCAACAAAAGGGAGGCCACACACAGATATAACTTATGAAGGTTGTTTTTATTTAACTAAAAAACAAATGAACAAAGTAACCAACTTATGGGATGTGTCTATAAGAAAGTTATCAGTCATGTTAGTAGTGTATGGATGGGTGTAAAAATGGTGTATAGTGTGTTGTAGGGTGCAACAAACCAAACAAAGGTAGCAGGCTGACGAGGATGCAGCAGGCCCGGCTGAGAGAGAGAGCAATGTGACCAAATGGGAGGTCCTTTATAACCTTGCCTGGTCCAGCCCACAAGGGCAGGTGCCAGCAGGCACTCCCCCTCAGCCCCGCCTACCAGGCAACTCCCTGAAAGAGAGAGCATGGTGAGACACAGGCAGGAGAAACTGAACAGGGTCGTCACACAAGTAAGAGCCATTGCTCCTTGGATTGGATCCCAGTATGAATACACACAGGCGTCGTAGCTTCAGCGGCTAACATAATCTTTTGACGGAAGAAAGTCATTGTCTTTACTACTTTGACTTCTGGTCTGGGTGTGCAGTCTTTTTAATTACGCATCTTCACAGTCTTGTACCTCAAAGTTGGTACCTCATTGACTGCCGTTCCATTTTTGACCTAAGCAACATCTCATGGAACAAACCGGAAAGGGAGAGACTTTGCCTTTCTATTCTCAGTTTAGCTGTTTAGTCATGCTAGTCAAGTGGCTTGACTAGCATGTGAATAGCACAAATTGTGTGATTGTTTTTTAAGAATCACTTCAACTTAGCAAATGCTATGCTACAGAATGCTTTAGAGCAGTGTTTCCCAACCCTGGTGCTCAGGGACCCCTGCCCTGCATGTTTTAGGTGTTTCCCTGCTCCAACACACCTGATTCAAATGATCATGTTGTTATCAGGCTTCTGCAGAGGCTTGATGATGAGCTGATCATTTGAATCAGGTGTGTTGGAGCAGGGAAACGTCTAAAACATGCAGGGCAGAGGTCCCTGAGCACCAGGGTTGGGAAACACTGCTTTAGAGGGACTGAATACTCTTCTTTTGTTAGAGTAAAGTAGCCCCAGTAAGCCCAGAATATCCAAGAAACCAGAAAAGAGACCATCATTGTTTACGATTATCTAGCTAACATTAGCTTAGCTCAGTTTTTCTGTTTTGGACATATATCTGTGGTAATTTCACACAACTCTGGTGTGAAGAATGTGTGAGGACACGAGAGATGTCAAGAACAAAAATCGGTGAGCAGAATTAGAATAGTTAAAATACAAATGATACCCAACCCCACCCATATTTTATACATCAATTGAACATTGCATGGCAAAGCTATGTGTTTATTACAGGGTGAGGACATTGTACAGTGTTCACAGTGTTTGTTTTACTTTCTTACTTTCTCTGCGTCCCGAGCACGCCACACAGCAGAGTCACATTTCCCAAGGTAATGCCCAGTGGGAGGGACAGACAGTTGTTTCCAAGCTGATATAGCCTGGGGCAACCACATGCTTCACAAAGCATTATCTCATGTGTGCGTTTCAGAAAGCAACGGGTTTACTGTTTGACCGCTGCTGCTTTAAGAGGAAAGTCTTTTCTTTCTGTGGCATTGGAGGGTTGTCATTACTGTTGGGCTCTCAATATAATTATCAGAGGTTACAAGCTGCGCTGCTGCCAGGGATAGAGTGGTTGTCACAAGGGTATTATTATTTTCATGCGGAGCTCTTTGGCAGTCAGACACAACATTTGAATAATCTTGTCTATGAGGCATATGACTCAAAAATGAATCTCAGCTCAATTTCTGCTCCATATTAGGTTGTCTGCTCTGGCTGCAAACAAAGTGCTCTTGGTGTAGTTATTTCATCTGCGTCCAGTGATAAATCTATCTAGGAATCTTGTTTGGAGGCTGTTGTTTCGGGAACGAGTGTGCAAGTAAATCAGTCAAAGTGTCACTTATGGCAGCTTTTTGTGCAGAGTCTTGATCTATGATAGGATAATTATATTATGGGAGCAAACATCGAATCACTTATGCACTTTCTGCTTTTATTATTGAAATAAAGGAACAGTGGTATGTAGACATGGGACTGGTCCACCAATATCAGCATGACACAAGTCATTCATCGGATGTCAGACTCACGCCATCGATATGTGTTTAGATCTTAATTCCACAACCCACATGGGTATTTGGAAATACTATGCTAAGTAGTGTGATTTCACAGATAAATAGTGCTTTTCACATCTGATCTGCATAAGCATTTAATACACTGCGAACTGGTTGCAGGTTCAAGCTTGAAAATACAGCTTAAATGAAGAAATATACCAGAAACCTTACTCAAGGCGCAATAAACCAGCAAACAAATGACAATTACCAACATAAGCTACCATGTTCTGAACAAACATATCACAAATGCCACCAGATTGTTCAGTTCGGTTTCAGTCTCATGTGATTTTACACATAATACCAAAGGTAATAATAATAATCATCACTAGAAAAAAGAGTGCTGCTATTGCTATAGTATCAATATTGTCAGATATCCAAATTTGGGTATCGGAAACAGATCATAACTTTCAAAAAAGGTATTGCTGCATCTCTAATGGTATGTACACAAACCTCCTTGAAATATGTGGATTGCATTATATACACAAAGTCCATAACTGCAGACCTAATGCACAGGTGAAAAATAGTAGCCAAAATTTTTAGGCCAGTCATAATAAGATAACAGACAAACTGAAAGGATTGCAACATGATTGCAGCATGTGTGTTGCAATCTCCTCCTTTCCCTGGAAAGATATTTTCTGGCTATTCGTCTAGATCAGGGAGATTCCTACACATTCTTGGCACGGGCGGGCATGGAAGCATGTACTGTACCAGCAGCACACCATTCGGGAGAGACGGCTCCAGGAAATAAAGCTTTGAAAATAAATTGAGGGATAGAGCATGAAAGTATGCCTTCAGCTCCAGGCCTAAAATGACAAAATTGGTCAGGGAGGCAGAATTACAGCCATGTATTACAGAGAGGCTGTCTGCTCAACACGATCCTGCACATGTTTCTGCTGAATGAACAGTGCAGTTCACCTCAAAATCTTTCCACCACATCTATTTCTTGTCCTTACTAGTGTAATTCATGTAGGACTGGATTTGTGTCATTGACTTACTGAAATTAGCTAAATGTTTTACAGCATCAGCGAAAGGGGGGGCTCCAGTTCTACTTGTACATGTCCCAGTAGTCATTCCTGTATTAATTACAACAATCCTGACTCTCCCAGTGGCAGACACAAAGCAATGTCAGAACAGATTAATAAAAAAAAGTCACATTACCCTCATCTAAACTCACCAGCAAAACATGCAGTTTGACTGAGGGTGACTGACCCAGTAGCACACAAACACACTCTGAAGAGGCACCCACATACCTGTCACATATTATCTGGTCAGCACTAACGCCATGTTGAAATGCTTGTTTTGGACCAGTGTAATACACAGATGGTCTCCCTGCTGCAGTTCTGCTGCATCCCACTGACACGACTGTGTGTGTGTGTGTGTGTGTGTGTGTGTGTGTGTGTGTGTGTCTTTGTGTGTGTGTCTGTGCATGTATCTGTGGCGTTGCATTCAGAGCTCTACTCCAGAATGTGTTATGTCTGTATGTCTGTGTCATTTATGTATGTGAATAATATGAGCTATAAATTAAATTGAAGAAAAAGATCAATCATTCAGCAAGGGGTAATGAAGTTATTATTTGAAATTCTTTTTTTATGTCTACTTTATCAAATGACCAAATCAATTCAAGTTTACTTCCATAGCCAAGCTTAATCATATTTGCAGACCTAGGGTCTTTAGAGAATAATGTTTTGAAACAATAAATCAGTCAAAATAATTTATTTATAGAGCAAATTTATATACAACAAACGTTGATCAAAGTGCTTTACAGAGAGATTAAATTATAGGATTGTTAAACTGATGAATACAATGAAATGAAAACACAGGACTGATCAAATACAAGCATAGACATAAATAGGAAATGGAGTGTGTTCAGGTGTGTCAGTTAAGCGGCTGAAGAAAACAGATGGTCTTTAGACTGGTTTTGATTTCTAGCCTTGGAACCAGACAAATCTGCCGATGTAACCTGCTTCCACTGCCTGTCCAGGTAGTGCTTTAAAAACAAATACTAGACTCTTAAAATTAATTTCATACATGCCAGTGAAGAGAGGCCATTAAATTAGTATGATTCCCTTATCCACCTTCCAAAGTGAGGCAAAGTCCAATTTTTGATCATTGATTGAAACTAACAGCAGCAGAAGGACGTTTTGCACTTTTTTTCTGAATGGCTTGGTCAGTTCTTGCAGAGCCGAGAAAAATATGCTTCACTAACACAGTAAAAATGCTGCGGTGAAATATGTGACGCATCAATACCGACTTAGTCATTGTCATCATTGTTTCGTCACAACAACACTGATTCTTGGGATCAGGGTCACTAGAGGAGACTGGGATCACAAAGGATGTCATTATTGCCTGGTACTCACAGTCTGAGATAATAAAAAAAAAAAGATTGGAGTTGTACCATCGATATAAACAAAGACCCCAAATTCGTTCACCTTCTGCCACTCAGACAGATGAGCGGATGGACATAAACCCTGGGAACATGGGATATAAAACTGAAACAGGACATGTGGCACCTCCCTGCTCTTATGCTTTTCCATTTGGTGACTCATTTCCACTTGAGTAGCCCTTAAGACTGACGAGGTGATGGTGAAAACAATCAGGTTTTAAGATGTCTGTGTTTTGATTTAGACCTCTTCTTTTCAGCTGCAAGGATAAATGTGTTGCACACATCTTGCAGTTAGACAGCACAGATGATATGTGAGGACTGTGCAACTTGCTTTAAGGCTGTATTTTACGTATTTGCAGATGCACCTTGAAGTCACATCCAGTATTAATTAGTAAGCAGTATAGGGAGCAGGCGATAGATGTTTTATCACTGAGGACTCCAGCATGGAATGGATCTTGTTTTGATCCAACATATGAGTATCAAATGCTCATACAGTAATTAAATATCTGTCTGTAGTATTAATGGAGGATTTCACCACTAATTATGTCCAATCTATCCTGGTGTTTCAGTCTTATAAAATAGAATAATCACCTCTTCCTTTTGTAATATCTAGGTGAAAAATCCCTCGTCTCAAACTCAAAAATCTTGTCCCATGTTACATCAATGTGCCAAATATTTCAGGTTTTGAAGTGCAAACCCTGAGGACGAGCCTACATGCCTGTAAAGAAAGCGAGCACTTCTTCAGGCCTGACAAATGTGCAGACATAACAGACTCTGCATACATTATTATAATATACATCAACCAATCGATGTCTGTCTGTTGTTGGCAAAAGGCAAGTGAAACATGATCAGCTCTTTATCTTTGTACTTACTGTTTAACTATCCATATGCAGCAAATAAACCCCATAAAAATGACATGTTATTACATCACCAGCCATGTAATATTAGGAAAGTAGTCAAGAACATTCTCTGCAGGAATTTGTTGTTGTTTCTTTTGCAGTAAAGCTACAGCTGAATAGCTTTTTAAGTCAAAATAAAACTATTAGATTTGTTGTGTCACCTTAAATTGTCTAGTGGGGAGTTTTATTTAGACTTGACGTCATTCTGCACCGAGAACTTTATATCTTCTCTGTTGACATCTGCCTTTTTTCACTAAAAACTCTGTGTGTTTGACATCAGTGATGCTTGGTGCTGAGACGCAGTCAAGGTTGATTGACAGTGCTACCCAGATGTCAAGCTTTTTATGTGAACATGTTCACTATATTATTATGACTATCTTGTTGCTCCTTTTTGCATTCAACCAGATGCAAATTTTAAAATGCAGCTTTGTAATTTTAGTTTAATTTAATTGACACTTTATCCTGTTCTATTCTGAATTAAATTATCTGTATATATGTTCTAATTTGATTTTGTTGTGCAACCCTGTATTGGATGATGAGAAATGAATGACCTTGATAATATTAGGGACATTGAACACTATTATGCACAGATCATGAAATGCTCCAAACTTGTTGAGCTGTTGTCAACCAAGTTCTGATTTAACCTCAAAACAAGTTATTGTTTTATGTGCTTTTATATGGCTTCATTTATTTCACATGCACAGACTTTAGAGCACAACGTTTATCTGGGGATAAAAGTCTTAGGCGAGCTTGATCTTCATTCATCACATATTCTCTTTGTCACCAGAGCAAACAGCCCCCAGTAATTATTTTATTGAATGCCTCTGACTGGTGAGTAATGGAGGGCATCACAATTAATAGCTGTTTCTTCGGGGTAAGAACCCTCTGGCTGCTCCAGAATTTTAAATTCTCCCTGATCATCAGACACTGCGCAGAACTCTGAGCTACTTATAAAATCTTTTTGATGTTCGTTTTTTCTGTGGGTGTCTATGTGTGTGTATGTGTTTGCATGAGTGTGGGTATGTACAGTGTAGCCTGATGTATTTGCACACACACACGCACGCGTGTGTGTATGTTTATGCGAGGGTGTGCCAGTTTTTGCATCAGAATCGACCCTTAAGAGTTCCCTTTTCTCAGCTGAAGTGGCTGCAGAATTCCAGACTGAAATGCCATTCGTCATTAAAAAGAATCAGATTGAAAGGAGAATACTTGGCAGCTGACCAGATGAAATCACATTCTTTAAACAAGCCGCAGTGGAATAAATCTTTCAGACTGTTGCCAGTGCAATACACAGTGACAAAGCTCCAGCGTTAGGACAATACATTTTCCAAGGCAGCTTGGCCACACACCAGCAAACGGAGCCTGAAGCAAATTTATTTGTATTTGAAGGCAGACATTCTGTGGAGGGTTTTAGCAACAACGTTTACACTGAAACAGCCACTTCTCGGTCGAGCTGCTTTTTCATCATTTACATAATTATTCAGCATTTGCGCACATTTACCTATCTCATCTCTCCTGTGTAATTAATTCAGCCCTTTTAGAAGTAACTGTGCTATTATGTTGAGGAGCAATGATGAGCTTTTGGTACGTTTGATAACCAGCCTCCAGTCAAACTCTTGCAGCAGCGAGCAGAGAAAACTGCACGAATCGCCTACTCTTAATGTGCCGTCAGTTAAACAGATATATGTAGCACAAGAATATACAGAAGCTTTATGCACCAAGAGAACCCGTAATGCGATTTTAACAATGATGACATTTATGTGGGTAAGTTTCACAATTTCTCTGTCTGTGCCTCAGTGCCCACATCCAACAAGTGCTCACTGGTTTTCACACCCTCTCAGGTGTGTTTCATCTCTGGCCCGCGGGGTGTGGCGTTGATCTGCTGATGAGTGTAGAGGAATGTTTTAAATGAACAACATGTATCTTCTGGACCAACATGATTCATTATTAACACAGTCATTTGAGTCTTTCAGCAGTGTTTCTGGGAATTTAATGAGAGATATTACACTAAACATCTGAGAGGCAGGTGAATCATTTAATTCACTGTATGATTGTGTCATGACCCTGTTTACACCTGGCATTAACATGCATATTGAGTGATTTAATCTCAAGGGGATAGCTCTGAGTATGTTGGTTCACTCCTGGCATTAGAATGTGTCTTCACATGTCTCGAGTGATCACATCTCGCTCCCAAGCTCTATATGCCAATAAACATGTAGCTACATAATTTCTGTTTGCAAAGATAAAATGTGTTGTTTTTAACCAACAGCTCAACAGTAATAGACAACATGTTGTGCAACATGCAAAGAAGCATCTTAAACTGTATTTGTAAAATTTTACATGTTGTGAAATCAGTTGAAACATTGTGTTTAAATACCAGCTATTAAATGCTGGCAGGTAGACACCAAACTATGACGCTATGTTGCCACAAACTACTAGAATGTTTTTTGCAAGGAAAGAAATAACTTTATGTTTTGCATTTAATGCGGAATTTACAAGAAGACACACATTATTAAGAATTTGCTGTAACCTTATGTGCTTTTCAAAAGGAGTCTGGGAATATTGCATTTACTAGTTAAATGACACACTGTACACAAACAGCTGCTGCTTATCTTGTTACGTAGAGAGCCCAAACACGCATTACCATGTCCATTATATTTCCATTTGTGTCTTGGGTGCTTTCACACCTGTGCTTAGAGCTGTTCACTTGTGATTGGATCACCCAAGACATATAAAACACATACCTGGATACTAAAAATGCAGGGGTTTGCAGTGCAGTGACTTTTAGATATGCAAGAAAATGTTTATGTAAAAGGCTTGTTAAAAAATTGCCTGAATTCTATCAATAACAACAAATTATTACAGTAATTTTAATGTTATTAGAAGTATTATTACTTTATGTTGTACCATGTTGTAACAGATGAGTTAAGATATGTGTGGTCTAATAACTCATATTATCTTCAAATTAATATAATTCTACCTTAAATGCAGAAGCAGCATAGTTATTTGACTGTGATGGTTCAAACTTGACCTTGGAAATAGCAGTTTCACATACAAATTCTCAAATGAGGTCCAATTTATTTGATGTTTCCAAAGCTTCTGACCACGTCTTGTCCTTTCTCAGCATAAAGTTGCTGTGGTGTGAAATGTGGATCATTACTGTATTATGAGTAAAAATATGCTGCACCATTTGTGTCATAACAAAGGCCAGACATTATATTACATTAATAGCACTGTAGTACAGTAGCATATTTTGCCACATTTTTCACTCATTTAGTGACGCGTTTTATTACAAGTCATTACTTTACCCAGCAGGTACTACAGTAAATTACCAGTTGCTACAGGGCATTTACTTCATCACCTCTCTAACTCTTCTCAAGCTAATATAACAGCACACTCCATCATATATTCCAGAAAAGTGTTCACATAATCATAAATCTGCCACCACATTTCCCAGAGGAAAGCCCTCCGCTGTGGGTGATGGTGAGATCTAAATTGTATTTATGTACATTAATCGTGATTGGTGTGTTTGTACTCTTATCTCAGAATGGAGGTGTCGTGCTGGCGGGTAATATAGATCAGGTGTGTGGCGTCACAATGTTTAGCGAAACAAGCCGACATCCGTATCGATTGTCCTTGAAGTGGAGATACTGATTAGAAGTGTATTCACTGGTGCATCTCGAGAGGCAGCTGCACAGTGTGAAGCCATATGCATAATTATAACAGAGAGATAAACAGCAGTGACATAACCATGGTGAAGGGCTCACATTCAGTCCACTGGGAAAGAGACAGGAATGGAGATTTTAATGAGAGAAAACAGGACACAGTCTCTCAACACCACTGACAGAAACCTGCTTTATTTTTGTGTTTTACAGACCCTGAGGATTACCAACCGCCCATATGGAAGTCCTACTGTGAGTAATGATTTAATTTTATATGATGATTATCAGTTTTAACCCCGCATTGACCTTTAATGTGTTTCTTTAAATATCTGCACGTGTATTTCTCATTTATAAATAAAAAAGAGATGTTTTTCTATACTTGGAAGAACTGGGTTTTGCTGTACATGGCACAGTTAGACACACTGCAGGTTCCAAAAGGCAACACACACATGTACAAAAGCTGCACACTGAAGAAACACACTCGCCCACACAACACATTCATGCATGCACAAATGCAAAGCAGCGGATTCCTGATCTCTTAGTAAAATAGGTTACCATCACCGGGGAAAATAAGATTTTCTACCTGCAAAGAGGCTCAGCTGAAATGGGGTCCTCACTCAGAACACCCACCTCATTATACAATGTTTTTGCCATGTGGGAGGAAATGGGTTGAGTCCTGTGAATACAGAGCACAAATCTTTTCAGCTAGAAAACTGTCTATCCTTAAAATGATTGCAGTTTAACCAATTACAATTTATAACTTATATATTAGGGATGTAACATGTTTCAAAAAAGGTGGGACGGGGGCATCAGAAGACTGAGAAAGTTGTGGAATGCTGAAAAAAGTGAGTGAGTCTCTCGGCCAAGGCGTGACAGTTGGCAGCTTGGGCACCTCTCTTGCCGCTCAGTCCACAATGATGTAATGAACTGGTCGAGAACCGTCTCAGTATCGTGGGCGCGAGGCCATGGCGGGCATGCTGGCGTGAGCCAAGACAGTTTAGTGCAGGGGTGTCAAACTCATTTTGGTTCAGGTTTGGTTCAGTGGCCACATGCAATTTGATCTCAAGTGGGCCGGACCAGTAAAATTAAAGCATAATCTATCGATTACGCTAAGACATGTTCTTCACATGTTACAGCAGCATGGCTTTAAAGTACAGTTCAGGTACTTGACTGACCTGCCTGCAGTCCAGACGTGTCTCCCATTGGAAATGTATGGCGCATTATGAAGCACAAAATCTGACAATAGAGGCCACAGACTGTTCAGCCCCTGAAGTCATATATCAAACAAGAATGAGAAAGAATTTCACTTTCAAAACTTCAACAATTGAAAGTTCTTTGTAGTAGCTTTAATAATTAATAAGATACAAAATGCATGTTGTGTTCTCAGTTCAAGTTTTATTTAAACAATTCTAGTGACACATTAGTTATGTGAAACATTAATTTATGAGGCACAAACAAGTCAAACTCACAGAATATTAAAACAATAAGGCTCTCATTCACTGTCCTTATTCAACAAATGGCTCTGCCAAACAAGAACAATATCAAATGAGATGTAAATACTGCCATTTTTAGACAAAAAAGTCAAACCAATAAAATCTTAATAAATTCTTTCATTAAATTCATGATTAATGGTGATTAATCTAATAATGAATAATATAATCATTAACATGCTAATTTTAGATCTATTTCTCCTGTAATTAAATGTGTCCTCTACATATTTTTCAATTATGTCGTTTTTATGAACTCTCCCATCTTCTCCTGACTTCACTGGTTCTCTGCCGGGGTATTTTTAGAGCTCACTGTGTCACAGGAATGGATGATGTCCAGATCTTGCTGGTTGGCTTAAGTCAGCCTGACAAAACATGAAAATTCACAGTCAGGAGTCTTCCTTCGCCTGCCTGGAGAATCTGCTGCAGTGAAGACTTAGCTCAACTGCACACAGTGGTGTCCTTGCCATTGTGCTGGTTGTTAGAAATGAGGACACTACTGTTGTATTCCTCAGTCCTTATCCACGTCTCACAAGGTTATAGACTGCCAAAGCAAGTGCATCACAGTATGAAACAGTAAAGACTGTTATTCTGTTATTATTGCAGGTTTTTTTTATATAGAGTCTGGTTTGGAAATGTGGCAGTTTGTCAAATAAAAGAGAAACTCCAGCTCTAGACACATGAAGGATTAGAGATTGGATATGAAGAAAGGAATCACTCTCAGCTGCTGATTCTTCTGTTGTGGTAATATTTCTGTCCTGACAGACATCCCATTCTGCAGAAACTGCAGCAGAATTTTGGCTCCTCTCACTTTTTAATCACTAATTGTAATGTACTGATTCTGTGGGGCTGCTGAGGTGTTTGTGGTGATTACTCTGCTTGCCGCAAATCCCTCAATTCCATTTTCACTTTGCTTCACTGATTTTACTTCAAATTCTCTGAAATACTTTAAGTGCTAATACAGAGACGCTTAGATTTGCAGCATTTGTGTGTGTGGGTCAAGTAAGTGCACAGTAGGTTTTGGCTTTGGATTTTCCAGTCAAAAGGAATATTGTGTACACATTGAGTGCACATTAGGTAAATGCACAACAGGTCTTAATTTGCACAAATGGATAGCAGATATATGGGTCCTGTCATGTAAACCACTGACTGCTTAGCCTTATGAGCTAATGGCTCCCTCTGTACCTTGTTACCTTTGCAATGAGTCAGCTGTGGTCAGAAGCTGGACCTAAGGCTCTTAAGTGGAGATATTTTATATGTGCAGTGGAGTCCAGTGTATGACAGTCATACGTGTTTGTTTAGTTTCTTTCATTTTAAAGGCACAGTTCAACCCAAAATCAAAAATGCACATTTTCCTCTTACCTGTAGCTCTGTTTGACCACCTTGTTTCGATGTGAGTTGAAGTGTTTTAGAGATATTGGCCAAAGAGATGTATGCCTTCTCTCAAATGTAAGGGAACTAAATGTCACTCAACTCGTGGTGTTCAACGTGCCAAAAAAAACTTAACAGCAATGTCTCATTTTAGAAATCATGACCCAGTTATCAAGTAGGGCTGTAGTGAACCAAAGAAAATCAACTGAAATTCTGCCTGCTCTTCAACCAATCAATTGGTCGATAGGAAAAGCTGCAGGCTATTCCTAGAGCTATTAAATCACAGTGCACTGAGTGTACACTGCCTGGTGGTCTAAATGGCTAATGAATTCCTGCAGTTTGACCTTTTTTCACACATAGCTATATAGTTACTTTCAGGGCATGTCTATCAATTAAATTTAGCATTACATACAGCAGCAACACAAATGCACACACACTGGCAACAAGGGTCACATCAGCTTCTGTAAACAACAAAGCTCAGCACTAACTCAGCTTGTGCTCCATAAACTTCTGCAAAAAGCAACATGAAAAAATCAGAAGATAACACAGACCACAGACTGAGCTGTTTCATGCAGGAACTGTTTGGTTTCTATCAAACTTCACCCGCCAACAGTATCACCACGCAGAAGGGAGCGTGGATATCTTGAGAAACTGGGTTATAATTGCTGTTGAATTTTTTAACTGTAATGTTTTGGTGTTTTGAACACCACAAATCAAGTTCTATTTAGTCCTGTTATATTGGAAAGAGGGCAGACATCTCTATGGCTGATAGTTCCAAACCTCAAACTGCAACCCACACCAAAACTATCTAGGTAGATAAATATTGCTACAGGTAAGAAGAAAAATATGTGTTTTTGATTTTGGGGTACTGTCCCTTTAAGTGTGTATTGAGTTTCTATTTTGGTAACAGATCTACAATATGTATGTAATTACGACTTGCACTGAGCTGTGTACGCAGCTTCAAGGGGCAGAGGGCCTTAATTTACATCCATGTGTTTGTCCAACAGTGTACCAGCTACAGCAGGAAGCCCCGAGACCAAAGAGGATCACATGTCCTCAGGAGGTTGGTACATCTGTAAATCTTTACCTAATAGGCCACTGTACAGGGCTGAAATGATTAATTATATATTTTCATTAACCATTTAGTATGTAAAATATGATACATTAATAGCAAATGCCAGAATCAACAGAAAAGATTGTAATACTTCACATTTGAGAAGGTGGAAACAGCATGTTTGGGATTTTAATTGACTATTACCTAAACAATTTATTGATTAGTCAGTCATAGATTAAGAATAAAGGAAGATGCAAGAAAAGTGAACCTTAAGATTATTTTTCTTTCTTTCTTTCTTTCTTTCTGTGTTTCAACCACCTGTCGGCCCCATTTATTACTTTTTAAAGACAAGACTTTTCCCCTCCTTGATTCAAAAACCACTCTAGCAGACTGCAGCCACACTACATCTTGCAAACTCAGTTTTCAATCTGGAAAACGTTCACTGAGTAATGATTGAGCCTGGCAGCTGGAGGCTAGACCAATCAGTAATCTATGGAGAGTGACTTGCTACTGCTTCTTGAGACTCCCACACCTCATGAGTTTAGAACCGTTTTAAACTCTGTGGTAGGAAAATAAAGCATTACGCTCAAACTGCATGTTTTAGTCTTTGGCTTAGTTTAATTTAGAGATGTATTCTTTTAATAGTTTAGGATCCTTTGGCATTTCTTTGACTTTCATAATGTTTTTTTCTGTCTTTTTCAAACAAAGACCAGTGATTGGCATCACAAGTGTTTTGTTTGTTCATTCAGACAGGTGTAGGGAGGGTCTGTGTTGTGATTGCAGCAAGCAAAAACCGTGCTCACATGGACATCTGACTGCTGTTTTAAAATCGACTTTACAACAAGAACAGTAACAAGTAGTCGGTTCAAGCAGCAGAAGCAATTTGGATGGACAGATAGACTTTAGTCCCTCAACTCTGTAAAAAGTAGCTAATGGAACAAGTTACTCTACTTGTTACCGCCCTCACTGAGGAAACTGTCAATCTTCTATTGTAGAGCCTACCAGAAATGCTGCATGTCTCATCCTATTTTGAGTCTCGCCACGCTCTGATGAGCAAAGTGGGCTGGCAGTGTGAGATTAGCAGCTACCCGTTAATTCAAAGAACAGAATGATGTTTGACATATTACCAAACCCATTATAATCATAACTGTGGATTTTAAAAGTGATTCTGCTCTCTCATTTTTGTAAATTTATATGGAAAGAGGATCTGGATGATAAAAATGTTCATAGATCGTTATTTTTCATTCAGATTGGTTCACACCAGCAGCGCTATTTAAAGGGAAAAAAAAAATCTGAATAAACATTAATATCATGTACAAGAACCATATCCTTCGCATGATTGGTGATGCAGATTCACTACACACCCTGGCATGACACAGTAACACACTAAATATTAATTCTTTGCAGCTGGCCATCTATCACCAGCTGTTTTCTGGCGCTGCCTCTAATTCATCTCCACACTCTGTGATTTGGCTTTATGGTTTAGTAGCTGCGAATAGATGCGGGGGCACAGATGGAGATAATCTATCCTGTGGTGTGGAGTCCTTTATCTTTCACACAGGCTGTAAGAACAATTTGCAGAACCATTTAATTGAGCTTTCATATCATAGTGCTCCAGCCAATATGTCCTCTTCTGCTTTACAGATGGAGAGCAGACCCAAATACTACGGCAGAGAGTGAGTGGAACTAGATTATTGTCATCCTTTCTATGCCTGTATATCAAATCTTACTCTGCAGAGAATGGTTTTTATTTATTTTCATTGCTGCTGTTCATCAGATGTGGTCATGGTTTAAAGGGATAGTTTGGATTATTTGATGTGGGATTTTATGAGATACTAATTGATCATCAGTCTATTAGCTACAATAGATGCTGGTTGGCCCGCCCCCAGTTTGGAGAGAGAGGAGTACCAGCACAGAAGCCCAGCAGTGAACAGGGTCAGCAATGTAACTTATTTTACCTGCCTAAAAAGGTACACTAAAAAAAACAAAAGAAAGCACGCACACACACACACTTTACTTTGCCTTCAGGCAATGTTTGGGAGTTCGTTGTTTGTCTTACTGTGTGAATCTGAACTATCCTTTTAAAACACCAAAGACACGCAATAACACAAACAAATGAACAGATTGTGGCAGCAGCAGACCAGCAAGTCCCGTGTTTTGGTTGGTAGGTAGGTAGGTAAAGTAATGATTTCACCCATGGAGTGTGGTTGATATTTGGCTTATATAACAGTGGTTTCCCGTCGGAAAAGGTTGTCTTATGGCCAAGTAAAGCGGTGATGCTAATCTTTATTAAAGTGGCTAAAGTATATGTTTTGCTGTTGACCCTGTCCACGACAGTACATTGCTTGGCCTCTGTGCTGGTAGTCCTGCTGTGTCTCCAAACTGAGGGCATGTCAGCTGCTATCTAGTGAAGGTAATACACTGGCTATTGATAAGTACCTCACAGAACCGTACCAAATATTTCAAACTATCCTTTTTAAGTGAATGGATGAGTATTTAATGTGCATGTGTGTTTGGTAAGAGCCTGAGCTTAACGTGCAAAATGTAAATCTGTATTTCATGATAAAATTATATTGGAGGAAGAGTTATAATTACTGCATAAATTTTTTTTTTTGCAGATTTCATGGTATGATCCCTCGAGAATATGCAGATGAGCTGCTGGCAGGAGCAGAGGGTGCTTACCTCATCAGGGAGAGCCAAAGACAGCCAGGGACACACACCTTGGCCTTAAGGTACCAACACCATCTGTATGCAGCACAGAATCCATGAAAAGTCGGCCCCTATCAGGAGTCCAGTCCTCGCTCAGTCTCCACCATGCTGTTCACTTTTATTCATCCACTCAGCTGATTCAGCCTCATCTTTACTCCCTTTGTCTTCAACCACATCCTCATACATGTATCTCAATCCAGGTTTGGGCACCAGACCCTCAACTACAGGTTGTTCTATGATGGGAAGCACTTTGTCGGGGAGAAGAGGTTTGAGTCGGTGCACGACCTCGTGACGGACGCCCTGATCACTCTCTACATCGAGACCAAGGCGGCAGAGTACATCGCCAAGATGACCACTAACCCCATCTACGAGCATCTTGGTTACACATCGTTGCTCAAGGACAAGATGGTGCACAGGCTGAGCCGTGGACGCACAGAACCTCGCAGGGTCACCTTCCAGAAGGATGAAAAGGTGAGTTTTATGACTGTTCATGTCACCAGAGCAGAGGAATGTAAACTATATACTGCATATATATGTGTTCCAAGTTTACTGTAAGTGTGCTGTACTTTTGTGAGTGCTGTGGGTGGTGCAGAGTAGAGAGGCTGTTTGAAAGGTAAAAAGTTCAAGCATCTGCCTCAGTGAAGTGTCCTTGAGCAAGACACTGCTTCACAGATGCCGCTGTGTGGCCAACTTGCTATTTATCTAAAGCTGAAACCATGAGTCAGTGAATCCATAAACAGGTTGACAGAAAACAATTTTGATAAACAAATAAATGTGTTTTAGTTTATCAGCCTGAAACAGAGTCAAATATGCTGCTCTTGTCTGTTTTTCTATCATTTTAATGGATATTCTAGCATTTTGGGAAATAGGTTCATTCATTTCCTTTTTAGAATTAGATGAGTAGATCAATACTATCATGTTTGCAGGGTAAGTGTGGAGATGCACCCAGCTTAACGTAGCATAGATTGGAAACTAGGGATGCACTGATCAAATACTCAATGAGATATCAGGAGGAGAAAAGTGTAATCTGATATGATCCATTAGCCTTAAACTGTCGCGTAAATGCTTAACTAAACTTTGAACAATACGCTGTAAAGTCAGATGTGTCACAAGCAACAGAGAAGAGCAGCTTGTGTCATGTGAAAAGTAGCTACAGCACAACATGAGTGAATCCTGTCATCATGTCAGCTGTGTGGAGGAATCTCAAACTCAAGGAAGAAGTGTG
Organism: Lutjanus erythropterus; assembly: GCF_056507025.1. NCBI lineage: Eukaryota > Metazoa > Chordata > Actinopteri > Lutjaniformes > Lutjanidae > Lutjanus > Lutjanus erythropterus. The sequence continues at coordinate 21,255,618 of NC_139325.1, read as the reverse complement.
CTGACCAATCAAAAATGCTGCCTAAATTTCCATGTGAAAAGATTTAAAAAGAAGAGCAGTATTGCTTATCTGAGTCATGTTGAGGGGATGTGTATTTCTTCCTTCACGGGAGCAGAACATTTGTTTCACAGTTTGAGCAGTCTGATGTTTTTGAGATTGCTAGATTAAACACAGTGCATCCATAAAAATGTATTATTAGCAGCTTAGTTATTAAGAGAGGGGAAAAGAAAGTATCAGATTGGTGTCAGTATCACCAGATACTGTATCGGTAACTCACATGAAGAAGTTTTAATGAGCCATCCCTACTGGGAACAAGTGTGAAAAAACTGGCCCGTCTCTTTCCAAAAGGAACAAAATGCAACCACCATTACTTGTAGAGATCACTAATTAACACATTATATCACATTTTTTGAATCGGTACAAAAAACAGAGTGTAAAAATGACCTTTCAGCATGTTACAGTGGGCTATGTGCAGGACTATCTCTTTGCCAGGAGTCCATGATCAGTAACTTTCTTGACTTTTCCTGCCACAGTGAGGTCGCCAGACGAGCTCCATGAGAGTGGTATTGATTCTCTCATCAAACTATCGTCAAGAAAGCAAATGAGCAAATTTCCCAAAGTGTCAAACTGCTATAAAATGAATATCTTTAAGTTATGTCTGTTAATAATAAAGAGTCAAATTGAAGATTTAACTTTGGCCTTTGGTACAGTTATGATGGACTAGTGAATCAATGAACGATAGAAAAATACTCAATAAAAATAAGTTAATTGCAGCCCGATGTCTATCATCTCTTGGAAGGGAAATCTAAAAATGCCAAAAAAACATACTCAGTATTACATTCTAATAATGAGGATAGTTATTCCAAACTTGTCCATATATACTTAAAATAATACTTGATTGAAACTAAATGTGTACTTTACCAGCAAGCAAGTTTATTTCTATAGCTCATTTTATATACAGAGGTAATTCATTGTGCTTTATATAGATATATAGTGTGTATTTTTTTGATTACCAAATGAAGGACTGTGGACCAAAAAACCTATTATTTGAATTTTTCTTGAATATTATTTAACTCTTAAATTGTAATTATCCAAAGACTTAAGTTACCAGCAGTACAAGTAGTCATAATAAGCCTGTATTATTTTCTGATTAGATGTTTCTAAAGCAATATATCTAATGTAGAATCAAGCCTTTCAGTTGTTTCATCATCTCAGTATGTGTAAATTATCTGGTACATTTCCCTGGGCTCTGTGACAGGCGCTGTATAATACCATGATTTTGATCTACTTCCACGCTGCTGAACATTTTCAGCAGGATGAGAGCGCTGCTGAGAGGACACTTTGTCCTGTGAGTGAGACGTACATTATCCCTGTAGCCCCTGGGTGTGTTCACTGCTGCCATGCTTTGTTGCGTCCTCTGAAAGGTAATGATGACCGAGGGGACTGGGGGACTTTGCTCTGCCTGCCATGCATATCAGACACACTGATCTTGGGTGAGACAAATTGCTCATTGTATTCATTGGCACTCGTGCGCTGTTGTCAGATTAAAGTCTGTGAATGATTTACTGTATCAGTGAGGAATGTCTGTTTCCTTACTAAAGAAGAATCCAAAATATCCTGCCACTAGGTGGCAATCTTATCTTGTTTCCTCCCTCTTTTGGACCTGGTGACAGCATTAAGACACACATCAACCTCTTTTTAGCTACTTAAAGCTACTAGAGCTGCAATGATTAGTAGATAAATCGATTGAAAGAAAATTATTACCCACTATTTTTATAATTGCTCAGTCGCTTCAGTTATTTTTTAAGCAAAATGTTAAACGGTTGCTGGTGTCAGTCTCTTAAAAATAAAGATTGACTGCTTTTCTTTGTCATTTATGACAGTAAATTAAGAGTCTTTAGGTTTTGGACAAAATACTTCCTTTGCTTCGACAAAGGAAGCAATCTGAAGACGTCGTTTTGGGCTCTGGGAAATCGTGATGATCATTTTTCACTATTTTTTGACATTTTCTGGCTTCAGTGTTTCATACTTTTCAAGGTGATGCCTTTAAATGTCTTGCCTTGTCAGTCCATAACCGAAGATTTTCTCAATTTATTATCATTCTAAACTGAGAAAATCTACATATTTTAGAGGCTGAAAGCGGCATTTTTTTGCATGAAAAATTACTTCGACAGTTAATCAGAAATCAAAATGGCTGAATTCTTCTTTACCACTTGGCCAGTCAGGCAAGTGGGTTATTAGATTTTCTATCCCAACATGGCATTTTACATGCTCCTTATTGTTGAGACCTGACTTTTTTGACTAACCAATTACTCGTGAAAATAATTGTCACAGTAATCGACAATGAAAATAACCGTTGGTTGCAGCTCTATAATATTTTGGCCTCCTCTTCTTTAGAGAATATGTTTTTTATGAGCTGCATCTTTTGTGTCTCCCAGTTTAAAGAGCAGATTTATTGCTTTGGGGATACTTTGTCTTCAAAATGTCAGTTTGACAGTCAGTCAATGACACACATACGACAGGCCTGTCAGCTGGAGCATCAGTTGCAGTATTAATATCACCAGTCTTCAGTTTGGTCTTTGTAACTTAAGACATAAGCCATTAATGTAGCATTTTTGACCTAATGACCATCAGTCATCGGTCCACCAACTTGTAGTGATTTCATACAGTGTAAGGTTTCATAAACATGCCACTACCAACCTCTAGGAAGCCCTCAGGGCAGAAAGCTTCCCTCACAAGTGCTGTGAGACACGCATACTAACCTATGTTTGCTTAACACACAGAGCTTCATTGAACAGTGTCAAGCTCTGTTGCGCTCTGTTTGATTTGCAGCAATGATGTTTGAAATTTTGTGGACTGCACACTCCAATTAACCTCCATTTTAGCAAGTAAATCTGGAGCTCGTTTTGAGCTAAATGTCACACTGTCAGTCATCTCTGTGCTTTTGTAAAACTGATTTCATATTCATCCTGCCAAGTTTTATACACGAGGATCTGAGTCAGTGACAGCTGTGATGATGACAGGCTTTGTCAGGCGGCGTTTGAAAACCACCTGCCAGTCACTTCCCAAGAGAGTGAGAAAAAAATGTTTTTGTGTCTGCACGAATATTACGTGTCCGAGAAGCAAAGACCTGGCCGATGGCTCAAAATCTGCAGTTGCTCTTTGAACTGTGTGTTTACCATTTACACCGCCGCGCCCTGAGGCATTACAGTCTCAGTAGCCTCACTGTATAGCCAACATTCATGTGTATTTACTCGGTGTCAGGTTGATACCAACATATTGCAGTGACTGCAAATTGTTGTGTAATTAAAATGCTCCCAGAAGATGAAGGGGGGCGGGGGGGGTACTTGACTCGACCTGTAGATCAACCTCCCTGAGTTTCCGTCCTCTTTGCATGTGCAGGAATTTGTTCAGTGGCCAGAACGTTTGCCACATTCCTCCTGATACTCACCACACTGGTTTTAATCTCAGTGGGGCTCTCGACACGCTGGTCTGCTTGCATGCCCTGGAAAGATTTCCAGAGAAATTGTTGTGTTGTTTGTTAGGATAATTACCTGTTCTCTCCCAAGAGGTTCATGCTATAAAAATGCAAAAACAGCCATTCACGTCTTTCAGCTGTAAAATATAAAAACGCTCCTCACACAGCCTTGTTAGAGTACATTTCCACTAGACTTTTGTGCGATGTGTGGTGATTGTTCAGTTTCAGCCTCAGACAGAGTAAGGTTGTCAAAAGTATCAATACTTCAATACGTTTTTCAATACCATGTGTTTAAAACGATACAATGTCTGTTAATTATAGTGTCAAAAGTACCATTGCTATAAAAATGATCTAAATCAGGAGACTGTGGGACTCCCTCAGACAAAGCTTGGAAAAAGTTGACCACCTTGGTGTACTTACTTAGTTCCACTCAGTGCCTGGTTGTATTGGATCATGCTTACGTTATTTGATCCCATAGTCACTCAACTTTTGAGCCAATAATATTGCTGTTTTACAAAACTTCAGACTATACCAAATACATAAAAAAGGTATGTTCAGAGGCATTTATTAGTTTATGACTGTAGGAAGGTTGGAAAAACAGTAAAATTCCCAGATACTGTATCTCTGAACTATCCCTTCAACTAAATCGTATGCACTTGGGCTACTCTATGTGATCTCCTTTATATAACTAATATAATACTGTATTTGTTTCACTTCCATTCACTGAGCCTCTCCTGAAACTGATTGGAGCCCCCGAGTAGTCTAAATATCCATGCGTTGAGTCATGTTGACGGTAGAAAAAAATAATCCCACCCACCTGCAGTTTTATTTAAACAAATCTGGCCCACTACCTCATATGGGTCTGATACCCGTGATCTTGTGCTCATTCGAGACCTGGATTCAGTTCAGCCTTTAATGTCCTGCTTGAAATTTGTCTCGCAGCAAAACCAGACAGTGTTCAGTGACTTTTTCTGTACCAAGACTGTGTGCAGGTTGTTAAAGGGATAGTTCAGATTATTTGAAGTGGGGTTGTATGGGGTACTTATCCATAGTCAGTGTGTTATCTGCACTAGATGGCCACCAGCATGGAAGCTAAGCAATGTACTTCTATGGACAGGGTCAGCAACAAAAGGTATTTTAGCCACATAAAAATGCTCTACCTAAAAAAAAGCAATATCATTTTCAGTGAACACTGTATTTAGAATTTTTTCACCAATTTACTTTGCCGCCAGACAGCCTTTTCTGTTGGAAAACTGCCATGTTATTGTGTGACTTTAGTGTTTTAAAAGCATAGCTTAGATTCACTGAAGTCACACAATAACACAAACAAACAGATCCAATGAGTGGCAGACCAGCAACTCCCATGTTTTGTGAGGTAAAATGACTGAGTTTGGAGTTTCCTTGGTGTGGATAGAGTAATATTTGGCTTATATAACAGCTGTTTTTTGTGCCTTTGAGTTTTTTTTTCTTGGCAATTTTGCATATCAAAAGAGGTATTGAGTATAGTTTTTTTTATACTAGTATTGTCTCAAATAAGTTTAAAATTATGGTATCTTGGAAACAAATAGATCAATTTTCAGCCTTTCTACTGAAGACAAAAGTGTCAGTTTCCTCTAGTTTTGAATAATGGCCGATATCTTTGACTGCTAAACCCATCACAGTATGTCCATTTATCTTTTTGTTCGAGATGTTGTTAGAGCTGTTTTGTTTAGGAGATGGGAAGATGTGTCCTGCTGTCCTACTGTGTCAGAGCCCACTGTGCTGTTTGCCCATGAGTCCAAGTACTCTCTCACTCATACAGAGTCCGCTCAGCTGTGCACTCACAAAGCCATGGGGGAAATAAAAGAGCCAAGCCACTGAAAAGAAAGCAGAGCTTGCTGTGTGACCACCTTTTGTGTCCTTTCTTCCAAAGCTCTTCTTTAAGAGACAAGAAGCCATCTGCCTGTAGACAAAAGACTGCAGCCCTTGTCCTCTCTCCCTCCCAGCCTCGCGAGGCTAAAATATCTCCAAGTGGACTATTCCTCATCTGTCCTCTCAGACTTAGCTGTAGAGCTGAATTGTACAGCATGGTATGTGTAGGTCTTTTCAAAGAATGTCAGCCACAAGGACAAGTATCTTCACCTGTCCTGTCACTCTCGCGGCTATCAGCCAGTTAAGTTTTGCCCTCAGACATCAGAGACAAAAAGAAATAGCTGGTGCGCAAAAGGCTTGCGGCAATTTTCTACTTTGCTTCTGTGTTTGTGAGCTGCCAATCCTTTTGGTTTTATCTCAGCTCTGCAGTTGCCCTTCGGGTCTTTTTGCTCTCTGCTTCACCATCCTCTTTATCATCACAAATCCGACACGTACTGGCTTTTTGACCTTCCCTCCCTGTTTAATAAATCGCTTTAACCTTATTTTACCATCATGTCTTCCCATATTCAGACTCAGATTTACACTCTTAGAAATAAATGTGCTTACTAGAACCATCAAAGGTTCTTCACCTGGCCCTCCAGTAGAAGAACCCCTTTTGTTTCCTGGTCAAACCTTTAATAAAAGTTCAACTTGGAACCCTTTCAAAGTGTTCTCCCTATAACCCAACATGAAGGGTTCAACCTAGAACCATCTGTAAGGGGTTTCACCCAGAACCCACAGGAGAGGTTCTAAAGAGGAATTCTTCTATGATGTAATGGTTTCACCCAGAACCCTCTCTTTTCCACCTTCTTAGGGCACTAACAAGAACCCACTGGGATTTCTACTTAGAACCCTTTTATATTATATTCCAAAGGTTTTATCAAGAACTCACCTAGGGGGTTCTAGCACAACCCCTTTTATATTCCAAAGGTTTTATCTAGAAACAACCCAGGATGCTCTACCAAGAAAAGTTTTATATTATGTTGCAAAGAATCCTTGAAGAACTCTTTCTTGAAAAAGGTTCTTAATCAAACCCTTAGTCTTACGAAGAGACCCCTGTTGAACCTGTTCTTCAAAAAGGGTCCTTCAGAAGCTAACAGTTCTGGGTAGAGCCTCAGCCCTTCAGGAAGAAGCCCTTATTTCTAACAGTGCAGCTGTTTGGCATAAAATCTTGCAGATATTTGTTATTTGGCATGTGGTTTGCACTGCTGTCAGCACTCGGTTCAGAGCCTCTTGATTAATTAGAAAAAGCAGACAGCCTTGTGCTGCTGTTTACTGGTTGTTTACAAGCAGAGCTAATAGGGACAAATTCAGCATGAACATAGCAACAGCCCCCCACTGGTAACATGCTATATGGCTGCAGACCTGCAAATGAGCTTCCTGTGGGATTTTACTTGGATTTGGGCACTGCAGGATTACTCCCTGTGTAAGGATTATGGCAAGTAATCCCCCCCAATCCCAGTTGATGGTCTGGCTCTGCTGGTCCTCTGAGACGAATGATTGTGATTGGCGGGAGTAGTCTGCAGTCAGAGTGTCTGGAAGATCCAGTCTGGACGGCAGTGTGGGGAATTCCAGCAGCCGACTGACTGGCATAGCTGGAGGTCAAGATCTGTTTGACTTACGAGGACAGGACGCTGCAGCCTCAGCTCTGAGGATCTTGGGTCAGTCTTTGAGCGGTTGAGTGACCCGTTTAGGACTGACTGAGAGCGGTGGTTTTATCTCCAGTGAAGTGAAGTGGAGTGTGTCCGGAAGGCAGCATGCTAATGGGAAAGCACTCTGCGCTATAAAGGGGGCGTCTGCACTATTGATCCTGCTTTACAGAGCTGTTGAGCTGTGTGAAGTGATCCTGACAGCAACCGACCGCCCTCACGCTCAACCTCCTGGCCCCTCCCTATCAGGGACCCTGTTCTCTCTTCTCTTTCCTTTCTGGGCGTGTGAAAGAGGGCCATTGTGTGTGAGGCACACTCCTGCCCTCAGGCCGCCCACTACCAGTCCTGTTCCCCCTGCTCCTCCTGCTCTCTGCTGCTGCTGCCACCAGACTCAGATCAGATGCAGAGTCAACCCCGTGCTGGCTGTCATCAGTCGCCCTCCTGGGTCAGAGGGGAGTGGAGCGTAGCCACCGCCGCCTCTGCTCTGGGCTGTCGCAGGCAGCGTCTGCTGCACAGCACCCACGTCTCCCCTCCGCATCTTTCCCCAGAGGAGATGGAGAGTCTGTGGGAACCCGAGCAGCCGAGCATGGAGGGAGAAGACAACAGAGGATGCTTGGGAGGGGAGCTGATTACCCACAAGGCTAAACGACAGGAGAGGAAGCGTCAGGAGCTGCTGGCTTTGGCTCTGGGAGTTAAACTGGGGAGCAAGGGAACTCTTCTGTGGAAGCCTATTAAACTGTTGGCCTCCTGTCCGCAGATCTCCTCACCTCTGGTGCGACGGAGTGCCTTGAAAGACGCGCCAGAGAAGCAGTGCTCCTACGAGAAGATACACAACTTCAAGGTGAGCAGGTTTTTGTTAAGAAATGTCAAAAGCTTCAAATAAAGATTAAAATGTTGATAATGTTTCGATTAATTGATTAGTTGTCCTCCTATGTCCTTGTTATGTCCCTCATATGTTTTGTTTCATCCACAACCAGAAAGAAACCAGAAAATTTTCACACGTAAGAAGCTGAAATCAAAGAATTTGGACCTTTTCTCTTAAAAAAATGACTCAAAATGATTAAACTGTTATCAAAATTGTTGGAAGGCATTTAATACTTGACAATTAATTGACTGATTGACTAACTGTTACAGCTCTAGAAATGTTTGATGGCTGTAGTACATTTTTAGCAGTTTTATGGCTTACTTAAACACTACGAAAATTGTGAGAGCTCATAGAAGAGAAATGTGTATACAGATGTGTTTTTTTGCCTGCCTCAGATGTTTGGTTGTCCCATCATAGAGTACATTATGTGTCTGTGTGTGTGTGTGTGTTGTTTTGATGAGAACACATGCAGCTGACACCCATATGCACTGAGGGGGACTAATGGATCCACTATACCACAACCCATTAACAGCAGAGCACATTGATTAGCATTGATTCTAAAGCTCTTAGATCCATTTTTGTTTTAGACTGCTAATTTTGTAAAGAGTTGAAAAGTACTATAGAGTCCTCCACTTTTAGTCAGAGTGCCAGTACATATTTAAAGGGGTGTCACTGGCACAGAAAAGAGATGTTTACATTGGGAATGCAAGTGTGAAATAAAAACAAAAAGGAAAATGAACATAGACAGAATAGTTGTGATTGTGCTATATATCCACAGTTAAATAACTTAAAATAGAAAAAAAGGGGAAACATAAATACAAATACAGGGATAACTATAGAAACACTCATGGTGCTGAGTGCATTGTGAAAAGTGCAATATAGTTATAGGTTCTTTAAATATACAAAGGACAATTTAGGGACACTTTGCCTCTGGGCTCTTCAACATTCTTTCAATTGTATCTTGGGTTTCAGTTAACAGGCAGGTTATAATGACCCCCAGCTTTTTTGTACACTCCCCTTTGAAAAAAGAACAAAAAACATCTACTCACCACCTGCCGTATGCCCTCTTCACTCATCAGGCTACTCCTACCTATTCAAGTATCAATGAAGGTGTGTGTGCTCGGGCACACAGGTGTGGCTCCATTTGCCATCTTATCTGTGTTTTTTGGGTGCTCAGTGGGTGTACATCTGTTATTATGACTCGCAGGCTTGCCTGCATGTATCCGATTGCCCAGCAGCAGATGCCAGGCACATTATAGTAAAGCCTTTAATCTGCCTTGTATATACAAATGCTGTCATTTGGCGAGGGGGTCCCATCCACTGTAGCTTGGGATGACAAAGTAATCTCTATATCCAGTACATCAAAGAGGAGGTTCTCCATTTTGGACTGGATGCAGCAGTGACTTGCAATATGTGGTGTGTGTGTATGTGTGTGTGTGTAACAATGTTGTCTCTAACCACAGGTACACACCTTTCGAGGGCCGCACTGGTGCGAGTACTGTGCCAACTTCATGTGGGGGCTCATCGCCCAAGGTGTCCGCTGCTCAGGTACCTATACACTCAAGCAGTGTCGCAATATACCAGCATTGATGATAACTGTGATGTTTAAATAGAAATAAAGAAATGCTGATGTCATATTAATAATACACATTTGATAATAGTGTGGCAACAAAGGTTCCCAAACCTTTTCTATGTGAAGGACCCCCACACTAGATGCACATTAGAGAATTTTTTTAAATTTTTAGGTTTGAAGATAAAAAAAATCTTCATTATCAAACTGGGATCACTGTAAATTACAGTCACCAGACCCTATTTCCTCCCATCTTATTTCAACTTCCAAAACATGTGTCAAAGTTAAATATTTGCTGGGAACCCCCTTATAACCCACTCAAGGACCCCTGTTGATCTGTGTAATTGCATTTTTTGTACATTTTTGTTCAGTTATGGTTACAAACTCCCTCTTCACCTTCCTACACTCATGTTTCGAATGTTATTCATTTGTCAAAAAAAAAACACAAAAAAAAGTTAAAGATGAATTTGACTGATGCATTACCATGAATTCTTTTGGCCATGATAATCTCACTCCAATATCAGTTGCATGTCATGGATTACACATAGAATGTCATGTAAGTCTTAGATTACACAAGCAGTGAATATTTTCTGGATAATTCGGTTATGTCATGTTTTATGGTTGTTTTTCTTTTTCCTGTTATATCTGCAACTAACAAGTTTAGGCCCTCCTGTCACAAATCCATGAAAATACACACATCAGAAAAACCTAGTGAAGAACAAACACTGTTATATAATAACAGCTGTAACTGTTCCTCAGGAATATTTAATCACAGTCACGCCAAAATGAAAGGCAACTAGTTTTCTTTTATTTTGAAATTCTCCTTGTATTTGTTATTATCTTTTTGTTCATCTCATATAACTTAAATTAAAGCCCGGTCTCTCTGAGCCAACCAACAAAGTACATAAAAATATAGACACAGAATATTATAACAAAGTGTAAAATAGAAAAGCTGACTTAGTAAATAGAACGTGTGTGAAAAAATAAATAAATTTAATTAAAAAACAAATGGTTGTACTGCTGTTAGACACACAATCCGATTTTTCCATCTTTTCAGAAACTTTTCCTGTTGCAGTCTGATAGAAAAACAGATTCTTTCCATCCTATAAATGTCAAAAATTGCGTCAGTCCCAACATCAACTGTGGTAACTTGATGTTTTCACACAGTTTTTTTCTAATTCCCTCATAAAATAGTTACTGTGCAAATGTGATGTGATGCAGTTTGACACCATTGACATCATACAATGTAAGTTATGTTTCTCTTTCATCAGAAATGACCACAAATAAAACATGTAAATGATGATAAAACGCAGGTCAAACATAGGTCAAATGCACTATAATTGTTGTCTTAAATATAGCATCAGAACGAAGTGATTGATCGTGTATTAGAGTTCAGTAGGGTTTTTTTCATGGCCTCTGTGGTCACAAGATGCTTTCACTGCATAGTCCTGGAACTGATGTGCACATCAGTGGACTTGGTTGCTTTCTCCCCAAACAGAGTGTTTGTTGTTTAGACATTTGCCATGCTGATAAGCCAGAGGCAAACACTGGTATCATCAGACACCTCATGTGCTGTGAACAGGACAGACTTCTTTGTCCTCTCTCGCTCAGCGTCTAGCCTTTATTTTTTTTTCTTATCTGCTGCCACACTCTCTCTGCGAGCAAGGACCCCAATCAGCATCTGAGCGTTAACGTCGCTCAGGCGGTAAAAACGTCTCTGTGATGAACGATTTCAGTCGGACACCCCCGTCTACAAGTGCACCTCCTTCAAAAACCAAGTTGTGCCGCCAAACAAGCAGGCGTACTTGTCTCACACGCACACAGACACACTCTGCTCTTGCCAGCTGTCCAGCAGGCTCCATGTGACTAAAACTACAACAAGAACCCCCACCCACGCTGCCATGTTCGCTGTTATCTACCTTTGGCGCAGTGCACTGAGACGGCTTAGCAGCGGCTGTGCTGTCTGACAGAGCAGTTTATCACCGACTCTGAAAAACCTTTTCAAACTGCTGTCTTAAGCCTGCTGTGATGGTTGTGTTATCATGAGTCTGAGGCTAATCGCTGTCTCTCTGTTTATCTCCCTCTTGTTCTTTAGATTGTGGTCTGAATGTACACAAACAGTGTTCCAAACTGGTTCCCAGCGACTGCCAGCCGGACCTGCGCAGAATAAAGAAAGTGTTCAGCTGTGACCTCACCACGCTTGTCAAAGCTCATAACACGACGCGACCCATGGTGGTGGACATGTGCATTCAGGAGATAGAGCTGAGAGGTACGATCTCATACTCAGGTCTGTTTGTAGGGTTAACCACTGGAGCAGTATCCTAGATGCATTTATCCATATAAAGAAGGCTAAAAATGCAACAATACAGCTACCATTATAATCAAAATACAGAAAACAGAATTTATTCTAGTCTGACCGATTCATTATTATGACTCTTGGACCCAAAACGGCCTTGTGCCGACTGACAGCCCAAATCTGTTTTTTGGTATATCCAGATTGTATCCAGAGTGGTTTTAGAAAGAAAAAAGAAAAAAAATATGAAATGCACATTTTTGTATTAATTGCATGGTGGTTTAAAACATGATTCCAATCAGATTCCTTGAGAAGTGTCTCAGTTTGGACAGTTTTTTAAGTGTCTTACGTGTCACTCGCAAGGTGACACATAATGACGACATCAAATCCAGACTGATGGAAAAGCATCAGAATGGCTGAGCAGCTGGAGGACAACACAGAGAACAACAGTGTCTTATGTCTCTGTCTGTCTTATTTCAGTGTCTGTGGACAGACAGACACTGAAATAAGACAGATGCTGAAATTAATTGTCTGCTGAAATTTTGGAGGGAGGCTTCTGTTCAACGTCTTGACAGCGTGATTGTTTGGAGGCTGTCACCAGCGTATGTGGTTGCTGATGGCTTTGTCGTTACCACAACAACCCATGCGGACGGGTTGGTGATGTCTGAACACACAAATCTGATCTGATCACTTACAAATAATAATGCAGACAGTCTGTCTTAAAGATCTGAGCTGAGAAATAATTTTGATTTGTCTGTTACATGTAAAAACATGTTACAAAACACGTCTGATTTCTAAATGTTGATAAAACAGATCAAACCAATAGCTGGCAACAAAGGATCTCAATCTCAAACCCTCAAGTGTTCTGCAATTACTAGTTTGCAATGATCAGAAATGTCCTTGATCCTTTTGTTAGAACAGACACCTACATTTTCTATGCAGAATTGTAGATAGTGAAAGGTAAAAAGCCTGAAAAATTTTCCCAATTCTCTGTTGCAGGTATGAAATCGGAAGGTCTGTACCGAGTGTCTGGCTTCTCAGAACACATAGAGGACGTGAGGCTCGCCTTTGACCGAGGTTTGTTGACTTCAGATTTCTGTGCCTCAGGATCCAAGTATCTGAGGTTTTCGTTCACGGGTTCATAATTTTAAATAAGAAGCTTGTTTCAGCTACGACGCAGCACGAAATTGCCCTGTCTGTTTTGTTTTTGTGACGTACATAAGAACATTAAGCTCTTATTCATAGTTGTTTCCAAATATGAAATTGCACATCAGTCATACACTTTCTTTTTTAATCAACAGATGGTGAAAAGACTGATATCAGTGCCAGTGCCTATGCAGACATCAATATCATCGCTGGTGCTTTGAAACTTTACTTAAGAGACCTTCCCATTCCAGTCATTACATTTGACTTGTACTCCAAATTCATTCAAGCTGCAAGTAAGAGCTCCTCCACTCTGGTTTATTCCACGCCATAACTGTGTTACTGGTGCCCTGTGGTGCTCTGATACTAATCATATTACTCATGTAACAGAAATTCCAAATGCTGACTCGAGATTGGAGGCCATCCATGAGAGTTTGTTGCAACTCCCTCCAGCCCACTACGAGACCCTACGCTACCTGATGGCTCACCTCAAGAGGTTGGTTCATGCACACACACATCGTCAGAGCTTTTAGTTGTTTCATTTAAAGGATAAGCTCGTAATGTTTAATACTTTTTGGAATCGCTACAAATCCCTTGAAAAGGTCAAAGTTAATACTGAATTAATCCTACTAACAAGTATTGCATGTAAAGTATTGATGAATGATATACATTAGATACTGATACTTTTTGTTAAATTTTACTAATTCCAATATTGATACTAATTGTTTTTTGTTTTTTTTCTGTAATTTTTCAAAAATAATTGTAGAAAAAGACAAAAGATCAGATAATCAAATGACACACATTGGCCATTGATAATAATAATAATTATATAAACAATTAAAATAGTAATATTATTTGTGTAGCACTTTAAATGGTACTCAAAGACACTTTACATGACAAAAAGAGAGAGAGAAAAAAGAGAAAGATAGGAACACTAAAGGTAGTATCAGCATAAAAGCAACTACAAACAACTAAATAATAACAAATAAATTAATTACTACATCCTTCATGTGTGGCCAGAGCCTGCTGATATATCTTCTCTCCTAGCGTAGCCCTCTGTACTATAAACCTCTATTGCTCTTGGGGACATAGTCCTTCACTCCTTCATGGGCACTGTAGTTTATTTTAGTTGATCCAACATAATACTCGGGGTGGGAATCGCTTGGCACCTCATGATTTGATTCGATTCCAATTCAGAGGGCTATGATGTGATTATAAAATGATTATTGATGCATCTTGAGGAATCAAAATATTTGATTTCTGTATATGATAGATTTTTTTTCTCATTGTGTGACTACATGCTGCTTTTAAAACATAAAGTGATTATAATGAATTTGTGATGAGTCATACTTTGTTTAATTAATTAGACATTAGGCGTACAGTGTGGCTTTTGTCCAGGTCTCTTTTCAATTTTATAGACGCCTCCATCTTCCATCACTAGCTTTCAAGCTACGGGTTTTAAATTTCCAGTTATTGACTTTTCTGTATTGATTCATAATCTTTCAAGAGAGAATCGCAATGCATCTAAAAATCAATTTAGCACCACCTGTGTATTATTCCACATTTGAAAACAATTTTTGCCAAGAAATTACAGTGCCCAGCTCTTTTTAGAAATTATTGAGTGTATTGAAAAAAATATATTTATAAGCCATTGTTAAAGATGTGTCGTTCAGGCTGAGTGCCACAGAGAGAGTAGAGGTCAGAAAGCGTTGAGTGCAGGACTAACGCATTATTGGTTTTGGTCTGTTTATGGGATTTGTTGAAAATAAGATTACTGAAAAATAATGCCATCCTTCTCATTGACGTCAGCGTTCCTGAGGTGAATCCACTCATGATCCAAAAGAAAACCACATTCAAATGTTTTGCTGTTTTTGTATTTTTGCCTGATAGGACTGTCTTTACAGCCAAGTTTTCTTCTTGTGTTTTACAGGGTGACTCTGTTTGAAAAGGACAATTTAATGAATGCTGAGAACTTGGGGATTGTCTTTGGTCCAACGCTCATGCAGCCACCAGAGATGAATGCTTTGACAACCCTGAATGACATGAGGCAGCAGAAACTAGTGGTGCAGCTGATGATCGAGCATGAAGATGTCTTATTCTAACCGAGGACTGAGGCATGCAGGCCTTACAACAGAAACGAAGGACAATTATTTATTCTGTCAAAGAGGAAATTCAAGCCACCTTGATTCTAATGAAGTTTCAGAATAGTTTGTAATCAAATTGAACTTGAAACGCTTCTTTCTCGCATGACTGTTTTAGTTGAAGTTGGTTTAGTGTCGACATGTTGTCTTGTTACTGTAAGTTTTAGGTTTTCATAGTCAGCCGAGACCATCGTTTTTATATTAGGAGATGATCCAGTATTTTTAACTACCTGCAGTGCTGTTCCCTCCGCTCTTTAATTTGAATCTGACTGTCACTACCTGGTGTAGACTCAGTCATGTCAGCGCTGTGTGAAATCTGCCCCAGGCGGAGTGTCAATCAGTGAGGTCCTGGTGCTGTGGAAACCGAGCCTCACGGCGACAGCCAAGCTAACTTTCCCACAACATGTGTGCATATTGTGATTGTAGTGGGAACACTGGTTAAAATTTAATTGTAGATAAAAATCAGATCATGTGATGATCAATATTTTAACTGTGTGTACTAAAATATGAGACAATTGGGCGCTCATGAAGCACTTTTTTGCAACAAGTGTAAAGATTTATTTTGTAAAGATGTTTATTTTTGTCTTTTACTCTGCATCATATTCTTTTGTCACAATAATATATACTGTTGAGAATGATGTTTGTTGAATTGATGTCAAAATACAAAACTGTTCACAAGAGAAAAGAAGAATCAGAAGAGCGACAGTTTGTGGATTTACCAGTTTCATTTGCAACGTTCTCAGTGTCATTGTGAGGAATACATAAGTGGATTAAATATTGATCATTTTAATTCACATGCCATATTGCAGACTGTGCACCACATGAGCAAACCTCCTCTGCACATATATCCGCCGTCGGTTTGTAGTATTTCCGTTTACATGCTGTAATCTGGGATATTTTCACGTAAAAAAATATGGTCTGGGCCCATTTTTTCTTTTTGTATGCCAGTAACATTGCTCGGTGCAGCAGTAGTTGCCATTCACTTCACAGTGATGCCATAGAAGTTAATAGTCATACTAAAGCTGTGGCCAGCATGTTGCTTTCACAGTTGGTTTGATGTGATTAAGTAAATCCTTTCTACAAATCCATTTTATCAAAATGTATTTTTGTGACGGTTGCGATTAAAAATGTAATTTATCAAATGATGATTTATTAAAGGCGAGAAAACACTTTAAAATAGTGTGACCTATTTCTCACAATGTTGGTCTCCATTTAACATAATGTTACCATGGTGTGATAGCTGTAAAAGTAAGAAGACCAAACCCTTATAATAGGGATGACTGCTAGTTGCCTGAAGCGCAGTGAATCACAGGTATGTGCTTTACAACCTTTTATCTTGTGACAGCTACTGCCACATCCCTGCCAGGTCTTTTACCCAGAAGGCTTTATCAAATATTCAATCTCTGTCTGGCTGTGTATCCTTCCTACTTGTCCAGTTTTACCTGTAGGTGTGGTCAGCAGGGTGGACATTTGCCAGACAGCATATAAACTTAAGTGGTGAGAAAAACAGCAGTGCTTTTTGTGAGAAAAGGTGTAGCTGCACCACAGTTGCAAACTCCAACTTGCCACTCTTAAGTAACGTTTCCTTAGAGTATCACTGGTGCATGTCAGCCTTCATCAGAATCTAGTTTTAGCAGGAAAAAAATTACAAAACAATAATGACCTCATTTCTCAAACCTCTGTTATTTATTTAAATAACTGTTTCATAGTTTAAGCTGGCGACAAGAATAACAAGCAACGGATTTGAAATGTACACCTGCAGTAGGCCTGTGTTTGTGCTACAGTATTACTCACTTACCATGGAGCGATTTTCATGCACCTTTATGTTCAAATTCATGTTTGGATTTATTAGTCATATGTAGGTTTGCACAGTCAGTGGTACTATGAAATGTTTGGGATGTGAAGAACCGGTCACTTCAGTAGTCAAGAGCACTAGTGAAAAAACAGTGCCAGTCAGAGAGAGATAATATAAGAAAGAAATTTAAATCAAAATAAAATTAGGTGAATAAAATAGTTCTGATACTCAATACTTTTAACAGAAGCAAGAAGAAGCATGTTATACTGACACTGCTGAGGCTCGTATACATATAGCCTTTGTTTTGGGGGACGAGATCTTCTTTCTCAACTGCATTATCAATTCTTTACATTTTGGGAGGAGCTTTTATTTGCATGATTCAAAGGAAAAACAGACTGAGAGCTCGCACACATTTCAGTGGCTTCTTTAATCTTTTAGACATTGTTTTCCTGTTGATGCTGCACAGCTGAGAACCACTGACTACGGATTGATCACTGAGCCACAGGTGAGTCGAGGTTACCTCTGCTCTGCCTGTCACATGAATTACAGTGACAGATATAACCTGTGATTGCTGATATTATACTTTACAGCTGTTCTGTGTCTTTTAGTATAATCAGAGAACATTTCATTCTTTACAAATGTTACAACCCTGAAAATTAAATCAGTCATCAATGCTGCCACCTACACTGTAAACTCCATACGCACAATGAATGTGTTGTTAATTTGTCTTGAACTACACTCTTACAAATAAAGGTTCCAAAAGGGTTTGTCAAGGGTTCTTTACAAGACCAGGGGTTCTATTAAGAACTCTCTCCATCCAAAGACATAAAATTGTTCTTGAAGGAGACCCTGGGGTTTTTTTCCCCTTGTTTTCAGGATCAAAAAGACATTTTATGATTTGGACACTGTTTCAGGCAGCAGTTCTGTTTGCAAAATGTATATTTTTGGATATCACTGAGGGAGCTCACTGAAACTTCTTGTTATTCTGTCAAGGCAGAACACAGAATTTGGAATGTTCATTACTGCAAGTGACAGAAACCCTAATCTTATTTTGCCGTACTAAACAATCCTTATGAAATTAAATTATATATGTGACTGTACTCTCATTTTGATAATTTGATCTGCCAGAGAGAGTATGAAATCTGTAAACTGAAAAGGATGGACTGCTGACAGTTCATTGTTGCTTCTTTGTTTTGAGATTTGGTCAAGACTTGTAAGGAATGATACAAAAGTCTTGAAGAAGAGTGCCCTCTAGTGGTTAATGGAGACATGCACAAAAACCTGCCATCATCCAATATCATGTCATCAAGGCTGATCGCAAACACAGCTTAAGTTTTCAGCATATGCATTGTAAAGATAATAAATTTGCATGAACACAGTTAAGTTCTGTTTATTTCAAAAACATTTATTTCATAAAATCAGTTGTTAAAAATCGAATACTGTAGCCCAAATACATCTGTGGTGACATTTTCAGTGCATGAAAAAATGGAAATATAAATAAATTATGGATCTAATTTTCCATGAAATGACAGAAAATAGAGCTGATGTATTTAAGTTAAATCAAAAGTAAGACAAAACTGTTCAAATGCAGCATTATAAAAGTCCATATAAAACCTCCAAGTAACTAAATCACAATTCCTGAATTCATGTCACTATTTTCAAGGAAATGAATGAAACAAAAACCCTGGTAGTTTAAAAACAGTAGATGAAATCAGTTCTTTAGAGCTCATCGTGTTGATAGGTGAATTCCCTCGCAGATATAAAACCATCTTTATCTTCATCCTCATTTTTGAAGATGTCCTCCACCATCACTTCATGATGTGTGTCATTAGGTGAGTATCCATGCTTCTGAAATTCCTTCTTCAGGTACTCTTTCACCTGTGGTGCAAACAGAATAATAATGACATTCACCAATAGCAACAAAGAAATACTCTTAATTCATAAAGAAAAGCAGTTTAAAAGAATTCCACACCTCATCCCTGGAAAGCTTCCAGTCATCATTGAGATCCATGATACGGAAAGAGTCATGTGACCTTGGGCCATTTTGGATGTCCATGAGCTCAATATCAAAAATGAGAGTACTGCTTGGAGGGATCTTGCCTGTAAACAAACGTATAAAAGAAGCACAGATGTGTTAAGCTACAACACATGAAGAAGGGTAGATTTGATGCAACAGACATGTTTTTCTATGTCACCTTTTCCTTCCTTGCCATATGCCAGAGATGGAGGGACGGTCAGTTTCCTGCGCTCTCCCGTGCACATGTTCTGCAGACCCTTGTCCCAACCCTTGATGACCTCTCGGATCCCAAGAGTGAACCATACTGGATTTTTGTCCCCAACTTTGCGGCTGCCAAGAGTCACAAAGATCGATCACAGTTTTCTTTGAGAAAGAAAAGTCCAGTACACACAGAATTGACATGACAGACATGCACAATAAGGGTCGAATGGTGACCTCATCAGATAAATCTGAAGGGTCGTGAGATGACTAATGGGAGAGAAATGAAGAACAAATACAGTACTGATTCACAAATCTGTTTTCAGTTTTTGGACTTTTTCTCTAATCTTAGTTTTTTTGGTTAAATATTTGAATATTTCAGCATTTATTGAAATAAAATCATTTCAGATATTTAGAGGGAAAATAGTTTTTGGTGGAGCTGTTAATAACTCCTAGAAATCTGAAAAGCTGAAACTACTGGTTTAATCTCTAACAATGTGTTGTATTCAAAAAGGTATACTATCCATTGTGTCAAATCTTCAACTGAAAGGTAACTAAAGTTGTCAAGTAAATGTAATGGAGAAGAAAGTACAATATTTCCCTCTGGAAAGTAGTGTAGTCTAAGTATAAAGTAGCATAACATGGAAATATTCAAGTAAAGTACAAGTACCTCAAAACTGTACTTCAGAAAATGTGCTTAGTTACTTTCACCACTG
Source organism: Lutjanus erythropterus (assembly GCF_056507025.1). Classification (NCBI taxonomy): domain Eukaryota; kingdom Metazoa; phylum Chordata; class Actinopteri; order Lutjaniformes; family Lutjanidae; genus Lutjanus; species Lutjanus erythropterus. The sequence goes on along the minus strand of NC_139325.1, from coordinate 21,235,863 downwards.
AGTGTAGTCCACTGAGATACATACAGTGATTTTTATGGCAATCCCATGTTCGTGCATAAGGAGTACAACAACATTGCACGGAAATGCATGCAGTGTGACAGTTTCTAGCAACACATTACCTGGAATGAAACATGGTGCCATTACTCTCCAAGAATCCTTCGTAATGAACGAGAAGCATGTCTCCATATTTTGACTTACGGTAGCATATTAGGGGTTTATGAATAACTTCAATTTTCACTTCTGGCTCGGGCAGTTTCCCTCCAGTGACAAGTACAAACAGTGAAGGCAATATTGAACAAATGGCAAAAAGAATCATTTTGATAGATAAAAGCTCACTTTCTTACAAAATTTACAAAAAACTAATTTAAAATACAGTACCTAAAATAGATATATGGCAAGAATGCCAACTACGTGGCAGATAACTTCAGCAATGAACGCAGCCACTGTTGTTTGTCTCTGCCTTCCTCCTTCTACAATTGGCTAAATTCAGTATAAAGCGCCGCCCTTTATATATTTTTTCTTATTTTATTGGCTCCTCTGTCTGTCAATCACTACAGTCGACACCCACAGTACTTAAATTGGTCATGTCAAGAAGGGAACTCAAGACTCGCGCAAAATCTCGCGAGAGTGACCATTTTATTCCACAATTTGAGCTATTCCTAATCCTAATCAAGTGTTTACTGTCCCCCAAAGCTATCTAAATTTAGTGGTGTCATATTATAAAACATAATTAGTTTGTATAAGGTACAAATAGATAGAGGACGCGTACAAATCTCGCGAGAGTTTCGCAAACTATGAGTTCCCTTCTAGATACGACCACTTTAATCCCTCTGATATAAGTGGGAGGGACATCGTCAGCGTCTCTCATGATGGCTTATACCTGCATTCACGAAAAAGTTTACGCACTTTTATCTACGTAGATGAGATCTAAAGCTGAAGACGTTACTCCACTCCACTCCACTCACTACACTTGGGCCCCGATGGAGTCGCTGCAATCAGCTGTGCATCATATCTTGTTATGATAAACAAGTAATGAACGGCAAAAACACATAATTAAACAATGGAAGGAATGCTGTATAAATGGACCAACTACATAAGCGGTAAGTTAACGCCACAGCCGCTGGGTGTTTTTGGTTATAATGCTCGTTTTAAGGCAGCTAGCTAGCATGACAACGTCTTAGCGCACTTTTGTATAACGTTAACAGGCACCGAGAAAGCTAATGTTAGCCACCATCACCTCTTAACTTATGCACCACTTTACATTGATAAGGGTCTCTTTGGTAAGTTTGCTGTTTAACAAAATAGAGGTTAACCGTATGAAAGAAGCGTTAACAGGTAGCGCTAGCTAATTTAGCTTCTTCCCTCCATCTGTCACTATAATCTGACTTAACAACTGCTTAGCTGTTGCTAACATAACGTAGTTAGTTTAAGGGTTAAACCTTTCAAAGTTTATGAAGCTATGTCGCTGTTTTACATGGTGATTTACATTATTAAAATGAATACACATGCTCATGAAGTTAAACAGCAGCGTTACAGAAAAAATCGAAACATTTCAATGTGTGTTCTTCAGGCTGGCAACCTCGTTGGTTTGTGCTTGATGGAGGAACTTTGTCTTACTATGACTCTCAAGAAGATGCCTGGAAAGGTTGCAAGGGCAGCATTAAAATTTCAGTTTGTGAAATCCAAGGTCAGTATGCCTCACTTTTTCCTATGTTACTGTGTTTCATTGATTGTGCAAGTGTGAGTAATTGGCTTTCTACTTCATTTTGGTAACACCAATACTAGGCTGGTAAAGCTCAACAACGTCAGTATTTTTTAAGGAAACCAGGGCTATGTCCACACTGGTGGCCCAAATTTGATTTTTTTTTTTTCCTCAGATGTGACTCTGATCTCTTTTTTTCGTGATAGTGTGTGATAACACAAATCACTTGTTATCTGATATTTACAATTCTGACTTAGGCCATTTTCATATGTGGTCCTAAGTCAGATTCAGGTCAGATATTTTTGCAATGTGACCACAATGTGAACAGTCATATGACTTTTGCATCACTTGCGTCTGGTGGAAAGGCACTGACAGATGTAGTAGCCCCTTGACCTCCTGAAATTTTGCATGAAATCTGTTTCTGTGAAGCCATTCACGTCATGATCCTACCACTCCTGGCTCCAGCTCTCCACACGCGCACACACACACCTCTATACATTGCTCCACTAAAATTAGGTTCTTTTTCTGCCCGTCCTCGTTCTCATCTGCTGGTAAATTTGCATTCTTTCTTTGCCCATCAGCTTATAAATGGAATCATAAACACTTCAGTGGCCTCTGTTTTCTTTCATATCCCAGTGTGCTACATGTGAAGTCTTTGTTAGTGTTTTCTGCTTAATGGGTCAGTTCACGACTGTGACCAGCTCAAACTGAAATCTGATAATGACCACAACTAATGTGAACAGCCAAACAAACAACAACAACAACAAAAAAAATCAGATCTGAGTAATACGTTTGAACACTAAGCCATGCAGTGTGAACGTAGCTTTAGAAGTTTTAATGTGGACAGAAACATTCTGTCATTTCATTCAGAGTAAATTTATCTCACAAAGTACAAAGTAGACAGGGTTGCTAAACTGGGTGGCAAGAAACCTGGCAAACCAATTTGCAGTATTACTTGCATTACAGACCAGTACACCATGAATTTAGCTCACAAGATCATAGCAGACTCACCTCGCCCTCTTTGCCCTCAATGAGTACTTTTATCCCCAGGGTGAAGGTATAGCATGACCAGGATGGAGACTAAAAGAGGCATCACATCCTTTGTCCCACACAGTATTCAGTTGCTTAATAAGCTCTGATCAGATGGTCTGAATTTGACACCTTCTTGAACCTACACTTCATGTCCTTTACCACAGGAATGCTTTTTAAAAATTATGTTTATGTTTAATGTTATATTATGTACTGTCATGTGTGGTTGTTGATATTTTTTGTGCTTATTATGCATAACAAATTTCCTTAGGGGCAATAAAGGATTCATTTATTAATTCACTAGTTCTGCTGCTGTGTTTTATTAGTTCATTCCTCAGACTCTACACGAGTTGACCTGACTATACCAGGAGAGCAGTACTTTTACCTCAGAGCCATCAATGCAGCAGAGAGGCAGAAATGGCTGGTGGCACTGGGAACAGCCAAAGCTTGCCTTACAGACAACCGAACAAAGAGAGAAAAAGGTATTTGGTTGCCATAACATCCAAATCTGGCAAAGCACAGATTGCACTGACTTACACAGCTAGTTTTCTATTGTAAAATACTGTACTATTTTCTATCTTCTTGCTGCTATTACAGAACTCCAGGAGAACACAGAGGCACTAAAAACTAAGATGTCAGAGCTCAGATTATACTGTGACCTTCTTCTACAACAAGTTAACAAGATCAAGGAGAATGATGAGCTAGCAGACACAACAGAGGTAAGGTTAAGGTTCAGATGAGCCAATGAAATAAGAGAAGCTGCTGTTGGTGTGAAACAGCAGTATAGGGTAGCCTATTTGCAACTAGTGAGTCATGTGTGCTTACACTTACTAATAGACTGGGCAGGCAGCAAATGTTACAACAAGTGCATTTTTTAAAATCTTTTTTTTTTTTACTTTATAGATTTAAGCAGAATTTACCAAACAACATACTTACCTGATAGGACATTTAAGATGATGTTGGGATGTGTTGCGGTGTTAGCTAATACGTATGTTTGTGTGCCCTTTACAGACAGGCATAGACACTGGAAACATGGTAAAATCTACATGTACCACTTTCCTAAAGACTCTAGAGGAATGTATGCAGATAGCAAATCGGACTTTTACTACAGATATGGCAACACAGAGTCCACCAGGATCTCCCCCAGTAGCCGCCATCAAACCTCAGAAGGTATGTCACCTTCAGATAACCCAGTCACATTTAGTATAAAAAGTATGGCTTGCTCTCAGAATAAATATCAATGTATAATCCCCTTATGTCTTTTTTCCTCCTACAGATTAAACCTGTCAATCATTTAAATCAGAACCTTGGAGAAAAGTAGGTTACTTTTTTTTTCTGTTATTATGTATTTATGTTGCTCACACTTCTTTTCCATCTATCATTAACTGACACTTGGCAACGTGAAGTGAAAATTAAGTATTCTCTTAAATGTTTTGTGGTGTTACAAACAATAATTTGTCATTAATGTTGTATTTCTGTGGCACTAGGCAGTAGTGTCAATTATATTTGCCCCAAAAAGTCGATCGGAAGTTTTCAGATTAACATAGTGCACTCAAATTCATTCCAGATGGAGAGATTTGTCCGAAACCTCAGGCGAAGCACATGAGAATCAGAGCCTTGACTCTGGAGCAGAGGGACCAGAGGGACCAGATGAGCCAGATATACCAGAACATCATTCTCCCCCATCGGGTAAGTCTGGTGTCCCAACCACTCACTTTATGTGCTGCTCTTAACTGACAAACATTACTGCATATTTTAAAAGAAAGACCACACTGACCAAACAAAAGGCCAGGGCCTGGTTGTTGTGTGTACATCATCAGTACTGATGAGGATTGATTATTGCCTTTTAGTGAGCAGACAGTGATGGATGATGCTTACTGCACTTCCCTCAGCAGTACAAAGGGGAAGCTACTGCTGGTGATGGAAAATAAGAGCAGTTGTTTCCAGTTTATTGTTTTGGACTATCTATAATTCATATATACTATCTCACTGTAAGGTACATTAAAATCTAAAATGTGTAATGCAGCACATTATTTTAAGTGTACTGATTGATGTGTCCTACAGTGATTTCCTTTATTAAACATATTTAATGTCATTTTATAGCAATTAGTTTAATTATTCAACCAAATCTAACATAATACAGTATTTAAAGAGACCCCTCTTTTGGTACATACTGCAGTTTACATAATATTACATTAGAATATACTGTATTACATACTTTCTTTCAGACTTGACAGCTTTTATATAGTTGTAATATGCAGCATTTCTATTTTAATTTTTTAAAATTTTGTTTAGTCGTGTACTTAGATTATCCCAAATATTTCCAACGATCAAACTCAAAGAAATATGTAATCCATTCAGTGTAATGGTATTATCATGCTAGCTTGTTGCTAGTTTCTGTAACTTCTGGAAAAACAATGGATACGTCAGATTCATTAGAGAGTGAGGAAGAAAGTAGGTGAATGTTACTAAACATAATGTGAATAAAGCTTAATGTTTCCTAGTCCGTGAACATGGTTTCTGCCTGAGTCTTGTCAGATAGACTTTTTTTTTTATCAGCTATGGTGGTTGTTTAAACGTGAAGATGGCTCCCAACTATGTCTGAGAGACCCCTAGCAGCAGACCTTGTATATTGTAAGAAAATGTAGACAGATTCTTTTAGCAGAGTTGTCCAATATAGAAAAAAGTCAGACTTTTAGGAGATATTTAAGGGTTAAAGATGAAAGACATTGGTCTTCTAATACCCAAGCTAAAATATCTGTTGTTATTGCCATCTTGCAATTCCTGCTTGTTATGTCTTCACCTTGTAGTACTGCATTTCACACTAAGTCCCAGTTGGGTTCAGTCATAGCTAAAACCAGTCACACCTTACCACACCCAACTGTGATACTGGGTGTCACATTTTAATATTTAAACCCATAGAGGTGTATGAGCCAGGGCGTATTCATTGTGTGCTTTCATGGCTGTTTGAATGAAATTGATTTAAGTGAAACTAACGGACATTTTGTTGGAGAATTTTCTCTTGCCATTGCTGAAGTATTTATTTGCCAGTGCATGTCTCTATTGTTTAATTGCCTTGCTGCAATAGAAGTTGTGACTGAAACCATATTCTCTGTGCTTTTTCAGTTTCATCAGTTTTGTCTGGTAATATACGCTGGACATTTCCTCTCTTTGTTTACTGTGTCACACAGATATTGATGCAGCAAATGACAACACCTCAGTCCATGAGGAGCCAGTTGACCCTACTTCTCACGATACCCAGAATACCTCTGAGAATGAACACTATGAACAGCCAGCAGAGGGGGATGACCTAAATGAAGCTGATGATCAAGAGGAGACGACACAAGAGCAGAAGCACAAACTTGACCAAAGTGAAGAGCATGACAACAACAACCACGAGGAGGTGGACGCTGCTGTGCAGCCTCAGCACCAACAGGAAGTAGTTCCAGACCAAGAAGAGGCTCAACATGACGGTGAGACTTCCAGAGATTCAGGGGAGCCAGAAGACACAGAGCAGGTGGAAACTTTCTTCAGCACAATGAGTCACAGGTATGAAAATGCTACTCAGGAAGGTCACATCCTTTAGGACACGTTACTGTATGAAGTTACTGTGTGACCATCTGTGACATTTCACTATAACAGTATTCAGACTAACCAATCTAAGCTATATGTAGTATTTTTGTTTTTTAAAGACACTGCACTTCTGCTGCACAGTTACTTTAGTTTATGAAAATATTAATAATTGTCATTACTGTGTTGCACAGAATAATTATATAACAGTTTTTGAAGATTTAACCTGAATCCATTTCAAGATGTCATGATAAGTGTTTTATATTAGTGTGTTCTCTCTTGATCACATGACACAGAGAGGCCCTCATCTGATGTTTGGGTTTGTAAAGCTTTATTGTTTCACTCTGTATTTCAAACGCATTTTAGTTTCTGTTTTTTTCAAGACCGTGAAGAGTGTTACTGAGCAATGGACTATATAGTGTTTCTAATCTTTTCTGTAATCTTCACATAAACATTATTATTATAATGGACTTGATCACTGTCTCACTTAACCAGCATTCAACTGCAAGATGGGGACTACAGTATGCACACTTTTGAGTTTTGAAATTCATGAGACAGTTTTAGGACATTAACATGAGAAAATAAAAAGAAACAATGCTGTTAAGTCATAGACGAAGTAGCAGGATAGTCTCAGGTATTGTCAGGCATAGAATTGCATGACACTGTGTGAATCATTTCTCTGGCTTGGTTTTGTACCCTTTTCTTTCTCTGTTTGATTTGATCAAATAAAAATTGAAATGGAATACTCACCTCTAATACATTCTCCTGTTTGAATCTGTTCTACTTTTTTAGATTTAGTGATATAAGACTGGACGACGACAATGGTATCCCTACTCAAGAGTTTTTGGACTCATGCTATGCAATAGTGCCTGTATTAGGTAGGCCGGTCACCTTCAGTCTCTTTTCATCTCAATCTGCCACTATATTCTTCTTTGTTGTGATACCACACGTGGTCATTTCACCCTTTATAATTTTGTTTATAAGGAGAACTTCTTTCTGCTCTTTTCTTGTCGTCTTGTGCATGCTATGTCGTTCACATTGTCTGTGCATAACGAGGTGGAAGCTTTCTGTCTTGGATTTATCCTCATCCTTTTCTTTTATGTCCTCATTTCTGTCCATATGTCTTAAAGTGTTTTTATTTAGAATTTGTTGTGTATCGTATTGCAAGATTTGTCATTAGCTCATACATGCTCTTGTGCCTGTGTCTGTATATGTGCAGTATATACAGACAAGGACACAGTTTACTACTCATAAATAGGCACTTGACAAAAAAAGACAATACACAGTAGGACTGTACCTTTAGACCTTATCAAAATATTGTCAAAATCCAGTATTTGTGAGTGCAATATCCACATCACTGCAATTTTTTTAGAAAGTCAAAATGTGTGACAAACAGCATTACATGGAAGTACTGTAGTGCTCCAGAGATGCCCCGGACTACACATCTTGTTCTCCAGATGTCAGAAAATATGTTCATGTGGTACAGACCCCAACAAACGTCATCATAATTTTAGTTTTTTTCAGTGAAAAAAAAGTGATGCAGAGAAGATCATTCCCACTAATCATGAATGTTATCACAATTGGAAAATCTGTCAAAAACCATATCATGCAGCCTTAATAGGATTAATGTTTATTATGTGACAGTATGTCAGATTTGCAGATAAACTATTCACAGTCTTAAGTTTACACATATGCATTAATATTAGCTTATGTTTCATATAAACCAGCAATAGAACAAGAGGTCTTATATAATGCTCCTCTTTAAAAACTAAATGAATTCATTTTATCTGCAGTGGTATGAAGTTTTAGCTGATTTAGTGCTTTTCAGGCTAAATTGATGACATCTCTCCAGTCAAATCTTGACACAGATCCAGACACCAGTTATTCCTGTGTTTGACCTCATGCAGCATGGTTCCAGAATTGCTCAGGATTTTAGTTCTTTTATTGTGTCACAGGCCTTTATTTTCCCATCAAATCTGCAGTCAAAAGGTTGTTACACAGGGTTTTCTGACCTTTTTTTAACAATTGCTTGCAAAACAAGACAGCTGCATTATTCATCACTGATGATCAACAACAATATTGAGTCTTTGAAAAATAAGACACAGAACTGAGATTTTTTTCTTCATGAGCAGCAAAGAAATGATCATGGATTTTCTCTTCTCAGACAAGCTGGGGTCCACTGTGTTTGCACCAGTTAAAATGGATTTTGTTGGAAATATCAAGGTATGTTAATCTGTTGATCTGTTATTTTAAAATAGATGTTACTGTTTACTCTTTACTACAAGATAAAAGTTTACATAGTATTTCTTCAAAAGTGGCTCCAAACATAGCGTGACAAACAGGATAAATCAGCACTAGTAGCTAATGATCTACCATGTAATATGTCCACAGGGAGACATTTGCTGTGGACATTACTTCTCAAATACATATATAGCTTGAGGATCAGACATGTGGCTTATCCTCTTATTCTTGTTCTGTCAATATGGTAACTTATGATGACATGTTAAAATTTATTAATGTTCAAAATCAGAGTTGAATTAAGATCTATTTCTGGTTAATGTCACATTTTCACCCTGTCTCTTACCCCTGTAGAAAATTCACCAGAAGCTGATGTCAGACCCTGACGGCTTCCCCACACTACAGTCCATCGTGCTGCATGAAGTTCAGACAGATGTTGCACAGGTGCGCAACTCAGCCACTGAGGCTCTGCTGTGGCTCAGACGAGGTCTGAAGTTCCTCAAGGAGTTCCTGTCGGAGGTCAACGCAGGACGACAAGACATCCAGGGAGCACTAAGTGAGTCTGATTTCCAGAGTGTGCACTCTGTGTACTGAGGTTATCAGTCCTTTGCAGCAGCTGCCAGTTCCACTCCAACCTGTAACCCATTTGCTGCTTGTCATCCCCTCGCTTGACCCCCTTTCCTGTCATATCTTCAGCTGTCTCTATCAAAAATGCCCCCAAAAACATATTTTAAAAAGTGAGTCTGATTTCTAAGATGCACAGTCGGACATCTACAAATTCTCAGGTACATGGAAATTAAAGGGTGGCTCCATTAGGAGTTGAGGTTTTTATATCAATATATAGCTTCCCAGTAGTGTTTTTTATGTCTTCAAATACAAACAATCAAAATTTGGTCATAGTATGTTTGCTTTAGTGTTAAAATGCTTTTACCCCAAGTCATTCAAAAAGAGTTTTCCCTTGTGACTGACTTAAGTTTCTGCACAATGACATTGCTATATTTGAACCCCCTCAGTTGCGGGAGGAGAGGCCACCAGTGGCCAAACCAACCGCCACTTTTTGCTATTTGAAAAACAGAAAAGAACACAGATGGAGTCAAACTTTAAATCATGGTCACTGTCTCAGATTTATCATGTTCTGTCTATTCTTCCACCAAGATAACGCCTATGGAAAGACCCTTCGGCAGTACCATGGATGGGTTGTGCGAGGCGTGTTTGCTGTAGGTATTTCTTTCTCCCACCAATGCTTTCCCATCTGAGGTTCATTCATGGGAGTGTGACTGTATCCTGCTTCTATTTTCCCAGCTGGCACTGAGGGCTGCCCCAACTTATCAAAGTTTCAGTGCTGCCTTAGTGTCAAGAGAGGGTGACGAGCTGAAGAGCGGCTTCACAAGTGGCATGCACAGGGACCTGGGAGTGTACCTGCCTGCCATGGAGAAGCAACTGGCCATCCTGGATGCCCTATATGAAGAATACAACCTGGAGTCAGATGAAGTGGTGTGAAAACCTGAGGAGAGAGATCATCCGACTTCCAGGAAAGACAGCACCTGACCACAGGGGCAGAGAAGTGGCTAACCGCTGAAGGAAGGTGCCAGATGCATCGAGTGCATCTCGTGTACAAAATAGTGTGAGCATGTCAGTGTGTGAGGTGTTTCCAGTGGTTGTGAAACTCTACGTCAGTAGAGGGTCTTGGTTTGAAGAAGGTATTAATGTCTGTACTTAGGAGCCCACAGGGGTCAAAGCAAGCATTAACAATTAAGACATTATGTGTAGTTTTTGGGTCTTGTTTAAAAGACCGCTGACAATGTAGGGCTTGTAAACCCTACTATGCAGACTTCAACCATAATGATTCATGGTGACATTTGTTTCTGGTGCACATTTTGTCGCTGTATTGTGGCTTTTTATGTACTGTACATGTTTGAACCTACATGACCACAGAGAATTTGGCTCTAGTAACTTCCCTGGAAGATAATTTGTGAGTGAACTGAGCAAAATGCAAAGATTGTCCTGTTTCCTTCGATTCATGAAGCAGGGTGTTGCTTGTTACTAATACAGAGCACTGTGTAACTAAAAACAATGTTAGATTGTTACCATGCCCAATATATTTGCCTTAAGTATGTGATGGAGTAACATACTGGGCTGACATTTTTCTTGCACTGACTGTTGAAGTTTAGTGGAAAATATGGTAAATATTGATTTTATTTTTTTCCCTGAAATTTTAATATAAATCCTGCAGGTTGACAGTGTATGTGTTTTGTTTTACATTGCTAACATGTTGTGAGCTGTTGCTCTAGAGACTTTCCATGGGACCAAAAAGGAACTGTCATGTGAATGGCTTTCGCCTCTGCTGCCTACAGTACCACAACACACAAGATTGAAATAATACAGTGAAGTACTGACAACTGCTGAATATTTATGTGGACATCCTCTGCACAAACCTATGCATAGTATGCATTTTCTCATCTATTTATTATGTCTTAAGTTATAAAGTTCATCTTTATGTCATGGGGATCATGTCAGTCCAACTTTTTGTGTGAATGTATGGACATTTGTATCCACAGCATGTTTATCGATTGCATGGTTTTATGGATTAAGTAACATAGGTGCCAATGGAAACTCTAAATATAGGCTAAGGCCTAGAATTAACCAAGTTAATACATATGCCCTTTAGAATAAAAGGCATAGATTGTGAGAGTTAAAATACATTGCTTCTTCATTTCTGTACTCATAGTGAACAGTAACCTTCAGCAAGTCTGCTCTACAGATTTCTTTCACCATCTTGTCCATGCACTGTCCTACATATACTTGAGTGTTGTTACCAGCTGTACTAAATATGTTATAATGTCGATATAACAATGAAAAAGTGAGTGGTAAGACTCCTTCTGGCAAGGTTTAAGTTTGTCTGTAGATTCACTGAGCCATTCATACAAAGCAGGAACATCCTCATAGGGCTTTTATACCAAGATATACCGTGTAGTATTTTTAACTCTATTCTAACTTTATTTTAATTTTCAGTAAGTCATTTGCAGCAGGTTTACATCACAGATGTACAAGCTTGATTTTCTGTCATAGATAAATTCCTAATCTTGAAAATATGCTATTGTAATATTACAAACATTTGTTTTTTTTCTATGATTGTATATAAGATGCTATTTGATTTTTACATAATAAATAATTAAGTTGTCTCAGTGTGTGTCCAGTCCTGTTGTAGTCAAATATGTCAGAGGCTCTTGAGTAGGAATCTGGGGGACACCCAGGGGTCCCTGAAAAGTTTTCATTCATTTAAATCATCATGATATAAAAAAAATCATTTGTTTACAAAAGGCTTCACAGTTCAACAACTATTTTAATTTTTAAATCTAAAATTATGGCACTGTCATGTTATGTGAAAAATAATAACTATGTTTTTCATGCTGTAACGATGTTTTTATATCGTTACATCATACAAACTTTTATTGTTTTAACAAAATTTACTATTTAACTATATCTTGTCAGAAAACATTTCTCAATGTCATAACTTATATTGTTTTAGCACTTGCAGTATAAGTTATCACACTATATTTTATATAGCATATTTGTTACAACAAGAAAAGTTTATTGTTATAATTTCATGACAATGTAAGTTATCAGGTTATAACTTTTGATGTTATAACATGAACCATTTCCTGTTATAAAACTGAAGTTGTCATGTTATAATAAGTATACTGGACAAGAAAGGTTTCTTGTTATAACATAGAGATTGTATAATAGATTGGATGCTGTAATACGTGAAAACATCTTGTTATAACAAACTTTTTACACTGTAACATGATACATTTTATGGTCACTTTAGGCTAAACACTGTATTGCAACGGCCTGGAAGAGCACAGAAGCACCTACAGTTGGACTCTGGTTTAAAGGTATTTCTAGCCGCTTAGCCATGGAAAAGCTGACTTATGCCACCAAAGGGAAAATACAGAAGCTTTTTAAAATATGGGGACATTTTATTAAGTATCAGCCAAGACATTTGCTGAGCACTTGACAATGAGGAAACTGTAATATAGTGTTAATTTTGTATATTTTGATTTGTTGTGTTTGTCTTGTTTGCTTGTTGGAGTATGCATATGTAAATCTTTAAGTAAAAAAAAAAATCACTTGTTCACCAAACAATTAAAACAAGCAATAGGTAGTAAATCTGCACAGGTGTTCTAGTTTGTGTAAACAACAGTGGCACTAAATGACACCTTTGCATACCTTGCTGTCTGTGTGAGTGTTTTGCATGTGCAGCAGTAGTGTGTCCTCTGCCAGGACCACAGCATCCTGCATGCTGGCCATTCCTGCCTATAGGTCAGGGATTTTCACTTGGCTCAGGCCAGCAGCTGGGTCCCTGCCTGCTTCCTGTCCCTGTGGCCTACTTTGCATCACCCCTTCAGCCACAGAGGTAATGTAATGCTACACCACCCAACCTGCACCAAAATAACCCCTTTTGTTGGAAAAAGTGTTTGATTTCAGATCCTCAACTTAATACCTGTGAGAGCTCAAAGTAGACACTGCTTCTTACATGTTTAAAGGGAACATTTGGCAAATTTCTTGTGGAAGTCCAGCCCCTGGTGATAGTTAACGTCAGTTGAAGCAATAAATCCCTTAGTATGTGCTATAATTGATTGGGAAAGCTGAGCTTTAATGCTGTAGAATCTGCTGTTCTTCCTGCATCCAGTAATCTTGTTGGTATTCAGGAAGAACTACAGTCTGTTTTCATCTAGGTATCTAGTTCCTGCCTCTAGGTAGCCAGGGGGTCGGCTAAATGAGTATTTTTGTCAGCTGACACTAAGGTCTGGCCGACAAAGTAAGAGCTCACATTTTCTGCTTTCACTCACACTGTCTGCTTTAAAAATACATCACCGTTGTTGCTGTCACACATATTTTGTTACGATTAGTTTGCCATCACTTTAATGTGTCTATTTGGCATGTTTTAAAATGAGAACTTTGTGTGTACTAATATAAGGTTACTTAATGGCTGTGTACATGATATAACATTAGTACTACAAGACTGGCTAAAGCTAGCTTACATGTCAGCAAACACTGGTCAGATGGGGAAATATGATATGTATAATATGTACATGATAGGCGGCAGAAATGCAGTCATTAATGTGGAAAAAGGAAGCGCAAGGACCAGCTTAATTTCAGTGGACCTTCAGACAGTCACCCAGGCAGACCAACTGGACCACTATCGCCTCAGGAAGAGAGCCGGACTAGAGCTAACATAACCCGGCTCATATGCTTTCCACGTCTGTGAGTGCCAGACCTAAGTGAGCCAGACAGATGCATCATGGTCTGCCCACTTTGATTCTGCACCAACCCACATCCTTCTGCTCAAACCCACACTGGGAGTAAGCTGTGAGTTTGGTGAATGCAGTGGTATCTAACACAAGTTTGGCTGGAGGTAATGTAACTGCAGCTAGTAAGCTAACGATAATTAGCTGCTATGTAAGCTGTGAACATGCTAATGTATTGGTAGAGTAGATAAAGACAAATTTCAATCCATTCCCCACACTTGTGCTCCTGTATTTTCCAGTTTTGCAAGACACAAAAAAGATGTCCAAACTCATGAGACTATAGATTGTCGCTCGTCTTTGAGCCCTATGCACACCGGTTCAACATGTAGAGAAATACAAAGCTTGACAGGCCTCTGGTGGCCTAGTTACAGTTGCTAATCTATGATTGGACAGTTGCTGTTTGCAGGAGGGGCTTAGCGAAGGGTCAGTTCAATTCAATCCAGTGTTATTTGTATAGTTCCAAATCATAACAAAGTTATCTCAGAGCACTGAGGAATTTATTGCTTCAAATTACTACATTTACACTAACTGCATATCCACATGAAAAGTGCCAAATTTTTCCTTGAAGTTCATGACCAGTCTCTTTGAGATGGGGAAAACCAGTCAAACACAAAGAGCTGTGAGTTCATAAACTGTTCAAGGTTTCCAAACTCCACAAATAGACAACTTCACTTGGGGGTTTTCTTGTGCGTGCACAGCAGATCTTTTCATTACAGAGCAGTAGGATCAGGTTGACCGCTGTATCCTCAGTGACATTTAGTGCTGCACTGAGACATCTGAGGTACAAATCTGATTGGCCTGGTCAGGGGAATGCATATGATGGGATAAATACGCCAAAGTAAGCTTTTACTCAGGCATCCCAGCAGACAAATTGTCCTGATGTGATTTAGAAAAAGAAATATGGCATGCTAATAGAATTATATGGTCGAGTCCGCCCTCAAACATCTCTGCTGCAACACTGGCCGGCTGCCCGTGCCCAGTCTATATCGCTGTGCCACATCTCCAGGCACAGACTCAGCTCCGAGGGGCTCCATCGAGACAGAGTAAAAAGCCAAAAAAACCCATTGGCATGTCTGAGAAAACAGCAAGACGACACTGTGTAGTCTGTTTACTATTTAGTCTAACACAGCACTTTGCAGGGAGCTGCTGACAGCATCTTTTCCCCACTTGATAGATATCAGCTTTTTTACAGTGAGTGTTCTGAAAGAACATCAATAGCATCTCTATCAAAGTCTACTGGCTTTTTGCACAGTGCCCAATCACTGTCATCGCTTGCTCATGACAGATATAGATCAGAGCTGTTGACAAACCCCTGACAAAAGTCTGAAGATGCATGTGCGTGCATGAGATACAGTGAACAGCCTTCAGTGATTTAAATTCCTGTTTTATTTTCATTTAAAATTACTCACTACTTGTATAAATCATATCAGAATAATGAAACAAAATGAACTTTCACTAGCCCAGTCACAGTGCATATTATATTTCATAAAGCCTTACAGTACAGTACAGTACAGTACAGTTACCACATGCATGTTTATGTTTCAGCATTGTTGTGCATACACAGTACAGGAAAGCAAAGCAGCACAGGCCGCAGACAGAACATTCAACACAGTTTCCAAAAGGTATTTCAGCTTTGTGCATGGCACGGTTCATCACTATCATATACGGTGTGTGTGTCATACATACAGTACTTAGCTACACTGTGGGCAGAGCAAGACTGATATCTCTTAAGACACCTGCTATGCTGATCAATGCAGTGATTTACAAAACAACATTTGACAAAGTGGAAGCATTTCACACTTATTAGCAGAGTATCACAAGCATGCGGAGACAATATAGTAACAGTCTTCATCTTTCAATTGCTTTTACATAAGAATCACTTTCGAGCAGAGGTATTCAAAATGGGAGTCAGGCCTCCCCGGGTGGGGGGGGGGGGGGATCAATCAAAAGGAGATCACATGGATTAGCCTAAATGTGTTTAAGTTCAGAAATGCAGTATTGGAGAAATGCCCTTCTTAAACCAGAACTTCTACTCTACTCCAAGAACAGTTCTAACTAGCTAGCTAATCAATCATTGACTAACAAGCTAGCCAATCTATATGAATAGGCTACATAACTAGTTAAATTAGATGGCAAATGTTAGCAAAACTCCAGCTAACTAATCTTTCAATCATAAGCTCATCTACAACAATAGGTTGGATACATCTGATAGCAAATGTTAGCAAAACTCTTGCTAACTAGCAATCTAATCTGCCTGAATAGTTAGCTAAATAGTTAGCCAGGGTTTTGCTTATATTAGCCAAGTTAAGATGTGACTATATATTTTATAGGCCTCCCAGCAACATCTTTTAACCATCTTCAAAAGTTGTTTTTGTTTTTTACATGGATGAGCCTAGCATATAGTATGTCTAAGTACAGGACACAGGAAAGGAGAATGTTTACTTATGATTGGTCAACTTTACCATTTTACCACTTTCCCAGGGTCAGAAGCTAATAAATGCCTTTGTTACATATTTAGTGAAGTTGGACATTATGAAGAAACATTAGGTTGGTTCAGTTGAGTATTCTTCATGATCCCATAGACATTCAGGAATTGAGCAAAACTAAGCAAGTAAATGGGTAGGCCTCTTTCCAAGCTTTGTCTGAGGGGAGGCCGACAGTGTCAGACTTTGAAAACCTCTGCTTTTGAATACCTGACTATATCTATGTATGGCTGAGAAGAGATCTCCTTAGCACTGCGACTCATACAGTAGCTTATGGAAAATGTCAGCTTATATTGGCAAAGTCGTTTTTTCAACATTGGTGGCCAACACACAGCGGACTACATCTACACTGTTAAGTTAACTGTTGAGTTTCACTGTTGCTGTATATACTGTAAGACAGAAAGACTGGATAAAGAGGTATTAGAGTAAATACAGTAATGACCATAGAACAGACTGGAATTGAAATTCCTCCCCCCTTTAGCAGCTACAGACTATTCCAGCCTTTCCTGTGCAGTGAGAAAATTAAGAACATAACAGTTTCAAGCCTTCACATACAGTATATTTCATTTCTCACTGAAGCACAGGGAAGAAACTCGATCGTACTCAGAGGACTGCACCTTTAAAGCTCTTGTTTGAGTTACTTGTGTGCTTCAGCATACAGTCACTGCCATTTCATTTACAAAGAGAGTAGAGGAGGAGGCCTGTGAAAGGTGCTGTGTGGAGCTACATGACCTGTTGGTTCCTGAGAAATATTTGGATTTATGAAACCTTGTCTAGACTGAATGTCCCTGTCAAGTACAGTACCACCACAAGACAAGTTAGACTATGAAGCGTGGCCTCCTCAGTTAACAGTCTCACTGAAGTATCCACCTCCATCTCCATCCCTAACCATACATATTGATCATATATGCCTGGTTTAACTTTACAACTGAATTTTTTTATGTGATATTGAGACTACACAGTGTGAACCTTGTTGTGGCAATAATAAGTAAAGTGATAGGTTGCATGCTTGGATAGTGACAGCTGCTGTCATGGTCTCAGTAATCCCAGCCTCATGCAAATGCTGTGCGCTGTCATTCACACTGCAGTAGAATACCTGAGGCCATGGCTCTGGATGTCCTACTGTCTCTCTTTCTTAACAGTAACTGGGTCAAGATTAATACGCCTCTGGCCCGGCTACTGCTCCTCTGCAATGTCTCCCACTAGCATTTAATGAAGTCTCTGCATGGCTGTCACACAACTGTTGCATCCAGAGGCTGATTCCGGTCAAATCAGGCATGGTGAGGAGGCCGGTCTTAAGTCCTGCTTGTTAAGACGGAGTGCAGATGTCCTGTGCATTTCCTAGGTGTGGGTAGAGGTTTTCACCTCCACTGACTGAGTATAACTCCGGGGAGCTATGTGGCATCTCAGCAGCAGTACAGAGGAGTTATATGTATGTATTTTGTTTTTTTCTTCCTTCATAGAATCATTGGCTGCCTCTACCTTCAGAGTCTTGCTTGGAGCATTATTTTTTTTGCATGAAAATATTCCTGTTATGTGTCAAGCAAATAACACATAGAGGATCCCGCTGTACTGTCCAGATTCCTCTTCAAGTGAAGTATTTGCAGTTTGTGGAGTCGATAACACAGTGTGGTGTGCACTTGAGGTGACCATATGACCTGGAGGTAAGAGAAGAAAAAACCTTTTGGTCAGTTTAAAGGAGAAATATTTATATATTTACTGTACTAAATGATAAAATCTTTGTTTGATGAACTTGTTTTTTGTAAATATTCTGAATTTAATGCCTGCAAAACATTCCAAAAAATGTTGGGACAGAGGCATATTTACCATTTCTTTTCACAACATTCTAAGCTTTTGCTAACTGTAATGGAAATTCATATTTACTGACAATAATACATATATATCAACAACTCTATACTTTGATATTTTGTTTTAACCTTCACGTCCCCCTATGACAATGAAGTCCTCATATGCATGTGCAAAGTCAGGCCTAAGGTCCCCATAAACCCAAAAGGTCCTTACATGATGGTCTGTAACTATTGAGAAGTGTCTACATGGCTGGGAGCTCACCAAAGCCAAGTTGAAACTGTTTTTTTAAATCTTGTTTTCTAGGACATGGTGCCTGAGTGCAGATACAATCAGATATAGTACATAGTATTGTCAATAGAGAAGTGCTTGTGTAAAGATCCCTCCCACATGTGCTGACTGCAAAAACACCACTCCCACACAATTCTGTGCTTTTTGCTGTGGAGACCTCTGATCTCTGTTTGCTGAACCCATTCTCAAATGCTGGAATAAACTTGCAAAGACAGGTCTCCTTTATTGATACAGATTTCCTCCACAAAACTGAGGAGTTTAATTTTAATACACGACTTCAGATGCTCAACAGTCGGGGTCTCTATTGTTGTATTTTTTGCTTCATAATATACCACATATTTTCAGTGGGAGACAGGTCCGGACTGCAGGCAGGACTGTCTAGTACCCAACTAAGAAACCCTGCTGTTGTTACGTGCAGAGTGTGTCTTGGCATTGTCTTGCTTAAATAAGCAGGGGTGTCCCTGAAAAAGGTGTCTTAATGGCAGCATATGTTGCTCCAAAACCTGTGTGTATTAATGGGGCCTTCATAGATGCGACAATTACCCATAATACCATGGGCACTAATATGATTATTAATGATTTCTTACAACTTATAAACAGACCCCAGCTCATTTGGTGAACAATTAAAATAATTCTGTATTAATTTTACCTCCACATTAAGTGAATAAATGGAAATTTTGGGCAGAATCACACAGGCCAAAACAAAGACTATTCAAGTGAGAACATGCTGGCTATAGCGTTGTTGTTGGAAAAGTTAGTGTTTCACTTTAGGATGTTTCTTTATTCTCTGATGACATATCATGGTCATTAATTATTTAGCACAGTAATATCTCATTTGGCAAAGTCAACAACACTTCTCATGCAGCAAAGAGTTTTTGTCAACATGACTGTACACTGTATACTTACCCTGGAAGATATGAATTACATGTCTGGTATCCAAAGTCCTTTCCATCACACTCTTCAGCCCCCTCATAGCGGTATCCATCTCCACAGTAGGCGTGTTTACACTCTGTGTCAAGGGGAGACAGCAGGGTCATGTTATATGTGCACAGCAAAGTACAACCAAGGAGCTATAACAGATCCACTAACATGGGCGCATGACTTACTGACGCAGCCGTCAGTGACGACCCTGTTTTGGTCATCACACTCCTCCCCGTTGGAGATCTGCACTATCCCGTCACCACAGTAACCTTCATCGTCAGGTGCATTTTCCATGGACTGGAACGGCGTCAACTGGAATGGAAAAGTCTTTTACAGAGATTAAAAAATTGAACAAAAAGGGAAAAAAGTTGTATTGTAAAATTGTATTCCAAAAATTGTTGAGTAAACTCACTGAGGTGAAAGTGAATAATGGTTATTAATTTAATATTTTCAATTGCAATTTAATTTTCAGCCACCAAAACAATTGCAAATCAGGTTTACAGCTCACTGTAAGCAGTTTTTGTTTCTGGGATGTTTCTAAAACTGAAACAATCAAGTTTATATATAAAGAAAAAATAAATTATAGGTTAAAGATTATAGATTGTCAAAATTTTGTTTTGTTAATTTCAACACTTAACACTTTGATTCAAAACTCAGAAATCTAGCAGGGCAGTTGCCTTGAAATTCTGAGTTTTCCTCAACCTCTTTTTTTTTTACAGTGTAAATGATACCTGGATTGGAAGCCAGCCATCGATGTCTTTGAAATAGAGAGATCTCTGGTCTTTGCGGAATGCAAGAGCATTATCAGTGTGAAGGCGCTCCAGTTCTTCTTCATTGCTCACAACAAATATCTAAACGAAAGGCAGAGTGAAGAAATGTTTTCAATATTTTGTGCATTGTGAATTAGAAGGTTGAGTCAGATATTGAGCATCAAACTTTAATATCTCAGCTGGCCAATATGTGTCTTAAAGCAATATTCATCTCCCCTGTAGGCATACTTTTATCTTTCAAAACTTTTTATTCTTTAAATAATTGACTCAGAAGCTATTAAGACCAAATAACCCCAAGGTTTATAAAAAATACACAACATCTAGTCGCACAAAATCAAGGATTTTAAACACATACAGTACATACACTTTGATCAAACCCTTACATTTTAATTGTGATTCAAGTTTGAGTATTTCAGTGATAAAGTACGCAACATTTTGCATTTAAGTCCTCACCGCGGGTACTTTGAGATTGTTTCCTCTGGCAGAATAGTCATCATATAGAGAACTACTGAGAGAGCCACAGCTACACTTTCCAGGAGGCCCTGGTGGACCACGTGCACCCTTTGTTCCAACCATGTACAGTCCTAAACATACGCAATGAGGAATAAAATGTCATAAAAACAGATACAGCAAAAAAGAAAAACAGACAAGCAGAGGCAACAAGATGTTAATACTGACATGTAGTATATTTAATTTGTCTATCAAGAAGTTAACACAATCAACTTAATTCAGTCAGAAACCTGATCAAGAAAACAAATGTCATATTAATGATCTGGTGACATAATACTTGTAAAGCTGTAGGGAGGCTTGCCATCTGTGAATCTGCTTTAGCGACATGATGTCATGATGACAGCATCTAGTTTCACCCCAGGAGATAAAGTTTCTCCGGTGCTAAATAAGACTACCGGTGCTACCTCTTACACTGGTCTAAAGTGTGTCTCCTTTTGCTGAGAGGGGTGTTTGCTGCAGCTCACGCTGGTAGCACAGCTTTTCACACACTCTCAGAGAGCAGAGAAAGTGCAGAGCCACACAACAAACGTCTTCAAAGTCAGCAAATCCATCCATACCCTGACTGAGCAATATGTCGGTTTATAAATCAGTATCATCAAGAGTTATTATAGTTTTGTATTTTTCATTCATTATTATTTTGTTTCTAATTTTAGCTTTCAGCTCAGTTTAATTTAGTTTAGTTAGTCTCCAGTATGAATTTCCTCCTTTCAATTTAGTTTATATTATTTGTATATATATATATTAGCTGTAGTTGTTTTTATTATAATATAGGGTGTATTTGTTAGAGTTGTTTTGTTGCACCTGGTTTTAGTTTTAAGTTTAGTTTTAGCTAACAATTACACACTTGGTATCCTCAAATAGTTTTAATTGGAAAAAGTTCTCACCTGTGGCAGGTGAACCAGGAGGACCAGGGTGACCTGCAGGTCCCTGTGGACCTGCAGGTCCCATGGGTCCAACACTGCCTGTGTCTCCTTTCCCTCCCTGAAAGACAATCAAAACAATAGGCAGGTGGTCAGATTTAAAACATTTCTTTACATTACGTTTCATAGACAAAAGCTTAAGTAGAATGCTCAATCCTGAGTGTGCAACAGGACATTTTGAGCGCAGAAAAATATTTTTTGTATGAATATAAATTACATTGAAGATAAATTATTTGCACACAAATAATCATTTAATTTGGGCATTGTGTGGGGTTTTGCTGTTATGTACACAAGACTAATTAACTTTTCACTTTCATTTTAATTAGCTTTATTGGCATGACATTTTAATGACAACAATAATCTCTATCATTAAAATTCACTAATTAGCTCTCTGACGTTTCCCTGCTCTGTGCTCTCTAAAACATGGATGCATTTCGAATACTGTCTTCTACATACTCGCATATGTCGTTTACATACATACTTCATACATACAAGTGGAAAGGCAGTGCTCCCTTTATCTGGATCATACATAATTTTGTACTTTTGTACTAATTTAAGTACTTTAAACCACTGAAATAAAGAGTAAGCATGAACAGAAAGGCTAAAAACTGTATATATCTATATCACAGTCCTTGCTTTTTTAATGTTCTTTACCTTGCTCATTTGTATCCTCTTTTTGTTTTTTGTTGTTATAATAAATAACTCTTCACTGTGATTTTCAATATAATGATTCCTTTGTTGTATAATGTACATATTCAGCTGTGCTGCAGCATCATTGCCACCTTTGAGTTCTGTCTTTCATTTTCATATATTGTCTTGTTTTGCATTATTGTCCTAAATAAAGTTCAGTGAAAAAAAATCCCACACTTGCCCAACATCTCTTCTCTGTGCATTTTCAAGTTTGCCTGTATGCTTGATGTATTTTCTCCATAACGTGCTTTTTCTGTGCTCAAAACATCAGATATCGCTCTATATATTATTGTTTTAAAACAGTGCAACCAGAATGTCACATGCACACAAACTCGTCACCTGCTTGCCTCTCTTCCCTGGTCGGCCAGTGGGTCCTCTGTTTCCTGAGATTCCAGGTTCTCCCTTTGGACCCATTTCACCCTGCAAAACAAATTAGATTATCTCGACATTCAGTTTGATCAGATTTGGAAAGTTGTAATTATGCAGAACAAATTCTAAAAGTCCTTCTTTGTTTGAACGCGTCTCACTTTCTGTCCAAGCATTCCTGGGAAGCCCATAGCACCCTGTGGATAAAGAATAATAAACTGTAGTTTTCTGTGTTAAAGACAAATGTAAGTAAATAACATTTGACTCAACTAAATCACGCACAGCATATTTGCACTAGTGTCAAGTGTTATTACTTTCATTCACAACAACCCCACTGATAAACTCTGCCCACCTTGTCGCCTTTCATTCCGATCTCACCACGATCACCTCGAGAGCCCTGATGGAGCAGATTGCAGCATGGTGCATAACACACACAACAGAAAGAAAGAAAGAAACAGAAACAGAAAACATGTTAATCAGTATATAGTATTGCATATTCTGATATGTGACAAATAATGAAACAGCCACATACCTTTTCCCCTTTATACCCAGGTAGACCCTGGAATTAAAGATCAAAAACACAAATATCTAAGATGAAATAAAGTAGTTTGAACGTGAGATAATTCTGTGTACTTCATAATGTCATAACATATTTAATATAAAATATCAAAAAAACAAAAAACAAAGAAAAAACAAAAAAAGAACCATACCCGTGGCCCAATTGGTCCTCTGGCTCCAGGTAAACCCATTAGCCCTGGGTCACCTTTCTCACCCTGACACAGGAAGAAAACATTAGGAATAAGCTTCATTTAAGATATTTCCTCACCCCAAACAAATAGACATTATGAGTGCAGACTTTGACTTTGAAAGGGATTTTTTTGGTACATTTTCAATAACGCATCCACTGTATATAGAAAAGGTTATTTACATGTTAAATAAAAGAATATTTAATTATACAATTGAAATATGGCTACTGGTTAAATCTAACTAAATACATTACTTAAGTACTTTACTTAAAGAAAGTTTTTGAGGTGATTCTACTGTGCCTGATTTCCATTGTATGCTACTTTAAACTTATACTCCAGTGTTTCCCAAATGTTTTACAGTCCTGTACCCCTTCAGATGATCAATGTCCAGCTACATGCATCTCTCAACACCCACTCTCATATTTTTTT
Source organism: Lutjanus erythropterus (assembly GCF_056507025.1). Classification (NCBI taxonomy): domain Eukaryota; kingdom Metazoa; phylum Chordata; class Actinopteri; order Lutjaniformes; family Lutjanidae; genus Lutjanus; species Lutjanus erythropterus. The sequence goes on along the minus strand of NC_139325.1, from coordinate 21,212,080 downwards.
CATGTTTATAAGGCTCTTATGTACATATGTGCATATACAGCCTATATATAAAATCCACTCAAAACTATGAATTACTCAACTTCTGTAGTGCTAACACGTACTTTAACTTGACTTAAATATTAAATGCAGGACTTCTACTAAAGGAATGTTTTACACCATAGTATTGATACTTTTACTTAAGTAAAGGATTTGAAAAGTTCCTCCACTAATACTTATCCATAGTACTTATGTAGGCACTTGAGATGCCAGAGATGCAATGATTAATTGATTATTAAATTAATTACCTACTATTTTGAGTCTTTTTTTTTTTTTTTTTTTTTTTTTTACAAATTCTCTGATTTCAGCTTTTTAAATGTGAATATTTTTTGGTTTCTTTACTCCTTAATGATAATAAACTGGATATATTTGAGTTGTGGGCAAAACAAGACATTTGAGGATGTCACCATTTCACCATTTTCTTAATCAATTAATTCAGAAAATAATCGACTAATTAATTGACTATGAAAATAATTGTTAGTTGCAGCCTGAATTTGTTGCATCATTTACATTATGAGGTCTGACTTACTCACTTTGGGCCCACTTGGTCCCGGCCATCCTGCTGGTCCCTGCTTTCCAGGAAGTCCAGGAGGACCTGTCCGACCCTAACAGGAGAAATCAATTTTAACACAAGATCTCAGTGATAGAAATCCCTCATAAAAGACTAATAAAACAATTTCTGCCACAGCTGAAGAAGCAGTTACTTGTTAATGAAATCAGGCCTGTTTGCTTAGCAGGTTAAAAAAAAGGAATCTGAGTGCAGGATTTGCCGCATAAGCTGACAGGCTGCTTGCTTCAGTATTTATCAGACAGTGCTGCTGCACATGTAGAGGGAGAATGACTTTAACAAGCCCTGTCACTTTGCTCTCTTTAATTAAATGATGGGCTGTATATAGAACAGGAGCCCGTGCTTGTGGGAAATAAAATGATTTATGACCTGGCTGAAGCACTAAGCTAAATTGCACTGCAGTGCTACAAAGCTGCTCCGTCAGGCCACCAGCCAGTTGAAGCTCTCCCACTGGGCTGCTTTTACTGCTCGACCGCACAGCGATTATTTAGGAGCGAGGTCACTTCTTTTCTTTGCCGCCTGCCCTGATCAAACCTGTGCTTTCAATAAGCCTGTGTGTTCTAATAGAGAGGGACGATGCTGGCCGTCTTTGAGGGGTCAGTATGCTTCTGCGAGAGAAGAGCTGCATGTTAACTCGCCCTTTCATCAAAACAGCCCGTCTCAGCAGCTCTGCGTCCCTTGCATCCTGTCAGTGTGGCTGTGCTGCTGTCTCCTGTCAAGGTTGGACATGCTCACAATTTCTTGATGCACACAAGCAGACACTGGCAGAGTTACAGCAAGCGAGCAGGCGGAGGCACTGTATCTCATTTTTGAGTAAATCCACTTAGCAGGGAATATAGAGTGATTAATGGGGACTCTCACCTTTTGCCCAGGTCTTCCGATTTCTCCCTGATGACAGGATGCGGAGGAAGGGACAAGGACAGCATTTATTTAATACACTTCCAGCAAGCATCTTTCAGTCATGCGCAACAGGTCAATTAGACTTTAGCTTACAAAATAATGAAGAACTTGTAAAATGCATGAGCAACACAAATGAGTTGAGACTAGAGCAAGGGAAGGTAAACTGCTTACCTTTTCTCCCTTGGGCCCTCCTATCCCAGGTAACCCAGGTGGACCCTGATGAACATTAAAAACGGTAAATATATGATATATGGTCATAAATCACAGAGATATGCATCTAAATTTGTTTTATTGTCCACAACATCCCACCACAAAGTCATGACTGCTTCTGGAGGCCCTCAGCTGCAGTTTCAATTAGCTAAAGGCTGAGTGGCCACTATTGATTTAAAAAAAGCCTCATGGGTCTCGTTTGATAGACTGAAACGCTGCTGCAGTTCAGCCACTGCTGTAACAACCTGAGATGGGCACAGCTTTTACAATCATTTGGTAAATCTGCATTTCCTTTATGAAATACTGGGCTAACAGAGGAGGAAATTAGGCTTACAAAAAGGCAACAACTAATGACTATTTTCATAATTAATCAATTAGAGCTGCAACAATTAACTGATTCATTGATTAGTTGTGAACTATTGAATTAACTGGCAGCTATTTTGATAATCAATTAATCAGTCTGAATATTTTTTAAGGAAATAAGTCAAAATTCTCTGATTCGAATTTCTTAAATGTGAATCATTTCTGGTTTTATTTGACTCTTTATAATAGTAAACTGCATATCTTTGACTTGTGGACAAAACAAGACATCTGAGGACGACATTTTGGGCTTTGGGAAACATTGATCAACATTTTTCACCATTCTTTGACATTTAACAGACCAAACAACCAATCACTTAATCAAAAAAAAAAAAAAAACGGGTTACAATTTAATATATTATGATTTTTTACAATATTGTACACAAGGTAATATATTGCTATTTTTTCACCTATTTTTAGGAAAAGCTGTCATTGTATAAAGAACACTGCACCATATGCATAAAATCAGAGTTTAAAAAGTTTTTATGCAATCAGAACAGTGAAGACAGAACAAGAACAACTCAGCTATCTAGCGGTCAGGGGTTTAAACACAACACAAAATGAACCACTGCCATGAGTCTTTGCCTGTATCACGTTATCACAGTACAGTGTTTTTGAGAATGGATACAGTATCACAAAACATCATATTGCGATACTCAAGTGTATTGAAATCTTTCTACAAACCTAGTTTACCTGCACCAATTGAACCAAAATGTCTTTAATACTTTTCATCACCAGAGTACACAAACACATGCTTGTGTTGGTAATCCCTGGAATTTACGCAACCCAGCACGCCTTTCCAAGCAGACGGCTCTTCGGACGGTTTCTGAGAATGATGTGTGGCACACTGGCAGGCAGTGGAAAAAGGCTATTTGTGTCTGAGCTAAATGTAGAGCGTTAATGGGCTGCTGTGTGGCAAGGGCCGGAGAAATCCCCATCTCCTCTTCTGCAGGAACTCTCAAGTTGGAGAGGAGATAGAAGTAATACAGTGTTGGGGTTCTAATTCTTAACACCTTGAACCCATGAAGACGCCAACATGAAAATGGAGACAGTCTGTGATTTAAGTCAAACTGTGGGAGGTGGACTGGACTGGTGTAATGACAAAGCCAAACTGGATCTCCAGTACATCATTATTGCTGGGATAACCATGATGTTTGGGAAGAGTCTGGATTCTACCCAGGGTTTCTGCAGGTTTCAACAAGTTAAATTTCAGACTTTTAAAGACCTTTTTAGAGCATTATAAATGAAATTTAAGACCTGTGTCATGTCCATACTGGCAAAAAAATGCAAAGGTTTTAGCAGTGTGAGAATCAGGGGAAATGGTTTTAAACAGCTCACTCTTTGTTCCATTTATAAGACTGATGTTTAGCTACTGGGTGTAAAGTCCACTAGCTGGTGTAGTCCTGACCAGGGTTAGTGGTTACATGCTCCATGTTGGTTTTGTTTTGTAGTGTTTGCAGCGTGATCAAGACAAATGAGACTGAACAATCAAACTTAAAAAAAAGTAAAGTCAGTTTTTAAGACAAAAAATCATATTTAAGACAGTTTAAGGGTTAACGTTCAGATTACTGGATACAAAGCTTTTTAAGATCCCATGGGCACCTTTCCTACCTCGATGCCAGGGGGTCCAGCAGGCCCACGGGGCCCTTGGAGGCAGGCAGAACCTTTGCCTTCATTGCTCGGCTCTGACTCACCATCACGATGTGAAATACTTTCATCCTGTAAAATGAAAATTAAAACATGCATTTTTACATCTTTGACACAAATGCTGAACAGAGAAGAATCAACAGGATGACACCTTATTATTTTAATTAAGAATTTTTTGTTTGAAATTTATCTCATCCAATATATAAAAACTCACAACCCACAGTGAAGGACCTGTTAAGCCATTTCTTCCATCATCTGAGTGTTTTGATGGTGTCATTCAGGGGTCAAAAGACAGTTAAGTGTGCCGCACTTTGGATATCACCCAAGGACATATCAACAAACAGATATTCCACAATAGAAAGTCACATGACTGACTCACATGAGCGTGGCGGCGCCAAAGTGAAGGGGGTGGAGGAAACAGTGGGGGTGGAGGCGGACTCAGTAAACAGCATGGGCTGAATCTCTTCGGCTGCTCCTGGGATCTGAGAGCTGTGCAAGGTGTGCATGCAGCCAGCCAGTAGTCACCCAGGCAGTGATGAAAGGTGTCAAAAGAAGAAGAAGACAGTCAGAGGAGGGCATGTTAGTGTGTTTTCTTAGCTTCTGCAACATTTAAAAGTGATTCTTTTATCAAAATGACAAGAGTAATGCTTAATATGATGACACATGGACATGCACAGGCAACAAATGCCAACAAATATACCAAAAATAGAATAAAAATTTGACAAATTCAGAGAGGTTAGAGCATGCAGAAGCAGCATAAGTAACAGAGAAACAGGTGCAAACTATCAGATCATGACACCCGTCCAGGAGAGTTCCTAGAGCTGGACACAGATATGAAGTGCCTGTGCCTCTCTGGAGCTGGTCTCGCTATTTATAGAGGCATTTCCAGTCGACAAGAAAATAAAAACAAGCAGATTTTACAAAGATGATGAGCTCAAAATGAATCCTAAAACCAGACATTTAGACCATGCTTTTACAGCCCAACTCTCTCTCTATGTGCATGCATGCATAGTACTGTATGTACAGTACAGTACAGTACAGTATAGTACACACCTACACAGATACACAGACACAGACACAGGATTTCAGTATTTTTACCTGCTGGGAATGAAACAAAGCTGTCCAGAAACGAGGATTGAGCCAAGCCATAACAGAACCATAGTGGCAGATACAGTCCAAGTGTTAGAAGAGTCATGCTGCTACAGATAGTTGCCTGACTTTATTTCTGAGCCACAGCAGTCACTCACACACACTCACGCTGCCTTCTTCTTCTCTCTCTTTCTCTCTCTCTCTCCTCTCACTGTCCTCTCCCTCTGCTCCCCTCCCTCCCTCTCCACTCGCTCTGCTCTGCCTCCTTCACGCCCTCACAAGAGGGTACGCCGACCAATGCCCATTAAATCTTTCCTCTGCATCAGTGTGCGCTAAAATTACAGGAGACAGTCCGCCAGCTGCTCTGAGTGCCAATATTAGACCTCTACTACTGCAGGGGGTGCCTTTTGTTGTTTCCACTGCTCTCACACAGGGAGACTTGTCATGAACAACTCACGGTGGGCTTTTCTGCAAGAAAGTCAAACAGGATTCTTTATGAAGGTGTCATCTGTGCACCCTGAGACAACTCTCATAAGTCTACCAGTCTTCTGTTTGTCTGTGTTCATTAGTACATCTTTTTTATGTGGTACAATAAGCATCCCTCCTGTGCATTGTGGTGTCTATTTGGTCCAAACCAGATTGGTTTTATTGCCTAGTCTGTCCCACAAAATTAAGTGTCTGCATTTCTGAAGAGGCTCTCTGGGGGATGTGAGAGCTATAAAATACAGCAGCCTGGAAACGCAGGCAACATCACTTCTCAATAACACTTCGACAATACTGATGTGAAAATTGTGTCTATATTTTGTTTCGATTACACGAACACAAGTGAAAAATCGTAATTTAGGTCTGCAACAGATAAGTGAGTATTATGTCATGCATCTTGATATATATTAATAAAGATGACGTAGGGAATATCATTTCATTATAATTCTGGTTGAAATAATTAATTTTGACCATTGCATACCCCGAACAATATTTAAAGGAGAAGTATGTAGGATTTAGTGGCATCTAACAATGAGCTTGCAAACACCTTTTGTCATTTTCTACCTTCAAGCATATATGAGAACCTACAGTGACCATGAAACTTGTGCAAAACACAAAAGACCATATCTAGAGCCAGTGTTTGGTTTGTCCACTCTGGGCTACTGTAGATACATGGCAGTGCAACATGGTGACCTCTGTGGCAGAGGACCTGTTCCCTCTTTAGATATAAACACCTCAGTCTATGGTACAGAAAACACCACAGTCCTTATTTTTTAAGGTGATTATACATTAATGAAAACATATTTATGAATATCATATTCCATTTCTGACATGTTCTGCCAAAAAAGCCCTATAAATCTTACACATGGGACCGTTATTTATATGGTTTCTTTAAAAAAATGTGTCAAGGGCACTCCCACACACACATATTTTGTATTCAGTTTTTAAAAACTGGACCAACGCATCTGCATCTTTGGTGCATCATTTGGTAGGAGGGACTTTGCAGAGTTACATGAAGCAGTAGGTTTTTCATTGTGTATGTTCAAATTGCCTACTACAGCTTTAATCTAATAAAAATTAAAAATCATACTCACTCATTCATTTTTTCTAATCTTTTCCAAATTAAAATAAATATATGTAAATATTGTGTAAGATTGTCATTGCTTGTAGGGAGGATCTGTCCACTTGTTAAAAATGTTCCTGGCAAGGTGTGAATTCAAAGGAGGGTGTAAATTTATGCATGTACCTCTGCAAACTGGATTAATCTGGAAAGAGCTGCTTTTTTTTAGCAAAAGTTGACTATAAAATGATATTTCCACACTTCCACAGCATTTTAACAGTTTATTGAACTGTACACTGCATGTTATGTTCATAGTAATTACCTAATAGATTTAATATGAAAAAAACATTGATTTGACATAAAAGACAAATAATGTTCATTGTATATATGAAAATATTTTCTTGCATTAATTATTTTGTTAATTTTAAAACTACTGTGTAGTACAAATCAATAAAAAAAACATTAAATTATTTCATGGAAACAATCACAAAAAACAGAAACAACTTCATATTTTCCCACTTGGAGTTTCCCGAGGAAAACCGTCACTTCTGTTCTGATGTTTCTGGACAGATAAAGAAGCAGATCCTTCTTTCAGTCTATAAGTTGGAGCGTGTGAGCCAAGGGAAGTCCTGCACACACAGAGAGGACAGCATTATATTAGACCTCCTTAGATGATAGAGCTCAAAAACTGAGTTGTGCCAGACAAGTAGTCAAAAAGACAAAATAAGCATTTTTCAACCTGAACCCTCACCTTACACTGTCTGCTTGCATGTGTAGGCGTAACGTCAATTTCTCAGGACCTGCATATATGCAGGATATGCAAGGCAGCCATGATACATATGTGGATGCATAGTTAGAAGCAAGTATTTCTCAGCCTAATATTATTATGGGTTTTTTGTGTCCAAATAAAAAAAAAAAGTATATTTCGCCAACTAAAATGTGCATCATAGCCTACATCTATGGCGCCTTTTCCTCTAAATTTTGTCGATGGCTAGTCTTGAGTATCAATAAGTGAACTACACATGGCCAGAAATGGCAGCTGACACCTGGTCCCATCCCAACCACCTTTACAGAAATCGCAGTGTTATCATTTTAAAAACACACTTCATTCAAACTATACAGAAACAAAATAAAACTCTGCAAAAACACCTTGGTTTGTCTTTACACTGTTCAAACAATCACCACCTCTGGTTTGGTCATAATAAACCCTTAATTCACAGTTAGATGTGAAAATATTCTGCATCATCCTTCTTCTTGGTCCACTCCTGACATTTTCATATCTAACCCCAGAAAATTAAGGGTTTATTTAGACAAAAACTGAGTTGGAGATTGCTGGAACAGTGGAAAGACAAGCCAAGATCTTGGTAAATTTTAATTTGTAAAGTTTTTTGTAGAGTATGAATGAAGATGATGATGACAATGATAAAACTACCATTTCTGCAAAGTGAGTCTGGTTAGCTTGGTGAGATCAACAAAACAGCTGTTCTTTGCTAAACAAAATGCCTTTTTAACTCTTTTAAAAAAGCTCTCTCTCTCTCTAGGAATCCTTTCTGTGATCTTGTCAAACAGAATGGCAATCTGAGCCTGTCAGTGGCAAAACAAGAACTTTTAGTGGATGTATGTCAATTGCCTTTAAGAATTAAGTTGTATCTTCTGTAGTTTTGTGTCTGCTAGCTCCCTCAATGCTGGAACAATATCAAAAATCGTTGTCTTCATCAGTCACCTAGACACAAAAACATGGGAAAATAGGGTCCAGGTTGAAAAATACCAAAGTTACCCCTTAATTGTCTACATAGATAACAGTCGGGGGGCAAACAATGAGGGCAGCACACCTCAAACTAGGGGACAAGTCTTTCTGCTGGCCACCATGGAGCTCAGCACCATGGATACAGGCCTCAATACAACCTTCAAACATGTCAGCGAAGGGTTGCATGGATACATTCAACATAAACACAGAGGGCCTTGCTTTCTAATTATGGGGCCTCTGAAATAGAAAGGTCAGGTTGGTGTGAGGTGGAGGGATTGTGAGTGGAATACAACAGTTCTGTGGTGCACCTGGAGTGTATGGATTACTGTTCAGTGAGGCTTGTCAATCACGTAGCCTTACAAGGATGAGATGAGAGTTGAATAAACACTGAGCTGTTTGTTGCTCTCTGCTAATAATGAACCAATCCGTTGCCGCTCTTAATCAGGCCCAGAGACTGTCGATGTCATTCAAGTCATTGTCCATCTCTTTTCTGTGGTAAAAGTGAAACGGGGCTGAATCTGAACTTGCAGCCTTTGGACATATATTCTGTCACGTGTTTGAAGTGTTCACTGTCATCACCCCATGTCTGCAAGGGAGCTGGGCCCCAAGGGGATGAAATGTGGTATGAGACGAGACTTAAGATCTCAATCGTTATGGCTAATGCCAGGTTCTTGACCTTTTAGTCCAGACTCACTGACAGTCCGCAAAAAGTTTGCACAAGTTGTGGGTTTGGGCAGACTTAGGCCCTCCACATGTCATCTGTGTGAAAAAGACATTTGGATTCAGCCATGAACATTTATTGTGAAGCTACAGGCCATTAATCCAAATGGCAAAGACAACATTTATCCTGTGGAGGTGCCATGCTTTCTCGTGAATGAAGACCTAATTAACTGTGCAAATCTCATCTTTGCTGCCAGATAAATCCCAAGACCCTGGATCGGTGCTCTGAACATACTGATATAAAAACTGTGTTTTAAGCAGCAGAAAAGTGTTGTTGCTGCATCAATTACATCCTCAGCCAGCAGGGGGCATGGCACTTCCACAGGATTCATGCTGTGCATTTACAAAGTGTTGCAATGTTTGCACAGCAATTATGTTTACACTTAAGCAACTTATGTGTATATACACAGCGGTTTTAAGTTTTAACTTTGCACTATCTGTGTTATTTCCAGTCTTATTTTATTATTATGAAGAATCTCCAAGATCCTCATCACACCCTGTTTAGATTACTGTAAATCACTCTACTCATGCTTAGTAAACACAATCTTTCCAGACTTCTGTTAATTAAAAAATATGCTGCTAGACTCCTCCTCTGAATTCCCAGAAAGAGTACACAGAACCCCAGTTTTAGCTTCATTTTACTGCCTCTGCGATTTAGAATTGATTTTGAGATTTCAATTATCGCCTTTAAGGCACTGATGGGACTGACATAAACATGGATTCCTTATGAGCCCAAGTGTAGGCTGAAATCCCTCTGTGGGTCCCTTTTAGAGACTCCAAAGATCCAGATTAAAAACAACTGGATGACCAGGCCTTTGATATTAGGGCCCTGTCGCTCTGTAATTACCTGCTGGAGGAGATCAGGCAAGCCACATCTTTGTCCTCTTTTAAATCTCTTTTAAAAATCACACTTTTTAAAACATGCTTTTACTTAAGTCCTTGCTGTTTATTGCTAATAATCTGTTTTTATTGTTTTATTAATTTTACATTTAACCACCACTTTATTTGTCTGCTTTCTACTTGTGTGTTTTTTCATTATGCTTTTGTTCATGGTATTTTATTGGATTCTGTTTTTAGAAGAACAAACAACTCCAACCTCACAATAAAACTGCAGTGGATTCTTTCATTCTGACCTGTACTTCTCAGAATGACTGACATGACTCTAAACACTTGTATTCCTGACTTATGATAGTTACCTGCTGTTTTCTGTCGGAGGACGGATCAATGAGCACATTTAGGAGACTCGGTTTCTCCCAGTCACTCAGGCTGAGCTGTAAAGCACTGCGTAGCTCCTCCACCGTCCTCACCAGGAACCCCCGACCCCCAAATGCTGTCATGACCTCATCATAGCGTGCCTCAGGAAGGAGGGTCACAGGTGGGGCTCTGACAAGCAACATGACGATGTAAGACACCTTCCATTACATCACTTCTGATTACATGTAAGAAACCATTATCACAGTGAACGCATTATAATGATTTGCTCTGTAATGTGTGACTCACATGGAGGTCAGATCTCCCATTTTTGCCATTTCTTTCCATGTCTCAGGATCCACTCCACTGTAAATACCATTATTATTAACCACAATGATGACCACAGGTAGATTATACCTGTAAAAAACAGAGACATGGTAGAATTAAGAAACAATGGGGATTTGGAGAGTATATATTGTGTACAAAGTGAGGCAACCAACCCACCTGCACATGGTTTCAACCTCCATGCCAGAAAATCCAAAGGCACTGTCTCCCTCCACACAGATGATCCTTTGGCCTTTGTCACTCTTGCTCTTCTCCATAGCGGCTGCTGCTATAGCAAAACCAAGGCCAACTCCCATTGTTCCAAATGTACCAGCATCCAGCCTGTACATCATCAGGATTAGCATTAGCTAAACAATGTACTAAAATACACAGATACTTTAAAGCTTATTTTAGCAAAATACTGTTAAACAATTTGTCACCAGTGGATCTTTATAACGTGTTTTACTGTAAAATGCATATTTGCTGTGTTTTGAATAAACTGCTCATGAGGAATAAAAGTGTATCTCATCATGTAAAAAGGTTTACAGCTCCCTGAAGGTTTATAGTTCTTCATCAGACATGGAGGAGGCATGAGGTTAGGCTGGGAGTGGGGGCTTGAGACGCAACATTAGATGAAACACCTGCTTTTATCTGCAAGCATAACTGTTTACAAAATTTTCCATTTTCTGAATGAAAGGATTGCTACTTTGCAGGAGGTGGAACAACTGGCTGATACTGAATGAGTCTGTATTTAGTTTGCAGGCTTGAACATACTTCTGCTGGTCAAGGATAATTTAGTGGCTCGAGTTTTTTTATATATATATTATTAAAACCTCAAGGTTTTCACTCAAAGTAGTGTTTTTTTTCCATTTATTTATTATTACATATTTCTGTGTTTTCTCATTATTCACATATCCCTAACTTGATTATACCTCAGGCTCTGTGATTATTCACCTCTGAAAGCCTTTGACACAAATCTTTGTAAAGAATCATTTGAATATTTCCACAGGAAGGACATAATTCCCCTAAAATGACAGATGCCTACAATATACCATTTCTGTCTGCTCCAGGCAGAGTCAGGAGAGAATTTAGGGACAGGCATGAAAATATACATGAGAAACCTAAATCATTAATTAGCTGCATGTCATTTTCCTTAAAGGGATACTCTTCAATTTGTATGCAATGACATTTTGATTTGGACGTGAAACTCTTACGTGTTACTCTGGCCCCCTGCATTATCACCGTCTGTTAGCTCAAGCTCCTGGGCTTGTTCTTCGTTCTAATAGACCACATATAGAATGTGCATTTTTGTGTACAGTTGTGTTTGAAAACATAACACTTAACACAATTGAGAGGTGCTCCTAGAAGCTCTGCTTCGATGAGATTGCCTTACCTGTGTCGAGGTAAGTAGTTGTTCAACATAGTGCGTCCTATGTCCATTGTGTTTGCACCCTCGCTGACAATGATGCAGTCCTGTGGCAGGAGCTGAGCAACGTGATGAAACACTGTGTAGTAGTTCATGGGCACTGTTGACTGAAGAGCGAGTGCCTGTGAATAGAAGAAGGGCAAAAAACTGGTGAAAATGCAAATTACATTCATACTAATATTAAATTATTTAAATCAGTACGGACCATACTGATAAGCAGTTTGAGTAACCACATACAGTAAAATGTCATCCTAAACCCACCTTTGATATTTTTGCATTAGCAGCAACTTTGTCCTTCAGTGTGCTCCACCACTCTGTGTCAGTGGAATATTTCCAGCCATCCTTATTGATGCACGCCAGCAGCTGGAAAAACAAACAAACAATGAATCAAAGACAAACAGGAACTGATGTCTTATAGTACATTTTTAATTCACATCAGGATATTGTGACAATCAAAAACACGTGAGTGTGTGTGGTAACTGACTTGCGTGTACCTGAGTGACAATAGCATTGATGTCTCCCAGGAGAGCAGCAGCAGGCCTCACATTGTTTCCCATCTCCTCAGCACAAAGGTCAACCTGCATACTCAAAACAATTTTGTTATGTTACTACAGCGGTGATGTCACATTCTTAAAGTATTTCCACCAATGCTGAAATTAGTGCCAGTGAGGTATTCTTAACATTGATTAGTGAGAATTCAATGTTGCCTTTGACAACCTAGAAAAAAAAAGTCACGTAGTTTGGTCGTTAATATACCTGGATGATCTTGACATCAGGGTCAAATCTTGGTGGCAGACCAAAATGCAGCATCCAGTTCAGTCTGGCTCCAAGCAGAAGCACAACATCAGCTTGGAGAAGAGCTCTTAGTAACAAAAACAATGGAGGAGGAGGAGATGAGGCAATGTCGAGTGAAAACGACAGGGGAAAAAACCAAAACAAACTGAACACACAAAACTTAACTGAACACAAACATTTAGTGTAGATATAGAATAAACAGTATTAGATATGACCCTACATCAACTGCAGCACAGATTTACACTGTTAAATTGATGTCTGTCTTCAAATAGGCACCTCTTATTCTTTGCCACTCAGACACAGTGAAGTAGCAGCAATTTTAAAAAGTTGACACAGAAGCACAGATTACCGTTTAGAAAGTCTAAAATTTGTTGAAATATGTAGATTTTATTTTAAAGTGAAACAGACAACTTTTCAGCTCTCCCCCTCACATTTCCAAGTGGTATTATTCTTTGTGCCACTGATGCAACCGTATACAACACTGGGTCACTTTCCGTTTTCTCAGAGCCTACCTCTGTGCAGAAATGATCAACACCATTATGGAAATAAGAGAAAAGCAAGAATTATGTTCAGTGAAGATGTAAACTGAAAGTTACTGTAATTATATGCATTGCAAAGTAATAATGTATTTTGAGTTACATTCGCCTTTTGCTTCACACAAACATGTAAGTACTATAAGGGATGCCATCAGGGCGGAAGGTGGAGTACTATCAGAAGAAAACATTAGGAGGAAAACCATGAATTTGCTTAACAATTTAGTCTATAATGTAGACATAAATTTCACTGGAAAAATCAGGCCTGGTGGCAGACATATGAAGAGCAAAGCTCAAGGGGAAAAATGCGCATGCAGATGGTGTCATTATTCTATTAGTTCTTCTATTCATTACACTGCAATTAACATTTACTTCATAATGATAAGTTACAGCCAAAAAGTTGTCTATTTCCACTTTAAAATATTAGCCAAAATGTTTACATGGACTTCTGAAAACCTGTAGAGTATTTACATCATATAAACGATGTAATAAAGTGCATATTATAAAGAGATGTTCTATGATAAACATCCATTCATGCGTTATTGAGGTTCATGATGTTTCATAAAAAGGATGAGTATGAAAATACTGGCTAAATTAATTTATACTTTTTGATTCCTGCACATATTTATAGTTAAAGGGAGGCTGACCTCGAGCGGGCAGCAGCCACACAGTTGGGGTGATCATCAGGTATAACACCCTTCCCCATGGGGGTGGGCAGAAATGGTAGGCCGCTCATTTCCACAAACTCCCTCGCAGCAGTTTCTGCTCGGCCATAGGCTGCTCCTGTTGGGCACAACAACACTCACATCATTGTGACTTATTTAATGAGCTATTGTGACTGATGATGGAGGGAATGTAGGGTTTAATTTTCATTTAATGTTTCATTTACTGTTACCTTTGCCAATGATGACTAAGGGTCTTTTTGCTGTTTTCAAGACAAAGATGGCTTCAGTGATTGCACTGTGGTCAGCCAAACTCACTGGTGGTGCTGGACAGCAGGACACAACTCTGCAGGGGAAACACTTCTTTCACTGTCTACACACCTAGAAACACAGCTGTACTAGATTATGCATAAAAAAAATGAAAGTAACAACAAAAATGACAACAAACCTGACTTTGCTCCTGTCCACTTTAGCATTAACCATGTCCCCTGCAATATCCACATAACAAGCACCTGGACGCCCAAACATGCTCGTGCGAACTGCCTGAGAGCAAACAGACACATTAAAATCACATTTGTGTTAATGTCGTCAAATTATACAAAATATCTTTTTATATGTAATATAGCCTATCTAACAAGGATGAGGCAGATAATGGAACAATAAACTGTTACAGTACCTTCTCTACCACTGAGGGGATGGCTTCCAGACTGCTGGGTCTAGCGGAGAATTTGCTATAAAGGCGACATGCTTCCACCTAGCAATAGATTAACAAGTATGTCAATTAAATGAAGCATCAACAGATAAAAATCTGCAAGAAGGTGTGCATTACCTGAGGAAACTCCTGAAAGGCTCCTGCTGTTTCCTGGTTTCGATCCGAGGACCCTCCAATAACAACAACCGGCCTGTACAAAGGAAACATGCACATGTTTAGAAAGGAACCCCAGATCTGTAAAAGATCTTGTGAGAGTGATCGATTTAATAAGTCTCGTTATTTCCCTAACCAGGTGTTTTTGGTCCCTAAGTGCACAGTGAAGAAACAACACATCCAAATCTTGCGAGAGTAGAGGAAGAATCACTTTTCATTTTGACAATAAAGTTAAAATGTTGAGAGTAAAGTCGGAAGTTTAAGAATAAAGTCAAAATGTTGAAAACATTGTTGACAAATGTTGAGAACAAGTTGAAATGTTAAGAATAAAGTTGAAATACCATTTTGACTTTACTCTTGAAATCGTATTTCAACATCATCCTCAACATTTTGACTTATTTGTTCCCCCAAAAGTGCAAAAATAAATAAAACATCAATCTTTCTCCTATTTTCTTTTGCCTGGCACTAATATTGAAATTTCAGCTTTTTTTCTTGACTTTTCAACTTTTCTAGAAATTCAGCATTAAAAAAAAAAAGTTTTTCCTTATGCCTGGCCCTAATTCTCTTCCTTAACGTTTACACTGTATATACACACTGCCAGCTGCATAAAAGCAGCATCAGTGTGTTGAGTCGTACCAGCAGTTCATGTTAGCATTGGCCATTCCACCCAGAGCATGAATGAGTCCCGGTCCAGACACCACCAGACAGGCACCTGGTCTGGATACAAATAACCACAGGAGACAGCAACATGTGAGATACAACCTGACACACACACACACACACACACACACACACACACACACACACACACACACACACACACACACACCAGCTGCTCACATTATTCTGTTTCTGTTCAGTTACACAAAGTCTTACCTTCCAGTGAGGTATCCTATGGCAGACGCTGCATAGCATGCCTGTTGTGTGACAGAATGTATTAAATATCAAAATATCACTGCAATCCTGTTGTTACGTATAAGTGCTGATTAACAGCAGTGCAGCAGAATAATAATAATGATAATAGTTTTACCGCTTGTTCATTGCGCATTCCCACATATTTGATCCCTGCAGCCTGAGCAGCCATGGCCACTTCAATGACAGGAACACCAACTATTCCAAACATGTACTCCACTTTCTGCAGGGGAGAGAAACTTCTCTTTAAAGGTAGAGTCAGGAGGATTTGTCTGAGCTATTTGTAAATGCACCAGGACGTTTTGGTTTGGTGAAATGTCCTGAGCACAGCAAAATAATAAATAAATAAATAAATATAAGGGCCCCTGCAGAGAGAACCACCATCACACACCTCTAGTGGGTCATAAGGGATGACTGTAAGAGATTATGTGATATGAGTCTATACACTATTTTTTTAAGGAATATGTTGCAGATTACACTTTTAGCAAACTGACCCTGAAAAAGACAGGTTTTAACAACTGCATGTTACTGTATTAAAGGGACACTTCACCCCCATATTTCTCTAGGCAGTTTCATGTAGAAACTACTTTCTTTATACTATAGAAAGAAAACAGTTCCTACATGAAAATGCTTACAACAAAGTTTGCAGATTATCTCGTGACCATGTCATGATTTCTGGGAAAAAACAAACAAACAAACAAACAAACATTGCAAATGTATTTGTTGGCGCTTTGAGCAATACAAACTGAATAATCCCATTCATATTCGAGAGAAGGCAGACATCTCTATGGCCGATATCTTCAAAACTTGGCAACTCACACAAATCCATAAACCGCAGGACAGGTAACAAATACGCATTTTTAATTCTGAGTTAAACTGTCCCTTTAAAAGTTAAACTTGGCCGCGCAACACTTGAACTTTGACACACTTTCTGCAGCCGATGTCATGTAACGTTGTTTCATTTCAGTACAGACACAGCTGGTTAGTTAACTTCTGAGTTAGCACACTTCTTAAATCTTCGTTTTATTTAAACGCTCTTACCTGAGCCTTTAGAGACTCAGCAACGAGCTGAGCTCCTGTCACTTCGTCCATGTCTCTTCACAGGCTGTTAGCTATGAACTGTTACACCGTTGTGTCCCTGCAGAGCTACAAGTGAGGACAAACTGTCATAAACTGTTGCAACTATCAGCTACACGAACAAATTATTGACTTTTCAGAAGCAGATAGTTACAAACACCATCCTCAGTCCTGAACCCGCCTCTTTACTATGACTTCCGGGTTGTAAGCCAATCACGGGGGAAATTACGTGTGACCTCACCATAACAGATTTGTGATTGTATAATAATAATGATAATAATAATAATAATAATAATAATAATAATAATAATAATAATAATAATAATAATAACAACAACAATAACAATAATAACTAGAAAAGCAATTTCTGAAGAAATTGCGGGTGTGAATGCTTCAAGCTGAAGCCAAACTGCAATGCTGCCTTGAATACAAGAAAGTTTTGAATGATTTGAATGTTTGAATGTATGTAGAAAGGCTGATGCCAAACTGAATAGCTGCGTGAATGATATAAGAAAGTTTGAATTATGTGAAATGTTTGAATGTTTGAAGAAAGGCTCACGCCACACTGAATACCTGGCATGAAAATAAATTAATATTTGAATTTAGTATAATATTTGATTTTTTTTTTTAAACACTGAAACTACTCTGAATAGCTGCGCTGACAATAAATGAATATTTGAATTATGTAGAATATTTGAATATTAGTTAAAAAGCCAAAGCCACGCTGAACAGCTGATATGAAAATCCAATAATGTTAGAATTATGTAGAAAATTTTGAATGTTTGTTAGAAAGATGAAAGAACTAAATCTGAAGAAAGAAAGGTAACAATTTTACATGAAGCAACTGAAACTTTGAATTTATTGACCAGTAAAAAAAAACTGCAGTCTAAAATGTCCAAGGTGGACACAGAAAGACACAGACAGACAGAGAGACACAGACAGACATGCAGAGCAACAGAGAGAGACAGACAGACAGACTTTTTAAACTGATAATTTCAAACACCTTGACCTGCTTCAGGTGTAATTGTCTCTCTATGAGGTTTTAACTGCTAAGAACTCAGGCTGGTGAAATTGACCAATCACCTGTGTGTTACAGAACATTCAAATTTGAATACTGAGAGGACCTAACTGCTGTTGGTTAAATCAGCCAATCGCCTGTGAGCAACAGCACATTCAATTCTAGGCAGACAGAGACAGAGAGACAGAGATAGACGAACAGTCTTTTTAAACTGTTAGTCATTTCAAACCTGGAACTGCTTCAGGTGCAATTGTCTCAGCATGAGGTTTTCACTCAGGTCCTCACAGTATTCAAATTTGAATGTTCTGTAACACGCAGGTGATTGGTCGATTTCAGCCTAACGGCTGTTGATTAAATCAGCCAATTGCCTATGAGCAACAGCACATTCAGTTCTAGACAGACAGAGAGACAGACAGGTATGGAGAGTGGCAGACAGAGATAGACAGACGGTCTTTTTAAACTGTTAGTCATTTCAAACCTTGAGCTGCTTCAAGTCTAATTGGCTCTGCATGAGGTTTTAAGAACTCAGGTCCTCTTAGTATTCAAATTTGAATGTTCTGTAACACACAGGCGATTGGTCAATTTCAGCCTAACTGCTGTTGATTAAATCAGCCAATTGCCTGCAAGCAACCAGACATTCAATTTCAAATACTCCAAACAAAGGCAAAAATTGAGAAAACGTACCACTCAAACTCCAGCCGTTTAACAAACAACCGTAATTGCTAGAGCTAAAAACGGGATACGGTGAGCGAGAGGACGAGATGGCGAACGCGATGGTGCAAATTTTATTTCTGTAGTGTGAAAAATGAGGCTGGTAGGGCGATGGAAAAAACAGGGATCATCTGCTTTCTTCCAGAAATGTTGGGCTCTCGCTTAACATGGGAGCGAATGGGGCAGCCGGTTCGACTTGGCGCCCTTTCAGACCCCGCTCAGCCCAAACCGTTTGTCCGTTGGCTTCGGCGGTCACACCTCTGCGGCCGGCACGGCTTTTCCTACAAAATGATGTAAAATTTGTGTATGTAGAGTGAACGGTGTGGCCGTAGCGGTGAGTTAAAGCGAAAATTTCTGGATGATTTTGTAGCCGCTCTCCACTCTAGCGATGACATCACCCACTCTAGCTCTAACGACCGCATGCAATACACACCCATTATAAAGTCTGAGAAGAGATGAAAATTTCATATTTTTTAAAATGCTGCTGTGGAAAAACTAAAAGAGATATCGAAAATCTGAATTAGTCACTGAAAGTCCACGTGATTGTTAGCGTTTGAGAGTTGGAATGGAGTTTCTACGTGAATGTATGAATCCATGGCGACAGGGTGAAGTCGAGCGAGTTTGAAGGATTTTCTCATTGACTTCCATTATAACCAAATTTCAGAAAACGGTGAATAATTTTTAAAGTTTGAATGGGATTAAGAAGTTGAAACAAATATAAAAAGTCAGCGAAATGTTGAATATTTTCCAGTTTGAATGGAGTTTCTAGCTCAAAGTATGAATTGGTAGTCAACATTTGAAAAAAGGTGAAATTTTAAGATTTCTGAAGATTCCGTAATTCATTTTCAATGGGAACGCCGTTCGGAAAAAGCCTGGAATATCTCGGAAAGTATTGAACGTGACGGCTTCAAATATACATTCGGTTGTCGCAAAAATTCAGATGAACGTCGTGACTTGAAATGGTTTGAATCGGTTGAAATTTGTGGAAGAAGAAGCGTTACAAAGCTTTTTTTGAATGGGATTTAATAGGGATGGGAATTTTAACGTGGAATATTTCGGAAAATTTGAATGTTACGGAAAATTGAAGAGGTTTCCAATCGTGTCATAATAAATCTGAATAAATTGAAATTTGAACGGTTTGAATCGGTTGAAGTATGCTGAAGTTACAGGACTTTGAAAAACGCGGCGGAAAAATAATAATAATAAAAAAAATAAAGAATTTTGGTAGTAGAAGAACAAAGGGTTTGAATGCTTTCAGCATTCACACCCAATAATGATGGTTGTTATGAATATAGTGAAGAAGGTGTCAGTGCATTTTTCCTTATTATCGAATTTTGCTTTTAGGCAAATGCCACGTTCATAAATGTAAATTTACAAAAATGATGATTGTTTCCTCTCACAACAAAAACGTGAATTTTCCGTGACACTTGTGTTTCTTTTGTTTTTATTTATTTATTTATTTTTTTACTTTATTTATTTTATGTTAGCGTTGTCTTAGTTTCATTGCCTTTTTCCATCTGATCTTGCCAGTTTGTATTTTCATTGATTCATCTCTTTTTGTGTGATGATGCTGGTGCTGACGACGTATGTGACGACAGTTTGAAATAAAGGAGGAAAAACAAACATGCAAAACAATTGTGGAGTAAACTGTCATGATTTATTGGTGATAATATCCCTTCACTTTATATTTCTTTGGAAAATGTTTTGTTTTGCTTCACTGAATATGACAGGAATCTCTGCTTACAGTTCTATATAATTACTTTAGCTTTTTTTTAAATCAAATTTTATATTCACAATTCAAATTCATAAACAAAAAGACAAACCTTTTAGAGCTAACTGCCCATATCAAACAATACATTTATTCTATATTTTAATGTACATACAAAAAGCTGTAAAAACGTGTAATCATTATAAGCTTTACAAGATATTTATTTAGATTTTTATTTTGTATCTTTTCTATTACAGCCAATAGTCTCCCTGGCATCTTTATTATTGTAGACCTGAGTGTCATTCACAAGGTGTTGTGAACGTGCTGTAAAGGCTTGTTGGTAAAATAAAAAAAAAAAAACACTCAACACATTACGTTTATACATCAATTTAAAGTCAGAAAGCGAAATTCATTTTTATGGATTTTATAAAAAATGTGCTGAATCCCTATTATTTATTGTGTAATGCTGACATTAATTCTGCTACCACACTTAAGATTTCAACCTGTCTCAGTTGATATGCATTTTAAATGTGTAATTACATTATGGGAGTTGCCTGGTCAAGGTTGCACGCAGAAAATAGTGTAGACAAAACAGATACTTGTAATCAAACATTGAGAGATTATCATGGATCATACAAATAACTAAGGAAAATATAAAATTCATAAATATCAGTAGTCAAGGTACCATCATGATAAGATGTCCCCAAAAACATAATAATGGAATAAAATCACATTAACATATGTAAGTGAAAATGAGCATCATGTTAATTCTGTTTGATGGCTCTTTTCACAGCAGACATTTAGACTGTCAGAGCAGGAAAAGCAGGTGTTACTTCAGTAATAACATTAACGATGGATCTGTTCTATTCAAATGTCTCAGTAAACAATGGCAGTGTCAGTGAGCCAGCATGCACAACACCACGATCCTGAAACTGCAGCAGCTATGTCAGTGAAACTGCTTCAAATGTGTCATGTATTTAACAGAATTAAAGGCAATACTCCACAAAAAGACTCATGTTCATTATTAAATAACTCATTTCTTTATTACTCATAAAATATACAGCAATCTCAGTACTGAAAGAACTCACTGGAGCATTGAATTCACAGTCATAATTTCTATATACACGCTAGTTTCATCCCTCTTCAAGAAAAAGCAACGAAAAGAAAAAGAAATCTTTTCCGTTCTAAATGAAGCTAGCAAATGTATTTTACATATTTCCAGTTAAAATGATTCAACAGACAGAAAAATGGAAAAAGCTTTGAATCATGGTAGGATCAAGTGGTTTCTTTTTTTGAAGTTAAAGCAAGCAAAACCTGTCAACAAACACTGACTAATATAAGAGCAGAAAATATCATTCAAACAGAAGAAAATCAAACGCTTGTCATCATGTCATTGGTTTACAGTGTTTCTTCTCACAAAGCTGAGCCTCAGATACCTCAATACTGGATCAGTGCTTCTTAGAAATGTCTCATTACTTACCTAGTGCGCAGCTGCCTCTACAAACCCATCTTTTCTCAGTAACTAATGAAGGCACAAAATGAACACATAAATAGGAACCGAAAGTACACAAATAATTTATTCTCGAAAGACTAAACCGCAATGGACAGGTCAATATACAAAGGTAAGGTAGATCAACTTAAAAATAACCTGGTGCACATATCAAATGTTTTTTTTTTTTAATTACTCAGGTCAGTAAATCTGTATTTTTTTCTACAGGATAAGGAGTTTAAGACATGAACATGGGTATATTAAAATTTTGATCTCAAAAAATAAATGATTTTCCCCCTGTATGACTACAGACTTGAAGGACAAGTGCATTCTGACGGATGTAGTGTGCGGATATCGACTCGCTCTTAACTCAAGAAATTTCAAAAATGAAAACTGGCTCCTTCCCACCCCCCCTGCTAACCAATAAACCCAAAAAATTCTCATCAGATCTCACGTACACAGTTAAAACTGGGTTAAAATGCATCCATGTCTTTTGGTCCCTGTCGGTTTAGCTCTCTGTGAAGTGCTACCATCCCTCTTCAGCATCTTATTGCTGCACAAAAGTCGCTGTCTGCCCAACAACTACAGTTTTTAGCACTCGAGAAGTCAGTGTTGGTAAAGCAGCGGTTACTGAGGTTCAGTATCAGCTGAAGGACACCTGGTGCTGGATGAGGTCGGGATGAGTGTGGGCCAGCCTGCTTCACCTCCTCCCTCTCTTGCTCTCTGGTGGTGGGTGTAGGGGGGGCTCTTAAGGCTCCTGCAGGGGGCTTTTCTCTTCTTCTGCCCTCCCAAGCTGGCGGTGGGTGATTTTTAAGACACAGTGTGTGTGTTTATGCATTTATCGCCTCCTCATATCTCTCAGTACGTCTCTGAATCCGAGTCATTGAGCTCCTCGTCCTTGTAGAAGCCGTCGTGATGGCTAATGTTGTTGAAGCTGCAGTAGGAGCTGTGTTCGCCACGCAGCACAGGCAGGCTGTCGAAGGTGACGCTCTTGGAGGGGCTGGTGGTGTAGTGGTTAATGGCACTGAAAGGGATGGTGGGTGCCGGGGTGCAGGGGGACACAGGCATCATGGTGGCCAGGATGAGGGCGAGGCAGTCTGCCACATCTTTGTTGGGGGCACAAGCCAAGGCGGGTGTGTAACCTGTAACAGTGACAGTGCAGTAT
Organism: Lutjanus erythropterus; assembly: GCF_056507025.1. Taxonomy (NCBI): domain Eukaryota; kingdom Metazoa; phylum Chordata; class Actinopteri; order Lutjaniformes; family Lutjanidae; genus Lutjanus; species Lutjanus erythropterus. Next base: position 21,189,384 of record NC_139325.1, on the reverse strand, counting down.
TACGTAAGCAGTGGTATTACATCTGTTAAACAATTACGCAATGGTTAACAAGACAAACAATGTACTTGTGCAGTAGCACTACAACTAACAATTTTCATTATAGGTTAATCTGCCAGCCATTGTCTGATTAATAGTTTGGTCAATCAAAATTAAAATAGTGACAAATGTCTTTAAAATCATTTAAAACAACTAACTGATTAATCAAGAAAATGATCAACAGAACAATCAATGATGAAAACAATCGATAGTTGCAGTCCTATAATTGAATATAAAAATAGTTGACTGAATGTTATCTCATTTACTTTACTTAAAATCATAAGAATTTCTCATTTAGCTGATCTGAAAGATCAGAATTTCCACCTGACCCAAGTATTTGATAATTAACTGGTTAATTAATTAACCCAATCAAATTCTGATTTACTTCCTCAGCTTATTCTGCATGTTTCCAAAATTATCGTGGCAAATAGTATTTAAAAAGTACATATAAAAGAAAAATAATACTGTGAATTTACCGTTTTCATCAACTGCAAGTACGCTGGCTCCCTTTGCAAGCAGCTCTTGCACCACCACAGTTAAACCATTTCTTGCAGCCACATGGAGAGGCCTAAAAAAGAAAGATGAAAACATGGATGCACTGACAGGCAAGTCAATATTTTACAAATTGTCTCTACATTAATAATTCAAATCTCCACAGTAATCCACCAACGCTAGCACTCCATTCATTCACTCCAGACTTGACACTAATGTAATCCAAGTGATACATACGTCTGTAAGGCGGCGTTAGTGGCATTTATGAGGTTTCGGTCTGTAATCTTCTCCAATATCAACAAGGCACTGGTTTCGTGTCCCTGTAGAAAACAGTTACAGTACGATGAGTATTCAAAACAACCTGTAAATAAACATTATAGAATTTTAACATATTCTCTCAAGAACATACTGTATATTTGCGGCTGTAGCATGTAAGAACAGCGCCACCTTTTGGTGATACAAACCTTACTGCAGGCAAGATGAAGTGCAGTGTTCTTCACAGCATCCTGCAGAGTGAGATCTGCTTTCGCACTGCTTACCAACAGTTCTGAACAGTGAGACGGTGAAACACGGAAAAACAAATTTAATTCAGTAGAGCTCTCATTATTACATCCCTCAGTGATGGTGGTTTAAGTAGAGGATCATTCATACCAACAGCATTGGTCTGTCCATTTTCAGCTGCCATCATGAGTGGGGTCTTCCCTGCGGCATCGACACTGTTGACCTGAGCATTGTGGCTCAGCAGCAGCTGGAGACACTCGACATGGTCGGTGAAGGCTGCTGCATGTAGCGGGGTCCTGCAAAAATAACAGAAAAAGTAAATCTCAATCTTCTCCTCAACAAATAAAACAACAACAAAACATTTGATAAATATTCATCTCCTTTCAGTGCAGAAATGGCCAGTGATGCTAACCAAGTATGAGCTAAAACCAGTTAGGAGTTAAAGCTCCAGTAGGCAACACTGTTTTGGTATAATTGAGAAAAAAATCCATTAAAACCTTTCAGGATATTGTAAATCAGGTGTTCTGAGTGAGAACTAGACTTCTGCTGCTCCTCTGTGGCTCCGTTTTCAGCATTTAGAGAATCTGCCCCGTGACGGTAGACTTGAACCAATAACAGATCTCTTAGGACCTGGGGGACTCCTCCTACTAGTGCAGCTGTGCATGCACGTTCCCTTGATGAGACCATGAGTCAATGACAGAAACTACTGCAGGTAAAGTCGCTTTAAAACGGCATTATAATAAAGAGAAGAGAGCCTAATGAGCAACATGCTCAGTTCGCCTTCAGTTGTGTTCAATCACATGTATCGCGGAGGTTTGCTGAGTGCCGAAAGGACCAAGCGGCGCCGACAGCTGCTCAGACCCAGGGAGCTCTGCTGATTGGCGCTTCTGGAGCAAAAAAAACAAAGAGAGCCGCTGTGATGCCGGCTACTTTACTAGCAGGAGAGGAGCTCAGAGTGTTTGTTTCAAACTTTTGTGATTAAAAAGAGAATTCATCTTCAGTCCTGCTTCAACCTTCTGTAGCAACAATGAGGAAATCATGGAGCTGTGGACAGGCCAGATTTATTTTTACTCCTGTCTCTCAGTCCCTCTGCAGCAGTGATTCACAAAACAAATATGGATGTGCTGACTGGCCAGATAAGTTATAAGTTTTTTAAACTTTTTGGATTAAAAAGTGGATTTATCTTCATGTTTGCTCGTAAACCTGTGAGCAGCAGCATCATGTAGAAGCTGACCGCGCTGTTTACAGGGTGAGTGAATTGTGAATTGTCTGAGTCAATTGCAGACACTGTGCCTTTGTACTGACATTTTTGGCCATGTCAAACCGTGTTGCCCCTGAGTTGCAATTTCATGGCCGCTTATATCGTGGCAAGTCATGCCTGACATGAACCGTGAGCCCGTCTCGCCTCCAAGTGGGCTGCAGTCAAATTGCACTAACCACAGCCCAACGGGGGCGAGCCTCCTCTCTGTCCCCCTCCAACAAGTGAATGTTGTGACACTGAGCTCGTGTGTGCAGGAGAGCAGAGAGACAGATGGTTTGAAAAGTCTCTTTATGTGCAGCTCTCAGTACTTCTGTATCTTCTCACTGAATCTTTATGTTTTTAAATGTAGTTTCTCTTATCTGTCTGTTTTTTTTTACTGTCAGGTGTCTACTTTATTACACACAGTTGATCTCTGTCAGTTAGCTCATTAGGCTAATGTAACTGTAACAAAGTGATTTAGCTAGAAGTTCAAGACTGAACTAAAATATCTCACATCTGAACGATTGTCAGAAATCGCAGAAGTTGTACATTTAGGAGAGATTTTACTTGAAGAATTTACTTTATTGTGTTTGGAATTTGAAAAAGTGCACAGTTTGCATTAGTTTTTACTGGTTGGTTTTGTTTTGTAGTTTTGTTACAGTGTGATCAAATCAATTTAATCCCATTTAAAAGTGAGTCTGAAGTCAATTACACTACAGTGACATTTTAAGACTTTATAACGCCTAAAAATTCAGACCATTGGACTTTAGACTTTTTAAGCCCACAGAAATTCTGTGCAATTATTGCTACAGCTGTCTGAGTGTATACCTGTTTTTACTGTCTTTGGCGTTGACAATGGCAGGGCCCAGAGTGTCAATCAGCATCTCAGCAGCACCTTCGTTGTCATGGATCCTACAGAAGAGAAAAGAGCACAATTAATTAATCTGTCAGAGGATCTGTCCTTACATGCCTTGATCGAAACAGAAGAGAGCACGAGATCTTACACAGCACAGTGGAGGGGGCTGAAAGAATTGCCTTCGGCCTTGTGAAAAACCTCTTGCTCCAGCAAAACCTCCACACATGTATCGTGACCTGCAGGAAAGAAAGCATTAACCACATGACCATTCATCTCAAGGTACTCACAGTCAGGGCTCTCTTAAAGCATTTGTCCTCATCAGCACGTGTAAAAATTAAGCCTTTGGGTGCACAAGGAAACTGCATGAAAGACTTGCATCAAGAACAAGCATTAAAAATAAAGTTGCCCATGCCATCTTAAATCTACACTTACTCCTTCTTATTGTTCTGGCAGCTAGCCAGTATGTAAGTGCATACATTATTAAAGTAAGATGTACATCTCCATTACTAAATTTATCGTTTTTTAAGAGGTCTTCAAACCCTCATATCTGTACCATTGTAGCAGGCCCAGTGTAGTGGGGTGTAGCCTTGGTTGTCTGTTAAGACAGGGAGTGTTTCCACTGATTGGGCAGCATGCAGCAGGCCTCCCAGTACCCCAATGTGTCCACACGCTGCAGCCAGGTGGACTGGCGTGCGCCCTTTACAGTCTCGCACCAGGAAGTTGGCGCTGTGCTGAAGCAAGGCCTCCACACATTCTTCGTGGCCGGTAACCGCCTGCAGTCAGAGAACAGAAGATGTTAGTGTTTTTGCTGCTGACTGATCATATCATGAATAATTATGCTTTCCAAATGGTTTGATGAGAGCTGACCAATGATTTGGTGTTTATTTCTTCCATAGACAAATAAACAGGACTGCACTACAATACACATGGTATTTGTCCAAAAGTTTATCTTGACCTCTCCAGTATGGTGACCGTGCAGATGCATAGCGTCAAAACACAGCAATGGCCAATGAGGTACAATCATGGCAGCAAAGATAACAAAAGCAGAGATTTATTCATCTTCTATTGTGTCTAACCTCAATGGATCATAACATATCAGGTATGGAAATACTGTGCAGACAACAAAGGCCAAAATGTGGCCTAGGTAAGCCTTGTTTTTAGCATAGCATTTGATGATAATTTGAGGCCTCTACCAGCTGGTGAAAAAGCTGGAGGAGGAGTTAGCAGTCAGTAAAAAACAAAGTAGTCAAAAGCAAAATGCTCTGAGAAAAAATGACAGTGTTTCCGGTTCATCTGAATTTCAAAAACTCTTTGAGCACTTTGTTAAAAAAGGGGCCAATGCGGTTCATTCACAATCAGCAATCAATCACTTGAAAAAAAAGAAAAGATTGGGGCAATCCTAATATTTGTATATTCACAACATGATTGGCAACATCTCAAACATACAAATCACCACACTGAAAAATGTGAATGGTGAACCTAAATCTAGTTAAAGTATATTTCAGTAGGAAAAAGATCACTATAAAAAATATCACAGTCAAAATTAGGATACGAGTATAAAAAAAAACTGTCCAGTAGTGCATATATGGCATGTGTCACTGTATGTAAGAATAGAAAGATCTCCTTACTCCTCTATGTAGGGCTGTCCTGCCCCACTTATCTTTGGCTTCTACATTGGCTCCCTTATTTAGCAGAGAGTACACACAATCTGTGTGTCCACTCAGGACTGACAGCATCAGGGGGGTTCTAAGAGAAAATAAACAATAAAGTCAGCAATTACTTTAGAACGTCAGTGGGCAAAAAAAAATATTAACCACAAACAAATTTTACTTACTGTCCATTCCCGTCTTGAATGTCTACTGCACTTTGAAGATCAGCATTTCCAATGAGCAACCGCAAACATTCTGAATGACCATTAGTAGCTGCAAGCAAAGAGTAAACATGACATTAGTATAATCACAAACTTTATTTATACAGTGACTTTGAAAACATGTTAGAAAGTGCATTAGAAGGGAAAAACTAAATTCAAACAAATTCCCACCGCAATTAAATAAAAGCAGCAAATAAAATAGAATAAAATACTTTTTTTTTTTCTATTTAACTGTATACAGGAGCCACAAGCTCTGAGTCCATACCTGCAGCATGGATGGGGGTTCGCTTTAAGGTGAAGTCTTTGACCAGGATGGAGGCTCCCTGGTTGATTAGGACATCCACACACTCTACATGGCCCTTAAAGGCAGCCAGGTCTAAGGGTGTGCGCCCTTGACTGTTTCTAACATCCAGATCCAGCAGAGACTGCACCAGGACCTCCATAGCGTGATGGTGACCGTGGTATGCCTGAAAGATTAATGCGTCAGGAATATATTAAGATTGAAGATAATGCCATAATAAGGATAATAGGATAAAGATAATACTCATTACTCACAGCAAGGTGCAGGGGGCTGACGGGGGCTCTGACATCGGAGTCATTCAGGATGTCTGTCCCTGAGGTTTCCATTAGCTGTACAAAGTAGAGCACAGGTTAGAACCTGCTTAATATATAATCACTACAGTTATGGTAGAACAGACATAAAAACTCAACAAAATTATAATCACACTTTGGCTCCTATCTTTCATGAACTGCGGTAAAGATCTAAGACTTCTTCTGTGCACATAAAAAATGTTTATCTCAAAATTTGCTCACAAATTTGGTAAAATCTGTGTTTGTGAGCATGTCATCCACGTGACAGGTGCAACTCTAAAATGTGCAGTTTGATCTTGGAAAAAGACTTATGAGGCACTGGTCTATGGCTTTTTCACACTCGGCTACAGGTATATTTTTACCCCAAGAGGGCAAAGTCCTGGCCTGCCCCACCCCACCTCTGATCGTCTTACCCTGACATTCTTACCCTAACTCTAACCACACTCCTCATGCCTAAAGCCTAACCAACTCAAACAAAACAAAGGCAATGAGTACAAGCCAATCTGTGGCTTATGCTACGTCCGAGAGAATGTCAGAGGTCAGAATTTCCCGGTTGAAATTTCCGACCTCAAAACTTTACAGGTGCACAATATCAAAAGTAAGCAAATAACATGGCTGACTGTTTTTGTTTTTGTAATTGAGGAGTTTCTTGGGCTAGTGCACACTCAAGTGACCCTTCAACAGTGCAGCCTCTTTGCATAAATGACACAGTAACATTGGTACCAGTAACAGTAGTAGTTCACAGTAGGACCTCCAATTTTGAGTGGTGTTCCACTGTGCTTTTTGTAGCAGGAGGTTGGAAACCTTCCAACTCTAAGTTGTCTGAAATGAAGCATTCATGATGCTATTTAATCAGCATCTTGATATACCACACCTGTCAGTTGGATGGATTATCTTGGTAAAGGAGAAGTGCTCATTAACAGGGATTAGAAAAAAATTGTGAACAAAATTTCACAGAAATAAACCTTTTGTGTGCATAAAAGAAGTCTTAGATCTTTTACTTCAACTAAAAAATGGGAACAAAAACAGAAGTGTTGCATTTATATTTTTGTTGAGTGTAGATTGCGGCTTACTCTGAAGGCAAAACTCAGAACAAAAATCCACAGAGTCTGAATGATCAAAGTGTTTATGTCTATATATTGCTTGTTCCTTCTTTCTGACGATTGTTTTATAAAACCTGACAAAGCTCTCTTTTAGAGTGGAAATTCGCTGGGAGCTATCAGTTTCAGTTTGTTTTCTGATTCAGCACAACAGATGTGTTTTTGGATGCGTGTGCCCCACACTCTGTTTTATTGATTTTACCTACATAAAAACAGTCCAAACATACACAAGGGAGAAAAGTACAAATTCAACTCACCACATCTAGAGGTGTTTCACTTGCAATCTGTAAAAGAAAGAGGTAGAGACAGCATTGGATTTAACATCATGACAATACAGTAATATGGCAATTTTGTTTGTTGTGTTGTGTGCTCTGAAGTGAAGTTCTCACCAGCTCCAGACAGAGGCGATGTCCGTACGCCGAGGCGTAGTGCACAGCATTGTAGCCCTGATTGTCCCGGATCCCTGGATTTGCATCATTTCGCAGTAAATATTCCAGGCACCTGCAGACACAACAAAGAGGCTCTAGTCAAGGAAACAGCATTGTCTCTCAAGTCTTCAGTTGTTACAAAGCATAACCAAACTGAGTTCATATCCATGAAACCTCTGAAAAACAACCCTCCTCCCACATATTCATCATCATCCTTTAAGAAACTGGACTTTCTATTTATTACTCACTTTCCATCTGTGTCAGAGGCAGCGGCATAGTGGAGAGGTGTGCAGCCCCGCTCGTCTAGGTCATTGACGCTGGCCCCAGAGCCCACCAGAGCAAACAGGCACTGGTAGTTACAGTTGGCAGCAGCATAGTGCAGAGGGGTCCTGGAAAAGCAAACAGAGCTCAGTTCCCTGTTCATGTTTGACCAAGAAACTAAGAGAGCACTAAGTCTCCAAATCATCCATAATTAAATGCTACAAACCTGCCAAAGCTGTCCTTTCTATTAAAGTCTGCCCCCGTGTTGAGGAGAAGATTGAGACATTCCAGGTTTCTGAGGGGTTAGGGAGATTTATAAGATGATGCACTGACAAATATAATCATTTTTTCAATAGGTCATGAACTGCTTTTTAACACCTGAATCAACAATAAACATACTGTTCAGCAGTCTTGTACTCACCCTCCAGCAGCTGCAGCATGTAAACAGGTCCTTCCGAAGTCATCAGGAGTATCAATATCAAATCCTGCACCAGAGTGAAAGATTATGAATAAGATGCTGCATACTGTACATGAAGTACAGACCAGATGTTGTGCAGTTTTAAAATTTTGGGTATCAAAAGCCCCATTTCCACCCAAAGTACCCAGAGATTTTAGTCCCAGGAACTACTTTTCAATAAACTAAACAGTTCCCTCAGCTAGCTCTGTGTTTGAACCACAGTCTACAGACCTGGTAAGACAAGGAAAATTAGTCCACTTATGGAAGTGGCAGCTGTTTTTACATGTCATTTTTGCCCACTACTATACAGCAATATTAAGTCATATATAGGTATGATTATTTGTGTGACACTGAATAAACAGTATGTCCATTTGTCCATTTGTTGTGTGCTTTCTTGTGTAACTCCATATTGATGTGTCAAAGCACAATGAACAAAAAAACAAACTGGTTTGCAGCTCCAGACTTTTCAAAATTGTGCCCGAAATAAAATGCTATGAGTGCATGACCAATCAGACTTTAGACCCTGGTGGTGGAAATGCACTGAGTGACGAACCTTGTTGAAAATTTTAACTCATTACACTGCAGAATCTGAACCAAATATAAAACTTGTGTCATTTGATACTGTGAATAGTTAATTTAGTACTTGCTCACCTGAAGACAGGAGCTTTCGGCAGCAGTCAGAGAATCCACTGAGAGCAGCCAAATGTAACGGGAACATACCGTGAACCCCTCGTCTGAAAAAGACACAATCATGTTGATTTACCCAGAACTAAGGGTAGTTATCACTATTAATAGCACAGAATAATTGGTATCAGTTACATAACAGACACTGCATTAAACATTCAGCTCCTCCACGATGTGTTAAGTTGGAGCAGTTGCTGAAAAAGGACAGGAAGGCTCACTTACTTAGCTGTGTCAGCTCTGTTAGTGATGAGGGTGTTGATGAGCAGCTCGTGTCCGTATCGAGCTGCAATGTGCAGTGGTGTATTTCCGTTCTTATCTTCACAGTCAATCTCAGCACCTTCAGAAAACAAACTAAGCACTTAGTTGGTATTACATTGACAAGCAGTTTAGGGTTTTACAGTCCAGCATAAGAAATAGAGTCAGCTAAGCTGAAATTTTAGAGGAGCTCACCATTCTCAATGATTGCCTGAGACCTAGAAAATCTCCCGTGGATGGCTGTCATGTGGAGGGGAGTCTTACCATCTTTACTCTGGAGTGAAACAAAAACATGGTGGTGTCACAATGCAGATCTATGGCTTTCAGCTACATAGTGTATGCCCCAAACAACAGGCTAAAAAAGACTACAAAAAGTTACCAAACTGCATTTCTGAAATCTATCAACTGTAGATAAATAAAGGCATAATGATGTTTTACCTCTATTTCATTAATAACACAAACATTTGGAGTTACACACAAGCAACAAGTGTGACAACAAAAATCACAAAAAGCTCCAAGGCACTCTCTTTTAAAACAATTAAAATGCCTTTATTGTCATGGCATGGTCATAGAAGACCTTTAAGCAAACAAACTTCCCACAAGGAGTCAGAAAAACTCCCTGACGAAGGCTTGATGCCGAAAACGTGCTGTGAATTTTGTGTACTATCCAAAAAGCACCCTGAACAAACTCATTTTGAGTCCAGTAATTCATCTTATTGTAAGTTTTTTTTTATCTCAACAAGTGTGACTGTTTAAACACTGACTCTTGACCACAAAAAATAAGTTTTTGTTTTGACAGTTAATAGTACTGGTGTGATGTTAATGGGACGTAACTGTATCTGAGAAAGGAGTGCCAGTTATTACATAACATCTTTCCCAAATCACAACGAGTAATCTTTTTTCCAAGTAAGCTGAGTTAAAAAAAACAAGAGGAGACATTCTGGTTTTTACTCACCTTGATGTTGACATCAGCCCCGTTGCACACTAGTAGCTCCAGACAGAGTGCCCCGTGGCGTGAGGCGGCGGTAAAATGGAGTGGTGCAAAGCCCTTCTCGTTTACCTGGTTGACATTTGCTCCACACTCAATGAGCTCGTTCACCACCACGTCCTGCCCGTTGTAGCAGGCCACATGGAGTGGCGTGTTGCCGTACGCATTGGGCTCATTGATCTAAAGATGACAAGATGAACAGGGAGAAGTCATGACACCGCTGTTTTCACCATCAAGACAAAGTGGTATTATACCGTCACTCTTTAACACACAATATAAAAATCTATGGAGACCTTATCCAAAACATATGCAGTGCATCAGGACAGGTTTATGTGTCTTCTCTCCATAAGATGTAGCAGTGTCTAGAGTGTGAGGACAATAAGCTTGTGGGTGGAACTTACATCCACCCCCAGGTCCAGGAGGTATTTGACAACACTGATCATTCCACTGGAGGCTGCTGCATGTAGGGGGGTGTAAGATTTCTTATCTTTGCAGGCCACCTCGGCTCCATGAGATGCCAGCAGCTTCACCACTTCTATGTGTCCTGCAGACAAAAAGAGAATGATTTAATTACACAAATATGCTATCAAAATATCAACTATTTCATTTGGTTGTATCGGATCGTGATTACTCATTTTAACATTTAATTTTCAGTGCCTTTAAAAAATAATCCTGGACACTTTAATTGACCACAAGTTAAAAAAAATGCCTCAAGTTAGATAGAAAAGGAATAATGTGAAAAGTCTGCGAGGCTGATTCATTACCCATGTAAGCTGCCCAGTGGATTGCACGGCGGTCCCTCTTGTCAAAGGCATTGATGTTTGCTCCTCTAGAGAGCAGGAGCCTCACCATCTAACAGTAGATACAGAAAAAAAGAACAATCAGGAAATATGCAAAAAGATGCCGCAACCTCAACACTACTAAGTATGTTGCCTTTCAGTCATTGTGGCACCTCAAATAACCAATGTGTATACATGGATTTAATGCCTTAATACAAGGCACAATACACTGACTCTGTTTACTTGAATGAATTAGATGAGCCTCCACAAGACTAGAAAGTTTTTTAAATTTCTGAGCAAAAGGTGGGTTGAAATTTTTGATCTTTTGCGTCTCAATACAGGTACATCAATGGGACACTGAATAAGAAACTGTCAATTTCCACAGTGTACCTATTGCATGCTAGAGTCAATCAATAAGTTGTTATCAAGTTAAATGTAGGCTACAACTGCATGTCTTCACCTCAGTATTTGTTGCGTGATGTCTGAGTAGGTCGTCTGAACAGCTTTTATGCACTTGATTTGCATAAACAATTCATTAGACAAGACACTTCCTTTTTTAGGATCATTTGCATACGAGTATATCATTGTCAATATTCGTTTGCATATAAGCACATGGTTGGACAAGCGCCAACTGTGCACCTAGCATCCTGGAGTGTGTGACCAGAATTTATGACTGACAGCCTGCTGTATCTGACTTCATCCATGTGGGAAAAAAAATGAAAACATGTTAATTCTAAACAAGCTTTGACAGGTTCTTTGGAAAGCAGCTTTATTGTTTGTTGAGCTGCAGCTTCTCCCACTTCAGTTTGTCTCGGTGTTTGGATTTGTGCAACTGGCTCCCAAAACAGAGTGTTGATTTTTTATCACCCCATCAAAACTCTATACACCAATACCACAGAAGCTCAGCTTAGTTATTTGTCTGAAACAGAATGTAAGCACAGGCCACAGCATATGCCAAATGCTGTAAGTACAAAACCTTATTATAATTTGTTGTTAAAATATAAAATATTGTTTCACCTCACACTTCTTAAAACAGTCAAAAACATAACCATTGTTAAGTTGCTCTGTATTGCTACATTACATGTTACAATGCTCACTGTGTTTGGACATTTATGAGGGAAGTTTCAATACTTCCTCTCAGTAGGAGGAGAAGATGAGGAGCTTATACTAAAAGCCAGGTAACAGCCTGGTGCGATGGTTTGCTAACAAAACCTTTGTGTATGTGGTACATGTTCTCTAAAGAGAATACCTCTCAATATGAGTAGTACTAAAGAGGTTATACTTTTCAAACATAAAAAAGACAGACTGTACAGCACTGCCCCTTAAAGTTAGTACATATTTTGTTTCTTATATCAATAGATACTCGAAGCTACTGCTATTTCTATCTGTTACAGTACAACTAAATCAATACTTAAGACATTTAAAGCACTTCTTATGAGTACAGCACATAGCTGAATCAAACAATACTTTGGGCTTAATATTACCTCCAGATGCCCGCTGAAGGCTGCATGGTGCAGCGCAGTCCGGCCTGCTCTGTCTGACACATTCACATTGCTGAGCAGTGGGACGAGGGCTTCAGCACAGCGCACAGCTTTATTTGCTGCAGCAATGTGAAGCGGCGTCTGCCAGTTCTTGTCTCGAGCGTTCACATCTGCAGAGTGTTTCAGCAACACCTGGACGGCCTCCTGCAAGAGGTTGTCACATGTAGGTTTAAGTATAGTGCCATTAAGATTTGTGAAATGGTGTGAAACTGTGTGTGCTATCTGGAATCAGAGGAACACTGACATACCTCACTGCAGGAGGCCACAGCCCGGTGCAGAGGAGTGAGCCACTTGTTATCTTTGGCATTTACTCTGGCACCTACAAGTTAGAGGACATGAGCTGTTAGAGTGTGGAAGGTCATACATTAATAAATTCTGAGATGCATTGTGATCCTCTCTTGAAAAACTATAGATCGATGCAGAAAAGCCAATAATAATTTAAAACCCAGTTCTGAACATTGTGAACACCTGTAACAATCTTGTAATACTAGGCTGCACTTCCTTGAGGCTGAACCAATTGGTAGTAAATATATACATCAGATTTACTTTCCAAACTAGACTACTTCTTGAGTTTCGGTGGGGATGGCTGAGCATGAACAGCAGCAGATGGATGCAATCAGATCAGCAACCTCTGGCTTTAAAGCTGGTGTATGGAAGCATTTTGGCCTCTATGAAGGGAGGGGACCTAGACAAAAGCCACACCGTGTGCAACTGCATTTATAAGTTATATTTAAATTATGAATCATTACAAAAACACTCTGGTTTAAAAGTAGCAAGTTACAATTAGAAAAAATTAATCATCTACAGAAAATAAAAATTTACGTCCATCAAGATGCATCAATAACTGATTTATAATCACATTGTAGCCCTCTGAACCCCAACCCTACTCAATATGCCATCCTAAACACCTTGTCTGTTAAGGTTTTTTTTGGTGCATACCACCAGGCCTGAAAAAAATTATATGGGAAACACTGCAAGAGCAGACTGCAAAGGCAAATTCAGAGGTATTTTACAAGATTGAATGCAGATGCACAATCTGGCTACGTAGGCATGACAATGTTCTGAGTGTCACATTTGAAATATGTCATTATGCTCTCAGACAGATTAACATTGACAATTATTTACCATTCCCTTCAATACCAGGAGATCTCACTTTGTCAGGACCTCCATGTACAGCATAGTGATTCTTTTTTTTTTTTTTACGTGATTTCTTAAAGGTTTAAGTGGATGCAAATATCATAAAGAACAAAGAACGTTTTATGTAATGTATTTTATATACATTCATCCTCTTTTGAAAAACATACCTGAAAGAATCAGCAGCTCTATAATTTCTGCATCTCCAAGATAGGCAGCAGCATGCAATGGAGTTCGCTTCTCATTGTCCTGTAAAAAGTGAACAGAAAGACATTAGTAGAAACAAAACATATTAACCATCTTTATTTTTAATACAGTGTCTGATACAGTCCTGGTCTGTCGTGACATTAAAATCACAGATTACTACGTGCTTATTTACAATGCGGAAAAAAGACAAATAACCATTATATGTTAACAGACACTCAGTCCCCATTCATGGCTTCAAAAAAAAAAAAAAAAAAAAAGTGGGTTTAACAGAACTCCAGTAACTTGAAAAGGCTTCCGCTGAAACTCATGCAAGTACAAACCAGCCTTATTTTGAAACAAACACCCCCACCGCACAGTAATGGTGAGGAATGCAATAAAATAAGCAGAGCCAGATCATGCCATGGGAACCGTAAAAAGAAACTATGTGCTTTTTGCACTGTGCAACTATCAACTGAAAGAGTTATATGAGGCCGTTCAAGGACAATGATACATTAGAGGTTTTAAATTCAGTGTTGTGGGGATGTTTTTTTTTAAAAGATACAGAAATAATATGTGGAAACAGATGCAGAGTTTAGTGAGAGTCTGTTGGGATTACCTGTGCATTCACATCCTCTTTTTTGAATATGAGCGAGCGTACTTCATCTGGGTCCACATTGAAAATAGCTTTCAGCAAAGCAGGCTGTAAAAGAAAGGAGACTGTGTCAAAAAACAACTCATTTTCAAGGCTTTTCTGGCTGACATGCAACACTATCTTAGACTTTCTCCACCTTATTAGTGGAAAACCTCACTTCTAAGACTTCAAACATCAACAGTATAAACCAAATCTATGAAAAGAACAATCATTCAGACCTTGAAGGACTTAGGCCTAGACCTTAGAGAGACTTCAGGATCCTCGTCATCAAGCACCACAATACACACGCGACTCATTTGCTCAGAGATTACACAATCATGTTGACAGTAATCTGATAAAAAGTCCCTAAATATTCTTCTTTGAAGTCCTCTAAAAAGGCACAGACTGAAGCATAGCAGATGCTATAGTTGTGAGGAAGAGGCAGGCTGGTTCAGGCATTCAAATGTACATTTATTAATAAAAAGATGATTCCACAAAGTAGAGGATGATGGAAGCAGACTGTCAGGATTGATACAAGTGCTGAGCAGCCACTTCCTAATTCCATTCACTGTTTACAGTCTGCAGTCAAGCAAAACAACATCTATCCCATGGCACAGAGAGAAATATCACAATGAATCTCTGAATGAATACAAGACAGGTCCAGCATTATGCTCCAAATGACTGATCTCCTGTCCATCTTCCCATTTTTCTCCAGACATATTTTAAAGTTCACACAACAGAGACAGGAAAAATGACAATGTCCACAGCTGACCACATCCAGCATGACAACAGGTGGCAAGGTTGATAAAAGTCAAAGTTTCTCAAATAAAACTGGAGTAAACGTGAAAATTGTAGAAGTTCTTTAAAAAGTCGGAGTCCTATGAATCATGCCATTCCTGTCCTGGCTTCTTAAAGAGTAGTTAAGTTGGCCCCTCCCTTCTTGGGGGTGTATACACAGGCAAAGTGCTGCTGTGTGAACTTGGGCTGTGAACTTTCTTTTTTTCCATTTTGCACAAAACAAAAACCAGTGCTTTTAAGAAATGTAACTCAAAACATAAAATATTCAATGCAATATTTACCCTTGTGGAGGCAGCTGAAGTTATGCATTGTGACACTCTTTGCCAACAATTCCTCAAAACAAATTCATCTTTTGCCCAATTTCAATGTCTTTGAATAGTGAGCTGGAACTGAGAACACAGTGTTCCAACACAGAAGACATAAAAGTTGACAGAGCAACATGTAGCTGCCCAAATCTTCACAACAACATATCAGCATTATGACAACCTCAAGTGATAACTTCAATATCAGGCAGCAACTGCAAACATTTCTACTTCTGACAACCAGCTAATATAAATCACTCACTTGTTGGTAAAACATGATTTTGCCAAACCATAAATGACAGGTTTGAATTGCAAAGGCAGTCAATTTAGCATAACCACTTTCTCATTCATGTCAGAAAGCCTAATCTGACAAAAAGCACCAACCAGCCAGCGGACTGTCACTACGCCCGTGCTCGTTTTTATTCTACAATACAGTTTGTCAAATGTTTACTTGTGATTTTTTTGTCATTAACTAGTTTACGTCTCTGACTTATCCAAATGATGTGGTTAACACACCTATCAACAGTCACAAACTGCATAATTAAGTGTGCTAAATAGACATTCATGTATCAGGTTTGCCAGCCAAACACTGCTGCACTCCCCTATCTGATCCACCATAACACCAGCAGAGAGCCTTTGATCAGGCAGTTTTCCACTGCCTGTGGGAGGAGGCTGGCATGGATGGGGAGAACAGTGAGGGCAGGGGATCCCTTCCAGAGGCTGCAACTGGTTACCCATGAAAGACCCAGATGGAACATTCCTGGCTTCCACAAAAACTTAACTCTTCCCTGACTTCAGTCAAATTTACAAAACAAATTAACATGGGCTTACAGTTGCAACAAACCAAAGTTAAAAGTTTTTCCCACAAGTAATAGTTGTGAAATTTGGTGATACTCAAATGCTGTGTGTCAGCTGAGCTATTATCATGTGAGCAATCATAACCTTTGAATGGGCGATGTGCGCCAATGTATCCAAAACAAAACATAAGATGAAAGAGCGGGGGGTCCTCTTACAAAAAGTGCAAAGAGTCAGCAGGTTTTAAAATCACCTGCTGTAATGTTTGCATTGTATTATCTTGTATTGCCTTTATCTGCCATAAATGCCATAGCTGCAGAGTAACCAAGTGAGCAGCCTATCTTTCTGCATAAAGTGCATACAGTCAGAATGATGTATCATGCAGAGCACATTTGTTCATTAAGACTTCATCCCTCATTTAACCCACCAGGCTTTCCAGCTAGCTAATTAGCTAATGCGCAGCCATGTAGCTTATAAGACTACATGTGCAAAAGATATGGCAGAGACTGAGCCACATGCTTTACAAAACATATCAATAAGAATAAGCCATCCTGCTTCCCAATATGTTTCACATTGTTATCAGTGTCATTCAAATAGTTATCTAAGCTTTATAAATGATGAGCAATACACTTTCACCTTTAGTTGACAGAAATAGCTTATACTGTATGACCTGTGTGCAACAAAACTCTGGATTTAACAAATCCAACAGTCAAACATTGTAGGCACTACTGTTTTTTAAAGAAAAAAAATATATGAACAATTTGCTACAGATAATAAGGTATACATGATAGCAAGATCATTCCCTGTAACATGTATCAAAACAACAAATAAGATAAGCTATTCCTTCCCACAAATTTGAGCCACATGATGCATTTCAGCAGTCAGATTGATGCTCAATAAGTATTTTGAATAAGCAAGACAAAGACCATCAAGGGACAAAGTAGCTTACAGTCACTTTTCAAAAACATTGCACAATCCTCTCTTTCAGTAATTATAATGCCCATGAATATCTGCAGGGGACAACCATGATTGGAGCTGCTGGGGATAAATTCAGGGTAACAAGCAGGCACTTGTGCTCCTTACACATTTTCGTTTACACCATTTCAGTGAAAAGGAAGGACAAATCTGCATTTTGTTGTTTTCAGTTCTCCAGTCCTGCACGACTGGTGTAAGAGATTTTCTATGCTTCTCTGGCTGCAAGACTGTGCACCTCCTCTCCTCATACAAGCCAGCCTAGTTAATACCATCACCATGGAGACAGCTCTTTGGCAACTCCATCGGCTCACATGAGGCCAGGTACACGATCATTCAAGCACACACAGAATGAAATGCACACATGCAAGTACATATGTTACAAGAATAGCAGGCATGACCAAAACACATAGCGCTAAAATGATAACAGTAAGCTATTCTCAGTTTTACAAGTAGGTGGCAAGTGTTTTATATAAATAGAGCTCATGTCTGATACTGTCACATTCAGTCACATCATATATTTATCCTAAGCATTACACAGCAGTTTACATGCATGTATATGATTCACATAGCACCAATAAATATATTTTGGGAAATAAGTGCTTCTTAAATAGCTAATAGTTCACTTTCAGGATCTACAATGTAGAGCTGGGCAATGTATCAATATTATAACCATATTGTTACATTGAGACTGGATATTGTCTAGGATCTTGGATATCATTATACCATGCTATGAAATAAGCATTGGCTTTTCCTGGTTTTAAAGGCTGCATTACAGTAAAGTGATGTTATTTCCTGAACTTAAGAGACGGTTTTAGCTGTTCTATCTAGTGGCTGTCGCCCACTTAGTCATTATGTCACCATTACTGATAATTATTTATTAAAACTCTCATAGTGTTGATATTTTGTGACAGCACCAATAACAATCTCTGCAATATCATCACAATATCGATCAAGATATTTGGTCCGAAATATTGTGACATTTGATTTTGTCCTTATCACCCAACTCTACTGCCAGTGTTTTGCTATTATTTATGTTGTTTTGGGATTATTATTACTGTTGTATTAATGTGTATGTTGCATTTTACTGGTGCATATGTTTAAGGTTGTTAATTTCCACGAATTAATACAATATTTGGTAGCTTCACCTACAGCAATGCATCATATTCTACAGGGCAATCATATATTTGCATTATTTGAAATTTTATTTTATGTTATTTCAAAGAAAATGTGTATATCAATTTATATAGTATATCATGGCACAGCTTAAAAATATTAAGGTATTATTCATAAGCCGTATCGCCCAGCCCTACTACAAGGGGGAAAACACCTAATGCTTTTGATCAAGAACAAAACTTTACAATAACAGTATTATGAGCCTACTTTAGAAAATAAACATGGAGAAAATCAAGAAACTGAACGGGGCACAAAGCCCTCTGGTAGATCCCCACTTTCACAACACAACAGTAGTATTCAAACGAAATTAAACATTTATGTAGGGTGAACTGGTGCATAAAAGCTACATCATTATTTATGTGTTCAACTACATGATACCCAGTCTTAAAGCTACCGTAAAACCTCAGCAGCTGAGGTAGCTAACATTAACATGTCACAAACGTCCAGTTGTCACAGTAACGTCACAATCAACAGATCGCTTTGGTTACGCTAATCATCTCACACTAACGATATATTACATCGATTTTTGTCAGTATTATTATATCATACAATCAACTGGAATCGTCAACTCAAGCCCAGTAATATGTTGTTTAGTCACAACATACTAACTAGTCAGTTCCGTACTGAGTAGCTTGTAGCATTTCCCGGAGGCTCTGGCTAATTGCTGGGAATAAACACAGTATCATTAGCTGGCTACAACTCAACAACCGCTTGAGCATGTGTCCCAATGTAAATGTGATGCTCTTATTATCGCCAAAAACAGGACTCCAAATGTGATTTACCCAGCAGTAATACATATAACCTTCACTTGTTTAGTTATCATTTGACATATAGCCTCGAAACGCGTTGAGAAACGCGTAAGGAAATGCTTCCGTTTCGGAGAATAGCTGGAGAAACTCGAATTACATTCCCCTGGCGAATGTTAAAATTGGGAAAGCTAACCTAAGCTAGCTAACATTAGCCAGACAACAGTAGCTTCAACTTAGGTCCGCTTTTGGCACAGCGATCACTTACCTGGTCTCGAATTTTGAGAACCACCATATTTCTGGGATTTTAATTGTTCTCATGCAGATTCATAAATGTGTATTTGTCTCCTTGCGAACAGCAGTGTTTGATCTTGGTAGCTCTCCCGCTGGTCTGCTGCTGGAGGCCTTGCGTGACGCTAGCTTAGCTGTCTTGCTAGCTTCCTAACCTGATGGCATGGAAGAAGCAGAGGAGTAGCGGAAACTCCATAACATTGCCGCCACCATACTTCGCCTCCCAAAAAGATGTGATTCAATTGGCCAAACACACTGTACGTCCTACCAAGGACGTTAGTGATTGGTTTTTGCTGACAGCGCTCTGTGGCAGACGCACTGTGTTGAATATTGCATTGCTGTCTCGTACTATAATTAAAATACACAGATAGTTTGTAACCAACGATTTTAAGTATTTATCCAGTATGCAATTAATTGACATTATATAACTGAGGTCTTTTGGATAAATATATCGAGCGGTGGTGGGTTAGCGTTTGGTCGGTTTTACGCAAACAGCTGCTCATTATTCTATTTACGCAACGTGACTCATCCTGAAGTTTCACAAAAAACTAAAACCATGCTACCAATGGCCGCAGAGCCACTCTAGTACAGCTAGTGCGAACACATTGTTATATTAATACCAGTATGCGCTCAGTAGCAGCAGTTTCTGCGGATTGACCGTCACTGACTCATTCTTCTCCAAGTAGGTAACCGTAACACCGACACAAACCTATCCTAAATAATTAGTAGCCCCGTGGAAATCAGTAAATACGTTTTGCAGTTTTATGCAGATGATGCCAGACTAGGAAATAATAATCTTAAAGATACAAACTTTTACACCTGTTACACTACCGCCATTACTGTAGTGAAAAAAATCAAATCTAAATGGAAAAAGACTATTTGCCTGTAGTAGTGGAATGGAACTAAATGCATTTCTTCAACACAAATTTAAGGTACTTGTATTGTACTTGAGTATTTCCACTCTATGCAACTTTGTACTTCCACTCTACTACATCTCAGAGGCAAATATTGTACTTTTTGATCCAGCACGTTTGTCTGCCAGCTTTAGTTACTAGTTATTTTTCAGATGACACTTTTTAAATAATTTTCCTGTCCTGTGAAAATCACGTGTCCAAATTTGGTGATTTTGATTGTGAATGTTTCTGAGTAACAGAAGGATTAAGTGTTAAAAGTTAAGTGTTAACACTACATTACCAGAAAGCTGAAAACTGTGGGTTATTTGAGCTCATGAAAAGTTTACTTTTTTGACATAAATACAAACATATGATAATCTTAGAGAATATGATGCACTGCTGTAGATTAAACAAGCCAACAGTATATGAAGTAGTTAAAATCAGCCACAGGAGTAAAATGTAAGATACACATTAAAGCAGCATCAACATTAAACATAATAGTAAAACACTGACAGGGATCATTTTGCTGAAGAATGAGTACTTTTACTTTTGACACTCCAACTACATTTTTCTGATAATTCTTGCATAGCTTTATTTAAGTAAGGTTTTGAATAGAGGACTTTTAGATATAGAGTATTTTCACAGTATAATATTTGCACTTTTACCTAAGTAAAGGAAGTAAGTAAATGGTGGTTAAAGACAGGGTAAATAATTATTGTGCCTAATTTGGATACAAAATACATTAAGTACCATTTAACTAAATGACCATTTAGAAAAGTGAGTTCCAGTGGTTCTGGTCCTGTGACCTAACACCAAAATGTGGTGAAACATGGCCCTCTAGTGACACACACCTTAACTACAAGCAGGCTTTGAAAGCAGCTGATGTGCATCAAATTCAATAAACGCTTAAATGAGAAATACAAATACAGAATGTAAACTTTAATTTAATTGCCAACATCTGTTGGCATGGTGAATTAACTTGTGTGGCTTATGCAGGCTTTTGTAATCCCTGTGATAAAACTGATAATCAAATTGCATTAATTTAACAAAAAACTTAGAACAATAATCTGTTAGTGATTTGGCATCTAAACAAGACTATATCCTCATGTACACTTCACAATCTGATGAAAACAAGTCATGCATCAATAATTCTGAAAATAAGAGTGTCTGTTCTAAAAAATTGGAATCAGTCATAGAAATTTACAGCCATAACAGCTGATGATGTGGGACAGTAATTTCCTCTGTATGGTGAAAATGCCGCAGACAGGAATAGCGGGATGACGTTATGGAAGGGCGCCAACGGGCTTAGACACAAAACTGTCTGTTTGTGGTACACTCAGTGACTCAGTGGTTCTCTCACAGACAGTACATTGAGTTTCAGAAGTTCACAGAGTAGCAATTCAAGAAGATCTGCTGCTTTAGGAGAAAATGTGTATAAGTTACTGTACAGTCGGACTATATCGTGGCAAGTTATTTGATTATTGCAGTAGGCCTGCAAGGGTGTAGAATTGAGCAGGGACAGTAGGGACATGTCCTTTGCAATAATTTTGGTTTTGTTAGTTAGTGAGATTCTGTATTGTGACAAAGCACATGTACTAATAAAAGACACATAACTTCATGTCTTGTCATCAGTTTGGTCCACTGCCTACCTAAAGCCACAGGTCTCTTTTTACTGCCAAAATATTTAATATATGAATTAAGTGACTATAGTGTCAAATCTTGTGATTTGTTACCATCAGGGGGAAAGAATGAAATGTATACAAATCATTTTTTTTGAATTTTTTTCCCATAAATGCTGTAATCTCAGTCAGCGCTCCTCTGGCAATAACACAGTGTCTCTCTGTCTCAGGCAGGAGATCAGTGTTGGGCAAGTTACTGAAATGTAGTAATTACTTACAGTTATTAATTGCTTCTCTCAAAAGTAACTGAATTACTTTACCAATTACTGCATGTAAAAAAGTACTTACTAGGAAAAGTAAGTTCTGCATTCATTTTAAAGGGATAGTCTTTATCTACTTCTTGTTCTTGTACTTCTTGTTCTTTAGTACACAAAACAATGCTGGAGTTTCACAAGAAAATGGCGTTGCAAAATCTCTCAAACAATAGAAGTGAATGGTGACCAGTTTTCAAATATGGAAAAAACCCTGACATGCCAAGTTGAAAGACGTTGTTTATTTGTTTATTTGTTGTCTTATCAATGCACACATGGCTATACTACTGTAGTGGAGCTGTTTTATTTTATTTTATTGTGGCTATATATTTATTGTAGCTGTAATGTAGCAAACTGACTCATGGACCCCCCGACCCCTCAAATGCAGCTCCAGCTGGGACATGTTTGTTGTCCAACTAACTGTGGCATGAAACATCTTAACACCCTTAGGCCTACAGCTATTTGACTTCAAGAGTTCAATACAGAAATTAAACAGAACAATATTAATGTAGCATAATGATATATTATTATATAATATATAACAGCATTAAAACATTAAGAGCAGTGACACTTGAGCAGATAATCTTTCTGTTGAAACAACTACGTTGATAGATAATTATCACTTTTTGTGCTGATTATAAATCTTAATGCCACTTCCCTACCAAAACATGGTTAAAATGTAATAATTTACAGTGAACAGCTGTAACTTTTTCAATATGTCTGCTATGAGACTGCACATTATTACTCTCCCCGAAGTGGTATCTGTGCCACTATGAAATTTAAAAAAAAGCAATATGGCAAAATAGTACAGTTTTGTGAGGGAGGGAGGTAGCGGGGGTCCTGTGAAAGAATGTGGGTTATGCTCACCAGGCAACTTTCCAGGGCCATCTCACATTTCAAGGCATTGGATACAAAGAGAAGGGAGAGGGAGAAGGTTGTGGCAGCTATGTTGATGATTTTGGGTGTAGGTTGGTCGCCTTTGCTGGGGGTAATCCTCCTGGATCTGTCCCTAAGCCCCTGAAGGCCACAGTAACCTCAGCAGGAATACTTTCTCACTGGGGAGGCTGAGGTGGAGAGAGCTAGTTCCCACAAATTAAATTAAGAGGAGGAGAAACAGCGGACAAAGGAGTGAATGCATAAATTGAGAAAACAGATGCATGCTCACATACCTCCACCTCTCTTTAAAAGTGCACCCTGACCCTGTGTTTACACCCTTCTTGTTTACAGGACCCTTTGTGAGTGTGTGTGAAAAGAGAGAGAGAGAATGGGAGTAAAAGGAAGTTTGATATGCACTATAGGGCTGTAACTAACAGTTATGTTCACTATCAATTAAGAAGTCAGTAATTTCCTCAATGAATCAGTCCGTCAATAAAAAGTCAGAAAATGGTGATAAATGTCAATCATTGTTTCCTAAAGCCCATAATGACATCTCCAAATGTCTTGTTTTTCCGCAACCCAAAGATATTCAGTTTACTGTCATAAAGGAGTTAAGGAAATGTTTACATTTTGCTTTTTTTCTTTAAGGAAAGACTAAAAATGATTAATCAATTATTAAAATAGTTCTAAACCCCCTGTGCTTTCTACTGGGGCTTTTTGAAGATGAAGTTTATGCTTTCAAATACAGTAAAAACATTTCTAATTCGTTGCTCAAGGTCCTCCCACCAAAACAGCATAATGTGGTAACATTAGAAATAACAAGAAAATGGCAAACAGATAACCAGTTATTAAGATACGCACTAGGATTGCAAATTGTAGGCATTGTTTAGCCTATGAAGCATATAAAGAGGCCTAGATACACACATAATTGAATATCAGATAACATGCATAATCTCCATTTCAGGAACTTTGAATCTATGTGCTTATTTACTATGTATTCATATTAGCAAATATTTAAACCCAGCAAGACTTATCTAAGAAGGCTAATTGCATATTAAACACAAAGTGCTGTAAACTAAAGATGTAAACTAAACAATGGCTTCCATCACCAGCTTTAATTTTTTTTTTCACACAAATACTGTCATATACTGTGTAGCCTGGTGAAATTTCAGGAAGGTGTGACGGTATGAAAAAATAGACACTGTCCAAGCCTAAAGCATACAGTAATTTATCCGGGCTGAAAGTAATATTTTTATCCAAACTGTATTTCTAACCCGTTTGGATAAAAATATTACTTTCAGCCCGAAAATAAAATATACTGACAATGAGATGTCTGCATATTCGTGAAGACTGCAAAGCTCATGACATTCTTGGTTGGCTCTCTTGCTGAGAAATGACATGGTCCTTAGTGTCCAGGTGCCAGCTGTGGGGTCCTGCACAGCGACGAGATAGCCATAGTGACACGCATGCAGGATCATGCCTCAGATTCTCTGATGCTGGGCTCTGCCCCTGTCCATTCAGCCGTCAGGATGAGGGATAGCAAACAGCTGGACAGTCGGGGTCCTTGGATGAAAGAGGTGTCACCCACTGGGGTCATTCCCAGCTGCTGTAGGATAGTGGCAAGATGGGAGGAGAGAGAATTTCAGCTCACCGTTTCCCACCACTGATCCCGGAGGTTTGATGCCAGAGACCACATAATCAGAAGATAAATCCAAATCCTTGTCATATACTGTCTCCCAAAAGTCTAAAGGAAGGGTGGGCATGGTAAGTGACGGCACAAGCAAGGCCAAGGCCAAACTGCATGGAGAAGTACAAAAACATCCAAACACGTTGTGGTATTTGATGAGCGGTGATGTGGGAAACAGGTGAACAGAGGAGGGAGGTACTTTTTTTCTCCTAAAAGGAAGACATTTGTCCTCTGGGCCAAACAGTAAACTACTGAAAAATGCTTTGAAGTGACAAATAAAAATGTGAGACCATGGACAGCTGTAGATTTATGACGATGACAAATCTGCATATAATCTGTGCTAATCACTAGGCCTTGCTCCTGGTTGAGATAAAAGCTTCTCCTCTTTTTAACCAAAATTCTCACCATGAAGCAGTCATGTTACCAGAAGAGTGGGAAAGTGCTCAGGTGTAAGATCACAGCTTATTGTTCCCTCTTTTAGGGAGAAAGTGCACTGACAGACGCTTGCTGTTCTTTAAGGCTGCAACTAACAATTATTTTCATGGTTGATTAATTTGTTGATTATTTTCTCAATTAATTGATTAGTTCCTTGGTCCATACAACGTCAGAAAATGGTGATCAGGGTTTTTCCTAAGCTCGAAATAAGTAAGTAAGTTTACTGTTAAAGAGGAGTAACCTAAAGAAACCAAAAAATGGTCACATTTTAAAAAGCTGAAGCTGGAATCAGAGAATTTGACTTTATTTCTTAAAAAATATTCAAACCAATAAATTGATTAGCAAAATAGATAAATAGATTTATAGTTGATAACTAATCAATTAATCATTGGAGCTCTACCATTTATAACTGGCACTGTCCTAAAACACTGGACATATAAGAGTGAATTCTACATACATTATTGTTGTTGCACAGCAGCAACTGTTAAACACAGGTAAACACTTCAGTCCCAGCTGATGAAGTGAGTAGTATGATCAGTAGATGGCACTGTTTCCATTTTAATGATCTTTCTTTGCACTCCTGGACGCTACAGGTGCTATTTAAAGGAGGTGCATCACTGCAAACTGCTGTCTGTAGATACATCTGTCGTAACATTCATATTTTGCGATTGAATGTAATGCAATGACAAGCAAATAACAGCCTCTTTACAAGCAATGAGCTAGTTGAGTGTCCCATACATCTATTATCATAATTCCTGTTGCAAATATACTTATATACTTATAATATACTATAAAAAATGGCTTAGAATATAAACCAATTTATTATCTGAGCTTATTGGAGAGTTACACAATAGAATATATAGCACCAGTTAAAGTTAGAGTAGTCTGCTTCAGTTTGTTTTTCGCAGAGAGAGATGACTGATGACACAAGTGCACCTGCTGACGACAGACAGTGGCCGGAGCTGACCTCGTCTGTCCATCACAGAGATTATCAGAGGACAGTGGGGTGAACTCCGTCTGCCTCTACCTCTTATATCGCCCCCCCTCTCTCGACCAAGTTAGACTATTTATAGTCCAGTCGTCATACCGCTACGCGACAGACAGTGAACGCTTCATGCACGTCCTCCAGTCATCTAAAAAAGGCAGTAAACCTCAACTTTGTCCTTGAAGCACACAATTAAGGTTTCCACGTCTTTCTTCGTATGTTTAAGTATGTGAGTAGAACAAAGTCGACATGCTATGTGTGCATTCTGCAGTGTGTTAAGGGAAATAAAACCCATTTGCTATTTTTTTTAGTTAAAATTGAATTTGAGCTGAGTTGATAAATTATTTTAAGCAATATAACTGTTATATTGCTATTATAGAGCGGCAGTTATAGTCTACACATTAACAAGCAAACAAAGAGTTAATTAATAATAAAATTAATATTGTTTGAGAATAATTATTATTTCCTACCAAGCTAATTACATATTCTTTAAACAGTAGTTTGCTTATCTTACAGCTCGGTGAATGGATGGAAAACCACACACACACACACACACACACACACACACACACACACACACACACACACACACATATCTCTATCTATCTATCTATCTATCTATCTATCTATCTATCTATCTATCTATCTGTCTCTCTATATATATTTATGTATATGTGTGTGTGTGTGTGTGTGTGTGTGTGTGTGTGTGTGTGTGTGTATTTATTTTTTGTGTAACACAAAAAAATAAATACACACACACACACACACACACACACACACACACACACACACACACACACACACATATATATATATATATAAATAAAAACAGGTGGTCATTTTGTAATCTGTTTGTCTTGTGCGAGTCCGCTAATAAAAGTAGATCGGATCTGTAAAATGCCACATTCTCCACAAAACTGATGAACAGCAGCTCAACAGCTCAACTGATGAAGTTCATCATCACAGCTTTAGCAGACAGTTATGTGTTAGATGAAGGGGATTATAGTACAGACTGCCGTCCACTGTATAAATAGACTTGCTTACGGATGTATGATCTCACCAACCGTGGCTGAAGTGTGAAAGTCCTTCAAAAAACTCGTCAATTATAACAAGGCTTCATCACCCCTTGTCACAGGCACAGGCCACCCGTGATTTAATTTGACTAATATTTTAATATAACTGTTAAATAACAAAAGGAATAGGCTCGAACAGTCTCATGGGATTGTGAGCAGTGTGATGTAGGCTACATTTAAACAATTATGAGTCTACTAATTATTGTATAGCTGTAAATTGTAAATACAGCTTGCGTACATTATATCCAGTGGTGAAAGACGTAGATCATTTAATTGCATTAATACCACACATTTTTTAGCCAATACTGCTGACTGATAATTAGGCTGTTTGCTTCTCATGGCCAGTACAGATAAGATGGCCATTAAATTCACACGTGTGTGTTTTAAAAAGATGTTTATATAACTTATATTTTATGAACACTTGAGGGGTAAGGAAAGCTCAGGTGAAGTGAGCAAAGATGAATATCTAACTGACAACAAAAACAAAGATACGTTCTGACTCTTCAAATGTTCATTCATTTGATACATCAAAAAAAAAAAAAAAAAAAAAAAAAATCACAAATATACTTTGCCTGGAATTCAAATTAAATGTTTTGATATAATCTGTCAAATCAGATATTATTTAACAGCAATGTGTGCTGATACTGATATAGTAGATATCCTACACAATATACTGTAAATACTCCATTACCAGTAAGTCCTGCCTTCAAAATTTTGATCACAGAAAAGTACAGATGTATTAACTAACATAATGTACTTTAAGTATCAAAAATAAATGTACTTATACTAAGTACATACTGCTTCCTGTATTGTACATACTTTCGCATTTAGCTTCTTTGTTTTTGTTAAAGACAAAATATAACATATATATAACACAACATATTCCTGAAAATAATGATTAGATTCATATTAACATAATCTCTTTAATCATCACTTATAGCCTACTAGAAGTGTGTGGCAGTGTCTGTATCTGCAGAGACCTGGCCCTCTGCATGCATTTCTTTGCTTTTTTATTTCATTATTTTGCTTTGGAAAGGACACTTTACCAAACCACAGTGTCAGCATCCTGGGAATGAAACTCAAAAGTCAACTCAGCTCAATTTCTGGTGCTTTTACATACAGCTTGGACAGATCTTACTGATTCTACATTTAGCTTATTTTGGTTAACTTAACTTTTTTAATAAATCTTTTTTCTCTATCTTAAAATTGCAATATTTCTGTGGGAATGAGCATTTAACTGCACACTGTACTGTGTACAATTATGCATGTGACGAATACATCTGTGAATCTGCAGCTTATTTCCTGAATATTTTGTGTTTACAGATACTGAAAAACCAAAACTGCAGTCACAAGCAGAGGAGGACATGAACATGCCAGTGCAGAGTCAAAAGTAAGGAGCTTGCTTTTTTTCCTTAAATATCTTTTCAGATTCCGGTAACTAAATGAAATTTAATTGACAGTGCAGCTGTTGTAATGAGGAATATATACTCTAAAGTTTGTTGTTTTGCTGGGCACCCTGTCACTCCAACAAAAACTTTTAGCAGATGTGTTACATGAAATGACTCTCTTATATGGTGGCTTTGGTGACCAGTGCTATTTCCACAGGTGTCATACAGTGACAGCATTTCAATCTCTTCTAAGGTAATAAGAAAACACGAGAACCACAGAGCCTCCAATGTACACACGACATTTTCACTTAGACAGTGACACAAGAAAAACACTGCTCATACTTGACATGAAAGCCTTTCACAGCCACTCCAAATGACCCTTCAGCTGTCTTTCCATTTTAGAATATTTATAATATTTTTACATTAGACTTGTTCTTGGCAGGTTAATGCTCACAGATGTCTGCACTGCTCAGATGGCTTGAGGGGGCAGGTACCATCTGAGCTGTGTCAGGGAGAGAAAGTCATTTTAACAGCACCTTACACTTAGCCTAACACATAATTTCATAGTACCAATGAATGTGTTAATGAGACAAAATGTTTTCGATAGAACAAATCTTGGCAGGCATCTGTGAATTATTCACTGGACCTGATAAGTTGGCATGTTTGGCTATAGCTACAGTTGGCAAGCCATATTCACAGACACAGCATGTTGCATGACATCCATGCTGTATAATGCATGTTAGCTATAGTGGATTATTATTATTTTTAAGTTTGCATCTTGCAGATTTGTACCAGTAAAAATATTCTATAGACTCCCCAGGACAATCAGTCAGCTACGAGCAGGGATGACATAAGAAGTGAGAGTGAGCTTGTTTATCAAAGTGGAGAGAATACAATGGCTTTTCCTTTTTTTCACGACTAAAGTGATGAAAGTGATGAATTGCGGTTTGTCACTATGGATTTATTTCCTGTGTTTGTGTGCCATCCTTGACTGACCGTGACAGTGTGAAGGCAGCCTCCATGTCACGCAGCAGAGATTGCACAGAGAGAATACTGTGGTGTTTTGTGCCGGGTGACGTAAAGTATGACATGACAAAATGATTGAGCCAATCTTCTGCCTCAAATGGGCACAAATGAATTGTTGGAAGAACACAGTGGTAAGCCTGTGTGTGTGTGTGAATGTGTACAATGCATGGGTGCCTGTATGCAGGTGTGCCAGTCTAACAATATGCAAACATATACACAGATTAATGGCAGTCATATGGTAGAATAGCAACAGGATTATTTGCTTTGTGAAGGGGATACTGTTTGTCTGTTGAAATGAGGCTGTCAGTATTGTGGCTGAGATGGTCAGAAATCAAGATACACCTACAGCCAGATGATCAAAAACCTGGATACTGTTATGATGATGCATACAGAGATAAGACTAACCACGTTTTTCATTCTCCATGTATGCATGTTTGACATTTATGACAGATAATGTCATAATACATTAATAGTGCGAAATGAATAACACACTTCATGTCTGTTTTAACACAAGGGAAATTTATATGGGCTTCTATATTATTATTACACTTTGAAAACACTTAACAGCAGAGTTTCATATGAGCCTCAGAATAAGGCATAACATATTATGAGTTTGGGGTTGCCAGGTTATAGCTGTTATAAGCAGTACTAAGCACATGACTTCAAAGCTATAGTACTGTATGTAACATTTCTGCATTAACGTGTCTAAAAAGATTAGACCAGGGGTTTCCACACTATTTTATGTCAAAGACCCCTGCAATAGATGCACATTAGACCATGGACCCTGAATTTAAGAGGATCTTGTCATAAGGAATCCCCTCTGTGAATTTTTTTTATTTTTATGTTTGAAGAGAATAAAGTCTTCATAGTCAGTAAAAAACTAGAATCCCTTTAAATTACAACCAGCCAAAAGTACCTACCCTGTTTCTTCCCTTGTTGTTCCAACACTCAGAAAAATGTTATAAAAGTTAAAATATTCTCTTCTTTCTCTTGCTTTGGATGCCATACAACCCACTCAAGGACTCCTGTTGCCCCCTGGCCACTAGTTTGAAAACCGCAATACCCCAAATGTTTACAGCAATGGTCAAACCCAGAGAAATCCATAATTTTCTCAAAGTAATGGTGTGTTTCCTACTCCCGTTATATAAGCCAAATGTAGTTCTCTCCAAACCAACCACACTTTATCAGAAAAATCAATAATATTACCTTGCAGAACACAAGAGTCTACCTCTGCCTCTATCTATTAGTTTGTTTGTGTTATTGTGTGACTTTTGTGTTTTAAAAGGTTAATTCAGATTCACCAACGTCACAACATAACTCAAACAAACTAACAATTTAAAGCAGGGATAGACCAACAACTCTTGAGTTCTGCAAGATAAAGTTTTCTGCCAAAGGAGTCTGGTTGAGAGAGAGAGAGAGAGAGTAATATTTGGCTTGTAATAAAAAGCTTTTGATAGTGAGGTAAAGTGATGAAAACACTAAATATATCATGCACTTAAACTGAAACTGATGTTTTCTGGAGTGAGCAAAACACAATTTGCTGCTGGCCCTGTCCACAGCAGCACATTACATAGCTTCCGTGATGGTGTGCCTCTCTGCTTCTCCAAACTGGGGGTGTGGCGACTGCCATCTATTGTATGTAATACACTGACTATTAATAGGTACCTCATACAACCTCAGTTCAAATAATCCGAACTATCCCTTTAAAATCAACCATGAGCATAGGTAAAAATCTGTATTTGAGCTCTTGCCACTTTGTCATGATGCACATAATTCTCGGGAGGGGGCAATTTGCGTAGTTCTGTAGGATCCAAAAGCCTTATAAACAGCTTTGGTAATTAGTACCCAGCACCCTGTGCCAGTCAGCATAATGTGTTCTTTAGCTGGATTTCACACTTGGAAATAAGCTCTCATTCTATCCATCATTTCACTTGAAAAATGACAGATGAATAATAATTATATAATTTCCCCAGTGGCTCCAATTACAGAAACACTTACAAAATTCTTAAAACTGTACACTAAGAGGTGAGATTTGTTTCTTGAACATACATCTCTCATGATATGTTTCTCAGCTTCATGTTGGCCATGCTTGTTGACACCCTTAAACTATTTTTTTGTGTGGTCCAGGATCTATTATTGGCTCTGGCTGTAAGTGTTTTCTGTTCCATAACAAGATGAATCCCCAACATGGCATTAGGTTACCAGGCAACAGTGTACACTCCACTGCTTGGTTATAATTTTCTTTGTATAGTTATGATGTTTAATAGTAAGTGACTACATGGCAGTCGGCCAAAATTAACCACTGTTAGCAGAACCCGTAGAGCCTGTTGTATGTCAGGAGGCGTAGAGGCTAGCGGGCTATATTTGGCTGCTATGTTCCCTTCAAAGAGACGAGTTCTAGGAGTAGACTTGACATTTCTCTTAGACTGGAAAAAATGGGTTTGGGTCAGTGAGTTTTTGCGGTAGGAGGGTGTTGTTGATGCCCAGAGGAAGGTGCTGGTCTCTGTTCTGCAGTGGCTCATTGTTATGTTCTCTTCATCGGTACAGTAGAGAAAGCTTAAATGACAAGATAAAACTAGCAATTATATGTGTCGGAATGTAACACTGTATTTATTACATAAAAGGCTGTCAGGACTTTTTGCCAACAGATTATCATTATTGTAATCCACACAAAGTACCCATAAGAACAGGATAAGTTGTCACCAACGGGATACACCTTTATGCTTGTGTCTAGGTTTGGTGAGTTTTATGTTTTCTAATAAGTAAATCCAGGCATTCTCAACCTAAAAGGATCACCTCAAAAGCATAACATGACAAAAAAAGGAGTGAAAATAAAGTAGGCTGTGACAGGATTTCATCACATTCAACACACAGTGCTTTTGGCTCAACATCACTGCCTGACATTAGGAATTCAAATTTAATGTATTCAGGGTCATAACATTTCCTCACCACATGCTTTGGAACTTTTACTGGTGCAGGGTTGTGTCTTACAAGCATTTATTTAAAAAAACAATCCATTTTTTGTCACAACAAACGACCTGATTATGTGTTGGAAATGGTGTGTTGAAATTCAAACGTAACTGGTCATCGATTGTGCATTTTGATTTTATGCTTTTTTTTTTTGTTATGTGAATTCTTGAACATGTTTAGATATATAATTTTTTTATCTAACCATTTGACCACTGCTTCTGCAGCCCACTAGATGGCAGTCTGGGGCTCAGAGAAGGCCTTAACTAACCACTTATGCTCATATAATCTTAGTAAAACTTTCAAAAGTTGAATACAATGTTAACAACTAAAAAAAGACTGTTTTACTTGGTTATTGAAAAGGTTACATGAGATACCAGGTTAAAGGACCAGTGTGCAGGATTTAGTGGCAACTAGTGGTGAGCCTTCAGATCACAAACATCTAGTTTCACCCTCCTTTTCCAAATGTGTGAGAGAACCTATGCTGACAACGAAACGTGTGCAAAAGGTTGTATCTAGAGCCAGAGTTTGGCCCATTATCCTCAGTTACGATTGTCTATCTGTCCAGTGAGTGGCAGGATTTATATTTCAACCAACTGTTTGATGAGTATTTGTAAATGTCCATTATTTTGTTTTGCATGTAGCTTGTACTTAATTTACTTTAATATACTGTATTCATTTTACAAGTAGGGGGTTACATAATGAGATGTTAGTTGTAGTTTCCTTTATGCTGCTCACAAAAACTACATAGCCTACAGCAAATGGATGATTAAATAATAAATAAAGCAGTGGTGGCATTAAGTACACACATCCCCTTGCATAAGTCACTTGGGCCAACCCAGTAAAAAAGTCTTGACACACCCCTTGGTGCAACATGGCAGCTTCTGTGGAAGAGGACCAGCACCCATAGACTCTGCTGATTAAAGCACATCAGTCCCTATTTTCAGGAGCTTATACACTACTGAAAAAATACTGTATATCTGCCATATTCTGCCAAAACTTAAGCACTGGTCCTATAAAACAAATTATGACATGATAGAATGGTACAATAGCAGTTTGGTATCAGTGTTAAGGAAACGTCCGCATAGCGGCCAGGAGTCATGGGCCTTCTTAAACTGGCAGTGGCACAACATATTCACTGGTGATGTTAGAAATCAAGATCAAGTTTAAGATCAGTTTCTTTTAGTCCACTGGAAGCCTCTAAACACACTGATCATTTGCATTATTAGCAAACCTCACAGCCAGTTATTGTTTTTCTCTGCAATGTAAGTAATATTACTTTATTCTTTATATTTTTCCCCAAATTCTGCTTTTGATTAGTGTCTTCTGAGTGTGTTGTGTGTGTTTTGACAATAAACAGAAGCAGTCCTGGGAGTGCAGTCCTGGGCTTTATCTCAGTACGTGTTGTCAGGAAAAAGAAATGGAGAATCATGTTCACACCTTTATTTATTTTGCTGTTCTTGGCCACTGCTGCACTGGTGGAAGCAAATGAGTGGGGCTGTACAGCAGACATTGTGCAGACAATCTGAATGTAGTCCAGGTGCCACAAAACTAGCCTAACTTGAAGGTTTTCCTCACTCGCACGCTTAGTGTTTGTTGTTTCTGTGCTTTTTTTTTTCTTGCAGTTACAAATTATTAACCGTTCAAAGCAGGTGCGTTGCATACACAGAAAACATTTGAATCAAACCTTGAACCAACCTGATGATGTATCTCTCAGGGTGAAAAAGTCAGAGTGGGAATGGGAGTGTTGTTGAATAGAGGAGTAGGTAGTGGTGTCTGTATGAGGAATATTTTCTCTCTCTGTGTATAGATAGTAGGAGGATAACAGCAGCCCAGAGGGGGAATCTGGCTCCTGTTGCAGCTGAGACACAGAGCTTGGTGGGTTAAGCCTGGTGTTCTCAGTGTTGTTCATCCAGCCCCACTGCAGACCTCTGGGCTCTCTGGGGGGACCTACTTCCATTTGTTTTCACTTCCTGTCCAAATGGAGTTGGAGAGATGAATCATTCATGTCTTTGAGAGGCCTCTTGTGTAGCTGAAAAATGGGGGGATTTAACCCTCCTGCCTGGAGTATTCAAGATGGATTAATATGCTATGCTTTTATGCTAAAGCAACGTATTTGTGACTTCCATTTGCATTTTTTTATTCTGTAGTCCAAGTCAGTCAGCACTGTGTTTTTTTAAAGGACCAGTGTGCAGGATTAAGTGGCATCTAGCGGTGAGCTTGAAAATGGTAAAGACCTCGTTGTTACTTCCCACTCCAAGCATGTAGGAGAACCTGCAGAACCTAAACAGCTCATTCAAAGATAACAAAAACACAATTGTTCTTATTTTAGGTGATTATACACTAATAAACATAATGAATGAACATACTAAGAGATATTTTATTCAATTTCTGTCAAATCCCACCCCTGTAAATTGTACACACTGAACTTTTATTGGCTTGTTATTTTTCACAGTTTATTTTTACCTGAAATATGTGTGTATCATTGTCCTCCCGATCTACTTATATCCATCTGCTTATCTGTCTGTCAGTATGCCCCACTGACAGGCACCATGGAGAGTGCCCCTGCCCCAACTCGATCCTGCTCTGTCAAATCTGCATGTTGAAATCAGTGAAGGTGATAAATGAGCTGTGCTTCAGACTTCTTGGTATGTCTAGCCTAATAGGTAGATTGTCACTTGACTGTCACAGGGTGGGGCCATTTCCCCTGATGGCAGAAACAGACAAACTTCAGACTTCACAGGCCCACTAGTTGTCACTCCATGCCATCCCATCGTCCTCTGGAGACCCCGTCTGTGCCGCCATGCGTCATGCTAAACATCTCTTTGTTGTTATCTTTCATCTGTGGGTACCTGCCACCTCTCTCAGCCCAT
Organism: Lutjanus erythropterus; assembly: GCF_056507025.1. Lineage (NCBI taxonomy): Eukaryota > Metazoa > Chordata > Actinopteri > Lutjaniformes > Lutjanidae > Lutjanus > Lutjanus erythropterus. The sequence goes on along the minus strand of NC_139325.1, from coordinate 21,154,141 downwards.
CCTGTGAGTTATGGGACTGCCGGAGGTCACGGCCTCAACCCCTCCCCACTTGGCGTGAAATGTGCAGAACAAACGGATCCAGGAATTACACAGAGATTGGACACACTGGCTGAATATCTAAGAGCAGAGTCCTCGTAAAGGTCTCTGTGGCCAGATAGGTGTGAAAGGGGTACCAGCCCATCTGTTTCCAAAACAGAAAGTTTTACCCCCTTTGAGGTGACAACATGGAGCATTCTCTAAATTCTCCCTTTTGGCTTTGAATGATAGGCTATTATCTGCAAAAGGATGTTTTACTCATGGCCTTTAGATGTATTTAAAAGCGCAGAATGACATCAATGAAGGGCATCTTGTATCAGTGAGCAGCACATAAAAAGAATGAAGATGCGATGGATACCTGGAATTTTTTCTTTCTTTCTTTTTAGGTCTATTTTGCTCTTTTAAAGGAAGGAATCTCCATCGATCAAAAGGAAACATCCATGTTCTCGACTTCATTTCAACTTTTTATTTTTCACACACACAGCTTCGAGGAGATCACATAGCTGTAACAGTTTTTGTTTTGTGCTTGCAATCTACATATCTTGAAAAAAGAAAAAGAAACAGCCAAAGCCTGTTAGGCCCTGTGTTATTGAAGGGGTTGGGTTGAAAAGTCAGTTTGGTTACTGGATCCAAGATGAAAGGCAGAGGTCAGGAACGCTGCAGCCACTCCCAAGCCCAGCATGGTGGCATTGCTATGTGGAATTGTGTGCATGTGTTATGACTGTGTATGCATGTGTATATTTGTCTGTGCATGTGTGCAAGTGTTTCTTTGCAGATTGTGCGTCTTGATTTGTATTTCTACTTCATTTGTGCTCCTTGGAGTGAACTTCTGTGTTGTCAGTGCATTTGTAACGTTTTCTCTCCTTGCGTCCGGTTGCTTTAGCACAGTGTTTGCTGTGTGTCAGACTGTTTGTCCTTCTGATCCTTGGAGTTTGCTTTGGAAAGTTGACAGCCATATCTCTTGCATTTCCAGGCGTTCTTGGTTACTTCAGTTCTTGCTCCTGTTTTAATCAGCCTGCAGGGTGCACTGTTGCTGAAGGATCCACCAGGGGTTTTACCCCGCTTGGACAGTGGCCCACAGTTACAAGTACTGCTGCCATAGTTAGTTCATAGCTTATCAGTCTTAATTAAGCTGATGAAACCCACAATTAACTGATTGTAAAGATGGATAAGGAATCGTAATATCTTCATTAATACAAGCCATGCAACACAAACAAACATAGCAACATAATCGTGTCAGTGTGGTATTAAAGTGATTTGATAAATCTTAAGTGTAGGAGACAGAGAGACAAATACTTATGCATAAATTGACACACAAACAAACAAACAAATGCAAAAAAGACAAACTGTTTTCTTTCTTTTTATGTATGTATTTATGAATTTCTTTCTTTTTTCTCATGTTATTTTTAAATGTATTATCCTTGATGCTTTAGCACTATTGTTTACCTGACATTTATGCCAATAAAGCATAATGAATTGAAAAATTCAACTGAGAGAGAGAGAGGGAGAGAGAGAAAGATGGGTAGGTTCAGATTTAATGGAAGAACAGCACAAGACTGAATATTAAAACCACACAAGAAATTTGCAACTGTAGGACTATTTTTGTTTTCCATAAACAGATGCGATGACCCCCTCAACCATGCTTTTTCCTCTTCCACTGCACAAGAATATCTCACGTGTACCTCATCGGGGTGAATTTATTTGTAACTATGGTGGAAAATTGTATATGAATATGATGCTGTAATAAGATCCAGAAACTCAAGGTCACCCGAGCAAAGCGTTTAAAAATACATCTGGAGCCCCTCCAGGTTTATGTATATGGAGCAGCAACCCAGACATTAACATTGTAGCAGAGGTGGTGGTGGGTGCACTGTAGGACATTTCCCGGTATGCACAGCACTACTTTAATAATCAGAGGAAGAGCTATTTTTTTTGAGGTATTGTTGCGTCCGAGACCTTTGAGACACCACAGGGGGAGCGTACTGTGACTGTGCTGTGGTAAGTAAAGAAGTGGTGGCGTAGGTGGAAGTGGCTTGGACAATAAGCGTCAGCCCACCCTTCCCATAGTAAACTTGATTTCCTGTTGCACTCTTTTAGATGGACCTTTAAAATCTATGAATGGAGCTTTGCCTGAGTTTTTAAAGGTCATTGACAAATCCAGAATAGCAGTCAAGCAGTATGCATAGCCTATTGTTAAACAACTACAGTTTTCATTGTGTTTTGTTGCTGGGTTATTCCTGCATAAGTTCTGCTCAACATATTCAGGTCACTGAAGTGAGATTTGTCCCTTTAAAAGAAAATGTGGTGAACACTGCCTGTACTTTTCCTGTGACTGAAATAACAATGCTGGTATTTTGCCAAAAGACAAACAAGCCTGATAAAATGTGTTTTCTCAAAAGCTGTGGTAATACCAAAAATATATATTTTGTTATCATATTAAGATAATAGCCCTAAGGCACTTGGGAGGGATGATGCTATGATTATCTACTCATAAATGGGCTCAACTAGCAGGATGTGGATGGGAAGGATGCCTCTGAACAGAGAACCTTTGTTTTTATTAATCCCTCAGGGATTTTTTAAGGTCAGCTAATCTTGGCTGGAGTCCATCAAAGTCACATGTGTCTGTTTGGGCCTATGTGTGTTTGTATGATACAGTTGAGGCATTTTACTTCTGCGGGCATTTCAGTGATGCAGGTCTACTGATGCAATGATTCTGCACGCTGTGGTTTCAGGCAGAAAAGTTCTCTCTTCAGTCTTTCTTCATGCTCATTGGTTAGTAGCTCACTAAAAACCCGGCTGACATTCAGAATGATCTTCCAAAGGCTCCAATCAATGCTAAGCCTTCTGGTGTTAGCATATTGTTGGAGGATAGTTTGTGTTACTTTGGTGCTGGACGAGGGGGACAAAGTGGGGCACAAAGTAGGCTTTTCATGACTGAATGTGGGGTGGAAGTTTTACAACAACAACATGGTCAATTTGATACAAACAGTGGATCAATGGTTTCCAACAGAGATGAGCACATTGATCAGTAAAAATACAGAGAGCTGCCCTCTGTTTCCAGTGTGCCTTTGTGCGCCACATCTATTTTTAGAAAGCCGATGGCAGCAGATGAAGGCATGGCATCAGGGACCTATTCAAAGTTAGAAAGTAAACTGACCTCAAGGTCAGTGTACAATAAGTGGAGGCTTTGAAATTGCTTTGAAATTGTGTTTTTGCCTTTTTGGAACTCTGTTATAGTTCATCCTGTCTCTCACATCTCAGATAGAGGGTTCACAGCCGATGAATGAACACATTTCTCTGAAAGGTTTTTTACTTTTAAGAATATATGTTGATTCATCTCTCTCTTTGAATAGCAGCATCTCTGTCCTTTTCATGTTCAGTCTCTCTCACAAGAGAAACACATAAAGCTGCATTGGCTCCATCTGTTATTATTAGCTGCATTGCAAAACTTTGTTGGCAATGTTTCAAGATTAAGTACCAAACATGACTGCCTTTAAATGCTTTTTCATGTTATTTGATCCAACCTGTTAAGTGCATTCTATATCACCCTGAAAGTCCAACAGGAAATACCACAGGACGCCAGACAGAGTAACCCAATAAAAGCAAGAGCGCCCAAATCATTAGTGGGGAAACACACTCACATAACACATCCAGATGTACAGCCTAATTGGATTTTACCATCAAATCAACAGTTGTAGTGCCTTTGTGCTTTTATGAGGCTGACCGCAAGGTAAAGGGGAAATGGGTTGTTTGAAGTGACAAAACTTTACTCGTGGCTTTTAGAAGGTAAAATGGCTGAGCTTAGTTGCCAACAGAGCATGCTGTGCCAGAGTCCTGCACCAGCCCAGTTTTGCAAACCCACCCGTCACCTGCAATTATCTCCAAGTCAAATCTGGACCTGTCTGAAACGTTAATGTAAGTTCTGCGACGTGACCTGTAAATAAACACACTCACACAGTCAATCAGTGATGTTCTAAACTGGCGCAGCACCTGTGCTCCTACAGATGTCAATATATTTCCTCAGCAACGATGCTGCTAGCTTTCTGCTATCAGAAGCTGATGCTTTTTGGGACAATTTTACACAGCAGTCGATATTCTCTCAGTCTCAAATCACCAACGTACTCCAAAACATTCAACCCCGTGTTCAACAATATATTGTCCACAATTTGGTATTCCTCATTGGCTCTTTTTGCACTTATATCAAGCATTTTAGCTAACAGCTAGCCTATGTCGCTGTCAAATAAGATAGTGACATTCCATTCTTTGGCCTGATATGGGGCCATAGGCTTTCAGAGTAAAATAAATTTGGCTGGCTGATGGGGCTTAGTGCATTTAAATGTCAAAAATAATGCCCAATCACTGGTAGTCCTCTGCAGCGGCTGCTGGTTTGACTCCTGCCTGTGCTGCGTGTCATTACCTCTATCTTCATCCCCATTTCCTGTCTACTCTTCAGCTATCCTATCAAATAAAGGCAAGAAAAGCCCAAAAACATAACTTAAAAAATAAATAAATAAATAAATAATGCCCAGTCATTTTAATTTCCGATGACTTGCTTCCACTGGATACGGCAGCATTGCACTATGCTGTGCTGCAGCCACCAGAGCTGATCATGGCTGTACGTAATGTTTGTGATTCCTCCAGAAGTGGCACATTACGTTCCAGAAGCGGCTCTCCGCTCTGCGCTGCAGAGAATATGCACCAAAACTATTTTTGACAGATGCCACATCAAGCTGCACAGAACAGATCGAGCACTCAGGAAGCCAGACATAGAAAACACATAGAGAATTCAGTCATTTTTCAAAATAAAATACCCCATGCAGACTTGTGATTATGAAAACACAAAATATTAAAATAAAATAAAAAAAAAACAAGAACATGTTATTTTATTGTTGTTTATAGTTACCCTATAATTAATATTTTGTATAATATATAATGTATGATTTACCTGTTACACAACCTTTTTTGTGAGTTACCTGACTCGGTGCAGGACTCTATGCTTTACTCAACATGCAGAGACTGGAGCAGCAGCTTCATTCAGTAAATTGATCTCAGAACTGTTCTACAGTTGGCAACGGTGACTCATCAGGGGCTCATGTATGTAAGATGGCGGGCACTGAGGTAATTGCTGTGGAGAGGTAATTTCCCTCCTGTGTCAGGGCTGCCCCAAGAGCTGTGGGGATGCCACTAGAGAGAAGAAAGTAAGAAAGTCAGGTTACGTCAGAAGTTGCTGTTAGTATGCAGCCTGTCTCTTGGGAGGAACATCCCCTCTGACTAGAGAAACCAGCACCTGACAATGAACACATCCGGCACAGTCCTCCCAGGGTGGCATGATGAAACTTTGCATCCACACAGGCAGGAAAACGAGCAATAGATGGGAGGTCTGGGAGATTGTAAAGGAAAACAGATTCTAAAAAACGTCTATTGATTAAGATCATGTAAGAGGGCTAAGAGCATCCTTCTGTGATGAATTTATTTTAGAATAGACAACCCCCGTCTGAGATGCATGAGGGCTTTAAAGTTCAGAGAACATGGAAACAACAAAACATGGCTGACTCATTCCCTCCCACACATGGATCATCCGCTATTAAGGGGAACAAAACATTTTGTTGCCGGATCAAATTAGTTATAAGGAGTGGTGTTTGTCCACCCCTCATATCTGTTGCAACACATAAGTTTCGGCTCCCCTCCTTCTCCAATCTGACTCCCTGCTGGGTTTCATCATGCACAGTGTGTCACAAGGCAGCAGTGCTATGGTGATTAAGCCACAGAACTTGGGAGCTGATCTGAAACTGGCACAGTAATTGTTGTAATGTGAGTAAGCTTATCTGGTAGAAAAAAAACAAGTCAACTAAGTTCAGGCCATAGTTCCTCGAAATAGAACAGAAAGAGCTGAAATACCATGGTGGGAAATATCCCTTTGTTATATTTCTAGTCCCAACAGATTATTTTAAGTTGGAGTAAATAGCATAATGATGATGTGTCTGTGTGTGTAGTGACATCTCTTACTTTTTAAAATGAGCTATAACGCCATTTCATTTAAATTTGGAAAGTGCTAGGAGCATTTCACTGGTGTGGCCCACTTGTTCCCTCATCTCTAATATTCCCCAACTCCATGTTGCTGCTCTGATGTCAAAACATAAACACACAGACACACACACACAGACACACACGCAGAGTTTGTGTTTGATATGAGGGAGGTGACAGACAGTCGTGCCCCGGCCCTGGAGAGCAGAGCGAAGTGGCTCTCCAGCAGGGACGCTGACGTTCACACTTAAATGCTTTAATAGGACTAAAGTAGACAAAGGCCGCCAGTGACGCAGTAGGAGCTATAATGGGCTTGCCACATTGCAGGTTTACTGGACCCTGCCTATTGGACAGAGCTATTTCCAATCCCACAATCCCTCATCAGCCTCAGGAAGCTAGTTATAAATAAAAAGTGTAGGTTAATCGCTGTTAACTTGTCCCACTGAAATGGCCCTGTTTTTTTTTTGTTTTTTTTTTTTGAGGAGCAGTAGGGCAGTTCAACCGAGGTTCTTAAAGATTATAATGAAAACTAATTATTCACTTACATAGCATATAAATCAGTTTGATTTCTTATACGGTTGTAAGCCAAAATAAAGCACTGTACTGTTTTATAATAACCATTATTTATTTTACTATAAGCAAACATTCAAATAATGTTCATGTAGGCTTTATAAACCATTCATTTAGCAATTTTAAAGGTTTATAAACATTAGTTGTATAAGGGCCATCCAACTACTATTTATAGGTGCACTACACAGCATTTATGAAGCATTTACAAAGAATTGAAAGTATCAGTTGCGGTAACCACATAAATAATGTTTATAGACAACATGTTCTCACTCCAAGTTTGTCAAAGCAGCTTGGTCAGTGGCCCTGCTATGATGCTGTAGATGCCCCAGGCACAAAACCTACAAAAACGTATACACATGTGCATACACATACAAGTCTGAATGCACACATGTTGGATTAACATTGATCTACATTTCTCGTATCTACTTTACTCACATTATAGTATCATTTTTTATATCACTGTGTTTTTTAAATCACAACGCAACAGAGTGGCTTCATACAAATACAGTATAAAGCTTACAGACTTTATTCTTTAAATCCTCCATTCTACCTCGGTCGTTAGGTTGTTTGACTCCTAAAGTCATTTTCAGCCTTCCAACATGAAAAATTGTTTTATTATTTATTATTTATTCACCCATTTGCTGTATATATTTTTCATTTTTGTGAGTAGCATAAAGAGAACTACAACTAAAATCTCATTATACAACCCTGTATTTTAAAATGATCCATAAGGTAAATAAACCTTTAAAAAAAAACAAAAAAACAAAAAAACACATACTGAAGAAAACGATGCACACTAATAAATGATAATCAAACAGTTAATTCAGCCTGAAGTCCCTCCTCTGACTAGACAGATAGCCAGTCATATTTGAGGATAAGGGGGTGGAACTTGGGGTGGGTTTCAGAAAAGATTGTGTTTTGGGTTAAAATAAGTACATTATTGATGCATGTTCACTTAAATGTTACAGAACATATGTATTTGACATATGTAAGGTATTATAATCATCAGTTGCAAACATTATAATATCCAGCCAGTAATGTTTAGGAACTTGAGTATTATTATATTAACCATTAACAAAGTGTTGCAAATTTCTGGCCCACTTTTCTTTGTAACGATTTTTTAAAGGTTTTAAAGTAATTTAGTTATCATTAACAAACACTTATAATCAGAGAGTAATCGTGATTGTCTCTTATCAGTTATGATACAATATAAGATTTATAAAATAATTATTTTATATCACACAAACTAATGATAGCATAAATTAATAATATCGTCAATTATCATTTCCCTATTTGTTAACAGTGGAATAACTATTAACTAAAGTTTAATGATGAATTTACCATTTATTAATGAGGTGTTACTTGAAGCACAAATCTATGGTGCAGGACATTCTGTAAAAAAACAATTAACAAATAGAGTATACAAATAAAATAATCCAGATAGGAATGATCATAACTAAATGGAAAAATAGCCTCTGAGTTTGCAGCATAATAGTATTTTTATTGTGTAATAGTGGAATAAAAAAACACTGTAACCGGAACATTTCTAAATATGTTTTGACCTTTTGATTCCAGGATTTTGTCAAGACTTAGACTAAATCACATTGTCATATGTGTCATATATAAATAGGAATCCCACTGTCATGATAATTGTCATTCATGTGACAGCCTTACTTCCTCTTTTGATCAATTATGCCTTAGTCTGTGTTAAGGTCGGCCCACAGGGTCAGAGCGTGCCTGCTCTGACAGATACTGTGACAGATGGAGCTCTGGGTCTTTAGCCATCATTACCTTGGACTTGAAGGCTTGTTATCTCTCATACCATCTTATCCAACTTGAATGCCAAAACTAATTCAAGAAGATCACGAGTTTGCTAAATCTGTTTCACTATAAAAATTGGAGAACTATTTCTTGAAAGATTTGCCACAATGTTTTATGAGTATCATGGTGAAAATCATTTTAAATGATTAAAAAAAAAAGATAATTAATCATAGTTTTGTTACTACAGAGAAGTAGTAAAGGGTCAAAACAAATGTATGCACAGTGCTCTTGTTGTCTCTGTTTATGAATAATCAAGTAGCACAGTATGATACATGGGTAGTTGTTTTGTGTCTGGGGCGAGCCTGCAGGCTGTGTATTTCCTTCTTGGCTTCTTGGTTGTGCTGTGATAAAAGGATTGAGGGGTTAAATGTTTGTCCAGCTGAAACAACACAGTAAAACTCCTTCTCTGTGTCTCTGTAGCCCAGTCGTCAGAGCTCAGGACCTAAAAATAGCCATGCTGGCTCCACGCCCCTGGCTGGGGGACAGGTCAAATTATGAAGGAAGATGAAAAATTTAAAGGCACAGGCTGCTTGGCCACAAACCCAGCGCTGCATCAGTGGTCAGATAGAACATTTGACTTGACTTTTATGGGTTGGAGTCAGATTATATTAACTATGGATCTCTGCCAGTTTGGAATGTAATATTAAGTGAAAAAGTCCTACTATATAACAACTTTGTGCTCAAAATTCAGTATTCTTGACGTGTATGTATACTGTAGTGCTTTGTTTGTCATTTTTAAAATATCCCATATTATACAGCATCAAGGGTGTTTCAAGGAAATGGGATGTGTAATCCTGAAGAGGTGTTGTTGACACAGTTTGAGAGGTTTATGTAATTGTGATCATGCTGTTATGGCATCTTACAGTTGGCTTCCTTGGCTAGCTGAAAGCATGCTTCCTGAGTAGCAGTACTGCCCTGGATACACACTGACTGGACCCCACACACACACTAAGCTAATGCAGCGAGGTTACACTCGGAGTCTTAAATGAACACAGTGTTCATTTGGTTTCTCACTTGATGTTGGGTTTTTGTTGCACATGAATATTTTTTATTTAAAGCTAATACAAAGCTTTAAATGCAGTTGCATTTGTTTTTGCGTTGTAAGGCTGGGCAGTATATCAATATTATATTGATGTGATGATATGATACTAGATGCTGTCGTAGATTTTTGATATCATTATCTTGCACAATAGCATAAGTGTTCTCTTCTGGTTTTAAAGGCTGCATTACATTAAAGTAATTTTCTAATTTTCAGACTGTTCTAGTTGTTATATTATTTGCCTTTACCCACTTAGTCATTATATCCACATTGCTTATGATTATTTAACAAAAATCTTTTTATGAACGCACCAATAGTCATACCTGCAATATTGCTGCATTATCTATAGTGAGGTATTCTGTCAAAAAATATAGTGATATTTAATTTTGTTAATATTACTCAGCCCTATTTATTGGGTTGTTTAAATGACAGCAATGCATTATAATCTATAAGATCATCATATGTACGCACTATTTGAGAATTTATGGAGAAATATGTTATATTGTTATATTGAAATATATGTTGTGTACTGCTAAATAGCATAAAAATATCAATCTCCTCAACATCAGATGAAATAATGTCTGCATTTGCATTTTCACAGGAAAAGTGAGTAGCATGTTAGCAAGTTAAAAAGAAACGGGAAGAGATTTTTCTTCAGATAATCTTATTTTTTTTTTACATTATTTTGCCATTATTATGGTGGAAACACTACCACTTTTGTCCAAAGGAGCCTCCAAAATCAACAATAATTGCTGTCGCACTTGTTTTTGAATGAAATATATCACTGAAAAAAAATTATACTATTTGTCAAAAAATATCTAAAACCACTATTTTTATGTTTTGTGATTCAAAGCAGCCATTTTACAAAACCTTTGACATAACATATACTATGCAGAGGTAAACTTTACATGTGCCTCTTTTAGTACATCAAGGCAGAGATGTATCATTCCAGCCATGTACCTGAGAGAAGAAAATAAAGACATAAATAGACTGAATGAGAGAGACTGGTTCAACAAATCAGAAAAAGAGAGAAAGAGAGAGAAAGAGAGGGGAGAATCAAGCCTCCATCTGCAGAGAGGGAGTCAGGAGACATGCCTTCTGGCAGGAGCTGAAGAAGACAGCTGTGTTTGGTGTGGTATTTTTAAACGCATCAATGCTGCTCCAATCCCCGCGCCTCGCCTGACCTATTTTTAGCCAGGGCTGGCCATTGTTCTATTTCTGTCACCTGTGGGCCACGCAGTTGTTGATTCACATGCAAATGAAGCTTGCTCCCTCCCTGGCTTGCATTACTGCCTCGGCGAGGTGCTCAGTGCACAGTACACGGCTTTCCTAGCAACTCAGCTTTACATTTTTCTCCGTCTCTGCTCAGACACTTTGCTGAGGAGAGAAAAAAAACAGCCACAGACTGGATAGAAATAGGCAGAGAGGCAGATAAGGAAAAGAATACAGCTGGACTTGTCATCTCCTAAAACTACTAGTGTTTGGACCAGACTGAGACAAGGTACCGGGGAGAGTAGCAGCCCTGCAGAGAGAGTGTGCAGTTTGTGTTATTGCTCTTACAGTGAGAGTGGTTTTATCAGAGGAGGAGGCAGAGCAGAGGAAGCCTGTTGTCGTGGTCTCTCCCCTGAGTGGCTGAGGGGTGGCTCTTGGTGACAGGAAACGCAAGGCTTGCAATGAGACCTGAGCGCTGAGTGGAGTATGCTGCAGACGATTTACGAGGGCGAGTCAAGTTTCTCCACAACAGAAGGGCGCGTTGGACACCAGCAGTTCCCCAACCAGAGCAAGATGCACAACGTGAACAACTCAGGTGATCACACAGCCTGGCGTTTCTACTCCTCTTGAGGAATCTCCTTTTTTCCCCCCCTCTTCCTCTCTTTGCATTCCAATCTCCTCTATCTCTAAATCTGTTCCTACTTCTCTGCTATCTTCTTCTGTGCCTCTCTCGCACACATTTCACTCCGTCCCTCTCTCCCTCTCCTCTCATATACTCTCAACTCTTTGCGCTCAGCCGGTCTTTCATTCTGTGTGAAAACAGAGAACTCAAAGCTTCTCAGCTCAGCAACGTGGTAGGATCAGGCACTTCTTCTTCTTCTTGAATCAAGGTATTTGCTTTTGTGATTGTAAATGTTGCCTCCTGATTTCCCAGTGGGATTCTTTAATCTTAATCTGTGCTAAAAGATGTCATGTAATGAGTTGAAAAAAAAGTGCTGTTTGTCCTAATACATCTAACATGCATAGAGTGTTTTCCTACTAAAATGAGGAAATGTGTTAACACTATTCCCATGCTGTAGTTGCCTGAAATGAGTCACTGTGAACATGAAAGGGATGTTGTGTTTTGCGAGCTTCCATGTCAGTGTGCAGTTTTCAGGGAACAGGAAAAACTGTGACAGAAATACTGAGGGGACAACTGAAAGGTTTCTCTCAGGATATTTACCACAGACATTGACTGTTTCTATTTTTGACCCAAGAATTGAATTGAAGAGTACACGGCTGACATCAGTATGAGTAACGTCTATTCACTGTATTGACTCAAGATGAGTCACACCTTATTGCTTTTGTTTTTTTGTCAGCATGTGGCTATTGATAAAATGTGAAAATAGTCTCTGGATATTAGTTGAGACTAGCTGAAGCATTGTCTCCTGTGAAAACATTGTCAACTCACATGACAATGCTGAGAAGCATGTGTAATAAGAAAGTACAGAGTGAGTCATGTGAGTGCTTTATTTACCGAAAAATATTGTGACCTTTTAGTTGTCACAACGTTAGCTACAATTAGCCGACTATAGGATGGAGAACATGGTGTTGAGCCATTTAAACTAACTGCTAAATGTGCATTTAGATTTTTTTTAAACTTTAACTGTTAACTCACTATTTTTTTGTGATAAAGACAACTTCAGAACTCTCATCAAGAAAAGCAAAAAAACACCACCGTTGGTGTGACTTGAGGCAAGTAGAACGGGTGACTGAAAACATCCAGAGGCAGTGGGCTAAACGTGAGGAGATTTAAAAATAAGGCAGGAGGATGACAGGGGGATGACACATTCCACGTCTGTCAATAGAGCAGGTTATTTGACTATCAGGCTACAGGAGCAGGGCTTTCTTCTTCTGTCTTAGCGGCCTGTGAGCCAAACAACAGATACACCGAGTGCCTGAATCCGGGCTCCTTGCTTATTCTGTGGGTCAGCTATTCTTAGGTGAGTTATTTTCAGCTTATGGCATTAGCCTGCTAAGATTAGGCGTCTGTGCGTTATCATTCCATCTCGGCATGCTCCTGATATAACAGCGGTTTGGAACAGATATTTATAGAGAATTCTGTCATTTGCCTGTTTAATTTGTTCTTTCCACTTTTATAGTAAATCATTTGACAGTGACTAACATTATCTGTCTAAAAATGCTACTCCAGGATGACTTTGTATGAGTTTACTGGCTGTCATGTAAGTGTTGTTTGTTAGAGCAGACACATTTGCTTTAGGACAGACCCGTGGGTGAGTTTATTATGAGCTGTGTATGAATCTTTTAGCATCAGGGCTGCAAATAACGATTATTTTCATTATCGATTAATCTGTTGATTATTTTCTCAAATAATTCATTAGTTGTTTGGTCCATAAAATGTCAGAAAATAGTGAAAAATGCTGATCACTGTTCTCCAATCCTAAAGTGACATCCTCAAATTTCTTGTTTTGTCCACAACTTTCTGTCATAGAGGAGTAAAGACTCCAGAAAATATTTATATTTGAGAAGCTCAAAGAAAAGAATTTGGGCATTTTTACCAAAAAAAAAAAAAAAAAAAAAAAAACTACTGCTAAACTTTTTATAAAAAAAATACTCAAAACAATAAAAAGTTTAGCAAAATAATTGTTGATTAATGTAATAGTTGATTAATAATCTAGTCACTGCAGTTCTATTTAGGATATTCATCTATTGTCAGAAGTGTTGTTGGTTAATTGATACTTGTTTGTGAATTGTTTTCTAAAGCAAACTTCTTGACATTTTTGATGATAGTGTTACACTGTTTTCAAGTGGAACATGATAATAAAGGTTATACTCCCATTTTTATTTTGATCAGTGTCAGTAACATCAAAGTTCTCACAAAAACGGTCCTCATGCAGCCTCTCGAACAAGGGAAAATTAATTAGTTCCCCCATGAATGCAAAATATTATGTAAAATATCGCACACACTCCCATCAATAGGGACCTTTCAGACAATAACAATGCTGCACCTTTCAAGTCCTCTTCTCTGTATCCTGCATCCATTCAGGTTGCCTCTCTGTGTGTCCTGGAAATGTTCAGCTAGAAAGACTGTACAAAATAACACAAATGAATAGCCCATGAGATATTGTTTCAGTATCGCTTAACATTTGCTTATTATGAGAATGATGAAGTAAGTTATTATTTTAAGCCATTGGTAATAGAAAGGGGAAGAGCATGTCGAACAGAAAGCCCAACTAAGAATTTATTAGATGTTTTGCATATTTGTTCTGTTTTTTTTGGGGGGGTTTTTGTAAAAAAGCACAGTTTATGGCTTGCGTTTTTTAAATCAATGATGCCAAGGATGCTTTACTCTAGTTGCTGTGGCTCTGTGATAGTTTTATTAGGAATTTTATTGACTGTAGGATCTGGTGCCAGTGTTTTCCACAGAGGATAGAATAATCATTAAAAAAGTCTCGTCAGATGAATTTGCTATTTATCACCCACAGTTTCCTGGGTTTTCTCCTTCTTGTTGTTCAGATAGAGATTCAGCATATGACATTTTGTGTGTTGTTGTTTTGTGAGACAGTTTGACATAGTGGCAGGACAGGAGAAGACTGGACTCTTGGCACCCCTCAGTTGAAAGGCCCGTGGTGGTTCAGCTCAGCCCTCTTTGTTAGCAGATAGCCTGCAAGCCACAGCTCTGGCTCAGCTGCAAGGACGAGCCTGAGTCTTAAAAATAAAGACCTGTTTCTTGCTTTAGACATGCCAGCTGCTCAAAATAACAAGGCACTTAATGAGAGATCCAGCGCCACATTGCAGTCCCAAGCATCAGCTTATTTTTGCCCTCAAACATCTTCTGTATCTCTGGTTCTATTTATACTGCCAGACAGGGAATTTAGATCAGCAACCATCTCTAGTGCACAGACACTAAATACAAGCAACATACAACATGTTTAAAGTGTAAACACAAAGTGTGCCACAATGTGTATTGACAAAACTGGCATTTCATTAATAAAATATACTCTATATAAATACGATGATACGTGATCACTATCACATTGAGTTAATACTCTCACAACAACTTTGGTTTTGGTGAAGTTTTGGAATTTGTACCAATTTTAAGCCAAAAAGCAGCTTTGAGGGAAATTTGTAAAAATCAGGTCAGTTAACTGTTACAACCTGTAACTTTAAGTAACAGTATTTAAGTACATTTTTATGTTGTTTTATTTGCTGCATTTGTGACTGAGACCTATGACAAGGTAAATCAGCTCATATGTATATCCTAAGTGTTTTTTTTTTAATTTCTTGCAAATGTAACTTTTGCAAAACTGTAACAGTAACATTAGCATCAATTAAAGCTCTATTATGTAATATTTATGTATTAAAATATCTAAAAATGCTGGACATAAGTTTTATATTTTGTTGTGTTCTGTACTTACATTATCCAAAATGTTTCTTACAGTAGTCAAACACAGAGAAATCTGTAATTTATTCAAGGTAACAGTGCATTTCCTGGTAGCCATTGCTAGTTGTAATAGCTTCCAGAACAACACAGGATACATTGATTATGTCAGAGAGTGAGGAAGTTGATTAATGTGACTAAACATAACCTGAATAAAACTTCAATATTATCTCGTCCGCGAACATGATTTCTGCCTGAGTCATGTCATTAGATAGATAACAACTCCCATCATTCCACACTACTTCATGATTAAACTACTTTTGTTATTGTTTCAATGTGTGAGAGACCATTAGCAGCATAATTTACCCATTGTGTGTTTGAATAAATAATATCTTTTCTGGATATTTTTTTCCTTTCACGGTGTGTGTAATATATGCATTATTATTATTATTGAAAGCCAACTCTGCTAAGCCTTAATGCCAGAATAAATATTTAAGTGAATAAAGGCTATCTGTGAAGTTTTTAACTACTAACTACCAGTGCTATGGGACTGTTCTTCAGTCCTACCAGTGGTGTCACACTATTTCACTGATCAACAGGTGCCAAGATATTTTACAAAGTGCCAGCAAAGACAGGGAAGAAGAAGACTCTTAGCTAGTAAACATGGATGTAAACAATTCAGGATTTAAAATATCATTAGAAAATGCACTCCAGCATAACTTTGTTTACAAGAAAACTCCACGGGGCACCTTTAACAACAAGTGGGGCTGTTAATTACTTTATCAACACTTACACATCAACACTGAACACAATATGTTTTGTGTTACAGCAACATTTTTTTCTTTTTTTGATAAAACTTGAATATGATAAGCCTTATTCACTGCCACCAAAAGGTGCCTCAAGGTACAGACTGACTTGTTAAGTAGTAAAAATAGCTGCAGCATTTATATTCAGTGGGTAATGTTTACAGTGTTAATAACTCCTTTATCACATTAGTTGTCAGTTTATGTGCTAGCAGGATAAAAAAAAAGATTACATTGAAATGTCAAGTCCAACACGAGCCTGCATAATGACTTCTGCTGATGATTTTTTTATTAGATGTATCTCTGTCTTTCATACTCCTCATATGTAATAGTAATGTCACTTCACTGGTGATGTGTGTCTATTCTCTCTCCGGGGTGGGAAGCCTGCTAATGTGGCCTGAGGCAAAAAAAGACAGCCATCCAACATCTCAAATTAAGGCTGTGATTGTCACTCTAACCGCCACCAAGGCTAATGAGAGGCAGATCGGTTATAGAAATAAACACTTTGGGGACACTGGTGGTGCGACGCTGCAGTGGGAGTGTGGTCACAGGCCATGAGTCACCCTATCCCCCCTCAGTGGGCCCTCCACAGGGAGGAATTTGGGCATGGGGCAGGGTGCTTGTCGCTCCCTTGTGCTAAAAACAAATTTGGGACCTGTCATTCATAAATCTCTTGTTTACCAGTGCCTAGAGACACTTCTGTGCACTTTCCACCAATCAGGAGGCAGCTCGCGTTCACCCGCAAAAAATGTATACGTATCAAGGGTCATTATCGCCAATGGCACTAAAAGGACCGCTGAACCAGAAGTGGCAGGCTCCTCTTTGCGAGTGATCATTTCAAAAGTGACCCGAAAGTTACATAAATGCAACACTGCGCTTTTATTTTTGCCCGTGTTAAATTGAGCAGGCGGCCTCACAACTGTGACAGTCTTTCGCACATTGTCTATATTAAGACCCTGCTCAGAAAAGCATTTATATTTAGCCCCAGTTACTGGTGGTTCCGTATTCTCCTCTGCCTAAGGAGTATTTTGGTAATACAGAAACAGCAGATTTCAGTTTCGGGTAGTTTCAGGGTGCATTTGACAGAAATGTATCAGATGTAAATTTGGGGCAGTTGGTACGTAGCTCTAATGTATTCTGTGGTTGAGTAAAGAACATTGACAGAGACACATTTTGACCTTTTCTCTGTTTCAATCAGCACAGAGAATAATGTCAGTCATGAGGAATGTAACTTGTAAATTATACATTAGGCAGAGGTTTCAGCAGAGCCCGAACAATGCCTACCTACCTTTAGGACCTTATTATGTTCCCTCAACATTGTCATTCCATCCGACATTATTCTTGCCGACATGGTGGACAAGAGCGGAACAGGCACATGAGGCTGTTGCGGTTTCCTCAAGGGCCATTTCATACAGCCTTGGTTATCAAAGGTGGCTTAAGCTTTCACACTCCTCCTCCCCCCCCCCCCCCCTTCCCATCCTGTTAAACCACTGTCTGAAATTTACTGATGGAGCCTCAGCTTGATGTGCAGATCAAAGTGAAGATCCTTAATGCCAGTCACAGTCAGGGTACAGAATGAAATATGAGATTAATTAGATATCTCAGTGGTGAATTCTCCCAGGCAGCAGGTGTTTTTTTGTTGCTATATTTAGGTCCATTAGGAAAAAGTAGCACTAAGGCTGTCTGACTCTCTGAGCCCTTCAATGGTTCACAGGTTCACGGCTGCCCCTGACTGGAACGGCGCCCGCTACAAAAGAGTCCTTTGTCAAGTACTTACAAGCTAAGATTAATATTCCCTGTCAGGAGAGAAGGGTCTGTTCTACAGGTGCCTGTTCTCTCCGCGCCTGCTCTCTTCTGTCATTTGATTGGAGCTGTTTTTAGAACACAGAAAGAAAAATTACAACACGGGAGTCCCCTTTAGCTGTCTTCACTCTTTGAACATGTTTTAAGACAAGTTATCACTTAGCCACTGAATATCTACTGTGTGTGTGTGTCTGTGTATTTGCGTGTGTGTCGGAGGGTTTTGTAATGCTTTCCTCTCTGTCTCACTCTGCTGGGGACTCCTTTCTTATATAAGAGCAGAAAGGCTGATATAATAGTCAACATGTCACATTGCCACTGTGGGCAGGAGAT
This sequence comes from Lutjanus erythropterus, assembly GCF_056507025.1. Taxonomy (NCBI): domain Eukaryota; kingdom Metazoa; phylum Chordata; class Actinopteri; order Lutjaniformes; family Lutjanidae; genus Lutjanus; species Lutjanus erythropterus. Next base: position 21,136,122 of record NC_139325.1, on the reverse strand, counting down.
GACATGCAGTGAGACTCGATATCTGCAGGATGGGGAGACATAATTACGTCGCCAGCGTTGCCATGGCAGCGGCAAGTTAGGGTGGTGGATACTAGGGTGTGGGGGTTGTCACAGACCAGGATTGCGCCACTTGCTTTTATGTTTCTATTTATAATCATCACCGCCGCATACACATGGAATGGTGGCAATGAAAAACAGGCTACATGACAAAACAAATGGGCGCCAGTGAGCTCCACACAGCATCAGTGAACAGGAGGGCACTGCTTCTTAATTGATGGCTACTGTAGTCTGCTTCTCTTGGCAGGTTTAAACTCCTTTTTATTGGCGTTTTATTTTAGTTAATGAGGATAAATGCATGACAGGAACAACACAAGATTATTTATGTGAAGATATAAATTGTAGCGTGTTGGTTTCCTCTCATGCTTCCAAAGAACAGGTGGTGTAGTAACATTGGCTGTGTTTGTTCCCTCAAATGTGACCCTTGAGAAGATTACAGCAATGAATGCACTCAATAAATCTCCCTCCAGCCACTGGAATTTTAAGTAGGTTTGAATATTCCTCTAGTCTCAAAATGGAAGAGACATTACACAGTCTGGACAATATGTACCCTTCCTTGAATGTCACATCATGATCAGCATAACTAACATGTAATTTTTTCCAAGACTTTGACATTTTTATTTAATCATTAATCAAATAAAAGCCTAAATACCTTATTTAATATCTAAAATTGGTTCAAAGAGGTAATAGGTTCTTGCTGTAGCAAGGATTCAACTAGATACATAGCATGGATGAAAACAGAAGCATAAAAAAGATAAAAAATATTGTACAATCGCTAATCATCCTCTATGGAGTAGAGAGATGAAGTAGCCCTGTCTCCTATGTTCTTAACTGGCTATCGATTTCCTCTGTGGAACAACCTATATATAGAGCTTGGAGACCAAAGGGATGCCCTCTCACTTTGTATCTGGCAATTACTTATAATGGAGGTAGTTGTCAAAGACAAAGGCAGTTCTTACCGATGCACATTCACTGCAGCGTCTGCACTCAAGAACAGAGATGGAAAGATTGCGGGAACATGAATTCACAAACACATGGCGGGATCCAGGCACACAAACTACTTTGCCTTCAATCATTTATGTTAAGACAGGATATCTGCATGATGTTCTGGTACAGACAGGGAGAAGGACTCCCTTTATTTATTTATCATACAGTGGGAAGATAGGATTTATGTAAATACTTTAAATGACCACCAGCATTCCGTGCCAAATGTCCATTGAGACTGTTACACAGCTGCTCCCTGTAGACTCCATGCTTACGGATGTGATCCCATGTTTGTTTACAGATGCTATTATAATTGGAGGTTTCTGATGATCACAGGAGAGAAAGCAGTGCTCTGCATTTCTGACCCTTCTTGTTCTCTCCCCCCTCATTCTTAATGTTTTCATTTTTAAATCTCCACACCTCATTTTTAGAATTGTCCTGTTTTTTTGTTTGTTTGTTTTTTTTTAACTCAGAACACCACGTATTGCTCTACATCAGTAACATCAATATACAGACAGACTATCCACAGCCACCTTTTGTTGCATGCATCGACAGTAGAATAAGTGGATGGAGTCACTGTGATGTCACAAAGTGGTTTGCGGACTACCGTTTGGAAGCCTCTAGTTTGGCATTATGAGGGGTGTCATCTTGGTTTTTTTGCATGTGCATATACATAGAGCATGTGCAGTACCGCACAGAGAATGCAGCTGGTGGATGGCGTACCATAATTTGGCCAGCGCTTGGTTTTTAGGTCGTCCATTCAGCAGGAAACAATGGCGGCCTGCAGGGTTGCAGTCTTTCATGTATTACAACTAGAGCATTCATTGAGATATGTCTCAGAAAGTGGGAAATAGGCAATGTAGGATGTATTGAAATATGATTTGCACTGATAAATGTAGGGGTTGTCATGGCTGCCCAAGTGATCTTAAGATTATGGATTATTACATCCCCTCCGGACTTTAAAAAAAACAGATGGATTCTATGTTAGAAATAGGATCATACAAGCACATGTTAGCTAGAGTCAGTGATGACGGAGAGAACTGTAGGAGGTCATGGGATCACTTTCTTTGCTCATAATATTGCTGAGATACTGTAATGATCTGGATGTATAGCTGTGGTTGCTAATTGATTATTTTGATTCTAAGTCTGTATTTATCATGTGCCTTTGGATATCTTACTGTAATAATAATGTCAATGTAGCAACAGAATCTTGATCCACATTTGATCAATGCTTTGACAGTTTGATGTGAGTTTTTTGAGCACTCTGTGTTGCACTTACTGGACTCACTGAACTAAAACATTCCCTGCTTTATCATCTATTTCGCTCAATGAACATCATGCTGTAAAGAAGACTTGAAACTGGTGATTGAGATCATAATTAGAAAATTGTTTACTGAGGTAATAAATCAAGTGAGAGGTACAGTCAGACTACTTTTTGCAGCCGGTGGCATTGTCCCTGACTGGCCATTAGATAGAATGCAGGTCTAAGGCACTTCAGCATTGGCTTCACTTTTTAGACCTGGAAGCTCCGTCCATTTATTCTGGTTGCATGATTTGAATTGCTATGGGTAAAGGTGTTAGTTATGGAACTAATCATTCTTTTTTCACTTTTATTCTCTCTCTACTTTCCCCTCTGTGGTCCACAGTGGACATTAAGCCAGACGTGCCATTGGCTGCGGAGCCCTTATCCCCGTTGGACCTGCGCACCGATCTGAGGATGCTGGGCCCAGGCTCAGACCCAGGGTTGTGGGAGCGGCAGCTGCAGCAGGAGCTGCTCCTCATTCAGAAACAGCAGCAGATCCAGAAGCAGCTACTAATCAGCGAGTTCCAGAAGCAGCATGAGAAGTTGACCCGTCAGCACCAGGCTCAGCTCCAGGAGCACCTCAAGGTCAGCGTTGCACTGAACAGTTGTATGGAGGACAGCACCACAGCGGTGTACACAGTCGCACAGCACAGCAGCACAATGTACAAAACAGAACAGCATGGCATAGTGCAGATCAGTAGAAAACATTATAGCTCAGGACAACATCACAGAGTGCAGAAAAGAAGAGACAACTCAGCACAGCGAGACTAGGAGTGTTGAGCAATACATTACAGAGCTGCGTGAGTCTTGTTTTTACAGACAAGTACAAAATAGTCTATCACAGCAAAATAGCACAAATTCACATAAGCCAGTGTCTTTTTTAAAATATATTTATCAGTGTTGCTCTCCGTGTGCTGACTGGAAGCCTGGGTGTTTCTTAGCTCCAGCAGGAGCTCCAGGCCATGAAACAGCAGCAGGAACTCGCAGAGAAGGAGCGTCGTCTGGAGCAGCAGCAGCAGCAGAACCAGCAGGAGAAGGAGCAGGAGAGGCATCGGCGAGAGCAGCATGTTTCCAGCCTGATCCTCAGGGGCAAGGAGCGCTCCCGAGAGAGTAAGAGCTCGACACCGTCATCACCATCACCGTCTCCCTACCATCAGGGATGGAATTACTCATTTTCAAGGCCCTTAGGCGAAAGCAAGCGGGAGGTCTCATGATCATAACCCTCAGCCTTTTCAGTCCTTTTTTTTAGTGTGTTACCTTACAGTTATATACAAAATATGCATATATTAGATGGATAGAAATGCTTTACTGAAGCTGAAAGCTCCTCCAACTGAAGAAATACTTGTATATTCGCACTGGTTCATGTACATGTTCTGTTATTCATTATTACTAGGATGATAGCCTTCAAGCCATGTGACAGGATTGCAGTAGAGGTTCATTTAGCCTTTGTAGGCATGTTAACCATAACTTAGTTATTAAAAAAAACAGATGTTTTAATTGTTCTATTTATTTGGCATCCACAAGGACAAGGGCTACATTGGCATGATGTAAATTGATTATTTCGATCTCCATCAGCTGCTTTAACACCATTAGATATTTATCCTGGGGTCCACATTAATGCATTTACTATGTAAGTAATAATATACAAGTGAACAGGTCATTATTGTAAAATAAACCATTAAAAGTGATGCAGGGGTCTTCAATCACCCTGAAGGGGTTTATTTTGCAATAATGAACACTGAACATTATCCTGCTTATTACAGGGCTACTTACTAAAAAATCAATAATTTGACACAAAATATGAATTTAAAAATATATTATTGATTTGAAAATTATGTTATTACTCCTCCAGAGTCGATGATCATGACTGTGTCCATAGCAACATTCTGCTGTTGTGAATTTACAGACCTAAGAATGGCGTAATTTGACCAATCAGAATCGAGTATTAACAAAGCTGTGTTATAAACTAAACTAAACTAAACTAAAGTGGTATACACAACATATAACACTCACACAATAATATCTTACAAACTAACTTACAAAAGTGCTGAGATGAAAACACAATTCAGGTGTTAAAGGGTCAGACCCCCTAAACTGCTAAAAAACATGTTTTCCTCTGAACCCTAGTTTTATGAAGTCATACAGATATTTTTAAATTCATTTGCTATGATTATGAGATATCTAGTGGTCAGGCGATTGAGGTATTGATCCATCGTTCTGGAGTGACAGCAAAGGTGAATATGTCAAAATCTCTGCAAGTACTGTAAGTAAGTGAGAAAAATGTTTTTGTTATTTGGTGAAGCAACACTTTAAGACCACCTCTTCTTACTTACCAGGACTAATGGCTCTCAGAGTCGGATCATATTTGGCAGCACAGCAGTAAAGTTAAAAATTCATGTATAGTATATCGTTCTCACTTCATGAGACCGAATTGCTTTTCATGAGCAGGACAAACTGTTCTTATTTCATATCTCTGCCTACTGGAGGCACAGTTTCTCAATATTAGACCTAACAGTCCTGAGAGATGCCTAGGAATGAGGCAAATTACTAAACTGAAATTTAATTCCATCATCAGATAACGAGAAATATCCAATGGTATGATGATGATAATGCTGCTGATGATGATAATGATGATAATGATGCTGATGATGGTGATGATGATGATGACAATGATGATGATGATGACATGGTACTTAATTAGTAATGTAGTAATGCCACTAATGACATAAGGTCGGCCAGTGACATTTGAGTTTAGAATTTAGGAGAAAATGTCTTTCAGTAGCACGATTAAAATAGCTTCAGATATAGTGTTTCATTTCTGTTTTTACCTTATAGCTAATAATAGACTAGATTTATGACTTTGTCAGGTCAGGTAATTTGAAACTGTGCCCTGCAACTGTAACCCTCCAGTGGGAAAGAACATCTCTCTGCAGTATCACTTGAACAGTTTGAAACTAATATAGTGCTCTGAGACCACTAGGGGGAGATCTTCATACATAAGATGTGGCTGCTCTGGGAGATACTGCATTAGTTTTTAGCAGCAAGTTAAATGTGATAAAGGAAAACAGGTTAGGAAATCTGCAAGTCCCATCAGGGTTAAAGTTTGATTTTGAATATTTTCTAGGCAAAATTATATAATGAGTCATAGCCTTAGGGTAACCCCAATCCCTTTGGTTCGGTCTGTTGGTCTCACAGGTGCAGTTGCCAGTACAGAAGTGAAGCAGAAACTCCAAGAGTTTCTGTTGAGCAAATCAGCAAAGGACCCTGCCAGCAATGGAGTCAATCATTCTTTCATTCACCAACCAAAACTCTGGTACACGTAAGTATCCTCTGTTGTTTTAGCCTGAGAGACAAACACAGATACTGTATTTAAATCACATAGAAAGATAATCTACACCAGGCCAATTCAAGTGCTGGCAACTAACGACCTTAATCAAGTATATGATTGTGATTTTATTTAAATAACGGGTGTTTTCATTGTCAACATAATTAGCATGTTCATTGGACATGTCTGTTGCTAAGCACAGTGAAAAAGTTTGAAGTCAGGTAGATGGGATTTAAGAGAGTCAAGCTGAATGAAGAAAGATGTTAAATATAACACTGTATTTCTTAAAACACCAAGCTACATATAATCTAAAACTGCAGTTGTATTTCTAATGTATTTTTGTGCAACCAGGTCTTCTCACCACACATCACTGGACCAAAGCTCCCCACCTCTGGGTGGCACATCCCCCACCTGCCAGTATATTCTGCCATCACCCATAGAGAGCAAGGACGACTTCCCCTTGAGGAAGACAGGTTTGTCCATTTGCATACACACACACACACACAGCACAGACATAAAAATGCAAATATACATATATAGATGCATATATAAATCTGCACCGACACAGCTGGTTAAAAGATTTCAGTGTGAGGTTATGATGTTGCCTTGTAATAATGTTGTATCCTTGTGTCCTTGTATTATTAGAAATGTACCTTTTACCACATTGGGTTATTAATACAGTGAGTGTCTTTTTGAGCCTTGTCAATCAGGAGGTCTGTATACCCACTGAGTATTTCCTGAGGTTGCTGATGACCTGCTAATAACATCAGTTAGGCTCATTATGACCCCAGCACCCCCCCTCCTCCTTGTCCCTCCAGGGCTCAACTCAAAACTTCCATACGAGGTGACGCATGCCAGAAAAGTAACTGAAACCTTCCTTATTCCTATTTGGATTATACTAAAACACAGCTGAACACAGGCAACAGCACAGTTAAACTGTAGGTTTTGACTTCACAAGTTAGAATTTTTAATTACTGTTATTTGTACTGAAATTACCTCGCCATTATTTAAAAGGAACCACATTTGTCCCTATGTTACAATAATAAACGGAGTTCCAAAGCCTGTTTGAGCTGTTTAGTGGTAAATGGGAGAATTAAGGCGCATTAATTTCTCTGGAGTTACTGGCTTTAAAAACTATTTTGAAAAGACACAGGTTTCCACCAAAAAAAGCAGCTCAGGTTTGTTGGTTTAAAGTTTCAGGAACCCTTTGGGGATGGCTGTGTAAATACGAATAATTCCTGCCTCTTGGTTTGCACGAGCACAAGTGCTCGCCAAGCTAGAAACTTCATAATTCGGCAGTGAGGTCACCAAATTACATTATGTTCTTTTCCCGTCTGTGTCTCTTTTAATTACATTGGAAAACAATTATACTTGTTGAGTTATTTTACTGCAGGCCTGTCATGTTGCATGTATACACAATTTAGAGATCAGGCAAAGGAACTATATCTGGTGAATAAAGTCACTGCGTGGCAAGAATAAATATTAGAAAGGTAAATGAAAGCTTGAGGAGCTTTTATTTATTGTATGCTCTTTGAATCATCGAGAAATACCTCTTGTACATATATATTTACATCTGTGGGTCATGCCTTTAGAGCCGCAGGGTAAAGAGTTGTAATGACCAGTTTAAGACAGTTTTCTAAAATAAAAGAGAGGCAGTTTATGGTTGCATTGTTTGTTTTTCACTGAAAACACAAAAAGGCAGGTTTAAACAAATAACAGGATGGATAAAAATTTCCATCTGTGGCATTTTTATCCTTTAATTCATGGTTAAATCATTCCTGTGCCTGACTGTCTTTGCACTGATGAAACTTTTTCGTGCTCTTTGGATTCCTGAATCTATATGTGGTCATTTCCTGCTCAGGCCATCCTCCCCCACTTCCTGTCTGTCTTCATTAAAGTCCTCTGAGAGCGTGGCACCCGAGGGGGACACACAAAGGTAGTGTTGTTCCCAGAGCCACTGCCTGTCACTGATAGCTGATTGGCAGGTGTTGGCGAGTTAAGGCGGGCACGGGCTCGATGAACCTCGACAGGACTGTTTGTTTAAGCAAAGATAGCTCTCTCAAAACAAAGCGGAGATGACTCTAATGCTCCACGTCAGACTCCCCACTGCTTCGTTTGGCCAAAGAGCTCAGCGACATCTTTTTCTGGTTGAGGTGATGAGATATAAGACATAAGACACTTCATTTGACATTGTAATACAAATAAATTATGTTCAGTAACTCTAAGAAACCAGCAGCAATTTAAAACAAGATAAAGGATTTTAAAAAAAGGATAAACAAGAATGGAAGTATAAAATACAACATAAAAAGATGAAAGCAAGAATAAGGATAAAATGAGAAGAATAAACAGCATGCATGATAGATGATAGGCAAATATTATTTGAAAGCATCCTCTATTCACTATATCTATATAATAGGTGGTAACAAGTTTTATGATGTGAATGTGATATATATTTTGTAACACTAGTTAGCTTGGTGGTCAGTAACTCTCTTTTAAAATTGGAATATAGAAAATTAGGATTGATTTGAAGTAATCTTTATATATTTATATTATGTTGAAAAGAGGAACCAACCAGTGCACACTCAAAGTATACTCTTCATCATGAGATTTGGAAAACCTCAGAGACATAGTTGGACAGTATACAAAAAATGCATACATAATCTGGACAGACAGTCCTGTAGTTCTCTAAATATCTGTCCTATTAAAAGCACAGAATAGCTGTGATGCCCTTGGCTTTTATTTCACTCAGTAGTTAGGAGAATTTCACGTGATTAACTTGTTTACTTGGTATATATCCTCTTTGTTTCACTTCCAGGGACTAGAATAGACTGGACCGAGGGCACGCGATAGTCTGTGGCAAGAATAGTTGCAGCTTAGCAGTAAGAAGTGCAACACCCTCTCTGGTCTTGACCCAGTTACCAAATGTGTGCATTCAGCAGGTGCAGGAAAGATTTTCAAAAATAATCCTGCAAAGGTAAAACCGTAAAACCCAAAGAAGTAAAGTTAGTGTGCAAGCTTCCTGTATTCAGAATCTGATCTTGAATGTAGGGCTGTAACTGGTTAATCATTTAATCTATAAAATGTTTCAAAAAGTAAAAAATGCACAATACAGTTTCCCAGAGCCCAAAGTGATGACTTCAGATTGCTTCTTTTCTTTAACCAACAGTCCAAAACCCAAATACTCTTGATTTATTATCGTAAATAACAAAGAAAAGCAGTAAATCCTCACATTTAAGATTCTAGAACCAGCAAATATTTGATATTTTTGCTTGAAAAATGCCTGAAGCAATTAATCAATTATCAAAATAGTTGGAAACTTGTTTTCTTTTGACTGACAAATTGATTAATCGACTAATCATTGCAGCTCTGCTTGTACACTCCGAGAAATAAAGGTGCTAAGTAGAACCATAAAGGGTTCTGTGGCTTCTCCCCATAGGAGAACTCAACATAAAAGGTTATATCTAAGACGATCTGTGAAAGCTTTCACCCAGAACTCTCTTTGAGAGGTTCTACAGAAAATCCTTCTGTGGTGTAAGGGCTCCACTCAGAACCATCTCTGGGAGTTCTATCCAGAACCTTTCCACCTAGGGCTTCCAACAAGAACCCACTCAGGGGGTTCTACAGAGAACCTTTTATATTCCAAGGGTTTATGTAGAATATACATGGAGGTTCTGCTGAGAACCTTTTTATATTCCAAGGTTTTATGTAGAATCCTCCCGGGTGGTTCTACCGACAACCTTTTTGTATTCCAAGGGCTTTATCTAGAACCTGCCATGGGTGTTCAGAGAACCTTCTAACATTCCAAAGGTTTTATCTAGAACACATTCAGGGGACTTACTGAGAACCTTTTCATATTTCCTTATTCAACACTGTTATTTGAAAGATTTGAACTTGCTGATCTTATGGTGTGGAGTATCTAAACTCTTAGAAACTGTAACTTAACTTTGGTTTAAAAGTTTAGGAAGGAACAGCAACCAATGAGTATTTCAGTAATTCATCTTTGTCAGCAGCAGTTTAAACCATAACGTCAGGTAAAATGCATAGCAGACCTCCTTATGTGTAGAACACACACCTCAGCTTTCCACACAGCCATCTGTCGAAGTCCTGGCTCTAATGGACACAGGCACCCACAGCGACAGCACAGTTAAAATTCTGATTAAGTGGAGATAGCATAACACATTCACTTGCAAAGCCACTAGCCCTGCAGCATCACTCTAAAATGTAATAAGGTGATTGATTTATGACTCTAGTATATTGCAGCCATTACTGTATGTTTTCATTAACTGAGAAGCCGGAGCAGAAGTGGCCCAGGTGTTCTCTGTATATGCTTTGCCGCTGCCATCATTGCCTCCTGTTGCACCGTACACCAGGGCATTTTTTCCATGGAGACCAGTGAGAAAGTGTTTGTTCCCGTGCTGCTGTCTGGCGTTCCCGTGGCGACCAATTGGGATGCGTAGCTTGGTGGCAGCAGTGTGTAAAAATAGAAAGCAATCAAGGCAGCAGGGCGTGAAGCAGATTCATACGACTCCCAACAGCGTTTTCTCTCCATTTATCTCTCCTGCCTCCTTTCTTCCTCCCTCGCTCTCTTTCATTCTACCTCACACCCACAGGATTAGAGGTCTGTGCCACGTATTAGGGAAGAGGGTTTTGCTGCTTTTGACAAAAGCCAGAAATAGCAGCATCTGGCCCACTCTCCTAGCTGTGCCCCCATCACCCGCTCCCTCTCTTCCTCCCCGCAGTGCACCCACGTCACAGCCCCACTTCAATATGTAAAGCTGTATGTTGTACACATTGCAAAAGACCTATTTAATTATTGATCCGGGCTAAATAATTGAAACTGGTTGGCTATTGTGTAACAGAAGGTTTACATAACTTCAATACGGCTTTGTGCTCTGGCGTTCAGTCAAAAGACCAGCTTATCTATTCTGCTTGCTTATTTGAGTGTGTAAGGCTAGCTGTGGGATTCCATGTCCAAAGGGTTGATGGGAAGTACACATGAGACATGTTGACCTAGTGAGTCACTGTAACTGTGACAAGACAGGGCGACGACTCAACATTCAGAGACAAAAACGTTTATTGGTTGTTGCTGCTTACATTATTTAAAATTATGTTGTTGCCTTGATTCAGCCTCCACTTTAGTTTCCATGTGTTACATTATATAAACTTTGCAGAGTCACATGTTTTCAGATGAGTTTACTAATTTGTGACATTGTCTTATTTTATCAGAGGTTGGCAGGGCTGTTGCATGTAACTGCCATTTATGACTCAGATGTCCTCATTGATTTTTAAAATGTCATTTCTCTTTTGTCATTGTGAAGCGATGATTCACTCAGCAAGAGACTTGGTCGGTCTGTAGTATTATTTTCTTAAACTCAAGCCTAATCTGTATGTATTGTACATGATTCACCCCCAAATACATTTTCAGTTATTCTAAATTATTGTAGATTAAAGGTCCAGTCAGTAGGATTTATGAGGACCTATTGGCAGTTTATGGCAGAAATGGAAGATAATATTCATAAGTATTCATAAGTATGTTTTATTTATAAGAATTGTTGTGTGTCCTTAGAATCCTTCCATAGACACAGCCATGTTTCTGTCTCCAGAAGCTCTTGAGGCCACTGTAGGTTCTCCTACGGTGACCCTATTTAATTGGCCGGATCCAGCCCTTTAACAATCACAATGCCGCCCTTTAATAAGTTAAAATACTAAAACGTATAGATAAATGATTTAAAAGTTTTAATTCAGGCTTTTTAAGCTGACGAAGTTTCAGGGAGTCAAACTGAATGAAAAAAGATGTTTGATGCAGTTGCATCATTAAAACAACATGCTGTTGCTAATCTAAGATTGCGAACTTGCATTTTTTCCTGCACTTTTATACATGTCTCTTTTTTAATTGTGAAAACTAATAAAGTGAAGAAAAAATAAAAAGATGCAGTGTTTTACACATTTAAATCCCTAACTTTACAGGTCAGACATAGGAAATGTAAACGTCCAGCCCCTTGGCACTTGACTATTTTTTCAAATCGGCCCATTTTAAAAATGTAATTGTATAGGTCTGTCGGAGATGAAGTGTTTGCAATCTGCAAGCTCACCGATGCCACTAAATCCTACACACGGGTCCTTTAAAGGGGAAATAAAGAACACAATAATCTCTGTGTTGCACATCACCTTGACCCTGTTGGTCTCCTGATCTCAGTATTTCATAAGTCCCTGGTTATGCCCCTGCTTAACAGTTACAATTTTGTACTGGTTCTTTAGAAACAGTGGCAAATGAAAATTAACATGGGACAAGTAAGACTTAATGCTCCCTGCTTCAAATTTTAAACTATTATCAAATTTGGCTTTGCTTTGGTACTTCATCAGTCGTGTGTAACGCTGTTAGTGTGGTATACCTCGGCTAAATAGAGGTTTTGTCCTCAAATCCATCATTAATACCAGGCGAAAAGTTTGACATGAATATGACTATTGTGAAGACTGTTACGTCAGCATTTCTGTCAGTGCTGATGGACTGGATTTGTAAGTCTGGATCAGTCCAGGCCAAGCTGTGTGTGTTTGAGTGTGTGTTCAGACCGTGTATTTGGGTATCTCTGTTTTGCATTAGGAGGAGGAGGGGGGGGGGGGGGGGGGGCCTGAAACATCTGCCATGTTTTTGTGTTAGTTTAACTGTTGCTACTGTATCAGACTGTGGTCACCAGGGCGGCAGGTAGCGGACTATTTCACTTAGAGCCTGTGTGTTGCTCAACCTAATTTAGTCCAGATGAGGTGGAAATGGGCCCAATCCTGACTCATTTAATTTATCTGAAACCTGCTCCGAATTTCACTGAAACTGAAATTGTATGTTGAAGCGTGACAACATTGCTTATTTTTTAACTGATTTATAGTCTCTTTATTTCTTTTTTAGTTTCCTTTTATTTTATGTTACTGTTTTCTTTGATTTTAGTCAGGCTGCATGAAAACACACTGTCTGACTATAAAAATAATCACAGTACACTCACACGATCATAAAATTCTTCTCCATGTGATGAGGCTTCTTTATCATGGAAATAGTGTGAATTGAGACTTGCAAGAAAGAAATATCTGTTCTTTAATTTTTTTTAGCATCTGAGCCCAACCTGAAGGTACGATCCAGACTGAAGCAGAAGGTAGCAGAGAGGAGGAGCAGCCCGATGCTGAAGAGAAGAGATGGAAACATCATGACTCCTTACAAGAAGAGGGCTCTGGAGCTAATGGGTATGTATTATTGCTGGCTATATGTTGAAATGCTTTTTACGACATGTATGGAAAATTGTTTAAAATGTTCTCTGAAAACAATACGAGCCTATATTTTAGTGTTATTACTCCAGAGCTGCATAACAATCAGCAGGAAAGACCATTGTAATCAGGCAGCCATGACCATACACATTAAACTGTTGTGAGGCTGCAGCTGTTATGCCAAGCCTCTGTGTATGTGTGTGTTGTGTGTGAGTGTGAGCACGCATACAGTTTCTAACTCCTTGATGTTTCATAGACTCTACGCCCACTAACAGTGCCCCTGGTTCCGGCCCCAGCTCTCCCATAGGGGCCTCTAGTGCCTTGGGGGCTGAAAATGGACCCTCCTCTCTGCCTACTACCACAAAAACTGAGGTAAGTTTATAAATCATCAGCACGTCTATTGATTTGCCAAAAAATGAAGCAAATAGTACCGTGAAAATTTCTTGGACCCAGTAATGGTTTTCTCTATGTACTTTTATGATTGAAATGTCATCAACAGGCCCAGTGGATGAAAGTAAACTTGGTTGCTAAGAGTTGCATGATGAGCAATTTACAAAATTAGCATAATTAGCAGTTTTAAGATAAAGAAAATAAAAAATTGTAAAAATTTTCCTAGAGTAAGTTTATTTGAATGTTTATCCATTTCATAGTGCATATAAAATATAAATATACATGAAAACATTTCTGTCCTCATTGTGCTTTTCTAAGACATTGATCAGCAATCAGCAAGTAAACTACATTTTAGCCTTTTGCAGTTTTTGGCAATCAATTACCTCATCTTGCTAATTATTTTAATTTCCCAATTAATAACCTTTAGCAAACGAGCTTGATCTCATCTCCTAAACCTATAGCTGACATTTTAATCATAAAAGTTAATAGGAGACCACATTGCTGGGTTTCATATAGGTCATACCGGGGTTTCCAGTGGACTAAAAAGTCTTACTGCTGTTGTTATTCCTGCTTGCAAATATTAAAAGTCCAACTTTATGTCAGGGCACTAAATGCCTGTCTGCCCTTCTGCCTGCAGCTATAAAAACAGCCAGTTGTCCTCTGTCTGTTACAGTCCAATGAAAATGGCTCCCCACACTGACATTAAAGAGGCACAGCTTGACCCACATGTCTGATTACCCCAAGTTTGCTTGCGTAAAGATGACACATTATGCAGGGAAATAAATGGACTCTATCAGTGTTAAAATTCTGAACACAAACGTTGCAAAAACAACAGTAAAAATATTTCTGTCCAACATTTTTCTTCCAGATGTGCTGTACAATCAGTTTTATGTTTTGCAAAAAGAAAAAAAAACATCTTTAGTTTGGCTGTAAGGTTGCTGTTGGCTTGTCATTGTATTTCTGTCATTGGCCTGGCGGTGTGCCTGCCTGTTCTGAGTTCTTCTGAGGCGTTTCCCAATAGATTCATGGCTGAGTTACTGACCAGAGCTCTCCTTGGACCGAGCTCACAAAGCAGACCATTATAGAGGGTGGCAGATATGACACATCTCTGAACAATCTTAACAGAACAGCTGTGTTTTCCTTAACCGTCGCTGTTTACTCTCCCAGGGACCTCCAGCGACACGGAGAAGGGAGAGACGCCCTGACAGCGGGCTGAAGGTTGGGGGCTCAGGGAGAAGGACGAACTGTGGAGTTTAATTGATATCCCAGGCGCTGGTAGCCAAAGATATCCACATGCTAACAACATAAACACACAGAATTGCTATTGTATCGGCCCAAGCTGGGGCTCTCATGAAATTCGCTGGTGGACTCTGGGGGGTGCCTGTAGACCTCATGCCTGTTGCAAAAGCAAGGCGTGTTTGTGCACCGTTACATTAGGTATCCTTTTTCAGAGGGAACGGGTCCCTCGGGTCAAATATGGGCCGGATATCCACATACAGGTCACTGAGTACTGGTAGGGGTTGGAAGGATAAACATGGCTGTTCCAAAACCACATGCTGGTCGGCTGCTCTGCTGGGTACAGGAAGTATGCCCCAGTACTGATGTTCTCTGAGAGAGTAGCCCGAGGGTGGGGACAGGGGAGTAAGAACAGGCAGCAGGCCGATTGAGGACTGAAGAACTGAGGGTGGAGCCGTAGATTTAGAGGTTTGCAGTGTTTTATAATTGCGTATCATCCTCACTGGTGCCATTCTGTGAAGCACCAGGAAACTTTTGCCGCCCGCCACTCCTGTATATCATCCATCATAAAAACTTAAACCTTTCCGTTTGCAGCAAGGAGGGCTGTTGCTCGTCATAGTGCATTAACGTTTATGCCACTGCTCATGTTGCCTTTTGGAATTGCCCATAGTGGGATTTCTAAATCTGTTGCCTCCTCCTAAATCTCTCTGTCTCTGCTCTGTCCTGTGTTTTGATGTAGAGATGGCCTTCACAGCCGAGACTATTCCGACCTGAGGGCTCTGTGTCAATGCTGAGCTTATACACATCTCCCTCCTTACCCAACATCTCCTTTGGGCTTTCAAATGCATCCTCACCCATTAGTGTGAGTACAAATCTTTTTTTATATTCTTAGATAACCTGTGTGGTTTACATGAAATAAAATCTTGCTTAAAGCGGTAGGTCAGATTTGAAGCCGGGCTGTATGAGGTACTTGTTCATAGTCAGTGTATTACAGTAGATCGTGTTAGACATGCCCCAGGTCTTAGAAGCAGCAGGAATACTGATGTAGCTAAGAGGATCAGCAGCAAAACATATTTAACCACCTTAAAAAAAATCTATATAGTTTAAGTGTGTGCCATATTTGCAAGTGCAAGTTTGTATATCAAAAGAACTAGTTCAAAGTTCAGTTAAAATTCCCATTTATAGTTAACATTTAAATTTTTTTTAACTAAGTTCACAGTCCCAAAAATCAACTACTTCATGTTCATTTCTTAATTTCTCATCTGATTTTTTAAAAATGTAATTTTAAATTGAACCTCCTCTCCTCCACCTCCTCTGGAGTCTGTATAATGGTGTCATACTAAATGGTCTGCAGTATTCATGTTTTTTGTATTAATTTGAATGGCCAGAATAATTTAATAATTATAAGAATAATAAGAATAATTGATTATATTTATATATACATATATATATATATGGGAACTATGAAATTCCGACTTTCCAGCTCAAATTGAACACACCATAAAGCATGAGAACTGCAAGGAGATGAGGATGAGATGAGAGGATCTACATATTTACCTGTATGTTCATACATGTCATGCTGCATGATCAAAAAAAGTTTTTACAACAGGTCAAAACCTCTGTTCATATTTACTTTCTCTCTTTACGAGCCTGCATTACACTTTTTTTAATCAGCTGATGAAGACTGACTGATTCTTAGGTTCATTAGCTCCAAACTAATCCATTCAGTTCACCCTTCACCAGTGAACATGAGTGTGTTCATGAATGTGTGCTCTTTTATCGCGTTCATGCACAACAGTTTTTTTCTGCTTTACCTTGCTGTCAGACATTTTTACCTCACAGAAGAATATACCAACTATGAAAGTTCCTCATACAACCCCACTTCAAAAAATCTGAACCATCCCTTTAATACACCAGTTTAGTGGCTCAGTGAAGGTAAGTCTTTCTGTTCGGCCTATGAGTTGGAAAACCTGCTCTCAGTTGCTGTCTGGTTTCTCTGTACGACCACAGGTCACTGACCTGTGGACCTGAATGATTTTATCGCCTTTAGATAAATATTGTTCTGCAGTGTCTTGTGTCAGGCCTGCTCTTATCTGCCTCTATTACCTCATTTATCACAGCTTTTAAAAAGGCCAAGTCCACTCAAGTGCAACTCCTGATAACACAGCACATGATATATCATCTTTTAGCTCTCTGGCACATTCCACAGACGCCTGTTCATCTGCTGCAGTGACTTCTAACCATTGATGGTCTCTGATTTCAACATTGCCTAATCGATTTGTAACTACACAACAATAATCCTTTTTCATTCACAGAATACAGCTGATTATTGAATTTGGCTTGCTAAAATGACCCATTTATTTCCTAAAAAATTATAATAAATGGCTACCAATCCTAGTGCACAGCATGTGTAGTGTGAATTAAAGAAAAAATGTTACTTTACCACCTTGTCTCTGCTCTCAGGCCGCCATTGGGTTGAAAGACAGATCGACAGAAATCAAGCACGGGCTGCCCGGGCACCTGCTGGGCCCTGTGCCCCTTCAGACAAGCCTTGAGTCTAAAGTGAGCCCCAGTCACCAGGCCCTCCTCCAACACCTCCTGCAGAAGGAGCAGATGAGGCAGCAGAAGATGCTCTCCTCTGGTAAGGCTGCATTACTTAATGTTAAGCATTACACTGTCAACTTGCATTATATTTATTTTTTTATTCTTATTCTTGATTCTAGTTTTTTTTTCTAGTATTTTACTTACTTGTTATTCTATTTAATTATTGTGGTTTTTACCTATTATTTGATCTGATCAGGAGTAGTGTTCCTAATTTTGTTGTATTTTGAGAAATGAAAATAAAGGACAGGCTTTGTTTGTTGTGTGAGCTAGGTGAAATTGAGAATGAAGTGCATTTTTTTGTTTTGCTGTCCTGTCTATGAGGCTGTAAGGGATGTCATTTTTGCCCTCCATTTATGTTGATTTCTTTTGGCTAGTCGATGAAAAACTTGAATCGTGCTTTACGACACTTTACCAGATTTTATTTACCAAACTTGGGAGAATATTGTATTCAAGGCTGAGCTGTAAACTAACCTTTAATTTTGTAATGAAATGTTTGAATACTGGGGTTTGGCACTTTGTGTGCATGACATAAAAATGAAAGAAATCAACTACAGCTGCAAAAATTAATCGATTAATTGGTTAGTTGTCAACTCTTAAATTAATTGCCAACTATTTTGATAATTCTTTGATTCCAGCTCCTCAAATGTGAATATTTTCTGTTTTCTTTACTCCTCTATGACAGTAAACTGAATAGCTTTGGGTTGCGTACAAAACGAGACATTTGAGGACATCATCTTGGGCTT
This sequence comes from Lutjanus erythropterus, assembly GCF_056507025.1. Classification (NCBI taxonomy): domain Eukaryota; kingdom Metazoa; phylum Chordata; class Actinopteri; order Lutjaniformes; family Lutjanidae; genus Lutjanus; species Lutjanus erythropterus. The sequence continues at coordinate 21,118,229 of NC_139325.1, read as the reverse complement.
TTTGAAATACTGATCAACACTTTTCACTATTTTTCAACATATTATAGATCAAACAGCTAATCCAATAAATAATCATCAGATTAATCAACAATAAAAATAATCATTAGTTGCAGCTCTAAAAGTAATCAATCAAGCAATCAACTATATATTGGTGTACTTTAAATTAAAGTATTTTACACTATGCATTTAGAAGCACTTAATACTTGTTTTGATTTCTTTTGCCAAGGCCAAGGCTCCATGTCATCCCACCCTCAGTCCCCTCTGGCCATGAAGGATCGACCCTCCAGCAGTCGGCCTAAACTACCAAAACACAGGCCCTTGAACAGGACCCAGTCCGCACCGCTGCCTCAGAACACACTGGCTCAACTCGTCATCCAGCAGCAACACCAGCACTTCCTGGAGAAACAGAAACAGTACCAGCAGCAGGTCCATATAAATAAGGTATTGTGCTACTCATCAATATTCAAATCGCAGGGGAGGAGGATTTTGACTTTGAGATTGCTTTTCGCAGCCTTCTCTATTCCTTCTCAGGTCTCGTGAGGTCTGATTTTACTGTGGGGAGTCTGATTTAATCGTTTTAAGCACACAAATGTTGATCTATTTTTAGCCTTTTGTAAAAGCATCTGTGGTAGCTCAGGTTTGCAGACCGGGGCTGTTGTCTGTTCTTCCCTGGAATCCTGGTGTTATTTCTGCGAAGCACTGAACTTCAAATGGGGAAGAAATGCTTCCCCTGCACTAATTCTGTTATCATAGCTTAAGGCATCAGTGCTGTTCACATGCTAACTCTGTGAAATTCAATTCAGCTAAGTTCAAATGAAGGAAAAAGTGCCCAGAATACATTTTGTTCCTCTGTGGCAATATTTGTGTTTCTGTTAGCTGGCTGAGGTGACCTCGCTATACACAGAGTGTAATTATTCTGGTGAGGGACGTGTGTGAGGTGGCTGACACTGTGAAAGGCAGCATTGTGTGAGCTCACATACTGATGTGTCCCAACGCTGGACCCTGAAACAGCCATGGGAAACATAGAACAACTCTTACCTAGAAGTAATAAAAAGCACAAAGCAACACAGGAACTTATTGAGTTGTACAGTACGGATGTCCAGCTTTAACCCTAGCAAACTGTTTCACTTTTATTTCCTCTGTAAGACTAAAAATAACCAACACTTGTCACTGCCAGGCAGCTGAAATTAGTTTTAATATCAGCTGTAATCATTATTATTATTAAAAGTACTCTGTGAAGTTGATTTAATTTGAAAAGAGCTTTGGAATAATTGCAACATCTTGTCTAGAAACACGTGAACAGGCCCTGCTCTGATCACTCAGGCCAATGAGATCGCAAGTAAAGCCTCTTTAAGTGGAGGTTATAAATGGCCACTAATCAGGGATGAGCCCTCAGTGTTTATTGAGAGAGATCTCCGAAACATTGCCCTAATTAATTTCCTAGCAGAGGCTTGTCTGCGGTTGTTTTTAAACGTCCTTCAGTGCCTGCAACAGTAGGGGGAGCTGATGGAAATTTACAAGAGCTTAGGGATTTTAGGAAGAGGTATGAACAGTGTTTACTAATGCCAAGCTAAAGGAGGCTAATTCTTATAGCTGAGGGGTTATTTATGTAAGGCCTACATTCTGGAGACACTAATGTTGTTGGTTACCAGCTGGGGCAGGCAGGCGCTTCTCAGTCCTGCTCCTGGAGCCCTCTTGTGGCAGAATGATCAAATCATGGCACCATTACAGTAGTTCTGATTTAGCAAAGCTGAGAGACACAGAGACATCTCTCTAAGTTCTTCTGTTAGGGTGAATGTCTTTTTTACATCTTGATGCCTCTGACACTTTGGTCCAGATGCAAGACAAAATTACATATATATATTTTTTTTTAATTAACACTTAGCCTGCACATAGTGCTGGTGCAGAAAAAGTAATTGAACACTGGCAGTTTTGCTGCAAGCCAAATTTCAGGCAAGACAATGAAGACCAAACTAAACTAAGGCCCTAAATGAGCACTTAGATCTTTTTTTTAAGCTTCGTTACGTTCAATATTTGTAATTAAGGGATATTGTGTCGTTTTAAACATGTGACATTGAAAAAGTATTAAAGTATTACTACTTTTGACAACCTGGGTGTATTGTCCAGGTTATTGCTCAAAAATAGGTGCCTTTAGAGTGAACTTGGCTTACTTTGATTCAGCAGAGTGTCATATGATGTCTTGTTATCCTCTTTAGCAATCCTATTCAATAACATGTTCCCTATAGCTTGTCCCTTGACACTGTTGTAGAATAACTAGAATTTGCAGGAGAATATACATTATTTACCACGTGTAATCATCTATTACATAGAATAGTATAACTGTTTTTCTCCAATTTATGTGATTACTGCAGATTTTGTTGTTCTAAATTTAGGACTTACTAACTAGACAGCCTGAAAACTGTCACAACACAACAACAACACATTTGTGATTATATGTATTTACAGAGACAGTAACTCTACTTTGCTCAAGACCTAGAGTTGATACACAGCCTGTGCTCAAATTAAAAGTATTATTTCATAAGAAGACACGCCTTAGTTCCTTTCCTTGGTGGTCTGCATAACTTAATATAAAGCAAGACTTCCTGGGTCTTGTTGTCTTTTTTTTATTTTCCCTGCCTCACTAAAGAGCACCTGTTGGACCAGCTGTCAGCACCATGCAGTGCTTCATTCTCCTATCATGAACTGTTTAGAGTTTGATTTGATTTGATTTGCTAAAGAGGATACAGTAGTTTGTTTTTAACAGATAGATAAAGAAATATTTAGAGAAGTATTGTGAAGCTATGAATAGGCAAAGTGGGACAGTACCTTTGTTTTAAAAAAAACTAAAACAAATCTTTCTGCTGCTCTTTGGATATATTTGCATGCTTAATGTTGTTTATGTGGATATTATTTTTTTTAATCTTTTCCCTGATAAAAGAGTAATTGTTAAAGATCACTTGCTGCAGGATGTCATCATTAATGTGGAGCCGATGTGTTTTCCAGCTGTTGTCCAAGTCCATTGAGCAGTTACGTCAGCCCAGTGCACACCTGCAGGAGTCAGAGGAGGAGCAGGAGGAGCAGCAGCACAGAGAGCAGACAGAGAGCATGCAGGAGGACAGGCTGCCCCCTGGAGGAGTCATTCGGAAGCACACGCTGAGCAGTAGCAGCAGCAGTGGTTCGAGCGGCGAGCTCCCCGACGCTCACTACGGGGTCATAAAGGTCAAAGAGGAGCCGGCCGACAGCGAGGACGAGGCCCTGACCAATCAGAGCTTAGAGTCTGAGCAGAGCACCTATCTTCACCATGTCAAAGGAAGACTGGTGATAAGAGCCATGATATGAGAGAGGGGAAGACGATGAGATCACACACTTGAAACATTCGCAGATAAACAAGTCTATACAACACCCACATCCCTGCAGTTTACACACACACACATATATACACACACACAGCAGCCATTGCACAGTAGGCCAGCTCTCCCTGTCACGACATATGACCCCCTTTTCCCTCAGCTGCAGCCTGCACTCATCCCACCACACTCTCTAAGACTCTCTGTTTGTGATCTTTGTGTAGTGATCTCTGTAAAATATGTACGTTTCACTTATGTGTATATAATATGAAGAAGACAATTTAGACTGTTCTTTTTAAGAGCTGCTTTGGTCGTCTCGAGTCCGCTCAACTGACAAACAGTTGTATGTACATATACTGTGGATTTAGCATCAAAGATGATTTCTAGAGGGAAGGCCGAACAGGTGTACAGCTTTGAAGAGCCAACTTATGTTTCCGTTGTGTACATTTTTGCCATTAAAAATATCTGAATGCTCTTCTATCCACTTTGAGAATTGTCATAAAAGTCCTCACAGTGAGTTCAAGAATTTTCACTACACTACACACGCCACTGTTCTCGAAAATATGTGATGATGTTCCATGTTAAAGGAATAGTTTGGATTACTTTAAGTGGGGTTGTATGAGGTACTTAATGATAGTCAGTGTGTTACCCAGAATAAATGGTAGAGAAGCATAGAGGAGTACCAGCACAGAAGTTAACCTACACCTGAAAAAAATCAATATCAGTTTAAATGTATGCTATATTTAGAATATTTTCAGTGCTTTACCTTTCAGACAGCCTTTTCTGATGAGAAAGCATTGTAATATAAGCCAAATGTCATTCTTTGTACACCAACTAGACTCCATCAGAGAAATCAGTAATTTTATGTCCCAGAACACTGTAGTGCTGGTCTACTGCCGCGTCGATCAGTTAGTTTGTTTGTGTTATTGTGTGACTTTGGCAATTCCAGACTATCCTTTTAAAACACCAAAGTCACACAATAACACAAACAGATTGAGGCAGAGGTAGACCAGCAAGTCCTGTGTTCTGCAGGGTAAAATTAGTGATTTCACCTGTGGAGTTTGGTTGTCTTGGAGAGACTGACATTTGATGGACCATTTGTAAGTGGCTAAAATACTTTTTGTTCCTGACTCTGTCCACCGCAGTTCATTGCTTAGTTTCTGTGCTGGTGCCCCGGCATTTCAAAACCAGGGGTGTGTCGACCGCCATCTATTGTAAATAATACACTAACTATCGACAAGTACCTCATACAACCAGGCATCAAATAATCCAAACTATCTCTTTAAGTGGTCTCTGAACTGAAATAATAATAATGAACATCTGTCTTAGAGAGAATGTATACTTAAATCCTAACAGAGGACGTTCCCTCAGGGCGAACTTCTGCACTAGGAATGATATTGCCATTGGAATATGGTTCGCTGCTCATATTGCAATTTGAAGGATAAAGCACTAAATCCCTGCTTGGGTGTGCAGGCATCTCCCAACACACCCCGAGTCTCCGTGTCTCTCTCTTACTCTCGGAGCAGTCCCAGAGCCAGGGCCCTGTGTTAAGCCGAGCTCTCCTCCCTCTCTCCCTCTGGGTCCAAATCAAAGCTCGGCGGGTTCCTGCCCAGCTTTCAGCAGAGGAGTCAGACAGAGAGAAGGAGAGAGAGGGCCGGGCAGGAAATGCCTTCTAGAAGCCAGGACTTGGAGTGATTCATGTGTGCAGGAATGTTGAGAGAGGAGGACCTAAGGTTGGAGGAGTCCAAGGGGCCAGGCTTGAGAATTGATTTACTGTCAAGGCGAATTACAAAGTGAGTGGGGATATGGTTAAGGGAGTCCCTTTTAAAGGGAATCGCTTCCTTCGTATTCCCTAGTGGCATGCTTACCTCAACACGCAGGTTTGATGTTACTTCAATAAAAACCCTGGATAGGACCTCGCTTCTTCTTCTTTTTTATTTTCTTGAGCCTGTTTTCCCCTGAAAGTGCCCATTGCGACATGTATAGTCTGTCTTAAAGTGATCAATCAAATGTATTGCATAGCCGTAAACCTTCCTGTTTCATTTGTACCGTCGACTAAATGTAAAAAAAAAAAAAAAGCTAGTATGAGGTTCTGTGTTTTGGATTCATGTGAAAATCAAAACTGTCTGTCTTATACTGTACATTCAGATTGTCTAATGTTTTTAGTGCAAGTAAACACAATCAGAACAATGTGAGTCTTGTTGTCTTGCTCCTTTGATTTGGTTGTAACGAGAACTCCTTTGCTGCCAGCAGGGGTGGTGGTGGTGGTGGGGGTGGGGGGGGGTCCTGTGGTCTGTTCATAGCAGTTTGCATTTCTTCTCTTTTTTGCCTTGTGTGATAAACCTTTCTTTTTTAAAATAAAGTTCATTTACCTCTGATATTCTTGCATCTTGCAGATTATTTACACCTATGTCCATCTCATTAAGGCTAGGTTGCACCAACAAGTATTCATTTTTAAACTGGATTAAATCCTTGTTTAACTTTGAATTATGCTGCACCAAACTAAATTTGAATTTAAATTTAAACCTTGCTCTAAATGTCAGTATTATTTTTATTCTAAACCCAATTAGATTTAATTCTGTTGCTCCAAAACTTTACATTTTTATTTAAAATGTGTTCCAGTATTAACTCACACTTGAGGATGATTAAGTTTTAAATAGCTGCCTTCTCAAGATTGATTTAGAAAAGTAATATAACTAATATATACTAATATAACTAGTAATAGTAACTTTCCTCAAAGAAAGTTAAGGTACAGACTCAGCCCAATTGATTGTTATGTTTCTTGCTTATTTCATTCCAACTGATAATTCAACCAACAAGTTTTTCTCAAAGGAGAAATTAGAGCTTCTCTGTTGAGCCATTATGAATAGGCTAACTTCTTAGCTAGCTTGCAAAAAATATAATCTTTGGTAAAGTTTTTATCTAGCTAGTAAACTTAAGAAAAAAACTTGTTTGCTGGCTAGAAAACAATGCAAAGTTAGGGAATACTATTGAACCTGGATTAATTTCAGTTTACGTCACTTAACTTTGATTTACTAAATGGAAATTCATTTTTAATTGTGCAACAGAGCCCTGCTTAATTTGAAATCTAGATTTACTCATTTCAAACCAGGTTTGAACTCTGATTAGAACTAATCTTAGATTAAATTAATCTGAAAAATGCATCATTAATCTGAATAATAATCTCAATATAAGAGGTTGAATGCACAGAACAGAAAGCACCAAACTCTGTTACATTCAAGTTTCAAAAACTTTTCAGAAATTGCAGTCTTTAATCATTTTGACATCATTTTCTCAAATGGTTGGCCTCAGTCATTTGCTTTTCCCACACTGGGCTCTCAAATCCAGCTCTTTATTTTCAGGGGATCTTTGTAACCTTTTAAAGGGAGCTTAAGAGGCTTTCAAAACATTTCTTTGATGTGAGCAAGCAAGGCTTCTTGTGGCAGTATTAAAGCAGTGAAGATAAGGTGAGCTGCAAGAGGGTGATATATTACTTGTGCAGGTCCTTTCGAACCAAGCTTAAGCAATTTCACAGCAAGCTTAGTTCATGGGACTGGCCTGATACGCTATACACGCAATGATGATGAGACTGGAAAAGTTCACTCATAGTCTAATGTTGCTCTCTGAAACACACCACTCTGAGAACATCTCTAGAAACACAATGGAAATTATGATTATAAAAATGATAGATGATACACAACGGTTCAAGTAAGACCTGTATAAGATTGTATATTATATAAAACAATACATTTCTTTCATGAAACTTTCATGACAGATCTAAAGTATTTTCAGGAAGGTGTAGAGTTACTTCACATTAGGAAGTATTTGAGTTAAATTAGACACTGACTCTTTCTTAAGTAGATTCCATCTGTCTTGGGCTTCAGGCCCTTGTGATTTTAAATGAGCTGTTACAAAGGCAGAAAAAATAACGAAGCCCCAATCCATCTGCGCTGCCCCTCCCCAGCTGCCCACAGAGCCAGTTGTAAAAGCAAACAAGCATTTTTAAGGGTGCAAGGAAGTAAGGACGACATTAAGCCTACCTATTTCCTCTAAATGGATTAGACTCTAAGTGAGGCCTGAATTTTTATCACCTACAGTGCTGTAAAAATGAGGCATTTGGATACTGCGTGCACAAACATTCAAAAGTGTGTGATCGGTGATGGTAATGATGATTTTCCAGAGTTTAAAAGACGTCAGCTCCAGTGGCTTTATTTCAACATGAAAACATGTTCTTATACTTTAACAACTTGCCAAACCTGCCTCAAAGTTCTGAAGCACAGTCAGATGTATGTCGAGTCACATTCACTCAAAGCACTGCCTCACTTAAAACCCAGGGCTTATATATATTCATACCACATGAATTAGACCTACTAGTACAAACCTCATGAATTAAACTAAGTTTCTTGTGTTAGATTTCTATTAATGATTCATCTTGGCCTTTTCAACATTGTCATCACTGAGAATGTAAAAAAGTAGGTCCATGCAAATGAGACAACTGTAATTTTAAGGGTTTTAACAACACACAAGGCACATTTTCAATATTCAATCAAGATTTTAGTTTTCCTGCAAACTGTTGTATGATCGCCAAACATGGTGCCCCTCTGGTGTTCATCCTACTGTAGCTATCTGATTCACACCAGAGAGCCAGACAATCGATAACCAGTGGTTGTAGCAAGACTGCAGATCTAAGTATGTATGTACCATGATGTTTCAGCATCATGGTACATACATACTGTATATATATGTCAGTTTTGCTCCATATTGTTCTGCACAATGCACCCTATAAAAAGAAATAAAATACTACAAAATGACAGGCTTTAAGTTTTAAAATAACAGATCTTTTGGTTTAATCTTCCTATTTTCTTCCTATCTTCCTATATAACTATTATAGGGTTTTCTGTCCTTTATGATAGAACAACCTGGAGTGGCAACAACTGTACTGCAGGGATATGTATAGGGGGTTATTACATAATGTCATACTATGTCCCATGGTCTTTTTAGGTGAAAGTGTCATAATAAATACTGTAGCCCTACATTCAGACCTGATAAGGTAGTTTAGGTCTGATCCACACACTCATCATACATCATGTAATAAAAATATTAAAAGCCTATTAAAAAACTACGATAAGGCGGCAGCATCATGAAGTATGTCACAACCCCCATCACCATCAGACAGTGACAGTGAGAGAGGATCAAGTACACTCAGCTATTCAGTGTTATTAGATTTAGGTGATCAGTGATAGGCTTATAGAGATAAAAGATCTTAGCTCATTATTATCCACATGATCCCCCCCAGAGCAGGTAAGCTCCACACCTGATAATCACCTTGCAGCTGAGTTGCCAAAACACAGTTGCTACTCACCTGACCACCAACGACAGTAATGCAAACATGGTCAAGAGCTGATCAGTCACCAGGCTTCAGAGGCCAAGTTAGAGAACAGTACACTTCTGCAGACAAGCTAACGCCTACTGGCCTTCATCAGACCACTACGCCTAAATGTTAGCATATTTGTTGACGTGGTCAGAATAAATTAATGGAATTTAGATTACTCAACTTTGTCCTGAAGATCTGTGTATGTGCTGCCTTTAGGTATTCTTTTTAAAGTATTTTATTTGGCTTTTGTGCCTTTATTAGGATAGAATAGAGGGCGGTGACACACAACTCTGGCAGGAGTAGACCCCATGACTGCTGCCACGGACCAAGAGCCTTAGTACATGAGGCTCATGTTCTGCACTCTGAGCTACAGGGGTGCCCCTACCTTTGGGTGTTCAACTTTGGAAACATATGACTTTTGTTTCAGCACCACAAACGAAATACTGGGAAAGCACATCCCTTCAAAAGATCTAACTCTAACAAAAATCTCTGTCTAACTCTTTTGGATTCTTTACAGCTATGTTCAAGGTATACATTATGTTAATGCAAGATGTATAGGACATAAATAAGTTGTGTAGGTTTTGGTGATGGGTTGTTTTGGTGCATGGAGACACTGATGGACCTGCTACACAGGTGCAAATGATTTTCAGCTGTGGGCCTCAGTGCCTCTTGTTGTAAAACACAGACCTAAAGGCATTGAAAAAAAAAAACAGAATTATGTAATCTGCTGCCTACACCACTCTGCATTATGTTTGTCATCATTTCAACTGACACAAAAACTGAAAAGAATATATAACTAACAGAGGGATCCCTGCTCTGATGCTCTTCTTGAGGTTTCTCCCATTTTTGTCACTGGTGAAAGGGTTTTTGGGAGGAGTTTATCCTTATAGTAGAGGGTCTGAGGACAGATGGTGCTATGCAGACTATAATTGTGATTTGTGACTTTTGGGCTATACAAATAAAATTTGTCTTGCACTGACCAAAGACTGAGGAGAAGGCTGGGCGACATAACCAATGCCCTGAAGTAAGTGATATCTTCTCTTGGAGACACACTCAAACTTTCCCTTATTAGCGACTTAGGCAAAAGCCTACCACACATGCAGAGTAATGGTGTTATGGTGTGAGGTTAACTTACTTAGGCATCCTAATAATAGGTTAATCTTTGATTTATAGTAATATGCACACAATTTAAGTTTAGTTTTTTTTACAGTAATAACAAAAGCATTTCAAGGAGAATTCCCAGAGTAAACCTGCAGATGAAACCTCACATGATTATGGAGTTTAACTGCAGGCCCTTATATTCTCCTGACCGAGCAAAGCCAAACCTCCCAATTACTACAGAACAGCTGAAGAAATGTTGCTTTCTGTGGTCTCTAATCAATAGATGTCAGCTCCCAGGTTAATACATGCCACTAAAAACATGTCAGTGCCCTCTGGATTAGGCCATCCTTCAGTTGGTGGGTCTAACACACACACACACACACACACACACACACACACACACACACACACACACACACACACACACACACACACACACCTTTGTTGATGACATTGCTCAGCTGGAGTAAAGAAAACAACTGGGAGGACCTGCACCTGCGTTTTCTTCAGCTCACTGCTCTAGACCCAACGGCTCACAAACCTGAAAAATCCATTTGACTTGCATGCATACAACAGCTGCAGAGATGCAAATATTGCAGCACTAAGAAGAATATTCATGTTCCCAGGACATCATTGAACATGTGATGCATCCACTTCTTGGTATCGATCCTAGTGATGCTAGTATCTCAACTGAAGACTTTGTATCAGTAGAAAACTTTGCAGATCAACAATACAGTTTCAGCTGTGCTCACTGCTGTGTTCAGCACAAGCTTTTGCCTAATTGGAGTCATTGTTGTGTTTTGTTTGAAAGCCCCATAAGAGTCAGTGGATTCAGAAACAAATTCAGTGCCGCATTAAAAATTTGCACTCATTTGTTGGTATTAGGGACAAAAATAAGGGTTAAAATCTTTGGTGAAAACCAAAGAATCAGAGATGGATGTTTTGTTATAACACAATGGAGCATAATTTTATATGATGAATATGATTAAACGCTGTCTCTTTTAATCCCTGAGAAGGGCTAGCAGAGGACGTAGAAACTAGTTACACTGCAACAGAACATTCATTGCATCAGCGTTTCCATTCAGAAAACATGGGCCTGAGAATAAGCAGATACAGACAACTGGAGGGTGCAGTTTGTGCAATTCTTCTTCTTCTTCTTCTTCTTCTTCTTCTTCTGCTTCTTCTTCTTCTTCTTCTGCTTCTTCTTCTTCTTAATGAAATTTAGATTACTCGACTTTGTCCTGAACATCTGTGTATGTGCTGGCTTTAGGTATTATTTTTAAAGTGGGCAGATGGTTGACAGATAAGACTGACTTACAGCAAAGAAGTGGCATATTGCCAGTATTCTGAATATAACCTTGCTTACAAATGTTCAAGTTCAAATGAAATTTCACAAACAAACTAATCAATAGATGGTTTATGCTGCTTAGAATTACAAGCTAAGAGTCACCTCAGCCATATATCATCTCAATAAAACTACACTGATGAATGTGTTTGATGTTAAATGTTAAATTAGTTTGGGTTTTCCTCATTTTTCTTGTGGTAGAGTTTGACACATAGAGTGTGAATATATTTGCCTCCTCAGTTGAGATAAATGAGGAAGTCATTGGTTAGATGAACCTCTGCTGTTTCAAACCCTGCCCACCAAAGTCGAAGATGACAGAGGGCTAAAACAACGCGTAAAGGACATTTTCCAGCTTTCTCGTGTGCAGTCCAGATTTGTATGAATCTGGCATCTGGTGGTACAACGTGGTGTTTTTCTTTCCATGCGCTCTTAACCATGCTCGAGGTGTAGGACAGTGCAGTGCTGCTGGCAGCAAACAGAGGAGACTGTTTTGTGTGCTGGTGTGAAAAAGTGCACCTCAAAAAAGAAAGGAGGGGGAAAAAGGGACTGATGTCAGACGGGTGTGCAGTTGACTCATTTCTCTTGGATTCTTTGTGGCCTGTGATGTCTGCGAGTCCAAGATTTCTTTTCTTTGATGGCCTGTGTGCCTGTCATTCAACATTAAATCATGTAGTTTATGAGACTAGTGCATCTAAAACTGTATTTCAAAAATGAAGCTTGGTTTGTTGAGTAAGCATTTTAAATATTGTATATTCATGAATGGAATATGTGTTTTTTCGTCTAAAACTTCTGAATGTGAAACGTGACTCATTCACTGTATTCACACTGCAGCCATTTTCCTCTGACGTCACACTCAGGATGGGAAGCTCAAATGTTGGATTGATGTGCCCCAGACAATAGATAGTGAAAATCTGGAGGGATATTGGGCCATACAACATTTGAGACGTCAAAGGATGCCGCGTAAATGTGGTGTGAACATTTTCAAAAACATCCTTTCAAGAGTAGAGGGAGAATTCCACATTTTCACTTGCCTCCTGAGATGAAACATTGATGACCCAACATAGATAGCGTTAATATTACTGTCAGTCTCTCTGACTGGTGTCATCCATACCGTTATCTTAGCCTTTCAAAGATTAATATACCTTTTCAAGTTTAATGAGATAAGAGACGTGGGGGAGTTCTCCCCCTGCTGTGTTCAAAGACCATCCGGCCTAAGGAACTGCTTTATCTCAGCCACTGATTGACCTGGCTGATAGGTGATACTGAGGAACCACAGTGGCCCGGGGAAGTGGCCTCTCCACAGAGGAGATGGGGACCGGCAAACCTGGCCTCTCCTGTCTGTGAGAATCCCATCAGTGGGGCTCCGGCGTCCGTGGGATGCCGTCTCCTCTCTTTGATTCCTGCGACCAGGCACTTTTACGTGCCTACCTCCCTCACACCGTCCAATCCAGACCCCATAAAGCAAGTCTGCTGCTCTCCAGCTAGTTGGACAGGACGTGTTTGTAAGTGTTGCCTGAATGCACCGCCAGGCGAAATGACACCCCGAGGGCTCGTAAGACTTGTGATTTCTTCTACAAGCCTATGCCAAGGGATCATTTTGAGTTCCAGCTCAGTTCTTCTAAAATTTTGCCATTTGTGGCTTGTGACCACTGGGACCACTGGGGTTTGTCTCATGATCTATATGGCATGGCAAATACTATGTATTAACTTGGGACATAATCATGAGGGAAACACAGAACGCCAATAATAATGGCCTGACTGAAACACCACATAATAACCTCACTCTTCAAAGAAAAATTGTTCTTGCAAAAATATTCAGATACATCAAAGTCTAGCCTCTAAATAACGAGTAAAACAATAATTAAAATCATTCAAATAAATCCTCATTCAACAAATATATGTTAAACACATAGTCCATATTGTGGAAAGCATGAGAAATCTTTTATATTGTGGTTCATAGCTTTATTTTAAGATATTCCAGGAGATTTAAGACACAAGATAGTGTGGGATGAGGAATGCAGCCGGGGGGAGCATTGCTCCGAGGGAAATGTTTTTCAAGCCAAGTTTAAGGGCTCTCTCATTATCGCTATATATTGAGAGAATAAAATGAGGGCCCCTGAAAAGGTCCCTGAGGCATCTGCGTGCTAGGGAGTTCATGCTACACACTATATCACAGGCTAATCTCTGAGGGAATCATCTGTGTGTGGATACATGAGGCACGTGTTGGTGCAACAGAGCAGCAGGTCGGAGACAGTGGGAAAAGCAGGGCTCCAAGCTCCATTAATGTTGCTGCTGCCATGTTTGCTCATCTGTGCAATTTCCAAATAACGTCATCATTCAAATACACTGCAGAGAGGAGATGCCTGAAGCCTGTGGGCTGTCTCATGTTAGATTTATTGCTACTGTGTTAACTTGCTTAGTCTCAAGTATTCTCAGACACTGTATAGAGTAATATTAGAATAGTTTATTTAAATCTAGTAAATAAATATGAATTCTGTAAACAAAAATGTCAAAATGAATCAGTATGTCAACTAAAATTAGTACTTGTACTGGTCTGCTGTTGTCATCCATTTTTCAATCAGTTCTGTGAAAACTAATAATTTGCAAATATCTTAGTTAAATACCAAAATCAAATATTAACAACAAATATAAGAATAACAATTTCAGGATGACAACATACTGACACAAAGGGTCAGACTGAAGCACATGGGATAAATGACCGTTTAGGACTTTATTGCAGACATCTTTCTGTCAGAAAATCGCAGAAAACTAATTCATGGTTAATGGTCTATTTTAACCTAAACCATGACCATTTCCTAAACCTAACCAACCCACCCTAACCCTTTTTATTGCCTAATTTTGCCTCAACCAAACCAAATACTGACAGTAAGTCAACAATAAGCTTCACATGAGACTAAAACCCCAGTCTCCTGGTGTAATTTCTGCCCTTAGTCTGTCCTTCCACCACAACCTGCTCTTTGAGAAGACTTTGTTGCTCTTTATACTATGTCACCTGACTTCTTATAGCCCTGTCTGGGTTTTCTGCCAGAAAGATTTCTGGCAGAAAGCCCTGAAGGCTAACTTCTCCCATGTGCAAAGGGCAAGTGCATTCAGTATTCAGGGAGTTAACAGTGCTGCTTGAATGTTCATTCTTGTCCTCGGAAACAGCAGGTTGGGGGGAAAAAAAATCCTCAACACGAGGACTTGTTATTTTCTACAGCTCTCTACTACATTTTATGACCTTCTTCCGTGATAATAGTTGAACCACGAGGACCACAAAATGTGGTTAAATACTTAGGATACAAACAGCTGTGTCTCCACCCATAGTAACTGGAACTTTTAGTCCCAGGAACTACTTTTCAGGGAACTAAAAGGTTCCTTCAACCCATTGTTGTCTGTTTCCTCCATGTTCTAAGAACCTGCGAAGATTACTCTCGCCCAATGTCAGCTCCAGACCCCAGCGACCCTTCTGGAATAAGCGGTTACAGAAAATGAATGAATGAATGAAATTAAATGATCAGCTCAGTCTTAATTGTTTATAAGCTAATTTAATGTCAAATGAAATTGAGGCATTAATTATGGATCTGTTCTACCCGGAGACAAATCAAATTAAGGCAGCCGTGTGTTTAAATTATGCTTCAGTTTGGCAAAAGTTGTTTATCTCTGCTGCATGAAACCACTGTGGAGTCCTGAGGGAGAGCGAAGAGTTTGAAGTTAAAGTTTCTGGTCAATGTATGAGCTCTGAAAAGTTTTAGAAGTCAGTACAGTCTCTGTGTGCCCTGGACAGTCACTATAATCCCCATAATTCATAATGAGGAATAAACTACACAATTTCATGTTGTGTAACTGGTTTGGGTGAGGGCCAGACTGTGAAACAGCACTGTGACAGATCCCCGGTGCTACATCACAGTTTGAATTGAACACCACAGTGTAGGCATGTTGTTGACTGAACATAACGCACTACTAATGTAATGTAAGAATGTGTTACCCGACCAGACGGGAATGTGTGCCCACGCCGGCGCTAAGAGTCGTGACAGAGCATTTCTTTTGACAAAGTGGGAAATCACCATCTATATGAGGGGATCATGTGATTTAAATTCATTGGATGCCGCAAATTGTGGTGCACTGCAGTTCATGGCAGTTCCCCTCATGTTTTGAAGTTCAGCTGGCACTGCCACCTCATATGGCCTGGTGTTAATCTGCCATGAACAAGCCTGCATTATGCCAAGAGAGTAGTAGAAGTGAGTGGGAAACAGGTGGCCTCAACTTTCTCTCATTCCTGGTCTGAGTGCTGGCTTCTGGACACAAAGTTGGACAGCCTGCATTCTTCAGGGGAATTTCCTCCCAAGCCACTTTATTAGTGAGTGAAAATAAACCTCAAATATTACTCAAGTGTTTACACATGTGGATTTCAGCAGTTCTGAGCTTTCAATTCTAGTGACTGGGCTTAAAGGGCACGTTTGTCATTTTGGTAAATACTCCTATTTGCTTTCTTGCTGAGAGTTATATGTTATGCCACATGTTTGTATGGTGGATATGAATCTACTGCCAACTACTGTCAGTCTTAGACTTGTCTCTAAATGATCTTAAGACCACTTTTTGAAGGTCTCAGAATAAGCCACATTTTAATTCGGTTTGTCTCCAAGAAAGAGGACTCTGAATTTTTTTCAAGACTGGTTGAGACAATAACTGTGCAGGGATATCACTTTGCATGTGCATTGTCTGATTTATTTGTTAACATCATTACTGTGATTGAATATAAACTGTCTTTTACTGTTACTGGCTGTCACCGCTCCCCAGTCTAAAGCAAGAAACTGGTAATACCTATCCTGATACAGGGGTTATGATTCATTAAACTGCAATATATTGCCTGAAAACAAATTGATGTATTCCTATTTTTTAATGCATTTTCAGGAAAACTGTCAAAGCATAAAGAACACACCATCATCTGCATAAAATCTGAATAAAAATAAGTTGACTATTTGATGCAATCAGTACAGTGAAGATAGATAACAACACTGCTATCTAGCAATTGTGGTTTAAACACAACACAAAATGAAAACTTCTTGCATGTATTACAATCTCACAATACAGTGTTTTTGAGAATTGATAAATGTGACAAAATTGCATATCACAAAACATAATATTGCAATACTCAAGTGTATTCATATTTTCTTACACCACTACAACAGCCCCTTCACATGCACTTAAAGAAAGCGAATTCGGGAGACAAGAGAAGAAGCTGTGGCTTGCTAGGAGATGACAGCCAGATCATCGCAAATAAAATTTGTTTACCTAAACAATAAAGAGTTCATCTACAAAACAACATCCAAATGAAACATGCAGCGGTGTAAAGTATACAGTGCAACATTTATAGAGACAGCTAGGACCACCTCGCACTTTGAAAGGAAACATATTGACAGGTAATATAAGTGTAACTGATGCTAACAAAACTAGCCAGCTAAATTATGTTTTTGACTTGTAATAAACAATGCTGAGATAGGTCACATAAAGCTATGGTGAAAATGTATATAGGTGATAGAGCCAGAGATGTGACAGTGTAACAAAATCAAATACAGCAGTAACATGTGTAACAGTGTTTAATATATTTGTAATATCTAATATTATAATTACACAAAATCTGTATTATATACAGTTATAACCTAAAACGTGCAGGCCTCCCTATTAAATATGTGGAATTTTTGAGACTCACAATCTGTACTGTTCAAGTTCACTTTTGGGGTTGTGTCCTAAAAAAGTGGTGTCTCCCACCTTTACCTCGCCCCTTTTGCTGTTGAACTCCATGGGAGAGGTTTGTGATGTTGTGGTCATAGAAGTTTTGGCATCTTAGCCTCTCTGTTACTACATTTACGAGTGTATTTAATATCTTAAATATATTGTGCAGTATGCCAGCATATTCCTGTGTCATTTAGTTTGTGTAGGAACTCAAGTAATATGATCACGATTGACCAGAGTATTTTGATTGTGATTTTGATTTGACCACAGGACCAGAGAGTTTTGTTATTTACCTCTGTCTGTTGAAATAAACACAGATTAAAGATATGCATGGTCTGGGCTTCTTCATCAAAACACGATGCAGATAACACTGGACACCCACAGTTACACAGCACTTGGTCTTGACTCATTCTCACCCTGCTTTGGTCTTGGTTATAACTTGGTCTTGCTGCCAACAGCTGGTTAGCTTAGCTTAGCACAAAGACTGAAAACCAGGGGGAAACAGCTAGCCTGGCTTTGTCAAAAGATAACAAAATCCTCCTACAAGCGCTTCTAAAACTGACTAATTGATACATCATAGCTCATTTGTTTAATCTATTTAGAGATGCTGGTAGGCGGATTCAGGCAGGCTGTTTGTCCCTGCTTCCCAGATTTCCAATAGTTCCTTTTTTCTCTTTTTTTACGCTGTCATCTTTTACATTTTACATCTATGTTTCCCACCTGTCACATCTCCAATAGCATTCATACAGACATACAATACTCTATAAATAAAAACATAACATTCTCATGAGAGATTGTCATGATGAGATTTATGTTCTGAAGCACAAATAATCACATATGAAGTCACAATGTGCTGCCTGTTTATGATGCTGCATAACACAACTCTTCTTTATGAGACAAAGACGCTGAACTGCACAGCTCATCGTCATCTGAACACATCTGTGACAGCTCCATAAATAAAACTTCTATCGTTGTACTTGAGATAAAAAGGAAACATGAATATTACTGTATATAAAGTACCCATCTATACATGAAAGACAACAGACAGTCTCTTTTGAGATCTCCACACCATATCTTCAAAAGACCTTGCCCACTGTTATCACTTATATCTTGGCCGCAGCACAGAGCGTGATTCCTTGGATTTGAAGAAATTGAGAGCAGATTGTCTGCGAGACTCCTTCTGGCACGAGAGAATGGGTAGTAACGCGTCACAATTGTCTGTTTTTCTCTACACAGTGGTAAAAAATCAGAAAGCTCATTTACTTTCTGTCAAGATGAGGATGAAGAACTGTCTCTGCGTTGAGTTTTGGAAAAGTTTCAGGTGGAAACTTGATGAAAACAGGAATTGGTTCTATATTGTGTGGAAGTTAAGCCTTATTTCACTGACTGCTATGAGGAAAATCACTTTTACCCCTCAGAACTGCAAAAAGTCATTGTTGATACTGAAACCAAACAGTTCTTGCACGATTCTTGCTGTACGCTCTTTTCCCTCAGTATCATTTTTGCACAGGTAGTATGTTGTAACCCCAGTTTTTCACACTAATAGACAAAGTCAGGTGTCAGTCAACAATACCCAGACAGCCTGGGGAGTCATGGCAGCTCCAGTCCTCTGGTGCTGCACTTGGACAGAGATGAGAGAGTGTGGGGAGAAAGAAGGAGGTCTGCTTTCCATAAAGTTCTGGTATCCTGTGAGGCAGCTCCACTTCATAATCATAAATCGTCGAGATGGAAATTGGGGGTTCGTCATATCCACACATAACAGGGAAGTTTCAAAATCAAAAGATGGACTGGCGGTACTCATGACAGTTTAATATCAAAGGAAAAGTTTTGAAATTTCCCAAGGTTTCTGTTCGGTTTTATTTGAAGTTTTGCAACGACTAAAGGCAGCTACAGAATGTCTGGGGTTCAGCGTGAGTTCAGTTTGCAAAATGCATTTTTCCTCTTATGATGGACATATATTACAGCTTGTTTTCTCCTCTCCTCACAACTAATAGATGTAGAAAGTTAAAGGGGCGATATGTAACACCCTAGCATTCAAAAATGAACACTGCAGTCCAAATAGCAAGTTCGAGCCATAGACGGTATATACAGTAGGATGAATCCCTCATTAATATATGATCTTTGGTTGAAGTTAGGTGTTTCCCCCCGGCCTGCAGGCTGCAGGAACACTGAACACACAGGGCCAGTCAGTTCTTACTCACAGCTCATCAAATACCAATGTTTTGTCACCGCCCAACGGTGACTTATACAGATGTGCAGAGTCCCATTTAGTGGCTGAAAGAGATGCACCAGGCTTTCAAATTATTTAAACCCACCCATTCCTGTATGAGACGCACTGAGGGAGTGGATAGTTGGCTCAAACAAACTTTCAGCCAGGAGACTGGGATTCGTGTCCCACATAGAAAATAAAACGTTAGTGAAGGTGGTATGAAACATAACTTTATGTGCTTCAGTGACATCACGTGATGTGTGTAATGTAATATACTTATTCTAATGCCAAACATGGTCTCATCACAAAACTACCCAAGTCATTTTTTGCAAAGGTGGGAAGTAAGACAGTACAAATATTCATTTACTGCATTACATTTTTCTTTTGAGGGCTTTGTTTTACTTGGATACTCTGAATACATTTCAGATCATGTACTTTGTCACTTTTATTTGACTTAAGAAGTTGAATCAGTACCTCTACTTCAAACAGTCTTTTTTAACAAGTACCAGTACTTCAACCTAGGAAAAGAATGTGTGTACTTTTGCCAGCTTTACGTTTTTGTGCCTAAACCTACCCAAACTATGAACATTTCACGTTAACCACATCTTAAAGGGTACCTTGTGCACCAGTATGAGACGTGGAGGGTAACAAAGTGTCGATATGTGACAAGTTGGGATGAAAACATGTTGGACAAGCGCAAGATTATACTTTGACAATGACGAGAAACAACAAGTCTGACACTGTAAGTTGATAAGCTTTTCATAACTCAAGTATCTGTGAATGTAAAACTAAGCCAGTTATCCTGAAAACAAAAGCTCACTGCTCCAAAAATACACACTGTGGAGTTGGAGTTCAGTGACTGCCTGCCTTACTGCCTGCCAGACTCCATCAACATTTCACCGTTATAAACATCTATTCATTCTTAAAGATTATTAATGATTTTTTATGCCTCATAAATAGACATTTACTAATTTGGCAAACATCAGCTCTATGTAAAGTGAATAAAACAGGCAAACAAAAACAAAAGTTCTGCACCAGAATGGAAGTTTCAAAGGAGAACATGCCGGCTGTAGGGTTTTTATCATAGAAGCCAGTATTTCTATCTTAGCAAATTTCCTTAATGTCTGATGACATATCTTGGCCATTTTATGGTTCAGTACAGTAAATATGTTACATGTTCATCCTTTAATATGGTTTAAATTCTTGTTTTGTGTCTCCATGTAATAGACCCTGCAGCTCCTTCATCTTCATCTCTCTCCTGGAGGCTGTGGAGGACCGAGGTCCCCGGCTTCTGCCTGGCTTGTGCTCCGGCCAGCTCCAGCCCATGCGTGTAATGCTGTTTGTAATGAGAAATCTAAACAGGGAACAGCAGTGAGGCATGACAGGAATGTGTTTCCATTGGAGGGAGCTCCACGCAAGAAAAAGAGACGAGAAAAAAATAAAAAAAAGAATAAGAAGAAACGTTGAAGCAGAGTTGTGTCCAGAAGGAGCGCTCACTTGGGCCAAAGCGGAAGACTAATGTTATTGTACATTGTCTGTCACTCTGCCAGCCCTCCCTCACCAATTGGTTCTCCCTACCAGTTTCTCTCCCGCCTCTTTCTCTCCCTGCCTCTCCGAGACTCTGTTTGCTCAGGTGGACAGTGACACAGTTCTGAATGAGCCCCAGTCGTCCCCCCTTTCTGCACGCATGGCTGTAGACTGTGTCATCGAGTCAGAGTCCGGAGGGGCCTGCAGAGAGCTGGAAGTCAAAGCTGCAACCTGGGTTCACGCTGGATGGGAGGGAAGCAGGAAGTCGAGGAACAAACACTGAGAGGAACAAAACAAAAAATAAGGAGAACATGCAAAAATGCAAAGAAGTGAAGAGGATGAGTGGTATAAACAACAGAGAGAACAAACAAAAAGGAAGGATGGAGGAGGAAAAGAAAGACAAAGAATGAGCAAGAGTGAGATGGAGAAAAAAAATCCGACCACCCATTTTGAAAATTAGAGAGGGGTGGTTGTAGTCTGTGGAGGCCGTCTTGGTTTATGGTCCATGGAGGATGTCTTGAAACAGTGCTGTTTAGAGTTTATTTTATCATGCCACGCCGTCTCAGACCCTCTGTCAGGAATCTCATTCTGCAAAGACTAATTACAGTGTAAACACTACATTAAAGTCTGCAGCCCACTCCGCTTCACTATTTACCTTTTCTTCCTAACAATCCTGACATCCCTCCACACAGATTGATTTTCTCCATAGAAACCGCCTTGGCTGGTGTTTATTTGTTTTGAAACTTGCGTGCAATTCATGCTGAAATGGATGGATACAGATTTCAGTGAGAACATGAATAACATGGCTCAGTTTTGAGAGACAGCAGAGTTGGTCCCACCTGCAAAATGCAGCTACATATCACCCTACAGCTGAGAATAACCAGGTTTTCTAGCAAAAATGAGGAGAAAATACCAGTGTTCAAGTTGCCAAAACATTCAACAGATACACACTGTAAAAAAATCTTACAGGAATGTAGTGGACTCAGCTAATCTTTTCTCATTAACTTTAGGGCTGCAACTAGCAACTATTTTCATCATTACTTAATCTGTTGATTATTTTCTCAATTCATCAATTAGTTGTTTGGTCTATAAAATGTTGATCAGTGTTTCCCAAACCCCAAGGTGACATCCCCAAATGTCTTAATTTGCCCATAACCCAAAGATGTTCAGTTTATTGTCATAAAGGAGTAAATAAACCAGAAATTTTTCACATTTAAGAAGCTGGAATCAGAGAATTTTGCCTATTAATCATTTATCAAAATAGTTGATGATTAATTTAATAATTGATTAATAATAAATTAATTGCTGAATTGCCATAGCTCTAATTAACATACATATACAAAAATGAAATTAAACTTTCAAGTACTTACTTTCAGGACTAATAAATATGAGTTGAAATGGCGAGTTGAATGAATGTACTGTACAGAGAGTTATTAAATTAACCCTCTGAAAAAATGACATATTAGCAGACTTCCCAGCATGCATTGTTTGTGAGTTAAACTCTACTGACACTCTCCTTTATAGTTAAGTCATACTGGCTTGTTTTCAAAACACTGGCAACATGTTTTCTCAAGTACAACTGTATTAATATCAAGTTTATTTGACGAGAAAAGTTTATTTGTTTTGAATCATTAGAAAATTGCCTCAACTTGTCTTTCCCAGTTTTCCAGGCAACTTAAAATTTTTGCGGCAGCCCAGACACTAGCTTTTTTAAGTTAAAACAAAGTTTGTTTTTACAGTGTACAATATATAACTGGTGACTGTCAAAGCGGTCCAACACTCAAGGGAGGCAATGGAACACAAAACTGAATATCTCACTTTTTATAAAAAAAGACAACCAGGAAACTCGGCTTCATTAGCACATGCATGGGGGCCGAGGAGTGGTCACCCAGTGTCAGTCACCTGCATGGCCGAGCCAGAGGAAGTTAATTGCTACCACATGGAGCCAAAGGGCCGGAAGAGAATGCTTTTAAGGCAGCCAGAGAGTTATGGCCTCCCAGATCTTTAAGCATATAAAATAAACAAGGGAACTGCTACTGCGTGCAAGTGTGTGTCTGTTTGTATCCTTTGTGTTTTTCATTTTATAATAACTGGAAAATACCTGACTCTACCTGCTTGTATGAAAAAAAACCACACTGCACTTTTTGGTAGAATGCAGTTTAAAGGGATAGTTCACCCAAAAATGAAAATTCAGTCATTATCTACTCACCCTCATGCCAATTTAAAGTCAGGTTCAGTTTTTTAGTCCACGTAACACTGCTGGAGTTTCACAGGAAAACAGTGCTGGAAAGTCTCCTGAACAGTTTAAGTGAATGGTGATCATTTTTCAATCAAAAAGAACAAACAAAAAAACATAACATGCATCCATACTGGCATAATCCAAGTCTCCCAAAGCCTCG
This sequence comes from Lutjanus erythropterus, assembly GCF_056507025.1. Classification (NCBI taxonomy): domain Eukaryota; kingdom Metazoa; phylum Chordata; class Actinopteri; order Lutjaniformes; family Lutjanidae; genus Lutjanus; species Lutjanus erythropterus. Next base: position 21,095,191 of record NC_139325.1, on the reverse strand, counting down.
ACGTGCTAAATTGAGCTGAAAGAGTTCATTTCCACCATCTTTTTAGCCTGAATCTTCACTGTAGATCCTTTGCTTGGAGCTGCATTCACATGTGCGTGCACACATCTGAATCAGGCGTGTGTGGTGTGACCATGTGCGCATGCAAATGAACGGCATGTCTTTTAGGAGACTTTGATTACTCCTGATGAGCAGTATGGAGGCATTTTAGGATTATTTTGCATAATGTGATGTTTGAGTGTCTTCTTTTGTGTAGACCCCAGGAGGAATAGTTATTACTGCAGTAATAAATAATGGGGATCCTAAATAAATAAATAAATAAATAAATAAATAAATAAATACTTGAACACGTTTACTTTTTTACATTCCACCATTGCTTAACCGTGGTTAATATGTAATTAAAGCATGAATAAAACAGGACATACAGTTACTATATATATCAGTGTTGAGGTATATGTCATAAAAATAGGGGGCTATAGGATTCATGTGTGTTGTGTGATTCTTGCACTGACACCTGAGGAGTGTTGATATTCAGACTGGGCCAGCATACCCGGCAGCTGCCTGGGAGGTGTAATAGGTTGTCTTACAGAGCACAGACAGGAAATGAACCCTGGTATCAAGCTTGAATCAGCTACATCTGGACTCAATTATTCATCCTGGTTGTTTTTGGCTGGTGATAAATGATTTAGTCACACCGCTGACACCATTTCTCGAGTATAAAAATATCTATGATATAGCTCAATGTGGAAAAAAAAGGAGAGGAGAGAAGGAGATGGAGGATGAGGAGAATGTTGGAGTTATTCACCTGCAGCTGAAGGAATTAAATTATAGGAAGAAATTTTATCATTATTATTATCCTATTATTTTTAAGAACTGCATGGCTGGTTATTGGTTATTAAATATTTGCAGGGTTGTATCATCACTAAGCATTCTTGTCTCCTCACTGTGTTTTCTTTGATGTGTTCTTACACAAAAAATCCACACTATGACCTCTGTAATTTCAAAACAAAGCAAACACATTATTATCCTTATCTTGACACAATGATGTTTAAGCTGATTTGAGCATTTTGTTGCACTTGCACGGAGGGCGGAGAAGAGCAAAAACATTCAAATATCTTCCCAGTCCAATTCAAACACGGGCATTTCTGCTGTGACCACAGGAGAAAGTTTAATAGCTCCTTGGAGGTTATGAACTGTTGACAGTTAATAAGTCATAAAATTTCCCCTTAAAGAGGATGCTAGATTCCATCTGCAGGGCACCCAGTACAAAGAACCGGAAAGTAAATATCTTGCGATGGAAGTGGACTGGAATCTCTCAGTGGCTGCTCATGGAGAGTCTCTAGAGCATGTCCCTCAAGGTTTCCTGATTTCTAGAGGCATGGAGGAAAAATGACCACATTACTGAGTAATTTTCCCTTAAAGTGCACCAACTTTTTTCACTTTTGAAGAATATGGGGCCTTGAGAGTGGAAGGCAGCACATTGCAGGCAACTGACCTTCGTGATTACACCTCGTATTATTGTACTTGTCATCTATTTTCTTTGGCCCTTGGGATGTTTGCCATGGTAACAGCACACAGCGGGCTGTCAGGGCTGACCCGTGCTGTCCTCTGCATTTCCCAGCTTGGCTGTGATGAAGGGAAGTCTCTGCCCATGATCCCTAACCCCTGATGAGGAGGGTTCTCAATTTCAGCTCCAGGTCCTGCATGGGCCTCATATCCCTCTCTGCTCCTTTGCCAACCCCCCATTCAACCACAAAGGGCATCCCTTCCTTGAATAAGCAACTATTTTCTGAGACAAACTATACCAGATTACCTAAACTGTCCCTTCAGCCCTCACAAAGAGAGCAAGTGCTTGTGGTTGTCAGAGCCTGAGCACGCTTGACATGTTTAAAGAAATAACTTGATATTTTGGAAAGATTTCGTCAGACGTACTTGAGAAGATTGATACCACTCTCATGCCTATATGATAAATATGACACTTTGGCCAGCCGGTTAGCTTAGCTTAGCACAAAGACTGGAAACAGAGTGAAAGAACCAGAATATACAAGAATATCTATGTTTCTAAGATAACAAAAAATAATGACCAGCACCTTTAAAGCTCAGTACCACCGCATCTCATTTGTTCAATACGCACAAAAAACTAAGTTTAAAAAGGATATATTGTTTGTCTTTGCCAGGCAGAGAGAGAGAGAGAGAGAAAACTAAACAAAAAAAAAAAAAAAAAAAAACCCCAGCGGAAACTTCAGAAAGTTACTGCAGTTGGCCAAGAAACAGGCCGGCAAATCACCTCCGTAAAACCACACCATGTTGTTTTTAGTCTTCGGAAAGATTATGGTATTAATTCAGGACCATGGTCTTTCCCTAACCTGAACAAAGTCCTGTGGGTGCATAATCTTTACAGTTAAACAATGCTCAGCAGATACACGGGCATCAACTAAAATTTGATTTGCCTGACATATTATTTCCTTATGATGCTGATAAAAAAAACAATCTGCAAAATCATCATGGGGCATGAAATTCCTTTAAAAAATGTTCTTGCAAATTAGTTATACATAGTCTAAAATAATTTGTATGTCCCATGTGGCTGGCTATTTACATCTGATAGCTAATGTTAACAAAATGCTATGTAACTAGCTAGTTAATCTACATCAATCACAAGCTAGCTAGTTTTGCATTTTGCTAACATGAGCAAACTTAAGATGTCCCTATATCTGTTTTACAGCAGCAACACCTTTGATACATCTTCAAAAGTTTTTCTTTTCAACATAGATTAAGCTAGCACATAGCATATCTAAGTGCAGGAAACAGGAAAATGTGTAAGATAAACTATGGTGTCCTTAGAAAAAAAAGGCCAAATCTAGAGCCAGTGTTTGCTTTGTCCAGCTATGGCGGTGCAATATGCCTGTGGAGGAGGACCCACGGCATCAGATATAAACGCTCATTCTAAGGTGATGAAAACACTTTGAGTCTTATTTTCAGGTGATTATGCACAAATTAAAACAATATTATATTTAATTAATTTTAGCCATATTTTGCCAGTAAATTCCTGCAAAACTTACACACAAGACAATTAATAGTGGCTTCTAGACAGCATGATGAGCTAATCTTATTTCTGAAGCACAGTTTTTACTCGTCCTTCAGTGAAGAGTAGTGCTGTTCAGGCTATAATTGTACTGAACATGCTGCTTTGACAGGTGTCCTTGCCACATGCCGTGACACTGGCCATAACCAGACGACTGGGCAGTGGAGCAACCAAGCTCCACGTTGATGATGAAGCACAGCCACAGGTTAGAAGGTGAAAATCAACAGTACAGACACGCTCATGCAGCTTCACCTGAGAGCAAAGCTAACAATGTTTTGGCTGTCTCCTCTCAGAATTTAGGACATCCTTATGCTGGGATATCCAGAGAAGAAAAGTTGTGTTTTTTGTGTCCTGTGGGGTTGAAAGAAGAAAATCTATTTACAAAAGCATGAAAATATTTTATCACTAGCAGCAGGGGCAGGAGTGTTTTAATGACCTGATCCACAGGCCTCTGGCTGGCTGCAGGCTTTCTGAAACTGCAAAGAGCCCACTGGTCTGCCTGCCAACCCTTGGGGCAGCATTGAGATGAAACAGATAAGATAATTGTCTGTAATGAAATCCAGATCTCTAGGTCTGTCTGGATGAGGACTAGCTGGGCCCTTTTCTCCCTTTTCTCCTTTTTTTGAAGGGGGTGTTCCATATTGATCTTGAATTTGAAGGGAGAGACTGTGGAAGTCGCTCCCTAATTCAAACCAGAGCTCGTGTGTACCAGCCCTCGTGGAGCTTTGATACCGTTTGAAGTTCTGCAAGCGAACACGGCACCGTCAGCCTGCTGGACCCCGTTGTCATGACAACCCTAATTATCTTCCTTTACGGCCTAGTTTTTACACAGGAAGGGAGCCATTATGTTCTTTGGGCATTTGCATCTCTCTGGGGCAAGTGTTAAAGGTCAGGGAATGAACCAAAATAACACATAATATGAATACAACAGAGCAAACCCATGCGTGCATGAGAGAAGGTGACTCACTGCAGCACATCTGATACTCTGACAGACATTTCTATTGTGAAACTTTTCAGAATTACTCACTTAAACATATGTTCCCAAGGACAGTTGAAACCCCAGCTTTCTACGCTATTTTGTCAAGGTTACAATAAAGAACCTCTTCGTCCTGTTAGATGTTGCTTTTTTGATGGTCTCACTAACTTTGCACCAGACACTAGGAATAAACTTGTTTCATCTTAACAAAGTTAGTGTACAGCCTAAAGTAAAATTTTAGGTTGACTGATTTTGGAAAGACAAGTTGGGGTTATTTTGCAATGATTCACCACAAATAAACTTTTCAAACAAACTAATGCATTTGTACTTCAGATAACACTACAAACAATTTTATTTCCTTTCACAGGTTTGAAAAGTCAGTTCTTAATTTCACATCAAGAACTTCCAGCTGTAGCTGCTCTTACCGAACCTCGATACTTTTGTGGTGCTGACCAAAGTGCTTTAGAGTATTTTTCGAGTATTGAAAAATGTCTTGTCATTCGATACCTAAAGAGTTTTGACAGTTATATATATCTTTATATACTTCAGTTCTGTACTGATATTCCATCAGTTTCTTCATTTTACTGAGTAAAGTGAGTGAGAAGAGTTCTTTTTTGTTAAAATGGAATTTCTAAAATTGGTATAAAAAATAAAAAATCAGGAACTGGTATCAAAGCCAAGGTATTGGTAACGGTATCAAACGTTTCTGAACAATGCTGCTCCTGCTCCTACTTTGTTCCAGCATTGGCACAAAGACAATATGTGAAACTGCCTCCAGTGAATTTATTCAATTGTAGGTATTAAATAAAGTTTGCAGTGTTTTCTTTGTTGTGAAAATAAATCTGACGAAACACACAGGAAGTTTTCATTGCATGTGTTTCTTCCAACAATAAAAAGAAAGGTCTTACGAGAGTTTTAATTGTCAAACAATGCATTCTGGGAAGTCTGCTAATATCAGTTCAATTCAAAAACTCAGTTTAATCAGGTTGATTGAACTCTGTGCAGTACATTCATTCTACTCATCATATTTCAAGTCAAAAGGCTTCAAAGTGAGAAGAACTAATGTTTATAGGTTATGCAGTCTTCTGAAAATAAATAATAGATATTTCAAGTTTAATGAACTTGAACAAATAAAACTAGCATATTTGTATTACTTTAATGAGAGAAGATTAGTTGATTCCACTAAATTCCTGTGTGACTTTTGCAATGAAATCACACACAACTGTACTTTTTTCTTCCAAACAGTAAATCTCTCCATAAAAAGCACAGGAAAGTGCATGCATTGTGAAATAATCAGCCATTCTCTCTGCTTCAGAAAAGTATGATTTTATTAATACTTTGAATTGTCTCCTAAAAAAACAGTCTAAACACAATACATTATTCATTCTTATAATGTGATAATACAATGTAATACAAAATAAACACAGCGCTGTTTTTCCTGATTGGTTTCCAGTTGTGTTCAGACGTCGTCCGCGGAAAGTTAATGTGCCACATGTATTTCTTTGCTCTTGGATAATGTACACCGGTACCAGACTATTTGGTTCAAAAACAGCAGAACATGGCCCAGATTAAACTGCTGCTGCTTTCACACGCTAGATGCTGCGGTTCTTCTGACATCTTGTTCATATATTTTAAAAAGGGAAAAGTGAATCGCTGCCAATCAGCTGCACCAAAGTAGGTCGTTCAAATGATAAACAAGGATTTGATTCATTGCGTCAGTGATTCAAGTTTTATTTCCTCTTTTATATCCCTTGGATAAAAACAAAAAGAAACATATGCCATCAATGAACAACATCCACTTCCAAAAGGATTTTATACAATTGTGCAATTGTGATGTTACAGGTTTAAATGAAAACTTTTAAACAAACTCTCAACATTTGGAGCAAAATAAAACAAATTTATTCAATTTGTATGATCATCTGAATTAATTAGCATTCACATACAGGAATTAATAAATGTTTTTGTGACAGAGTTGACTCAATGTGGATTAATTCCTCAACTTACATTATTTCCTTAATCTAATTTCTGTCTTTGAATCGACTGGGATTGCTCTATGTGAGGTTCCCAAGAGAATTTCTTAATGTGCAATAGATGGAACCTTTGTACTAAAAATAATTTGGTTAACTGAATAGAGATTAAAAGTCAAGTCAGTTATCGCCCAGATCTTATCAGACTGGCCATTGTGTCTGAATGAAGCGCCTCAAGTGGTGTTGCTCTGCCAGAGGTCACAGAGAGCTGCGAATCAAAGGGGGAGCCAGAGGTTGACCAAACACACTGTTCTCCCACTGCCCTGGTGTAAAACTATCTGCCAAACACCAGTGGTCCTCTTTGAACTTGATTTAGCACTAAGGTCACAAACAGCCGGTCCTCTGTTGTGGAGGACAAAGCCAGCACCCTGATGACATGGAGATAAGATGAGGTTTATGTTGTCTTACACTGAGATTATCAGTGGGTTCTTAATGGGCTCTCAGACACACATCACTGTTATATTCCTGATAACTGCTCAGGCTATTAACCTGGGCTAAAAAAAACTGTAGTTTTTCACTTTGATGTACAGGGAAATGTAGATATATGCACTTTTTAAATATGTGTCATTTTTAAATATATATATTTACACCAATAATAGTTATAATACATTTTCTCATATCAGAGAAATACATCCTATTCTGACAAAAAAAAAAAAAATGTTTTTAATAATTAACATGTTCTTTTTATTAGCTTAACAACCATCATGGCTGCTTTTGCATCAAAATACCAAACAAACTTTATATTGTTACTGTCGTTCTTGATGTCCTTGTCTGGGTCATCTGACCAGGTGGCTCCTCGGTCAGGGAGCAGACTGAAGCATCCTGACGCCACGTCTGAAGAGTCAGCGTCCAGCACCGACGCTCCTGCTGGGATGTGAGGAAATACATGATGAGTCATAACTTATATAGAACATTAAAGCCAGGTGAGAACCTGCCTAAAGCAACACATATAAAAAATAATCCTGTTTACTGCCCAGTTACTGGCGTTATGGCAACAATTTAAAAGATGATTAAAGAAAATAAAATGTCACATTCATTCTGTATACCATAAGTCACAGATTAATATTATTATTAGTATATATATTTTTTTAATTTATTATTAAAAGCGACTTAAGAGTAAACACAATCATCTAGACTTTTGTTGCAAAGTTCCCTCTTTAATTTACTCTACAAGCAGGAAGAGGATTTTCAAGTGGATTCTTCACAGCAAATTGTTATTGATTGACATTGAAAGTTAGTTTTGACTTGATAAATGACATGACCCTCAACTGCCAGTTTTCATTTTGTTTTTTAATGCTACACTTTTGTGCATACTGTGATGTGTATGTGTTATCAAATATAGCATCCATATTTCTTTGTGTCGAGCTCATTTTAACTTATGGGCCACATACATTCCAATCTGATCTCAAGTGGGCTGGACCAGTAAAACAATTGCATAATAACCTACAAATAACAGAACCTCCAAATTTTTCCTTTTTTAGTGTAAAGAAATAAAAGTACATTCTGAAAACATCCACAAGTGATGAACTGTCTATTTACAAAACAGATGCTGAACAGCTTGAGATGTAATAAGAAAAATAACTTCAATTTCAACAATGTCTCAGTTTTTCCACATTCAGTCAATCTACCATCATTACATTTGCATTGCGATAGATAGATCACAGTGTTTCTACAAACGCACAAAACATTTATGTATTCTGGAAGCGAGCAACAATATAGTATTTTACCTCTTTAAGATTCACCCAACCCATCGAGATCTAGAAATTCTTTTGATTTTCCACTCCTGTGTAGTAATGCTGCCTCACCAAACAACACCAACTAAAGTGGAAGCTCATGAGGGAGAAACTTTAAGTTCTTCTTCTTCTGCCTTATAAATTATGTACAAGTCAAATGTTTTGGTAACGCCTTAGGAACAAGGTTCCACCAGTATTGTTTTAGGATAGATATCTGATACAAATAACTTTGGACTGAAGCTGCTGATTGACAAAATTTTGCACAGTCGTTGATTCATTTCAAATTCTTGTCTGGAATTAATGACTGCTCTGCAGATTTACACTTATCAAAGTCATTAGAACCTTTTGAAGACAAGGTCTGGCCTATGGGCCATATGTTTTACACCACTGGTCTAAATGTTTCTGATACTGCAGTACATATATGAAAGTGCAAAATTATTACGCTGTCTTTGATTGGTATGTGATTCCCCCTATGTTTCTTTAGTGTGTGTGTGTGTGTGTGTGGTAGCCTTTTACTTTGATATGATTTAGTCTGATGGTCCGTTTTGTACTTGTTTGTATATCTGAAAGTTCATTAAGATATTAACTAAATTATAGCAACCAACTCTTCACAAATTGTGAAGAAGTGTTGTGATCGGTTGTGTCTGTCCCTTTCCAGCCTACTAAAATGATGAAACACCACAGTCTGTGTTAGAGCAGCTCTGTGCAGTGATGATCAATTAGATTTTCCGTGCACCCACATACTGCTGCTGCCTGCTAGGAATTCACTAAACTGGATAAGAATAAAGTCTTTAAGGTGATTCAGAAAGAATAAAGAGATCATTGTAACTCACATTAATTATCAGCGGGACATAAGAGTCCTGGTATTCAGCATTGGTGAGACTGGTGGGCCAGCAGGTTAATGAAGACAATGGGATTAATACCCCAGGAGTGGAGCACCCTCAGGGACAGAAGCAGGGATGCTGCATCATTAGAGCCCTATTAACCCCCGGGGCAATACACAATGAGTGCATGTTTCACCCCAATGAGGGACAAATTGTGCTCTGCCTCTGCTCACATCCAGAAGGAAGTTGCTTTAAATCAGGTGAGATTTTTAACAACACTCATATGGTAACATGTTTATTAAAGAGCATGATTTTGAATTTAGGATGTCAGGTAATTCAGGTGAAACAGTAAAAATAAAGTTTTACATCTTGGGCTCTTTAAATATTAGCAGCCAATCACCAAATAACTATGATGGAAATTGCAAAGTAAGACATGTGGCATGTTGACTTTCTCCTTTTGGTAATAAGACTTATCTAGAGCTAAAATGTTGAGGGTATAACACCAATGGTTACAGGATGTTACATTTTATTAACTGTTTTACCATTCAAAAATAAACTAAAATGAAATACAATTCTTCTTCAATAAAGCTGAATTTCATGGTGCCCTTTTTAACCATTGGCGACTGTCCCATTTTACTTGAACATGTCATTGGAGTGAGATAGGGGTAGTTGAGCTGTTTGTGGGCCCAAAGTTGCTAAAGTATTTTACTTGGCAACATATGTTCTTCATAGGAATACAACAGAGACCTCTGACAAGTTCCGAAAGTAACACTGAAGGTTGTCTTCAGAATTAGGAGTGGTTTCATAATCAACCACAAAGTGTCCCAAATTACCCAACTTCAACCTACAATAATTTGGTTTGCACTTTACAGTAAACTACTAAGACTTAACAAGTTGTATTAAGACAGTATTAGAACCTTTATTACACCCTTTATTCTTTTATTAGAGTAACAACAGAACTGAACTGCAAACTAAAATGTATTGTCCCCTACTGTTAGACCCTTATTAGACTTTATTAGAGTGTAATTACATTACACTCTATATTACATTACAACAGAAGTGTACTGTAAACTAAAGTGAAATCATATATCTACTATGTCAGACACACCTTCTTTGGCTGGTCCTGTAAAACTGGCAGGTTAGTCAAGACCAGTGCCTACGTCTTTGATCAAATCACATTATTTAGTTACAGCATTATAATAAGCCTGTGCAGTCACACATAGGCAAAATCCTCTACAACAATAATTTTGGCCTTTACTTAGTACATTTGGTTCACATACTGTTTTTAAATGGTGAAGTAGCAGATACATGATATGATAGATGAGTTTATAGTACATTTCTGTTGTAATGAGTCCTAAATGACCCTCTAATAAAGTCTAATGGGTCTGATAAAGCCTAATAAAAAAAAAAACATATCATTTCTAATTTTTGTCTAATTTGATACAAAGTATGGCTTCTTACGTCTTGTAAAATAAAGTGTGACCATAAATTGAATTAACTTTTCACAGTCTGTCGGGACTTTTCTAGATGTGTGGCTCACTTTGCAGAATGAGTGAAGCACTCATCAAACAGTTTACATTCTATAGTGAGGTATTCTTTTTCCCTCTTCCCTCAAAAAATAATCCTTTGTAATTCATGCTCAGACTGAGGCTACAGTTATATATATACTCCGTCTTGATTGAACATAAACAGGAATGTTTGAAATCACTGCGTTGGACTACAGCTGCCCTCCACTTCATCTGTATGTTTATACTTCCTGTGAGAGGCCCTCTATTTATGGACAACTGAAGAACACAAATAATCATCCCCCTCGAGTGAAAAATCTGCTTTTATTATCTGCAAAGTTTTGCAATGCCTTTGTGTACGCTCACGCTGCCTTCTGATTGCCTGTTTATTATTACAGCGTTTCTGCTGAGCCAATGGGGATCCGGCCAATTCCTAAAAGGTGCCAAGCCTTTCCCAGCCTTTTCCTGTCTGTGACATCATTGTGTATTCCCCTAAAACACACTGATCCATGTCTTGTCTGCAGCCTGGGTGGCACACATCACACGCAACAAAGGTTAAACACAAGGTGCACATGTTTTCTTTTGACTGTGCACTTTTAGAAGAGGACGCTGCTGGTCCTGGATACAGTCACATTGCCTGCCTAAATCATGGCGTCATCTTCATGACCAGTGTGCCTTTCACTGTGATGAAACCCTGACCTGTTATGGCTTCACATTTTCAGTTGAAATCTGTAATTTGCCAATTTAAACATGGTGCGTGTCCACAAGCCTTCAACCAGATTTAAACAAGCATCCATTTAACATTTTCCCAAACAGCCTAAGGCGAAAAACTCCTTCTGTTGTGTCCACTGCTGTCCAAATATAATGTACATCAAATGTTAAAAGATCTATGTCAAAATTACAGTGTTTCCACATTGTAATTTTGACATAGATCATTTAACTTCTCAGACAAAAGCTTTGTATTGTTATATGATTTCAAGATAAAATCTTTAAATCCCTGTAAATGAATGTTTCCCTAAGAGACAGAAAGACAATTCATTGAATACTAAAATTTCAGATCTTCTTTCTGACATTTTTAAATGCACAAAACAGCTTTTTTTGACTGATTTTTTGGAATAATGCATTTTCCGTTCGCCTGAAAGCATGACCAGTAATCAGTAAATCCTCAAAAAAGACATTTTAAGCAATTTTGCCAAATCAAACACACAACCATCCCACCCTTTTGTTCTCTCATAAATCAAGTCAGTGCACCACAGGTGTCTGCACTATTTAAACATCAAATGCTGCTGAACCTGCACAGAAAAGTTCTTTGGCATGAAATATCCTCACTTCTCTGTGCCAGGTTAGAGATACAGTATTCAGGCCTGTCTTGGATCAAACTGATTTATATAAAGATGTTCTAGATTAAGAGGAAAATACTCATGAAAGTGAGAATCTGTATGTCCACGGTGATTTTGATCAGCTTGCTGTCAGCAGCAACTTGCTAGAACTAACAGCTGACTGTCAGGAGTGTATTTTGATGTTTCCAAGGGATAAATTTTGGATTACCTGAATTGATGATGAAAAAAGAACTGTGAACCTCCTGAAGTGTTTCTATGGTTGAGTCAAGTGCACTACTTTAATTTATGGTGCTTCCAATTGCTTTTGTTTTTATTATGATATTCTCTCTTGTTGCAAGGTTTGTATTGTGCTCATCTTTTGTTATACATAACCTTTTGCATAAACTTTGTTGCCTAGGATTTAAAATGTGCTGAATTAAACTTTAGTTACTTACAAAATTTGTTCAAATGTTTGTAGCCAAAAAACAGTTCTGAACCAGGGGAGTTAAATCATTTGGTGCTGCTGGATTTCCTACAAAGTGGGCCTCCAACTCAATGTGAGTTTGTAGAAACACACCTGTGCTTAAAAATTCATAAAAATGTCAGTGGTTGCATGTTTTCGATTCAAGAGAGGATTCTCATCCTAAGCTTGAAGTACACTTTTACATCTACAGCTACATTTTAAGCTTTAATTCACAGTAAAACAGATTCATCTTGATGCGTGCAACACACTTTAAGCTTCAGTGCCAAACATCTGGTGACAAGGAAACCTCAAACAATCTGACAGTTGGGGAGGAATCCAAACCTGAATATGTTATTCAGGAAAGCACAAATAATGCGATGGAAACACATATTTCTTCTATCTGTATGTTGCTTATTATTATATGGAAAAAGTCAGCTCCATGATTGTCTCAGCATAGGTAAAAAAAAGATCAAATCTACCTCAATCAATCACTGATTTAATGCTCCAAAGATTTTTAGAATTTATTTACTTGTATATCTGAGGAGTTTATATTTCCAACACAAATTGGAATCTTAAGATTTATAAGACACTTTTTCCATTTCTAATTTTTCAATATCCTCCTGTTACAGTGGAGGTGGTGGTGGGATTCAGACAGTTCATAAAGCTTTTTTTTTTTTTAGCTAAAAATAAAAAGAGAGAGAGATAAATGAAAAGTAAAAACATATGCATTTAATTCTATGCATAAATCATTTTGATGCGTCGTAGGTGCCATAATTCCATTGCCAAATGAATATTCGGTTATAAAATACATCATTTATTTAACATAATTTCTGGTAACCACACCCACATCTGGTCTTCTATCTGAATACAGATACAGATGTAATTTTGTTGTTTGAACAGATGCAGATGATGAGGTCTCTGAGCAGCTTTAATGATGATGGTCCAAGATGCTCTTAAAATTGCTGTTTTTCTGTTTTAAATATTTAAACTAAAACAGGTTAAGATGGCTGTCCAAACTATTATTATTATCTTCCTCCTGCAGTGAACAGATGAGAAGTGGGTGGAAATATGAAATTCCATCCTTTCTTCTTTGACACAGAGCTCCTCATAATTTGAAGCCTGATCTCACGGTGCTGTCATGTGAAAAAGTGTGCACAGCTGCAGGTAGCTGCTCATTTTCAACAGCAGTAAAGGTCAGTGGCCCCAACAGGTACTTATAGCTCCCATCTGTTCAGAGATGTACAAAGATTATGGATTACAATCATTTTTTTAATATTCAGATCATATTTCCATTGATATATTTCTTCAAACTAATTTCCTCTGCCATTTTCTTTGACTTGTTTCTCAGCCTCATCACAGGCAGTGAAGCCAGTGTCGGTATAATGGAGGCAATCACACACCATAATGCACAAAAAATTCAGATTTTCCATTTTAAAGACATTTTTTATCATTTGCATATAAAACAAAAGATCTTGCACAGATGTGTGGACCCACTTGATACATAATATGGCTGCTGTCAACTTGATCTAACTCTTTTTTTGTGGACAACAACTGATGTGACTTTTTCACATGTGTATCAAATAAAATGCCCTCTCAACAAAGAGCTGCTGTATTAGAGATGTTAATATATTCAACAATCAGCAGACTACAGATACAGCAGGAGGAATGCTCTGCTTCTGTCTGTTTCTGTTTAGCTTCTCCTCTGTTTCCTTGCCTCAAGTGCAGTCCTGTAACTCTGATTTTATCTCTATCCAGCTCAACCACTCCTGGGTTTAATATTCACTTTCTGAGACATTTTAGTTAAAGGTGAGGATCAAGCTGTGTGTGTGGGCCTGAAAAAAAAAATTGATTACCAACTAGAGGACTTTTCATTTCTCGCTGCAGACTCAAACTGGAAAATCTGGAGTTTCACTTAAAATTGTGGAACTGGTAATAAAGTCTGCACCTGCTCTCTCCTGTTGAGCTTAGAAATAAACGTTTTAATGCAACAAACATATACCAACCTGAAGTTTTCTTGAATAGCTTTATTGTTAAAATTAGGTTAATAAGCTTTTACATAAATTATCAGTTACACTATACTTTTCAAATGACATGCTGCATTTTAAAAATGATCAAATAAAGATTTTATAAATGCCAAAAAATAAATGCAGTGAAGATTATGTAACTGGAAAATGAGGTTGCACTTTAACATGGTTATTTTCAGTGAAGTGCTAAATTTATTCATTGTGATGTGAGACAAATAAATGAGTGAAATGTGAGTATTTTGTCCTCCTTGACTTGACGACTTAAGATGCGCTGCATTCTCAATTGTTTGAAATTTTTTTCAACCGTGATGCAAGACAAAATAGGAAATAATCAAAAAGAGCTGAAAACTGGAGGCCAAAATAAAATAATAATAAATGTTTTTACAATATAATTTATTACAAACCGGTCTGGCGTGATATGTCTTCTGTCAGCTGATATACGTGAATGAACTGCGATATTTGGTTACGAGAAAAAAATAGAGGCAGTAATTGTAATTTTTGCGCCAAACGCAATGAATTCAGGTATACATTCATCAATCAAACTGTAATAATAATAATGGTAATAATAATAATAATAATAATAATAATAATAATAATAATAATAGAGGTTGTTGAATAACTTGTAAAATCTCAAATTTAATATATCAACATTAGAAGTTGTTTTATACAAATACCAAATATAAAAACAAATGTATTATTTTCCGATACTAAAGAAATAGAGGGAAAAAAAGTTAAAAGTTACTTCATATCGCAGTCAAATTAGTCATTTTTTAATTTAACTTCTCGTCAGTGTGTGACACAACAGCGCTGGTTAGTCAGGGGTTTCTATGTGTCATACATTTCTTTTTTCCTCATAATAGCTGGATGATAAATTCTCGTCCATTTCTCGGTTACTCCCCTCCTTTAAGCCTCCTCCCTCCTTCCAAACACACACATACACACACACACACACACACATGCACACACACAAGCTACACTCCGCTTCAAAGAAGTCGTCTGAAACTTCGACGGCAGTGGGCCCGTTAGTGCTGGAAGCTTTCAAAAACATCCTGATCTTCACATATCATCTTACAGACAAATAATCAACAAGTCAGCATCTTACACAATCACATCTTTTGCAGACATGTGTACCTTTGTTTTTTTCTCACAGCCTACCTTTGTCTCGGTCAGTCTGTTCCATATATATCCCTGCAGACAGGTGTTCCTTTTATAAATCCGTTTTAATCAAACCTACTGGGTGATTTAAAAGTAGGACAATCAAAGTTGGTCTCTGTGTGGAGGCAAAGCTCGTCCGAGCTCTCCCTCTCTGCACAGTAACGCACTGCACGGCGAGCCTCTACTGCACAGTCTGAACATCTGCTCATTTCACGTGACTTTTTTAAAAATACTAACATCTGTTCTAAATAGGTTTCATTCTGTGCCTCTGCATCGTGTCAATTGCCAACTCCTCTCTTCTGAAAGAAGGAAGAGAGGAAACTTATTTAAGTCTGTTGCATTATAAAGCTGAATTAGATTTTAGATAGATTTTTTTTTTTTAAGAAAATCCTGAGCATTTTGTGATGCATCCCACGAACGGGTTACAGCTTTGTATTTATGTTAGGCCCTGTTTATTTATCTGGGATTAAGTGAAAAGCCTCAACTGTTAAAGTTTCAAGAAAAGCTGTTTATTGATCTAGAAGGCTGTGTGTGTGTGTGTGTGTGTGTGTGTGTGTGTGTGTGTGTGTGTGTGTGTGTGTGTGTGTGAAGCATTTCCCCCCTAAACTTTCAGCCTCTATGTACAGACCCACTGCTACCTTCACGGCCTCCTTAAATTTCATAGACATCTGGGAATTCCATACATGCCTCGCAAGCCAATTACACACCTTCAAACGGGCACACACTTTGATTTGGACAGTGAGAAACACTTTCCCAGATCACTGAGATCAATCACAGCACGATAACAGTAGGAAAGATTTATTTGGTGACAATAATCGGGATTACCTTTCATGGCTACGCGACGTGCGTAAAGACGCACGAACTCTTATCTATTGGTTATTATGTTGCGCTGCACATTTGCAAAATCATAAGGGATTGTTTAGGCAAAATAATACTGTTTGTGATTTATAGTATTGTTTGTTTTTAATCATCATTATTTTATATGGACTTGGCTTAGTTGTGCTGCAATAAAACCAGAGGAAAGTCATATTAGTTTGATCTCAAAATGTCTGAAATCCTGAAAGACTTAAGTTTGTTGTTTATGTTTAGCTACAGGCAGAAGAGAGACTGTATCATGGGCCCAATAGCAGGTTGACATGACCCCAGTATAACTTATTTACTTATAATGGTGAGTTTCAGGTCCAGTCCTTAATCCAACTGTAAACAAATCCAGGAAAAGAGAGAGTGAGAGGAGAAACTGGAGAATTCTAATTAAAGAGGAATTTTAACTTAGTTTATACAGACTGACTTTTTTTTTCTACACTACATTTTTTTCTTTTCTCTTTCTCAGCAATAAAAGTTTTTTCTCACTGTTAACACTGGCGTTTTTCCTTAAATAGTTTGAGTTATAAATGACGTGAAAAATTTATAAGCCCTGGATTGTTTTTGGATGGGTAACAATGTATAAAAAAATAGCTGCATGTTTCTCCTACGCTTTTACTCGAGCCAATAATAACTCCATCTGTTTTCCCAAGTGACTGGCGATATAGTGGAGGCTTTTGTCATTAAATCTGATATGAAGTGCAGGCCACGTGATACATGCATGGAAGCTATTTCATTCCATATATCATTTACATTAAATTTCGGTGTATTGTATTTGATTTTTTTTTTTTTTTTTTTGCCTCTCGTCATGTCTATAAGAATAAAACAAGATTTAAAAAAAAGAAAAGAAAGTCAAAGACAAACATTTTCATCGTCGTTTTCTTTAATGCAAAAATGTACAAACATTTACAAAAAAACGATAATAAAAAATAGGAATGTATTTGTATTTCAGACACAGGATCTATTCCTCAAAATGTAACACGTTTCACCAATAAATAAATAAATGTATTTTTTTTTTTTGCACAGGTTAGATCCACACAGTCAGTTCTATAATAATGTGAGCTACACCACCAGTTGACAGTCTCACACCAAACACTGAGACAACTGCTTCAAACAATAATGCACTTTGACCTCCACAGAAATAAGTCCAAAGGCATGCATTAAACATTTTCTTTTCTTTAAAAAAACAAACAAAAAAACATGATATTCTCAACATTCGTCGTCAACAACATGAAAACACAACAGAGTGGAGGTGTATACGGCTGCAGAAAGTCCCAATATATCGAGGCCTTTTGCAAAAAAAAAAAAAAAAAAAAAAAAAAAAAAAGATCCCCCAGCCCAGAGCTTCTGTCGTCTTTGGTTTAAATAGTGATCCCATGTATCCAGCATTGGACTCCAGATTTGTCCCGTCAGAATGTGATAAGTAGAATCAGCAGTCACCTGTAGGTTAGATAAGGCATGAATTATCACTAAACTGCAGAGAAATATACAAAATAATTCAGGCTGCGTTTGACCAAAGCACAGCCAAAAAAGGGAAATTTCAGTGGGATTTTCAAAGCTTGGATCATGCATCTTGGCGTACCATTTAGGGCATAATTTCTCCAGATGCTAGTGAGATGTTGACATGGACCAAGCGCCCTCCATCCTCCACACAGAGAAGGCGTAGCTCAGCCTCTCATGAGCCACATAACTACAACTTGCCATTTTGGAGTCCAGCTCGTCACTCTGCAGCACCTGGTAGAGGAAGTCGATGTATCTGGCTGCAAGTTTTAGGGTCTGTATTTTGCTCAGTTTGTCCGAGGGCAAAGTGGGGATAATTTTGCGCAAAGCGGCGAACGCCTCGTTCAGAGACTGCGTCCTCTGGCGCTCCCGCACGTTGGCCATGACCCGCTGCGACTGGAGCTCCTCAAAAGACTGCGGGCTGCTGCTGCTGGACTTCTTCCCTCTTTTCCCAGGGGTCGGGCTATCTGAGTCCTCCCCGTTTTTCCTGCTCGGTCTCCTCTTCCTCCCACATCTCTTCATCGGCTGTCTGTCCAGCTCCCCCTCGCTGTTGCTCAGGCTGTCCACAGGAGAGACAGGGGAGCTGCCCGACTCTTCCCCCAGATTTTCCTCAGACATCTCCACTTTGGGTCAGAAAGTGTCCCCCAAAATTATTTCCCTCTCATGAAGTCACGGGATTAGTCCACCTGTAGGTCTGCCTGGCGTTGAAGACACCGAAGTAGTATCCATAGATGAGTTCCTGGGAGGACAAGCCTTTTCCGATAGCCTACTTGAGACACTTAGGCAGTTCTTATAGGCTGCATGGCGTAAACTTTTTGGGGAGGGACACGATTGGTCAAGAAGATGAATTACGTGAGGCGAGGGGGTGGGAACATCCGAGGGACTATCAGAGAGGCTCCTGACAGAGTCAGAGCTGGAGAAGATAACTGAAGATAACTTTATACTATTATTACAAAAGCAAGCAAAATAGTTAGAATTTTAATAATTATGACTCCACTATACATTTTAAAGATTAAAAGTTTAAATGATATTTTGATAAGTTCTCATAAACATGTAACAAAAGCATACTTCCAGTGGTAAGTCATAACTGTGAACTAAAATGGAAACCAAAATAGAAATTATGAGACAGAAAGTTGAACTTGTGAGAAGTCATTGATAGAAAGCCATATTTTTTTTATTTCCTAATTATGACTTTTTTTTTTAATCTTATAATTACACTGTGAAAATAGACTATTTGTTTTAACTTTAAAAAGTTAGAGGCTGGGCTGCTTTAAAGTTGATTTATTTTAAAAATACGAGTTGGGGTAATTTTATAATGATTCAAAAAATATATATTCTACTTTTCTTGTCAGTTAAACTTGATATTAATTCAGGTTATGCTTGAGAGAACATGTTTAATAAGCTCAAAATATTAAGATGAACCAATAACTCTTCAGTCATCCCAACAAACATTTCTGACATTAAACATTTTTTGAAATTTATTAACTTTTAATTAACTAATTCAATACTAATCTTTGTCATCATTTGCAGTGTTTTCATTATTGTGAAAGCGAGCAACCATGACTCATCTTAAAGTGTATTAGAGACAGACAGCAAGTTTTTATCATTTAAGTTACTTATGTAACTATATATATAAAAAGAAGGGTCTCAGGAGAGCTTGAACTCTCAAGTTCATGCTGGGAAGTCTGATAATATGCTGATCATGTTTCTCTTGTAAATTATTTTAATGAGTTGATTGAACTCTGTACAGTATATTCATTCAACTCATCACTTCAAGTCAAAAGACTTCCAAGTTAGAAGAACTGATGTTAAGAAGTTCTGAAATGTTCCAAAAATAAAGACTCAACATTTGAATCTAATTATCTTGAATAAATAAAACTTGTGTGTCTATGTTAGTTTAATGAGAAAAGATTAGTTGAATCTGCTAACTTCCTGTATGATTTTTTTCTTTTCTTTTTTTTTTTTTTTTTTTTACAGTGTATGACTTTTTATTCTATAATTATGACTTATCATGGGGATATTTTTCTTTTAATGGCAGAAATGGGCTTCATTACATAAGGAAGGGGAATCATATACCACAGAAAAGCTTGAAAAGAAATCATGTTTAAAAAAAAGGGCAAATATAATTAATTACTTATGTTAACAGCCTTGCTTTTTCAGCAACTTTGAATGCAAACAACGCATATTTCTTTCCCCTTTCTTTTGCCCATCGGCATCCAAATAAAATGCCTATTTTCCCTTCATATCACTACTGTTATATGTTTGCTATCCAATAATTACATCAGCTGACACGTCTTTTTAAAAATCAAATATTATGCAACCCTGGCACATCTCTGTGGGCTTGACCCACGTGGATTTTGGATTTATGTTTCCATCGAGTCTTACTTAAATCAAGTGAGATCAAAAGACTTTCATATAGGCAACATATGATCCCAGTCTCACATTTTTGACATGCAGCCAGTACTGCAGATTTTCATACTTTTCCTTGGAGGACTGCCCCATGCTCTAATTATATCCCCCACAAGAGGGCATGATTTTGGTGAACTGGAATATACCACAAAATGTATGTAAAACTGCAGTAAAATCAAGTTTATATTTCTTTGTTTGTCTATAAAACAATACAAAAAGTGATTGTTCTGGTCAGAGATGAGGAGAGCCAGCCCTGTGTTTAAGAGCCTCTGGTATTTTACTGGGTTGGCGATACAATATCCATTTTGTTTAGTGGAGGATTACTTTGTTTAGGTTGAGAAAGCTGTGGTCCACAGGAGCAGCATCTGGTTCAGGAAACAGGGGGGGCAGTCAGGGTCAGAGGTCACAACACCGGCCAACATTTGCATCCTCATGGAGGCCTGAGAGTGAAGTATTGTTCCAGGGGAGACACGGGACTTTTTAAACACAGCACTTAACTTTTTAGCTAAAGAAATGGCCAAATATTTCTCTAAAATTACACTCACTCATTTATATCAGTAATGCAAAGTAAATGTGACATTTCATAATTTGGAACTTTGAAGGTTTGGAACTTGCATGTATCTGCGCTGGTGATGATGCTGACTGAAAGAACATGAGAAATGGCAGCTGAAGCCTCCTCAAGGTGAGTGTACCTGTCCTCTGGCCCTGTCCATGGTGCTGATCTAAGCACACCTGCTGCACCTCACAGGTGAGCAGAAAGATGTCCATCCACCTTGTCTGCATCTTTTTGCCACTGTTTTTCCTGCTCACAACAAAAATAGCAAATAGTTATATTTCATCTCAAATCTAGCATCTAGTGGAGAGTTTTCAAATTGCAACCAACTAGTTCCACCCTCCCCTTCAACAGTTTTAGGAGAACCTACAGTGACCCAGCACATTCTCATCCCAGTTCATCAACTACCAACACTGCACTGTCATGTCCATCTGCCTAGTATGCTGATGCGCAAGGCAGCCTTTCATGGCTGCCGGAAAGCTGTTGGTTTAGGCACAAAAACTACTTTGGGTTTAGGCAAAAGAAACCTGCAAAACACCAGAAGACCTGTCTAGAGCCAGTGTTTGGTTTGTCCATTCCCAGCTACTGTAGAAACATGGTGGTGCAACATGGCGGACTCCATGGAAGAGAACCTGCGCCCTCTGTAGATAAAACAGCTCATTCTAAGGTAACGAAAATACAAAGATTCTTATTTTTAAGTGATTATGCACTAATGAATTCACTATTATTATATTTCATTTCTGGAATATTTTGCCAAAAATTCCTGTAAATCTTACACGCTGGACCTGAGCAAATAAAAAAATAAAAAAAATAAATAAAGCCAGCCAGATCTGAACCAGGAATGTTGTGATTTCTTGGTCAGCATCTTAGACCCTGAGGCCATAAGGACACACCATCATCCCCTATTTAAAAATAATAATAATAAAGCAAAAGCTAGTATTGACACTCACTCTACATGTATATTTCTTGGCAGATTGCTGTGTGGAGTTCAGCTCTTTGCTGCTGAAGTGACTCTGAGAAAACACAGCTGCTTCTCAGGAATATGATGTCATCACAGGACAACTCCTCCAGTGTTGATCTTTAATAAAGACAAAACCTTCATCAGTCAGTTACAGACTGTCAGAGCCTGACAATTACACAAACATCAAGAGAAGATAAACAGCAGCAGTTGTTTTTCGGCGTGATTTTACCGCACATTCGTCCTGGACTAGTGGCCAATGACAGATGAGGAAAGCCTTTGTCCTTATCAATGAGCAGTGAGTGGGTGTTATGATAAAGTCAAGTATATATTACTGACTCATGCAACTTGACACACCGGCCATGAATGACCCCAGAGCGTCATTAACCACCCCTCCCCGAGGTCACATCAAGGCAGACACAACTCAGGCTCTCACTCACTAAAGTCCTGAGCCAGAGCCAGATCCACAGAGACCTGTCTATTTTCTCTGCTCAAGCCCTGGAAGGCAGTGTTTCTCTATCAGCCTACTCATATCTATTGAAATAACAAACCACAGTCCTCCACATGGACGAGGCTCCCACAATTGACAGTGATATTCATGTTCACTCCATTAAAGTTTAACCGCAATGAGTGCAGTGCCAGCCCGCCAAGATGGATCAACTGCACGGGATGAGAAAAGACAGGGGTGCGTTCTTCAAAGAGCAGGCCCAGATAGCCTCTAATCAACCCTCCTCGGGACTAACAAGGTCAAACGGCAGAGTTGGATGACAGCATTTTTCCTCAAAATGTCCCATTCTGTGTAGAGAAATCCAGACATCATATCAGGGGATTTCTGATAACAGCAGAGGAGAGAGGATCTGCGGCATTGAATTGGGAGGTGAGGATGAAAACAGGCCTTTATAAGCTGTCTGGACACACAGGGGCCAGGACTCCTGAAGTTAGCTGTAAAAGAAATCCTTTGAAAGCTGAGTGCTTTGAAGTTGCAGGTTCTAATCGTGGTTCAAGCCAGTATTCCTGTGGCAGAGCACGATTTAACCTTGTCAGAGAAAAACTGAAAAACGCCTGCCAATTCCTGGAATCTTATCTCATAAAAAGTATTGATTTTTTTTGTTGAGCGAAAGGCTGACTTTGCGCACGAACAGGCACACATGTGCATATTCACATGCACGTGTGAGTGTAATAGATGTTCTGTTAAATCCATTCATGTCGTCCTAATGATCCTGCGGGATATCAGACAGCTCTACCGCACAATGACACCTTATTAGCCACTAAGAACCAACAAACCTCCAGTATGTTTTCACAGCTTGGAAGCTCAGAGTGATGTGGGGTCTGTGGAAGAACTGGCATCCCAGCAGTATAATCTCTGTTTAAAACACACACACACACACACACACACACACACACACACACAAGCACGCACACACAAAACAAACACTGGCCTTCCTCCGAGGGTTTGAGAGAAAGTGTCTCACTGGTCTGGCTTTACTCAGAAAACAACAACACAACACTTTGTATTTAGGACAAACAAAAGCTTGGTGAATCACTGAATTCTGCATTTAACTCAAATAACCTCACTTTCCTTCAGTGAAGACTGTAAGATGATCATCTCATATACTTTGCGCCTTTGCTACTGCTCAACCTCAAGACTTCTGAGACATGCTTTCTGCTGCCTATAAAGCCTGCTGCCACCCAGCAGACCACACACACACACACACACACACACACACACACACACACACACACACACACACACACACACACACACACACACACACACACACCCAGGCTGCTGCAACATGGAGACCAGTGCACTGAACCAAATATAAAAATATCTGTTCACAGAGTTACAGTAGAGATACTATCACTGTGTGTACCTCATAAAGAAGTGTGTTTGTTTTGTCTGTGATGCATAAGTGAGAATACATCATTTATTGAGGCAGTCTAATACAAGTCTTGCAATAAATCCATCGTGGAGATTATAATGTTTAGTTTTTGTTTAAACGTTTTAGAGAGGTGTTGATTTAACATTTTTATAATTTTGGAGGCTGTAGTTTGTGGTGGTTTTGAACAGTACTGACCCTTCCCAAGTCCCACCCCTTTTTATTCTGTGCACCAATACTAATACTAATAGATGCTATGTGCTAGGCTCATCTATGTTGAAAAGCTAAAACATGTTAAGTTTCAAGTCCCAAGTCGTGAACTTAGAGTTTCAAGTCCTAAACAAGATGTAGTGCATTTAACCAAATAATGCTATTTTAACAACAGAAAAACGTCGCTGTTTTCTTCATCAAATAGCTTTTCGGTAGTGACGCTACTTTAGTGATCAAATAACGCGGTAGCGTCCACAGAAACTACATTTCCCCACGCCTTTCTAAACCTTAAATGCGTCTCTTCCGTGTGACGTCACGTACCTGCCCTCCTGCTGATACCCGGACTGTGTAGAAAAAAAATGCCCGCGAATTGTCGCAGCAGGAGACAGTGGCAGAGGAGGGGGCAGAGACGTGTACCTGTCGTGAATCTCCACGGCCAAACCTTAACAAGTTCATGTTACTTATCGACTCCTCACAGAACAGTTAACTACACGTTCCGGTGTTTACTGTGCAACCCCTGAAGGAAGCTCCTGTCAACATCCAAGACGTCCAACACAAATTTAAGGACACACATTCAGGTATTTCCCGAAGTTAACACAACAGTCGCTAGCTAAGCTAATCATCACAACTCAGTCAGCAAACACCAACAGCTAACATGGCGCTAGCTAGCAACATGTCATTTGGCAGCACAAGAATAAAACTGTGTGTGTTTGCGTAAGTGTGCGCGCGTGTGCATGTATATGAAGGGAATTTAGGCAGGAAGAGGTAGGAAAAATGAGAAGACAGGAGAAGCTGAAAAGTATAACTTTGGGGTATGTTCCTCAGAAATATTACTTGTGCAAATTGTTGTGGTCAGTTTAAATAAATAATATATTTGTGTAGATGCTCCTAGAACAAAAGGGGGTTAGCTAATAAATAGACTACAAAACACAGACAGACAGATACATAGATACTTTATTTTTACTTTAAAAAGTAGCTTTGATGTAGTTAAGCTACTTTTGTCATTTTATTGTAGCTTAGCTTGCTACATTTATATGGTGGGTAGCTCCAGTGTAGTGAAGCTTCATTTAATTTAGAATAACTTGTAGCTTAGCTCACTACATTTTCCAAGTAGCTTGTCCAACACTGCATCTTTTCCAAATGAAGCTCAGTAACGTAATGTTAGTTCAGTCAGACAACTCATGTTTTAGAGTGTTTATTCAGCAGCAGAACATTACTTAAGTTTTGACGTCTAGGCTCCGACTTCATCACTCCCCGCAGGTTAAGTTACATAGATGTATAAGGGGAGTGATGAGCAAATTCTTGAAATCCCACGTTGGAGCCTACAGGTGGATGCTGGGGTGGAGGTGGGGTAAAAAAAAGAGCAAGCAGTGACACTATGCGGGGCAGCAAAGCATGCAGGCAGAGGGGGAAATGGGAGGTTTAGCAGTTTAAATAGGCTGCCAGATTGTAAGGTTGCGTTTGGTATGTACTATCTAGAGTGAGGTATGTCATGTGTGACTGGCAATGCACCCGAGTTGTCTGTCTGAACTAGCTCGCCAATGTTGCCACATTTCTTCATGGTTCTCTGCTGCAACTTGATTGGATGCTGTTGGATTGGTTCCAACAAGGTGGATCTTGCAAATTAAGTGTCGACTGGCTGAGAATGAATAGTATCAATGTTAATTATTCAGAAAATGAAGTCTAGTCACAAGTCATTGTTGTTTAAGGACAATTCACAAATCTTTTCTGATTTTGACAAGTTGTCCCTACGTCATCCAATCTGAAACTCAAGTCCACACTTATGCTGTTTATATCAATGAGGGTATACACAAGTTCTTGTAGATCACTGATAAATAACAAATGCAATATATTCCATCTATGCAATAGTATAAGATCTCAACATACTCTAAAAGGTATGTTAGAAAGGAAAAGACATACACTCCATACACACTTTATTGTCAGTGTATAGTGTTAAAGGGTCACCCAAATCAGAAAATGACCCTCTCCGCAAGTGGTATCTATGCAGATAGTTTCGGTTTCATATGCTTTAGTTTGAGGCATCTGTTTTTGTGATTTCTGACGCCACCCTGATACAATGGAATTTTGTTTGTCTGCTCATAACATTGAAAAATAACATTCATGAAACTCGCCAGCGGTATGTATTTCCAGAAACAATGCCCCACTTACTCTTGATAATCCGCAGACCTCGCTGTCAACTGCTATTATTGGAATAATTTTCTGCTGATGAAATAGTCCAAGTGAAAAGTATGTTGAAATATAAAACATGTTACAAATCCTTCAACTGATGTGGACATAAATGCCCTCAAATAAAAGCTGATTGTCAGCGTTTCAACCTCACAGTTATTGCTTCTAAATTTCAGATCAAATGTGCTGGAGAAGACAAATGTGCTATTTTTCTGATACATAATGACTGTACCGTACAGAGGATAAACAGACCATTTAATTGAATATGTGTTAATGATAGTATAAAAGTACCAATTTGCATGCACTCATATAAACAATGCAGTAAAACCAGGGATGCACTGATTTGTAAAATTTTACAATTCAGATAAAAAACAAAAATAATAACTTAGCTGTTGCATGCTGATGATAACAATGTTTTTGTTGTTGTTGTTTTGTTTTTTTTTGCTGTTATTTATTCCCTGTTTTGTGCCAGGAAAACAAAGAAATCTCCATTAGAAAAAACATGGCACCTGTTGCCCACTTGCATCATTCCAGAGTTGCATCCAGTCAGTGGCTTCTTCTCCACTCCAGAAGCTGGCTATGCTAGCAGCTGTTGAGTCCTGAGTCCTACTGTAAATAACAAACACAACATTTAGTTAGGTCAAAATTGTTGTGACACAACAGATAAACATCAGCTTCTAATTTGCTGATAGGCCGGGTCATTCAGCTGCTCCCGTGAACAGCAACTGTCCAAACATAGATTAGCGACCATAACGAGGCAAGACAAGCTTGTCGATCTTTGTAATTCTACACAGTGAAGTGAAGAATGACACTCAGTGTCTCATTAGTTTGGAGTTCTGAGGAATGGATTAAATTCTTTTTCAACAGCTCTAACATAAACTGCAAATATTAGCATGTCCATCTAACTCTTTTACTAACTGCATTAACGTTACTTCTAGCCAAACTTATGCATTTACTGAATATATGGCTCACTAACTGGGGTTAAATTGGTATTATGATTACTTATGTGGGCGTGTGAAGTAGAGGGTGTGGGCTGGTGGAGAGTCAAAGTGTGCCGGCGTTCACACATCTCTCTTTCTCACTGGCTTGCTCTCTTACGTCTAAGCTTGGGCCAGCTTAGCACTTATCCCAGTCTTCCTGGGGTGATAGCTGTGCTCTGGTTGCTGCTCTGGTTGGTTGACCATCTGAAGGTCCGCTGCTCTAATCTAGTGTCTGCACTTCCTGTTCTGTTGTTGTTCGTCTATCATATGCATATAATGTTACATGTCATATTACGCTTTCCCCACAGTGTTTACTTGGATGTGTCTTTAGCATCCGTCATTTAGCATGAATGTTATATCATGTGTGCATCCATTAAGTAACTACATATTTCAGACTCTTACCGGTCTCTCATTTTAAAATGTGATAGAGGGATACATTAAAAAGTCAGCTGGAGACAGACTTCTCAGCTGACTCAAGTAGTTGAACCATTAACATTAGCTTACATTGGCTAGCTACACTTATGAAATGTGCTAGCAAGAGTCGTTAATTTAAGCCACCAAAATCCATGGTTGTCAGCGAGAAATGAAAAACTGCAGAGCCTGACAGATGTAGCAACAGTTACTAGGGGTTGCTGTCAACAAGGTGAATATCGGCTGATATTGATGTTCAGCTGATAAAAACCTAATAAAACCTTTCACACAAATACAGCAGCACAGGTAAAATACAAAACTCTCACAGTAAATGACGACACTGTGAAATGGTCTTTTCATAAGAGCACGCCCACATAATAAAGTGCTTTGCAGGTGCATGCTAACAATCACAAACTCAGGAAAAATAGCTATTCTTGTACACTGAAGTCATGTTCCCACGAGACAGTTCTGCTTTTACAGTTTCATATATTGAGCACAACTGACAGGATGACTTGGCAAAGACCACCTGGTTGGAATGTTATCACTCATGCTCCAATGTGAAATGAAGAAGAAGAGCTAACTGTTGTGAGTGTTAACAGCAGTGTCTTATGTTTATCTGTGGCTTAAAGCCCAGAGAAATAACCCTGGCAGAGCACCATGCCAGAACATGCCATGTCACACAAACTTATGCAAGTGATGAGCATAATGTCAGTAGTCCAGTGTGGTTCTTCACTCTAACCACAAGTGCTGTGAGGAGTCCTACCACAGTCCCTGTTAATAAGGGCTCTGTGAGGAGAGGGGAGGTCAAACAGAGTGCTCCAGCTGCACACGAGGATGAATAGCGTACAGGCGGATGATGGGCAGAGGTGTGGAGGCGGGGTGCGCGGAACTGGGGAGTGATCAGGACAGAGGAGGGTCTCCCATCCTCTGCCAAAAACAACAGAGAAGGAGTGTGGAGGATCACCCTGGCTGCTTATCAGATAGATAGATAGATAGATAGATAGATAGATAGATAGTGGCCTCAACCTACCTTGCTTTGTGCAACTTCAAATATGAGACTCAAATATAAGATTAATAAGTCTCAAGTCATTGCATTCAAGTCCCAATTCAAGTCTGAATTCAAGACTTACAAATCCCAAGTCAAGTTCCAAGTCCTAAACTTTGCGTTTTGAGTCCCAAACAAGTCATAATGTAACAGTGGGTTTCCAGCCTCATTGATTTACAAATTTACTTATCTGTTACGCTAATGTTAGCTAAGCAGTCACTTGTTAACAATGTTGTTTTGTTTTAATTTTGCCGAATCGAAAGTAATAAAATTTGCGACTCGAGTCTGACTCAAGTCCAAATCATGTGACTTGATAGATGGATAGATAGATATAAAAGATAAAATGTGATATTTTATGTTTTTGCTATTCCAGATTCCCCCTTTTCAGAGCTATTCATGTAGCTTCCAGCCCTACAAGTGTACTACATAATAAATTCAAAGAGAACCTTTTGCAGGCAGTCAAATCTAAATTATGTGAGGTAGTAACGACACTAACTCTCCTCTGAACTGCAGCTGTGTTCCCATCTCCCCCAGATTTCTGCTCACCTCTGCTCCTCCCTGTGTGTCAGTTAGAGGCGACCTCCTCCTCCTCCTCCTTCAGTCAGACCAATCTGTCAGGACACAATAGGCTACCTCTCCAGCTATGTTGTTTTTGGAACGGGAACCCTTCAGCCCTGCTTGTTCTCCCTCTCGGTTGACAGAAATTAGCCAAGAAGACACTCTTCTTTGAGGGACTTTATCTCCCCGCTCTCGACTGACTGTAGAGGGTGTTGTTTACTTTTACTCATCAATGTGGAAGTTGTGTGATCGAGGCCACCCAGCTGGGGATCTCTTCAAGATGTGAAGTCACTCATCTTGATTATCACCTTTAATATTTCCACTTAGAAGAGTATTAAAAAGAGAACATGTACTTACAGTTAATAGAATGATTTTCTCATCCACATCCAGCGTTAGATAACTTCTCTATCAGGATGACCTGCAGAGCGGTCACGACAGACTGAAGGGAGCTGTCTGAGCTTTATTCACTGAGGGCTCAGATCTGTTAAAGACATTACTCTGTTGTGAAGTGTAGGCACCTGCAGCTTATTGCTGTTCTCACCATCTGCAGCAGGACATTCTTTAAGTAATGACAGATAACAGGAATGTGTCTATGTTATAAAAATAAGCAGCAGTGGTTGTGGTTGTGTCAATTACAATGTTGAGGTACTTGTACTTTACATGAGTATTTATATTTTATGCCACTTTATACTAAAGGGAAATATTTTTCCTTTCTTCTCTTCCATATTTAATTTGATGGCTTTAGTCACTTGTTATTTTCAGATTAAGATCTGACATAAAAAACGACTTTTTGGCTTGTGACCCGTTACAGAAAAGCCCTGTCTAGTTGGGGGGCCTTGTCATGTTTAAAAGCATACTATGCAGGATTTTCCTAAAAAACAAATGTTCAGGCTTGTATAAAAATAATTCCACTCAATCATCACATATGACACACTAGAAGTGTGCAGCACACAGGCAGAGCAGATTTTGGACACAGCGGCAGGCTGAAGGTTCCCTTGGGTTCCATTAACACAAAATGTTGTGCAGAGGTGTTGGCATAATTCTTTGTTCTTTAGAATGGAACCACTGTGAAAACAATCAGAACACGTCTGTCCAGTCAGGCGCTGAAGAAGACCCAATATGGGACGAAACCAGTCGGTCCTTTTGGGATTTTTAATCGTGACAGGCCCTAACTAAAGGCTTTTAACTATATCCTTGTCTCAGTGCAAGTGCACCTGAAATAAGCCCACTGACCTCTCCATTTTTCTAAATTAATCTGAAAATAATGTTTTATTTGCCTGATACAGTGCTTTGTTCTCACAAATGCCTCTCCCTCTCTTGATTCACTCTCTAGCTCTCTTGACTAATGCTGCTGTTTCTCTCCCGCTCTTGTTCACTGAGCTGGAGAGAAGGTGCCATTTACAAACAGAAAATCCTGCAACATGTCTTTTCCTTTTCAGGGGGAATAATTATAAGTCATTCTCATCCCAACTTGTCATGCAGTTTGTCACTACCCCTCGGCGTTTCATACTGTAGGGCAAGGTACCCTTTAGCTGCTGTATCAGACACTGCCAGAAAGCCTTTTTAACATGTGATTAACATTGTGATATTGTCATGGTTTTGGTAGGTTTAGGCACAAATACTACTTGGCCTTGGGCAGGTTTAAGATCAGACCACGTTTGGAGTTACAATAGTTACATTATATAAGTCACATCACGTCACGTTATGTCACTGAAGGGACTTACAAAACGTCACATGATGAAAGTCACATGACATGCGTAACCTTTTGTGCCTTTTAAAACTTTTAATAACATTCTGGTTTTCACATGGGACACAAAGCCCAGTGCATCTCGTACAGCCATAGACGGGTCTACATTGAAATCAACTAAAAGCCTGGTCCAGTGGTCTTTCAGCCACCACCATATGCAGTACCTCTGTATGAGTCACCGAAGGGTGGTGACAAAACATATCTGATGAGTTGGGAATGAGAACAGGATGATTATTAACATGTCAGTCTCCTGTGAAGCACTTGGCATTGCAAAAACCTATATGTAAGAAAAGTGCTATGCAAATAAAGTTTGACTGATTGATGAGCTGTCAGCATTTCCACCAAATCTGATTCCTCTTCTAAACTTCTCTGATGATTTAATTAAAGTATCTTTCCGATATTTTAAAGAGCATTTTATGGGCAAAAAACAAGAAACCAGATATGTGTAGCAGACATGACATTTCTCAGATTTCTCTTGTGACCCTTTGAGGGGGCCTAATCCCTGGGTTGAGAGCTACTGGACTAAACTGTATATAAAATAGTTAAAACAAGCTCCACCTCCACCAGCTACAACCATAAATTGCTGCTTACACGTGGATGCATTGTGGGTGTAAATCACACGTTTAATTAAAAAATCAATATTGTTCTTTTTTGGACAATGATACAGTATTTTCTAATATCAAAAAGTCAGCCACAATATGATTTCGATTTGATTCAGTTCATTCCAAAAACATTTAAACATTTAGTTACATTTATGTCAACTCAGAAAAGCAACTAAATTATGATTCAACAATTTTATGACTGAACTCCTCCAGACATTTGTGACACAGACATGCCGTGGGAATTTCCAAATAAAGGTGTATCTTAAACATGTTGATATAGATCAGTATTTTCACTTTGCATCGATCATACTGGATTGTTAAACACTGAATCCATATATCGATTCATATCGATGCATTGTAACACCCACGGGATGCATCAGTATTGATCATCAGTATGATGCATCAGTATGTAGGTATTACTCACAGGGGCCATTTTTCTGCAGTTTGAATTACTTTAAGAGCATTTTGCTGACAAATGCTTCTGTACTTAACAGGATTATAAATGCATAGATTTATAAATGCTTCTTTTGCTTCTTCCTCATATCACTCTGCATATGGGAAAAAGGGTCTTATAAATAGAACTTTTGTAGGACGAACATGATTAGTAGAGGTCCAGTATGAGGCACTTATTATCAAAATGTTGTGCTGCAATCCCCAACATTCCCATGTCTCATTCCCAGTTCACCTCCATCTGGTTTCTACATTATTGACGAACTGGGAGTGTCACGGTTGGTACATCAGACCTGTCAGCAGACATGCTCTTTGCACCTCCCCCACACCATCATGGCACACCTGACAAAACTTCTTACTGCCAGATAGGATGTGATCACATCAACAAAAATAAACCCGTGCACTAACAGGGGAAAACTGGAGAAAGACTTTGCCATCATTCCTCTCTGAGAGCAAAGTAATCTCAGCAGATCGGGGCCTTTGTTGTGGTCTGAGGTGGACATATTTTCTCGGATGTTTATCACAAAAAATGTGGACTTATTTGTGTCTTCTCTTTTTCCTTAATCTTTATCACGGGGTTTCTGCCATGACGAAACTCTATGAGGTTGGTTGATGGAAAAAGTGAGAGTTTAGAGCAAAGTGAGGTGTCCAAGGATGTGGATGGTGATTACTCACAAAGCTGCTCAAAATGCTGCCAAACACTCCAGGTTGTTTTTTTTCCCTGTGAGTCATTTGGTAACAGAGCTTCCTCCTTCCCAGCGGTGGTCATGGGAAGAGGCTCCGAGCAGGCTGTTAGTCAGCAGAAAGGCATTGAACTCTGGGCAACAATCGACACCTTGTAACACACACCACAAACATTTTCAGCTAAAAGTGGAAACACGGACCCACTACAGGTTTACAGCACTGCAACACTGTCTATAGTTTTGGTGATAAGAACAATTTACATCCTGATTTCTCTTCTCTTTCAGGCATATTAATATGTGCATTATTAGAAATAAATGTCCTAACTAGAATCATAAAGGTTTATAAAGGTTCCACTGGGAAACTTTTCACAGAGTTCTGCCTTGAAGCCCCATGTGTGAAAGGTTTCACCCAGAAACCCCTTTGAGAGGTTCTGCATAGAACCCTTCTAAGGTGCTACAGTTATAGCCGGAACCTTCTAAAGACGCTATCAAGAACCCTTAGTTTTAGTGAGAACCCTTTATATTCCCAGGGTTTTATATAGAACATATTCAGGGGTACTTCTGAGAGCCTTTTTATATTCAAATAATTTTATGAAAAATACACAAAAGGGGTTCTACTGAGAACCTTTGTACTGTATATTCCAAGGGTTTTATCTAGTGCCCACACAGGCGGTTCTTTCAAGGACCATTTATATTCCAAGGTTTTTTATCTAGAACCCATAGGGGGTACTGTGAACTATTTTATATTACGGTACAAAGAACCCTTGATGAAAAAGTTCTTCAAGGATTTCAGTAATCCTCGAAGAACTCTTTCTTCCAAACAGGGTTCTTTGGATGAAAAGGGTTATTAATGGAACCCTTAGTCTTACAAAGATCCCTTGACGATCCCTTTCTCCGAAGACAGATTCAACAGAAGCAAGTGGTTCTCACTCAGACCTCAGCCCTTCAGGAAGAACCCTTTTGGAACCCGCCTTTCTAAGAGTGTATGTAAAATGCAATTTATTTTTCCAATTTTCAAAAGCAGTTTCAGTGAAGAAAAGCAGCTGATGTGTTGTAGTTGATGCACCTAAACTGAGTCACTAAATTTCAGATTTTCTACCAGAGGTTTGCTTTAGGTGCTCTCACTTTCTTTTCATGGAAGAGTTTCCTTCTCTTGATGTACATGGATTCCAAATATAGTGCAGGTTGCTGTGGTCTGAGCATTTAATCCTTTACTCAGTCCGTAAAACACCAGTGATAAATGAAGTGCGGCCATAGAAACTGTAAACCTTTGTCCTTTTTTCTGACTTTTCTAATTGCTGAACTTTCTCTGCTTTCACATCATCTATTACCAAATTATTACGGTGCAACGAGAAAGGGGGAGGAGGGTGGAGGGGAGGGGTGGTGGTCTCAGAGACACCACCAGCACCTTTGCAGCATGCATAAATCACCAGGCTAATAAATTGAAAGCTAAATGACTTCTTGCCCTCTACATATATCATGGAGGCAAACCAAATGAAGCCTTATATACCCTAGAGGACAGAGGAATGCTTCTGTTCATAACAGTGATTTGTAGATGGCTCCCCTGGCTGCTGGCTTCAGAATGAGTGTTTGGACTCTGAGCATTGCTTACTTATAGCAGCATGGTTTGGTGTATCAGACGTACATCAACATGTTTAAATCAGTTAATTAGGAAAAAATATTTTTAAAAATCCAACAATATCTCTCTTTGTTTATCCTTTATCTTCCTCAAATATACTTCAAACATCTACTCAATTATCTGTACAACTGCAGTTCTTGCATTCTTTTGACATTAAGTTAAAATAAACTATCACAGCTATGATAATAAACTATGCACCAGCCCTTTGATTATTTCATTATTACTTAAATCATGCCATGGTGACAAGGTCTTGAAACTTATGGTTTGTGCTGCTGTCATATGAGAGTATGTCTTTATAAAATACATGATGATACCATTATGTTTTAATTCATGTATTCATTAAATAGGTGCTGGTTAGCAATAACACATCAGAGTTAACACAAATGAGTAACTGTAGGCAAGCTCTGAAACTGCAACCTCAATACAATGGCGCCACCCACTGGATTAACACAGTCTGGTTTTATGGTATGGTCTACCATCCGTTCTGTTGTACACTGCTTCTGTATAGTGCCAGCATCTGTATAGTGATATTATATAATTAATATATGGCCCAATAACAGATAATGAATGATCCAAAAACAGTCAGAGTTAGAACTCAATGACTTAAAAAAAATTAAGTTTTTTTTAGAGCAGCTGTTTACAGCATTAGACCAAAATCACACCAGTTCATGTCTGTTGCTGAGAAAATATTAAAGCATCTAAGGAGAACAAGAAGCAAATGCATCACCATAAGGAGAGTCAACATGGTCTCAGTTAGTGCATCATCCAAATTTATATGAAGCAAAAATGAACTCAAATGAAGCTGACAGTTAGCTGGGATGAAGGCCAGAAGGGTTTCAGCATTTCTTTCTCCTCTTAAAGAAAATAAAATCCTGCCAACCTCTCCTTAATCCTGGATCACTAGAGCAGACTGAGCAGCTGAGATGGGTTTTGTTTGCGAGGCCTCACCTTGTCCATCGTCCTGATGAAGAATGGCATCTGTCTGGGACACTTCTTGAAATGCAATCTGTGGCAAGAAATACACTTGAAGTCTAAGCAAACATAACATACATACTGTAGCAGAACAGACCTCAGCATCTTGGACGTGTGCCTGGTTTAACGCATTACTGGAATTTTGATGCACTTAAGAGTGGAGTGTGGGAACGTTTCAGTGTCACATTTTGTTATGCAGAGAATCCACAGGACGCAGGAGACACCTCAGCATGTATTTACCTAATTAATGTAGTTTAATATTCACACAGTGAAAGTCAGTGTTGGCACAGGTTTGGCAGAAGTGGCAGTGACAGTGATTATTTAATGTGTTAATTTGTGGATGTGTTATGAGGAGCAGCAGTGGCTCATGTTGGCACAGAGCTCTGAGTGACAACAGCAGTCTGGAGAAGCTATGGACATAAACACATGGCTGTGATATATATATTTGATCTTTTTTGATCATATAGTTTCACTGAGAACAGTCTGTCCAGAGTTCAGACGCTTTAGTCAGCCCTTCTTTCAACTAAAAATGCCCTTTTGTGAGCAAAGCGGTAAAAATAAGACAGACAGTGGTCTACTGACATGGACAAAAAGGAAAAAAAGATGAGTCAAAGTCTTAAGCCAACTCTCAAAAAGCGGATGAGTAAATGTGGTATGTCAAAAATAACCAGTTGCTTAAGTGTTGTGGTGGCTTTGTTGTGGTGTGTTCATTTTCCTGGTTTGTATTTCCTTGTCCATAAATGCCAGAAAAGTCAAAACAAGCTAAAATAGTTCTCTCCTAATAGGAACTGAGTCATTCAGAATAACAATAACAATACTCTAGTGAACAAAGGTTTGCTTAATGTTTTTTTGCTGTAAGTGGATGATGATATCTGAGGTTCGTTTTGTAATAAAACATTTACAAACCATCCTTTCAGTCTGGATGCCCAATGTTAAACTCTTAACATTAACATTATTATTTTCTCACTCAAAATCTTTGAATTGATTATTATCTCTGCCAAGTTTAAAGCTATTAGTAGTTTTTACAAAAATAACTTTTGGCCATATTTGCTGAAACTGTAACTATAGCCTGATGGGAGGACATGAGACAGATATAGTGTGAAAAAATCAGGTTCCTCTGGCTACTCCTAGTGATCCTGTGGTTTACAAGAATCCACAAAAAAAAAAAGCCAATCGGAGCCAGCTTCTAAACCAAAACATGTATTTGATGACCTGTTACCTGTCTCTCCTCTGCTCAGCTTTTTTTTTTTTTTTTTTTTTTTTTTGGTGTGTGTGTGTGTGTGTGTGTGTGTGAGCACACAGAGCAGATGATGATGATGATATGATATCATGTAATTTTGATCACAGGCCCTTGAATTGAATAGAAAGAAGTGAGACTGCAAATGTCAGCAAAACGCAGTGCAGGCTTTCACACTGACCTGAAATAAAATGAGTGTGCACACATTGGGTAGCGGGTGAGGTGCCCCTTTGGGTGACGCTTAGTTGGAAACTGGCTCTGATTGGTTGTTTTTGTACAGGTTCAGTATATTCTTGCAAATGCCATGAGGAGCACTAGGAGGAGCCAGAGAAACCTGTTTTTTTCTGTTTCATCTATCTATCTATATCTGTTTCATGTACTACTGTGTCAGGATACAATGACAGTTTCAGCAAATATGACAACAAGTTATTATTATAGAAGTTTCAAACTGTAGATTTAAGCCTGGAGGGGATCATGACCATGTGTGTGTTGTGTGGACCAATCAGCCAAATATTTTCTTTGCATAATTTAAGACTTTGTTTTCAATTACTTCTCAAGGTGGCAGTGATTTGCAATAAAAAAAACCCCCAAACATTTCTTTGACTCTTCTGCTTTATATGTCATTGCTGACTTAATTTTGGGCAAGTGATCAACAACTGCGTCTATAAAAATAATTTATTTACTGTCACTGGATCCTGACAGTATTACATGAGACAAATATGTTTAAAATGAGGTTCCTCTGGCTCCTGTAATCCTTGTGCTTGTAGTGCTTGTAATGGTATTTGCAAGAATCCACCACACGCGAACAAGAACAACCACTCAGAGCCATCTTCCAACCTGGGAGTGAGACTCAACAATCAACTTTCTTTCTCCAGAATCACCTTACACAGCTCTAATAAGACAGACATTATAAAAACTGTACTGTGCAAGATCATCCAGATATGATGAGATCTTATTTACAAATTCTTACTACCTCTGCAAAATTATATCAAGAAGATGTTTGTCTATGTTCAAATAGCTATTCTTACATTTCGTGAAATTAATGTAGCCTACATATGAACTGTGCAGAATTTGAAATGTGTATCTAAAATTCAAGCAGTCAAATTTCAGCTGTCAAACCCAGTGACTCACTCAAGCTGCAGACTATTGTTACGAAGCCAGATATTATTTGTATTTGAAATATTTAAATTAAACCTTCAGAATTGTGATGATGATCATTTTCCCCCAGTAAATTAGACTAATGGGATGCTTGATTTTAAGCAGATCCCTTTAGGATTTCTATGTTTGTAGACAGGACCTTTAGTTTCTGTTTCACTCTAATGGCTTGTTGACAGCTGAACTGGGTCAGTAGCAAGCTATCTCAGACATTATGACACATGGACATGTGAAGGCTGTAAAGGTCGACTATACAGCCTATTGAGCAGTGTTGTTTATCCTTCCATACGCGAATCAATGTGAAAGACATCATACTGCACAGCCACGTACTCTGCTTACAATGTCTATGGATGACATAAATGACAAGAGGTGAAATATTCTATATCCTACAAAAATGTAAAGCCTCAGAGTGCAGGCAGCAATATTCATATTAATTAACTGTTATCTGCACTCTCACGCTGCTGCTATAAAAGGCTCCCAAAACAAAAGTGGTCACATTTCATCAGTCACAAGGTTTAACGCCTCACTGCATCTGAAAAATGGCGACCTAAAAAGACAGTGTCCACTTTTAAATTGATTGCCTCAAACATTTTTCATTTGTTTCCCTCATGTCACTGTAATACTATCAGTGCTTCACCCAGTATCATGTTGGAACAACAAAGCTACATCCTACACACAATACCAACTCTATACCTGATGCATAGAGGAACATTTATATATTTTTGAGTCATTTATCATCTAGGTTTCTAATTCCAGACTACTCATTTGTAATTGATTCAGACATATAAACATGCATTTGTACACTAAATATTCATTCATACATTTTCATAATAAATCATAACCATTGCTTTTAACTATTAATATTTTATACTGTAACTGAGCACATGATGCTGTGGCCATCATCACAGATGTTCATAACTACAGCATGTTCTATGTTTGGTATTCATAATTAATCATTACCCTTTAGTTCTGTAGCTCATTGTTGACTGTTTATCTGTGATGAGTCATATGTTTGAGTCTGAGCTTCAGGTAGATAAACAGAGAGACAGACAGAGAATCCTTCCTCTGAACTGACCTTCATTCATGTTCAGCTCTCACTAAAACAGTGAACCTTTGTCCTCTCTCTGATGCAGTGAGAGCAGCTCACAGACCAGTGTTGTACTGTATTGCTAAAGGGAATCCACTAATATTGCTTACAACTTAGATATATTAATTTGTTTTAAGAGTCAGTGAACTGCCATTCAAATCAGCATGCGTGATTTTTTTATTTTGACTGTATGAGTTATTTGAATTCTCTTTATAGGTTGTAAAAAGCCTTGATTTGTATCGATCTTTTTTTATTTATTTGAAAAGCTGCGAAGAATGTACAATAATCAACATTCAAACAAGTGTAAATCCATCCCAGTTAGCTAAAGCTAGTTTTCATGAGCAGCCCCCTTTTCAGATGTTGCCAGGCATCATAGAATAGCAAAAAAAATAAAATAAAAAAATACAACAGTTTAAGATATATAAAATTGTGGTTAATATGTGATTGGATCATGCAATAGCAGATGATATAGGTACAATATGAGTACAGTCATGTTAAAGTTATAGCAGCAGCTCTGTACTGACCAACTAATCTGAATGTTTTTACCATGTTTTTCCAAGCATTAAGCTTAACAGTAAATTATGAGCTTAAGTTCTCTGATTTTTCTTTACTTTCTGCCAGAGAAGTGACACAATTCTGGCTGACCTGGAGGTAAAGGAGGTATTATAGAACAATCAAAGTAAGAAGGATATGATTACTCTGTCTCTTGGATGTTTAAACAAAATGTGTTATCTTAATGAGAAAATCTCAGGAGTTATGTGCAAATAATTTCTTGTTTGGTGTCTCGCTCAACATCTAATCCAGTGTTTCATATAAATGATTTTGCCCTTGATGTTCCCTCTTCACTCCTTCTTGTGCAATTATCCAACACTGTTTATCACCAGACCTTACAAAAAGAACCTCTTAAGTACAACTTTATACAATCACTCTCAGCTTGGAGATTGAATCAGTGCACTCTGTTGCCTGATACCATTTTCCTTATTTGATTTACTTTTCCTGAGGTGCATTCAATGAGCCAAAGTAAAGTCAGTTCAGCCGGCCATGCTCTCTGTTTGATAGAGAACCAGCACACAATGCTCTCAGCTGAAACTAGCTTAAACAAACAGTGACGGGAAAAGTAAACAGTCAGAGAAAATCAGTGGAAAACACTTCAGGGGAAAGTCATTTTTTTCTGTGGTGTAATTTAACACTACTTAACAAGACACATTACAAATATTCAGTAAATTATTACATATTAAAATGGGATTTTAAGAGCAAGAATAGTAGTTTTTGTCTTTGCTTGCAATTTTACCAACAGGCTGCCCATGGTCATGTTCGCTATTAGTTATTTAATCTCCCAATTTATTAGGATCATATATTTTCCTGCAGTTAACATTTATTCATACATCACGTAATACATCTCCATTTCAGTATCAAATATATCAATCATAGTTTAACATTTCAGTGACTAAAGGCACTGCGTAGTTTATATGGCACCACTCTAAACAATGAGGTTTCCATTTGGCAATAAAATACAAACATCAATACAACTAATATGTAACTATTACATTGCATACCTTATGAAATTATCTGCTTTGTACATATCTAAAATGTAACATTACAGTATAAAAATAGCAAATACATTACTTTTTTTTATCTAATATAAGACAACAAAAGTTTATGACACTTGTATAGTACCATCATTATGGATTGTTTGGTAGAACATTCTCATTTACAGCACAAAGATTAATGTACTGTCAGTGCTGCAACCTTGACTCAGCAACAGTGTTCACATTTATCGGTTTTCTGACTGTCAATTCAACTACTTGCAGTACAACACAGAAAACTAAAACCTTAGGTCCTACTGCAGAAACAGTAAATGTGTTGAAGAAGAATTAAGAACTATCTGCATTGCATACAATTAGAAGTCAAAAGGAATGAAAGATTAAAATGATGAGATAATTGCTAATGTGAACAGCTGAACTATTAACCTCATAAACATTTGACTGAAAATGATCTACCAAAATTAAATCTTACTTTAAGGTTTCATCACATTTGCACCAACATGCAAAGAAAAGTGATAAATTACACTTACAACTACACATTTTCTTCTGTTTGGAAGACCAAGTGACATTCCTTCACAACTCAAACATTGTGAGAACATATTTTACACTCACAAAGTGAGGTCTAAACATATAGTGCAAGTACCAGACTGAGTTTCAATAAAGTTGCCTCTAATGCTTTGTGTAAAAATGAGCATGAAATTAAACATATACAACAATTACAAAAAGAGCCAAGTAACATCAAAAGCAACATCAGAAGCATGTTGCTGTGTAACAAAACCTCTCTGTCTCTGTTTTTTCCTCAAGTGCATGAAAGTCGTTGTCATCACTAGAGTGCATTTGTATAGGGTTTAGGATTTTGGGTACGCAGAGGCTCGAAAGATTTCAAGACAGTTCACCGTGATGAGGGCACCAGTCAGCTGCCTCCACTGTTTGGTGGCAGGGTTTTTCATTTTGTCCAGGACCAGGTGCAGATCCTGGATCATGTCCCTGTAGCTGTCTCCGTAGCGCAGACTCCAGGAGTACAGGAAGTCATAGGCCGGTTTCCACATTGACTAAAAATCAACAGGAAATACAGAAGGTGTAGCATAAAACATTCACATTCACTATATGTAAAAAATATTGTCTAGTATGAGGGATGCACAGTATTGTTTTCTTTGAATTTTTAAAATCCAATATGCCAATATTTTCCAGTTTTCCAATGTTCTAGCCAATAGCTGATGCTAATAACAACATATGCACACACATATTTTTCCAACATCAAGTAAAGATGTAGGGGGGTTGTTTGGCAGAATATGGCAGAAATGGAATCTAATAATTATGAGTATGTTTTCATTGTGTGTAATCCAAAACAATTTCCTACAAAAATTATGCTCAAGCTAATTTACTCCTAACAACAATAAACACAAAGGATGAGCCCCCACTTCACACTCACACTGCAATACAATAAAATAAGAATTGCTGCATTTTTGTTACCTTGGAGTGATCTGTTTATATCTACAGAGAGAGGAGATCCACTGCAATGGAGTCTGCCATGTCACTCTAGAGTAGCCCAGAACAAACAAACCAGACACTGGCCCTAGAGACGGCCTTTCGCTAAACTTCAAACCACAGAGATGAGTTAGAGGCTACAAAAATACTGACAGCTGAACACAAAGAGGCTTTTAAAAATGTCTTTCTCTCTCTCTGCTTTCCTGCATAGATGCAAGTTGAGTCTCACAACACATGGTTGTTTGAGGGGGAGAAGGGGGTCATCACAGGTTGGCCAAAATCGGTGAGATATCACTGCACCCACTTGGAGGCATGTTGGGTGCATTTTTGCCCTATTCTGGATACAGTCCATCTGGGGTGCAGCTCGGCTCGCCTTAGCACATTGTAAGTGGTAATGGATACTCAAATTCGCATGGTATGATTTGACTCAGCGTGCCCAAAAGTGACAGTCAAAAAGAGAGTTGGTTGCAATCTGAAACCTCACCACTAGATGCCACTAAATCCTACACACTGGTCCTTCCTTGTTAAATCTGTAGTGTTGAAGGGATGACTGATATTGAGCAATCATTGCAAACAGCCCTGCCTGTTTTAGACATTTCAAAAAATCTCCACACCACAGACATACTTGAGTCCTATGTTCATAATTTAAGAGTTGTCATATCAGCCTGTCATATTGTAAGAAACGTTCATTTCAGGCTGATCCATTATTTAGTTATAGATTGTTGACATGTCGATACTGTTAATATCCATTACTTGCTCTGTGAATGAAAACTGACCTGGGGACCAACTTCTCCACTTTTCCCTCGGTGTGGTGCCTCATAGCCTGCTATTTGAGCACTGGAAAGTTTTCCCATCTTGTCAGCAAGCTCCCGCCATCGAATTCCCAGCTCCACAGCAGCGGACAGAATGACTGTGTTTTGTATCAGCTGGGCCACAAGATTCACAGAGTCCATCTTTAACAGACCCTATGGGTGATAAACACACAGACGGTCACAAAACATGGACAGCACAGGGGATCAGTGCATACAGGTGGTGAAACTACTATAGCATTAGCTGTGTGTGTACATAAACAGATGCCGCTTTGGCCTTTGCATTGTGCATCAATGTTGCATCCACCCTGGTTCAGTCAAGACTGCCCTGTAAACATACAAGTAAATGGGGGAGCTGTTTTTTATGGATAAAAAGCATAATGTTCACATTCCTAAACCGATTTCAATGAGTAGCTTTATGTTCAAGGGTTTATGATCTACGTGGAGTAAGTCAGATAAACAAAAACTTTCTTTTCGTACTCCATATAGATCATAAACCCTTGAGTATCATGTGACTCACTGAAATCAGTTGAAGATTGTAAACATTATGGTGCTTTTTATCCCATAGAAACAGAAATTTACATGTATTTGTTCACAGGCAACAGGTGTCTGTGGGATTGTGTACTTACCACCATAAGCTCA
Organism: Lutjanus erythropterus; assembly: GCF_056507025.1. Classification (NCBI taxonomy): domain Eukaryota; kingdom Metazoa; phylum Chordata; class Actinopteri; order Lutjaniformes; family Lutjanidae; genus Lutjanus; species Lutjanus erythropterus. The sequence goes on along the minus strand of NC_139325.1, from coordinate 21,052,479 downwards.
TGAAGAAACTTTTTCCTGGTCTTCTCCGCATGGCAGTCCTCCTTCAGCTTTTCCAGCACACAGGCCACTTTATCAGCCTCGGTTTCGGTGTGCCTCCGTGTGATGGTGTCTAACGACAAGTTGGTGTACCCCAATGCATTAGCAAAACCTCTCCAGCTGGTTATGTGCTCAGTGATCAGCGTCTGGATGGCAGAGTACATGTAAGTAAGCTTCTTAAAGGGCAGCGTCATGTTGTCCAACAGGACTTCTGTGCTGAGTTGAATGCCGGTAAAGTCCATCACTTGGTCTCTGGTTATAAGCTTGATGTTTCTGCAGTGAACCAAACCAGTCCTGCCTCGGAGGAATCCGATATACCACTCCTTTACTTTTGAGTTACCCACTGACCTAACAGTCTCTCTGGACAGGAGTGCCACAGTGTCCCCCTTAAAATACTCCAGAAGGTAGTCTACACGTGGCTGACGGAGGACAGACTTTAGGGCTACACCATACCACTGTAGGTTCACAGGTCTGTCTGTGAATTTGGGGACATCTGGAACACTTTCCTCAGGAATAGGCAAGTTTCTTGCCATTTCAATCCGCTTTTCCATCTGTCTCGGCACTCGCTTTTCTGATCTGATAGTTGCAGCAGGAGGGGAGGCCACCTGGAAATATGCAACAGTTGCAGCGTTTGATTCCTTCACTTGTAGATCCAGTTTAAAAGAAGACATTTCTGAATTACTAGCACAAGATAATGCAACAGGCAGATGCAAAACTGTCCCAATTTTGAGCTGACTTTGTCTCACTTCTTTCAGTTTGTCCTCAGGTTTGATTTTAAACACAGAGTCCTTGAGACCAATCGCAACATGCAGGTCGTTGATTTTGTCTGGTTTGAGCCCATGTTTTCCCCAAAGCTGCAGCACAAGTGGAGGCAGATTTTTGTTTCCTCTGCAGATCACTGAAAATGGAAGCTTCTGTGGAACATCCTCGTGACAGCAAACCACTATCACAACCTTGAATGATGGATGGATGTACCTGGGACCATAAACTGCCACTGTGATCTTGCGGTCAAGGTAATCCCACACTGATGTAGCAGGGGCTTGAATTGCAGATGCTTCTGCGACTGCAATCACATAAAAATGTGTCTTCAGGTCCTGGAGCTTCATCTGCATCATGTTCTTGTGAATGTAACAGTCACTCACTTTCTGATATGGTCCCTCTTTTTTGTTGGACACCATCCCGACCACAGTAGTCATCACCTGACTTAACGGGTCGCTCTTAACCTCCCCAGACAGTTTAACATCCAGAGAGATCCGCTCCTTTATGTTAATGTTGCTGAGGACCACCTCTAGAAGTGGACTCATGGTGGTTATATAGTTGTTATTGAGGCCAGGAGGAGGGTCTAACATCGCTTTCAGTGTGACTTCCTGGATTTCTCCAGGAGGAACGTGGCCCTCTGGGATGTGGATGCAAATTTCTGAGTCTGGTAACTGTACTGAGCCTCCAGCATGGCCGATCTTTGAGATGATCCGGAAGCCAGTGGCCTGGGTCTGAGCCCAACCTGGACTCTGGCTCATCAGGTTTAAGTCCAGACATGAGCGGGTCAGCTGCCTGTGGCTCAGCCAGGCCATCTTATAGGCCTCTCTGTCATCCTTTAGCCACTCAAAATCTGGGTTCAGCACCGGCCCTGGTGGTCTGAGGCTGTTCTCCTGTTTTGGTTCTTTTCTCTCCAGATCATCCAGAATGTCCGAAGCACTTCTCCATCTCCCGGATCTGTTGCTGACTTTGTGTTTGTTTTCCAAAAACTTCCCTACGTTGCCTTCATCAGAAGATGTGCTGATGGCATCATCATTATTTGTATCCAAATGCTGTTCATTGTCTTGTTTTGTGTTTGATGTGTTGGAAATGTGTTTGTCTGTGCTGCTGTGTACAATGTCATCCAAGAAAGGATTTGATCCAGACAGTTTGTTCCAAAAGGGATTTTTTGACTGAGATGAAAGTGCAACTTCTGGCTGTAGAAGTGGCCAACCCAAGTTCTGTGTCAAGCGTGTCACATGCCCACCTGTGAAGATATTAGAGTTTGCTTAGGATGTCAGAACGGTTTAATATCAACAGGTTTTCAGAGGCTGTCTATGCTTCACCATGAGAATTTTACCATTCAGGTTGTCACTGGTTGAAACACTGTCGTCCAGATCAATCAGTGTCCCCTCAGATTTACTCCGCATGAGGCTCCCAACACGATGGAAGGACTTTGTTCTTCCAGCTGCCATATTTTCATCTGTAAACACAGTAATTATACAGTTTTATAGTCTTTTTACCTGCAGCTTTCACTTGTCTAAAAACCTTTATCGCAAGGCTCGATTGAGTGCTTGATTCTGATTGGTCAATTACAGCATTCTATGGTCTGTTATGTTTGAATAACAGCTGAATAAAAGATCCTTTATATGGATGCAGCTCTGACAAATCTGTGTTCAATTATTGATTTTTTCGTAAATAGCCAAGCAGGATAATGCACAGTGTGATGTTAATTATTGCAAAATAAACCCTGAGAGGGTGATGCAGGACCCCAATACGAAGGGTGATGGGTACTCCTGATCTGAAGCAGAGTTTGCAATAATGACCTATACTCACTGTACATTATCCCTTATGTGATGCAACCAGGGGTCCTGAAGTAGAACCATACATTGGATAGAGAACCTGCCTTATATAGTGAATAAATATTATACTCTGCATGAACTACTGTAAAAAATCCATCACTGAAATATAATGTAGAGCTGAAACAATTAGTCAATTAATCAATTAGTTGATCAACAGAAAATTAATCAGCAATAATACTGATATTGTTGTAAATCATTACTAAAGCAAACTAACTTCACTGGCTAGTGGCTACAGCTTGCTTTGAACAAAAAAGCAATTTCAACCTGTTAACTTCTAAATTAAATAAATAGAAATTGAGAAAAATAATAGGCAGAAAAATCCATTACATACACTTTGGCTTAAGTCTTGAAGTTGAATCATTCTTTTCAAAAAACAAGTTCAAATCCCCAAACAATTAGTTTGTTGTTCACAACAGATTTGAATTTATCATTCATTCTAAATTGGCAAATGACCTGCGAGGTGACAGTAATGAACTAGGAATCACATGGATGTCACTTTGTGAAGAATTTTCTGTTCGCTGTATATAACTTTACATGAGAGATCAAATGTGAATTTTCTGTTTACAGTACATGTAACACATTGCTATACGTTGCAGCGTATGCTGTATGCATATGCAGTACATACAAATGTGTGTATCTCTTTTCTGTATGCTTCAGTACCGACTGTTACCTACCATTGAAATCTGAATCTAAAAAGCTCAGAGTGATACACAGTAGCTTTCACCTAAACAATACTGACATCCTTGTCTAGTACAGTAAACAGTTAGGGTCAACTAAAAAGCAGAACAAAAATACAGAATTGTGTGTATATATAGGAGCATTTTGACTTCCATGGTGAAAAAAACGTCTAAACATTTTGGCCGTGCAGTACAGTCTGCATGATTATGAAACATCTTTTCATTTCGGTGGAGCGGGCCGATTTACTAACACAATAACTGGGTCTTAAAGCATGAGTGAAATGTTTTGGATGAATTATTACCTTTTGCAGACATGCAATAAAATGGTGATGTCCCATGAAATAGTTATGACAACTGCACTAACAGAGATAATCTTATGTCTTAGTTATTAGTTGTAGTGCTAAACTTATCAATAAGCAGACATATTTTTCATGGTGTGACACATGATGACAACAGCCAATACCAACACAAAAAAGACATGTGAGTAGAGTTATTGTTCTGTCTCAGCCATGATTCCTTCAGCACAGTGGGCCTCAGGCTTTCTACAGGGCTTCTTGTCTTATCTGTTACAGGAAACTCTTCCAAAACATGGAATAAAGCCTGAACTCTTCGGCCTGTCACTTGTTTGCGTAAAAGGACACTACCCATTCATGTCTTGTCACAGTGAGTCAGTCATTAATAATGTTGTTTCTTACACCAGTGCACAAGAACAGGTTGGTCTTGTCAAGCCTATGACACAGTAATCGCTTCTCTCAGTGCTTCTTGCTCTGATCAAAGTGTGCTACCACTGTACTACTGACAGTGGAAATGTATTTTGTGATGGAATAATGCATGACAGGTTTATCTACAACGCACTGTGCTGTGGTTCCTGTGGTACAGTAACCGTTTGAAGTAGTAGCTAAACTATTTTAATCAGAATCTTGTGCACCCTGATGAAAAATAAATATGCTCGGTAAATCAAATTGCACTGTACTGGTAGTAATCATCACTTTACTTCAAGTGTGGTAATGATTTAGTTTACTTGAAGTTTGCTATTTCAGAACAACTAATTTTGTATCAAGCATATTATTTTTATTATTATTATTTGTAATTAAATTGTAGAAAAGCACAATTATAAGTGTACTTAGTGTACTTGTATATACTAAAGTGGAACAACTTCAAGTATACTTAATGTATCTAAGTTTACCTTGTTTGTGAATCTTTTCAAAGTACATTAAAGTACTAAACGTATATTAAAGTGTGCTTTTTTTTTATAGCATACTTAAGTAGACTTCTAAAAAAGTGAAATTAAAGCATACTTTAATTTAAGTACATAATTATACTTTTCACAAGTAAACTAACTTACCACTGTAAGTACTTGCTATTTAGCATACTTTTTAAGAAGTGCAGTACACTTTAAATGTACTTTAAATTGAGCAAAAAGTACAAGTAACTTTTGTAATCACACTTCCGATGCGATAAAGTATAATATTTTTCATCTGGGCATGCTTCTATCTTTTAGTAACCGAAAATACTGCCAAACAACTCTTACAGTCATTAATCCAAACAGAGGCAGAAACACTGAGCAGCACAGATTCAGACATGAAATCTCTGAGCTCCAGCTTCACACTGACAACCACCAGTGTCTGAACAGGTGTATGCTCTGTAGTTACACATTAATACAACATTTCCTATGCGACCTACTTCCTATTATGAGAATGGGAGAAGAAAAAACATCAAATACGCTAATAGAAAACAAAGTTTGATCTCACCGTCGGCATGAGATGGTTGTATTAGTTCTGCTTCAGCGCGTTGGCAGAAAAAGAGGCCAATCCACTATCATTTACACTTCTTTTCTAGGGCGTATCTCCTCACGTTGCAGCTCCTTTTACCCTGTTTGCTCTCAGCCACGGAGCATTTTGGGACTGGAAGTTTAAGATAATACGGCGGAGGAGTGGCCTCGCTGGCTGAGTAACTACAATACCCACAACACACCTCTGTGTTTACGCACGAGACTTACAACACCTGAAACTGAGCGATACCTGCAGTTTCGGCAGGAGCGTGAGCTTAGTGATAAGCGTGCTATGCAAAGGCCTGACAGGCTGGAGGTGACTCGACGAGGAGGCACAAGAGGAGCAAGGTTAATACACCCAGTGAGCATTTAGTTCAAAGATGATTTTTTAGTTAAATGTGTTTTCATTGATACAGCTTCTGCAGTGCGTAAAATCTGGTAACAAAAGCAGATGCTTCTATGCTTGTTGTTGCATGTTAGTAGGCCAGAAATACCAATAGAAAGCCGAGCGTGATGGCTGTAATTTTTCCTCCTCCTGCCTAATCATTGATTTGATACTTATATCTGTATCACAGTTTCATTGATTTAACTGTGTGCCATTATCACTGATGTTTTGAGTGACTGTAGACAGAATTTGATCTCATCAAGGACACAAGTCATGTTATCTCACTGACAGATATCACTTTTACTGCGATAAATGCCCTGAAGAGATCACAAACTGACAGTTTCAACACATTTAATCTTTATACAAATACCCTAACATAAGAGATAAACAAACACTATTTCAACAGCTTATAGTTATTAGTTAGTTTTTTTTTATGTCTTTGTCATGCCAAACTACCAAACATCGGGCCCACCCTACACGGTATTACAAGACATCACCACATTGCCTTATGCCTTGCCCTACCAAGGCCACCAAAAATGTCTCATAAACTTATGGTTAAGAAAGTTTCTTTTATTTTTTTTAAATATTTTTTAATTCCATCTTTCTAAAAATCCATACACTATAATGATTAATTCACAAATGTCTCAGGACCTCCCCACTAATGTGGACTATTCAGTGATCTTACTGTGCATCTGCAGAAATGGTTCAGGATGACCAACTCGTGTAAACCTGGTGTGGCCTCCAAACTATGGAATAATGGCGTGAAGAGAGCCCAGCAGTGCTGAAAAACAGTAGGCAGTGGAAGGAGACTAAAATACCTGCCAGCCACAGCCTGTTCACCCTGCTGCTGCCTGGCAAGACATACAGAAGTAACTGCTGGCCACATTTCAGAACTGCTTCTTTATCGAGCCTGTGAGACTTCTCACTTCATCCTCAACACTCCAGCAATAAATAAAAGTTTATTTTTATGAGTTATTATGTATTCAAGGATTTAAAAAAGGGAAAGAACAAAGGATGTGGAGGGGCCTGCTCAGTGTTTGCCTTAGGCCCCAAAATGACTAAATGTGCCTCTGATTACAAAACAGTACATCTAGATGATACATAATATAAACATCACATTACAAAGTATTACTATAGTCTTTCCAAAAACAAAAAGGATGTTTGAAACACATTTGTTACAAACCTACAGTTTATCTTGATAAAGAGCTTTTTTTTCTCATATCCATAGCATATCCATATACAAAATCAATACCTGTTTTTATGTTACTAAACAAAGTAGTAGTAGTATACAGTTCCTAACAAAAAGGACAGTGGAAAACAATGTGAAACTAATTTTCTATATCAGCCAAACAGCACACTGAACAAATTGGCTTTCTGTATTCCAGACTGAATGATGTATCATCCAGTTTCAACCATTGGTGGTAAACTTAACTCAGCTCCTAAGGATATTTGCTTTTTAGATAAAATATATATGACATTCTCAGTCCCATATTCATATTTTATCATTTATACTGAAGTGTACACAGTTTTGGTTTAGTCCATATATCATCAGCTCATTACTGTTTATACTGAACAAGCACGGATTGTTTTAACACACAAATGTTGAGCTTTTTGTTATTAAGAAATGCCCCACCAAACCCAGAGTTATAGGTTTACTCTGTAACAGTGTCACAGATGTAACAGTTGCATCCCAGTGTATGTGTATGAAAAATTGTAACTTCAACTTTGAAGAAGTTTACTGTTTGTTTTGCAGCTGTTAAGCTGTTATTGTGGCTGATGAATATCCCTGCTGAAATGAAATGTCAGTATCAGAACTGTTGTGGTCTTTGGACGCAGGCCCTGGCATCCAAAGGCAGTTATTTCTGAAGGAATGCAACTAAGCACTCTTGAGTAGATTATGAATTTTTCATGTAGCAAATATGGTCGGTGGCTGCAGTCGCACTGGACTTTAGCATGACTAATTAACCCCTATCCCCTGCTATAGAAGTGACAGTATTTCTAAAATACAGAATACAGCATAAAACCCACTGATTGTTCAAATGTGACCTTTTTTGTTTTGTAATTGAATGTCTCACTGTCCTCATCTTTCATAATATCGGTGTTGCTTAAATTTGAAACAAAGCAGACCAAATCTGCATACCTCCCACATTCCACCAGAACACAGTTGCAAAATTTCATTATCAGCACTGAGTCACATCTTTTTGTATGAAGTATCTGAAACAGAAGACAGACATGTGAGTCAATTCTGCTCCCTTGTGGCTGTTTTGAGAATATTGATGGGATAAAGCGACATGTTCTATTCTTCTTTAAAATGTATTTTTATTTCCAGCAAATCCCATGAAAGTACCAAAACCAAGACTATGTAACCAAAATCTGATCTGGCATATTCTTCTGTATCACAACGTTCCATTAAAAAGAAAAAAAAAACTGTTAGAAAACATGTATGTAGCTGTGGACCTCTGTCTAAAAACTTCAGTGCTCTGCTGTTTTTTTTTTTTAAAGTTGAGAAATCATGTAGTGAAACACATTTTTAGTGTTGTTTTTTTTTTTTTTTTGTCATGGGATTAATTTACAACAAGAAAAATAGAGAATAACTCCAGACTCATTTAATAAAATAGACACTTTTCATCAAAGACACTGTGGCACATCATAGTTGGAAAAGCACAGGTGTAAATAATAAAATTATGCCACTTACAATACAGCTGTACACCTTGTGGTAAATGGTTTATAGCAGAGAGTTTCTTTTCCCTGCAGGAAAATTAGATTTGAAGCCATTTTGTGTACTTGTTCAAGTAAAATAACATTCTTTGTAATTCACAACTGTGGTATCTCCTCTGCCATTTTATTTGCATTGAAACAGATTTATAAATGACTCAGATTTGTGATTTCTTTGGAGTTGATGGTTACCTTGAGAGAACTGCTGTTAAAACCCATTTCACTGTCTGGATAATAAAATGTATTGTTAAGATTGACTTTATAAGGCTCAAATTCAGAAATGGTGATGGAAACTTGCATATTCATGCCACTTGGTGGAGCCATTTCCCTACCATTCATTTTGTCAGCCTTCAGTGTTTTTACTCTGAAACCAAAGTTCAGAAAGTTCATAATGTTCCAATCAAACAAGTAAGGAACTGTCTGCTTACATCAGCAGAAGCAGTGAACATTCATTCATAACATTCATAAGCTGTGTAAAACGACTGTATTTATGAGGTAATGAAATACAAACACAACAGGTATAAAAAGATAAAAAAAAAAAAAAAAAGCCTGCAATCAGCAGCAAGTTAGCATTTTGATCACCAAAATAAAGTCTACTTTTTTTTTTTATTATGCAACAGTAACATTACAGTGTAACCCTGCCATAGTGATTAAGGCTGGAACTAAAGATTATTTTCATTCTTGATCCATCTGATGATTATTTTCACTATCAATCAATCGTTGGATCAATAAAAGTTGATGTCTTTCTTTCTTTCTTTCTTTCTTTCTTTCTTTTGTGTGACAAACAGTCCAAAAAATCTTAACCCAAGTATATTCAATTCACTGTAATGAAAGACAAGGGAAAGCAGCAAATCTGCATATTTGAAAGGAAAGCTCCTACCATTGAATGCTTAGTATGTTTGTATGAAAATCAACTTAAAGATTGATTATCAAAATATTGTTATTATTTATATTTTGGAGGCCAAGGAAACAAAATAAATAGCAAAAGCTTGTTTAAACTTCACCAAAATGCCGGTACAGACCTTACCTGCTGCAGGAATCTTCATCTTCAGTGGAAAGGTCTGTCACTTTGTCGTAAAAATCGCTGATGTGGTTTTCATAAAACTATAGCTGCATTTATTATGAGCATGTCTTTTAGTCTCATTTACTCTGGTTTGTTTGTGTTTAAGCAGTCTCAAGGATTTATCCCCTGATATCATATAAAAAATACAATTGTACATGTTTTTTTGTCTTTCATTGAAGATGTGCCCTCAAATGCAAACACTATTTCAGAACACCCCACTAGTGCTGGATCTAATAATCCAGTATTGTGTCCATGCTACCCTGGCCCCACTTTGGATTCAGTGTTTTCAGTGTATGCACCTTTAATGAACTGGCAGTTGTTGAGCTTCTCTCGGTGAGGTTCAGTCTGTAGGTATCCCACAGGTGAAACACCACCTGTGACGTGACTGAATCTAAATTGCTGAAAGCATTGTATAAGGGCACCCCTGTCACTGTTGCAGCAATTACTGTTAATTATTTTGACTAACCTCTTAATCTTGTCAAATTGCCTTTCCCAGGAGATTGGTTGGTTTGATGACAATGACAGTGCAGTTGGTGGTTTTAAACCACAAAATTGGCCACAGATGCATCATCGGTGAGAGGTGCTACCACAACACTATGATTTGCTGGTAGAGCTCAAAAACCCAATATATCTCGTCATATCAGTAACAGCTGGCATTTCCATGAAGGCTCAGTCAAGACTGTGATTCAGCCTGAATTTTATTAACCTCCGAATCACTGATGCATCCAAGTTTCTATTATGTCGAGTAGGATAATATTATTTCTCTTTCATGTTTTCTAGGTGACTGGAGCAAAGCTGCGTTTGGCTGCAAACACAGTGTGTGCTCTGACCGTAGCTGTTATCGTGGCCTTCATCCGCAGTTGGCAGCTCACTCTCCTCATCCTGGCATGTCTGCTCTTCCCCTCTGAGGCCAACGCAATTCAAATGAGGGCAGCGGCGGGACATTCCTATGAGGGCCAGGTGATGCTGCAACAGTCTGTGAGGGTGTTAATAACATGACAACACTGAGCCGCGCACTCTGAGACATCAGGCTGAAATGACTCTGTTCATGTTTAATGATTATTTTTTGACTGTTTATATTTTAGGCATATAAAATCTTCAAGACTGATGTTTTAGACTGGCAACACTTTCTATCAAGGGCCTGTTTATAATCCATTATAAACACATTCATAAGACATTATAATGCATTCATATGGCTTCATAATCATGCATAACAACTTATAACAAGATTTATAAAGTATCATATGCGGTGGACATAATGTACTAAAAGTTCAGCATACATTGATACCAAAGTGAGAATCTGAGTCCTGGGTTACACAGACATTATAACTACCATAAAATTAACCAGTTAGGAAGATACATAGCAACCTGCTCTGGTGTATAAACACATTATAAATTCTAGGTTTCTACTGTCACTTTACTTCAAATTCATAAAGTAATGCTATATCATATTATTGATGTTTATAGGATATGTACATAAAATATAATGCATTCTGAATGCTGAACTCATAATACATTATGTCCACTGCTTATAATATTTTATAAACCATGTTTTAAGTTGTCATGCATGCTTATAAGCATTTATAAAGCATCTTATTGAGTCTTATAAATACATTATTATGTCTAATGAATGTGCTTATAATGCATCATAGATGGGGCCTTACTGATATATTTTACCAAAACTGACCTTGAACATTTGAGAAAACACTAGCATGCATGACCACTTATAACACGGTTTATAAAGTATTGTAAGGGGGTTGGCATAATCTGTTATAACTTCAGCATTCATAATGCTTTATACTTTCATATATGTTTTGCAAACACCAATGCCATGCTAACATAAACCGACAGCAGTAACTTGCATTAGATGCATTAGGGTAGTTCTCTATTAATCTTTAGTAGTGGCTAAAATTATGATGAAGCGCTGTGTAACCCAGGACTCAGATTCTTCTTTCAAACACTGTTATGACTTTGGCATGGTGGTATAAAGCATTATGAATGCTGAACTTGTAATACATTGTGTTCACAACTTATAATACTTTATGTCCTATGGATATGCTTATAATGCATTAAAGACACGTCCTTCATAGAAAGAGTTACAGATAGATCATTATACATATTTTAGTAGCAGATGTGAGTATGGTTTAGTCTTGAGTCAAGGTTAATATCTATTCTTGAAATTAATTTTAATATTAGAAACTATTGACTATTTTGCCAATAATGCAGTGTTCTTGGTTCACTCTTTCCTGGTATTTGAGATTGTTTTCCTTTCCTTTCCTTAAATTTTAAATAAATAACTATGAAAAAACAAAAACCCTTATGTGTAAAAGCTTATGCTAAAGATTCTAATTGTAACAACTGAAAGTTCTGAAGCTATAAAAAAAACTCCAATTACTATCTAATTATTAGAGCCTCAGTTTAGTTCTGTCTATTGTCCTGCTTGACATTTGACTGGCAGCGTCTCAAAACTAGACAGTGTTCAGTTTTAACCTTTTCTGTACGAGCACTGTGTGCAGGTTCCTAATCAAAAAGATTTTTAAAAAGAAAGAAAATCTTATTTTGTGTGTCTATAACTTTGTTCTTTTTGCTGTGGTATCAAAAGAGTCATCGACTATAGGTTTTTGTAATAGTATTTTGTCAAGTTTAAAATTCTGGGATTGTGACGACTCTCATAAACACACATGGCACCTAACAGATATCTACATCTTTTAGCTTAAGCACTGCCTGTAATTAAGCTACTTGTTGTTATGTGAATGTTAAAATATAAGTAATTCAAGGAGGTTTAAAGTCGCTCACTAAAAGTACTGGGTTAAAATTGACCTATAGTGTTGTGAATATAGCACAGATGCAGTTTTACCTTGTGCCATTGTGTAGACACTCACCCACCCAGCAGCAGGGTTGTATTGGTCCAGTACTCCAACATTTATTTAAAAATAATCCAGCACTGGGTCAAAGCACCTCATTTGCACTGGGTCGAGTTAACCCAGTATTGCATCGGTCCTATATTGACACCACACTGGGTACGTTTTTAATCCAGTGTTGTTTTAATTTTAGTAGTTAGTAGTTTAGTTACAATGTAACTGTCTTACATGCCCTAAATTCCCAGTCCCAAATAGTGCTTCAGTGACCAAGCAAAAGCAGAATTTCTTCAGACAACTTGCACTTCTCTTTAATTTTTTTGCCTGAATTTGGCTTAGTTTCACTGTTAACTTTGACTGTGGCTGTATAATTTTCTGCTTGACTGCACTGTCACAGAAAAAGTATGAACACAGAGGAGGTAGGAGAAGAGGGTGCGACGGTGAAATAGCTGTAACTTCATCCGTCTGAGTATGTATGTCTGTATGAGCCTGTACTTGTACATGTTAGTGCCTGTAAGAAGATAAAATTGAAAAAAAAAGAAGAAGAAAGAAACATTTAGGCAACTAAATGCTAACTATATCATTATGGATCTTTTTCAGGAATTCCTGTCAGTGTGTGGGTGATGAACATAGAGATCCATCGCTCTGATGACATGTAATAATGTCAAATGGGTCATTTGGAGAGTGAGAGGGTACGTGACACACATCCATTTAAACTTGAATGTCTAATTTGTGCATTATTTGATCAGTAAGTACATTTAGTTTTAATGAGCTTCATTCTCAATATTGTGCGTCAACCTGACTGACACACATCTGAGACAGACCTGCAGCATGAATGATGCAACGAACATCAGGTGGGTGAACCGGATCTTGGATCCACCTAATGTTGCCCTTATAAATGCATTTCTTATAATGTGGAAAAAGACATGGATAGTCACAATGGATAGTCCCAAAGTGTTCATCCTGGTGGCCAGTTATTGCTGCCACCTCAGAAAAAGAAAAATGGATCAGCATCCTTTTATAATGTGAAAATTTTATTGTTATGACAGGGTGTTTTTCACGTTATAACAAGATATTTTCATGTTATTACAACACACAAACTTTTATTGTTATAACAATACACTATTTATCTTGTTATAACATAAACAAGTTATAATATGATAACTTACATTGCTTTAATTTGATAACTTACATTGTCATACAGTAAGTTATAGTAGGCTACTTAAAGTATCATTTTATATAGACACATTATAACAATATAAGTTATCATATCTATCATATAATCTGAAATGTTTTACGTTAATAGTAAGTTATCATCATGTATTGTTACAACAGCATTTCTCGCTATAAGGTGATGTTTGTATGTATATTGTAATAAAGTGAAAATATCTCGTGAAAATGTCTTGTTATAACGTGGAAAACATCCAACTTTTCAACTTATAACATTTTCTGGCGTGACAGCAATAGACTACGCTTCTGTACATCTCTGCAGGTCAGTCTGTTGCCTCACATTTTAGTCTCAAGCTCTTCGCAAACTGTTCAAAGTCTTTTGACACGGCAAGAATACAAGAGAGCGTTGCTTAAATGATGCAGCGAGTCAGCACTTCATAACCCCAAGCCACAAACTGCTCAACGCAAATAGGTTGGACTTTAAATTGCTGTTGGTTGCTAGAAGCGCTAGATGGCGCTACAAATCTGTACATTAAAAAGCAGTCTTAAGAGAAGTTAGAAAGACACTGGCCTTAGTTTACCTCTCACGGTAAACCCAAGAGACAGAAAACACTTTTACCTAATAAAAATATAATAACTAGAGGGGCTGATATTTTCTTTGCTTACTATTTTTGTAAGACAGTTTGGAGGATGATCTGAACGTCAGTGCGCACACGATCATGTGACTTTCGGTGCGTAAATATGATGCATAAGAACCTCGGTAACAAGAATTAAAAAAAAAAAAAAAATAGAAAGGTCTTGAGTTATCTCTATTATGACTTGTAACTGCAGAAAATCCAAAATCCAAGCTGTTTGCTCAAATGGAAAAATGCCAAATTGTGTGACCTCAAACAGGTATTCCAATCTAAATATATATTATTACAAAAGGCAAAAGAAATATAGAATAAAGATTTTAAATTATGTCAATAAATTCATCAATACAAGTTGTAGCTTCTCAAAGCTTACACTGATAATTTTGAATTTGAGTAACAGACAACAGTGATTTAGTTCAACTTGAGATCAAGTCAAATTAAACCTTGAGGGGAACAAGACTCATTGCCACAGAATGATATATTTTAAAATTGTATTACACTATTTAAATATGTACAGGAAATAATGTAAACATTTTTTTTGTAAACACTAAACCTACAGTGCATTTATTACTGTAATGACACGATTTAACAGAATGTTTGCGTGTTTTGGAAGCAGGTCCGCTGATGAAGAAAGTTTGATTACAAAGAAAAAAAACCCTCGAATTAACATTTTCCGTATTTGGGAAAAAATACAAATAAAAAACAAAAACAGATACTACACCCCGTACCTCTGACAATACATATTAACGTGATATTTATAGTCTAGTTGTTCACCACTAATAAAGTGGTTGGTTAATGTCATTAGGCGTGTTTGTCCTATGTCGCCTCAGAGAAGTCTGAGGTTTAATTTTCACGCTCAACAGGAAAACGGACATAAAACGGAATAATGTAAGTTAGCATGAATTTAAATTCCTACAACACTGACTTTTTCTTTTATATTTTTCTAAAGCAGATGGTCAGTTTTGTTTTTTAATTTTATGATTGAAATTAATTTCTAGGTGAGGCCTTTGATCAGGTGCAGGCCCTTTTCCCACCCTGGCCTGAAAAACACGGAGGTCATGAAACGCAATATCTGTATAATTTCACATCATTATAAAATAAAATATGCAATATGTTAAAAAATAAAATAATAAATTCGATGTAATCTAATAATGTTATACTTTCTGGTCTGCCGTTAAAAAAAATAGATTTTTTCGACTCAACAATCAAACAAACTGAGTCGATCAACTGCTTCTGAATTCATACTGACTTTATTGAGTGGCTTACATAAAAAGCCATTCTCGGAGAGAGAGATAGAGAGAGAAAAAAAATATCATTGTAAAATTAAAATCACTTTACAACATGCTTACTTAAATTAAATGAGTGGGTAAACAGTAAATGATTTCAAAAACCTTTTAACAAATAAATTCAAAGTGCGCCTAATGATAGACCCCTAAATACAAGAAAACTCGTGGTTAAATATAACTCCCCACAATACATTTTCATATCATGTCAAAGAAAAATCAAAGTACATTTCCGTATATTTTCAAATATTTACTAGAGTCCATATACAACTAGAAATACCTATACAAAATCGTCTCCTGGACAAATACATTACTCACCTTTACACCGGGCTGTAATTATTTCTAACCTACATTTCTCAGTATATACAACACATTTTGCAGCGAAGTGGCGTGTAAGTAACCTCAACTGGCCTACTTATAAACCTGGCGCACATGGTGAATAGCAATATGTGATTTAAACCTACAACTGCTGCTCCATTATCAAACGGCTGATGGAGTCAGATAGATATGATGAAAATATCCCATCCCACATCTTAGCATACTCTACAGGTATTTGTTCCTACCGAGCAGACCGTCCACAGGGACCAAAAGGAACAATTATATCTCCTGCTCGATAATAAAGTGCCACAGTTTGGTTTTGAACAATATGTATGACAGCAGTAGCACAACTTTGCAGGCCTAACATTTTTCACAGCAGTGTTTCTTTGCATGTCACATTCTGCCGGAATATAAAACATCAATTCAGAAGTAGGCTGCAAAATAAAAAGTTTCTTCCCTGTCTGTTCCAGTGTGTGCCCACAACAACTTGATTACACTTTCACACCGCAGATGTATTAATGAGAAGTTTCTGATGGTACAGCTATGAATTATGCAATTAGTAGTCTTAAACACTTGGAAAAAGTCAAAGAAACGTATAGGCCTATTTTCTCATTAAATGACGACAGTCATGAAGAAGCATTTCGCACACATAAGTATGTCCACTTCCATCTTTCAATTCGATCACAACACTTTGTTGTTTGACAGTTTTTATTTTACTTCACTGAGGGGGAGTTTTAGAGGCCGTTCATGCCTACTCCCTGGGTTGACTCAGGTGGGTGCAACAGGTCGGGGGAATGACACGGAGGGCTCCCCGGCGCGCTGTGCTCGCTGTCGGTGTCGCTCCCCCTCTTCCCTCCGCTGCCCCCGGAGCCAGAGCCCGCGGACCCTCCGGCGCTGTGAGTCTTTACGTGTTTACTCAGGTGATCGCTACGCATAAATCTCTTGTTGCACACCGGACAGGCGAATCTTTTCTCGCCGGTGTGTGTGCGTAAATGTCGCTGGAGCTCGTCGGAGCGAGTGAACCTCTTCCCGCAAAAGAGCCAGTTGCACACAAACGGCCTCTCGCCGGTGTGCCACCTCAAATGCGCCTTTAGGTGCGACGTTTTCCCGTAAACCTTTCCACAGCCTGGGATGTGACAGCTGTGGAGACCTTTTCTCCGGAGGCTGGCGCCCGCCGGTCCCAGTCTCTCCGCCTCCTGGCAGTTCGGACAGTCGCAGGTGGCTCTGCCCGAGTACCGACGGGCAGATGACCTCGGAGACCCCGCTAAAGACGCAGGTGGACCCCCGGAGAGCATAGTCCCCCCTGCCCCGGCTAATGGAGAGGGGCTTGTGTCTGGATAAGAAGACAACACCGGCTTGAAACCGTCCATCAGGTGCTGGCCGGTTGTCAACAGGTGTGGAGAGGGGCTTGTACTGAAAGCAGAGTGACTTAAGCTGGAGTAATCAGAATTATATCCGCCCAGAGGAGAGTGCAAGGAGGTCTGGAGTCCACCGGAATGTAAGGACGTTTGTAGTGCTGCTCCATTAGGGTTCTGAACATCAATCCATCCCGCTCCCACGTCCCACCACGCAGAGGCTCCGGTGGTTCCGACCTCTCCTGTGGGGATGCCGGGATGAGACGATTTGAACCAGGACTCATAGGGATGCGCCACACTCATCCTCGGATAGATGCCCTGCAAACTGTCCACTGAGGTGTGCACCTTCGAGATGAACACCGGCTGGTGGCTGGACTCTTGAGAGCTGCTCGAAACCGACGCTTGGAAAACAGAATAATCGTTTCCAAAGTGTGAACTAGACGAGGTACCAGACGTGAGGGAAAAAGCACTGGATCCGCTGGAGCTGTTGGTGCCGAAAGAGTCCGAGATGCCAGATCCATTACGGGACACCCCGAAGCCGGACAGGCCGGATCCGAGGCTGCAGCTGCTCGCTGCGGCTCTTTTCCACGGGTGGAAGCCTTTTCCAAACGACGAGGAATTATCCGAAATAGTGGACGGTGAAGGGCTCGGACTCCCTATTTTGTTGCATGTTGCAGCTAACATGGCTAAAGGAGTCGATCCTAACCTCGGCTCCTCCTGAAAGGACAAGAAAAAGCTGTAAGTAACTGGTCAGTGTAACAAGTTTAACTGGTTCATTACAGACATTTTTAGGAAGCATTTGAGCTCCACACAAACGGGAAAGTTAGTAAATTGTTCTCCCACTTTGAGCTACCGGTTAACATATATTTAAAAGTTTGGAAATCATTACAGTAGATTATCACCTCCTACCTGGACGAACAGAAAGTAGACAGCTGAAATGCGACACAGCGCTTACAAATGCATGCCAGACAGGACAGCAAGGCAAACATGCGTGATTTTGAGCACCAGGACAAACTTATATCCCGTCTAGCTTTCTCTTACGACCCGCTTGCTGAAAATATAACCGAGGCACTGCCTTTGCTGCTACTTTGCGGCTGCTGTAAGTTTAATCCCCCTCCGCCGGACAATGACAAGAACTAATTAAACCAGTAAGAAAGTCCTTTCGACTCACCCCTAGAAGTGAAGTTGCCATCACACAAAAACACTGCCCTCCTCAGAGGATCTTTTTATATTTATGAATCAGAGCACTGTTTTTTTAGAGGTGTGCAATACAATGATGTGTTCCGCCCATTCTTCCACAATTGTAGGCTCCTCTCCGGCTTTGAAGTGCCGCTGTGACACGGGCGACCAATCAGCGGCTGCGTCCCGCCGCACTGCCACATACTACCGTGAGGTCATCAATAGAGCGCCTCAGACAGTTCTCCACCCTCCTCCACCCTCCTCCACCGCCCCCTCCATAATAAAAGACAGCGGAAGGAAGGTAAAGTTAAATGAGAGTGAATTAGGAAGGAGGAATTAGGGGGCCACTTATTGAAATTTTACAGAACATCACGTTCCATAAATTTGAAGAAAGCGGGATGATGACCCTGTAGCTCGGTGGCAAATCAAAAAGGTTGGTAAACTATGACCACGGCACCACCGAAAATCAAAACAGCCAGAATAACACTGTAAATAAAATTATGCTCACATTTAAGTTCCCTTTTTTCATTTTTAAATCACTTCAGCCCTCCTTACCAACCTATTTTAAATTGCCTCAGCTCAGAAAGTTTGATGCAAACTCTTTTCTCCAAATATAAACGTCAGTAAAAGTCTAACTGGGTCAACTCTACTTCATCTTGCGCGTTTATGTGTGTATTTACAGATTTCAGTGTAGAACATTAATAAAAAAAAAAAAAAAAAAGATTTATTTTATAAAAGCCTCCCTGTGATTTTTGCATCTTCCCAAACTTATTCCAGCTCTGGCATAAATTACCCCGCGGAATTTTACATGTTTTAACTTCTTAAGAGTTAATATACACAAACTATTACACACGATACAGAGGCTGCATTGTTCTGCGCTTAGACCTATATTACACCGTCTCAAACTTTCACATTACTGTAATTGTCTTCAATTATCTTTAACAGTTTTGATTAAAACTGAAAGATGATGCATTCCGGTGTATTTTTATTATGCTCTTAAAACAACAGATGATGAAGAAGATAATGATGAGGGTCGATGTGGTTGACTCTGGAACATTTTCAGCCTCAGAATTACAAAATTCAAAAATTCTCAAGTGGGGTTGTTGGCAATATAGTCACAGTGGGTGCCGCAGGTTAATCTGAGATAGTTTTTTTTTTTATTAAAGTAAGTGGTTGCACCGTCTGTCAGAGAGAAAATAAAATGATAAGATGGTTTTATTGAACAGGTTCATCACTTTGCCCGCTGACATTTTGGTTAAATCTATAGAGGAAGGAGCTCCTGTTACATAATAAGAACTTGAAGGCAAAAACGTGCGTTGAACCCTGGGACTCTCTGTGGGCGCTATTAGCATGCAGTGTGCACTGGAAGCATAAATTTCATTTGAATTTCAAATTTAATAACGCAGGAGGTTTTTAATCATCCGCAGTTTTATTTGTTTGATATTAACATGCTTATTGACCGGGTCTGTTGACCAGCTTGGTCATTACAGGACAGGGAAAAGTTAATTAAAACGACCAGGGATTATTCATCACATCATCTGCCTAACCCATGTCGCTTCCTTTATTACATAGCGTGATAGATGGACTATCTGATTAATTCTTGTGTTTCTAGGATTGGACAACAGCTTTTTGGATTAATTTGCACCGCTTTACCTTTAGGCGTAAAAAATGAAGGAGCGAAAAAACTAAAACAGCCAAAATTATTCATAATGTTGCACAATAAATAAAAACTCCGAAGGAGATGCAGCAACATTTTACATGCACTTATCTTAATTATTATTTTTGCAGCACGTGCTATTTAGTTTCCAGTATTAACCAATATTTACAAACAATTTTATGACATGTATTTAATGGATAATTAAATGTCTGTCCTTATTTTAAGATATTCTTTAAATGCGTGTACGCTTGTTCACAAACTAACTTGTCGATCTAATTATTTTAGGGGGAAATGAGAAATCACGATAAGCCATATATTTATATAAAAGCAAGGACAGATTTTAGATAATCGGGGAGGAAGAAAACACAAACACACACATTCACTTGGCTTATTGACGTTGCAGATAAGGAAGAACTTGTATCGATCTGTTTTCTGCTCCTTCATTCTTTTATTTCCGTCAAACTAACCAATCACACAAACTGTCGAAAAAATTCATAGCAAGCTGTGAACATCATGTAACCGCGTTTAAAGGCATAAAATAAAAATGTGACAAAGTAATGAGGAGAATAAAACCTACATACCGTGCTCCTCCGCTCCGCAGTGCATTGATTGACCCTCGACGTTTGCTCTCAGCAGAGTAAAACACAACATCTCCTGCTGCCGGTGTGACTGTGGACCAAACCAGATAAATGTTACACTGGCAATTCAATTAGGAATATCTCGGACATTTTACGCCGACCCCTGTTTCCTCTACATGCATCCAAACTTCTAACAGGTATCTATTATTTTGTAGACATAATTCAAGTTATATTCCAGCATTAAACAATTAAATATATGTGATTAATCTGGTTTTCCATTTTCTCATTCTTTCTAGAGGGGATGGTCATTTATAATATTGTGTGAATAGTGATTTTTACGCATATGGAGAGCAAGGTGTGAGCTACAGCTACAGGGGACATGTTGGCCTCTGGTGACAAATTACAAAGTGATCAAACCAGCAAGACTGATGTCAGAGGTCAGTGTGATAACTCCTCGACAGGAAACGTCTTGCTGCTGAAGCTGCCGAGGTACAGATGATATTCAATCCACTTCAAAATCTGTATAATTTATTCTACCTCTCAAAAAACTCTTTTGTTGCCTGTTGCGTTTAGCATCTCGAGGGTCGCTCCTAGTTCACATGTTGTGCACAGGTTGTTTTTAACGCGCGGCTGTAACTGTAAGCCGCATTGAACAGATGTCCCCATTGAAGGCTTTCTTCTCCTCCACACATGGGCTATATTACCATCATGAAATCAAACTCAAAACCTGTCCCTTTCGCCACCATAATGACCGAGTTATTCTGGGCCGCTGAGCACGAACAAAGTGTGTTCAATATTGCGTGCTCCAGAATCACTGCGCTTAGAGAGCCGGGAGAAAAGGAGTCAAGGCAGAGATGCAGAAATATACTTTAATGTGGAGATTTACAAAGCAACGCGATAATCTGAAGGCCGTCCTATCAACGATTTTTTTTCTTGAAGAAAACCGAAGGTAATCACTTGTGGCTTTCACCAGCAATTAGACAACCGCAGGCCTGTATGTTCAGTGTGCATATTTTATTATTTTTTTTCTGGAGATATTTTTTAAAATAGAAATATATAGGGCACATTATCAAAACTCATGGTGTTATCTTAATACAGTTAAGAAATCTGTGATGCCTTAGTAAATTATATTAGATTATTAGATATAGATGATTATTAGATGCTTAGATGCTGTATCAAAATATTGTCCCTGTCCTAACTGACACTGTGTAACAAGTATGTAGAGCAGAGAGTAAGAGAGCAGGCTCTGTTGGTTGTTGTTTTCTCTGTTCACCAGGAGGTTGCAAAGAGCAGATGTCCGTCTGCACTGCGAGCTGCCAAGTGGGTCCGGAGCAGGGCAGCCACAGACACAAGGGCCCAAATGGTGTGACAAAAGATGTGCAGGAAGCCCCTCTTCGCCTGGGTGAGCCACAGAGAGGGTCTCCCCTCTCTGCCAGCCTGCAGGGACACTCACAACACGAGCCAGAGTGGTGGCAGCAGAGCCATGTGTTACTGGCTGGGGATGCATGGTACACCGACGACACTCATATTCACACACAAACATAAATACACATGCATATGCAGGAATGTGCAAATACGGGCCAGTCCCATCCTCCACTGCCATCACACCTGCACATTGCACTCAGCGTAAAACATACACACATTAATGCTTTTTCTCAAGCCTTCATATAGATAACCAGTCAGCTATTTTCATTATTTATCATTCAAAAGAGCTGCTGACAATGATGTAAAACGTGTTAACATTAATATTTATGATGCAATTACAGCAGGAAAAGTAAACAAACATAAACAACCATATCTATCTATCTATCTATCTATCTATCTATCTATCTATCTATCTATCTATCTATCTATCTATCTATCTATCTATCTAATATTTTATCTAACTTGTTTGGTACTTGGTGTGCCATTTTCCTTTGCTTATGAGGTCACAAAAAGTGGGTGAAAAGGCCTTGAAAGTGTTCCAAGCACAGGTGTGCAGCATGGCCCGTACTGAAGGGGTGCACTGAACCATAAACAATGATATAAATGTCTGGCAAATAAAATGGCTAGTTAACAATCTTTTGACTGCTCTAACCTCTGAGCCTTTGTCGGGTATCGATCAGCCAGCTGTTCCTGGCTTTGTCTGGCAGGACGGGAGCCTCTGGTTCCTCCTGGGATGAATGGAGAGAGCCGCCAAAAAACTCTCTTCTGCTTTTCAAGTAGCAAAAATCAAAACAAGAGACGCTTCATCACCTCCCTCAGGTCAACGTTTATATATTTATTGCATACATATAAAATAAAATTATAAAACAAGGCTTCTCAGCCTGTTTAAAAGCTTCAATGTAAAGTTGCTTATTATATTTAACAACCCCCGTCACTGGTTTCTTTTGTTCACTGTTGCTGTGTTGTTGGTTTACATGGAAACCATGTGAATGGTTATTTGGATGGACATAATTTGTCTCCCTATATTACAATAATTGTATGTTAAATAACGAACATCCTCAGAATTGCAGTGGGTGTCATGTGATGGTGCTTGTCACGCAAATATGTCAAGACAGGGTGCTAATGGCCCGTCTCAGCACCTGTCAGTCAAACAACAGCAGCAGTGACGTCCTCTGGCCAGGACTTAAGGACAAACTCTGTCTGGATTGTTTGCTCTCCTTTCACCAAAAGTCTGTCTAACTATCATCAAAATGAAATTAGTTGAATATTTAATTTAGGCATCTGTTGGATAGCCTTGTTGGATGCTATGATCTGTATTTCCCAGGCCACTTGTTTGCCTGGCCAAGGTGATAGATTACAGCGTTTCAAACACAGGCTGTTTATGATAAACAGAGATAACAGTGTATTTTGCCGCCATTTGGCTTGACTGCTACATCTGTGGGCCATGAGGTCTTCTTATTGACTTTCACTGAGCCCAACATTGCACTTTGTCAGTGTGAGCGGCAGTCTAAGAGACAGGCGGGCGAGGCAGTCATACAAAGTGAAGTACTTAGGATTAGCCCTGGCTCTTCAAGTTTCAGTAATTATCCTCCTGGAGGCATTCTTGCTGTGTTGGATAATAATGGAAGTCCGGGTGTACGCCTGTCACCTCTCAAGTGTGGGTGGAGGAAGCCAACGAGAGGCGCAGGACAGAGAAATGTTTGCTTTTCTGTTATGTCATCGGAGGAGCACAACAGAAAGGCAAACTTGTATTGTTTCCTGAGCAGGGATAAAGCCGTGCACCAACACACACAGATTTTCTTCTGCTTAACATGTGACACATAACTTGGAATCTTTTCAGCTGTGGATGTGATAATGAAACATGTTCTCCAAAGGTGATAATGTGTTCTGAGATCAAGTGTAATTACCAAGTGTCAGGCATGTGTTATTGATAAACAAATCTGTTAAAACACACAGTTGCATTATTTGTTGCGACATCTGATTGGCGTTGATTACTTTTGCAAGGTGCACAAATATGTGATCCATTTCCTTCCTCCCTTCCCTCTCTTGTCAGAGATTCACACAGGAAGAATAACTTTTTTATTCCTGACGTATTCAGTGTATCTCACATTATCCTTAGAGTTTTATTGAAGTGTATGTTGGAATAACAGAAAGGCCTTTACATCCAGCTGAGAAAACACAATGCTTTAATTAAGAGTCAGTCCGATTTCCCCGAGGGGAGATTGTCTTCTTCCATTAACTTAGTTTATCATATAATAAAGAGGTTGCCTTGTCCTTCCCTACCCAGACAATTGGTTTTAATCAGCCAGCAGGTCTTTCATGGCTGATAATTTATGCTAAATTGACAAGGGTGGAGGATATCACAGAAAATCATTATGACAGGGCTCAGGTCACTGCCTGTCACCGTCTTGTTTTATCCCATCCACTGAGCTCATGCACATCAACAAATCTGACAAAATGGCAAACAAATGTGATGGAAATATTAGCTCCAGAGACCGTTTCAAAATAATTATTTAGGATACATTTCAAACATTGTATGAAAGTTTTGGACATGTTCATACTTGCAGTAGTCATTGAGATAATAGGTTTATTTAAAGGTGTAATATACAAAGATTTTTTTTTTTTTTTTAGAAAAAAATGTACAGGCTCACATGAACATAATCCCTTTCAATTGTAACTTTTGACCAAAAAAGTCAGTTTTTACTTGATCTTGTACAAATCGTTGTATTTATTTTAACAGTCATTAAATAACAGCAAAGGTAATTATCATCTTCAATCAAGGGCTGCAATGTCTATAAAATGTTGTGAAAAATATCCATCCCAGTTTTTCAAAATTCAGTTTGTCAAAAACACAAAGTCAGTCAGTTTAATGTGGTAATGAATTAGAAAAGTGGGAAATCAATATATTCAACATGCTAAAAACAGCATTTAGCATAAATTTTATAGATTATCAAAATTGTTAAATTCTTTTTTACCACTTGCCCAGTCAGGCAAGTGAGTTGCCAGATTTATTTGCCCCACATAGCATTTTATTTGCCCTGGACAAATGAGGAATTGTTGCTTACTGCTGAGCCCTGCTTCCTTTCTCATTATTTTGTGCTCAGGACACTTTACTAAAAATATCACTGTTTGACATCAGGGTAATGAGACTCTGATTCTACCTTTAAAGTGAAGGGATATGTTCATTATCTGCAGAATAAACAGGACACGGACGGTTTAAAAAAAAACAAAACAATGAATACTCAGCTTTTTCAATGTGAATAATTAAAATCAAACATACCAAAAGAATCAACAGGTTATTCTGCTGTTTAAAAAACATTAATATCATGTAAAAGTGAGGCGCTGCAGTGACAAATTAAAAGAAAAGAAAACCACAACACATAACCAACAGATAATTCTGGTTATTGGACAGTGGAGTCCAAAAATGTCTATTGTGACTTTGGTTTTTAAGTGCCGGCTGTGCAAGTGTGAAAGTACAAATTGTGATTTGAAGTAAAGGGGGTGGGGGGGGGGGGCGGTGGGGGGGGGGGGGTGAGACGAGAGGGAGATGCAGGATGAGCACGAGGAGGAAGCCGGGACACACTTCTCGCCTTGCAATTTAATCACTGTATACCCAGGGAAGTATTGACAGTTGTCCTGTGGAAGCTATTAAAGTTGCTGTCCAAGGTTAAATGAAATTGCAGTTTATCAAGGCAGCATTGAGAAAATAAGGGAATCTGTTCATGGCTGTTGATTAATGTGGAGCGTGATCAACACAAGGGGTTCATTAAGCTATACATCACCGGGGTAATTTAACATGTCATCGCGCCTGCTGTCGCTCCCCTTCACACATTTTGTGCACTGTGTATGTTCAATGTATACGTGTGAATGTTTGTGTGTCGAAATGAAGAGGTCTGACCTCACACTTTTGAGACGTGATTGTGTCGTATGCCTTTGTGTTTGCACGATCAAACTTCAAAATCTCCTCCTGTTATTCTGTAAAGTACACAGCGTGTGTCTCTCCGGAAACTGGTGTCAAATCAATCACTTATGTGGTATGAGGGCAAAATATTAACATGATATACTTAAAGTCCTGTGCCAGTATTCAGTCAAACATCAGACTGGAGGGGAACTCTTGCAGCTTCTCTCAAAAATTTTGTAATATTTACTTAAATCAGACTTTAACAAGACTGTTTTTTTTTTTATCCTGATCATCATCTCTTCTTCTTATCTTTTTATCAGCGAGATGTTCATCTCGTCACAGTGCTGATTTGATCACTTGTAGTTGCACAGAAGCTGACGAGCATACATAGAGGTATGCTAATCAGGCCTGGAACCTGGAGCTGTTTTTTTTTTTTTTTTTTTTTTTTGCCTGGTGGATTTGTTTACTGGTGGATAATTGATGGTGCTTGAGGGACAGGCGTGAGTCGGACATGAATCATGGGCGACAGGGCTCATGATAAGGAGCTGAAAGTCGCCTGTAATTAAGCTGGGCACTAGAGACCAATTGTTTGTAGAATGATTTGGTCGGGGCTAATTGACACTAATTGTTTAATCAGATTTTCTTCCCCTCCATACTGCAAGCAAGTGTGCTCCACCAGCAGCTCATCCAACAATGCAGTGAAAGAAGCCCATGCTCTTGATATGAGATGGTTGAGGGGGTTGGGGATGGTTGGAAATCAAGACGTCTGTTTAAAATATCTTCTTAAATGTTGCAGAATGGTCATGTTTACTCATGTGATTGCAAGGAAAGCACATATATATGCATTTTAAACCAGTTTTAGATGTTGTATTTGACTCTTTGTGTATCATTTATCCCTTCATATAGAATTATAAAAGAGGTAATGTTGCTTTCATTGATGTTAACCATCTTAGCGAATGAGAAACATGATTGACAGATCTCTGCAGCTTTTAGTTATGAATGGTGACATCACTCATGAGTATTTTTGGATGAGGAGTAGTTGATTAATTTTGTGTGCACAGTTACCAGGTACTGTTCTATAACAGCAGTGGTGTGATGAGCCGTTGAACAGAGCAGATTTATGACATTTGAAGAAGGCTCATAAATTAGTGCAGTACTACCCATGATCCTCCCACACTTGCTACACGAACTGTCCTGTTTAGTGTATGATTGCACAACAGCTGGTTTTACACTCTTTATCGCAGCAGCGACTCAATTATAATGCAGAACATTGCAGTGTGAGGCCATTTTGAAAGAATGGCAGATAATTGTTTTTTAATACCTGTAATGGTATATGAGTCTGGGTCACCATCAAAGCCACAAAAAAATGTACACCTCATTTACCAAAACTGTTACAGTAAGATCACTTGTGATAACTCTCACACTGGAGTTGAGCTTTTTTGAAGTCATAATTGGAATAATGCCACACTGTGACATATATTCTCTGATGTAAACTGTGTAAGTGAGCCGAGGACACAGTTTTTTGGGGGTGTCTCCACCCCAAATGTAGTTGATTGCTGTAAACACTGGAAGCATTCGCAGCCAATGTTCCTATATGTTGTATGTAAAATAATTATTTTTATTACTCCAGCATATCTTTTGCTACTCAACTCTTTCCACAAATCAAAAGATTCAGCCCAACTAGGACATTCTAGCTATTACTTTTCTCATTCATAAATTTCATTCTTGTATATGTATTTCAGTTTTTATGAGAAATTTTCTCACACAAGTGAATGGATGAAATTTTTGAAATTTACACATTTTCACACTTTAAAGCTTTTTCAACTCTTTTTTACTCATTCATACTTGCAGCTATTAATTCCATTCAGACTTTAAAATGTCAATGGCACTTTGGACTTTTTTTTTTTTTTTTTTACTTTAGTTGAACTTTTTCATATCATTCATATTTTTTTACACAAACTGCTGCATAAGTTCCAATGTAAACTGAAAACAGAAATTTCTGATGGGTGGCAGAAACTGGGATATTTTTAACCTTTACACATGTTTGACACTACACAAACAAATCTTGCTCAGCCCTTTCAGCAGGCTCTCCTCTCTCTTACAGTATGGTAACGTAGATGATATAAGTTATGGTCTTTGAGCTAGAAGGAGGAATATGAGAGGTGCACTGCCGCTAAAATTTCAATGAAGTGGACATCTGATGCAAAGCAGTGACCGTCACCATGGCAACCTTTGATTATAGCTGGGAACAGACAGATTATTGAGAAGAGCTAATTAGTGTAGTTTCATACTTTTCAAACATTTTTTCAAGTCTTATCTATCTCATCCATCTCATCCATTAAACCTTCCATATCGTTCATACATTATGAGTTTTACTCAACTTTTAAATCCCATTCATAATAATTAGACCATTTCCCACTCTCTTTAATTCTTCATACCCCCTTTGGGTGCTTCTTCATACAAACTTAAACCAGTTATGCAGTTTAGCTTTCAGCCATTATTCATACTTCAGCTACTTTTTCCATACAAAGTTAAGGCAGCCATGTAGTTTGGCCTCCAGCCATTATTCAACCAATGCAGTTTAGAGTCAGCTTTTAAACAAACCATAAAGTATTCATGGTATAATTCAGCTTTTACAGCATGAAGTGCAGTTCAGTGTCATGCCTTTCAACATCTAGCATTCATACTGCAGTTTATATTGATATAACAAGAGACAGAGAGTACACACATATCATATATGTTAAGCCAATTTATTTCTGTTTTTTCCACCCCATCTTGAACTCACTCAAATGATCAAATGTATACAAGAAATAAACAGCAAATCTGAATGAGGACACAAAACATATAAATAAACAAATAATTACATTGGCAGAAGACATTATGTTAGTGTTTCATCGTCAACACTCATTGTTAAGACGTGTTATAAGTTGAGGCTGCAGTACAGGAACTGTTTTAGTAAGATTAAATGATGAAACGGAGCAGATAATTAGAGACAAGTCTTCCTTCTCCATCTGATTAAATCCAGCAAGTCTGAGTAACGAGCTGGTGATGGGTGGAGCTGAACACATGAACATGAGATCTAACATCATTACATTTAACGGCAATTAAACCTGTAGCTTTTTTAATTAACACAAACTATGATGGGAAATTAATGGTTATTACTCGGGGGCCAGCAGAGGGGAACATTGGATATTTCCTCACCTAATGTAAACCACACTGAGCAATTGCAAAAAAAAAAAAAACAAAAAAACAAAAAAACAAAAACAAAAGCTGATTGTCCTGTGAGGTTCATGTACAGCTGGTTATGATGTCAAGCTGAAAGGATCAATTTAACCAAATTACAATATTATATACTATTATATATTATTATATATTTGCAGTTCGTGAAATGACAAAGAAAATCACATGCATTACTTGATTACACATGGGAGAAGTAGACTTGAAGTTTCACAAAATGCAGGGTTGAAATATTAAAGGATCAGTTCATGTAAATGACCCAAAACACAAGAACATATTTTTATCACTTACCTCTAACAATATCTTCCCATGTAGACTGTTTTTTTGAGATATTCATCTGTGAGATTTGGGCTGCCACCCAAATGCCATGGGAATGAATGGAAGTTCATTTGTAGTGCTCACTCACATTGAGAAGTATGGTTAAAAATTCAACAACTGGCCCTATTACTCCAGATAACACACAGAGCACAGTGTCAACTGTTTAAATAGGGAAGACAGAATTTAGAATTAGGGAGTATTTTGTGGGTAGAAAGTAGCTGTAAAACTGTCCACAGGATGTTGAGCAAAAGGGACATAATTTCTGATACTGTTTAAAAAAAAAAAAAGGAAAAAAGTGAGAACGAGAACCACAAATGAAATTCACTTCACCTCCTTTGTATTGGTCAAATCAAATATGGGGTTACTTTTCCAGTTATTCTTTGTTTCTTTGTTCTTTGTTTATTTGTGACCAGATACCACCAGAGGTAAGCGATAAAATATGTTTTTGATAGTTTGGGCACTGGTGGAAAGTAATTAAGTATGTTCACTCAAGTACTGTACTTAAATATAATTTTGATTTTACTTGTACTTGAGTGGTTTCATTTTGTGCTACCTTATACTTTACTACTCCTCTGTATTACTGAAGAACAAATCGTACCTTTTACTGCACTATGCTTATTTAACAGCATTTACTCTCAGACTGATGTATGGTATGTATGGAAAATATATGATCAGTTTATAAATAAAATGCATTATTATAGATTGAAGTACCCAACAACACTTAACTACTGCTCAGAGAGTAATGCAACAACAATAATGGTCCAATAATTTAATAATATAACACTGACAAGGGTCATTATGCATCATGAATACTTATAGTTTTGGTACTTAAAGTAGTTTTTCTTCAACCTTAAAAATAGGATAATGGTGTCCCCATTATCCTATTTTTAAGGTTGAAACCTACTCCTGTAGCTCAGTTGGTAGAGCATGTCCCCCATGTACTGAGGCTGTCAGTCCTCTGCAGCAGCTGCTGGTTTGACTCCCACCTGTGACCCTTGGCTGTGTGTCATCCCCTCACTGTCTACTCCCTTTCCTGCCCACTCTTTAGCTGTCCCTATCCAATAAAGGCAACCCCCCCACCAAAAAAATAATCTTTTTTAAAAAAGTAGGTTAATGGAGTATTTTATAGTGTGGTATTTGAATATTTCTTCCACTCCTGAATTTGAGTAAATTGACCCTCCCTGCATCTCTAAAACTGAAAAACTGAAAGTGCAGTTCTCTTATAGTTTATATGTGAGTAATGGCATCTCTCATTGTGCTGCACTGATTACAAACGAATGAGTCTGAAATTAATGTTTTATCAAAAGGACAGTTCACTCCAAAATCAAAGATACATGTTTTCCTTTTATCTGTGTTGCTTTTTATTCATCTTTGTTTTGGTGTGAGTTGCTAAATTTTGGAGATATCAGTCATAGATATGTCTGATTTTTTTTTTTTTTTTTTTTTTTTTTTTTTTGATGTAATGGCACTCAATGACATTCAGCTTCAAAACTCAGTGTTTCTTTGCAGAAATCATGACCTGGTTACTCCAGATAATCCACAGACCAAAGACCAGACCAGACCTTTCTTTAAACCAAAGAAACAAGGTAGGAAAACGTTTTACATTTAAATTTCTAGTCATACACATATGGATTCTGATCATTCAGGTGGACCAAACTCACATCTAAGTGTCGTTTTCATCCAATAAAATGCAACCTATGTTTGAAACATCCTAGCTGACCGTCTTGGACACTGTTTTTAATAGTATTGTTTTTAGTATTGCACATTATTCACATTCCAATTAGCATTTATCTTGTCTGTGTTGCTTTTCAATAAAGTTTTCTGATTTATTGTGGAAGGCTGCCTTTACTTTGTGCTAATAATTGGATGCTATTGAAAGGATGAGTTTCATTGATTTTGTGGATGACTGGGAGCATTACTGGCCCAGACCATAGATTGTCAGCAAGGTCTGTGTTGAGCTGGGATCGATGCCGGTGAATCTTCCCCTCTGGTTTTTATTTACTTCTGTCTCCATTGATTGAAACATGCAATAGTTCAGGGGCTATTATCACACTGACGCTAAGTTTCTCTGTCTCCCCATTGAAGTAGCTCCCTCTGTTCCTCAGCAATATCTCACTCCAGCAAGTGCTCCCATCTTTCCCTTTCTAACTAATGAGTTAAGAGTATTGCTATGACCTGTAAACATCAATCATGGAGAAAGAGGGAGACAGTGACTAACTGCACCAGCAGGAGAGGCACGAAATGAAATGAAAGTGTACAATAAAAGAAACATCCAGTTTGGC
Organism: Lutjanus erythropterus; assembly: GCF_056507025.1. Classification (NCBI taxonomy): domain Eukaryota; kingdom Metazoa; phylum Chordata; class Actinopteri; order Lutjaniformes; family Lutjanidae; genus Lutjanus; species Lutjanus erythropterus. Next base: position 21,021,042 of record NC_139325.1, on the reverse strand, counting down.
GTTCGTTGGAGAATAAATAATGCCAGAAATGAATTTAGATAATCGCCAAATGATTGCTAGTTTGTCAATTTGCGGTAAATCATCTCGTATAAGTAGAAAAACTTGAATTGTCTTAATTAATGGAGGGTGACTAATAATACCCTGAGACTTTAGCTGTAAATAGGAGACAAAGAAACTGAAACTTTTTTGTTCAGTCATTGTGAATTCAGTGGCGTGCTCTTAATCCAATTTAGTGCTCTCCGAGTCTGAAAAAAGCAATGAATCTCTATTCAACTGTTAAAATTAAACTTCTTTCAAACGGATAACTTGCACAATCTGCTTTGTAGTGGCTGCCTCGCTAGATTGTTTCCACAATACAACATAGAGATGCTCCCGTGTCCCGCGTTTACATATCTTATTTCCTGACAAGACAGCAGAAAGGTCAGCGTCCTATCCAACTGGGACTCTCATGATTGAATGTAATCAGTATGTACTTGTTATTCTGAGTGCCGGGCCTTTCTTTTATTTGCTGGCCCAGAAGTTAATTTCCCTGGTGACCTTTTGTGTAATAAAACAGTATTATCTGTTTCTGGAGCCACAACAAGGAAGCAAATTAGCTTCCTCAGCAGTGTTTTGTCACCGAGGAGATCAGTTATAAGTTTATTTACTTTAATTAGATTAAGGGTGCAGTAAAGGCATGTGTCTGTGTGGGCATCATCCCTTGTCTCCTTGCATTATCTGATTGTCCCAGCCAGTGAATTGGACAATGGTTATGCATTTTAGTGATTGTTGGCTCCAGTCAGTCAATGGAGACACTTGCATATATTAGACGAGTGTGTTTTTTCCTTTTGTGTGTGTATAAAAGATCAATCTATGCACTTTTTGATTGTTAGTATGCTTGAAGAAGTATTTTAAGTTAACCTTGTGGAAATACTTTCATATATTAAATAAGTGCTTTTCCTTCTTTGCAGAAAAAAGGATCCATCAATGCACTTTTTGACTATTAACATGCTTGAAGTACTTTAATTTAAGCTGAACATTTTGCCAATGTTTGGCTTAGACATATTGTGAGCGTAGACACAATCAAGCTGTTTATTTCTCACACTTCTGCACGGACATATGTCACCTGATACCGAGGAATTCTCTAATCCTTCCCCTACTTTTAGTGGGAGTGACACTTTTCCTTTTAAACTGGATCTGCTTTTTCTTCAGTGCGCTCAAACAAGCTCCAGTGAACACCTTACATTTCCTCTTAAGTATATCATGCACACTTTGTGCCAGTACATCTTCTACAACTACTGCCTATAACAGGGGTTCCCAAACTTTTTCATGTCAAGGACCCCCACAATGAATGCACATTAGACCACAGACCCCCAATTTGAGAGGATTTTATATTTAAAGGGCACAATAATGCAATGTTTTCCTAAAAACAATGTACAGACTCATATAAACTAAATCCCTTTCAGTCAACACTTATGACTCACTATATGTGTGTGGTTGTGCCTGTATCTGCAGAGACCTGCCCTCTGCCTGTATTTGCTTATTTTCTCTTTATTTTGCTGTACTCAGGATGCTTTACAGCCCAAAACGTTAGTATTTTTGATGTCCTGGGAATGAGACTCAACAACCATCTATCTTTCTGGTGCATTTACAGACAATGATCAAACTAGGATCACAATTAATTACAATTTTAAAAAAGTTAAGACCCTTGTTGGTGCCTGGATCCCAGTGTAAAAACCACTGACTTATGATATATAACAACAAAAAGTCATACTAATAACACTAAGATTATTTTTTTGAGCATTTGTCCTTTTAAAAAATGTCTAAAAGTATTTATTCATTTACTTTTTTTAATTTATTTATGTATTCATTTATTTTAGACCAGGAGTTCCCAAACTTTTTCTTTCTCTGCAATAGCTGCACATAAGACCATGGATCCCCAATTCGAGAGGATTTGTTTGTTTGTTTGTTTTTTAATTTGTTTTTTCATTTATAGGTTTTAAGATAAAGTCTTTATAGCCAACCAGTGACAATCTTAGGATCACTATAAATTACAATCAATCAAAACAGCAAACTGTATTTCCTCCCTTGATGTTCCCACTCAATCACTAGCTTATAATATTAACAAAAAAGTAATATCAATAACATTGATATGTTAAAAAAAATTGTAGTATTTAAAGTATTAAAATGTTGATTATTTTTGACATTTTCATGTCAAGGACCTCTGCAATAGATCCACATTAGACCACCGACCTCAATTTAAGAGCCTTTCATCTTTAAGATTTTTTTTAAATTTAGAGGTTTGAAGATGATAAAGTCTTTGTGTCAATCAGTTATCAAGCTAGGATCACTATAAATTTTAATCAATCAAAACAGCCAACCCTATTTCTTCCCTTGTTGGACTTCCAAAAACAAAAAATAAAATAAAATATAAGTTGAAATATTCTACTCCTTCTTTTGCTGGGGACCCCCTACAAACCACTCAGGGACCCCTGTTGGTCCCCAGACACCAGTTTGAAAACCACTGGCTTATAACATTAACAAAAAAAAAAATAACATGGAACATTTATATAAGTTTTTGAGCAGGTTTCTCCTTGCCACATTTTAAAAAACGGCTAAAAAGTATTTAAAGGTTCATTATTTTACTTATTTCTAGACAATAGAACAACACTTGCACTTCTCAGATATATTTTCTGTTTTAAATATCAACTATTGCTTTTGCAGTTTAGACTAAAGGTGAATGTGAGAGGAGAGGCTGTGAGCTGTGGAGGCCAAAGTGAATGCAATGCTTTACTGACCCGAGGAATCTCTTTTATTATGGGCTCTTTGTGCCTCTCCCTCCGCTGCTCTGTCAGGCCATTCAGACCCAGTGGCAGCCACCTACATTATATCCTGGATAGGCAGGACATTCATGCCTTTTTAACCCATTGTCCTTCCCCCTGGGGTGAGGGCCCAGAGCGGGATGTGAGAACCCCAGGCTGGGTATTGTGTCCCTCTGCGCTCTTCACACACCCGGCGGGGGACTTCCTTTCTGGTGTCACCGAAACCTGTGTGGTGTAATCCGCAGCTCCCCGCTGAGCAGGATGGGAAGGTTATTAAAAGTGCCTCTAATGTCTCGTTAATAAATCGCTTCCATTTTCCGCTTCATTTCTAAGTAATCGTGTTGGGAGTGTGGATGGGAAGGAATGTGTACCCGCTCCTGTGTTTTCAGTATCAAAGCAGCATAAAAATTAGCATGTCTTTTTATTGTCAGCTACACATATCGCAGACACACGAGTACAGATCCATTAGAGATGTGACCCTCGCATTAAAGATCAAGTATCTGGACTGCTGCGTGACAGGGTCAACCTACAAGGTGTTGATGCCGCTGTGATTGCTGGAGGAGAGATTTTTAAACACACCGAGTGAGTCCAGCCTGGAGGTTTCGGGTTAATGGTGTCTTATACTGTGACCCGGTGGCTGGTGCGTTTAGGTCTCCTCTGGGGGTAGCTCTATAAAGCAGCAGAGGTCACTTCAGTTAGAGTGCTGCTGTGTTAAGAGGTTAGAGAGCAGAGGTCCCCACAGCGTGGTATCACAAGCACTCTCCATGATGCGTTAAGGATGCTGATGCCTCTGATTGCCACAGTGGGACCTGGAGGTGAGGTTAGGGATGGCTCAGGACTGCTGGGGTAATCCCATTAACTGTGACTCCAGTAGCCCTCTCTCCCAGTGTGTGTGTGTTGCAGAGAGAGAGCAAAGGAGAACAGTCTGTCTGTGAGCGTGCAGGGGGTGACCCAAAAGACATTAGCCTGCCCCCGAGGTCAGAGGACAGACAAAATTAAAATACATGTGAATCATTCATCAAATATGAGCGCGTCTCCTGTTCTCAGCCACCGCTCAGTGTGAGTAATCACCTGTCACAACTTCCAACCATCAAGCTCCAAGTTTGTTAGCATTGACCACATTCACTCATCTTCTGCACTGTGAAAAAAAAGTCATACAGGAATTTAGTATAGTCAAATCATCTTTTCTCAGAAAATTGAAGCTACTCCAGGGAGTTTTAAACAGTTATGAAACTCTCTCAGTTTAATACTGATGCCCCTAAATATCCTACATAAACAAATGAGACCATCTGCAAGAAGACTGGCTGTTTCTGTATAGTTATTCTTAATGCCTGACACCAGGTCAGATTCTCCATGAAATCAGAAGTAAGGGGCCTGTGTTTATATCATCCCAGCCAGAGTTACAGTGAGTAATACATTAAAAGGAAGCAGGAGGATATTTTTCTTTCCTATATTATATTTTTTTATGTTATATTTTGTGGTAATGGTGGTGGAAACATTAAGGCTTTTGTCCATAGGGGCGTCATAAATATGAAAGTTCCTTTTTGTAGCTTTAACATAGAAATAAACATATTATTTATTCAAGATAATTAAAATTAAAATTTCAAGTATTTATTTTCAGGACACTTCAGAAATTGATTTGAATGAATGTATTGTAGAGAGTTTAATCAACTTATACTTATTAAGTTTCTGAAGAAAACATGATCAGAATATTAGCAGGCTTCCCAGCATGCATTGTTTGAGAGCATTCTTTTTTTTACAGTTAGAGGACGATGTGTGTTTGTGTGTGTGTATATATATATATGTATGTGTATTTATATTTGTCTTTTCAAAGACATTTACTTTCTTAAGTTAAACAAATACACTCACCTTCTTCAATGTAAGAAAAAAAAAAAAATCATACAGGAATTTAATGGAATCGTTCTAAAGATAAAATTCCGAAAGAAACATGAAACACTTCCCAGCATGCATTATTTAGTTTAGATTTAGTTAAAACTCTCCAGAAACCCTTCTTTTTCATAGTTTGTGTATTTGTCTCTTCAAATTCAGTCAAGTTGAAATTTTAAGACAGCCTGAACAGTAACTTATTTATGTGAAACAAATAGCTTATTTTTATAGTGTTCTCTTAAACCAATAATTTATTTGATGTCTTACTTTTAATCTGTTTTTTTTTCTTCTCTCGTGATCTTTCAACCTTTACTTCATCGCAGCTAAGCACATAATTGTTTGTGACAACCGCTCAAGTTGTCATAAATATATCAGGAACTATAAGTAGCTTTCAAATGGCTTGTCGTTTGACAGTTGAAAGTAAGAGTGACTCAATAAATGTACAGGAAAGTGAAAGATCCTCTCAACTGAGGGTCTGGCAGTTTCATGTGGTGGTGCACATCTCAGTCATTAGTTAAGGTACCAATCACTGAGAATAAATAGCAACGTGTCCAGCATGAACAATGCTTATCGTTGGTTAATTGGTCTCAATTATCACGTGTCTCTCATTTTTGTGTATAACAATTAGCTTAAGTTCCACTTCGACTTGCACAAAATATGTATTGATGTCCTTGACGGCTGCTAAGATGTCATCATTGAGCTGATTTTAACAGCTTTGTTAAAGGCTAAAAGATGGTGACCATTATGTGCTATACACTGCTAGACTATCTGCATCACTGCCAGGCAGGCAGGCAGCCAGTCAATGCAAGACTACGTCTGTGGAAATATAAGTGGGGCAGTTATGGCAAACAAAAAGCTATCAGTGATTCTGAATAGAGGAAAAAATACTGAGGGGGTCAAACGTCAATGGCAGGGACTAGGAGAGTGTTTGGTATTGTCAATAATGGATTCTCTGTTCGAGGGTGGGATATTCACAGCGAAAAAGCTTTTGGTGGGCGGGATGTGGTGGGCCAAAGTCATTCATGCAAGAACACTATATCATGTACATACTGATAAAGCAGAGCAAACACATGATTAAGATGGAGGATGTGGTGTCTTTCTTCCCTCTGTGAAATTAGGTGACGCAGAAGGAAAATATGAGCTTCTTTCTCCTTCTTTGTAAAATCAACTTTTTTTTTTTTTTTACCTTAAGAGAGATTTGATATTTAAAAACACTGGATTTCAAATGAGCATCACTATACATTAATAAATAATATATATATTTTTTTATTTTACTTTAATTTTGAATTACTTCATTGTCTAAAAAATTTAAAATAAAAAAAATAGTCTAATTATAATTAAGTGGAGATTTTTTTTTGTTGTGTTCTATTGTAGGGGTACGCCACTTGAAAAAGTTTTAAAATATCTACCTGTGCTTCGTTTCTTGTAAAAACCACCAAGTCCAAATGACCTCTCACTGAACAATTGGACACAATCTGCCTTTTTCACTGTACTCACTTCTGTTTTTGTTGCTGTTGTTGCTGTTTGTTTGTTTGTTGTTTTCCTTAGATAGTCCATTTAATTAGACTTGTCATGTATTCCACTGAAAATGTCTAATAATCAATTTGTTAAATAATGTTTTGATTAGTTTTATTTTCAAAAGTAATCTTTTTCAGACATGAGGATATCATCTATAGGTGGATCATCCATGTTTAAAAGGGCACATTTAATTATTTGACTGTAACTAATGCAGTTAAGATGGATCTTCACAGTTATTGGTATTTGGAACAATATGGTGAGTGTGTGTATTGATCAGACTGGAGTCTTGTCGCATCTGTCAATACGAGTAGATGAATCTAATTATGGTTCCTCTCTGTCTACTCAGTTAACTGTCAGCATGGGAGCCCTTAGCCTGTATGTCCAGCATGTGCTCACACACACACATGGATACACACCCATGCAGAACTATCACAACATTAGGACAGTTGGCTTAGAGTCCCACCTCCTTCCTTAACATCCCACCATAAAGACATAAACACTGGGGCTAAAGCAGAAGCAGCTATGATGGCTCATGATGCATGTCAGTCATACTGTCTGGAGATTTACTGCAGTTGTCATTCATTCAGCTGCATTTCCTCGTGATAACTCTGGATTTCCTCTCAGAAAAGACATTTAATCTGTTGCATTTTTTTTTATATGTTTCACAGTAAGAACAGAATCATCGCCATTATGTTCTGTTTATCCACAGTGTGACGCACAGTACTCCAAAGATTAATTCGCTGTGATTCTAAGCTCAGGTTGTGTTTGGATAAACAGGATGTTGGGAGCCTGTAGTTTTAACAGATGCACTGTACGGAGGCCTAGAGGTGGAGCCTGCACTCCTTTATACCATATGCAAATTAAAGAAAGAAAGAAAGAAAGAAAGAAAGAAAGAAAAAGTGCTTATTAGTTCGGCTGATAAAATGTCTCTTTATAGTGAAACAGATTTTCTAAAAGTAACCCAACTCCTTCAAGTGGGCTGGAGGGGTTATTTTTATAGATAAGTTAGTAGTCAGGATGGGAGAAGATACAGGGCACAACAGCCTGCAAAAAGTATTTTTTCCTTTTTTCTGTTTACAACTGTCCTCTGTTGCTTTGTGTATCTTTATTTTTGGTCTTCATTTTATGTAATTTTTTGCACCTCCAACCAATGAATTTACTTGATTTTTCATTTCTAAAAACACCTGGCCACCATCTTTTTTATGTGAAGCCACCTCTTTTAAATCTTCATCACGTCATCATATCAATGATATGTCATGTTCAACAGAGCAATTGTATATACTGGTACTATGTATTTCTTTTTTATTGGTCAGTGGTTTTAGACTGATGTCAAATACAAACTTCAAAACTGTGTTCCAAAATAGTGTTTACCTATTTTGGTGTGTTAAAACAGGGAAATAAAACAACATCTTCACTCAATCCCCCACCTAGCCCAAAGTTAATGAAAGAGAAAAGGAAAAGGAGACTCACAATATAAAAATAATTAAATCAAACACATACACATATAAAATAAAATAGAACAGGGAGGGAAGTACAATAAAAAGGATGTTGAAAGTGCTATGGATGCAGTTTAGGTCCAGAGAGTTGAAAATATTTACATATGAGATGCTAGGCTCCCTTATTTTATAGAAATTGGTCTGATGAACCTATAAAGGAATATTTCACATTTTCTACAGACTTAAAAAACAACAATTAGCTAGAATGTAGTAGGAGGGGGATTTGGGCATTTCCACTGTAGCAGAGAACTTCTGTGGGCTGAGGCAAAAACAGCAACATCAGGATCTTTCTTGGTGAGACTGGCTGGCACAAGAGGTACCCCAAAGATGATGACCAAGGGGCAGGTTTTAGTCGAGTTTTGAGGACTTTTCTTAACATACCTAATTTAACTAATTATGGAAAAGAGAAAAGCATATGATCAGTTGGTGACAAGCCAAGGAAACAACCTACTAAACCTAACTCTTGTAAAATTAACCCTCAAAATGAATTAAACCCAAACAGCCACACGAAGATGTAGTGTTGACCAAGTGTCTCTTCCCACCTTTCATTTAATTATTTCATAAAACAGTGGATATGTATTTTCTTGCACGTTTATTATGCAAAACAGAAATAATTCTCATGCAGACTCTTAATAAACAAAAATGGGAAATAAACATTTTAGTCCTCCACATGGAGACATGGTGCAGAGGACACAGAAATACAGAGAACCATACATATTGTCACTATTTGGCACTTGCATGTCATCTAAACATCAGTTATTTTCTGTAGAATTCACACTTTCTCACACGTACAGAAAAACAAAACAAGCTTTACACGTCACCCACAGACAAGTCTACACACACACAAGCTTGTGTCTTTGTTTGTTCAGTCTGTCACTTCACTCAGCCGTGTGTGGCCGCTCAGGGACTCCCCTATCTCCACAGGTTTTTCGAGGGGAAAGTCATTTGAGTTCGAAATCTTCTTTGGCAAGTGCAACACTTCATCAAGGGTGAAGACTCCCTGGCTATCAAAGATGTATCAGTTGGTCTGATAAAGCCCTTGCCCTGGTCCCCGCACAGCAACATCCCATCATAAATAAAAGCAGCAGAAAAGAGGCCTTTGTCACTGTTTATCTGGACTGCTTTTCTTCCTCGCCCTTGATTTCCTCTTCAGAAAATTGATGCACCCTTAGATTGAAGCGGAGGGCTTGACAGGTAATGGTTAGTGTGATAACTGCTCAGATTTCATCAGCCAAGGCTTTTTTTTTTCTTTGTGTGCAATTGTTGGAACTTTCAGCTAGATTACCTGTCATCCAGTGCATCAGATAAAAATGCAGAGTTGAGGAGATATAGCCAATACTGGGGGCAGATAGGAAGAAAAAGATCTGGATGGAGAGAATGTTGGATGTGAAAGGAACAGTGAGGACACAAATTTACATTTATCTGATAGTGAGGCAAATAGAACGTATTATTACCATCACAATCACAGACGGTTTCCTCTTGGCACACAGATTTGTGATTTATATTATGTGGTTTAAATGGTCTACATGCTGCATACGCGTATAATTTAGCAGTTTGCAGGAAGAAACATGTCGCTGCCTGAATTGGCCTTTATGGTTTCACTCTAAGCTTCAATTTGCACTGGCACTGACACTGAAATACAAAATACTGTGAAACTGTAAGCTTTAAAACACTTCAGCAGTCTGGAATTTTAACAATGACTCTTTTTTTAAAAAAATAAGATGTTATATCTCAAGGCCTGCTGCAGGAAGGTCATCCATCATGGACTATAGGTTACTATATCATTCCACCTGCTGTACACACTGACACTTGTTTGCACTGTTTTTTTATACATTTCATCTCATAACTAACTATTGTCGCGGTTGTGCACTGTTTTTATACATCCCATTTTTCTAACCATACAAGTGGCTCTTGTTTTTTCACTGCTTTTTATGCATCTCTTTTTGTAACCATGCATATTGTCAGTGTTTTGCACTGCTTTTTATATGTTTTCCATTTTATATTTAGTATACATGTGGACCCTATTTTCACTACAATTAATATATTTTTGCATATTTCATATATTCATATATTTCATTATTTTATGTATGAATACAGTGTAATGTACTGTTTGCACTGTTCTACACCCTTGTTTTAACACTTTTAACAATTTAGTCTACACTTAACTGTTCATTATGTACCCTGTTCTCATATTAGTATTAGTATTGTTAGCATTTTCATTCTTGTTATTGTATTAGCTTTTTTCCCCCTTAATTACTATCTTTTTTCAGTAAATATCCCTGAAATTTACCCATGAAGACCTTCCAACCTTCCCACCTATATTGAAGTATGATTTTAAGAAATGTTTAAATATATTTCCTTAATAAAAAACAAACATTTTCCAGTATATTTTAAGTGGCAATTGCTGAAGATCTTCTCTGTTGCATGAAAGTTTATTGATTTATTTGTCAGGGAGAGACAACCTATTCAAGTCTGAAAAAAAGAGTCAAATCTGCATTTGGTCTTTTGCTCCATCGATGTTATGGTAACCAATAGAGCTGAAATCTTTGGCAGATGTGTGGCAGCAATTTTTTCTCAGCTATTATAGCATTATAAACACTCGGTTAGAGTTACATAAAACATGCATATTTTTGACTGGGAAATTTTCTGACGAGAGAAACAGCTGTGCTGGCCTTACAATGCATTAAGTATTTCATCCCTTTTAGATGGTTAAATTGTGCATGAAATGTTGCTGGCGCAGGGTTCTCCCGAGCTGGACTGATTAGGCAACATCTGTTACATTGGGAGAAATCCGTGTCGTTTCTAATTAGCTGTCAGGCTGCGGCTACGTTGTGCCTGATGGTGCCGAGGATCTGCCACAGGTTCCTCTGCTCGTACTGTCACCTGCTTGTGTGCCCCCCCCCTCTTCTCCCCTACTCTGGTTCCCCTTTCCCTCCCCCTCTCCCCCTTACTCTCCCTCACACACACACTCATCAGCTGTAATTAGAGAGCAGGGTCCATACAAAGGAGCGAGCTGGGAGCCAGGCTCGAGCCCATCTGTGCAACCCCATCATCAGCAAGCGCACAACTCCTCCAACGCTGGGGGCCGCTCCCGAGCCGGGGCCCCCGCATGCTGATCATCTGAGCACACAAAACTTGCTTCCTCTGCTGCCTCCCTCCACCACCCTGCCTTTATCTTTCTTTTCCACTTTGCTCTCTTTCACTCTGTGCTGAAAGAAAATCTATCCCAACCGGGCTAATTCATCTTGCTTTAATAAGGCTCAGACTCTGGTAAATATTAAATGCATCGCGGTGAGGAACAGACAACACTGTGACCAGCTATTGACAGAATGCAGCATTAGAGGGATGGAATGAGCAGAAATCTATATGGACAAATTAACAAACACAGGAGCCTCAAAGAGACACTCGCAACTGATGGTGTTTTCATTCACACACTTTGTGCCCTGTTGTTTTAATATCTTACATATCTTTAAGGTTTTATCTAATTCAACTTCTTTAAATCTCTAAATATTTGTTTGCAGAATGTTAAAAAAGGATTTACTTGACCATCTTATTGACCTTCTAAACTGTATCAGCTTCATCTCATTCATTACAAACTGTGTGTACACAATATGCCATTGCTATAGGTCAACTCCAGTACTAGTCATCACAATATCTGTCAGGTAATTCATTTCAGCAGCTAATCAATAATTCCTGTTTGAGAATGAATGAAAAAAAACACAGCAAGGGCCAGTACTCGTCCTTTTCCCTTTGTTTTGTATATCAAATTCTTTAAGTCTCTTTTTTCATTTCCCCTTCATTTAATCTAGTAATCTGGTAACAGACCTCTTAAAACTAAAATAGATATACCTGACCAATAGGGCAGCATTTCAATATTGCTCCAACAATAATTGCAAACATCATGTGCAAGGTATGAGTTTCATAAACCTTCTAGAGTAAAGTATAAAACAATACATTTATAAGCAAACGGACCTAGAGAGCTTCAAAATTGACTTGAATTCACCAACCAGTCTTTGAAAGGAGGTCAAAACACAATACATGACATATTTCTCTTGCACAGAGGAGAAGTTATAGTTTTGTTATCTTGATGCAAGTTGAATGTGAATAGTCTGGCTTCAGTTGCAAGAAGAAGACAAAATTTGAGTTTTAAAACCCCATGATCCATGATCTGATTTCCTTGCATGGTTTTAAATCCATCTCAAAAAACTTGGAGATGGAAACGTTAGTGTGTCATTGCTCAAACTGATTCTCTTGGATACATGGCCTGTACTGTATTTTTATTTCTTCCTTGTCATGTATTATATGCTGTCTGTTTTTAATTACCTGCCTGTCTTGGCCAGGACTCCCTTGAAAAAGAGATTTTTAATCTCACTGAGACTTAATAAAAGAACAATCTTTGATTTTATCAGAAACTGGATAACTGTTGAGCTGAATAAAGTAATGAAAGTAATTAATACTTAAGTAAATAAATCTGGGCAACTGAACATCAAATTCAATGCACTAAATACCTCAATAAATATATAAATCTGTAACTGAACATCTGCCACTACTGGAGCCAAGTTATGCCGAGTTTGTAAAATGTTCTATCAGCTTTGATTAATTGGTTAAATCAATTTATCGGTCAAGCTGTACTCTGATTGACACCTTTGTTGTTATTTTTGATTACACATCTAAACATGTACTCTTCTATAGTCAAATACATGAATGAGAAGAATAACTAACATGCAATCTAGCCCATAAACTCTCTCATCAAAACACAGTTAAACATCCTCTTTCCACTCCTAAACCCTCACAGTCTGGCTTTTGCTCTGTCATGACATAGTCAGACAACATACACATCTGTCCCCTTTGGCAATCTCTGACAAGTTCAACTTGAGAGCCTGAAAGACGAGGGGAGGAGCTGCTGGCCAAAGCCAGAAGTTCTGCTGGAGCGGTGCCTTAAGGCAGCAGATGAGACACAGAGATAATGTTGAGTGGTTATACTATAGACACTTAACCACAACTGAGAGACCTCTTGGCCGTACCACCTTAAATCAGATGTTTGATTTAAATACTGACAGGTACGACTTGTCATGAAGTATTAGTAACTCATGTTCTTTCAATCAGGTGTCAGAGGCATCAGATGTGCTCTTAAACAAGGCCCTTGACTGCTCAACTTCCCGTCAACGTTGAGACAATTTGTTGATTGACTAATCCAATCTGGGTCATGTTCTCTCTGTTAGCTATACTGTATTGCAGGTAGATGTTAAAGATTAAAGCTACTGCAAGGAGTTTTTAACTGGTAATAAAACAGCCTCAATTTATTACTGATTCCTCCACATGACCTACATAAGATAACGAGACCATCTGTGACAAGATTTTTCTGTAGTTGTTCTCATTGCCTGTGACCAGTCAGAGTCTCCTTAAAATCAGATGAAATAAGTCTGTGTTAACATTTGCACAGGAAAAGTTACAGTGCATAGTATGTTATCCAGTTAAAAAGAAGTGGGAGGAGATTTTTATTTAGATCATTTTATTTTGGAAGTTATATTTTGCGGTTATTATGGTGGAAACGCTACCACTTTTAGGGGCCATCAAAATCAACAAAATATGAACGTGCCTTGTAGTAGCTTTAAATGCTGGAAAAATGTGACAGAGATTTGTTTTAATTTAGAGGGTCATGCATCTTTACATAGACAGTATGCAGCTAACTTTAGAATAGGCAGACATTTCTGTGGATGATTTGTTTTGAATAAGTTTTCTTGGTGAATAATTCATGTTTCCCAAAATGTATTTATAAAATTAATAATGTTGTCATGTATTGTATATTATATGTTTCTTCTTTCTCAGGGAGGATTTTGAAGTGAGTATAAACCTTACACTGCTTTAAAAAATAAGTGTTTTCTACGACGTATCTGTGTTTTTCGGCTTTTTGCACTCCTAGGTCCTGCACTGTTGTGAGAATATTATTCAGATTTAGTTAAAAATTTGTCAGGTCATCATGGATCTACTCTGTTTGCTCCTGTTGCTTCTTTTTTAAATTTCAGTTTCAAATCATTTTATGTGAGAAATTAGTGAACCTGCTTAAACTGAAATGGACAAACATCCAAACCTGACCGTGAAATAGATAATAACCCTCCGCTGAGTAAAGATGATGAAGAAAAAGTTACAGGAAGAGAAAAATTAGTCTGCTGAAGCAGGCGAGAGGCTGTCACAATTCTGCTGTGAGCAAATCAAGGCACAGAGGAAAAAACAGTCTGTGACCAAGAATGACAGGCCTGAGAGAATGTCACAGCAATTGTGGGGCCATCACTGGCAAGAGATGATGGGTGATTGCTTCGCGTTCCATGGCAAGTCCATCCTGGAGGACATTGCGCACCCTTGCTCATCTGTGGCCCAACCTTTGGCGCTGACATTTAAAGTGTTGATTTTGGAGCACTTATGCTAATTGTTGTAATTTTCCTGATGAAGCGCCATTCTGATACCTTGATGTGGCCAAGATAGTTTTACATTTTCTATGTGGTCCTCTTTGCCATTTGCACCGTGTAGTGTCAGCTCAGAGTGCTACTGAAAGCAGACAAAATTGCAAGCAAATTGCATCAGATTGCCAACATTGTGAAAAGGTAAATTGCTTGCAAATCTATTTAAACCACTGGCCTATTTTCATCAGCTATGGTACTTGGTATTCATGATTGCTTAATTGACGACCTTTTCTATTGTGTAGTGCTTTATGGTGCGATGGAAAACAATCTTTACCAAACCAATTACCCTTTTTTTTCTCCACACTACTACATTAGAGCTGTGATTGCAACAGCTAGTCCTTTGTAAATGAACTTTCTGGTTTCAGGGAATAAAGTGTCATTTGCTTGATATGATGTTGTTGAGCTTGTTTTTTTGTTTGTTTTTTTTTTTTTTTTTGAAAGCACTGCTAAAAAGATGGACTGTTTTAGTTATACCCTGTCCATGTGTGACAGTAATAAGCCTCTAATAACCTTGTACGTGTGAGAGACTTGTTAAATATAGAAATATTTTGTCACACTATCAATCATGAACATTTACCCAGTGCTTAGGCTTTATAAAGCTTTAGATGTGGCCATTCAGATTTGAACATTTGTGGCAGTTTTAGGCATTGTAGCAGTTGGCTGTGGAGTTAATAATGACTTTTGACATGAAACAGAGTTTCACCTTGGGTTCCTGTCCAGTTGCATAAAACCACATAGGCTAAGGTTTCTGAGCAATAATTAGTTGCATAAAATCACCATTAAGATTTCCTGTGGATGTTGGAAAACAAACCCTTTTACCTCTACGGGTTTGCCCTTATGTGTTGCTAGAATGTCCTTCATGACCATTTTCATCAGAAAAATTTCAGTGATCTAAGCAGTGCCTTAAAAATTAAACAATTTGTGTTACTTATGATAACAGCTGAATTTGAGGTGACTGAAGAGGAGACGAGATATATTTTTCGGGACAGGGAAAACCCACTGGACATCGTGAGTGATGCACAACTTATTGAGTGTATAGCGCTGACATTAACTCCAACAACTTTGTAGCTAGCTAGCAAATCGTACAGACCTTTGTCTCGTATATTAACATAATCTTTACTCTTTTATTAAAACTCAACAGTTTTTATTGACTCCTGTTGATGTTTGGCTATCTCCTTTCTTGCTGTCACAGTAATAGCTTTTATGTTTCTTCCTTGCTGAAGCTGTGGTTCATTTCTTCACAGATTTCTCGCACTGACTTTGTCTTGCCACATCTTCTGCTTGTGAGTATTTGTTATGGCTGGGTTAAATTAACTTTGGATTATGCACTTTTACTTTCCATGTTATAATAGTGTGAACAACACTTTTGTCTTCTATTCAGTTTCACTTTTTTTTGTATTTTTGTATTTTATATACTTTATTGTCAGTTTTGAAGGTGCTAGCTAACCTACGTTTAACTAAACAACTGACAATAATGCTGTCTAGTAACATTAAACAATTATGCAAGTGACATGTAATCATGGTAACTGAGCTTCACGTGCTGTATTATGATGGTAACTGCCATGAAGACCTTAGTGTACACACTAATGCTTTGTCTGAAATCACATACTATGTCTGCATACCTAAAATGTGTACTATAATTTAACTTACTTATGTAAATAAACCAGAATGTGTCTTTTCAGACACAATGTTCAGCGAGTACGTCACTTCCTGAGAGCCTCCTTATTGGTTGGAGATCTGTAACCATGGCAACCTATGCCAGCGATGAACTAATTCAAAATTAGGCTATATTAGAGGAGCTAACAAAGTGAAAGCTTGCTTGATTGTAACGTGAAGTGTTACTGATGTTACACAGAGCTGCCTTGGTTGCTGTCAGCCTTGTCTTTCATGTTGTTGTTATTGTCGTCATTACTGCATTATTTTGTGGGATAATGATGCCAGTGTAGTATGCAGTGTTTGCATAAACACCAAAAAGAGAGTGTACCTCGTGTACTTTTGGTTTCATACTACGTTTTTGGACTTACCAAAAAATCTCACCTACTGTTTTTAGCGTACTAATTTGCATGTTAGTATGGCATTTCGGACACAGCCTTAGAGAAGAAGACAAAGTAACGCTAAGCTGCGAAGTGAACCTCTCATCTCAGGGAAATATTTTGCTCAAGAAGAAAACTTAAATTTGAAACATGGAGTAGTTTATGCAACCTGGCAGGTTATTTCACGCACACTATTGAGACAAACTCTTATACTTTCTCTTAACATTAACATAATTATTTCCACCCATGCAGTATATGATGGTTTACAAAACAGTCGAGGAGAAGTCACTGCCCTGCTCCAAACTTTGATAATCTCCTGAATAATGAGGCATTAATTTTTATTCTGCTTCAATCAACACATCTTTCATCCAGTTGTCAGCCACAAAATTCCATTTTCATTCATTACCGTCTCAAAAGCATGGTGATGAAAAAATGCCTCGCTCCCTCCCCAGGCAGACTTAGTATTCCTGTACTGAGTGTACTGAAGTGCTGTCAGTCTGCTCACATCTCCTCTGCCAGACAGGCCAATAGAATTAACCCTGGATTAACCCTCCAGGCCCGAGTGCAAGGTAATGGCCTCAGCTAATGGCTGTGTGTGTCCAATGCCAGGTACCATTGACTCTCGCTGGCACAGTTTGCTCCATCTGAGGGGCAGTATGACAGCATGGCCATCTCTGTACAGCTGGCGTCCGAGTGCCACTGCCAGGCCGGGATGATACTCAGCCATGCCATCCCTCCAGGATCATAAGACACTCTGCTCTCTGGCCCTGTCTCCATCTTGACAAACATGGCAAAGGATCCTCTAGGACAGTGGTTCTCAACCTGGGGGTCGGGACCCTCAAGAGGGTCGCAAGATAATATCTGGGGGTCACCAGATGCTTGTGGAGACTAAAATAAAATATTGTGCCAAGCAGCATGGAATGAGAGCCAGGAAGCAGCTCAGCAGTGTCCACCCCTTAAGCCCCTTATGCTGGCTTCAAGAAAAGTAACAGCCCCCCAACTAATGGTTAAAGCCATAATATGTAACAATTCTGAATTAAAGTATCAAAAACACTAGATGTATGTTACATATTTTGTTGAGTTACATTATCCCAGATGGTAACAACAGTGGTCAAACACAGACAAATCAGTAATTTATTCAAGGTTGCAGTACATTTCCTGCTAGCCATTGCAAAGCTCTCCAGGATCAGAGAGTGAAGAAGGAAATTTAGAGCACGTGACTAAATGTAACATGAATAAAACTTTAAATAACCTCATCCATGAACATGATTTCTGCCTGAGTTACGTCAGATAGATTCTCAGCAGCAAGGGTGATTGTTTAAAAATTAAGAATTAAGTGGCAGACTTTACATATTGTGAGTTTAAAACTATAAACCAGCTTAAAATTATATTATTCATTTACAACATAAACAACCATGTTCTGAACAGACACAAATACTAACAAACATTTTCATTTACATAAATTAGAAAACGTGGCAAACAACAGTCCAGTGGACACGATGGGAGATGAGGGCTGGATTTTTGATGGGGAATATTTTATATTACCAGTGATATAATTTTCCTCACAGTAGATGTTACGTGTGTTTGTGAGAGTCAAACTGTTTATGCAGATAAGTTCTGATTGGACAATTGACCCTTGTGTGCCACAGTGTCGTGCTTAATCAAGCAGCTATAGCCAGTTTTGCTAGCTATTACAAATCACAAATACACTGGAGTGATGTCTTGTCAGTAAAAGTATTCCAGGTCAGACGTGGGCCAATCAAGCCCAGAGCTCCCATCAAGCTGCAGAAATATACATTTCTGCAATATGAATTTTTTAGGGGGTCATAAACAAACCTGATTATTCCGGGGGCTCGCAACTTGAAAAGGTTGAGAATCAGTATCCTACACTATGAGAAACAAGGTTTCCAATAGGGTTCTTCTTGCAGGGCTGAGGTTCTACCCAGAACCATTTGTATCTGAGGAACCCTTTATTAAAGAAAGGGTTTGTCAAAGGTTCTTTGTAAAACCAAGGGTTCCATTAAGAACCCTTTTCCTCCAAAAACCGAGGTTTATTGAAATTCCGGAAGAACTCTTTTGACAAAGGTTCTTTGTTCCATAATATAAAAAGGCTTCTTGGAAGAACCCTTTGGTGGGTTTTAGATAAAACCCATTGGATATAAAAAACGTTCTTGGTAGAACCATCTGAGTGTGTTCTAGAAAGCTTTTGAATATAAAAACGTTCTCGGTAGAGCTCCTTGGGTGTGTTTTTGTTGGCTCTCTTAGATGGTGGACAGGTTCTGAATAGAACCCTCAAAGAAGGGTTCTGGGTGAAACTTTTCACAGATAGTTTTGGGTATGCCCCTTTATGTTGGATTCTAGGTAGAACTCTCTGAAAGTGTTCCAAATAGAACCTTTATCAACGTTTCTACCAAGTTCTCGTTTGCATCATTATTTCTACAAGTGTAAGAGAACATGAACAGCACATCTTTCTCTTCATCTGGGCCCACAGACCTTCTCACACCCGTTAGAAAAGATTATGTACTGTAAAGCCAAACAGTTTGTCATTTATATTTCAGATTGATTTCACACTTGTGGGACTTTGAGACATTATAGTCAATCATCTAAAACAGAAAACTGGCACTTTTGAGGCTGTGACAGGCTTTATTTTAGTCCAGTCATATTCTGCTCTGGCAGCTCACTGTGTGTAGTCGCTCTCGTATATAAACAGCTCTCATCCTCACTTCTTTTGTGCTCATGTCTTTGCCTGAGATGAGGGAGTGTAATGCAGGCAGGGTTGGAGGGGTGGAGGGGGGGTGAGAAAGAGGACTCAAATCAGTCTGAACAAGGAAGCGGTCTCCTCCTCTCTTGTAGATTAGCTCATTTTAACTGCGGTCAGGCTTTTACACAGACAGAGGATGGGTTTAGTGTGTGTATATATGTGGGTGTGAGTGAGAGGAGGAGGAGGAGGAGGAGGAGGAGGGGGTCATATAACCCCTCCTGCCATTTTTAGCAGACCAGAGCTCAGTGAATGTGGAGGTTGGGGGTGGGGGGGGCTGTAAATTTTCTCTGAGTCAGGGCAAAGCTGATTGATCTCTGAGTGTAAAATCGATAAGAAGACACTGTCATTTTTGTAAAGGATGAGTTGGAAAGAGAAAATAAATTAAGACTCCCCAGATCGGGCGGGATGTGCACACACTGAAGCTTTGCTCTCATTAATTCAGTGCAGTCAGGTATTTTTGGTAACATTGTGTCCACAGCTTCAATCTCACAGGTGCCTATAGCCATGGCAGCAGCAGGCCTTTTATTACACTATGTATATTTCATCACATGCAGAGAAATCAGACTCTTGCCCTTGCACCCCCTCCTCATCTTGATTCCTGATTAATCTATTTTGTTATTTTCAGAAGTACATCACGCCAGCGGTTGATTAAATCAGGAATTGAAAGCCATTGTCTTTCTTGCATGTCCCTTATCAGAACTAATGTCCCAGCTGTGGTCATTTGTCTTGAGTTGTTATAAGAAATAAAGACTGGTGCACTTTTCTCTTCCGCAAGATATTGCAGGAAGATTAATTTACTACTTCTCATCTTTTAGCTCCTCAGTTTACTGTCTGCAATGTCTCCTGTAATATTTTTCATGCTTAGATATGCTGTTTTCACTTATTCATTCCTGTTTCACCTTGATCTTCTCATCTATTATATTACACTTCTTTGGGGCACTGAGAGAATATAGTCCTCATGGCCTTATTAGATTGATGGTTACAGAAACCGTTGCATAATATCAACTTTCACTGGGCCATTTTTCACCGTGTGCCCACCTATGTTTCATTTGATCAGCGCTCAATGATTCGCTTCATGCTCACATCTCCAGCTCGTGTCTTTGTTTATACCCTTGTGCTTTGTGTCATGTAGGACATCGTCGTCTGAGGCAGCGTATGCATGAGCTGTGTGTCTGTGTGTGTGTGTGTGTGTGTGTTTGTGTGTCTGTGTGTGTGCGTGTGTGTGTGGACCCAGTGGCTTTTATCAGCTGGTCTCTAATGTGTCAGTTGTTGCTGAGGATCCACTCATCACGCTGCTGTCTCTGCTGTTCAGCAGGGCCATTAAGGACACATCAAGCTATCAGGAGGCAGCTCTTGGGGACTGGCAGGCATAAAATACACCCTTTGGCCTCACTCTGAATAATCTTCAGGTCAGAGGGGCTTTGCGTATAGCTGGGGGCTTTAAAACAAGCGCTGTGGGACAGAGACCTGACAGATTGAAGACTTAAACAGTCACACATCATATGTGTGGGTCAACTTTTTTTGGTTTACGGACCTCTGGGATTTTTAAAGGCTTGACCTTGTGGATAGACAACAGGCCTCAGGCATGAACCATTCATATGATAAGATTTGTTTTTAAGTGGTTTGTACAAATCTTTTAGGAGAAGTTGCCACATTCACCATATTTCTTTCATTTTGATTTTTCTCCTATGAACACAATCCAGAGTCATGTACAATTAGTCTGCTACTGTTTTTCACTAATGGATTGTGAATTTCATTACTTTGAATCAGTTTATTCAAACTTTGTACAAATTACCAATTGCACTCAAGAAAGAACTGATTATATTTTGGTGACGAAAAGCCAAAGGTCACTGTGACCTCACATCAATCGCACTATTGTAACACGACAACATGTATCTCAGGAATGCTTGGAGAGAATTTCTTCAAATTTGGTACAAACGTCCACTTGGACTCAAACTTGAACTGATTAAATTTTGGTGGTCAAACGTTCAGGTCAGTGTGACCTCACAAAACATGTTTTTGGCCATAACTCAAGAATTCATGCACTGATCATGATATTACTTCACACAAGCAGTATTGCAAAGTCATTACTTATGTGTTTATGCCTAAGTATTTTATTTACAAAGGGACAATGCACATAAATTAATTTGATCACAAGTCCATCATGTAAATGTGCTACATTTACCCCTACAGGCTAATTTTCATCTGCAGGCCCTGGCAGGTTGATTGTGTAAAAAAAAAAACAAACACCCTTCTGTTGCAGCCATTGATCGGTTTGCTGTGGCAAGACTTTTTAATAAAGGCAAGAATTTCGTCTTTATTTCAGTGACAGTGGCTTTAGCAAGTCTCTTAATTTCTCTGCTGATGCTGTTAAAATTGTAGATTTTCCTAAAGGAGGACTTAAATCTCCAAACTTGAAAAGTTCTTCTGTTCACTCTTTGATGCCATTTTCATGAACAAACACTCCCAGACAAGTGCAAGACAACATGTAGCTTTACATGGTGTTATTGGGGTATTAATTATGCTAATTTACAAAGTCTCATGAATTTGTGCTCAAATACGCACTAGTGGATCCTTTAGACACTTATGTGAAGCTAGGAGGTGAATCTGATGTGGCACACTCAGATGAGTCCACTGTACAAGAAAAATAAAAAAAAGTTGAGATATAAATACAACAATTTTCTGGCATGAGGCCTAGTGGGTAGTGTGTGTTTGCTCTGAGTTTCATTTATCTCTTAACTACACCCGAGAGGAGCAAGACTAACTAGAGGAGATTTATCTGGATGTGTAAAACAAAGCAAATCAGACATACCCAGGAGGTTCAGAGACATCTGTGTTTTGCAAACCAAAAGAGTAATTCTTTTAAACAGTAGAGGTGAAAGGAGATAATTTGTATGTGAAATACTCATTTAATTCACATTCACTAAGCAGGTTATCAAATTAAATCAGGGCTCTGTTAGGCCTGCCACTTGGGCTTTTGGGCCAGGCTTCATGTGTAAAATTGGCCAACAAGAGATTTGGGGGGGCGCTTTGCACGCCCCTGTCACGTCATCTCTTGGCTCCCCTCAGGAGGCCGATCCCAGGGTCAGTGCTTGTGGAGAGATGCCTCTATGGACTGCCACAGGGCGACAGGGCCACAACACCACCTCCAGCTGGGCAACTTATTACAGCTCCGGTCTTTCTCACCCCCTCCTCACCTGCCCCAGCCATTCACAACATCATCAAGCCATCACATATTCATGAAGCTGTGTGCTGGTGGAGTGTGTGTTTGTGAGGGATGGGTGGCGGTGGTGGCGGTGGCGGTGGTGGTGGTGGGGGGGGTTACCAGTGCGGCGACACTGTGCGGTGGTTGTGGCAATGGTGCAGCAGTTAGGAGACTGTAGGGGGGTGAGTCTGCAGGTGGCTGTCACATCCGTAATTGCCTCATACTTCCCTCTGCAGCGTAAAATTGTTTTCATTATGTGTCATGCACACAGTGCCAGGCAAGGGCCCCTTGAGAGCATTCCCAAGAGCCAGAGGGAGGAGGCACTCCACTTAAACAGCCGCTTAGCTTCAAATAAGAAAGGAGAAAAGGAGCGGAGAGAGGAGGTGGAGGAGGAGGAGGACAGGAGAGAGGGAAGGGGTGTGGAAAAAACAGAGGAAGCTCATCATTAACTGTGTTCGAACAACAGCAGACAAGTGTGAGCTCATGCACAAAACCCAGGCAGAGCTTATCCTAAACATCTCAGTTACCGGGGGGGAGTTTGTGTGGCTTCAACCACCACTGTGAGCTCCTGGAGGGCTTCCGTGGTCAGAGGGGGGAGAAAAACAAGGAGCGGGAAAAGAAAAGGAGAAAAACTTTCCACCTGACTGGAGTTCCCATGGTTTGCCATGCAGGAGGGTAAGCAGGTTTCAGCAATAAACTCAGGCATTGTCAGGCAATAATGCTCAGTCAGGTCCCTCCATTGGGATTCAAGGGTGTCTTTTTCTCTGCTCCCTGCGCTGCACTAATCACAGGCCTACTTTGTTTAATTGCAGCAAAAGGGAGAAAATGTGTTCAAGAAGTCATCCTAATCCCTCCCCTTTACCCCCTGCTCCCTCACAACAGCCTCCATACTCCGTCCCTCTCTTCTGCTCCCCACCCCCTTTTCCTTTTTTAATGAATTGTGGAACTTTACACAGACAACAAACAGCAGCACCGTGATAAATAAAGGATGGAGCAGAGGGGGAGTGTGATAGGTAAGGGCCTGAGGTGTTTGGCTGCTTATCTATGAAAAAAAAAAAAAACACTTCCGCTGGATTTAAGCGCTTGCAACAAGTGCCATTACAGTAGTTTTTGGATGCTGCTGATGCACAGGAGGTGGGGGGTGGGAGGATCAGATGGAAAATAAATCCTGCATGCAGCTAGCTGCTGGTAGCCCGCTGGGCATGCAGCCTCAGAATAATCATCGCTGTAAAAGCATGTCAAAGCTGCCTCAATGGACACAAATTCGCTCCTTCTATTTTTCAATCGTAGATTTAGAAACTTAAGGTGCCGTGCATTGTACTTGATGACTCCGGGGTCACAGGCGCCAGGGGGGCAAGGGAGGGGATTTATCAATCAGGACTCCTCGTCTTTCTAAAGCTGAATAAAAAGCGACCCATGAAGAGACAAACCAGTCCCCTTTTAACCAAAGGCTTTTCTTATTCATTAGATCCGGATTCTGGCTTCTCCCTTTACCTCCTTCTCTAGACAGCGAGGCATCTCAAGCATAGAAAAGCGCTCAGTGGAAGGATAGAAAATTCAAAAAGATCTCTGAACTAAGGTTTAGCATAACGTCATAGGCAGTCTCTAGCTATGACTGAGTGAAAATAATAATAACTATAATTATTCATTATTTTTAAGCAGTTAACATCATATCACTTAAATCATAAATTACACAAATGTTGATTTGCAATAATAATCTATCCAAATATTATTGCCAGTGTAGATATTCAAGGATGCACAGAAGAACGTTTTAATTTAAAATCTATTTGAGAAAATAGCCTGTCATCATTCGCTGTTCATTATTGTTTCGCTGTCAATCACTTTCCTTTTGTGTAGATTTTGACTGACATGAGGAAAATTCAAATGTCATCAGTTCTGCAAAGGAAGAGAAAAGTGTAAAATTACAACATAAATATAGAGGATACAGTTTGAAAAGTTTGCACCAACAGCTACAGCCACCATACAATTTTCTTAATCATCATAACTAATGGTAATTTTCATCATAAAAAAATATATTTTGAGCAATTAAAATACACTCTGTAAGTGTAAACAGCACACAGGCAGTAAGTATTTATTCATCATCTTTTCTTGATGTTTAGTTATGATTTCAGCAGTCCCATACTAGCTTTTATTCATGTTTTAGGGAAATAAAAACCCAAAAGTTATTCTAAAATGATGCAAATCAAAGCATAAATTGTCCCTATAATTATCCAAAAGTTATGATATTGTAACACTTCAAAGTATTTTATTTATTTAACTTTTATTTAACCAGGAGGAACCCATTCAGATTAAGTATCTCTTTTTAAAGGGAGATCTGCCAAGACAGTCAACAGCAAAAACACAAAGTTACAGACAGAAATGCAAAGGAAGACAAAATATATTTAATAAGCACTGAAACTCACTGAAAAGGGAAATATTAAAATAAATTATTTTGAATGTGAACCACAGTAAAAATTCACAGTAAGTGATCTTTGTGAAGGAATTTTATAGAAACCCTTGTGGCCTAAGTGGATGAGGGTTTAGATGAGAAAATCCACCCTAAGTAAACGACTTCCCATGTGACCTGGGGCAAGTCACTTAACCTCTGCCTTCATGCCCACCACCCAAGTTTAAACAAGAGGATTGCTCAGTTCCATCCCCATACACTCCTCGAGTCCCCTCAGACCAAATCATTTTGCTCCGGGTGAAAAGAACTCAGCATGGCGCTCTCACAGTAAACAAATACACCATTTTTATTACAATGTCCGGACTCTGACGACACTAAGAAGTCACATTTAAACATTTAAAGCAAACACAAATGATCCTGCTGAAAATGTTGTTTTTGTGCGTTGTGATTGCAATTTATAATCCTTCTTAACCACTGAAAAATGTGCAAAAATTGCCTCTACGCTGATTTAATCTCTCGAACAAGAAATTTTAAATGAACGTGTGTCTGGATGATTGTCTTTTCACAACAAGTGGGGAGTGCTGTGGACGTCTTATGACAATGCTTTCAAACTGGGGTCCAGAGACCCACGGGGGTTCTTGAAGTGGGATCCCCAGCAAAAAGATATTTTAACTTTTATCACATTTTTTGGGAACTTTGAACAATAAGGGAAGAATATGGTCGGCCATTTTGATTAACTGTAATTTATAAATCAGACTGATTTATGGGCCTATCACAGTTATATCAGTCTATACTGGCTATGTGAAAACTTCTGTTTTTTTTAACAGAAATTGTTTTGAATTCTTAGCTTAGGCATGATTTTATGTATATTTGATCCCTTTTCTTAACTAATTTCTCTCACTTTTAAAAAACATCAGTGAAAGCTTACTGTTTTGGTGCCCTGATATAATTTTAGACCATAAAGTTTATTGTTAAAATGTAAAATAACCTGCCTCCACTACAAGTGTTGACCACTTTTAAGGGGTCATTGTAAAAAAAAAGTGTGTTTATGTATTTATATTTTGTATAAAGAATATCTGGTGGTATATCAATATTGGAATATTTTACTTCTTAATGTCAGCATTGGCACCAAAAATCCAGTATTAGACAGGCCTGATCATTAACACTTTATTATCTTCAATCGTAAAATAAAAACAGAGGTGTTTGGTTAAGAAAAAATCCTCTCAAATTGGGGATCGGTGGCCTAATGTGCATCTGTGAAAAAGTTGGGGAACCCCTGTCTTATGATATTTACGTTGTCTTACTTTTGTGATTCTCTCCCTGGTTTGTCCCTTAACTTTTGTGATTCTAGCAGAGACTGTTGCGAGCCAATGAGCTTCCAGCGATGCCTGTGAATGTAGCATTATGGCCCAATCTCTTTCTCACTCCCTGAAAGACTGTTTAAATGGTTTGGTTTATTATTGGCCAGGGGAGGCTGAAGGCTTCTGTCAGCATTCGGGAGAGGGAATCACTGCCTCTTAACTGGACAGCTGTTCCGGCCTTACCCCACTTTTCATATGGATATGTATGTTAATGACAGGCAATGGACTGGAGATGAAGAGGCCTGAGCGCTAGGCCCTCTCTTCAGCGCACTTCTAAAGCTTCCACAAAAGGAGCAGTAAAAGAGGCTGCAATGGTGAAGCTCCCACTTTTGTGCCCTGAATTAGTTCTGCAAGCAATGAAAGTGATCTTTTCTGGACGACAGGGGAAGTCTGCCGATGGCTGGACCAGCTCATTAGCACAAAAGTCTGTTGGGACATATAATTGACTGATGCAGATCCCCTGCCTGTCACAACACAGCGCAGGCTGTGGGACGGAGCACATACAGAAAAATACCTTTCCTCTTCAAAACTCACCTAACAGTTTACATTAGGGCTGCCCTCCCCCTGTCTTTAGGTGCTGCTGTGTTTACTTCCTGCATGCAAATGTTGCATCCCACAGCCTGCTGACGGCTTCCTGTTGCTGTCAACACTGTTGATATCACATCTATTGACTTTACTCAGCGGGAAGAGAAAAACAGATATCACAACCTGTGTGTGGAGTGCTCCAATTTAAGTCCTCCACATTAAGGAAATCTAGAAAATTGAAAATTGAAATTTTTTGACATTTTATCATGCATTTTAGTCTGACTTGAATTCTAGATTATAGTGCAATTTATGAAGGCTTTATTTGCCAGTTTTTGCAACAAATTGTTGTATTTTCTAGTCCTGTTTGGTTTAGATGTTTACTTTGTTGATCTTTTTTAAAGGACAAAATGACTAACATGTGCAACTACTGGAATATCAAACTGGCTTTCCTGATATGCAGCAGTAATGTCTCTGTCTTTTTGTTTCATTTATGGACCGGAGACTGGAGTAACAAACATGCTCAGCACACCAGAAGCCCCTAATGGCTGCATCATGGTTAAATTGACTGGAAAATGCTGTTTTAATTTCCATGTTAATTGAAATGGACTAATTGTTAATATATTCTGAGAGCAAAGTACCAAAATGGAATAATTTCCCCAAAATTTAATCCATTTAGAAATGGCTTTGGAACCGATCGTGGGTTTTAAGAATGTTTGTCTGGCCGTGCGTTAAAAATGAATCGCGGATAACTAAATAATTCAAGTCTCATAAAGTTATTTTAACTTTTTTTTCCACAGCAGCAGACATTAATAGATATTTTTCTAGTTAAATTCAGAGACTCGGACAGAGTCCACTTGAAAACAATTGCCATTGTTTTTCCATTTTTAAGCAAAAGAATTTTGTCACGCAGCTAAATAGGGTATTCTTCATGGTCTCCCTTCTTCACAGGCAACTATAGAAATTAGCCCTACGTTTCTCGGCTCTCACACATGGATACACACGCTTGCATGGACACAAGAAAAATTTCTTTTCTTCTGTCAGCATTCCTGGCCAACAATGGCTAGATTAGTGGACGTGAGGGCCCCCTCGGGGGCACGTATTGTGGCACAGAATACCCTCGGCAGGAACAGCTGGTAGGGGTTAATGGCTACTGAACCTCTCAGCCGGAGCCCTTTCTCTATTGTGTGTTCCGCTCATGGGAAGGAAGGGGGCCGCTGACAGCTTCTGGGGTGTGAGGAACCCTCAGAACAGCACCCGGGTCACCCCAAATGGGGAGCAGGGCAGAGGGTGGGGGAAGGAGTAAGGGGGAGGGGGACCTTGATGCTGAGGGTGGTAAGGATGGTGGCAATAGGGACGTCTCTGTGGACCAGGAACCAAAAGCTGCACATCGACACAGCCAACAGTAGAATTAGCATCAGTGTATATTCAGCAGATAACAATAAGGGCTGGACAATGGGAGGGGCAAACTGTACACAAGCCGGGGGGGTAAAGATGACAGTGGGGAGGTGGTGGGGGTCTTTGCTGAGGCTGAGTGACATCAACTCGTCATGTGATTTGATGTTTACATGAAAAAAAAAAACAACCAGTATATAGAGGCGAAGTCCCTCCTTTTCAGGTGGACCACCATGAGACCTAACTTCAGAAAAAATATGAAGCGTAGTCTATGGCGAGAGAAAAACTGTTTTGTTTTTTTTTGCTTCTTTCTGAACTGTGCCACAAATTATACATATGATGTCTATCAATTTAAGAGATAATTTTACAAGTCAAGAAAGTCGCAGTTTTTATCGTAAAACATGATGCTATCATGACTTTCAAGGCTTTGATGCCTCTGTGTTTCATACCAGGAAACAGTTACATGAGCAACAGGTCTCGCTCATGACACAAGGACCAGGTGTCGCTCAATAAAACACTTCAAGTAAGATAATGTTACAAGGCTCAGCACTGTTGGTGCTGATGATGTTTGTAGTGTGTGAATCAAGAGATGAAGTTCTCTGAGCGGTTTCACACAAAACTAAACTAAACTATGACAAACCTACATTTTGTGACTTTCTTGACTTTTAAAACTGCCTAAGATATGTAATTAGAAAGACTACACAGCCAGAAGTTGCATAAATGACATCATAACTTTCTTCCTCCAAAAGCTAAAGTTAGCCTGAAGCTACGATGCCTGTGTGTTTTCATACTGGGATGTAACCATATGAGCAATGGGCTTTGTTCATTCTTTTGCCTCCTGGCTGATTAAAGGATCGGGAGAGAAAATAAAGAAATGCAGGCAGAGAGAAATGTCTCTGCACATACAGACACCACCACACACTTCTAGTGATGCATAAGTGATGATTGAAAGGGATTATGTCTATGCATTATTTTTAGGAAAATGTTTTGAAATAAATTAAACAAAGTTTTGCCAGCCTATGATCTTTTGTTGAGATGAACTGAGATGATTCTTCTTTAGATAAATTTCAATCTTTGAGTTTTAGAAACCCCCCAAAATTTGTGTTTCAGAAAAAGCTCACAGTGAGCTGGGAATCTGATTTCTTGTCATCATTTGGATGCTTGAAAATTAAATGGGTGCAGTTGAAATTAATAAATTATAAACCATTATTCACTTTCACTTCAATAAGTATACCCAACAATTTGAAATACATTTTTGTAAAGTAGCTCAAACAAAACATTATTAGTTATTAAAACCTTCTCAAACCTTAACCTCTATTTAAGTAAGCTGCCTTGAAATTTTGAGTTTTCTCAAGTTTTTCATTTGTACAGTGTATCAAAAACTGAACAAACTGAGACTTTCTTTACTTGTGATACTATGTTTTAAATTGCCAAACAAGTGGTAAGTTACCATATGCACACCAGAAGGGGAGGAACTTTGTCTTTTTATTGTCAGTTTGATTTCCATCATGTTGCATCCACAACCATCACTATTACTGATTAAAAATATTCTCACTCTTGAAAGTTTTTTTTTTTTTTAAATAATGATCTGAAAACAGACCAGGGTAATGAGCCTGACAATTTGTATGTAAATGTATACTGGAAAGAAAAACCTTCAGAAAGCATTGTCAAAGCTCCCTCTCACACAAATGATGTGTCTGGTACGGAGTCTCGTTGCATCTTAATGATCCCGTTGCCTCATTTCGGTGATAGCCTGATGTGATCTAGGGCTGGGGTCACTTCTCTCCTCTGTAATGGCCCCAGACATTAGTATTCAAAGCTGAGGATACACAGGAGTCCTCAGATGTTGCCTCAGTCTGTGTGTTTCAGCCGTAAGAGCAGCAGCTCTCCCCTCCAGTCCTTCCTGGTGTGTGTGTGTGTGTGTGTGTGTGTGTGTGTGTGTGGCCTGCGTCGCCTTGTCTTGTCAGCATCACAGGGCTCGAGCCTTGCCACCCAGAGGAGCCCCCTCTGTCAGGGCCTAGAGGGACCGCACCTCCGATTTAATCCCTCAGTCACTCACCCCCCGCTGGGCAGCGTGGAGAAGCCCCTCTCCCTGATCCATCCAAGCCTCTCACACCAGCGGCCACACTCATTAGACGGCTGATTATGATAGTGTGCCGGTGTAATGTTTAATCGAGTCTGACACCTGATTCGCCATGTTACAAATCCTGTCATGCAAATTGAGCCATTTGTGTTGTTTGATATGGAGAGATGGGCTATGAAATGAAAGATTAGCCCTGAAATGAGACACGGGGGACGTGTGCCCTCTGCTCCTGCCGCTGTGATTACAAAGATGAGAACAAGCATCTTTTTCCGTGCTGGGGTATCGCATTCGTTGGGCCGGGACACATTAAATTAACATGGTGTTTTTCTCCCCCGCAGGAATCAGAAAGGCGGCCTATCACTGAGAAAATGTCTCCCCCTGCAAACAAGAGCAGGATAATGGGCCTCTGGGAGCACAGAAATCACAGCAGTCTCTGACAACTGATGTAAATAATTCAAATGTCCTTCTCAACCGCTCAGGTTTGGAGTCTTTTCATGATAGAAGCAATATAGCATCTTAAATCAGTGTATACATGAAATATTTCTATAGCAAAGCAAATGTAATTTCAATCTTTGTGTAGAGGGAAAGAGTCATTGGCATGCTGTGGGAAAGTATTTCAATTTCATTGTAAAGACAAAACAAATTGCTGATCTGAGGGGCTGTATTGAATTGAAATTGTAGGGATGCTTGTTGACATACAGATGGGGTAAATTAAACGGGGGTGCACATAAGTTGCCATTTTTCACTGCCCTGTAATGACACCTGTTTTAAGAATGACCGCTCCTCATCTGTAGCAAAAAGTGACAGTCCAAACAAGTGCTCTCGAACGCCTCATGTGGCCTCACTTATCAGCCCCCTTACTGTAAACATTTCATTTCCTCACCCTGTCAGAAATGTCTTTGTTGCTGCTTGTTGCTTGGGCTTTTAATCTGAAAGACAAAGTCAGCCTGCAGATAGCTCCCCCCCGCTTTGCTTGCTTTCTATTTGTCTTCTGCTTCCTCCTCTCTCATCTCTTGTGACAACCTCGTCTTTAGAGCTACTTAAGCTCATGCTCCAGTATTTCTTGCCCTTTATTGAGAGTGTAAAGGTCCTTTAAAATATGTTCTTTTAAGTGGCTCGCTGTTTGTCTCTTTGTCAATCTGAGGTTACAGTGCTGATGTTTATCTCCCAGTCAACAATGGATTACATTACCACAAACATTGTCAGATGCCTTCAGTGGCACGGGGGACTTTTTCATATTCCCTCCTGTTGTGCAAATTAAACGCTGCTATGATTTCACCATCTCTGGGCAGGCGGCCAGAGCTTGGTCATGAGTTATTGCAGCAGCAGAAGCCTTTTATGTGAGTCAATTCTCGTCTCAGTGGAAATCTACCTGTTTTTACAAGTCATCTCCTCTGAGAAACACCTGTACTGAGCAACAGGCTCATTGTTTTCCTCTTAGCTACATCGTAAAAGATTGAGAGACGAGAGAGACAACACCAGGCAGGTTTGCTGAATCACTCATCCTTCCTGGCGCCACTCGGCTGACTGAAGAGTTCCTGTCAGAAACACTCCATCATGACTGATGTCGGACTAGAGATCCCGTAACTTGTTAGTAGGGGAGACTGGGAGCAATTGTAACATTTTGTACATTTTCCTTCATAACTCACTCAGACTCTTGAAATACAATTAATACAATTGATATATATTCACTAATAAGGACAGGACTATGATATTAAATTAAATACAAGAATACAGAGAATTACAATTACCCCCTTGGTTTGAGAACAGTGGTTAGGGGCAGTTGTAACACTGAAAAAATATGTCATGTAAATCCACTGTACCCCAAATAAAAGCACACCTCTGTTCTGTTTTTACAGAAGACCAGACAACTATTTTAGTGGTAAATAGATTATAATTATTCAAATCTACCTAAGTAATTTTACATTTAAATTTTAATTGTATGTCATTGGGCCATGAGGCAATTGTGACATTTTTTATATTTGCCTGAAGACTACTTGTAATGCTTGTAAACTTTTGAAGCAAAAAAAACAAAAAACAAATATATGTTCACTAATTAATGTTACAATTGATATTTTTTGAGTGTTACAATTGCCGCCTTGGTGGTTGTTATTGAAACAGCGGTAAGGGGCAATTGTAACATGAATAAAACGTGTCACACTATACTGTGTCTAAAAAAAGCACACTTCAATGTACATACTGCACCCCGCAGTTTGATGACGGCTTCCTGTTCATGTCTATTGACTTTACCCAGCAGGAAGAGAAAAACAGATATCACGATCTGAGTGTGGACTGCTCCAACTTAAATCGCAGACGTTAATGAAATCTAGAAAATTGATTCCATTTTGATATTTTGTCATCATTTAATTCAATCCAGAGTACAAAGTGTTGCGTGAAGATTTCCCAGTGCAGACCCAGTTTTGCAACAGATTGTTGGTATGGTTCAAATTCTTTAAGAAGTCAGGCATCGTATGCATTCCATTTACCATTGTAGCAGTTATAATAAAATCTTGTATGCTAGCCAGCAACACTTATATTAGCATAGTTTTTTCCATGGTAATTTTTAACCAATAACCTAGAAATAAAATCATTGTAAGTTTAAGTTTCCCTTCATCTAACCTTTAGACAGCAGAAGAAAATGATGGTACATCCAAACAAAACTTTCATATCTCAGAATCAGTGTTTTTGCTCAAAACCTCTGCCGAGGTGTAACAATCCTGCTCATGTTTCACTGGCGTATAGAGAATCCTACGATCTGCATGTGCATAGCTTGGTTTTGATCGGAGAAATTTTGTGTGTTACAATTGCCTCTTGTTACAATTGTCCCCAGTCTCCCCTACTATTATATTGGGCTGTTTTGCTTCACAGGAAACATGACCTCATCCTTGGGAACAATTACAATATAAAGTCACTTTGACTGATGATTGCTAAATTAACATTTTTTTCATTACTCAATAGGCTATGTGGAAAAGTGATTTATATATTGATTAAATATTTTGTTAAATGTGACTTGATTAACAGGAGTTGGTAGATCTGTGCACATGATTTGATTGCACACAGAAAGATAGCATAAATAGCATTTCTTTTCATGAGAAACAGGTTTAGCCAGAAATATTTCTTTCCAAAGACATTGTGAAGGACAAGAATTTCTCTTCAGCAGGCAGTGAAAAACACAGTGTGACTTATATTCAGCCTAAGTTACAGTCAAGCTCCTCTTATTTGTAGTTTTGTTGGGTATAAAAGAGTGACTTGCTCTTTCCTGTTAAATATAAATGTTACTGTTTTCCCAAACTGCCCAGAATATTGTAAAGTTATTGATTATGTGTCATGTTTGGCGGCTCTTATTGATGGCACAAGAATGTGAAAGTAGCTAGCAACCTGGATGTAAAGATCAGGATTTATTGCCCAGAATCTCTTGAACAATTTTATCAAAAGCCCATTCCACTGTGACATTTTTTTTCTCCCATAAATCAGCGAGGGGAAATCTATCAGTGGACAGTAGTGAGAGATAGATGAGCAGAGGGATGAGAGGGTCAGCAGAGATTTTTCACTGGTCCTCCCCATCACAGCCGCAGCCTCACTTTTTCACCTTTATGAATTGGTCTTTTACTGACTGGCTGGGCTTTTAATTTGTTCCACACATTCTGAAAAAAAAAACTCTGAACATTTAGACTTTGCACATAAGATAATGTATTGATTGTTAAAGCACTGGTGCATTGGGTTTCTGGCTCATATTTAGATAGCACAAACTTTAGATAAATGGTTCTTTGGGAGATGGATCAACCCCTATATTATTAATATCCTGGATTTATTCCATTTTGGCAGCAAAAATATGAAGCATCAGGGGTCTTAATACATGTAATTTGTAAAAATCCCCTTCAGTGTGTAAATTCAAATAGGTTACATAAAGAAAAGAGCAAGACAGAGTTTGTATAGCAGTTAACATTTTGCAGTAATGACAAGGTAGTAATGTATGGCATTATTAGTCAGATATGCATCCTTGTCCTCAGGCCGTGCAAGAATGATTGCATTTCTCAATAGGAGGAAAAAAGTATTTAGGGTGAGGCACTACTGGGAAAATAAAGGGAATGCACGCACAGTGCTTAGTTGAATTAAGGATCACATATTATTTACTTATGTTGTTTTAATTATGTCAGTTTGAGTCTACATTGTAAGAATATACTGCGTTTTAACTTAAAAAAGTTAGTGTCCGAGCCCCTTTAAAATTTTAAGTTGACTAAAATCAAAAAGAAAAGTTAAGGTAATTTTGTAATGATTCACAATAAAGAGCCTAAACATTTCTAGTCAAACAGACTCAGTGCTAATTCAGTTGTACTTGAGAAAATGTGCTTAATAAGCATAAGATATTAAATGAAACCAACAATTGTTCAGTCTGACAAACTTCTCAGACAAATTTGATTTCCTTTTACACTTTCCCAGTTTGAAAAGTCAGTTCTTCCTTTCAGACAAAGAGCTTAAATGTATTCAGTTGTAATCTTCATGGTGGTTTGCAGTGTTTTTATTATTGTAAAAACAAACAACCATGATGTATCTAAAACTTTCATCATATATGTTCTTCAAAGTATAAAAAAAGAAGGGTCTCATATGCTGATCAAGTTTTTTTAGAGACTTAAATGTTTATCATTTCTGAAGTGTTCTGAAAATATATACTAGAAATACTAGAAAATTTAAGTTCAATTAACTTAAAATAAAAGCTGCATATTTACATTAAGTAAATGAGGAAAATTTAATTTCTATATGATTTTTACAGTATACAAAGATACTTAAATGTTCCACAATTTAGCTGTATACTGAAACTCTTTAGGTGTCTTAAGTGGAAACTGAGGATGAAAGTGAGCCTATGTTTTTCATTAAAATTAGTCCAAACAAGGTTTTATATTGTCTATCTAGAAACAGTATTGTGTTGACCCTGAAAGTTTGTGTAGTTTCCTTTTTTCCCTTTTATTTGATGGATTTATTCCTTTGTCATTACTCTCAGTGCTGCTGTGTGTTGGTGTACCTATAGTCAATCCACCCAATCTGACTTGATTGAAGGCCTACATTTGCTATGCGGCCATGTAAAGTAGAAGCCTTGAAATATCACACTGACCTTGGTGTTCCTTTCTGATTCATTTTTCCCTGACACCCCATCCTCAGATGGGATTTCTCAATAGTTGGACATCTGACTGATATACTCGCCCTCAAACTCTTCCAGTAATTCACAAAATATAATTAGGCAGCACTGAAATACTGTAAAGTTGTTGTGTAGAATTACAATGTAATTTTGTTTTTGTTTTTTACAGTATACAAAAAAAAAAAAAAAAAAAAAAAAAAATACTGGATACACAATATAACCCGAGACCACTTTTTATCCATGCCATGAGCAAAATGGAACACATTTGTTGTGAAAATGGGAATTCAGCACAGTTATGTTAAACAATAGAATGAATGCATTTAAAATCCCATATTAAATAAAGATTTTTGAATACATTCATTGTATTTATTCAGCACAAACATGACAGAATATAAATGCCATTTATATTTGCTGTAGTGTTTTTTTTTTGTTTGTTTGTATTTTTTGCAAAGGCCAATAAATTTTCATTCATTATCATTATCATTCACTGGAAGATCTTATTGTTCAAACTGCTGAAAACTAATTCTACATGGAGTTTGCCAACACATGACATGACATGATGATGCAGATCTTTTATGGAAAAAATACATTTAAAGATGACCAAGTTAGACCGATTTGATTAAATCTATTTTCCAGTTGTTTACTGATGTTAAGATTTTGGTGGTTTATTTTATTAATATTTGTTTAAGCTTAATTTCACCAGTAGTAAGAGACTTATTCTTTTTTCAAGAGTGTCCTGGCCAAGACAGGCAGCTGCTGATACACAGAGACAAACACAAAACAATATAAAATGACAATAAAGACCAAGTTCCAGAATGATTAAAAAAAAAATCAAAACACGATATCTATAACAAGATGTGCCTGTTTCCAAGTAATTTAGAATCATTTTAAAAGAGTCCAATGAGAATTAGATGATTTTGCAACTAATTATAAGCCAGGGGAACAGTGTAAATGCCCTAATGATGCCTTATGCTGTGCATTAACTTTAAAAGTACAGCATGTCTGCAAAGAACAGCATTCACTAAATCTCACACCTAAAATTACTACTGCTGACAACTTTACAATCTGAATTTTTAAAGTAAAAGTTTGTAAATAAAGCATTAATTTGTAAAATAATTCATGGCATTTTGCCTGTCTACAATGTGGAGAAATCTGCATTTTCTGTTTCATGCAGATTTTCCATTTTTCAAACATCAAACCTTCACTGTGTTTTTAAGAACATCTTTCTGCACATAACTCCACAACACTCCTCAGCAGTCCTGACTGTAAAATGGTTTTGTGTTGAAGTGGCTCCACGGTGTTGTCAGGTGACATTTTTGGCATACTTGTTTCCTGTGCCCTCAGGGACAGAAGCAGTGAACACAAGGAAGAGTGAGCCGCCTAGTGTCGTCTACCTGTCTGATTTACTGTCCTGCTGCGTTTGAAGTAGGACAGGCGGAATTCACTTCTCTCTGGTTCTTTGTGATCAGTCCTCCCAGATTACAGCCCAGGTGAGGCCCCTCGCCATCAACCACAGGATATAGGAAGTACCTGTCTGTTATAGCCCCTGGACATTGCCCCTCAACCAGGTTCCCAAATGTCAGCACGTCTAACATACATGTTTCAGTGCATAAAACCCTTCTGCACATGATGACTTATACAGCCATCGACGAACTATAAAGATCACAATGTGCTGATTGCACAATTGACGATGGGTTAAAATATGCATGTAGCATGAGAGTAGCCTGGAGCTGTGGCACTGTGGTGTTTTAACCTGTTGTGGACCCAGACAGCACAGCATGCGCCTGGCGTCAATGATGTTTTCTTTTTTGTCAGACCTGTTCAGCACACGGAAACACAAGCCAACACTTGTGATGTGTTTGGCTGTAGCTCTTTCTGACAACAAGATTTTTTGACAGCAGCGGCAACAGTCGTCGCGGCAGCTGGCACCACAATCCTCTTTGTTTAAATGATATCATCAGTGTTTATGTTTCTGTACCGGCTGTTGGTGACAGAATGGAAACAGTTTGAACCTAAAACGACCAGTTTATTATTTGAAAACACACCTTTACACTCTTAGACATAAGGGTTCCAAAAGGGTTCTTCCTGAAGGGCTGAATTTCTATCCAGAACCATTTGTTTCTGAAGAACCCTTTTTTGAAGAAAGAGTTTGTCAAGCAATCTTTGTAGGTCTAAGGGTTCCACTGAGAACCTTTGTCATCCCAGGAAAAAGTTCTTCAAGGATTGTTGAGGTGCTTGAAGAACTCTTTCGTCAAAAGTTCTTTGTATCATAATATGAAAGGGTTCTCGGGAGAACCCCATGAGTGTGTTGTAGATAAAACCCTTAGACAATTATAAAAAAAAGGTTCTCACTAGAACCCCTTGGTAGGTTCTACCAAAAACCTTGGAATATAAAAAGGTTCTTGTTAGAACCCCTGTGGTGTCTTCCAGTTAGAATCCTTGGAATATAAAAAGGTTCTTGTGAGAACCCCCTGAGTGGGTCCTGGATAAAACCCTTGGAATATAAAAGGGTTCTCAGTAGAATCCCCTGGGTGGGTTCTTCTTAGTGTAAAGTTTCTGAATGGAACCCCAGAGAGGGTTCTGGGTGGAACCATTGCGCTGTAGAAGGATTCCCTATAGAACCTCTCATAGGGGGTTCTGGGTGAAACCTTTCACAGATGGTTCTAGGTATAATTGCTTATGTTGGATAGAACTGGGCTGAACTCTGTTAAGGGGTTCCAAGTGGAACCCTTATAAGAGGTTCTAACAGGAGCCAAAAATCGTTCTCCTATGGAGACAAGCTGCAGAACACTTTGTGGTTCTAGTTGGCACCTTTATTTCTAAGAGCGTATGGCGGTTCAGACACCACAGGCCCTGCAGACTACATATGACTGAACATGTTTGCATCAAAACAGCCTTCCTCGTGGTTAAAGAGCATCACGACATGCTAAATATTTATGTATTTTTCAATTCTCCAGTCTTCCCACCTAATCAGCCACTAGTGTATATGGGCCTCAGGACAGAGTGATGCTGGCATGGTGAGGCTGATTAGAGTCAATCAGCAGGAGGTGAAACCAACATTTCCTTCAAAACAACCACAGAGGTCTGGAATTTCTCCTC
Organism: Lutjanus erythropterus; assembly: GCF_056507025.1. Lineage (NCBI taxonomy): Eukaryota > Metazoa > Chordata > Actinopteri > Lutjaniformes > Lutjanidae > Lutjanus > Lutjanus erythropterus. The sequence goes on along the minus strand of NC_139325.1, from coordinate 20,982,879 downwards.
TCGGCACATCGGCTAATGGTGCGGCCAAATTTTCATAGACCAAATGACAGCTTGATTGTGAGCAGCATGTTCATGTGGGATTGGGATGCTGATTTAGTGCTGTTAGAGGGGATCCAGAGAGGGGAAAAGGCAGAGTATAATCAGCACCTTTAAAAGTTAAACAGAGCACCGGCATCAAAGAAACTGATTGGGGAAGATGTTGTAAGGGAGCTGATGTATCCCAAGAAGAAAATCAGCCACCCTAAATTTTGGTGCGCATCACAATCAGACTGTTGAATCAACAACATTTTGTATGGTCGTTATATCCATTTGAATGACTGGTTGATCATGCCAAGTGCATACAGGGAGGTTTGTCTCATTTAATAGATCAGCAAGCTGCAGAGCGAATGAAAGCATTGTAACTAAAATGAAACCTTAGGTAAGCATATGACTTTGTATAGTTAAAATGTTGTGCTACACGTGCTCCTGAAAACATGAAATCCCATAAAAAAATTCTTTTTGTATTCCATAATGAAAAATTAAAATAAAATGAAAAATTGAAACTACTCCACTCACTCATATATGCTGTATATGCATAGAAATACTGCAGATGTTATTAGCAGCAGAGTGTGCAAACTGTATTTTGATGACAGGACAAATTAGGCTGTCAAAAGACGAGTGAAAACCAGTGATTTTCTAACACTGTAGCAAAAGTAATGAGGTGGCTGCTCGCGTGCGCTACATTGGCGACGACCAAGTCTCTGTCTATGCCATGAGTAGCTTGAAATACTATATCTAGAATCCAATACATATGTACTGAGACGTATATGCATGTTATTTATCATTAATTTTAATTTATTGTTTTATTGGAAAAACTACATCATTTCTGTCAGTTAATCAGCTTTTTCCTCAAACATTTTTTCTTTTAATTTGGCTTATTTTCAGCCAAAATAATTTGTCTTAATAGCATAGTGAGAACAAAAATGTTGTCTTTTTGACTGTGATGAGGTCAAAGGTCAACACCAATAAGAAAAGAGATTTCAGATGCGAAAACAGCCTTTCATTTGACAATAAAGTGAAGGACTGCTGTGAAATAAACATCACTACAGTGACTTGCATTACCATGCCTCAGATAAGAGACTTTCAAGTGTCTTTAGAGAACTAAATAACTGCTATTGATATGTTAGCATTTCAATGGCCACCTTAACTCTCAAAGCTGTCATTGTTTTTATTTAAGCCTTTGCTGCTGCTATCAGCTGAGTTTCCCATTGAAGAGGAAATCAGAAGAAACCAACATATAAATGAGGGATAAGAGGCCTCTGCGTGTCAAGGGCTAAGAGGAGCTGTTTTTGTCTTGCATCACTGTATTGCCACCTCAATGAATCACTTCAAGGGAAAACAAAGTAATAGTGACACCACTCATGTTGTGCAGCTAATGAAAACTGTTTTCTCATAGAAAGGATTTAACGTCTCTCAGTTTAATTCTGCATAATTGATAAATATCCCCTGTTGATTGATATTTGAAATGTGCACATGAAAGGTTTTTTTTTCCTTTATTGTTTTTTTTAACAGGGAAAATTCATATAAATAGTGTGTAGTATCAGCTGCAGTCCAGATGTCACAAAGTCACCCTAAAAAACACAAGATAGAATCAGAATTACACCATCAGTCATGATTTATGCAGAACAATGATGAAAAGAAAGCAGAATAATCATGAGGACACCCTTATGGCCACAAAAACATTTACACTCATAATCAGTGGTTCAGTTTTGTTGTCTTTACCTTCCCTTTGATTACCTTTTAAAATCAAGTATCTTGTTTGTTTGTTTTTTAATTTTTCTTTGTCTCATCTAGTTTTAAACTATTTTTTTTTTCTGTTTGAAACAAAGGTTCACACACTTTGGGAGACCCAAAAAGTTCATTTGCATGAAGTCATTGTAGGTCAAAGTGTTGTTTTAGTTTTGTAGACTCAAAGAGCAAAAATCTATTTCCTATTCATCATATCATAATAAAATATTTGTAATATTTGCAGTTTAATTTATTATTGCAGGCTGATAATTATTTTATAATAGAACAGTTTTTTGGCTAAGTGTACATAGCATGGTGTAAAATACAGGTGGTCTCAGGGGGTCTATTGTTAGGTTTCACCACAGCCTAAATATAACCTCTACAAGTCAAACTGTTCTTGAAGTTGTGAATTGTGCAAAAGAGATAAATATTGAATGGATATACATGTATACACATACATCTGGCTCATCAAAAAAAAAAAAAGATTTTTTTTATGCATTAAATAATTCATCCCAAGCAGTATAATCCTTTTAAAATCCACAGTTCATTGGGTGTCTCTTTAACTGTATCATATCTTTTGAGATGTAATCTATCCTTTGCAGATCAGTGTGGTCAGCTTCATCAACATCAACTGTTCCAAGTGTGCATGGACTTACAGTGGGTCGACAAATCTTTGTGTGGGCTTCTTGAGGCAGCGGTGAGTCCCAAATTGAATTACATGCACATTTCTCAGCCACAAAGGGGAGCCATCACTAATTAAAACCATGTGATTGATGACACTGACGCTTCATGCCAAAGGAGGATAAATCACTCTCACAGTCACTTTGGTGCATTGCTTCCTGTCTCCACACCATAAGCTACAGTAAGTTCAACACTTCCTCAGCTGAGAGGAATAAACCACTGGAGGAACGCGGCAGCATTGTTGTAGCCAGTGGTTTGTTTTTAACGTTTTGTTGTGCATTATGTCCTTAAGACTGTAGCTATATGTGAAATAATCTGAGGAAACAATGTCACTTGTGAAGGCCAACATATGAATCTCTATCTAATGTGTATGAATATGTCCGTCTATAAGCACACAGTACATGCTCTTCATTATGTTAAGCCGAGTGAAACTTTGACCTATTAAAAGGGAAGCTGTCAACCTATCCATCCAGAGACAGCACTTTGTGAGTAATCGCAGTCTAATGGCTTTTATACTGAGTCAGTGTCTTATACACACAAACCTACGTGCACTTACTTACGCACACGTCTGACATGTCTGGTCTGATCAACTTGTAGTTTTATATCCTGATCAGAGTTTTGTAGGGCTGGGTAATACGGACAAAATCATATATCACAATATTTTTGATAAAATACCTTGATATCAATATTCTGACAGTGTCATAGGGATAAATATTGTGGATTTTACAAAATGTTAATACAATTAATCAATTAAAAATATATCAGTATTGTGGATATAATGACTAAGTCAGTAACAGTCTGGTAACTTCATAAAATGACACTTTATTGTGATGCAGCCATATTACAATATAATTAAATCCAAATCTAAGACACTCTAGTCTAGTCTTATATTACAGCATTGATATATTATCAATATATTGCACAGCTGTACTTTTAGTTTTGTTTTTTGTACCTCTTAGATCAACTAAGTTTAACAGAAGAAACTGAGACAGTGTAAAAGATTGATCATAATTTATTTTTGCATATTCAAGACTTTAATACGCTGTTTTATATATCAAATATGTATTGAAGAGGAGGATTCTCTGGTCAAAGATATAATTATATTGAAATTAATTATAAGGATATAATCATTCTATAATGTAACAATCATGCAGATTATTATAGACATATTTTCTGATTTATTTATTATTATACAAATAAATATATTATTTATCATTATTTATTATTGTTGTTGTTGTGTTTTGTTTTGGAAAGTATTTTTAGCAAAAACAAACTACTTTGGGTAGAATGAATATCTATTTAAACTGCATTATTTGTGCTCCCCCAAATAAAGTATATGGGCACATCCCTATCTTATATAATAAGATGCAAATTTCAGCTCAAGTTTAGCAGAAAACTGAAATCAGCGCAAGTTAGTACATATGATTTTAATAAGAGCACTTCTTATTGGAACTGTGGTTACATAAAAAACCAAATGGTAAAAAGAAGTCACTCCCCTTAATATAAATCCCTATAAATATGATCATCCATATGTTGCCACCATATCAGTCCATGCTGACTTTCTCTGTAAGCTAACTGCTATCTTTGGCCAGGAACAATTTTGCACTCTTAAGCTGCATACAAGTCAGATCCTGTCAGTGGGTTAGTTTTGTTCAAAGGACCAATTAGTGGGTCCTACCTTAGCCTGCAGCTAAAAGGCCTAATGGTGGGGGCATCCACCTGAGAGGTGCAGAGCTCTCCCCACTGGGCTTTAATTTGAGAGAGGGGTGGGTGGCTGCTGCGGAGGCTTTTACCATTACACAGGACTTCATTGTGGCTGCTGACCGTTTGATCTTAAAATAATTTACTTAATGATCTCACCACGGGAGCAATTGGTGCTGCTCGATTAGTCTGCAAGGTCTAATGGACATGGGAAAGAAAGAGGAGCAGGAGGAGGACGGGAAGGAGGGAGAGGGAGAGGGGGATGGCACAGTGAGGACTAAATGAATCTGCGATGTAACCTTGGGGAGGTACATTTTCCAGCAAAAAATCAGTCAAGACAGAAATTCAGAGGCTGTAACAGTTTGAGGCGTTTAGGCAGTTTAACAAGCTAAAATAACTAGGAAACAAATGTCAGTTATTTATTTTTACTGTTGTAATATTTTAGCATATAAAAAAGACCTTTGTAACCAAGGGCATCAAAAGGTCCTCTCCAAAGAAATTTTAAGCATGAAACATTTAATTTCCTGCTTTATGGAGATTTTTTTTATGTGCCCTTTTGTGCTCTTCTGCATCAATTTATAGTGGGAATGTCTTTATTTTTGTAGAGAAAAACACAACATTCAGATGCCAGGTGACAATTCTCTGCTTCATCGTTGGGGGGGAGCATACTAAAAGTCAAGAGGAACCTGTCCCCTTCTAATCCAAATCTAAATCTATATGTATGCTTGTAACACACAGAGTTACAGCTTCAATTTTTGTTCATTTACATGTATTCTAGTCTACTTGAACCTTAACATTGATCTGTCTGTCTATGCCAAAAGAACTGATGTAATTAAGTGAGTGCCTATACCACTTCTCTGCAAAATAATTACATCTATGAACAAGATTTAAATTTTCATTTTAATATCAAGAAACCACAGTTTTAAATATTTTAAATATAACGATGCTAAGGAAGTATTTACAATTATTCTATTTTTGCACAGTATAGAGGAGAGAAATTGTGTATTTTGAAAGTCTAAACCAGTACAAGTCCTGTACTAATCTTAATCTGATATATAGGAATAGCATGCATGTCACTCATGGCATAGAACAAGTTGTGTCACTGCTTTCAGGGAAGATCCTCATGTGAATCTATTTATTCCAGTATGCATCATCCAAAAATGGCAGCACATCACCCAACATAATTTGTTGCAGGTAAAACTGGAAAATATGAATAATATTCTAAAGGTATGAAATAAACTACAAAACTTTGAGTGTAAAGCCACTACTTTTATACATGTTTTCATTTATTGAAAAATATAATGTGATAGTGTGACAAGATACCCAGCTCTGTCCTATTCACAGGAGATTCCTTAAGATAAAATTCTCTCTGTGGTCCAACATGCATCTATTGTGGGTTGCTTGACTTGAAAACTTTGGGAACCACTTATACAGATGATGCATTTAAATGCTCATTCCATTCATTTCTGATCGTAGAATCTTCCAACTTACTCTACAAAGAGCAGCATGAGAGAAAGACAGGCCAAACCACAACAGCTTCAGGGAGTAAAGAGGGTTGAAAAGGTCACTCCACTTCCAGCATACACTCAGCTAATCGACTGAAAGGCCTTCCTGACCTCTGTGCCTAGATAACCTAGATAGCCTAGATAATTCTGGGGGGGTCTAATGCAGCCATTAGAAGAAGAGGAGATAGTTGTAGGCAGGTAAGTTGGTGCAGTTTACAGCAATCCCTCTGGCAAAGTATGTAAAGCGGAAAAGGGAGGGTGGGTGATTAACACAGATCACTGTTATTAAATCAAGCTGCTGGAAGGTTGTTAGTGCACATGAAGTTGTCTGTGACATGTCATGACAAACTCTGGCTCACTGGCAGGAAGAACCCAAATAAATCTCTGGATGGAAAATTTTTTGATGGGAAGATACAGCATAATTAGTGTCATCACGTTTAATGATGAACTACATCTGTTTCTCTTGTCGGGGTTATAACCTTATTCAGAAAAATGCTCAATTATAGTTATAGCTACCTGAGCCTATGGAGATTGGCACTGATTGTAAGTTTATTTTCATAATGCACGCCAAAAGTCTCAAAGACAAACATGAATGAAATCTAGTATATCTGGAATACTGCCCTGCAAATTGTCATACACTCATTCAGAGAATCATTAGTCTGACAGCAAAGCCAGTGGGGAGTGACCCACTTTTTTCTCTTTATTTCTCAAACCTAATGGAATAGTAACTTAAACCTTTGATTTCAATTGACTATGCATGATAAAAGGATGAAGCTTTAATTAAAATATCAAGAAGATGCCTAATCATGTGAGAGGACATTGAGCTTTGAATGTTTGCCCTCTTGATTTTATGCTGAGACTTTTACGGTGACATGAGCAAAGGTCGACCTCTTCAAGTGGGAATTAACTACACAGTCAACAATGCACTAATTAGACAGTATAACTGGTGCCAATGCCTCTGCAGGTTTATTTTATGTGATGTGTATCACTGTAAAAAATCTTACAGGAATTTAGGGGAAACAGCTAATCTTTTCTTATTCTCTTAACTTAAATACATAGATATTCATATTAACTGAAAATCTCTATTTTTTCTTTTCAGACATCTTCAGGATTTACAAACATGGGTTGATCTGACTTGGTCTGACTGAGTGTTTTGACTGCTGTGAGTTCACTCAGCATTTCTAAAGAAAATTAGGTAAGTTTGAACTGATTATTTAACATATGTTCAGAGAGCTCATATTCATTCAGCTCATACTTTTAGGCAGCAGGTCAAGTTATGTTTATAAGTTGAACCTGCTTAAAATGATTTACAGTGTTTGCTCTCAATAAATTGTTTCTTTTTATTCACGTTATAATTACTATCAGGACAATGATGCTTTTATGAAAGTAGACAAACATTTATAAATTAAACCCATTTTCATTCAAAGTGACAATATTCAGATAAATCAGAAAACCAACCACTTAGCAATAAAACTACCACTACTAATTTATTTATAATCAGGTTGAAAGCACTTTATAAATCATTAATAAGCTGTCACAACAGTGACCTGTTACTTGCCAAATAATTGCCCACAGTTATCTGTACTATGAAGGTGCAGATCTAATTGTTTACTTAGCTTACTTTGTCTTCTCCATCAATAGCATGTATACCTGTTAGCTTCATCACGTATTTGTTAATTACTGAAATTTAACCACCAGCAGCCTATTTTAATTGTCAGAAAGATTGATTTGTCATCAAATCAACATATCAAATGACCAGATTCATACACTCAAGCTTTGACAATATTGTTTACCTTGACATTGTCAGCATGCACCATTTTATGCTGTATAATAAGGCTCCCTTTTGCCAGTTATAAATGTTAATAATTCATAAATAAGATAAGTTAGTAGAAAGCAGTGAGTGGATCTTGTCATGTAGTGAGCCAAGATCAATGTTATGAAAAGTGTGGTATTAATTGTTTACATTGTTTATTGATTTATGGACTGTTTTCAACCTAATTAATAATCTAATTATAAACCTTTTATAAGGGTAATATTATTTCAAAGTGGTACCATTTAATAATAATGTGTAATACTGTATCTCTGCAGGAAAAACATACATGGATATTTGTATAATAGTGATCAGACTGTAAGGCTGCAGATGAATTTTAAACATTTATTGACCCATCCCCCCCACTGAATGGCAGTAATCCTTGTGCCGGGGCCCTGCCAGAGACCACGAGGTGTGCATATTAAAAGTTTTTACTGAGGCTCCACAACACCTGTGATCCTCTCACCATTGAGCCTTGCACCACAAGAACATAAATCACAGCCTGTGAGAGGAATATCTCATGGAGAGCCAGCATTCCTCAGCTCGTGCTGGGATTAGGAAATCAAAAGGGCACACGCTCTGCAAATGCTACACAAGGCCCCGAGGAAGCCTGCGTGTTGAGAAACAGCCAAGGAGGCTCACTCAGCTCTGTCATTTATAATGGTGCCGGACTGACACAAGCCCCTGGGACATTACTGCTACAAACCCCAAACCACTGACTGTATCTGCCATCCAAACAAGTACAAATTATGGCCTAAACGAAGCGGAAGAGCTACTGCAAATTGCAGGAAGTGTTTTTTCCTATGTCTTCATTATCTTGTTAGCTTTTCAGATAAATGTATTTTCAGCAGCATCTCTGATGAGAAGCAAAATTTGCCTTTTTTTTTTTTTTGCTTTTTATTGGCAGCCCCAGGACTTCCAATTGAATGACAAATACTTCATCTCTGTTGACAATTATATATCTCAACAAAATCAAGTGCTTAAATAAAAGAAATAAACAAGCAAAGAAAAGAACACTTAAGAAAAACACACACAAAAAAAGAGCATCTAGGTTCAAATCAATTTCCATAATCTTCACCAGCAAGACCGCCATCCCTAATATCTGAGGGAATTTTGTACTTTACTTGTCTTCTACAGTCTCAAAGTTACACTTTGATCAATTGTATCACAAATTAAGCAAATAAATAAATAAATAAATAAAATATAACAAATTACATATGTCCTTCATATATCCTTATTAAACTGGTCCAATAGTCATTATTCAGCTTGTTTAAGTGATTGGATAACACTGAAATTCTTCTGTGCAAATACTAATTCTGGAAAAACTGCTTTTACTTTTTGTGCTGCACACACCTGGAATACATTACATTACAAAACTTAACACACTTGTATCCATGGACCAATTTATAATAATGATTACAAACAACTGTGCTCCTGAATATAACTGTAGTCTGTTGTTATGTGTGTGTTTATGTTGTTCGTTAATTGTGTTAATTGTTTATTATTTTCTGTCATTGTAAATGGGGCGTCTCCCTCAATGATTGCTCATGATTTTTTTTTAATTGGTAGGGGCAACAGAAATATAATAACATTTACAGATGAAGAGTCATCAGGTTCCTTCTCCATATGTCAACACAAAAACAATGGGCAGGAATGGCAGCATTCAAGTGATGCACGTCTCACCTAAAGTCTTGTCTTAAAGGGGTCTGATATAGTGAACCCACTTTGACCATTTATTGGTAAATTTATGTTGGTGTAGTGTGAGGGAATATGACCATTTCTCAATTTCAGATATTTGATTAACTATATTTATCCAGTCCTAAATAGAATTATCATTATAAATCATTCTGAGTGCAAATATTACAGTACTTCTACGAATACAGTTTATACAACATGCATCACTGGAGAGAAAACTACCCAAATACCATACCTGGTATGCTTTCATTTACATTTCAACCTAAAATATACATTTTATTTATATTTTCTAGATTTAGCATGAAGGTTAAGCTATTTTGCACAATATACTTATGTACATAACTGTGTAGCAAATACCACCATAATTCAATAATCACAGAACAGTAATTTACTCAGATTTAGAGTAGTAACAAAGTTTCTCCATTGAACTGCAGAATATATAAGATGCAGTTGTGTTTGGATCAGACCTGCTGATATATTACTTTCTCAGAGGTTAAACTAATTTTAGAGAATCTGTTGTATTCTCATCCCAGCAGGTGTATGTGTGATTAACATTGCACAGGGGACATCCATGATTTGCCCCTCTGTATGGCCCATTATGCTTTCTCCAGGAAGAGAAACTGTACTGTGAGAAATCCAAAGTATTTAATATGCAAAGAAATGCTCTCTATGTATCCTTGCCCTGTGTTAGTCAAAACATTGATGAGATCATTTGCATTTATGGAGTGAATGATTACACAAGTACACTATATGAGGAATAAAGGGACCAGCTCAGGTTAAGGCTGATTGACAGCAGCATTGTCTGCTGAGGCTTCACTTCATTTCAAGGAGCCCACAGTGACCCCAGGCATTATGGCCATGGGGGCAGTGCCAGTCTCTCAGGATGCTGATTAAGTGGGATAAACCAGCCCCCTAAAGACACAAGTGGCCTGGGTGTCCTCAGGGGAGTCCTACCTAACCGGCCTGGACCCAGCTTCCTCTGCAACACACCCGACCCCACCCTGCCTTGTAGACACAGGCACACAACAAGTGTAATATGGCTTTATGTCTATTGCGTTTAATCCTATGCATGGTCCTATCTGTGCTTGACTGTCAATATAAAACTTTAAAAAGGTGGAAGAACGTTTGTGATGTCATGAGGTATAAATCATATCAGATTTTCATCGTGTTTTGTTTTTAACACTGATAAGCTGCCGTCTGAGAACAAATAAGGTAAGATGTAAGGTAAAATGTACCTTTTTTGATGCCATGTAAGAGAAATTTGATTTGACACAGCAGCACAAAAACTGTCAGCACAAGGGGAAATGTTGAAAAAAATAAAATAAAAATAGGATCCACAATAATAAGATAGATAGATAGAAATAGATATACTATATACAATAACTGGGAAATGTACAAATGTTAAATTCATACAAACTGTTTACATGTGCAGCGTCTATGAAAATACAGACTTTATATACATGTACAATTTATCAGTGTCATACAGACTATTTACACACATATGCCAATCAAAATGAAAATATTGACTGTTAACATACATGTGCAGTATGTCAGTGAAATACATAATGTTAGATAGACGTCATTTGCATTCATTCATCAATTTGGGCAGCCAGCCATGTGCCTGTTTTTTTCTGGTATTCTTGTGGAAAAGTTTTGTTTGTTTGCAAAACAATGACGTTTAGTCTCGCAAACAGTGCATCTGCAACGATGTATGAATTTACCGAGATTTCGCGTTTTTAGTTGTCTGGCTTGTTTAAAAACCGATATATAATTACTTTTCAGGAGTTTGATGCTCACTGCAGAAGCCATACACTTTGGACTTATCTGGCTATTAAGGGTTTTATATTCATCCATGTAAGCCAGTTTAACCACCAGTCTTAAACCTAAGCCTAATGCATGGCATATGCTCTAATACGTATGTGTGTGAACTAACTAAACAATGGGGATTGTACAACAATTGTAAGGTAATGGGCGCCCTTAAACCTTTTGTTTCCAAGCAGAGGAGCACTTAAAACAAGCCTTTCAAGATAAGCGGCCGGCTGTTGTAGTGCGGCTTCCCCAGTCCCCCAGGACAACATATCCATCACCAGATGCCCTCGGGTGTGGGCTAACAAATTTGTTCATTCCGGGGCTTACATAACACCCCAAGAGCTTTAGCACAATTCGGTGGGATTTTTTTTTTTTTTTTGAGTGATCTGCCAGCAGATATCCTACTGTCAGGTTGAGCGCACAGCAGTCCTGATTTTTAACATTTCATTACAGGGGCGTTAATTCACCATAGGGCAATTTTTTTTTCCCACACGTAGGCTATTATTTACCACCAACACATTGAAACTAGATGATCGTGTCTGCATTTCCTCAGACAGGTGGAGCAATGACTAAAGACGGAATGACTGACGACGTATTATTATTTAGTCAATGTGATCGATTATTTTATGAACGGGAGGTCACCAAACAACAGACGCACGCAGCATGCTCTCGCCCCATGATGTGTCCGTGTTTTTAAATATGGCTTACAAATATATTTCTGGATTTTTGTCATTTTATTGCTTTTTGCTCTCTATTTGGCCTAAAATTGTATTTTATAAAGATCTATCTATCTATCTATCTATCTATCTATCTATCTATCTATCTATCGTTAAAATAAATAGCTTTTACTTTGACAAACTGTCTTATTTCTCCGCTGGATCTCCATGATGTCTCCTGAACCTACATGAAGATCCGTCAAAAGAGAAAAGCCAGTGTGCCCTCTGCAGGACGCAACTGAAGGTGGTGGCGCGCAGAGACTTACACCTGTCCAAGTCCAAAATCCGATTCGGTGTCAGCTTCTTCACAGAACTTCACTACAGGTTTTTATTTATCTTTATCTAAGAAGAAATAATGAGTGAAAAATCGGAGACACAGCTATGTCAGCTAAGAGAGCATCTACGTTCTGAGCACAGAAGGATCCTCCGAGACGAATTTTGTGTCAGAGAGACTGTGCTATATAAATGAAAGGTGATGAGTATCTCTACATGTTCTTCTGGGAGATAATAACGCTCTACAGTATGTTTAGAGTAGCCTCTAAGTTATCCTGGTCCTGTAGAGGGCGACCTCGTGGTGTGGACACTGACATCCCAGGGTCAGATTGTTCTATGCACACAGCAGGTGGTTTATTGGTACCACGTATAATATACAAGTTCAGTGTTCTTCATGTGTGCTGCAACAGGATGATTTAATCACATTTATGCCCTTCATACGATTGTGATCTGACAATAAATAAATAAATAAATAAATAAATAAATAAATAAATTCACTGAAAAGTATTGCTTTAAATGAAACTACTCTGGAAAAATAAAAGAGAAATAGCGTTATGACTATCATTTTGCCAGTGATCATTGTTTAAGTTTAATGTGATTTTGTTTAATTGTGACTGAATGATTCTTCTGTACCACATTGTATTGACATGACATTTGTTATAAAACCATAACTACCCAGGTGCATGAATGTGAATCAATCACCACAATACAAAGGACTACAGAGCTACTAAGCATTTTTTTTTAAATTGATTGTCATACATATTTCATTTTCATCAGGATTCCATGGGTTTCTTGTTTCATTGATGTAATGGATTTTAGTGGCAAAAATCCTTCATATGATGGCTAATTAGAAACAAGTAGCAGTAGGGTGGTAAAGAGTGAATACAGGGCACACCGACTATGAATTTTAAATTCTTCATTGTCACTGTTGGAGACGCACACTTCCTTGAAAGTGCACTTGGACTATCCCTGACATGATCTTACTGTTCTGTCAAAGTTTACAAAAGCACACCCAAACATGAACAGAAATGCAAAAAAGTCCACACACTATAGTCCTCACATGGACATTTATTAATATACCACCAATAAATACAACAAGAATAATACATGTTGACGGGAACATTATCCATCATTACCTATTTTTCCCTTTTGACCATACCTCATTTTCCACACTGACTCCAAAAACAAGTTAATAAAATCAGTTAAAATGCCTGGCATGTTGTCTTGTTCTTAGATGCAGTAATCATGTTGTTATGAAGTGAAATCTAATTGTTTACCTGCTGAGAAAGGTAGACATAACTAGAAATAATTCCACAAAACCCTTAACTTATCTGTCCTATAATTACAAACAACACATTTAATTGTAGTGGGGATATCTCACTCAACCTAATGCACTAATATTAATATAGAGTACAACTTTTCAGTTGCAGTATACAGAGACAGCGTTGTTCAGAATTAGAAACTGTACACTAATATAACTGATTTTAGACTCAACACATTTGCTTTCTAGCTGCAGCTTGCTGGACTGACTGGGCCGACATGATGGAGTGCTGTTTTGTGATTCAGTTTGGGAATCAATACAGCATCATCAACAAAACTCTGTTGACGCTGCCAGTCATTGATGAGCTGCTGTGTATTACAAATAGTGCAATTTTGAGGGCCAAAAGACAAAGTGACACATGTACAATCAGAGTACTGACCATTATACATAATTTCAACTTGTTCTAAACAATCCAAACTGCAGTATTATACTACTATACACACACACAATATACTTATTGTTTTATTCCCTTTTGTTTATATCTTGCTTGTTTACATATTTATTATTTATTGGCTTTTTATTAATACCTGTTTTTATTTATCTTTCCCTTTGCTACTGTAAATTTCCCCATTGTGGGACTAATAAAGGGTTATCTTATCCAATCTTTTCTTGTTTTATAAATTAACAGATTAAGCCGAGCAAACAGATGTGTGCATAAATGTACTGCAAAGCTGATGGTTAACACCTATAAATGACAATGACTGCAAGTCATAAATTAACTTAAATATATCCAGTGAGATTGCAGCACATTCTTTGTTGTGGCAGACTGCACAACAAGCAGTGGATGGAGATATTAGGAAGGCTAGCTCAGCAGTGTGACAAGCCTTGGCAGGAAAATGGCCGAGGTAGCAGGTATAGTGCCAGATTTGAACAGCATTGTTTCCCAGGAAAGAGTCTTTGGGTCCTTGGAAGGAAACGATAGGTGCAGTCTGTATTGCCCAGTTTTGTGATCTTACAGCTCCTGGATCGGAAGCAGGTGGCAGAAAGTGGTATTTCTTTGTCTGAGAGGGAGGCCAAACTATGATGAAGGAACAGAAAGATCCAGGCACATATCTATAATTGCACATGGAGTGGATTGTGAGATTTTGACCTTTCTTCTTATTTACGTATTGTTATGATAGATGTAATGATCTCACCTCATTTGACGGCTGTAAAGGTTTTCTGGTCTTTAGCAAAGTGAATGACTCATGTTCTCAACCATGTTAACATCTGCACTGATTTCCAGAGTAAAATGAGCGTGTGGATTACATCAGGAGCCATCCTCATCTTGACTGCTTGAATGCATGGCCTCCAACTTGTTATTAGCACCATAGCAACAGGCAGGCAATCTCTTCCCTGTAGGTGGTCTTGTCATTGTTAGTGATGAGGTCCAAAATGGTAGTGCCACCTGCAAACCTGCAGAGTTTGTCTCACTCTCCTCTCCTTTTCCTTGAGGATCACTTTTCATATTGTGAAAAAAGTAGACAAGCTTTTCTAGAAATTTTATAAACTCTTACAATATGAAATCTTGCAGTTACCTCCAGTAAGATACATAGAAAAATATGCAACTTTAAGCTTCCAATAATAGATCAGGGACCTTGAAGCTATTTAAATCCTAATGCTACTCCAAATAATCATTTTATTATTCATTTTAAGGCAGTCAGACCCCTGGGCCGCTTTGGAATGGGGTGTAGTAAAGTGCCTTGTAAATGCCAGTTGCTGGGTACAGTGCTCTGCTGCTAAGACAACAGTCAAACTAGTTACACACACATATATCACATACATTTTACTACAGTCTGTGGAGCTACAATACATAGGCTCCTTCATGTTCAGTCATGTCACAAGGCTGCCGCATGTGTCATGAAAGGGGCCAAAGTTTTGCACCTGTTTAAACCAGGAATGTCTTATGTCTTATAACCTGCAACTTTAACATGCAGTTTCATGTCTCTTAGAATAAAGTGTGAACATTGAGAACAACCTATGCATCATTTCAACTATTATCATATTTATGAAACATAAACACCCAAGTAAAGTAAAAGTAAGTAGTAAAAAAAAAAGACCTCTATCACATTCTAAACATGTCTTAGAGGACCACATAGATCTAAGTATCTAACATTCAATCACAAAGCAAAATGATGTAAAGGGTACATTGTGGTACATTGGCTACACTGTGATGATACTTATCTTGCACCAGGCAGGCTAAATCTGGTCCCCGATAGGAAGGAATTTTTCCTTGGAAGTAGATGGGATCAATTAGGCTCTAAAAGAGGAAAGCTGATCTTTGCACAATGGCCTTTCAGGCTGTGCAAAGTGCAGTAGGATCAGATGTGAGCTATGCAGGGGATTACAAGCATTAGCTTGGGGTAAAAATTACACTGAAATGATGATAATTCTGACCCCATTAATGTGTATTTCATACTAAAATATCTTAAATATGCTATTTATTCTGTCCCTGGTAGAAGCAGTTCATCGTTTAAGTTTATGAATCATTTCGATATTTCAGTGATTGCATGATGAAGAGGTTCCAGCTATGTTTAATGTTGTATAAACTATTTTAAATGTTACCAAAGTTGCTGTTATTAAATGCAGTAAAATATCTGATTCATCTGTCAATCCTTGAACCAATTTAATTTAGCTAATAAATTAATTAAGTGAGTTAATCTGAAAATAAAGGATGTCATAGTAAGATGAGTTATGGGCCTTTAAGTGTTTTTCATCTGATAAATAATGCTATTATTAATGTTTGTTTAACTGGCCCCTGGCCTCCTATCATTTTGCAAAAGTGGCCCTCAGGCAAAGTAAATATAGTACCTTCCCTGGCCTGCAATATGCAACAAATTAAAACACAAAGAGCAGCACAGGACACACTCTAGGGAAAGGCAGAACTGCAAGCATTTCAAAACCCCACATGGCTTGTGGAATACAAATTCCAACATCCTTTGCAGCTGTACAATTAAATGTTCTGCTGATTTTACTCCAGGTGAAACCCTTTAACCCACATGCTTGATATCCTGGCCATCCACAATATTGGAAAAATGGTACAATCAGTTGTTAAGTTTCACTCAAAATCCTCACGACGTTCAAAAGGTTCTTTAGAAGAAAGTGTTTTTCTTCTTAACATTTAGCAGCTAGCCAAACATACGCAGCCGGCAGTGATTGAGGATAGTGGCTGTTGCTAAGCAACGGAATGCTGAACCGCCCCCAGCAGGAAAGTACAGCCAGTGTCGGTCTCCTGTGCAGACAGGCGTAATGTACAAACTTAAAACTATGCTAACACGAAGTTAAAAGCTATTTTAGAGGACATTTCGGTTGCTGTCACAAATCAGTTCTCGTTCTTTTTCCTTTTGGTTGAGGGAAGAAGGGCTGAAGTGTGTCATGGTCGTAGAGCAATCATGTCCGACGAGGAGAGCGTGCCTTCTTTTTTGGAAGACGTCAAAGTGAAGTTTGTCGAGGAGAAAGTTTGCAGGTTGCTGCGACTGCAGCGTCAAACATGGCAGAAGAGTGCTGTGAACGAAGAGTTTCAAACACTGCTGAAAAACTTCTTTGAACATGAGTCTGTTCTATTTTTCTCTCAAACAAAGAAAGGGGGCTTGGTTGCTTCTAATGAGGTATGTCTGTTTATAAAAACTACAATATCCAATTATATATTATTGACTTGTAAGCTTTGCCTGTGTACTCTTGATTAATTACTAATCTACTTGAAATTGATGGAGTTAGCGTGACATATTTTATGTACAGGGTTTCTGCAGGTCCTTAGAAAGTCTAAATTTAAATAAACTGAATTTTAAGCCTTTAAAATGTCTTAAAATATGATTTTGACAAGACCTACAACTGATTATTATTAAACTAAAGTCAGTTTTATAAAGTTGTATCAACTTAAGTCTGACTTTTAAATAGTTTTTAGAAAAAACACCAACATTGTGCTGATGAAGCTGTGACGACTACAAAACGAAACCAACACTGACTCCTTCATTACTTTTGTACCTTTTTGCCTTTTTCAAAAACCTGCAGAACCCCTATTTAATTGATTGGAAACATTATTTCATATCTGTTCTAATAAAATCCTTTGATATTATTTCTAATGCAGGTCCCACCTGTTTCTCAAAACAAGCCGATCTATATTCTCAAGAAGACATTTGTTCCCATTAATGATGAAAACTACAGGGAACTTCTGCTTTTTGGCCTCCTGTCTCCATCAACATTGCTGCAGCTGTCAAGCACAGTTGAGCAGGTGATTTTTGGATTGTTAAACCCCTCATTAGGACTGTAAAATGTGTTTTAAAAAATCACACTGTGACTATTTTGACAGATACTGTGGTTGCAATGTGATTCATGATTACTGGAAATTAGAATTCTTGCTTCCATTTCATTTCAACTGAAGAAAGAAACTGTTAAAGTTATGATGATGTGACATTTGTTGGGTAATGTACCAGACAAACATGTATTCTTACATTTGAAGAACAAAATTTGTATGCCACGGCATCTCTGCAGCACTTGTCGCACATTTTCTTTTATCAAAAAATAGCAGCAATCTGGATATTGCCAATGGCCAGATTAAAATTTCCATCCATCCATCCATCCATCTTCAACCGCTTATCCAAAATTGGGTCGCGGAGGTAACAGTTCCAGCAGTTAACCCCAGACATCCCATTCCCTGGCTACATTAGCCAGCTCTGACTGGGGGATCCCGAGGCATTCCCAGTCCAGGGCAGAGATATAATCCCTCCACCTAGTCCTCGATCTGCCCCATGGCCTCCTCCCAGCTGGACGTGCCTGGAACACCTCCCTAGTGAGGCAACCAGGTGGCATCCTTACAAGATGCCTGAACCACCTCGACTGGCTCCTTTCTATGCAAAGGAGCAGCAGCTCTACTCCGAGTTCCTCACAGATGACTGAGCTTCTCACCCTGTTCCTAAGGGAGATGCCAGCCACCCTCCTGAGGGAACCCATTTTGGCCACTTGTACCTGCGATCTTATTCTTTCGGTCATCCCTTCATGACCATAGGTGAGAGTAGGAAAGATTGACTGGAACATTTTGTCACAACAGTGTGGTAAAGCAAACGCAATACCGCTCCTGCTGCCCCGATTCTCCAGCCCATCTCATGCTCCATTGTCCCCTCACTCGAGAACAAGACCCTGAAATACCTGAACTCCCTCACTTGGGGTAAGGACTCATTCTCTACTCGGAATAGACAATCCACCGGTTTTCTGCTGAGAACCATGGCCTCAGACTTGGAGGTGCTGATCCTCATTCCAGCCGCCTCACACTCAGATGCGAACTGATCCAGTGAGCGCTGGAGGTCACAGACCGATGATGCCATTAGAACCACATCATCTGAATTTCAATAATAATTAATTGTGCAGGACTACCATCCATCATACACCTGTATCATAAAAACTCATTTTGATGTATGTGCTGTTAGTTATTTTTGTTATACAGATTTCTAGTTTGCCTTTATTTGTTCCGGGTGAACTAATTTTGTGTCTCTTCACCAGGTGTGTGTTCCAGTGCTGTCAAATAACAAAAACCATCAGATGTGGCCAAATCTGATGTCTGAAGACATCATTCGACACGTTGAGAGCATGTGCAGTAAGACATCAGTTGTACAGGGACAAGTTTTAGGGAAAACTGTCCTCCCTGTCCCAACTGCGACAGATTGGATTGAAAATTCCTACAGCACCTTCAAAATGTAAGAAAGCACACACATTTTCTTTTGTTTCAGAGTTGCATTGTTCATGCTGTAAGTATAAACATCACTCTCAACATTTATTTCCACACTTAGGTATAATAACTACGACAGGGCACTGGCCCATGCCTTGGAGACTCAGGTCATCAGCTGGACTAGTCTGATCCAGAAAATTTTAAAGGAGAATTCATCAGACCTACTTTTGACAGGCTGTAATCCAGGGCCCGATGCAGAGCTGAAGTTCTGGGCCTCCAGGAAGAGTAATATACAGAACATTTATCATCAGGTATGGTCCCCTTTCCTCCTGATCTTCAGTAAAATAACAGTTCGATTTATTTTCATCCCCTGACATTACTGTCAGTTAAAATGTTTTGTACTTTTCTTTGTAGCTTCAGAGCCCCATTGTTCAGAAGATGGCAAAAATGTTAGAGATGATGGATAGCAGCTATCATCCAACAATCAAGACTCTAATTGGAAATGTATTTGATGGTAAGATTAGCCAAAGAAGATACAGTTTGCACCTTGTCAAATGTATAATACACAGCATACCGTGATTACAAAACTTACTATCTCTGTCCTTGTTGTTTTAGTTTAAAACAGATTTTTTGCACCTTGTGAAATGTCTGGTGCACAGCATGATGTGATTACCAAAACCTATTATCTCTGATAATGTTTTAGAATAAAACTCTTTTTTTTTTTTTATCAATAAAAAGCACTTCAAGAGGCCCAGGACATTGGCCTCCATTTAGAGCCACTACATATACAGCTGTCTCAACTGGAAAAGGAAGGATTTCCTCAACTGGAAACATTCATACCTGCATTGTTTCACACTCTCTTCCTTATCTGGACCAACTGCCAATCTTACCAAAGACCAGCACGCATCGTGGTGTTACTGCAGGAACTTTGCAATCTGCTCATTGAACGGGTAAGAATCCTTACTTTAAACACCTGTGTGAGTGGATTACATAGAGTGTCATATACACTGAAATCTGAAAATAATTAGGTACAGTCCATGGAATTTTGTTAATTATGCTTCACCACTAATAAATCAGTATTACTTTGACTGAGATTATTGGCTGTCTCTGTGAACAAATTATCAGATATGAAATGTTTTTCCCTTTAGGCTTCTACATACCTCTCTGCAGATATGCTGCTCAGAGAGGATCCAGAGGAAAGTGTACAAATGGTGAGGAGGGTGATAAAAGTCTTTAGATGTTTCAGAGACAGTTACAAGACCCAGAGGGAGAGGTTGGCCAACCATGTGAAACATGCGCCCTGGGATTTCCCATCTGCCATGGTCTTTGCACGTTTCAACCAGTTCCTTAATCGCATGTTACAGCTGGAGGTGAGATTAGATTTTTGTTTTTGTATTCATGATGAGGTTGTATTTTTATGCAGTTTAGTTTCATTTAACAATGTGTTTGTCTTTGCAGGACTTGTTTGAAATTATGCTGGACTTTCAGAGGATGGAAAAGCTGGAATTTGGAGGACTTAAAGGCAAACTCTACAGTGAGCATGCTGCTCAGATATACAGAGAGTTCAGTAATCACTGCCAAGAATTGAAGCAAAGTGAAAACAGCCCATTTGACTTAAGCTCTCAGGTGACATTATTTTAATTTGCATTTATGTTGCTAATTAAGATTTCCTTGAAAAACTACTGCATAGATTCTTAACACACATTTTTACACTTGTGTCCTTTATTAAATTCTGTTGACTTGACTTTGTCACAAGGATTTTGAAAATGATTATAAGGATTTCAAAGTAAGGATTGTGGACTTTGAATGCCGCCTTGCCAGCCTTCTTTGCTTGGCTTTTAAGGATTGCTCAGGACTGGAATCAGCATTTAAAGTAAGCAAGACTGGATTGTGTGATGATGCTAATGACTGTATTGATAAAGTGAATCATGAGCTATCGAATGGGACACCATCATCTTTTTTTGTCTTTTAGCTGCTAACTGTTGTTGGGCCATTCCTGGAGAGGAGACAAATTCGACAGATTTTCAGTCCCAACTTTCTTCTGCTGCAGCAGCATTTCAGAAACGAGCTGGAGAAATGTAAAAGTCTGTTTAAATCCCAGCTCAACCAGGTACCTGGGGCAAAATGGAATATTAGCACAAAGTGTGTATTCAAAGGAATGATAAGTATTATCCATGCAACAACTTTTTTCCGTTCTTTCTTTACAGATGGAGAGTGGGCTTACTAAGAACATGGCTCACACATCTGGAGCTTTGAAGTGGGCAAAAATGCTTAGAGAACGCATTCAGACACCTTGGGAAAAAATCAGATTACTGTTTGACATGTCAGTAAAACACTATTTCCAAGAATGAATGCGTTAGTCACAAACTGTAGCTAGCCAGAGACTGTGAGTTGCAGAGAGACAAAGACATGTACATGACAAAATACGGTCTCAATTATGCAATATTTCCAGGCCCGTGGAAGGTGTAGAGATGGCGAAAGAGCACTGCATGTACATGGAGATGTTAAGTCTGCTGGACCAATATGAAAAGGACATTTACTCTGACTGGTGTAATGGTTTGGAACAGGCCTGTCTGATCAACCTGAACCAGCCCCTTCTTACCAGAAATACCACATCTGGTCTGATCTCAGTCAACTTCAATCCAAAGGTATTTCACGATATTTCCTACAAACTAGAAAGCACTCATTATCTTGTCTAGAAGGGAACCCCATACTCACGAAAGATCTTGCGAGAGGGATAATTTTTAACCCAAACCATGATTTTTCCCTAACCCTGACCATTTTTGGTTCCTAAAATTACCCATATCATAACCATATCATTGTTACTTAATAAAACATAATTAGTTTATGCAACGTGCACAATGAAGAAACAAGTGCAAGTCTCACAACAGTTTCACAAATCTTGGATTCCCTTCTAGACATGACCAACAGTTATTGTGGAAGTATCCTCCAATGCTACATAATTATCTGACTTAGTGTAGTTGCGTCTTTCTCTTAAAAAATAACTTAATTTGTTTTCCTCACTGCTGACAGGTCGTCAAGATGGCTCAAAATTATGACCTCCTTTTTTATCTTTTTAGTTCACAAGCTTTGGCTGAAGAACAATATTTTCTTTAAGAATGCAAAACCCAGATGCGGATCATCCTTGGCTCAAACTGTATTTGTATTGTAATTTCTGTTTAATCAGTTAAAATTTGTTCACATGTTTAACATACTGCTGACAGACTTAGATGCAAACATGCAAAAACATAGGGAATAATTATTTGTTACTGCTATTTAATGTGAGTTATTATATTCTCCAAGGGATTCTAGTTGTGGAGACAAAACATTTTACTGCCACCCCACTGTGACTATGTATATGAGTTATTCACCATTTCCTTTCACTCCTCAGCTGACTGAAGTGTTGAAAGATGTGAAGTACATTCAGACTCTTAGTCAAATTGAGATCCCTGCAGCTGCAAAGACTGTTTTTGAGAAGCGTTTCATGTTCACAAAGGTAAGGAACTAACATATTTACACTCATGCACACTTGTTTGAGTTAAACAGTAAGCAATATGACTTTTTTGATCATGCTTTACATAGTCTGCACTTCAGATTATTTATTTTCTCCACACTTGTATTTTCCAGTATGTGAGCAGTCTGCAGTTACTAGTACAGTGGTACAACAAGCTAAAGCAAACAGTGCTGCAGGTGGAACTTCCTCTAATCAGAGCTGAGCTGGAGTCCATAGACCTGCACTTGACACGAGCAGAGTCTGACCTGACATGGCAGGATCCAGACAGCTGGAGCTTCATCAGCAACACCAAAGACTTGGTTCACGACCTTGTATGTCGAGTTAGTAGAGCCAAGGAAAACTGTGAAGCCATCCAGTCGATGATGAAAGGATGGAGCAAACAGGCCATGTTTTGCAGAAAGGACAACAAGAAAGGCTCGCTCATACAGCTAGAAGACAGAGAAGACCGTGTCAAAAAGAGGCACAGCTCCATGAAGAAGGATGGAGACTCTATCCACAAGCTGGTAAAGGTGTGTATCACAGGATTTATGATAATAAATCTTATACAACAGACCACAAGCAAAGCCAAAAAAATGGGTAAATATACAAAGAAATCGTTATCTGTTGTTGCTTATTTCTCTCTCACTAATATATTGTGCTTGTAGAACTTAGGCCTGTGGCCTTGTTCCTACAATAGAATCACAGTCATGCTGATAATCAGTACAACAGCACTCCCTCTCATGTGATATTGATTTATTATGCATTAAAGATTTTTCATGAATACTCGTGTGGCTGTACTGTAAGTAAATAAATATGAAATAATTGGAACAGTGTAATTCTCTGTCAGAGCAGATTTAAAGTATTTCTATACACAAGAAATTTAAAACCTACTTTATTTTCATTTAATCATTCATAAATTACACTTGTCTTTTGATAAGATGCTGCTGTTAGTTTTTGAGCTTCTTAAAACAAAATCAGTTATTTTTTTCTAGCATCAAAATGCTTTTTAAAATATATTTTAACATGTTTCAGTACTTGGGAAGCCACATAAATAAATATGCTCTAGTTATTCTGAAATAGTTAAAATCCCTCAAATTAAATGTGACTGCCTGCTCCATCTCTAGAAATCAAAAGTGAAACAAACTAAAGGTAAAAAAATGACTATGTTTGTGCTCACCATTTCTCTAATACCCTACCATTGAATCAGGAGAATATGGTCCTTTTCCATGCTGACCCTGCATCAGACTCATGGCAGTCCTACCTGGAGTATGTGGATGAAATGGTGGTAGAGGGGCTCTTCAGCTGCATCAGCCGCTCTCTTCAGTTCTTTGCGGACAACATGGAATCATGGCCAAACCAGACACCTCTGTTTGAGGCTCAATTGATGCTGAGGTGCTCGGGAATGGTCTTCCTTCCCTCACTGGAGCGAGATGCCGGGGATGGCCTCTATGAGCTGATAGAAGGACTGGTCGGAGACATATTCAAGACTTCAGTGAATATCAACAGAGTAGCTGCTCATCTTAGCGTGGAGAGCTACCAGGTACTACTTAGTGATTTGGTTCTGTAACCATCTGCTGCCTTTTCCCCTGTGCAGGAAAATAATTTCAAAGTTTTGCACCGTAAAATGTTTGAAATGGGACAGCACATGTGTTTTAACCTGCTTGGCTTACTAAATTGAAGAATCATAAGACATGAACAAGTTGACTGTTTTTGTCAGATAAGTCACCAAAGATTGAGTAATATGAAAATACTGCAGTTGCTCAGTAGATGGGGATGTCTTTACTTATGTGCTAAACGAGTCCCAATGTTACAGACTTTTTGATGTCTGTCTGTCAGACTTTGTCCCATATGAACAGTAAACGTGTGAATTCTTTGCGAGTGTTTGTTTATCGTAGACTTATCCCTACTGGAGCAAAGACTTTTGCTCCCAGTTCCAAATTCCTTTCTACAGCACTGTACACATCAGACAACAAACAACACACAATAACAACATATACAACATGAACAACACATAACAGACAGTTAGGCCAGCTTAGTGACACCTGTTATCTAAAGTGACCATGGCCACATGTTTATAGGCCTTAAACTTGTCCCTATTTCCAGTCTTATGGATGCAAAATATATGAATGTGTGTGGATGGAAGCTACATGAGATGTTGTCCAAGAGGTGCCAGAGGGGAATAAGAGTTGACTGGGTTGGGATGTTATTAGTTGTTTAATTAATTGAACTTGAAAAATGTAAGGTCAAGGGTGGTATCAAGTAAAATTTCTGTTCAAAATTTTGTAATGAAGAAGCATTCTATTTTGGAGTTAGGATTTTATAAAATTGGCATTGAAAAAAGTATCATTCAGGAATTGGTATTAAAGTCAGTGTATCAGTATCAAAAACTTTAAAATTACACCAATCCCTACTCTTCTATAGTGCTAATCTCTCTAAACCCATTTAGTGTACTCCTCTACAAATAGTCTCCTCATGTTATTTGTCATGTAATATAACTCTTACAGGATGTAATGGATGACATGCTAGATCTGTTGGACCTGAGACAGGAGATAATGGAGCGAGTGGAGAATGTCCTCAAGAAAGCAATAAATTACCAGAGAAAGTTTGACTGCTACACCCATCTTTGGCAAGATGACAGGGCTGAGTTTCTCAGCCAGTTTCTCCTGTATGGACGTGTACTTACAGCTGAAGAGATGGAGGCTTGTGGAGCAGATGCACTCCCTGAGAGCCCGCCTACAATCAATAACTTCAAAGAACAGGTAAAAGACTTTTTTAAATGACAGATCACATTTTACCCATATGTGGCAGGCATCTTAATTGTAATCTCTGCTGTGGTCTTAATTTTACAGATAGATTATTATGAGGATCTGTATGCTGAAATTGTAAAGCTCGAAGACTTTCAAGTGTTCAGTGGATGGTTTCGGGTTGATACCAAGTTCTTTAAAGTGAGCCTCCTGAACACTTTGAAGAAGTGGAGTTGGCTTTTTAAGGAACACCTCTTGACATATGTCACGAACAGGTAAAGTTCATTTCTACATGGCTGTTAAATGGAGACCGAACTGTAACATCAGTTCTCACTAAGCATTCTTTCCCATTCAGCCTTGATGAGCTGCAGATGTTTGTCCGAGCCACTGTAGAAGGGTTAGGACAGCCTGTGGCTAAAGGAGACCACCGTGGCTTGGTGGAAGTGATGAGTCACCTGCTGGCTGTCAGAGACAGACAGGCAGCCACAGACAAGATGTTTGAGCCTTTGAGAGACACGGTAATCCTCCTTGAACAATATGGAGTGACCATACCAGACCAGGTCTTTTCTCAGCTGGAGGTAAGGGAAAGAATGGATTAATGCTCCCATTTTTTGCCACTTTCAAGTACTAATTAAAACAATGTGATAACAAATCTAAATTCATTCACAATCGACCTTTGAAAAATTAAAACAGTTCTGTCTTTAGGAACTTCCTGAGAAATGGAGTGGGGCCAAAAAACTGGCTGTAGAAGTGAGACATGATGTGGCACCCATGCAGAATGCAGAAGTGATGGTTTTACGAAGACGATGCATGGCATTTGAGGTAAAAAGCTAGAGTAATCATATCGTATGTACACAGTGTTGAAGATATTGCATTGTATACCCCATTGTGATGACCATTAAAGTGATGCTGCTTGTTTTTTAGGTAAAACAAAGCAAATTCAGGGAGATGTTCAAAGTAATGGCACCCTTCACTTACAGCGCAGCTCACCCCTACATCAGTCTGGAGAAAGTAGGTGTTTAATCATTACTTGACAGGATTAAAATACATTATTCTATATTGTACAGCTTCTAAAACAGTTGCCATGTGTTGCTTTCTAGTCTGAAAAAGCAGTTCGAGACATGGAGAAAGAGGTAGCAGAGCTGCAGGAATCCGCAAATCTGTTTGATGTTACTATTCCTGACTACAGAGACATCAAGCTCTGCAGACGAGAGGTCACAGTCCTCAAAGAACTGTGGGACATTGTTGTATTTGTGCAGGTAAGTAGATTAATATTTTTTGTATATTTACATGTAACTATTCTGGATGAAATAGAAATACATTTGAAGGCCTCATCACACCACTCAATAATGCAATAACTTGACCACCGCTGTCCTCTCAGAGGCTGTCACTGATTCTTTGAATACCCCTAAATGTCCCCGTTGAGAACCCTCAGCCTATTGACCCCTCTGCATTTGTCTTTATCTTTACAGAGCAGTGTGGAAAACTGGACAATGACCAAATGGAGGCAGATAAACGTGGACCAGATGGATGCAGAATTGAGGAGGTTTGCCAAGGTGAGGTCACCAACAGTGCTACATCACACCAGCGCATCTCTCCTGCTGTCTTGCTGTCATGCACCATTGCTGTTTGTAACAGATGCCCCTAATAACTAATTATGTTTACCTACCTTCTGTTTGTGTAGGACATACGGAAGCTTGATAAAGAGGCCCGTGTGTGGGATGTGTATTCTGGGTTAGACCTTTATGTAAAGAACCTGTTGACGTCATTGCGGGCCGTGAGTCAGCTACAGAACCTGGCAATACGAGAGCGCCACTGGGTGCAGCTAATTAGAACAACGCAGGTGCGTAAGTACTCACAGTAGTGGTGTTACTATAGGGCAAGTCGTTTTTTCTTGCATGATAGAAATCTAAGACTTTGCATTATGAAAATATTTCTTTTGAAATAGATGAAGTTCACTGTGACTGACAACACCACCTTGGAGGACCTCTTGGCTCTGCAGCTCCATTTGCTGGAAGACGAAGTTCGTAACATAGTGGATAAGGCAGTCAAAGAAATGGCCATAGAGAAGGTACTTTTTCAATTATTAATAGATTGTGGTTGAACACATTAACATTAAGAGAGATTTTAGTTTTAATGACCAATTAATATGCAACATACTGGACCACACAGCTCTGGTAAAATATTATTACAAGCCAGCTCGTACTTTAAAAGGCTGTGGTGAAATATAGATACAGTAGGAGTAATAAACGCTATGTTACTTCCTAGCAAACTAAACATTACTCTGTATTGCTGTATGTTTTGGCAAGGGGTGTCATGATTCTCCAGATCCATGTTTCAATTTGGCTTTTGATTTTAATGTCACTTTGAACATTATTTCTTTTGCACTGACAACTACTGTGTATCGATGTTTCTACAGTAGCCCAGAATGGACAAACCAAATGCTGGCTCTAAATATGGCCCCCGAATGCAAAAGCTCACTGCTAGATGCCACTAAATCCTACTCGATGGTCCTTTAAGTGGATTATTTAGGATGAAAAGAATGACACTTAGTCTGAAATAACTAAAACTGGAGATGGATGGTTTCCATTGACCAGCTACAGTTACTATGTATGGTTTAGAAGTTACTCCTAAACTAAATATCCTTGTAAATACTTCAAGACTGTTTGTATTCAGGCATGGTACCATTGCGTTTTTTTAATTTCAGGTTGTGACACAAATAAGTCAAACATGGGCATCAATGGAACTTTCGTATGAAGATCATTACCAAACCTCTGTGCCACTGCTCAAATGCGATGAGGAACTTATTGAAACTCTTGAGGATCATCAGGTAAATACGGAAGTAACTCATACTGATATTGGAACTATGTGTGACTTCATTGTGTTGAAAAAATGCATGATGGTAGTAAAGCACAACAACAAGTTTTCAAGACCAGTTGTCTGTGAGAAGCACTGATAGTTAAGTGTTGAATAGAGATGAGAGTGCAGAGCGGGGCCGCCCCGTCTGACTGTCTAACAGCACAACTGAGAATAGAGAGGTCCCTATTGAGTCCTTAGATTTATAGCTGCTCTAGGACACTGGGCATTGTTGCACCGTGGCGCTCTTTGTACATGTACACCAGATGTATTGGGGGGTTATGGCCAGCAATTAGAAGTCATGCCACTTTAGTGCCGCCATCTTTGTGCGAACAGACTGTTTCCCTCCCCCGCTTGTTTTATGGCATGGCATACTGATGAGGTTTCATATGCACTGACATTAAACTGACATATGTTATGAGGTTAAAGGGATAGTTTGGATTTTTTGAAGTGGGGTTGTAAGAGGTATTTATCCTTAGTCACTGTATTACTTACAGTAGTTGGCAGACATTGGCTTTGTGGGTCTCAGCTGCCTCGATTGGTTAGTTTGTTTGCGAAATCTTCTGACCTCTGTGTCTCAGACAGTTAGTTGGTATTCATCAGAGTCACACAATAACACAAACAAACTAATCGATTGAGGCAGTGCTAGACCAGCAACTCTTGTGTCCTGCAATATAAAATTACGGGTTTTTGGGAATGGAGTCTGGTTGAGCAAGAGAGTGATATTTGGCTTATATGACAGCCGTTTCCCAGAAAAGTCAGTCTGACAGCAAGGTAAAGCAGAGAAAATATTCTAAATATAGCATACACTTAAAAGTAATTAATCAGAACTGTTTCTCAAAGTCATCACAGAAGGACTTTCCCTTGCCTCAGATTATGTGGAAGTAGGTGTATTTGAATCTTACATTAGACCAAATCCCTTTGATAGGCTATACTTACGTCTCTGTTTTCTCATCCTCAAGGTACAGCTCCAGGGCGTCTTTCAGAGCAAGCATGTAGATCACTTTCAGTTCCAGGTAGTGGAACTACAGAAGCAGCTGACTGTGGCTGACTCTGTGCTGATGGTCTGGATGGAGGTCCAAAGGACTTGGGCCTACTTGGAGAGCATCTTCAAAGGCTGTGATGACATCCGCCAACAGCTGCCTGCAGATGCACACAGATTCCAAGCGATAGATGCAGAATTTCAGGTCTGCACTGATATGCCAGTCACATAGTTGAGCAAATCCCACTGTTCTCATCATTGTAAACGTGGAGATTTTGTCTTTTTCAGGAGTTAATGTTGGACAGTTCTAAGACTAAAAATGTTATTGAGGCCACCAACAAACCTCATCTGCTTGAGATGTTAGAGGATCTACAGAAAAGGTTTTTTTTTTTTTTTTTTTTATCACATTACACTTTTATTGTACGTCTCACATTCTAATGGTTTATGTTAACTATTCCCATACTCTTTCTTTCATTTAACAGGCTGGCATTGTGTGAAAAAGCTCTTGCTGAATATCTGGAGACAAAGAGACTTGCCTTTCCACGGTTCTACTTTATTTCATCTGCAGACTTGCTGGACATCCTCTCTAAAGGGAGTCGTCCCAGAGAGGTACATTTATGTAGCATTTCCCTTCATTTTTTTAGTATTTATCCAGTGCCACGATCTCACCACTTCACCTGTCATAAGAAAAAATAATGACACTGTGTCTCTGTCTTTCGTAGGTGACTGCCCACCTCTCGAAATTATTTGACAGCATGTCAGATCTTGATTTTGCCAAAAACGAACAGCTGGATAATCCTAAATTTGCAGCAGGCATGTACAGCAAAGAGAGAGAATATGTCCCATTCCAGACTGAATGTCACTGTTTTGGGCAGGTAAGATTACATTCAGGATCAAAGAATCTGAATTTACATTTCACATTTTGTAAAATAACCCTAACTGATGGCAAAAATACTTAACATTAGGTGGAGACATGGCTTACGTGTCTGGAGGAGTCTATGAAAGAATGTGTCAGGGGTCACCTGTCTGAGGCTGTGTCCGTGTATGAGGACAGGCCCAGAGAGCAGTGGATTCTCGACTTCCCTGCCCAAGTGGCTCTCGCTGGATCTCAGATCTGGTGGAGCAATGATATGGAGCTCGTGTTTAAAAGACTGGAGGAAGGATTTGAGTCTGCACTAAAGGACTACAACAAGAAACAGGTCTGTTTTTATGATATGTTATATGAGATGTGCTAACACTTTCACTAATAAATTTCAATTAATGACGGTGTGGTTGGCTAGAAAAGATGACCAAGACCCAAATAACAAGGAACATTTTTGTAAACATTGGCTTAATGGGGAACTTTGGCAAGAGGCACAGTGTTTAAGAGACCTCATCTTGAGGCTGCTGAAGCATCGTTTAAAAATATTGGGCCACATAAATTTGACAGATACAGTTAAAGATAACTTAAACAAATCTTGTTCATTGGCAGAGGGGTATGGTTTCAGTGCATTACAAATTATGATGTGCTGAATTAGACCATAATTTTGCTAGGTTCATGCTATATTTTGAAATAAGAATAACTCCTTACAAAATTAGGATCCAGTACAACACCAACACCAACCATGGCCTCAAGAATTACATAAACAAGTTTTTTATTACTGTCAATTTTATCATAGCATCAATTAATGTGCTAATTGACAGTTGGTGTAAAATGCATTATTGCGATAAGATTTAATTTTAGGAAATAGTTATAGCCTTCATTTTATTTTATTTATGACCTTACATTACATTACATATACAGGTATATATATTTTAACGTAAAAATAGAATTGCATTAAATTGATTTGTGTATAAACTGAGTGAAGTGGCAGTTGCTTAAGACGATGGACATGTTTTCCATAACGCCGTCATAATCACATCAGTCAGTGACCTAAGATGAGTTTGTAGAGCCTTGTTGTGAGGGCTACTCGCAGCTGTTTTATCACTCTTGTCAGTTTCATCAGCACTATTTAAGGTTAGCATGCCCTTGGTTGCTGTTTGAATAATCTCTCTCTCCCTTCACTCTGTGCTGCACTGATTAGATCTGGTGTCACGCAGGACTCGTAACAAGTGATGTTTTAGTCAAAACAAGAAGACAAGACAACTTCTGATTGTCTTCAAAGTCTTAGCCCTTGACTAGTGTTTGACAGCATTTCTGTCAAATCATCCACACGGTCAGCATTCATATACAGACTGTGTATGTTGTTGTCATGCAGTTGTAGCTACTTTTAATGACTTGGAATACTTAGCAATACAAGTGAGACAGGAAATTTGAACAAAATAATGTTATATTAGATTGTTGCCACTTAAGTCTCAAGTGTGAATTTAAATAGGTGCTCTTGTCTTAACTTCTGTTTATTTTTCTCAGCATTGCTTTGAATCTGTTTTCTGTCCCTCTTCCAGATTTCTCAGCTGAACCTGTTGATTGGCATGCTGCTGGGAGAGCTCAGCTCAGGCGACAGGCAGAAGATCATGACTATATGCACTATTGATGTCCATGCTAGAGACATTGTTGCCAGCCTCATTACTCAGAAGGTAATGACAATTAAAGCATCCCCTCAATCAGGAAATCCTTTTCATCTGATTGAGCTAATGTTGGTATTATAACACATTTTACTCATCATAGGTGTGTAAAATAACTTAAAATTTGCTTTTCTATGGTTTGAATATAATAAAATGAAAATCACAACTCCTATAGAAACAGTTCAATTCTCTATTTGCAACATATATACAGCAAAAAAAAAAATTCTCCCAAAAATTTGAGTTAGCAATTAAAATAACATGACAAGCCTGAATAAGAGCAGTATAGATTCTGCCTTCACTTCATTAAAATGTATAGACTAAAATATAGACTATAGGCTTGGACTAAGACAAATTATTAACCTGCTGCTCATTTTTACCATATTTTGTGTGACATATGATCTCTTTAACATAGTTTAAAAGCAGTAATTTATGTTCACAGGTCACCACCTCACAGGCCTTCCAGTGGCTTTCCCAGCTGCGACATTGTTGGTATGAAGAGCAGCGTCACTGCTTCATTAACATCTGCGATGCTCAGTTCCTTTACTCATATGAGTATCTTGGCAATACGCCACGTCTTGTTATCACTCCCCTCACAGACCGGTAACCCTGCTGCTTTTCTGTTTTCACTCTATGCATATAAAGTTTCAATACATTAGCAAATACAAAGTTCAACAGCACTTTTGTGTTTCTCTGTGTGCTGTTGCCATGGGCATATGTAGGTGCTACATCACTTTGACTCAGTCACTCCATCTGACCATGAGTGGAGCCCCAGCAGGCCCGGCTGGAACAGGGAAGACCGAGACGACTAAGGATCTTGGCAGAGCGATGGGCGTCATGGTGTACATCTTCAACTGTTCTGAACAGATGGACTACAAGGTGTGAAATTCAATGGACATAATCATAATCAGAATTATTCCCATTGGTCAGTTTATGTCTTGATGAGATGTTTCAGTAAGCTTGCAAAAATGTAATTTTTGTCTATGTTCAGTCAATTGGAAATATTTACAAGGGTCTGGCCCAGACGGGAGCGTGGGGCTGCTTTGATGAGTTCAATCGTATCGCTGTGGATGTTCTGTCAGTTGTAGCAGTGCAGGTCAAAACTATACAGGATGCCATTCGCTCTAAAAAGAAAAGGTAAGCAGTTGAAGCTGATTAAATGATTCCTATGTGCTGTCACAAAGAAAAGTGAGTTAACGCCCTATGCAACCACACAGGTTCCTGTTCCTGGATAAAGACATTGTCTTGAAGCCATCTGTGGGGATTTTCATCACCATGAACCCAGGCTATGCAGGCAGGACAGAGCTACCCGAGAACCTCAAGGCCCTTTTCAGGTATGGTACAGTAGCTTAAAATAAAATAACATTAAATTGACTAGAACTTAATGCCAAAGGAAATTCTTGTGCCAGAGATTATAGTGACATAAGAACAAAAACAATAGAGTAATAAATAATGAGTTTATAAAAAGTAAATGCAAACCCAGTGCACAATGGAGAAGTAAACTAAAATCAGCTAAAGGAGACAAGTAGTACTGGCAATGATATTGAAAGCAATATTGGCAGTGAAAAGTTAAAAAAAAACAAAAAAACTAATACCTTAACGTGCAGCAACTCTGGCAGGCTGTTGCCCAGGACAGCACCAAGGGCAGCCATGTTTAGTTTATATTGTGCCTTAGCTAAGCATGAAGTTCTTTCTGCAATGTTTGTGTCCTACTGTAGACCCTGTGCCATGGTGGTGCCTGACACAGAGCTTATTTGTGAGATAATGTTGGTCGCAGAGGGCTTCCGTGGTGCTAAGCTTTTAGCCAGGAAGTTTATCACTCTGTACACTCTCTGCAAAGAACTGCTCTCCAAGCAGGTAGGAGAAAAGCCCTTGATCCCACTGTTATATTTCATAATATTGGATTAGAGTAAAGAGCATTACTAATGAATCATTTCAGGTATGCCTCAGGAGCACAGTGATCCATGAAACCAATTAATAAATTTTAGTACTATTCACATCTGTACTGTCTATAATTTTTCCATTAGGACCACTATGATTGGGGTTTGCGCGCTGTCAAGTCCGTTCTGGTTGTGGCAGGTTCACTGAGAAGAAGAGACAAGAGTAGGCCAGAGGATCAGGTAATATATATGTGTATTTCATCTCACAGTCACAAGAGGAGGATGCATTGTCTTACATAATCTTACATAAGTGCGCTTTACTTCCCCAGGTGCTGATGCGTGCATTGAGGGACTTCAACATGCCTAAAATTGTGACAGAGGATGTGACTATCTTCTTGGGACTGCTGGGAGACCTATTCCCAGGCCTGGAGGTGGAGAGAGAGAGAGACTGTGAATTTGAAAAGGCAATCAGAAAGACCACAGTGGAGCTCCGACTTCAACCTGAGGAGACTTTCATGCTTAAGGTTTGACTTCATATGGAGAATAAACAGTTCAAATGGGCACTGAAGTGGTTTCTCACAGCACCTAAACTGAATGAACAAAAAACAAAAAGCTAAGCTGAGACATGTTTTGCTGTCATTTCTTGTTTTGGGTCTTCTGTTCTCTTTTCATCTGCTGTATGAATTAAGGGTTCATTGCTCTTTGAAAGGGTGTAGTTCCATTATAATGCAATTGTATTATCATTATATCAGTGGCAGTGGTCTCAATTGTGATAAATAATATCATTTCATCATTATATTGTCCAACAGAAGTAGTTATTGTGACAGGCCTATACCTGGCCAATGGTTAATGGGCCAATGTGTAAGACTTTCTGGGATTTTTTGGCAGAATGTAGCAGAAATTGAATAAAACTATTCTTAAGTATGTTTTCATTAGCGTATAATCACCTGAAAATAAGAATTGTTGCATTTTTGTAACTGTAGAATGAGGGTCCTCTTTCATGGAGGCTGCCATTTTGCACCACCATGCTTGTGTTATCCCAGAATAGACAAACCAAACACTGATTCTAGAAATGGCCTTTGACATTTTTCATGACTTTTGCAGCCAACGTAGTTTCTCCTACTCACACTTAAGGGGGAAAGTGAGAAAAGGTGTTTGCAGTCAGCAAGATCACTACTAGATGTCCATAAATCCTACACACAGGTCCTTTAAGTGCAGAATGAGAGAATGTTTTTCTTAACATTCATTTTGTCAGGTGGTACAGCTGGAGGAACTCATGGCAGTGCGACATTCTGTCTTTGTTCTTGGAAATGCAGGGACTGGGAAGAGCCAGGTTGGATTTTATTTCCTTATTTTGATAGAAAATGTTCAATTAATTTTTGTAAGGTACATCAAATGTCAGGTATTCATCTTTTCAACAGATATTGAGAGTTCTCCATAAAACTTATGTAAACTTGAAGAGGAAGCCTGTTTGGAATGACCTCAATCCGAAGGCAGTGGACAGAGATGAATTGTTTGGGTTTATTCATCCTGCAACTCGAGAGTGGAAAGATGGTAAACAGAGCTGGTTTTGAATAAGAATAACAAAATTTAGAACACATGAACCAGTGCTAGCTCATACTAGGTGCTTATACATTGTAATCTCAGTTGTTTGTGTTCTTCAATCTCTGTTTAAGGTTTGTTTTCATCACTGATGCGAGAGCAAGCAAACATCTCCCACATAGGACCTAAGTGGATTGTGTTGGATGGAGACATTGATCCGATGTGGATTGAATCACTCAACACAGTGATGGATGACAACAAGGTACCTCCCTCCTGTTCACTCATACACTGTTGTGCAACACATAGCAACCAAGGTGGTATAGATAGAAAAAGATGTTTCTTTCCCCCTCCTTCAGCAATCACTTCCTGGTGTGCGAGTACTTGGAGGTCTTTTTCCAGAGCAATGAATCATGTCACAGTGATCTTGTGCCTTTGAAATATTCTAAAGCAAGTCTGTCAAACCCGATGAGATATGAAAGTGTTTTCCCTATCGTTTGGGTAGAGTCTTGTCTGTCATGTTGACCATTCAAATGTTGCGATAAGTGGAACCCATAATACTTCATAACATCTTTTAGGTCCTGACTCTGGCCAGTAATGAACGTGTGCCTCTCACTTCCTCCATGAGACTGGTGTTTGAAATCAGTCACCTAAGGACGGCCACTCCTGCTACTGTGTCCCGAGCAGGAATTCTCTATGTTAACCAGCAGGACCTGGGCTGGAACCCGTGAGTTCTCACAATATCACAGTATTTTTGAGGTTTCAGTCCAACACTGTTGTTGTGTATCAGGTCTCTGTGCTTGTTACACTAAAGTGATTGTATTATGTGAAACTGAAGGGTGCCTCCATAACATTAGTTCTAGTAATAATATTTTTTAAATATTTTGTGCCCAAAAGACACTACCTGTATTTACATGAACCCCGATACTATGCTAATAATCAGAATATTAGCCTAATTAGAGCAAAAAAGTCTCATGTAAGCACCTCAGTTGGAGGAGACTGGCCCAATCAGAAGGACTTTTCAATCGGATTGAAAGAGGGGTGTAAACATTTGATAGTGTGTTCAGTAGGAAAGTATTAGTGCCTGATAACCAATTTAATCTAATCTTTTTTCCCTGATTGGAATAAACATATTTTGCCTGCACTCTGTTTGCCCCATGTGGAAGTAACATCAGGTGACATGAACATGTTTGTTCATGTCACCTGATGTGACGGTAGCAAAACAAAACTGGCCTATAACTGAAACAATTTTTCTGTTGGAGACCTTAAAAGATTTGAGATTGTTGAATGCTCAGTAACTGAAAGGCTTGAAACAACAATTAAAAAAAAATATTTTAAAAGATGAACAAAGCTGAAAACCATCAAACCATCAAATAAAAAACAGCCCAAATGCTTCTTCTTCTTCTTCCAATATATTTCCAGCAGATTAGATGCTTTTCAGCAGGCAGAACCGCCTTGCCCTTGTCAACAAAGTTATATATATTATATTATATTATGGGCTTTTGGGCATGTGAATGCACATTATTGGATCACTTTATTATAGCATCTTTATCATCTAAACGGTCAAATTGGGATCTCTAATCAGAATGAGGATAACTGAAGAAAGAGACATTTGTAATGAAAGTATATGTAACTGCAGCAGCTGATTCAGATCAGCATTGCGATATGAAATTATTCCTTTATTTGTTGCTCAGGTACGTTGCCAGCTGGATTGACCAACGAGAACGGCAGACAGAGAGGGCCCACCTCACCATACTGTTTGAAAAATATGTTCCACGTTGTCTAGAACAGATGAGAAACACCTTCAAGACCATCACTCTTATCCCAGAAAACTCTATGGTGCAGGTATACAACATGCAAGCATGCATAGTGGAATTTATTGTACTTTTGTATGCCTATGCAGTCAGCAAATCACAATATAATGAATTAATTTCTTCTTGCTCAGACTCTCTGCACTCTGCTCGACTGCCTCCTAACACCAGAAAATGTTCCATCTGACTCTCCACGTGAGCTCTACGAGACCTACTTCACCTTTGCCTGCATCTGGGCTTTTGGTGGAGCTCTGTATCAAGATCAGGTATTGCTTTGGTTTGATGCAGGTAGATGAAATTGAATATGGAATAACAACTCTACCTCCATTTTCTTATATACGCAAACATTTTGATTGTAAATTCAGATAACTAGATACTTTATTCATCCCTGGAGGGCAATGGGCATGTCACAGCAGCCGTACATAAAGAAACACACAGGATAAAGAAGAGTGCAGAAACAAATGTCCAACATAAGTACAAACATCAAAATGGAGTCAGGTTGAACTGAAACTATTAATTGATTCATCAGTTAGTTGTCAACTAGTAAATTAATCAGTTAACAATTTTGATAATTAATTCATCGGTTTGAATATTTTTTAAGGAAGTATTATTTATTTATTTATTTAGCACAATAACAGAAGAAATGCACTAACAAGAGAATTAAAAGAAGCAAATTGTGCAGGTGAGATTTAAAAAAAAACCTTGAAGGCTTATAAAAGAAATCTCACCTTAATAAGAATTATGCATTCAAAAACCACAAAAATGAGCAAACAAGCAACTATAGGGTCAAAGAACAAACATAAAGTGAGCTATATAAATCAAGACACAACATAAACTAAATAAAATGGTGCATTGAAAGTATGTGATCATACTTTCTGCTGATCAGAAATGAATGAATCCTCATACATATTCACACTTTGGGAGCAATTTTGGGTTCTGTATCTTGCCCAAAGATACTTAGACATGCGGACTTGAGGGAGCCAGGGGTCCAACCGCAGATCTTCTGTTTGGTGGAAAACTGCCTCTTCTGCTGAGTTGCAGCTGCCTCAACCTGTGCTCTTTTAGTGTATGCATGTAAGTATACAAATTACTGTAAGTTATGAAATTATAAGTGAAGTGATACATACCAACTTTAAGGACAATTTGGAGACATGAGTTTTAACATAATATACTCTGCAGACGTGTTTGTGTCCTAATAAAGTTAATAAAGCTTAGTTTTATTTCTTGTGTGCTCAAAACTCAACATTTGTCCCTGTTGGACAGTGTTATTGGATACTTTGTCAGTACTCCTGGTAAAAGTCCACCGAGTTCCAGTCAATCTTAGCTTTGTCTTTGTTCTGTCATAAATGTATAAATATAGGCTGAGGCCTTTATTGAGGGCCTTTTGTTAAGAGACATGTCAAGAGTGTCAAGTGACCAAGAATAAGACGAGCTAAACTGTCAATCATTTGGACTAATGGCAGGGTTGTCTATTGAAATGGTATGAATTAATGCATGATATTATATCTTCCATGATTTTCCCAGCTCTGTGATTACCGGGTAGAGTTCAGTCAGTGGTGGACCAAAGAAATGAAGACGGTGAAACTACCAGCACAGGGGACTGTGTTTGACTACTACCTTGACCCTCAAACCAGACGGTTCTTGCCCTGGAGTGATACTGTGCCTCTCTTTGAAATGGAAAGTTGTACACCATTACAGGTAGGAACACACAAGCTGCTATAAATATCAAAGAGTAGGACTCTTCATGTAACTCCACAAACACAGACTTTTAAAATAATCATATACATAATCACAAGAAGCAACCTTCTTAAAGAAAAATAACCAAAAATGAACAATACAGGCATATTAAAAATGCATGTCTGCCTCAGTGAACATAATAAGAGAGGGTAAAGTCACATCATGAGGTTATGGCAGGGGTGCTAGAATGGATGATAGGCTTTCCACTGTGTCTGATTACCATCTACTACACCCCATACCAGACTGTGTGGGGGTGAAGGCATGAGCAACAAGGCTTGAGCTATCACCCACGCTCTATTGTCTTTCTTTATGCTCCTGCGTACAGCTGTGAATGCTCCAAAGGCTCTTGCTGAGCCGTAATTAGTAGGGTTTTGTTCTGAGCAAATGATGCTATTATGACAGAATAGTTGTGGTGTACTGGGGAAATACAAGAAATTATAAATCACATACAATTCACTGAACACATGTCTGTCAATAAATCACACTCAAAGAAAGCCATAATAACTATGTATGTTTCTGTTCTCTGTCTTCCTGCTGTTTCTATGATTGCAGGCTGTTCTGGTACACACAGCAGAGACCGTGCGTCTTCGGTACTTCATGGACTTGTTGCTGGAGAGGAGACAGCCAGTGATGCTTGTGGGGAATGCTGGAGTGGGAAAGACTGCACTTGTCAGGAACAAGTTAGACTGTCTGCCAGAGAGTTACATGACTACAAAAGTACCCTTCAACTACTACACTACCTCCCTCATGCTGCAGGGTGAGTGGGGTTTTTTGATTGTTCCATAGCACATCATGTAAACTGTAGCACCATCTGCTGGTAATGTGCTGACCTTGAAAGCTTTACCCTCAGGTGTTTTTGCAATCATGACATTCTCACATTTCAAAAGTTTGATCAATTTTATTAGGGTAATATTATTGTAGCTCTTGTATGTGTTACATAGTTTTAGTTTGGTTGATGTTCAGTTTGCTTTCTCTTGAAGCAATTCTGGAGCAGCCATTAGAGAAAAAAGCAGGCAGGAGCTACTCCCCTGTAGCCAACAGAAGGATGATCTACTTCATAGATGATATGAACATGCCAGCTGTTGACAGTTATGGAACAGTGCAACCTCACACACTCATACGCCAGCATCTGGATTATGGGCACTGGTGAGAGGACCCCACTTAGTACCAGTTTATCATTTGTATGTTTGAGCCACAGCATTAAACATTTTGCCAAACTATGGTGTGTTATGCTTATTAAACCTCCCTTTGTAGGTATGACAGACAGAAACTGACCCTAAAAGAAATACACAACACCCAGTATGTTGCCTGCATGAATCCAACTGCTGGGAGCTTCAGTATCAACCCCAGACTACAGGTATGTTTCTCATTGAAATTGCCCTTAATCTTATTTTCTGGTGATGCATGTAAGGCATAGTTCAGGTTATTTGAAGAGAGGTTGTATGAGGTACTTATCAATAGTAAGTGTAGTGTTGCCTATGGTAGATAGCAGTCAGCACACCCTCAGTTTGGCGAAGCAGCGAGAATACTGATAGAGGAAGCAAAACAATGTACTGCTGTGGACAGGGTCAGCAGCAAAACATATTTTACCAACCTAGAAAAGACCCACTTTTCACCACTTAATCTTGCTGGTAAACAGCTTTTTTTGGAAACTGCTATATAAGCCAAAAATTACTTTCTTCAAATAAGCCAATTCTTGCTCACAGAACACAGGGGTTGGTGGTCTACCACTGCCTCAATTGGTTAGTGTGTTTGTATTATTGTCTGACTTGTATAATGGTGGTTCCCCATCAGAAAAGGCTGTCTGATGGCAAAGTAAAGTAGTAAAGTATTCTAAATATAGCATACATTTAAAGTGATGCCGGGTGGCTAAAATAAATTCATCTTCTTCATCTTGTTTTTCCTTCTTTGTACTTGTTTGCACAGAAAAGGATAAACATATTGAGGAAGAATTTTCAGCAGCTGATCTTTAATCTCCAGTGTGGTTTAGAGCATAAATAAAACATGTAACAGATTTCAACATAATTTATGCTCAAGTGGCAGCATGGTGAGGATATATTATTAATGTTGTAGCAGTAGATTAGTAGCAGTTTAAAAACATATTTCCAAATAAATTAGTTTTAAAGTGTTGGCTAAGGATCTTGCAGAAGTTGTTGGGGTTACATTTAAGTCATCCCTAAACTAGCATCTTTTACTAATTAAGATCATACACTGCTATATATTTTCTGAGATATGGTTGTGCCTTTGCTCTTTACAGAGACATTTCTCAGTGTTTGCAGTGAACTTCCCCTCATCTGAGGCTCAGATGTCCATCTTTAGTCAGATCCTCTGTGGCCACCTGAAGCAGCAGCTTTTCAGTCCGCTGGTTCAGAGGAGTGCTCCAACTGTAATCCAAGCTGCCATAACTCTTCATCACAAGATGGTTCACAGCTTTCTGCCCACAGCCATCAAATTTCACTACACATTTAATCTGCGAGACCTGTCTAACGTCTTTCAGGTAGCGCTGACAGCAAGAAATTTGTGCAATTTGACTTTTGAATTGAAAACTGGAAAGTCAGATATTGATATGATATTCTGTGTTATTCAGGGCATCCTGTTTGCTGGACCTGAGAGTATGAAAGAGAGCACTGACCTGGCACTGTTGTGGCTCCACGAGTCCTGCAGAGTGTACTCAGACAGACTGGTAGATGTCATGGACCTGCAGCTCTTCCGGAAGCTCCAGATGGAGACTGTGCATGAATGCTTTGAGGTGCAATACAGATTCTGATAAATAGTGTAAACCGTATAAATTTCTGTTCTCCCCCTTCAGATAGCAACATTGACCGGAAGATTTAAATGATTTATTATGCTTGTCCTCTTCCAGGGACTGGAGGACAAAAAGGTGACAAAGCAGCCCCTCCTCTATTGCCACTTTGCCCAAACTGGTGATGAAGCCTCCTACATTCCTGTTACAGACTGGTCTGTGCTCAGGTCCATCCTGACAGATGCCTTGGAGAGCTACAATGAGCTCAATGCAGCCATGAATCTGGTTCTGTTTGAAGATGCAATACAACATGTGTAAGTAAACTGGTTCCCATATTATTATACTAATTATAATGATCATAGTATACTGGGTAAAATATTAAGGTAAGTGTTGGGCATCCAAAATTAACCCTAATACACCTTACACACATTAACTAAAGCTAGAGCTTATAAACATGACATTAAAATTGTAAGAAAAGGACATAAGCAATTTTAGTAAATATACATTTCAGAAATTTGATCTTAAACATCCAACTCTCTTCTTGTAATTGTTTTACATAACTGTATTTATCTATCAAACTATCTTATTTAGGTTATCTATATAACTGTACTTTAATTCATATGGCAGTTTAATCTAACTTATATATCAAATTCCATCCATAGATGTGAGGTTTTAACATTTTTAGTAGCTAATTTTGTGTTGTCTTTCTCTATTATGTATATAATAGTATGTATGTATGTAGTATGTATGTATATATATTTGTTGTTGTTTTCTGTTGTTTGTTTGTGTAACTGACTGAATGTCACCGTAAATTAGGGTCACCCCTGAATGATATCTCAAGTACAAATAAAGGTTGAGTGAATGAACAAATTAAGATGGCCATTTAATGGAGGAAACCAAGTTATAACTTGTGAGTTACTGACATACTGTAGGTTGAAATCATCCATGCTGCTGACGTGCAGACAACTTATTAACGTGTTTAAATACAGTCTGTATAGATTCATAACATTTGGTTGGATAGAGATGTTTGGTGGCATAACAAAGATTGTGCTGTTACCAGCTGTCGCATCAGTCGTATCCTGGAGTTTCCAAGGGGTCATGGCTTACTGGTTGGGGTCGGGGGCAGTGGGAAGCAGAGCCTGACTCGTCTGGCTGCCTACATATCCTCTGTGGAAGTCTTCCAAATCACTCTGAGCAAGGGTTATAGCATCCAGGACCTCAAGGTAAATACTAATGTTGTTAATACGTTGCAGCCGAACGGATATCAAGCACAGTTATAACCTCATAAAATGTGCTCTTATGAAAATGTACAACCTTTAAGTGATCCATCACTTTTTATAATTTGCTTAAATCAAGAAATGTCTAGATCAGTTTTCCTTCCGTCTTCAGGCAGGATATTGATGTAATTCAGTTTTTTTCCCAACCGATGCATAAACTTGTCAGATACTATTTAAAGCCACAGGGAAACATTTCAATATCTCATTGATGAAGCAAGTTTGTCAATGTAATCATTTAATAGCCTCTTAAAAAATCAAAGCTCTATCATGGGACTTGTGCTGTTCCATTGATTATTGTTGAACAATTTGAAATTCTTTAATGGACTCTATATCAGTGGGACCACTATGCAGAAAGGGTCCATTCATTGCATGTGTGGTTTTATTCAGATGGATCTAGCAGGCTTGTTCCTCAAGACTGGAGTGAAGAACCAGCGTGTGGCTCTGCTCCTTACTGATGCACAGATACCTGATGAGCGGTTTCTGGTCATTATAAATGACTTGCTGGCATCAGGTCAGACCCAAACTCCATAATGTTCATACTGTTTCTGCATCACTTATAAAAACTTACTCAGTCTTTGAAATCATTCTGTATCTGAGAGCTACAGCTTGTCAGTCTATGATTCTGACTGTGCCTTTCCCACCAGGAGAAATTCCTGAACTCTTCAGTGAGGAGGAGATTGAAGGAATTGTGTCGGCTGTGAAAGCTGAGGTCCGAGCCCTGGGCTTGCTGGACAGCAGGGAGAACTGCTGGAGATTCTTTACTGACCGAGTGCGACTGCAGCTCACG
Source organism: Lutjanus erythropterus (assembly GCF_056507025.1). Classification (NCBI taxonomy): domain Eukaryota; kingdom Metazoa; phylum Chordata; class Actinopteri; order Lutjaniformes; family Lutjanidae; genus Lutjanus; species Lutjanus erythropterus. Next base: position 20,939,570 of record NC_139325.1, on the reverse strand, counting down.
GTATAGTCTTTTCAAAGAAGACATAATTCTCTAGTTCTTCCAGCCCAATCAGTCTGAAAAATGAGTTACTGATATGTAATGGCCTTTTCAGTCAAACAGATTTTGTCTTGATGTTTTCAATTATCTGTCACCACTGTTTTGTGATGTCTAGGTAAGCTACTTTCTGTCAACATCTTATTGTTTCTCAGATTTTGAGATTAAAATAATCTTGGTGTAACCCAGTCCAAGAGTGGTTGGAAATTGTTCTAAAATGCAGTTTTTACATGGCATCAACAACACGTTATTCATATACTGTAGCCTGTAATAAAACAAACAAACATATATATGTGTGTGTGTACAAGATTATTTTCAAGAGCACTTCACAGCCAACATTCACAACAAGACATTAATGAGAAAATCTTACACATACTCCAGCATGTTTGAGCCAGAAAATTAAAAGCACAGCTGCTGTGTAATGTTATTAAATATGTTTGACAAGCTGAATTAACAGAGCCAGACAAACTAGGGGGTTAAAAGGAAGGAAATTCTTGTCTCAGTCTACAAGCATGCCATCCAGCTAGTCTTTGCGCCAGGGCCTCTGGTAGCGTCACCGTCTGCTCAGACCAACTGGGAATGTGGCTGCCTGTCCACATGCCAAGTTGATGAAAGTGGGGGCACAGAAGGCTGCCAGTTATGGTTTCCCTTTTGGATGCATCTGTGATATCTATGACTTGTGTTAATTTTCCTGTGTGTGCTTGGCTGCATATCTTGTCATGCTGGAGTGGAGCTGGATTTGTACAGGCCTGTTTGTGTACAGTGTGTGTGCTTGGGTGACTCTTTGTCTCCCTGCTTTCATCTTTGTAGGTGGTACTGTGTTTGTCACCCGTCGGCAGTTCCCTTCCTGTTAGGGCCCGTCGATTTCCTGCTCTCGTCCAGTGCACCTCCATTGACTGGTTCCATCCTTGGACCTCAGAGGCTCTGCAGTCGGTCAGCTACAGGTTCATCCAAGAAATCGAAGGCATTGAGGTCAGGCCTTTGAACCCAAGTACTTTATCTCACCTCCTCTCTCATCCTAATAGCCAAATCCTGAATGGGATGATATTTTGTGGCTCCTATTTTCATGTGAACTATATAATATTATTGCAGATATCAGTATTGGCTGTCATAAATGCATCTATGGTTGTGACATACAGTACAGTATCCTCCTGAGGTTTCTCATGTACCTCCTTTACCCCAGACTGAGTTAGACTTTAATGAACACCTTCTAATTACTACAGTGCAGCTGGATTAACGTCTCCATAGATCCCTCATCATTAGTTCTCTGCTGAGGTACTGACAAATTGCTGAACACATGCCTGGAGACTCACAGTGAGTGCAGGCATATCATTGTTTTCCATCATAGCAATGGAACGATCACAACCCGGAATCATTTATGTTAATGAGAGAAGAGTGATTAAGCACATAACGACCCTCTAAGGAGGCACAGCTGTCACAACCAGGAAGTGTCATCACATATGTGAACATGTGCCAGACTTTTACTCTCCACTGTTTGTGTGTGTGTGTGTGTCTGTCCATGTGTGGATGTTCGTGGATGTGTCCTAATAGTAGCTGTAATACTTAAGAAGCTGTGATATTATTAGAGCAGTAATACTTTAGTACAAGTAGGAGAGGCAACTTCAGCACCATCTTTGGGTCAGATTACTTTGAAAAGCAGTTAGTTATTAAATACAAATTACATGGCATTTTTAGTAATTAGTAATGTAATCAGTTTGATTACAGAAACATGTAATGTAATCTGAATACTTCTGGATATAGTTTTAAAATTAAAGATGGGTAAACTATGTAAATGTATGCTGGCTAAACTGTCCACTGTTAAATAATGGTAAACTCCTGAAAAAGTGAGTAAACCCAATGTTGCATTTGAGATAGGTGGGTAAACTGCATTTTATACTTATATTACTAAAATCAGCAGGGCTAATGCAATCAGCAATATAACATTAAGCTGGGTGGGCTGGCAAAGTTATCAAACATTGACTCACAAATTCAGTTGACTAATTGATTTACAGCCAAAACATGCTGTGGAAGATCAGCGACAGATTAGACTTAAACAGCACCAAGAGCATTCCAAATGTTTGCAATCTTTTTTTATTGCATGTTTTTTTCAGTTGCTGAAAATAGTACAATGATCCTTGATGTATCACCTGATTGCAGATATTGTATGCTGAAAAGTTTAGTTTTAAAAAGACAAAAAGTGGGGTAGCAAAACCAAAAAGCTCCCCATTCTCACTTTCTCCATTGCTTAGGTGCCTATAATAATAATAATAATATAAAGGTATTCAGAGGAGGATGTATGGAATAAATACTCTTGAGGATGCAGAAAGGACTTTGTGTTCATTTAAGTTAATGCACATCATTAACAAAATAAAAAGTGAAAAGTTGAAACAAAACAATATGTGAGGCATTACTGTATATTTAAAGTCATTAACGATTGTTTATCTTTTTAAAGAGGCAGGGAAACAAGAAATGAAATGATCATTTATTTAAAGTTAGAAATGCACAGCCCACTAATAGTTGTTACACGAGGCCAATCAATGAGTGCGTCTTTCGTATCTCAACTGAACATAGCACGCTTTGTCAGAAAGCATTATGTCAGATCTTAATTAATAATGATTTTTTCCTACTGGCTCCATGATCATTAACAATGGCTTTTTGTGAGTTATGGTTGGATTTGATCCTTGTATTCTCTGCTCATTTGTTTTTGCTTTAATTGATCGCTAACTGTATGATTAATAGAGGCACCGTGTCATTGAGCACCATATGATAAATACTTAGTTGGAATGTAGTACAACAGCTACCGTAGACAGTGTTTAGAAAGTTGGAGGACATCAGAGATAATGTAAACAGTGTGCATGTTTTACAGGCTCCACGTCAGTGGTCTAAACACATTATTTTCACAGAGGTTTCAAAGCCTAATCATTCCTGCTAGCTGCACCTAAATTTCAGATTGAGTAAGTCAGGGCCAGCCAAGTAAGATGGCAAAACTTGTAGATGAATTCAAAATTTATGAAGATAATATTTCAGTCCCCATCAGGTTGGAGATGTTAAACTCTACTCAATCCAGCTCGCCCTGTTCTCCCCTCTCCCCCCTTGTCTGCTTATTTTTACAGCCTGCCGTCCAGGAATCCATCAGTCTTTTCATGGCCTACGTTCACACCAGTGTCAACCAGGCAAGTGAAAAATACCAGCGCAATGAGAAGAGGTACAATTACACCACCCCCAAGAGCTTTCTCCAGCAAATCACCCTGTACAGGAACCTTCTGGAGAAGAGTCGGGCCCAGCTCCAGCACAAGATGAACCGGCTTGACAGCGGCCTTCAAAAACTTCAAACCACTGCTACACAGGTAAACATCTTTATTATATCCTGTAGGAGGATAATGTTAGGGTTTGAGGTAGGCAAATTAGGAATACGATTAGCGTTTGATCTGAACAGTGTGGGTTTTTCCCCTGACATTAAGTATATTACGCATTGGTGTATGTGTAATAATTTTTTCTCTGTTTTAGGTTGAAGATCTAAAAGCTAAATTGGCATCCCAAGAAGCTGAGCTGACCTTTAAAAAACAGAATATTGAGGCTCTAATTACAAAGATTGGACTGCAGACTGAGAGGGTTAGCAGCAAGAGAGAGGCTGCGGATGTTGAGGCACAAAAGGTGAGATATCCTCATCACTTATTGGTTTTCATGCCAAATGAACATGTAAGATGTCGTATCACGCCATTTACTATATGCGTTTTTTGTGATTTATTTATTATTATTGCTTTGTACAGGTTGCTGTCATCCAGGCAGAAGTCTCAGCCAAACAGAAAGACTGTGAAAATGACCTAGCCAAGGCAGAGCCATCACTAACAGCTGCTACAGCAGCACTGCACACCCTCAACAAGGTGTCTCATCTATCAACCACATTTTCACTCATTCTAAAGATTATATGTAATTCTTGAATGTTTTTTAGGTGAATCTTACGGAGCTGAAGGCCTTTCCAAACCCTCCAGCTGCAGTGATCAATGTAGCAGCAGCTGTGATGGTTCTGCTAGCTCCCCGCGGTCGAGTGCCGAAGGATCGGAGCTGGAAGGCGGCGCGGGCCTTCATGGGCAAGGTTAAGCTGTCATCATGTCAATCACATCTGCCTGATTAATGCCAATCTAATTTGTGTGTGGGCCTTGACCCTGGCCCTGCCCAGCGTCTCTCCAATGCTCACATTACAGCTGGATGGCTCTATGAATATGCTCAGTCTGTAGGGGAGCAAGTGTGTCGATCTGACTCTCAACCTCTAGATGTTATTAGTGCAAGTGTGACCATAAAGGGATGAAATTGTCTTTTAAAAGCTAGTAGAATATAACATGACACAATGAATCCCTGACCAGTTATTTCTGTCCTAAAAGTATATTTTTTAGCATTTTAAATATAGCAGGCTTTTCATTGTATTTATTAGTTGATTAGATGTATTTGGTATCTCTTATATGCATGATCTTCAGGAAAAACAAAAACAAAAAAACATCAGGACCACACCGTAAGGCTAAAAAGCTTATTATTTTTATTTTCATTGTGGTCCTTAACAGTGTGTGACTGTAACTGGGCCACAGGTGAAAAAAAGGAAAGGTCAGTGCCTATTAATTACATTCTGGTCTGGGAGAGATCTTCCTTTATCAACCCATATTAAACTTTGCACCAGCAAAGATTGATTTAATCTGTGATTAGTTTTAATCAGAGTTTAGCAAAACTAAGTATAAAATGAGTACATCCAAATTAAAAATTAAGCACAGATCTGTTGTACAAGCTTGCTGACCCAAATTAAAATAAATACATAAACAGCAACTTAATTTGAATGGTGTCAGGACCTGCTAAGTAACAATAATACTTACAATGATCTTTATTTATAGAGCCTTTTCTAAGCCCATGTTACAAAGTGTTTCACACAAAGCAGCAACTTCATAACAAGGGGGTTATAAAAACAATTTGCAAAAACAAAAATCAAAGCAAGCAAAAACGGACAGTCCATAAATTATAAGCAAATAAAACAGATTAAACCAGCAAAAGAGGGGAGAAAATCGCTGATTTTGAGTGCTCTGTATTCCTTAACAAAACATTACATTGTTTGCTAGCTAGCTAAAAACGTTCAGCAAAGTAGATCTAATTTCTCTTCCCTAGAGAAAAACTTGCTTTCTGAAATAATTGAGCAATGTGGCCAAATAATAGAAGATTGGAAATAGCACAGTAAGGAAAAAGAGACTGCCTGGCAGCAACCAGCAGACTGTTTTAATGGATCAACTGGGGTGAAAGAAGGAAGAGATGCATCTTAAAATTCAATTTTCTTTGAGGAACTTCATTATTTTGCGCAGTCTGTCTAAAAAAGGCTGCCATTTTAAAAGTTAAACATCCTCAAGTGTAAGTTTAAAGTTAATACTGGATCATATTTTAAACTGGAGTTTAAAGTTTTGGTGCAACAGATATAAACTTAACTTAAAAATTAATCCAAGGTTGTAATTTAATCTTTCTTAAACTCATTTGAAACTTGTTTCATACTGTTTCCATTCAGATATTTCACACAACATAGATGAGTCTCTTTTTTTTAAACATATCATAAGGTTGTGTCAACGTTGTTTTGATTTGTGACATGTACTGTATGTGCCCCATTTTCAGGTTTTCTTAATAGGAAAAATATTTATGATTTTTGACTGCTATCCAGGTATTGATGTGTTCCCTGTTTTTGCTGTTGTGTCTGTCAGGTGGATGATTTCCTGCAGGCACTGTTATCATATGACAAAGATCACATCCCTGAATCCTGCTTGACTGTGGTGAAACAAGAGTATCTGAGAAAGCCAGAGTTCCACCCTGATCTAGTTCGGACTAAATCTACAGCTGCAGCTGGTCTCTGTGCCTGGACTATTAACATTGTCAGATATTACGAGGTCAGGCGATGCCTTCAGATAGGTTGCAGTTATGATAAATGTTCTTGTATTTCCTCAAGAAGGTTTGTTCTGTGTTTTTTTTTCTTTAAGTATACCTCCTTTTTTGCAGATTTATTGTGAGGTCATTCCAAAGAGACATGCATTATCGCAAGCTAATGCAGAGCTAGAAACAGCAACAGCCAAATTGTTAGCAGTTGAAAAGAAATTGGTGGTGAGTGCAAAGTTATTATTATACTTAATTCATTCACTCAGTCTAAAAGCTAGATTTTTTTTAATGGTTTCTAATTACCATGGTTTCCTTTGGTTTGTTTCCTTAGGACCTCGATTCCAGCCTCCAGAGCCTAACAGCTCAGTTTGAAAAGGCTACAGCTGAGAAAATCAGTTGTCAGGAGGAGGTGACGCGTACCAACCAGACCATAGAGCTGGCCAACCGACTAGTCAAGGGCTTGGAGGTAAACAAGGAGAGATAGAGGAGTTTGGTGGTGTCACTGGGGCCGACCTGGCATAAAGGAAACTGTCAATTTGCCGGAGGCATGCATGGAGAGGTGCTGGTAATCGAATTGCATCAGTAGTCTGGACTAGAAGTTGTTATGTCCTGGCAGGACAGGCTGACAGTTGTGTGAGTAGATCGGGCAGAGGGAGATTTTACAGCCTGGCCCAGCAGCATACTGGGGACTTGTGAGACAGGTAGAGAGGGCTGGACCACAGAGAACGCATGGCTGAACTGGGCAACTGGCTGGCTGAACTGCTTCCAAATGGAGAAAGGAAGAGAGATGACAAGAATGTTACACTAACACTGCTCTCAGTCAGTGCAGTAGTGTTTGTGTGTGGATTTGCTGTATATACTGTATACACAGCATGTGTGTTGGCACATTTCTGTGCAATAATAATGCAGTAATTATTCTAAAGAAAGTTTTAACAAATTGAAAACATATCAAGAGTAAGATATATGAATATATGGTATTTATAAATGTTGAATGTTGCATATTATATTCACCTCTTTTGTGTTTCCCAGGCATTTCTTTCTCATGCTACAGTATCTATTATCTTCATAGATGCTAATATGATATAAAAGATGGCCATTTCAGTGGCCATTTTGTAAGTTCGACTTTCTTATTCCAGAAAATAAATGTGGTTTGCATGGAACAGCTTGGCTTTTAAGCATATCAAGATAAATGTTTTGTCTTTATGGCATTGACCTGGAAGCAATAGTGTTCAGACTAATAAATCAGGCCGTCTATATTTAATCATTAACTTACCTCAAAGCCTCAACAGCTGTTGGAAATTAACAATGTCTCACCCCAGACTGAGTGATATTACAGGCAATCCATAATACATTAGAGTAAAATTATAGTGATTTTTAACTGTCTGAGAATTTATTATGTGACATATTCTAGATCCACAGCCCCTTGTAAGAAAATGCCATGCATGATTTATTGTTGTCCTGCTGTCACAGTCATGGTATTGAAGGTTTAAATTAATGCTAAATTGATGCTGAGTGCATCTACAGCCAAACTTCCAGAGCTATTTTAAGAGAATTGCACTTGTGGGCTTTATTGCTTACATCTTCTTACTTTGCACAATAAAGATAGAGGGATGTGCCCAGTGTGCACATTTCCCTGCAGTATAGAGCAAAAGCATTTTCCTTGTAAATATTTTCTTTGCATGTCTCCTGTGTGTTTTTTAAATGATTTTTAAGTCTTTGTGTCTTTCAGTCAGAGAAGGAGCGCTGGTCCCAGGCACTTGTTCAGTATGAAAAGCAACAGAAAACCCTGTGTGGTGACGTCCTCATCACTTCAGCGTTCGTCTCCTACCTGGGTTACTTCACCAGGCAGTATCGTGTTGAGCTCCTTAACAACGCATGGATCCCTTTCCTCCAGTCTCAGAAGGTAAGGTCAGTTTTGCAACAGATTTCGAAGGGGTTGCCCCAACAAAGATTAGTTTAATCTAAGATTAGTCCTAATAATTTTAGTTAAACTAGGTTTAAATATGTAAATATGTTATATGTTTAAATAGGTTTATATATAAAAGATGGGGGGGTTGTGTTGTGTTGTTTGCTAGCTAGCTGAACAGTTAAAACATATTGTTTGATAGCTAGCTAAAACGTTGATAAAATTTTACCTTGTTTGCTAGCTAGTTAAAAGGTTATATTGCTATCTAAAGTCTTGGCTAGAGCTAAAGTTAAACCTCCTCAAGTGTAAGTTTAAAGTTCACTACTGGATCACATTTTAATTTGGGGTTTAGTGTTTTGGTGAAACAGAATTAAATTTAATCTAGCTTTAGAGTAAAAACTAAACTGAGATTTGAGGAGAGTTTTAAATTTAATCGCTTGTAATTTTTTTGTGAAGTTTGGTGCAACATAATTTAAAGTTAAACCATGATTTAAGTAGATTTAAAAATTAGTCCTTATTGGTACAACGCAGCCTTTGTGTTGTTTAGACTACAGTTGTTTAGAGAGTAAACCACAACAAACATTCACAGCAGACTCTGTGAACTGGAGCTCATCGTACCTCCACCAGCGCTCCAACTGGAGTGACATCATTCCTCTGTTTCTGTTCCAGGTCTCTGTACCCCTGACAGACGGCCTGGATCCAATCCTCATGCTTACAGATGATGCCACTGTGGCTGCCTGGCATAACCAGGGCCTGCCAAATGATAGGATGTCCATTGAGAACGCTGCCATCCTGACCACCAGTGAGCGTTGGCCACTCATCATTGACCCACAGCAGCAGGGCATCAAGTGGATCCGAAACCGGCTAGGATCAGAGCTGAGGGTGGTGCAGCTGAGACAGAGAGGGTAAGAGGGGCTGTCTGTTTGCTACCACACTGTCCCCTATTGCAATATGTCGGGCGTGTAGGGCTGGGAAATATATTGATATTATATTGATATCATGATACAAGACTGGATATTGTCCTTAATTCTGGATATTGTTATATTGTGATATAGCACAAGAGTTCTCTTTTCCTGGTTTTAAAGGTACAGTAAAATGACATAATTTTCTGAACTTACCAGACTGTTCTAGCTGTCCTATTATTTACCCATTTAGTCATTATATCCACGTCACTGATTATTTATCAAAAAACTCATTGTGTTGTGACAGCACTGATTCAGCACTGATTCCTACAATATTGTCGCAATATCAATATCAAAGTATTTGGTAACAAAATATGGTGATATTTGATTTTGCCCATATGGCCCTTTCTGTCCAACCCTATGTTCTATAAAATCATATGTTTGGTGTATTTGAGAATTTATGCTATGTTATTTAGAGAAAATATGTATATTAAGATATATATTGTTTATTGCGGAACAGCCTAAAAAAAAGAGACACTATTCATCAGCCATATCAGTATACCGTAAAAATGTGCTTTTCATAATATATTTTATACGTTTTGTTTATTTGTTTCATCAGTCATACGTTTTTCATAACAGGTATCTAGATGTGATTGAACGAGCCCTCGCCTGTGGTGAAACAGTTCTAATAGAAAATCTGCCGGAAAAGGTCGATTCAGTCATGGAACCTCTACTGGGCAGAAACACTATCAAAAAAGGAAGGTTGGTACTGAGACTGCAACATTACATCTACAATGCTGGGGGCATTGTAGATCCAGCTGCAGGCTGGGGGAGGATTACAATTTTAAAATACATTTTATACTACCACATACTACAACACCACTCTGGTCTCAAGTGAAAAGATAGCCAGTTCATTATCATGGCCTCCAGGTGGGTGGAAATGTTCACATTATTTTGTTGAAAGGGGAATAGAGCAGTTCTGTCATCTAGCTGTGAAAATGCTGTCATCAACCAATAAGTCAAGATCTAATTTGAGGAAACATTTCCAAGTTAGACCAGCCATTAGCTGCACAGAAATCCAGTTAGTTAGCTAACTTGTCAATAATAGTACAACCTCTACCACCGAAAAGTATTTTGGGGCTGTGGGTGTTGATGATGAAGACTGGGATGGTGTGTGGGTAAAAACACAAGCCCTAGATTGGAATAAATGTATAACTGAGAACTTGATATTTGAGTGTGAAGTGTGACTAGCATACGTGCATTTATGCATATCAGAGGAAATAATAGCTGGGCAAGAATTTAATAAACCTAACAACAGACATAAAACATTATTTAAGGCTAAACAATTTCACCATGTTTGGTACTGAGGTAATCCAAATGGAAAGTAATCAAGTTATGTTACTTTAATATTGCGATACTTAGATTAGGTTAGTAAATTATTTTTAAACAGGTAATTAGTAACTGTATCGGAGTACATTTTTTAAAGTAATCTTCCCAACCATGATTATTTGAAGCATCAAACCAGCTCACAAGTAGTTATAGCTTTGTTGTGTAGAAGCTAGTCAATAGGGGGCCGTTGCTCACACCAAAAACATCTTGAATCAATGTGTGGTGGTTTTTGTATCCCTATTGCTATGTATAAGTCGATATGCCCACAACTCGTCCCACTGAGTCTGTGTTGCTAGACAATAGGTTCAGATTTGCCAGATGTTTGAATCTCACTAAGCATTGAAACACCAGTAAGACATGACTGAACGCATTATTATTGCCCTCTCTTTAGATTATAAATGAATTTGTGGAGCGTGTTCTGAATCCCTGAGGCCAACATATTGATTGGCCCCTCAAGACGGGTGATAGATGTATATTTGTGTGTTCATATTCTTTAGGTGCAATGAATATTGAACAGCTGAGCCTCAGTGTAAAAAGCTGAATTGGGGGAAGTCATGGTTATGTATAAGGACTCCTGTCAATGACAAAAAGATGGCATGTAACACACTAAATTCAGTGGTCCTCCATCATCATGGCAAATTAAATTCAGCTTCACTAATTTCATAATGCCAGTGCGTCATTTTCTGATATTTGTTTGCATTTATTTATTTGGAAATAACATTCAGGGTTTGTGCAGATGCTGGAAATCCTCGAAAGCCCTTGAATTTTAATATGGTGTTTTCAAAGTTTGAAATGTGTTTGGATTTTGGATAAACTGCTTGAAACTGCTTTAAATTGTAACTGTGTTACTAAATGTGTTTAACACAAATTGAAAAAGGAAAAAGGAATTTGTAATTTGAATTTGTAATTGTTTAATATTGGTTATGTAGGTTGCCAAAGCAGGTAATGCACTTTGAAACATCAAACTTTATTGTGTTTTCCTTTAATTTGTCACTCGTTTGTAGAATTCTATCACAAAAATATTATAATTTTGGTTATAGTACAGTAATATATGGTTCAATGTGATAAAGAAGTGAAATAATTGTTTTGTGTTTATATATTTATATAAATATGTAATTTACTACAGTTGTAAGGCACTAGAAAAGACTGAAAATGCAGCTTGAATTTTACTTTGGAAAAAGTGTAGGAACCCTGAATATTATTGAATCTTAAATCATAGCAGTGGTAAGGTCATATATCACTAGTTTGTGTCATATAATTATGAACAAATCTTTACCACTAATGTTACTTGACTTAAAATCTTTTCTGGTCTATTATTAAGTTAGACATGCCCTCCAAACTGGCAGCTGTTTGAAACATTTGGTAAATCTTGTCTGACTTTCAAACATGACTTCTGCTGCCCACTGCAATCTACTTCACAAATATAACAGTGCCACCAAAATAGCTGCTCTGTAATTACCTTTGTTTAGTTACCAATTATCCTCAACAGGCAAAATCCAGTGAATTTCCCAAACAGGACAACTAACAGCAGAATAAACAGAAAATACCACATATTGACATCCTGCTTTGACTTCCTCCTCAAAAATGTTTACGTCTTCCTTGCTCTGATATGTGTATGACCATGAATATTGAATATCTTGGCACATGTTCATTGAACTTCCTCTGAAGTCCTGTCTGTCCAGACGTAACAATTCATCATAGTAAATCTGATTATAAGTTTATCCCTTGTAGATGACCCACACACTTGTTTCTGTCGATGATTAATACAACCTGCTGGGGCAGCCATGATGGATCTGGTGGGGATCCACAGCTGAAGTTCATTAATAATTGGAATGTTGTAGAGTGTGAAGTAATGAATACTAATTATTCCTTTCATGGCTGACGGAAGACTACAAGCCAATCCATCAGCAAGGACTTTAATTTGGTGGAGTAATGGTTCTATCAATAGTACATTAATTCTGGCTTGTGAAGATATAGAGTTGAACCAGACCCAGGCCATGAGGAACCTGTGCCGTAAAATTGGGGCCTTGCCTGACATCCAAGGGGTAATTAGAGAAAAATGAAAAGCCACCAGGTTCGTCAAGCCAGTGCTAATTTAATTGAAATGCAGGAACAGATAAATATTGGCTGCTGTGGTGATAATCTGTCATATTTTTTCAAGATTATTTGTCTACAGTGTAAGTGACATTTATAGTGAAGTTCTTTCCTCTGTTGAAGTTGCACTGCATGAAAGTGAGAGGTCAATGGGCTCAGATACACAAAGGACAAAAACGGTTTTCAAGATATGGATGGCTTGCACTGCCACAGCTCAAATGGGATCATCATGGCCATTATTATCACTATGATTGTTTTGTTTTTTATTGTCTAAGTATCAGAAATTTGTGCTTGGTCTTAGTGGGAATTGATGGATCTCTCTGAAAATGATAATTTTCAAGTATTTTCAATCATTGCATCATCTCAGCATTATCTTTAATATTTCATTCTCTCACTTTGAAAGTTCATGTTATTGATACTTGGTTGGGGGACAAAGCAACTAGAGTAAGTTTAACTCACTGCAGTTTTTGCAATTAGATTCTTTGTTCTTGCCAAACAGCGAAGGATAATTACAAGTATGCTTTCAACAAAGTGCTAATTTGTAAACAATAACTCTAAAAGTTATGCAATAGCAGTAGTTCACTCTTGACCTTGGAAATTGCTGTTTGATAAAACACGCCAAACTTAAATTGCACTGACAAGCTATTCCTGAAGCTTTTAAAGAGAACCACTTTTTGTGTAGATGTCTAGTCAGTGTTCATGGCAAATATAGTCAGTGTGTGCTTTTGTTCTTCCTGTGTCCAGTGATGCCACAGTGATGTAGTTTGAGGCAAAGACGAACTACAGACTGTATCAGCTTCGATTTCTAGTCTAAACCTCTGGGTAGCCAGGAGTGATAAGCAAACAAACATGCAAACTCAGTAATTTCATGTTTAGTTTTGGAAGATTGAGTTAAATTGTTTTGTAAAATATATCTACAGCAAAGTTTCAGTCAGCTACTGTCTACAGCAACAACAAAGCTGAGTTTTACCACTTGTTTCAAAGTGTACTTCGTGTACTGTGAAAGCTTCATAACAAAACTGAATAGTATGGTTGACAACAGTAATGATAGTTTTTCAACATGTTTATAACAATACAGTATGTTAATTATGATATCAAAAGCACCAAAGCAATAAAAAAAATCTAACTACTCATTCAAGACCTAGTGCAAATCCAGAGTGACTTTTTCTTTACCAGCACTGTGTGTAGGTTGTTAATTTAAAAAGAAAATCCTTTGCTTTGGTATCAAAAGAGGTATCAAGTATTTTTTTTATGCTAGTATTGTAATAAAGTTTCAAATTCTGATACTGTGTACTTCTTGTTATTTGTTACTTGTCATTTATCATCAAAAACCTTTCTTTGATGAATACAATAACACTGCGGTTAAGTTGTTATTGGCCTCTAATTTCTTACAACTGTCCTCTCCTGTTTCTCCAGGTACATTCAAATTGGGGGAAAGGAGTGTGAATACAACAGTAACTTTCAGCTCATTATCCACACCAAGTTGGCCAGTCCCCATTTCCCTCCTGAGCTCCAGGCCCAGACCACCCTCATCAACTTCACAGTGACTCCTGTGGGCCTGGAGGAACAGCTGCTGGGACAGGTTGTGTCCCGGGAAAGGCCTGACCTGGAGGCCCTGAAGGTGAATCCTTGCGCCTTTTATGAAATATGTAGACTATTAAATCTACAACAAAGCATTTCAGTGATTTTACTTGTAAGACATCAGTCCATAATACAAAAAGGCACATTTTTGTGCATATTTCCTAAGATGGAGCTGACCACGCAGCAGAACCACTTCAAGATTGAGCTCAAGAGGCTGGAGGATGACCTGTTGAATCGCCTCTCTGCAGCCCATGGTAATTTTCTGGGTGATATTTCTCTGGTGGAGCAGCTTGAAAACACCAAAACCACAGCCGCTCACATTCAGTGTAAGGTGAGGTTATTACACCAACAGCGTCCTCTAAGTTGTCCCTCTGTACTCGAGTGCACTTTTTTTTTTTTGTCATTCAAGTGTTCATCACATCACACAAGTGCCTCATTTTATTGCATTAGCTGCAAATGATGTGTAGTTAGGAATATGTGTAATGAGAGGGTTTTGGACCATGACTGAGAGCCTAATAGCTCATTTCGTGCAATTGGAACACGCAGGTGGTGGAGGCCAGAGAGAACGAGACAAAGATCAACGAGGCTCGAGAACTATACCGCCCAGCAGCTGAGAGAGCGTCACTCCTCTTCTTCATCATCAATGACCTCAGCAAGATTAACCTCATGTACCAGTTTTCTCTCAAGGTGAAACCTTTACCCCCCAAGTGCTCTCTGGGGACACACTGTTTTTTTTGCTGCATTTCTAACAGTTTTATCCAGTATTCTGTTTGTGTGAAGTATAAATTTTGTCTCTCATGGTCAGGGTCTAAAATGAACTTTTTGACTCATCTGCCAAGGGCAGGTAAATTTACCAGCCGAAAATATTTTTTAGCAGCTATAAAACTTGATCTTGCGTTATTTGACTAAAAATAATTACCTCAAGTTTTTATTATGTAAACTTATCTTTGCCATCACTTCAGAGCAGTTATATCAAACTCAATGTCATCTAAGTCCACACTGTCTCTGTATTCAATTATTATTGGATTTCGTGGAGATTCATGTGTACAATGATTATACAATTTATTTAAAAGAATATAATATACAAAGTAGTATAAGTAATAGTATCAAAATAACACTATGTTGATAACAAAATTGTGTTGACTTCAATCATGCATTCTATATTCTTTGCAGGCTCTCATGGGCCACATAAAATGAGTTGCTGGGCTGAATTCGGCCCGCAGGCCTTGAGTTTGACACATGCTTTACAGGGACAATTTGGAAAAGATAACATCGGATTTACAGCTTTTATTCTGAACTATTTCAGCAAAACCACTATCATAGGGTTAGCATTGCAGCAAACACTGCAGCACACATGGTGGTTTTAAGCCTCATATTTCAGCCCGGATCTCAGGGCTCCTGCGTCAATCAGATGTCACCTCTTGCAAAATACACACTTCTATGACTTTTTTCTTCATCTTCATGTTTTCTTTTTGGTGTCTCCACACCTCTAATAACATATAACGCAGCAAAATCATAGACAGTAAAAAATCATGTGTAGATAGTATCAAATAATAGTAAGCTGCTTTGATTTGATTTGTTCATATCACAATAGATACACGTGAAAAACAAAGCAACGTAAAGCTGACCCTACACTGTGGTTTCAAATCATTTACCTGTCACCAGGCCAGTGGCCCTAATTTATTTTTCCACCAAACCCAAAATTTACATATTTGGTGCATGGTGGGTGTTAACTTTGGGCTCTGCTCGTGAAGATTAAAATTTTAGGCACAGCCCTGCTAGTACAAATCGGCTAAATATGTACTTCTATCCCAAATGTCAGCATTTTTTTTTTTTTTGTTTATCTGTCAATACAGTGGTCCTGGCTATATGTATGTATACTTTATCAAAGCACTGTTCTCCTTTTGGTTGTGTTCCAGACCTTTAACTCAGTGTTCAACAAAGCAATGGAGCGTGCAGAATGGGATGAGGATGTGAGGACCCGAGTGCACACCCTCACAGAGGCCATCACCTATTCTGTATTCCTGTACACCAGCCAGGGCCTGTTTGAGAGAGACAAGTTAACCTTCTTGTCACACACTGCCTTCCAGGTGAGGGACTCAGGGCCGCCTCAAAGGTGGGGCCTCCTGTCATCCTCATCAATCAAAGTACTTTTCTGCCCCCACATTAACTTCAATTAAAAGCAGTCAGCAGGACCATACGCTGCTATTGATTACCTCTCACACCTTCCCCCTGGCTGCTGTTCAGACAGTTGGTTCTGACAAGGGGGTTGGTTCTGATGGCATAATGCAATTATCTGTCATTGCGCCAACTGTTTTCATCTTAGAAATTGTGCTGCTCTGAAGGCTGTCCTTCATGTGGCCATTTCACATCCAGAGGCATGGATTCAGCCTGTATGAGTTTACCCAATTGCTTTTCCAGAGTTTTCTTGCAGTTTTCAGTTATTATCGAAATGACTGAAAAGAGATCAATACAACATAGATCATTACAAACTGCTCTTGGTTCTTCCCCTCAGATTCTGCTCAAGCAGGGCCTGATTGATGCTCAGGAGTTTGACTTCCTACTGCGTTTCCCTGTGGAAGCCAGCAGAGTTAGTCCTGTGTCCTTCCTCTCTGCACACGCCTGGGGAGCCATCAAGGTACAAACTGGGCTGTTAAATGGAGACTTCTGATTATTTTAAATGGGGTTGTATGAGGTACTTATAATTAATCAGTGTATTCCCTACAGGAGATAGCGGTCGGGTCAGTTTTGGGAAGCAATAAAATGTATTTTAAATGTAGCATGCTTTACCTTTTTAAAGAGGCTAAATTTACTGGACTTAGTACACTGACTATGGACCTCATACAACCCCACTTCAAATAATCAGAACTATCCCTTTAATATGTGTGTGTTTGTTAAAGTGTCACATTTTCATGCTTGTTCCCCACAACCTGTTATTGGGATATAGACAGTTTCTATAATGGAGGACTTCGGTGGACTTGACAAAGAAGTGGAGAGCTCACCAAAGCGCTGGAGGAAGATTGTTGAATCCAGTTGTCCTGAAAAAGAAAGACTTCCCCAGGACTGGAAGAATAAAAGTTCCCTCCAGAAGCTCATTGTCCTCAGAGCACTTCGCCCTGATAGGATGACTTATGCATTGAAGTAAGTAAATGACTAATGTACATTCATATTTGTAAGTACACTGTATCATTAAGCTTTTCAACAATGTTTCCTGACAGGAACTTTGTGGAGGAAAGCATGGGAACAAAATATGTGGAAGCTCCCAGGCTAGAATTTGACAAGTTGTATGAGGATAGCAGCCCATCAACCCCTGTGTTCTTCATCCTCTCACCTGGAGTGGATCCACTCAAAGATGTAGAGAAGCTAGGTACTACACATATTGTTTGTTATTTGCACAGCTTGTATAACCTGGTGGCAATAAATATTACAATTCTCTCTCTGTGTAGGACTGAAGCTTGGCTTTTCCATTGACCAGGGCACTTTGCACAATGTATCCCTGGGACAGGGGCAAGAGGAAGTAGCTGAAAGGGTTGTGAAGAATGCCTCTAATCTGGGACACTGGGTCATTCTGCAGGTATGAACAGAGATGTTTACAAGTCATTTTTTGCAAGTCCAAGTCAAGTCTCAAGTCCTAGATAGCTGTATCTAAGGAATTCAAAGCATGTACTGTATTTTTTATGACTACTTTATCTATTAGCAGACAGTATCATCATTGATTATTTGATCACTTTAAACAGGCTAGTACAGTACAGTATGAAATTATGCCCAGCCACTCAACTTCAGTGAACCTCCCTTAGGTACAAAGCTAGTAGCAAGCTAATGTTAGATAGTTAACTGTTCATAAGTGCTAACGTTAATTTTCAGATTAACTGACAAAGTGACTCACTCACTCATCTGGGTGTGTTTTCAAGTTCTTTAGATCGTCAGTGCAGCATCCTTTATTTTGATTCTGCAGATTTTGCCTTTAGTGATTCTTTTGTTTGGACCTTGAGTGAAGTTATTATAGCCAAAGATTATGACAAATGATACAGCAGCTGCAGGTGTGCTTGTTTTTGCAGCAGCTTACAGTCATCTGTGGCCATGCGCACCAGATGTGTAATATTACGCATGATGAACATGCTGAATCTGTGCCTCTGAAAGAAAGGAAGGAATGACATTCAGCTCATCAGACATTTCCTTAATGTTGATGTGCCAGACATTAAAATATGAAACTAGAACAGGTAGCTCAGTAGAGTGCAGTTTTCCACCAGGCAACCTGAAAAGAATATCCGGATGTAACCCCTTTGTAATCACCATCATACTGATTAGTAACTGTAATTTAACAACACATTTTGTCAGTAACTGTAACAGATCAAAAATACATTTAATTTGTAATTTAATTACAAGTAGTTACTTTAATTTGTGTGCCGTTTGTGTGAAATTTTGTCACAATAAGTGTATGAATTCTTGAGTTACAGCCAAAAAAGTATTTTGTGACGTCACAGTGCCCTTAACCTTTGACCACCAAAATCTAAGCAGTATAACCAAATTTGAAGAAACTCAGTCCAAGCGTTCCAGAGGTATTGAGTTCACGAAAGTGAGATGGACATTAGGTCACAGTGACCTTTGATCTTTAACCACAAAAATCTAATCAGTTCATCCCTGACTTCAAGTGGATATTTGTATCATGTTTGTAGAAATTCCTTCTAGGTGTTCTTGAGATATCACATTTGCAAGAATGAGATGACCCAAAAACATAATGCCTCTGTCTGTTGATCACACTCTCTCACACACACACACACACACACACACACACACACACACACACACACACACACACGATCCCCTCCAGGCTTACACCTGGTGGAGATGATAAAGATTGTTCATGAGTCCCAATGCTCAAGTCCAAGTCAAGTCTCAAGTCTTTTGAGGACAAATCTCAATCAAGTCTCAGGTCACTGCTCAAGTGCAACTCGAGTCCAAGTCATAGACTGGAGTCCTCATCTGTGGGTAGAAAGCATTTCTGTTCAGTGACGAGGCTACTGTAGTGACTTTGGGCTGCTCTTCCAACCAGCCTGTAATGTACCTAATGATATTATCTCACCCCATGCGCACAAGAAATAAACTCAATTTGGTTCAATAAAAACCATAATTGGCTGGATCAGCTCCATAAATGCCTCCTTTAAAGGGGAGAATCTGCAGCCAAGTGAGTCACTGAATGATTTCATACTAATTCAGAACGTCATAAGACATTTTTTAGACATAATCCTTGACAAATGAACTCAAACATAACTATACATAAAAAGCAAATTTATCTTTATCAACCTGTAAAATAATTTGCCTGCTATGAAGAGTGCTTTGGTGTCCTGGTGCATAATAATAAACACAGTAAGGCAAGTGCTCCAAATTAGTAAGCATAAATAGAAAATTAAAAAAAAAAAAATTGTTATTTTTTCAGAATGTCCACCTGGTGGCTCGCTGGCTGCCCTCTCTAGATGCTCTTCTGGAGACAGCAGCGGTGGACAGTCACCCAAACTACAGGGTGTTCATCACTGGGGAACCAGCACCGAGCCCTGAGCAGCATGTTATCCCCAGAGGCATACTGGAGAATGCCATCAAAATCACAAATGAGCCCCCCACTGGCATGAACGCCAGTCTGCATGCAGCCCTCAACAACTTCAGTCAAGTGTGTGAAAATTTAAAATAATTTCTGAAATGCTTTAATTAGCGTTCACTGTAATCTGTATTTATTAGTATCTCTCTGTCTTTTCAGGACACTCTGGATATGTGCTCCAGAGAACAGGAGTTCAACTCCATGTTCTTCTCCCTCTGCTTCTTTCACGCCTGTGTTACGGAGCGCCGTAAATTTGGTGCCCAAGGCTGGAACCATAACTATCCCTTCAGCACTGGAGACCTCACCATCTCAGCCAGTGTCTTGTACAACTACTTAGAGGCCAACACCAAAGTATTTATACCATTGTTTTTAAAGATGATTTTGTTTTTCTAAATCATCTTTTATTCATATTTTTGTTGATATTGGTAAAACTTTTAATTTGTTTTTTTACTACTACTCTCTTATGCTGTGTAAATTAATAATGATAATGGCAGTGAAATTATTGTCAGACAGGGATGTTGAATTGCAGTACAGTGTATCCAATTACTTACTGAAATCTTTTGTTCCACTGTTATTTGTGAAAAATGTTCATTCTCTCATTCTTTTTTCCTCACATTTCTTCTGTTATAACTATGAACACACAACCTATAATTTAGCTTTATTTCATGAAGACAAAAAATCCATGCTTAGGGTGCTGCACCCCTCACAACTCCTAATGCATTTCTCTTAGAACTCCTATTACTCTGGTCACAACCAATTATGTCTCCTAGGTATTCTGCCCTCCAAAAACGAATGTCCTTCATTATGTTAACCAAACAGTAACCTGTATGTGCGTATACAGAGAATTCATTAGGAGGGCAATGAAGCGTAATCCTAAATGTAATTACATGCAGCCAATGTGACAGTTCACAACGCTACATAAGTGATCACTGCAATTAGAGCTGATGAAGGAAGCAATTTGCAAAACAATACAGGTACAAATGATTGTGAACCTCCAGCTTTTGTAATTTGTTATGAATCACAGGTTCTTTTCTTCCTCCTTCACCCTCACGGATCATAATCTCCCGCTGAGGAAAAGACTCTTCTGTCATACATTAGATCAGTGTGTGTAAAGAAACATAATTTTGTTACATTTCCCCTGCCTTTATCATTATTAAAAGAGCTCATTTGGGAAGAGATCATATAGTTACTGCTTGAAGTTCCGGGGAAGGAATAGAATAATGCAGAAAGAAATAATGATTTTAAATGAGCTGTAAATTCCTGAAATATTACTGATATCCTGGAAATCTTGTTAACAACATTTGTCTTTAGTCTTTATAGTTTAAGATGCTTAAAATAAGATAATCAAGATAAGATGTTTAAGATAAGATATTTATTTAAATGCTACATATTTCCTTATATTTGTAATGTCATATCAGCCAACAGACTATTTATTATAGTCCATGCAGGTGCCCTGGGAGGACTTGTGTTATCTTTTTGGAGAGATCATGTATGGAGGACACATCACTGATGACTGGGATAGAAGACTGTGTAAGACCTATCTGCAAGAGTTCATGCATCCAAAAATGGTAAGTCATTATTGCCATGTCAGAATAATCGGTTCTTTTATGTGTGTTTGGTTTCAACAAAACCTTTGGAATATAAGTTAAATTTAAATGGTTTTATTGCATAATTTTAGAGATTTCAAAAACCACTATTTGTCAAGTTGAGTATTAAGTATTAAGTCTTGTTACATAAAATTTTTCTGAGCCAAATATTGAAAACAAATCTGCAAAGCTGTTTTAAATTTCTTGGAGTTGTTATTAAGGTAAAGGGTGCCCTCTTGGGATGCAAATCTAAACTGCAATATTGCACTCAAAATCTTTGCCACTGCTCATTTTTCCACTCCCACTTTAGTTATGTTACCTCCTCTGGCTGCCAGCTGCTGCATGACACTCCACTATAAGCATTATTAGGTGATTATTTAATACTTTAGCGTGTGTTCAGTTGATAGATGTTTGGAACTGGAATTCATCTGTTTCATCTCCCCAGAGGACTGATTAGCCCTCTGCCAGTTCACCTTTACTACCAAGCTAACAGCCACTGATTTATTAAGGTGGCGTAGGTTGAATGCTCACCAGTTTTGCCTCACATTAAATAGTGAGCTGTGCTGCGAGTGTT
Organism: Lutjanus erythropterus; assembly: GCF_056507025.1. NCBI lineage: Eukaryota > Metazoa > Chordata > Actinopteri > Lutjaniformes > Lutjanidae > Lutjanus > Lutjanus erythropterus. The sequence continues at coordinate 20,918,017 of NC_139325.1, read as the reverse complement.
TTCATCTCTGTATTCTCACACTTTCATTTCACAGTTTGAAGGGGAGCTCTTTCTGTGCCCTGGGTTCCTGGCCCCTTCATTCATGGACTACAGTGGTTACCACAGTTATATCGACGGACACCTCCCGTCTGAGAACCCTTCTCTGTATGGTCTACACCCAAATGCTGAGCTCGAGTGCCTCACTGTCACCTCGGACAACCTCCTGAGGACTCTGCTGGAACTGCAGCCACAGGACTCCTCCAGAGGAGAGGGGGCAGCTCAGAGTACAGAGGACAAGGTGTGCAGGCAGAAAGAACAAGCTGATAATAATAAAGAGTCGACCAATGGCAATTATCAGTTCCCAGATTCAGCATTTTTACCATTTTTGGATTTGCACATTTTATTATTTAGATTGTTTCTTTTTTTATCTGATTGACAATATAAGTAATTAATTTGAAAATGCACTACTTGTATTCTGATGCAGCTGCCTCTTCTGTCTGTAGTCTTGCATAGTATCCCACCAACAGCACTATCTGGCTATTAATTAGGCTGGCTAGCTTAATCTATAATCATATATCATAATTGTTCTTAACAAAATTATATTTTGTATAAATAATCTGAATCTGAAAACTACTAACTAGCTAAAGTTATCAAATAAATGTGGCCTAATTAAGTGAAACATTTGCCTCCAAAATGTCATGGAGTGGAAGTATAAAGTAGTAGATAATGGTTAATCTAAATTTTGACCTTAAGATTTTTATTTTTACTTGACTAAATCTCAAGATTTTAGTAGGTTTAGTTAAGTGTAAGACATTATTTAAATGTTTCTCTCGAATTGCCAAACTCATACTCCTGGAGGAAACGTCCATTAATTTGTAATAAACATTAACATTGAGTTTACTAAACATGTATTGTTCTTTTTGTTACATATTGGTTTTGGTTTGAGGGCAGTGAAACTTTACATTTATTATCTTTATTGTGTCAATTGACCTTATAACTTGTAATCTAAGATTAGCAGCTCCAAGTCAATAAAAGTTAATTCACTGCTTTAGTCATTACAGCGGTGGTTTCTTTTAGTTTTTATTTCATGTTTAGCAAAAACACACCAGCTAATAAAATATCATTGGCTTGAAAAACAAAAACATGTAACTATAATAGTCTTAGTTGTTGACTAAGACTATGATGAAAATTATTGGTCACTGAAACTGTAAATGTAAAATTGGTTATCTGTCTTGATTTCTAATTGGTTAATTTGCCTAAAAACATAACAGTTGATAGGTAGCTGACAATACAATATGCATTTTATTTGTCAGGTCAAGTCTGTCATTGAAGAGATCCTTGACAAGCTTCCTGAGGAGTACAACATGGCAGAAATCATCTCAAAGACAACAAAGCGAAGCCCCTACATTTTAGTCTGTTTCCAGGAGTGTGAGCGCATGAATCTTCTGCTTGCAGAAATAAGGAAGTCCCTTAATGAGCTGGATCTCGGCCTGAAGGTACAGTCTACTGTGACATGTCTACAGTAAATATCACCAGTGAGAACCTGGTGCATTAATGAGAATTTCTTTGTTCACAGGGAGAACTCAGCATTTCCTCCAGTATGGAGACTCTGCAGTCAGCCCTGTTCACTGACTCTGTTCCAGACTCCTGGGCCAGATTGGCTTATCCCTCCACTAAAACACTGGCACAGTGGTAACTACTCCCTCTTAACAATACTGTATTTTTTTTATTCAGCATGGCCTTTGATATCTCCTTTTTATTATTTCTCCCAGTGATGCACTGAATTGTTCATTGTAGGAAAAATTTAGTCAATATATTTTGAAATAATGCCTTCAAACACAATGCCAAATTTAGTGTGACCTTTGCAGATTGTAAAGGCGTCAAGCAATGATTCACAATGTTTTTTATTTATAGGTTTAGCGATCTAATGGGTAGCTGTCGAGAGCTGGATAGCTGGACTCAGGACTTGGTTCTTCCCGCAGTTGTTTGGCTCTCTGGGCTCTTCAATCCACAGTCTTTCCTCACTGGTGAGTTCAAAATCTCAAAAGCCAACAACAGAGATGTGTTAGATGACACGTCCACCAGAAATATTAACATTACAGACTGTTTTTTCCAGCTGTGCTGCAAAGCATTGCTCGCAAGAATCAGTGGCCCCTGGACAAGGTGACTTTGACTATGGACGTAACAAAGAAGGTGAAAGACGACTTTGGGCATCCACCACGGGAGGGGGCTTATATCCATGGACTCTTCATGGAAGGTCAGAATGAATGAAAACAACATCCCTCTAATACTGATCCTGGTATAGGTCACGGGATAGTTCAGACGTTTTGAAGTGGGGTTGAATGAGATACTTTTCTACAGTCAGTGTATTACTGATGGCAATTGGCTCCTATTTGGAGAAGTGGGAGAAGGGAAGTACTTCTATGGACAGGGTCAGCAGCAAAATGTATTTTAGGCACCTAAGAAAATCAGTATCACTTCAAATGTATACTATATTTAGAACATATTCACCACTTTACATTGCTGTCAGGCAGCCTTTTCTGATGATAATATATATAATATATAAATTATATTATATAAGCCAACCACACTTCAAAACAATATGAACCTTCCCTTTAATAAAGTGACATAGATTTTTACAGTCTATGTAAACTTCACAGTACATCATGTCTTGTGTCCTCCTAGGAGCACGTTGGGACACTCAGTCTGGAGTCATCTCAGAGGCGGTTTTGAGGGATCTGACCCCAGCCATGCCGGTGCTGTACGTACGAGCCGTGCCTGCAGAGGAGCAGGAACTCAAGGGTACTTACGAGTGTCCAGTATACCGCACTAAGCAGCGTGGGTCCACATATGTGTGGACCCTCCACCTCCGAACCAAACAGCCTCCTGCCAAGTGGATTGTAGCTGGAGTGGCGCTGCTGCTGTCTGTGTGAGACACATTTTATAGTAACACTATTCTGCAAACAGTGTTAAAAACAAATTTGTATAGGATGTCTATACTTCTATTGAGACAGTATTGAATCATTTATTATGATTTTTTTTAATCATGCGTTTTTAGAATTACTAATAAGAGATACAATTGTACTCCTTTAATCCGCTGATACCCAACCTGAGGGTCCCATCCCTCACTAGGGTTTGCCAAAGCCTCACAGGGGGTCGTGAGGCCTTCTTGATTTTAAAGTTATAATGTCACATTTATGCATGAATGACAAAAACTTGAGACTATGATATATATTTTGTTGAGCTGTGTGCTTACATTATCCCAAATGTTTCCAAAAGTACAGAGAAATCTGTCTTCTTTATAAGGTAACAGTGTGTTTCCTGCTAGCTGCTAGTTGGTATAACTAACAAGAAAACCCAGGATACATTGGAAACATCACAGTGAGAGAGCAGGTTGGCCAACATGACATGACATAACATAATGTGAACAAAACTTTAATCTTCCATGAACATGATTTCTGCCTGAGTCGTGTCAGATAGATTTTCCATCAACTCCCATGATCCCACACTTCTTCAAGACGTCCTCAAACTATTTCTAGTATTATTCCTATGTTATTGTTTTAATCATTTTCAATATCAGTGTATCTCTATATCTCAGCATTTCATTCATGTATATGCAGAGAACTAAATGAAACTTTTATTTTGAAATTTTAGTTTATTAGTTAATGCACAAACATATAGATATAAACAAGTCTCAGAGGATAAGGTCACGGTGAAGACCTAAATATAATCTATATTCACAGAACCTTCACTCTCTGCTAAACAGCCTCGTCCCACATTAGAGAAGTAGGCAGTTAAAACAACCAAAGAACTGATAGAACAATGGCCACATGTCAAGGAGAAGAAAACACTGAATTTGTAAACTAACTAAATAAATAAGTAATACTAAGAATCAAATAAAAAGAAGCACATAAAATAAACTTTAAGTAAAATACAAACAGAATTGTGTTAAAAGTTACTAAAAATATGAGGAGAATTCATCTCTGAAGCGTATTCAGATATTCAGTATTTGTAATAATCTGCACAAAATTCACTCAAATTGCTTGTGTCACACAAACTGCCTGCTGTTACTGCATTCACTCTTTGGATTAATTTTACAGTTTATTAATTGTCCTGTATCAATATTGTTATACCTTGAATATCATAGGAAATTTTCATAAAGTATGTCACTTAATCAGGGGTCGTCAGTTTACTCAATGATAGAAAAAGGTTCCCTTAAGGACAAAGGTTAGGAGCCACATTTTTAATCTATTTTTATATTCAGTTTGTGCATATGTGACAACAATGACACTGTAGTGTATGAATGTGTGTGTTTAGATTTAAAGATAATGGAAATAAAGAGGTGGAGATGTTTAGCCGGTGCTGAACCTGTTGTGTCTGTGTCCGACACTGTTGACTGCCGTCTCCCTTGAGATGGTTCAGTCTGGCCATGATTTGTTGGGAGCTTATGTCTCCATTTTAGACCATGTAATTCTGGATAGGGAGCATATTTTATTGGAAGGTCAAGATTAAAAAAGCTCACTGGCTGCCCTCTTCTAACTGAATGATACACAATGCCGTCTGGAGGGTTCCCGGACAGAATTCCCAGGAGATGATGTGCATGGCCGCTATTGACTTTTAAATGAGGTGCATTTGACATTGACCTTTTGTACGGCAGAGGCAGAATACTAACAGACTAGTGTAATTCATTCACCCCGGGCCTGTTGCAGAAACCTATTCAAAGACACTGATAGCTTTCTATGAGAAAGCAACACATTAGATTACCCATCCTTTATCTGTCTGCACTCCCTGTTAGCATCTGATTAACTTGATACGAAGCAAATAAAACCTTTAACTTTAAATGAGTCTAAAGAAACACACTCGCCTTATCTAAAATGTTATCTTTTCAAACTGATTTAATTGAGGTTAATTGAAAACCGAGACAGTGTTCAGATTAAAGTGTGATTATGCAGATATAGTGAGAGAGGAGTTCATAGTATATTTGTATGTGAAGTCTCCTGTTTGTCAGTTACATTAAAATATTGCAGGTGCTCCAGAGACGGGCTATATATTTACTGACTTTTTTTCTTTTCGGTGATATATAATATATATGTTTATATACACATTTTCTCTAAAATTACATTCTACATACTATACTTTATACTTTACTATACTAAATTCTCAAATAGTGCTAAATAGGGCTGGGCAATATGGACAAAATCAAATATCATGATTAGTGCTGCAATGATTAATCGATTAGTTGTCAACTATTAATTGCCAGCTACTTTGATAACTGATTAACCGGTTTGAGTCAAGGGACAGTTTACTCCAAAATTTAAAAAATACATATTTTTGCCTTAAACTGTTGCACTACTTATCCATCTAGATTGCTTTTGTGTGCGTTGTCAAGTTTTAGAGATATCGACTGCAGAAATAAAAATAATCAACATTATATTAATCAGCAATGAAAATAATCATTAGTTGCAGCACTGTCGATATTTTTTGACCAAATATGTTGAGACACATTTTGTGACATTATTGTAGGGAGTCTAGGGATAACTATTGGTGCTTTCACAAAATATGAACGCAATGAGAATTGACTGAATTGAATTGGTAAATAATAATTAGTGGATATAATGACTGAGTAAAGACAAACAACAGAACAGCTAGAACAATCTGGCAAGTTCAGAAAATACATCACTTTACTGCGGCCTTTAAACCAGGAAAAGACAACTCTTACACCACATCATGATATAATGATATCCAAAAAAAAGTAATATCTTGTCTCAGATCCTGAAATTGATATAACATTGATATATTACCCAGCCCTACTCCTCAGTCAAGGTCACGATCATGCCCAGTAACACAGTGAGAAAAATATCTTTAATCAACACAAAGAAAAGGGAATATTGTGCAATATAACTACTAAATGAGCACTGCATTATTATTCAAAACACGCTTATTTGACTGTCAGAGGAGATACTTTATGATATTAATATGTTCCGGAAGAAGCAGGACAGGTGCAATATTATCTGCTAAGATAAACAAGCAACATTATGATGTACAAATTACAGCCACTAAAGATTTTTTGGATAGAAATCAGCACTCTTATCTTCTGAAATGAGATTTTCTCCAACGCTAATAACTGCTGTGCTGCTCTTAATTTCTCCCTGCAGCCAAACAGGCTGCAGACAGACAAGTGGAGGATGGAGGATTGATTCTGTGTATTGTATTGCACGGGTGGAAATGAAGAAGCAGTCTTCCTGTAGTTTCTCTTCATCTGCCCTCTCTTCCTCTCATTAGCACGCCACAGCAGCTAGCCAGTCATTTGGTGACAGGGAAATGATACAGTGCCGGTGGTGTTTGGGAGGAAATGGCAGGGTACGGGACCCGGCGCAGCAGGGGTCGTGCCACAGATAGTCATGTTAAAAGGCCAAGCAGGACACCTGGTTAAAGTCAGCAAGGGCATCTGGGTCACACCTCCGCCTCGCAGAAAGACATTGTGTACTGATGATTTTGCCGCAGGAAAAACACATTTTTAGGATTTGTAAATCACTGATTACGTGAAGAAGCAGGTTGTCATCAAGTGAAATACTGTCCATTGACGGCACGGCTTTTACATTTTTAATACAAAAGAAAATGTAAGACAGACTATTTTCCTGCAATACTGTAAATTATTTAGAAATATGACCAAAATCAGTTTACAATTTTAAAATTGTGTGTTCCTACTTAAAACTAATATTAGATTGTCAGGACCTGATGGATCCACTAGAGGGCCCTGTGGCAAAAAATGAGCTGTGGGCCCTTATTGACCAACCACCACATTTCCCCTCTCTATGTACTGAACTGTATATACTAAGTTAATATCATAAAGCAATTTGTGGTAACTTGATTAAGCACAGTTTTTTTTAGTAAAATGTTTCATGTAAGTTCAATATATACACAAAAAGGCATTAAAACTATTCTTCAATGGTGCATACAGTATTAACATGTACATTTGCAGCAACTAAATAACAAAAAACTAATTACTATGCAGTGACCTGTTTCTTGAGGGTCTGGAGCCCTGGGATGTTTTTCTTTCTTATATTAATAACAAATGTTTAATTGCTTTTAACTGTCTTCCAGTGTGTAAGAACTGAAGTGTAAAGTGCACTTCTGCAGCCACACAGAGGCAGTGAAGCTTCACTGGACACCGAGATGGTCTGATATCTAATTAGAGTGCAGATGAACCCATTTAATGTTTCTAGGTGGTTATAAGTGTACATTTTTAACCCAGAAAAAGGATCGGAGCTGTTGAATGAAGAAAAAGGAAGAAAATGAAAGTGTGTGGTGTCAAGCTTAAAACACACAGTGCAGACTGTGTGTCAGTTGATGCCTCATAATCCCTCTGCTATTGAGTGCATGTATTTGTGCACATATTGAGCATATTAAATGATTAAATTGTTTCACTTTTCAGTACCCCCCCCCCTTCATATTGTGTTCATTTGACATTACAAACAACACAGTAGTGATAAAATCGACAAACTGATTAATGGGGCCAATTATCTGGTATTTTGAGATAATTGGCATCAGCAAATACCTGCACTCACGAGGCGGATTAAGGAAAATTTTCTGCAGACACATCTGCAGGCAGTCCTGTCAGTATGACTGCTGTGGAACTACTAACATCACTACTCCCCGTTTTGACTTTTTGGAACATAGGTCAGACATAGGTAAATCACTATGTATGTGTACAAAATACTGCAGAATTCAACTGAGATACTGACCTTGTATATTTTTTGTGCACTTTTTGCCACTTCTTCTTGTACCAGTTTCATACACAGTATTCACAGTATTGTAAATGCATTAACAATGAACAGTATAATCAGCTTTATAAATTATATAGTCTGTACTGCTAAAACTTTTATATTTGCTATAACTTTAGTTAACCTGAGCGTAGCTGGTATAAGAGTTACAAAGAACCGGTTTGAATTTCTTGCATGTGTATCAACTGTTTTAGAAGAAGCGAGCCATGATGATGAAAAATATTTTATTGCATGCACAGTCGACACTGGTGGTCAATCCATGGGTTTCCATATCATGCAGACCAACCAAAACAGTGCGTACAAAAAAAATAAAATTAAAAAAATGTGTATAGAACAAATAAATTATTCTGAAATAAATAAATATCCTTATTCAGAATTTGAACATATATATACAGTATAAACATGATCAATTGTACATTGTTGATGATGCAAATGAAATACAAAACAATAGGTGCTAAAACATTTTCTCTCCATGTTCACTGTGGGCTTTAAAATCCAAAATATACAAATAAAATTTTAGAATATAATGCAAAATTCCATTGACAACTCTTCACAACACCTACTTAAAATGGCCTCCTAACTTTACAGGGCAAAGGTGAGAATTTTCAGTCAACCAATTTAGAGAATAAATACTGAGAATAATCTTCTATGACTACACACTGTACAACTGTATACAGTAGTGTTACTACACACTGTACATAAGCAAATGGCTTCTATTTTTCTTCCTCTTTCTCTACTTTTTTATGTCCAGAAGGTGCTGCAGTACTTGATTTTGCTATTGCTCTTTACTTATAGGAACAATTCACTCAAAAACACAATCAGACTTATTTTTTAATCTACAATATCTATTCATACACTTACTGAGGACAAAAGAGATCCGCAGATTTGATTTAACTAGAAAGCAGTCCTCAGTGAAACTGTGCAGATGAAGAGTTATTATTGTGTTGTTGTGAGTCACCACGTAATTGTTTTTTGGAAACATGTTTTTTTAAATGCTAGTTTCTGGTACTCTGAGTACCGTAAAGCTAAAGCAAGTATTTCCAACCCTCAACAAACCATCTGGATTACTGATGCTCTAAAAACACACTGCATTATTGTGTTTTAACCTGAACTTTAAAGACCAACACAGAGACGGATCAGTGTGGGTCTGCTGCTCCAACTAACTGATTGTCCACAGCTCCGCTACATGGAGATCCTCACACCAGTGCTTTTTAGAATTAATTTGAACGGGCATTTTTATGGTATTTGGCACATACGTCATTATAACTCACACACAACTTTTCAAACATGCTAAAGAAATACTGTATTCTGTGTATTCTTTTCTGCTCTAGTATCCACCTGAATTGTGTAAAGATGCTCTGCACTTTATGGTTAAACAATAGAAAACTGTATGAGAAGAGAATTCTGAGATGTAAAAAATAGATAATGAAATAATATATGAAAATGTCAAATATTTAACTGTTTCTGTCATATTGATTCTGTTTAGCCAGGCATTAGTTTGTTGTGCATACACTGTATGTCCTACATCTGGCATAAAGAACATCTGGATCGTGGCAGATTCTGAGAAAACAGCAGCGTGTGTACAGTATTGGACTGAATACTCTTTGGTTAAATCTGATGAAACGACCCTCTGCTGCCAGATCTTATTAACACTGCCTGAAAATACAAAAAGTTGCATGTCACGAGTTAATCTGCAGTCACTTAATGTGACATGATTAATGTGGTTAAAAGCTCTGGAAAGGCTTGTATGTGGACACTTCTCATCAAACAAACTGTTCTCATGATTGAGAATGGACTTTCAGCAAAACGCTTTGTTTGTTGGTTTACACATTTTGTTTTTTGTCGCTTTTTAATAGATGGGAAGCGCTGATAAACTCATTCTGCTGATTCTCCACAGGGGGGAGCTGTTGGGTTATTGTCAGAACAGCTCCACACCCTCCAACCTCTGCCATCTGAAGGGAAGTTAATAATAGCAGCAGCACCAGCAGGTTTAATGATCAGCATCTTCAGCTCTAACCTTAGTGCTGTTGTTGATTTTTCTTACAACAGGCAGCACTGAAACTCATCTGTTTGATGATGTCTGCTGGACATTCTTTATTCATTTAAACTAAGATGTTTCTCCTTTTTTCTGGTGAGAGTTTTCCTGATTGAGTGAGCGGTTCCCTCCTGTGGTCGGCCAGGATCACGCAGCGTCCTCTAATCGCCGACCGAGTCCTGAGAGATAGATGAGACAGCGATAGATTGTTTCCTTGGCAATCCGATGGTCCGGCTGACACAGTGAGCTGTCCTCTAGGCCCGAGGCTCCAGTCTGTGTGACAGTTCAAACAGAGTCTGCTGATTGTCGATGATATGAAGGTAGTCGATGTAGGCTCGCACTTCGGAGCTGCTCTTCTGTGTGATGCCATTTCCTGGAGGGGAAAAAAGGTTTTACTACCAAGCCAATATAGCAGGACAACTCCTTTATACCAAAATTAATTTGTGAATTTTCAAAATAATCACATCATGTTATTGCTAGTAAAAATAAATAAATAAACATCATATTTAACGCTGTAAAAAGGCAGTTAAAACCAACTTTAAGTAGCTTTGGATCATTATAAAGGATAAATTTGTGTACCACTCTTATAACTTTCTACTTATATGACATGCAGGCTTGTTGTGAGGGGTAAATCCAGTTTAAAGGGATAGTTCTTCCACCTGATTCTGAGGAGCAGCAGGAGTATTGGTGTAGGAAGCTAAGCGATGTACTACAGTGTACAGGGTCAGCAGAAAAAACATATTTTAGCAGTTTCTGAGTGTATGCTATATTTAGAATATTTTCACCTCTTTACCCTGAGACAGCTTTTCCCAATTAGAATTTCATACAACCCCACTTTAAATAATCCAAACTGTTTCTTTACTGATTTTGTCCACAGTTTTGGTTTTTACCTTGCAAATGCTGATATATTATTTCCTGTTTGAAGTGCCATTATTTCTCTGATTATAATTACACCAAAATTAACAACAGATAAATTTAGAATGACCAATATAAGAAGGAATGAGTGATGTTAATACTGACCCATATGGTCTTTCTGACAATGCCGGATGAGCCGCACCGTGTCTGCTATCATGTGCTGGAAACAAAGACACAGGCTTCATTAAACATGACATTTTAAATTCAGCACTGCTGTATATTTTCCGTACAAGGCTCGTAAACTCACCAGTTTCTCAAAATTGACCAGGTTGTCATGAAACGTCTTGTTGCCTTCATGAATGAACGTAATATCTAAAACAGATAAAACAGTTTGTCAGTATTCACCAACAGGTATTCACTGACTACCTGTTTCTACATGTCAAATCTAGAAATGACAGGAACACATCGCAGCACTCTCCTCCTGGACCAGTCATGAGGTAGTGAAGTGACAGAATAATGAGCGCACCTTTCAACAGCAGAGGAAGAAAAGGGATCTTTGGCGCCTTCATCTTTTTGAAGGACTCCCTGTAGGCCTTGTGGTTCAGCGACGGATCCTGTGAAGACATTTTCAGAACGAATGAGTATAAACCTCTGGGGGGTGACTGTGTGTGTGCCTGTGCATGCATGCTTTGTTAGAGCTGAATTATGGCAGCATTAGAGACTAATGATCATCTAAAACACCTGATGTTTCACCTGATGTTTGGGAATTAAAAAACATCTGTTTGTTTCACCTCATACACACTGAAACACAGCTTTGTTTTGCCTGAATGGATTAATGTCATTGTTTTTCATTTCAAAACCATGTGTTATACATATAGAGTGACCTGAATTACACTTACTGTAATTGTCTCCAGCTCTGAAAACAGCTTTTTGAATTTCCCAGGAATTTTCTGCAGAGATAATAACAGGAATTATTTTTTTGTCAGACACCACAGTATGTGCTTCAGATATAATGGTGGCAGGTACAGACGTCTGAGAGAAAATAGGACATCCTTACCTCCCATGTCTGACTGAGGCGGCTCACAGCTGCAGCGTTCAGGCCCATTATAATGGCAAAGAAACAGTTGAGATTCCTCTGAGCTTTACAGCTATAAAATATCAATGGAACACACAACTCAGTTACTTCCAGGGGCATATTTCTACAGCACAGAAGCAAATGCAGTTTATTGATTTGCCACTGGAGGGGGCAGCATCCCCATGTAAATCTAAATACATCATCCTTAAGATACAGGGCAGTGTTGGCCAACAGTGTGTCTGATCAATCACAATCAATAAATCTAGAAGCATGAGAGTAAAGCTACTAACTGGGCAGCGATCTTGATGAACTTCTTGATGAGTTGGACTCTCTTGCAGAGCGTCGGGCACAACAGCACCTCAGTCATCACCCACAGCTGGACTTCATTGCAGCGCTGCAGCAGCAGCTCCAACGCCGCTGTGTGGCCGCTGCTGCTGTGACGACTGAAGGTGAAGTAGACGAGCTCTTGCTGTAAAATGAACAACATACTCATGAGGTGAGCAGAACAGAGCACGTGATGCTTTAACCTCTTAGACTCCACAAGGACACCTGTGTCTTTCAGCGTTTCTACTTTACCTACATGCCAACTTAATGTTAAAAAACATACAGTTTTTTAAGCTGTATAAATATGTTAATTTCACCTATTCTAAAAATGAGAAAATGCAGTTCCTATAGAAAAAGTCAAAAGTTTTTGATAGCAAATCACGGCATTAATTTTTCTTGGTTTTCCTCAAAGTCTTGGTGTCTTAACGTGGTATTTTGGAAAGATTTTTTCATCAGTTCTCACATGGTCAAAAATAGCTCAATTCTGCACCAAATCAGCATAACAAATAGTATAAACCCAAATATGAAAATTGGAAAACTTTCCATAAAGATCTCCTGTCCCTCTGTAAACAAGACAAAAATGGGTCTATAGTAAGGAGGGGTGGAGTGGAAGACATTAAAACTGTTCAGATCCTTCAGGCCTACATTTTTTGAGACAACAAATATCAAATCTGTATTCAAATTGTGGGACAAACCTCATGTATTGAGTCAAAGATGGTCCAGTCAAAGTTGGTGAGAGTAACAGCCACGTCCCATGTGTTTAAACTGAGCATGCGAGCTGTCCTCAGCTCAGAGTTGTCTGTGAATGGATTCTGATGAGGAAAAACCAAAGAAAAAAATCAAACAATGGCAAGATCTAGGCTGTTTGTTTTTACTGTTTTCTCTGCACATCGTAACAACTGAAACAACTGTTTTTTTTTGCAGGAGTTATTTCATGCTAGCAGGTTTTGATAAATTATACAATGGAGTTTTGAAGCTTCTAACATAACCTCAACTATGCTGCATGTGCAGTTTTATATGCTGTAAACTGTCTTATTCATTACTGCTCAGCTGTTGTGTGACCGTGTATGAGCTAACAGAGGACATTGCTTCAACACTGCAGCATGTCTACAGTATATTTAAGCTGAAGTGACACATTGCAGTGAGACTCTTACCAGGACTTCTCCCAGGTCCTTCCTGCAGACGTGCAGCCTCCCCACCGGCCGTAAAGAATTGGAGAAGACTCTGTCCTGAGGCTGCAGGAGGAGCCGACCTGCGGGGGGGAGAAAACGTATCACAAACAGCAGAATACCATTAAAAATCTGTCAGGCAGCGTGTAAGCAGTCATCAGTAGCAGGAGATAAGACTAGCTGCGTGAGGTTGCCAGTCACTTCAGTTGCTGATAATAACAGATACTGACTTTATAATACAGGACTGTAAAAGGTTCTCTCTTTAACTGTTGTTACTGGGCAGATTTTTAGGTCAGTTCTGCTGCTTAAAATCTCACACATTCATGTCTGGGCTCGATATACAACTCAATATAGGAGGAAACTTTAAATATGAAATATTGTGAGAAATGCAAACCCTACAATGTATGAGTTTTTCATAGGAAATTAGGGCTCCACAACATGGTAAAAAAAATTAGACTGCAATAATTTTGACAGTTATTGCAATTCAATTTCTATTCACGATTAGTGGGAAGGAACATTCTTGCATCACAATTTTCATTTTCATCTACAACTAAACTATTAAAGTCATGATTATATGACATTTGTTGGGGTATGTACCAAACATTTTTCTCACATTTGGAGAACAAGATCAGTGTATCGCTGCAGCAATACAGCACTTTATTATATTGCTGTTTTGTTCCACATTTTTCCTTTATCAAAAATGCAGCTTCTGCAATATTGCACAAGGCCATATCGTAATTTTGATAACATTTCATTCATATTTAGCCTGCTCCATTGTTATGGTTGCTCCTTCAGGTCTGGCTAACCAGCCAAAGTGGAAGTGACAAAAATTTCAGTTTCTTGAATGCCCACTTGAGGCTGGCTCATAAAGTGAGCCTATCCCCATAGACCCCCACATTAAAACAACCTGCTGCATACAGCAGAAATAAACAGCCTGGTACAAAAAAAAGTTTTGGTCTCTACAGTTCATGACAACTATATGGGGAGTGAATATTTATATAACACGCTTGTTTAAATAATATTAAAGCTTACAGTTATGCATAATTAAGGGCGTTCCTGCTCTGAGTGACTGATGGGTACCCTCACAGATGGCAAGGCACTACGTTGCCACTTCATTCGGCTTAGTGCTGTACTGCTAGTAGTTGAGTGCGGCAGCTGATTATTTAAGATTGTATTTACCTCCAGGGTAAGTGACGGCCACCAGCACCAATTCCCCCTGTGGGACGTCCATCCTTTCTGCCACTGCCTGCAGCAGCTCCTGTGCCAACACTCCAGGATGGGCCCTCATACTGAGGTAAGAGTCCATGGTGATATACACGTGACACAGCACTGGAACAGAGAGACAATATTGTTTAAGCAAGGTACATGGAGTGTAGCTCTGCCCCCGGCCAGAGCACAGAGACTACACATAAAAGCTTCATTATATAACCTGAGACAAACCAGTAGTCAGATGCTGGAGTGGCACTAAATGGTATCAGGTTTTCTAAACAATACAGCTGTTGAAATTATTTTATGACACAGAGGCACAAGACTAGCTAATAAAGTGGGGATTGCCTCAGAGATATTATATTTTTTATTGGATCTAATTCCCTCAGAATTTTTCAAATAATCAAATGACTAAAATTTCCCTGGGGCTTTTGGGCCCCATGGGGGTTCTGGGCAGTTGTCTGCTTTACTGTGAAAGCTGAGAGGAGGGATAATCAACCACTGTGTGCTGTGGACAGCAGAGTTTCAACGTTTTTTGTTTTTTTTTCACAGCCTACAAAAGGTTATCTCACCATTTCAACCAGAAAGAAACCAATTAATTAAGTCACCTGCTGCTATCAGTGAGAACAACAGGAAGGAAAAGGATATAACAGGGCTGCACCTTATTGATAAAGTGACCTTGAGCAAAGCAGCTGACCCGCAACTGCTCCAGTGTAACCAATTAGTGATCAGTTGAAGAGGACTGTGTAGTGTGGCGTTACTGGGGTAGGCCAAGCATATGCAATTGATTTCTCCTGATGAAGGTGGACAGCTGGTTGGTTGGGACACTTTTTTGTTTGAAAGTAGTTCAGATGAAAACTATTCAAAGTGAGGACTGTGGATTATCCAAAAACAGAAACCCACAAAAATGTATCACATAACCTCAGCAGAAAAAAAAATCAAAACTATCCAGACTATCTAGGGATCTACATAGCATGAGCAGTAGCTGAGAACCTGCCCTTTAAAAGAAGCAAAAACTGATCCCAATAAGAGAAAAGGAATTCTTAAGTCACAACTCAGGAATCTGCACTTCCAAACATTCTCATTCATTCCCTGGAAAGCTTCCCATTGTTCTACTGTTCAGACTAAATGTCTCCTTTCGACGGCTTTGGAAACAACGTATGATGGGAGGAATGTGTGAAGAACGCCGTGTTTTATGACTTACCTTCCTTGGTCTCCCTCTGTGTGCCTCTGGACTGCAGCCCGTTCTCTCTCAAGCTCAATTGGTGGAAAAGTGCTTTGCTCTAAAAGGAGGGAAATGCGTGAATTTTGACACACATTCATACTGCCTGGGAACACTGGGCATTTCACTAGAACTACACAACAATGTCTTTAGCAGGAAATGTGAGGACAATGGCTTCGAGGCCTAAACTAGTATATCGAAATGGGCAGCCAGTTCTGTTCAATACGATTCTTTCTGTCTTAAAGGGTAACTTCTGCATTTGTCAACCTGTTTACACCCATGTTTTTGTGTCTAAGTGAATAATGAGAACACATTTTTTGAGCTGTGCTGCAGCTGTCAGCCACAAAAAGGCTGCAATGTAATCATTATGGGCAATTGCGAACCATCAATGTCCAACAGAAGTGCTTTTTTGCCACTGACTCAGATTGCTATTCTAAGTGTCTGACAACTTTAGAGAAAGGATCCCTACAGAGAAAGACATTTATAAAACAGTATTGTTTAGATCCTTTTTGTTTAAACAGAAACGGGCTAGGTTGAAAAATACCAAAGTTACCCTTTCACTCGCCTTAAGAGTAGTTTTATTTTGGTCTCCACCAACTCTTTAGAATGTATCTGTCTCTTTAGCTGCTAAATACTTCACTGTGTTCACCAGCTAGTTGCTAAATTTACCTGTCCATTGCTTGGTGCTGGGCAGGCAGTGGCTTTAAAGAGCTTTTTTCCCTGAAAACAGCTGCATGCAGTTGCTGGAAACAAGTTTGATTACAGTGGAATCTGCAAGGCAGAAAACCAAAACAATGCACTAACATATGCTAAAAACGCCCTGTAAAGCTAAGCTGGGTGACAGTTCTCTGTGGCTTTGTAACTACAAATCACGCCTTTTATAACAGCACTTGGAGTATAAGAAATATGGATACTCTTGAGTAGTGTTAAAGAGTAAGATCCTTTTTGTTTAACCAGAAAGACTCAATTTACAGAAACAGTATTTTATCATCATAAAACACACTTTGTCCAAACTCAACAGAAGCAAAATAAAGCTCACCAAAATCATCTCGGTTCTGCTCCAAAAATGACCAACTCTGGTTTAGTTGAAATAAACCCTTAATTCACTGCATTAGATGTGAAAATTTTGGGAAAAGAGGAGGAAGAGGGTCAGACACCAGAGAAGCAGCAGGTAGAAACAGTGTACACAGCTAGAGGACTTTAACATCTAGTAATGTCAATTAAGAATTTATTTAAACCAAACCAGAGTTGGTGATTGTTGGAGCACAAGTAGGATGAACCAGTGTGGCTTTAGTGAGTTTTGTTTTGTTTGTGTTGAGTTTAAATGAACTGTGTTCTACAATAATACAATCACTGTAAATGAAGTCTGGTGGCTTTGGTGAAAGCAATAAATCGACTGTTTCTGTTTAAACAAAAAAGGTTCATAGTCTTACACAAAAAGGTCTGTCTCTGCAGGAATCATTTCCATAATGTTGTCAGACACTAATAATAACAATCTGAGCCCGTCTGTGGCAAAACAAGCACTTTCAGCGGATGTACTTTTGATGGTTTGCCATAGCTCATAAGGATTACATTGCAGCCTGTTCATGGCTGACGGCCGCAGTGGCAAAACTGTTGCCCCCATTAGTCAAGCAGACACGCAAACATGGGTAAATAGGCTTGAAAAATACTGAAGTTACCCTTTAAGTGTCATAAAGAGAGCAGACACAAGACCTCACCTTTCTTTGAGGGGAATATTCATCCACCATACTGGAAAAAGAAGAGGAGATAAATCAGTAAATCTGGTGATTTTATGTAGGCTGGAACTATGTACAAAAATGACACTTTATAATTAAGGTAAAGGGAATGTATATACTCTCCTCTGCTGTGTTCACTCCATTACTTAAGATCAGTCTCAAGGCAAGATTAGAGTGCTTTGAGGATTTTTTAACCCTCCAATGTGATCCCTTCATTTAATCACCCTATTCTCATCAGTTAGGCCCGACTAGCATGATGGATAGCCCCGTGTCCATTATCATCCCTCAGCTTTTACTGGGCTCTGCATCACAATAGGCATGTTGGCACAAAGCCTGCCCTGAGGGATCTCTTCTCACCAGCCAGCAGCAGTCCTGTGCTAATGAAAAACCTGATTCCCACTGTCACATCAAAACAGGCCTCGTGATTGAATTCACTCCAGGAGTGGATGTCAATGAGCTCTGTAAATTTTAGTGGTACATGACGAGAGAGTGCAAGTGAGCTAGTGGTGTGATCCCTCAGCTTTCTTTTGCACAAAGCCCAGATTGAACTTGATGGGAGCAAAGGACTCCGCAAGTCTTCTTTATACAAAAAATGACACCTTTTCGCTTCTTACTCGGCAGCAGATTGCCACAAAGCAGTCAACCTTGTCCTCCCCTGGGGCGAGCGTGGTTGTAAAAAGCTCATAAATAGTAGAGTATGTCAGTTAGTAACACCCACACAAAGTCCAGTGCTTTAAAGCAGTGGGTGCTGTGGATACAAACATGAATAAAGCAGGCGCAGATAATGGCAGCGCAGTCTGGTTGAATTATCTGCACTGGTTTCTAATGGGCGGCAGGTTGAAGCATCCCCAGGGAGAGGATCTGATTGGAGGCTGTGGTCGAAGGAGGGGAAGGGAGACCATGGGTGTGGCAATGTGTCTGGTGACTGGGGGGGCAGGGTGGTTGTTTACACTGTAACATCAAGGAGCAATGTGACGCTTATTATATTAAACCAAGAAATTGTAGCTAAGCAACAGTTTAACAAATACAAAACAGACCAGTTTTCAAGATTCAGTCAGATGTTGAATGTTAAGTATATATTTAAATCAATAAAGTACTTTTGTTTTAAAAGTTGAGATTCTCTGACATAAAATATCGTCCTTGTCCAATGTTATGGTCAATCCATAACTTGAAAAACATTCCAGCATCATTTAATGGCTGTGTAAACACTTGGGTGCAACTGGCTTAAATTTTAATTATTCATTTTAAAGATTTACTGATAAAAAATAGACAGAGTCTTAAAGAGGAAAGGAAGCATCTACAACAACGTTTAATTTAAGCCAAAATGTGTCAGTTAAAATGCCCATATGGCCTCAGCTGCCCTGGTACAAGAACCTGTGTTACTGTCTATGCACAGCAGTACACAGTGGCATCATTTAACTCCATACATGTAATGAATGAGAGGCACACAGCGATCTCTCTCAGCAGAACAGAATCTAATTTGGCAATATCAATAAGATGTTTCTGCAAAATGAATTTACAGAATTAGCACAATATCTGTAAAGGTGATTATTATCATTATGACTTTATTTACACAGTTAGCTACATAGTTTTTCATAATGTCTGTAATATATTCATATTGTACGTTGTAAACAGGGGGTGAATCAATACAGTTTCTTCTCCCCTGATACGATACCTCAGCTCAGTGCCTCTGGTGATGCTGAGCACTTGTCTGACAGCAGTGGTTTCTTTATCCCATAGTGAAAATCTGCATGCTTTGCTACGTGGAATTAATTAGAATCATTTTTATAGAAGGTAACATGAGGCCAGAGTTTGCTGCGGCACTAATAATTGAAATGATGGTCCAAAATAAATGAATAAATGTGGCTGAAAATGTGGATGTTAATGTTAATGCGGATCTGTTATGTTATGGCTGATACATATTATGCAGATCAGTGCATTCCTACTGTATGTATGTATATATTTCTATATAGACAATGGACTAACTTCCATAATTACTTGATTATTCAACAAGTCAGATAATGTATTTCACTGTGTTTATATATGGATGTGCAATTATGCTCATGAGTTTGATGTAATTAGTAGCGAGCAGGCCTCACATTGTGTCCGGTAAACAAGAGCTGGAACATTCTTTTTTTTCTTCGTGGCAAGTGACAAAAAGTTCCAACAGCTTGTCATTAATTCTCAAAACGCCTGTATTTCCTCAAATTCGGAGACTCAAGATAAAGGGGCTCTGTGACCTTCATATTTTAGTACATAACACCCCAGAACACTGCAATTACTCTTCAATCTCTGAAAGGATTCATTGATGAGGATCGAGCAGAGAAGGAGCTCTTTCTTTGTCCTCAGAGACCTCAGAGAGCAGCTACTGTTTCTGCGTCTGTCCAGATCTCAGAACAGTCATACTTGCTACACCCAGACTTGACATCATCATACATCAGTTTGTTCCATTTTATCAATCATTTATATGTTTGTAATTACCCTGTGTCTAATAACGTATAAAGTCAAATTAGGCTCTCATATGGTCACTCACTGTCTGCGATGCAGCTGGTACAGTCTCTGCAGTTCCATCACGTCTTTCTCCAGGGCTGGATGCTCATAAAGATCATCCAACACGTAACGACACAAAGTCTGGAAGGAAATGTCAATTCTCATTTCTCTCATATTAAGTTCAGCTCACACCCCATTTCCCACCCTTCTCATGGAACATTGTGTTTCCTACCTTCATGAACAGTTTGACACGCTCGTCTTCCCTCAGGAAATCTGTGCAGAGCGCCACCCACTGTGACACCAGGTGCAGGACTTTTCGTTTCCTCTCCAGAGCCTCCTTCCTGTCCTCTTTCCCCCTGTATCGCTTGGTGCAATAGGTGGCTTTCGGTTAAAGATTCAGCACAGATGGAGAGTGAGATCTATTTGCTGACAACAAATGCAATATAAAAAATGAAGCATGAAGAAAGCGAGTGTGTGTGTGATGTTGATTTAAGGATAGACGGCAAGAGGAACAGCTTTGAGTCAATAAACCAGTCGTGTTTTTGTATAAAACCTCTATGCTTGTCAGTAGCATTCACATTGGAAGGTTATTATATGTGAGTCTTTGAAATAATGTCCCTGTATTGAAGGATATTGTCCCAGCAGAGCTTGACATAAATCACTCGTGGACATGAACACCGGGTAGGTCAGCAGAAAGTCATCCAGAGGTGTATCTGCAAAGAGAAACACATTATTGAAAATGGACACAACTTCAGAAATGTCTGCTGTTTCTAGTGTTTTGTGTGTGTGTGTGTGTGTGTGTGTGTGTGTGTGTGTGTGTGTGTTCAGTTTACTGTGTATATTTCAGTATAATGATTTCACAACATTATAATGGACTTGCAGAATTAAGTTTACTATTATAAATGGTGTTATATATGATAATTATTTCATTATCATTTACAGCATTTTACCTAGTATTTTAATGACACATTTATATGTACAGTATTCAAGTTTCTTCTTCATGTCTTTCTTGTCTAAGAGCTAATTAGTTTTTTTTTTTTTCTTTCATTTATTTATTTATTTATTTATTTTAAATCAGTTGGTAGAGTTAAGCTAGATTCCCGATGCACACTCCATACCAGTTGGTGGCGGTAATGCACCATATCGTAAACCGCCATAAACGCCAAGAAGAAGAGTTAATTAGTTCCTACCTGTCATTGTTTATGGGGGACAGGTATGAGTGTGGTGCCATGTGTGCAACAGTATTGTTGATCCTGCTGTGAACCTCGAGGAGTGAAGTTGCGTGTCCTGTGCTGTCATGTCGTTTTGGTGAAGAATAAGTACACAAAGAGAAGTTGTAGCAGCTTATTACGAAGAAAGACGCTGCGGTGTTTTTTATTCGTCTTCGGAAAAATTTGCCGAGGCGTCAACTAGTTTAGACCCGTCGGGACTTAATGGACAGCGGCTGGCTGCGGTCAACAGCTGCACTCTGTGCATTTATTTCAGTTTTACATGGACTTATATGGAGTTTTACGGACAGTTTCCCAAGACGCCGCGATCATTAATGGATGATGTTGAGGACATCGAGTCTCTCGCTGATGACGCGTCCAAAAAAAAAAAAAAGAGGGTAAGCATCAGCAAACTCCTTGAAGTCTGCATCATGTTGGTTCTTTAGATGTTTACTTGTATCGAGCGGCTACTTTTCGTGACGTGATATCGGGTGTGGGGTATTGGAGTATTTTTATTAGTATGAGTACCTGAGGACAGTATTGGACCGATATCTGGTATCGGTATTGGTGCATTATTTGTTAAAGAAAACAGTCCTCTGAGTACCTCTGCATTGTCTTATCAGTGGAAGACTGTTTCAGTCCACGCAGAAATTGTCTATTTTTAGTCCAGCTCAGAAATTCACTATGTCGGCCTATATTGGTAATCTGTGAATTTTGTCCTCTAAAATTGGTCAGATTTCCCATATTGTTCAGGCTCTACAGTACAGTATTATAATGATATACTGTAGTGCTACAGAGATGCCCTACAAATCCTTTTCTGTAGATGCAAGAATGTTTGTTTGGTACAGACACCAACAAATGCTGCATTATCATGATTTTAAGTTTTTTTTTTTTCAGTGAAAATAAAAATTGTAATGCAAAAATTAATTCCTGTTATTTACAAACCATGTCATGCAATCCTAGTGCAGTCCATCATATAAAACCTCATCAGGTTTATACTTACAGGAAGCTGGACGGGTAAACCAGTAACATTGACAACTGTGTGATTAATGTTTGCTGAAGTGCACATACGACAGGCCTGTACTTTTAATTGAGGTGGCAGCTCAGGGAGTTTTTCCTCCTCCATCTTAATAATACCAGGGGGAGAGCTCATTCTTTGCTGTCAAATATCAGTTAACAAGCTCTAAGCAGTGATATTTCAGAAGCGAGAATAATGTGAGAGACCTTTCAGTGGCACATTATCCTTCATGGTCAGTCTCAGATGATCACTTGTGCTGAAACCACTGAGGATTCTCCACCTACATTTTGCTCCTACGGGTTCAAACAAGCCTTTACTGGCTTTATCTTCAGGCTCACACATTGGCCACTGCAGGCTGTATCAGTCAAGATAAGCCAATAATGTTTAATATGTCAGTTGACTCTCTCTGACCACTGATGAAGTCCATGTTTTCATTGTGATTATCTTGCAAACAGCAAAGCAATCTGATATTGCTTAGCCATCATCCTAATGTGTTTACAAGCAGTATTTTCTGCCACTGTATCCTTATATGATTTCTTCCCAAGGTTACACATGGGTGTTTCTGTAAATGGATTAAATTAAATAGTCCCTGTAACATGAAATGCTCTTAGGCTACATCATCACACTTTTTTTCTCACTGTAATAAACAAAGACTAAGCATGACATCATCAGTTCTTTTTTAAACAACACAAGCCAAAAAATACAATATTCAAAAACAAGATTTTTTTTCCCATTACATACAAATAAGGGATTATCTTAGATAGGACACTGTGTTATTCTCCAATCGGAGTTATTCACAGAAAAACAGCTTTTCTTGTTGCATGTATGCGTGCTCCAAGAGTAAGGTACTACAGGCTCCCCTCACTTAAAGAAAACATGAGAAAAGGAACTTAATGATGATTAAAAATGCAGGTTACTTGGGATATCAAATTGCTTAATTGCTGAAAAAGAGTCTTATAAAATGTGAAAATTTAGTGCAAGAGCAAACATCTGAGATGCATAACAGTCTCAACTAAAACACAGTGACATAAGGTTATACTTGAATGTTTCACTAGAATACTTGACATATATCATACATGCTAAATACAATGGGCCCTATTTAGATGATCTATAGTGCATGGTCTAAAGTGCCTGTCTCAAGGTTAGGGTGTATCCAACTCCCCTTTGCTATTTTTACAGTGCATATTCTGGGTACAAAGTAAGGCCAAAGTGTAAACGGGTTGTATTTCATCTCTTAATTAATCATCTGTGTGTTTTTCGGTGTAACATGAATGAACCTGAATGGAGTGTCATCTCTCATTCCCTTTAAGAGGCAGGTGCACTTGCCTCTGGCGTGCATCATTTTGTTTCCCCAGCTATGACCTACTGTACTGTAATTGGTTACTACTCATCGCCTTGATGAAATCATCTGGAAAGCTGTTTGGCGGAATTTAAAAGATTATTTACTGCTTTCAGTCATTTCAAATGTTTCACTGCAGGCAGCTATGTCACTGCTCCAAATATCATTAAAATTTAAGCAGCAAAACTAAACATTGTAGTTCTAAACTTAACAGGAGAGAGGGAACTCTCCAAGTGGAAACAGAGGAAATCATTTTTAGACAGATCTGATGGAAGTCAGGATTCGTACCGGTGTAACTCGGTCAAGTTACAGGTGCTGTGTCACCAATCTGCTATTCACCAGGATGTTCATTTTTATGACCTATGGATTAACTGCAGTGTCCTAGAGGCAGAGTGTAAATGTAACCTGCCTGACAGGAACCTGCCTGACACCATTGACTGCAGACCAGGTTTCTGTTGGTCAGTGGTGTAATCGCATTCTGCTGCCTCAAGACAGAAATGCACCAGCAATGTGCCTGACCACACCTCGCATTAAGACCAACACACCCATGGGCGCACAGATGGGTGCAAGCACATTTGCTACCTACAAAACGTGCATGAAAATGACAACTGCGTCAGACAGAAAATAACAATGGCAGCTGCACTGGACTGTGTGTGGCTTTGCTTTGGACAGAAGATTGAGCTCTGTGCATTTCATGGAACATGGGAGCTTTATATGACTTTTATTGGATAAACTTGGATTGGATATTTCTGTATTATTCTGTTCTTACAAGAGGGTTTATGTAGTAGAGGTAGATTTTTGTTAAATTTGTTTGTCCTATGTTATGTAATGCCCGAGTCTCTTTCCTGTATTGATATCCATGTCTGTGAGCCGAGGTGTTTTGTTGTTTTGTTTTTCTTGAGGGGGAGTTGCCCCTGAAAGTGTTTTGTGTTGTTTTACTTTGGAAAATCAATAATCATACTTATTTTTTTAAAAACACACATTTACAAAGTCCCTTTCTCCCAGAATCAGTTATTAAAATGCAAGTAATTATTCCTTGGACATTATAACAGGCTCTACAGTAAGAAGTGCATCTCAGAAATTGACATAAAAGGCATTGTAATAAAATTCTGAGGCATAAAGAGAAAGAGTAGGACAGTAACTCCCAGACATGATGCCCAGCCACAAGCGAAAAGCTTTACAAATCCTATTAGGGCCAACCTCCACTCAAGCCCTCTGTAAGTGTGCCTCACACCCAGAATTGTAAATTCTCCTCTTTAATTTCACACTGGCTTCCCAGGGCCTTTGTGTGCGTTCTGGTCCACAGGACTCCCTGACATCATTATGTTAATCCGTGCAGAGCAGCTGTGGATGTGTCTTATGAGAGGTTACACACTCATACACATGTAGGTCCCATAAAGAATACAGTAACACGGCAGAACACAAATACAGAAAACAGCACAAAAAATAAACCACCCACATACAGTAGTTACCCTACACACACACACACACACACACACACACACACACACAGACACAGCTGCTGTGTATTTTCTCCAAGCTATCCTAACTGAAACACTTTCTCATGAGTAACAGCTTACATACTACTCCCCAGGCTGTACACTCTGCAAGTTTTTTGAAGTTTGGAAAACAGAATAAATATTTAATCTTACAACCTAAAGTCATATTCTGAAGTTTTTCTTGGTAACACAGCAGAAAAAGGGAGGAATGTCCTGCAGAGCAGATTTAATCCAAATGGTTTTGCAGAAGATGCGTTCGTTTCGCTGACCCAAAGACATTTATTTAAGAATCGTGCTGTATAGACAAAGTTAAACAGTCTGCTGCTGATTTATGACTCCTCAACATTACATCGGTTTTTTTTTGTTATCATTGGTATTTGGCCTGGATCAGAGGAGTGAATGTAGGTTGTAGAAACAGTGTTTTCTACACTGCTGCTGAGAGGTGGTGGGGACTTGACTTGAGTCAGACATTAGTTACAACTTTGAGGACTTGAGACTTGCTCGACAGACGCTGACTTTCAGTACGAATTCCTGGCTTTAGAAAAATATCTTGAAAGGACTGTTTTTAATTAAACATTTGTATTTTTTCTAGGTATTGACAGACGTTTCATGATTGGGTGATTTCTGGTATAATGCACACAAACCTGGCAACCTACTAAGATGCTGCAGAACATCAGAGGCCAATGCACAAGGCAGCTATCATAGAGTGATCAAGCTCAAAAATTGATGTTGTAAGTAAGAAAAGAACAGTGGTAGGCTATGCAAGGTCTGCAGCAACACAATTCACACAATATTTACCTTTACTACCATCACTACAAAACCTGTAAAGAAAGCTACGTGAATGTGTCTTTTTAACTGACTGTCTGGTCATTGGTGGATGAGAAAGCTAAGATAAAGTTTAAGCTATGTTAGACTTAGGTTCTTGTCTGTGGTTTGTTACTGATTGCCACAAAATGTCAAATATCAGTAAGAAAGATGGTGCAATCAGGCTACAACAGCTTTCGTTAATGTTGAAAACTGTTTATGACTACTGTCTTAACTGAGTTAAATGCAGGAACCTGACTTGACCTTTTTGGCCATGCCGAGTCAAACCATAACAGGCTGATTTTCATTTCCATTTCCGTTCCCACCTTTGACATGCTGGCCGTGACGACTCATGTCCTGAGATAGACCTTTCGTGGAGTGGGGCCTAAGTAAGCCCAACGTACTTCTAGGCGGGCTGCATTGATGTATCACACACCACAGCCAACACCCAAACAAGCAAGTGTTGTGAGACTGAACACGTCTGTGCACGAGAGCAGAAAGAAAGATGTTTTTACAAGTCTATGTGTGTTTGGTACTCAGACTGCAAAAGAAGAAGCTATAAAATTACTGAGGTTTAGTTTCTCCACTGAGTTGCTGTTTGTACCTTCCGGTATCTGCTTTGTTTTGCTGTTTCATATTCCCTTTTAGCCATATAGGAAATCGTGTTAAATTACTTTAGATGAAAACTCATAATAGGCGCTACATAATAAAAGCTTGTGAATAACAAAATAACACAATTGAGGTGTTTCCTTATTATTTTTAAAGCCACTTGACACAGACTAAGGTCATCTTCAGTTTAAAGACCGACTACAAGCGAGTAGTCCTGTCATAATGGAGGTGCAAATCCGTGCCGTGCCAACGTACCGAGTCAAAGTGACATGGAAAAGGGGTATTAGTGGCTTGCACGTGTTTCCTTTTCAGAGGAAATACAGAATGGATTCATTGATCTAGTTTGTCAAATTACTGTGAAATCAATCAACCTGCCAATCAAACTGCCAATCCCTTTTGCATTCTAATAAGTACTCGTAAAAACTGATCAATGCAGCATTTGAAATAAGCATGTTAATGTGTTGAAGCCGTCCTCGTGGTGTGAAAACCTTAAATTATCATGAGAGTCTGTACTGAGAAATTTAAAATCTGATATCCGCTCACTTAATTTGTTACTTTTTTCCCTGAAAATAAGCATAAACATCTCCCCACATGCTGTATCAGTTAAAGAGCTGGAACATCCCCTCATTAAGGACACACAAATTTTCCATTACATGTTTTTCAGAGCTGGCAGTGTGCGGTGTGAATCTGTGCAGGGCTGGAATCAATAGCTGCACTCAGAGATTGGGCACAGGAAAGAACACTTGTGAATGCTACCCACAATGCTAGCCCACAAAAGGAAACGCCAGCACATCAGAGATCTCCACAGTGCAGACTGCTGCAGTGGTTCACGTTTGCTCTTCCTCAAACATGCCTATGGTGCTTTCAGAAAAGTGCCACCTCTTGCAGAAAGCTCCTCTGCTGCATTCTTAATGTTGTGTACTGAGTATAGATGGAAGCGAGTGCTAACATGATGAGATAAAATTGGCTTTCTAATGTGCTGTGCTACATGTAAGTCATAAACACGACATCAATAATCTGCTGCAGTCATCAGTCACGTTGCTGCAGAATCTCACTGAGCCATCCTTGAGAGAAATGGCGAACATGGCAGCTTGGTGGATGTTCAGATAAATCTCTTTTTGATGAAATCAGGGATCTCACGCTACCACGCTTCTGGTGAGCGGAACTTCCCGGGGCACACTTAGCAGTAGGAGCACTAGAGCATGTAGAGCTTCAATATTCACGCAATGAGACGAACCAAGGCCAGCAGGTGTCACACTATTAAATATCACTGAGTGCAGATCGATTGCTGTTCAGTACTCAGTTCATTCCTTCTCCTCCTCAGGTCTCGGGCTCTTTGACCCTGGGAAATCACTCAGCATCGTGCTCAGCTCCACAACTCCCTATGGAGGCTTCACTTCGATATACTCAATGCAAGGTGAGCTAATGGTGAATGATCCATCAGTACAGATGAGTTTCTTGTGAATAAACTAAACCGGGGTCTTCAACGTCAGAGCAGGGACCCTGTTCTACACATATTGCATTTATTATTTTTAGGGCCTCTTGTTTGCGCTTACCCATAGCTGCTAAGTCAGCAGCAGTTGTAGTGTGGTTAATGTTAGCTTCGTTACCGTCTCCCTGTGCGCTTTCACTGGTGGTTTCTGAGGTGGAGTGTGCATCAGAGTCTCTTGCTTGTGACACTACAAAATGTTCCATTGTGGCTCACAAGAGTGTCTGTTCATTTGGGATAATTGTACAGCTAATTGGCCATTACGTTTCAATAATACGTAGGCTTAAGTAGCTAAGATAAGGCTAGCTAACTCATGACTGCACTAGATTTCCTGTGTAGTTTTTTGACAGTGTTATGTAAATTAAATGTTTTTTAAATTATTTTTACAAATGGGCAGATTTAACAATAATTCAAACAATAATTTGGAGGCCCCCCTGCAGTAACTGTGAGGACCCCCTAGGGGTCATGGACCCCCTGTTGAAGACACTGCACTAAACTGAAAGAATGGAGAGATGCCTTACCCACTTAATTTAGCTATGTATTTAACTTTACCTGGATACTAAATACTCAATTATAGAAATGACATATGCGAATCAAGACTACAAGACAGGACATGATAAATGGCAATAATGTTCACTTTTCATCTGCATGTTGTAATAAAAACTTTAGTTAGCTTATTTATTTACTAATATACACATTTCATGATGTTTGTATCGCGTATCTTTTTCTTCTTGATTGTTACTATTACTGTTGACTTGTTCTTGTCTTGTCTTGTTCTGTCATGTTTAACATGTTCTGGAATGACCATAAAGCATCCTTATCCTTATCCTTATCCTTAAAATGCACCATCTTGCAACTGCAGGCATGTCTCCTGAGAGGACATTTAGATCAATTTCATTCACTTCCTCATCAGAATGAGTAATGATCTCTGGTGTGGGGTTTTCCTGCCACTATCCGGATGAGATCATCTGTGACCACCTCCATCTCCAAGGAAAAAAAATCTGCATCTCCTTTGCAACCCTCCTCGTTTCCTCTTTTTCTTCCCATATACAGTACAGTGTTTCGTCCATCTCTCTAGTATTCTCCCTTTTCTTGTCTAACTGTGCTTCTGCTCTCAATCATCATCTTTCATCAAACCCTCTTTGCAGCTCAATCAACAGGGTCTCCTCCTCTGCCTTGGCAACAGTGTCACATTATCATGTACCTGCTGGGATGAGAGGAAATGGGTTGATTTGTCGTCGCTGCAAGGCTGGACTGCGTGTCGCGGAGTCCGTTACGGCATCGCTCAGAAGATATGAGCAACGTTTATCTCTGTCTAAGGCTTTTAAATGAGCGAGCTCAAACTCCGAGCCATTCTGGGAATAATAGCACATGATTAGCCCAGTAATAATGCCCAGAGGGGGCTTCTGTCCCAGCTCCTCTGCGAGAGAAAGCGAGGGTGGGGAGGGAAGAGAGTAAAATGGAAAGTAAAGGGAGTTATTTCTCTCTTTCATTTTCTCTCTATCTTTCACAAAAACATCATTGGCTCTACAATCGTACAGTTACCATCCACCGACTAAATATTCTCCTACTTTTAAATTTCTGCTCTCTAAAGTAGAAAAAATGCTTATTCACACACTGACAAAATACAGTAAGGACAAATGGGATGAGAAAGACGTTTCAAGACATTTAAGTGTGTATACTGACCTGACTCTTTGCCCTGTGTTGTCCCCTGGTCATCGTCCAGCGTCAGGTCATTCAGCAGGTGCTCCAGGATCTTCTCTGGGGTTCCCGACACCACCATGTACCTGTCAGACACAACAGAGTCAGTGGACGAATCCTCTTCGATAGAGGACAGTGAGCGGCTGCTGCTCCACTCCTCCTCTCCCTCCGTCCCCTCATCGTCTATGTAGCGAAAGTAGGGGACGTCAAAAGTGGGCATCGTCAGCGGCTCTGCCCGGCTGGTGCTGTCACTGCTGCTCTCCTCGGAGCCCTCCTCGTCATCCTCATCCTCCTCCTGCTCCACCAGGGCGGCATGCAGCAACCTGCCCTCCTCCTGTGGCCGAGATCCCATCCTCACAGAGTCCCTGTGCCCTCACGCCGGCAACGTTGCCGTGGTTACTGCTGCATGCCCCCTTTACCCATCCATCCATCCACCTGCAGTTGCTACAGCCCAGAGTCCAGCGCTGTGTATCCCTCAAGCACACTGAGGTATCCCAGTACGTTCACCGCTGAAGAAGCTCCTGAATGAGTTGAATGGGAAGCTGTGCCTCACAGTCCCATGCTGCTCACTTCTATATTTAATGTAGTCATCTATGTGTGTGTAGGGAGTTGTGATGTAAGCATGCCCGAGTGAGTGTGTGATCCAGAGAGACAACAGAGGAAGAATGATGAGAGGGAGAGTGCTGAGGGAGAGAAACAGATACTGAGGGAGGGAGGGAGGGAGGGATTCTGGGAAGGAGGGGTGAGAGTGGAGAGGCTTACCTCCTGTTCCTCGCCTCCTCTCTCCCCCCTCCCCTCGCCGATGCAGAGGGGGCTGGCTGCTCTGACGACACTCTCTGGAGAACCAGCACATCGTGGCCCCTCTCCCTGAGACACACGCGGACTGCCTCGTCACTCTGTGGCTAGAGAGAGAAAGGAGAGGGAGGGCGGGAGGGAGAGTGTTATCACCAAGGAGATTCCCCTGAATTTTCTCCCACTCACACAAATCACTGCTGATTTCCATCATAATACTCTGTCAAAGCCAGCACTGTAAATGAAGGAGAATTTCCATATATCATTATTCAGTCCTTATCGGCGGAGCCCATTCAGGGATTAACATAAAAGACCTGCACAATTTTTAATTACTGATTCCTTTGTGGAGCCTATTAAATTATGGGTGGTGTGTAGAGACAGTCTATTTTCAAGCTGGCATATGGTTGAATTCTGCACAACAACAATGGTTCCATGACGCAGAGTTTAATTTAGACTTCAGCTCACATGGTAGGTTCTTGTCAATGACCACCATGAGCTGCTATGAATGTTAAATTCATCCTCGTGGATCCCCATGTCTCCCATTCTCTCTGTTTCACTCTGTCTCTCGCTGTCACAGTGTCACCATGTTGTCAGTCAAAGCCTCAGTGACAGACAGTAAAAGTCGTCTAACCCACTTCTTAAACCTCCTGCAGGCCAACAAAGAAGTCTCAGTGCCTCCCTCCCTGTGTTTAGACTGAGCAGTCAGATATAGCTTAGGGCTTCAACTAACAATTAATTCCATCATCCTTTAATCACATATTTTCCTAATTAATCAATAGTTTAGTCTACAAAATATCATAAAATACTGAACAAAGTACTTGTTTTGTCCAACCAAATCTCAAAAACCCAAAGATATAAAATGGAGAGGAGCTGGAACCAACAAATGTTTCACATTTTCACTTGATAAACAATGCAAGTTATTCTTTATAACTTGTAATTAGTCAGAGACTAGGGATGTAAGAATGAATCTTGATATTGCAATAAAAGATGTCTCAGTACCATATCTACCATGATATTATATGGTAAATTCTTTTTGCATATGTACGTATGCAATTCAACAATTATTGCCAAAGAAAATTCATGCTAGATAACAGCTGGCTACTTTGATTTTATTTTATCAAAGAAGGACAGCAAAAACATTTTAAGAGCAAACTATGCAGGATTTTCCCAAAAAAAACAATACAGAGCCTTTTACAAAAATAGTCTCAGTCTCAATCATCACCTACATCCCACTAGAAGTGTGTGGCAGCACCTGCGTCTGCAGAGACCCTGCCCTCCAGCCACACCTTCTTAATTTGTCTTTATTTTACTGTGCTGCAAACCTTACCAATCCAAGTTAAAAGGAAAATTTAATTGTATATAAACAAAATGTTGTACAGATCGTATTTATTAAATAACATAATTTTCTTAGTTTTTTCATATCATGATAAATATTGCATTGCAGCCCTAGCAGCAACGAAAATACATTCCACTCTTAATGATTCATTGATCATCAAAATCGTTGTCAAATCATTTTTCAACTAATTGGTTTATCAACCAGTCACACAGTTAAAAAAAAACAAGCAATATAAAGAAAAAGATATCTTTGTAAGTATGTTTGGTGATGTTTGTTCCAGCATATTACTAGACATTAACAAGAAAATATAATTTTTCAGCTTGATGCATATAATAGTTTGATAGATATGATGCTGTACAACTCTGGTCAGCGTGGACATTTAATGATTTCTTCAGTTAATTAGTTTCTAAATTGAACTTTTCCGACCCTCCATTCGAAACAAAATGGCTTGTTGTTGCAGCATCTCTGAAGGATAAAGATGGCTGGTTGCTGCTTGACAATGGAGGGTCTGGATCAGAGATATTGGTCTTAATGAGGAGTTCAGTGTATAGTGCACGCATCCTGCATCAGCTAACCCCCCTTCACCTCCACCCACCCCCTCCTCAGCCATCAGTCAATGCAACACAAGCCTCTGTGCATGCAATTAGCCAGGCAGACAGGCTGGAAGTGGTTGCAGTTTTCTGCCATAATTGCCTTTTGCTGAGAAGCATCCAGAGCCCCTCAGTTAAGCATGACTTCCTGGCACATTAACACTTCTCTGTATTCTGTGGACATACATACATAAACAAACATGCTATAGATGCACAATCCATTCTGTACACAGATGAATGCATTAATACAACATGTGAACACAAACATACATCATCTGTCCATCAGTGGGTATGCTGCATTTTCAACATTAACATTACAGTGTAATAGTGACATCTACAAACAGCAGAGATGTTTCCAAACCTTCAGAAATCACCATTAATGGAAATGTTTGCTGGCAGTAACTTCAGTATTGTGATTCATGACTCTGACCAATGTTCATATTGTGAATTAAAATAAATAATAATAATAATAATAATAATAAATGCTGTCATGGGGCGGCTGTTTAGCTCAGTTGGTAGAGCGTCCGCCCCATGTATGGAGGCTGTCGGTCCTCTGCAGCGCCCACTGGTTCGACTCCCGCTTGCGGCCCTTTGCTCTGTGTCATCCCCTCTGTCTTCACCCCCTTTCCTGTCTACTCTTCAGCTGTACTATCAGATAAAGGCAAGAAAAGCCCAAAGATATGACTTTAAAAAATGCTGTCATGTTCTCAGAAGCAACAGGTCATCCCAAAATCATGAATCCATACTTTTCCTCTTAGCTGCTATTTATCCAGGTAGTGTCTAGATGGGAACCCCACACCTGCCAAAGATCTTGCATGAGTGCTCATTTGAACCCAAACCGACCGATCATTCTCTTACTCAAACCAAGTGTTTTCTGTCCCTAACCTTAGCCAGATTTTAATCACAGTTTTGTGACACTATAAAACATAATTAGTTTGAACAAAGTGCACAATAAAGAAACAACTCTTACAACTCTTGCAAGAGTTGAGAATTCATCTGCATTTCATCTGCATTGTTTTGGTGTGAGTTGCTGCGTAGTGGAGATATCAGCCATAGAGATGTCTGCCTTCTTTAAAATATAATGGAACTAGATGGACCTCAGTGTGTGGTCCTCAATGTCCCAATTCAGGAAACATCTCAATGAAATCATGATCTGGTTATTCAAGATAATGCACAGAACTTATTGTGAGCAGTTTGATGTACAAACTACTTTCTTTAGTCTGTCATGAAACTGCTCATACTAATGGCCAGTGGAAAAGATCTATTTTTGATTTTGGAGTGAACTGACCCTTTAAGGGTATGTCCTGTGTAATAACAGACTTTATTATCCTGTCACAGGACCAACGATATGACGTACGGTCAGGGGGACTGACGAAAAGCAAAGAAATAGAAAATTCCCAGAAAGGGAAGGCTGCGCTGATTAGCTTCCTGCTTCTTGGGAAAAATACACTGCTATCTTTATCAAGACATGACGTACACTGTGTGCTCTTAGCCTCATCAAAGTCTGTTGTTTTTGTCTCAGTAAGCATGACAGCAAAGCAAGTTGAATTCTTGACTATAATTAACAGAGTGTCTCAGTGTACCATTAATGGGTCAAACAGCAAACAAACCTTTCCTCACAATGAATTATTGATCCCGCCTCTGCTGCTGGAGGCCACTGCTCACTGTGCACTGGGCTTTGTGGTTACCAGTGTCACAATACAACAACACAATCAGCCCTCTAAGAGTGGATGCTTGTAATGAGACAGAGTACCAGGGCCGCACAGTTCCTACTGTAGCTTGGAGGTGACCTCCACTCACAGCTAGCACTGAAGTCCTCCCAACATGGACCCCGTCAGCAGAGAGCAAACACTACTTATCAGGCCTCTGCACAAAGTCATGTCCCACCAAATGGTTTACTGTCTCTTTCAGGGGTCCAGATGCATTCCACTGGCTGGAGGGACACTTTCTGTCTGTATGACTCTGTCCTGCTGCAGCAGGTCTGGCACGTATGGTATGGGACACTTAAAGGGAGCTGGAAGGTGTCAAATCCTGACATTGTGCAGATTTGGACTAAATTTCTCTCATGGAATAGTGTGCGACATACAGAACAAGAAAAAAGAGGAAGAGAAAGACCAAAGATTCATACATCAGTGTTGCTTTCAAAGAACCCTTTGATGCGGATGCACATTATTAACACCAACAGTAATGAGCTCAAATTCCTGTTTGATGTATTAAGCTCTGATAATATACTGTAAACAAGAGTATGTGCATTAGGGATGCACCCGAATCCGAATACCTTATTAGGCAAAGCACAAATAATGCAATGGAAACGGATATTTCTTCAATCTTGGGTTGCTTGTTATTATTCAGACAAAGTCAGCTCCGTGATTACCTCAGAAGAGTTTAAAAAAATGCTGCATCGATCGTAATCAGTTAGTGATTTAATGCACCAAGATTATTCCTTTCAACTTAAGTATATTTCTATATTCTTGTGTATCTTTACCATAGAGTTTCTATTTCCAATGCAAACAAGAATCTTTTGATTTATGAAGCTTTTTTTTCAGTTTCTGATTTTTCACTATCCCACTATTTATCAGACAAAGCAAACACAACAGATGATGGTGCACAACTCTCTGATACCATATGAATAATGGAAAACTGAGGTGAAGTAAAAAGACAGAGGAGCAAAGTCAAAAGTCAAAACTATAAGCTGTTACATTCAATGGGTTTTTAGAGCAAAATAAATTATGAATGAAGTTTTTCCTCCACACTACCAAAGGAAAAGACCTAGAAACATGCTTGGCTTCAAATTTAAGAAGATTGCGTAACATTCATGATCTCCCTTTGCCAGAATCTCTCATATATTTTCACAGACATGAAGGCTGACTGTATATTAAGCATCCTTGTTTCCACCACCAGCTGGGATTTATCTGATTTCTAAGCTCTTTGATGTCTGGGCTTAGATATTTATATGAGTCACATGTAATAGAGTTTGTGCATTGTAGCATCATTGGATTACTTTAAAACATTCTATATTATAAAACACTGCTAGATAATCTCACATAATCTAAATATATCTGGATAATGTCAAGTATTAAGTACAAGGTCAGCATATCTTGCCATTACTGTTGGGATTACATAAATGACACACGTGCCATCAGACTTTTTTTCTTCACAATATGAAAAACTTGGCGTGTTTCATGTTACTAAAATGACGAAGGTAAAACAGATTGTTGTATTATGCAGCACTAACATTTGATCAAATACAGATTGGCAGTGGCTTAGCTCAGATGCAAAAGGTCATCATATTGAATAACAACACTGATAAGGAGATCTAGCCTTGTGTTTGCAGAAAAGGTCAGGGACCTGCTGCACTGGAATCCACCCTAAAACCATACAATGTCTTGGCATGGTGGTCCGGCCGCTTGCGTCATTTTTTCCTGCCATTGTTGTTCAGTTCAGTGCGCAGAGACAGCTGGCAGGAAGGGAGACCCTGAGCCCTCCACGAGGTCAGCCAATCAGACGTCTCCTGTGCAGCCAACTGGCAGGTGATGTAATGTTTTTTAAAAAAAAGTGAGCAGATTGAACTGAATATAGAGTTTGAGTGGTTAAGTTTTCAGTAATGACAGATGGTGAGATGGTGCTTGACGATTCCGCCATACTGACAGAGAACTATCAATATCATAAATGTATGTTAAGGGTCCAGTATGTAAAATTTACTGTGATTTATTGGCAGAGTATGGCAGAAATGGAATACAATACTCATAAGTATGTTTTGATTAGGGCTTCGCAAATTAATTGAAATGTTGTTGGAATTGCATAATACTATGTGCAAATGCGATATCTAAATTGCAGATGCTGCAGTTTTATTTTTTGAATAAAATTCAACTTCAAGCCTACTATAACTATTATTGATGATAGATCATAATTGTGAAGAGGGGGGGGGGCGTAAACTTTTTTCACACTCTGGAGGGAGTCGTACCAAAGTAGGACCCACTGTCCTAGAATGAGCCATTTATATCCACAAAGGGTATGCGGGTCAACTTCCACGAACATTGCCACGTTGCAGCACCACATTTCTATGGTATCTCAGAACAGATATACCAAACACTGGCTTTAGATACAGACTTTTGCGTTTCGCAGCCAATGTAGGTTCTCCTACATGCTTGGAAGGGGAGAATGAGATGACGTGTTTGAAACCTGCAAGCTCACTGCTAGATTTCACTTAATCCTACCACTGATCCTTTACTTTTCTGTGATGATGCTGCACCCATATATAGCTTTTACAATATAATATACATTTTATGCATATTCATAATGCACTATACTGTTATGAAATCATTAAGCCTATATATCTATCTATTTCTTACATTAGTCTAGAGACTAATTTGGTATATTTAATTGAAGAAAGCTTTTTGTAGTCTCAACAGAATCTAAATGACAACATTCATTTTCAGAGAAAGCAGAATAAATACAGACAACAACAACAGCTTGATGGATAGAACACAGCAGGAGTGAGAAATGATGCTTAAAACACCACAGTATAGCTCAGAGTTAAATCGACTATCTAACTGAATATTCAAGGATAAAGTATGCTAATTGACTATGTTAATGACAGAAAGAGGACTATCTGATAAGCAGGTTGACTGACGTTTTCACTGTGACAAGGCCAAAGATAGCTGTCCAGGGAGATGCATCAAAGAGGGCAGCATTTCACACCAAGGCTGTGGTTCTACTGTATATAGGCTACATCTATTTATGAATATAGCTGTATAAAAAAAAGAAAGTTGAAAGTTGAAAATGCAGCAGAGACTGCAGCAGTGTTGTTTGTTGCGTCTCACCTCACTTGTCCTCTCTGGGCCCTTGCTGTGGTTCTGCAAGAAGCGGCAGCCATCCTTGGCCAGTCTCTGGACCATCTCCAGTCTGGACAGGTCCTCCTTGTCATGCAGGATGCACATGCCCCCCGGCTGCAGCGCAGGGGACACAGAGAACATGTACTTCAGGCCACAGTCCCACGACATCGCTGGTTCACCAACTACTGGCTGTCCACCAGGGAAAACAGCACGACAGCAGGAGTAGAGAGAGCTCTCACTACTCTTAAAAGAGTATAAGAGCAGGTGAGCAGCTCTGAGATGAGTGTTTGTATAGTGCGTGTTTCTGTGTAAGCTGTCCAGATGAGTTACGGAGTCCTCTGTCACTGCAGCAGAAGTAAATTCCAGTTGCTGTATGCTTTGGCTGTGTAGCAGAGAGAGGCACACGCAGACAAGACTTCATCAGTTGGACTCCAGGTATCCCTCTGTGCTTGGCTTTACCGAGAGTGAATGACAGATTCCCTCACTCCGTCCTTCCCTTGCCTTTTACCACTGGGGAGGGGAGCGAGTTAGGAACACGGTGAGTTCAGGAAACATCTGGTGAGCCAGACAGCCCCAAAAAGGAAGTTTCAAAATCTCCTGAAAGTAGGAGAGCGTCAAGATCCAGGACTGGGTGGGCAGGGAACATTACACTGGAAGGTCAAACACTTGTTAGGGTGGAGACGTATTACGTGTGTGGGGAGGAATAAGGTCATTCAAGCTCAAGGACTGAAATGATACTTAACTGTTCTGTTCAGTTAGAATGAATATAATACAGTAAATGAATGTCAAGTACACCCTAGAGTGAAAGCAACGTAAAAGTAACTTATCCATATATTCATCACACAATAATAAGATGGACCACTTAATGCAGATGCAGATCAAAATGTGCTATGTGGGGCATTTTATTAACATAAAGTTACAGCAATTTTGGTAATTGAAAACTAATGTAAATTAAATATGTATGACTTTTCAACTATTGGTCTGACAGTGTGAAGACAACTTGGGAAATCATGATGGGAATTTTATGAAAAAAAAATTGATCATCATGTTTTGGTGTGCCTTCGGGCCTGTGTCTGGGAGACTTTTGCCACGTTTACCGTGAGTTTTTCAAAGCATGGTAATCAAACAGCTTAAATGATAGTTAAAAATTGAAACAATAATACCAATCCTCTGGAATTTTACCATGGTTTATCGTGAAACTGGCAGACTAATCGTTGACAGATTTTGACAAATTTAGGGTCTACATCAATTAGGATTTATAGTAGCATCTAGCAGTGAGCTTGCACATTGAAAACGAGGGTGGATGTGAAACTCGTAACTTGTATCAAGAGCCACTGTTTGGTTTGTCATTTCTAGACTACTGTAGAGTCATGGTGGAACAACATGGCAGATGAGGAAGAGGACCTCTGCAGATATAAGGAGCATATTCAAGGGTGACAAAACCAAAACAATTCATATTTTCTGGTGATTATACACAAATGAAAACATACTTATGATTTTTAGTCTAATCCATTTCTGCCATATAGACTCCCATAAATCTTATTATAAAATTAATTGAAACAATAATGACTATTAAAAATGTTTGGGTTTTTTTTAAGAAAGCTACAGTTAAGCCTTTAAAGTATCCTGTGGAGTTTTTTTTAATTACTAGTAGTGCAGTAGAGCTTTGTGGAGTTATCCTCTCTCTCCTATACTGTTCTATCTAACTGTCTGTTTTTATTTAAGATCACTCACTTGTCGGACATTGTCTGATTAAATGAAGCTTGTCTGTTCCTTAGCATTGTTAGAGACGAACCAGTGTGATCCTAAATGTATTGACCGAGGTAAAGCAAGGACATTAATTCTTCCTATGAACACTTAATCTATTAGTGGTATATCTTTTCCCCCTCTGTCAGCACTGTGATGCTTGACTGGGTCCTTGCAAAGCCATTCAATTGTGCTGCCGCTCCAAACTGCTGATACAGCAAAGCGCAGAATGAGAAAAGGTCCCCATCTCTAGGTGGTGCTTCTCTCTCGTGTGAAGTTGAGACCCATCATTCCACAATGCTCTTTTGTTCTTTCCAAGTAACTGATTGGGAAGATGCCCATTGCCCTCATATACAGCATATGACTTTAAAAGTGATTATGCACCTATTTCTGCATAAGCTCAGGTAAATTTTATCACTCAACTCATAACTGGCACTTGTTCATTATAGATGGGATGTCAAAATGCTCCAATAAAGCCTTCCTCATCATTTGACACTTCAAGGACTTGATAAGCAACAACAGATTTTTACTGCATCCTTGTTTTTGTTTTGTTTTTTGATAGTAAACCTAGCCATTGTACTGTACTCTACTATCTCTTAGCGTTGTGTTATTCTATACCATTTCATTTTGGGAAAGAAACTAAGGAAATATCTAAAAACAAACTTGTCT
This sequence comes from Lutjanus erythropterus, assembly GCF_056507025.1. Taxonomy (NCBI): domain Eukaryota; kingdom Metazoa; phylum Chordata; class Actinopteri; order Lutjaniformes; family Lutjanidae; genus Lutjanus; species Lutjanus erythropterus. The sequence continues at coordinate 20,878,507 of NC_139325.1, read as the reverse complement.
TCCTTCCTGCTCCTTGCTAGTGAACGTTCCTCCTTAGTGAGACAAAGCCAGGAGGACAACTCATGCTTTAATGGGCTACCACTGACCCAGTTTTCTCAAGTAAATGAATTGCAAAGTGAGAATGCCTAAAGTCAGACTTGTTAGCAAGCTCCCTCTAAAGCTGCTGTCTTTAACCAGGGACTATACCATGACAACCATGGGAGGTACACCGTACTGTAGGCCTGCGGCGGAGGAAAATTCTGAAAAAGTGATGAAACCTCACTGCGCTTGTTACAGTAACCCCTTTATGAAATAACATCCAGTCAAGTGCTTAAGAAGAAATTCAACAGCTGTACAGTCTCATAAAAATGAGAGAAAATGCTAAACTACAGAAACAGTGACATCACCACATGGCGTTTTAATGTAACCTATATTTTCTGCATCAGTGCCTTTGTTAATTTTTTAAGCACAAATTAAAATTACACACAAGAGAAACTGGGCTAATTTTAAGGGACCATAGTGTCAGTTCAAATGGGCATGAAAGGACCAAATAGCAACATTACACTGTGTCCTAAACCTCTGTGTAAGAGGAAGATATTTGTTTTTTTCTGAAGGGTAATAAGCTAAGACTTTGAAAAGATGCACTGACAAAACATGTGGATTTCTAGACTTCTTAAAGACTTTTTATCCAGTTTCTTTCTATATATTTTGACCCTTTTTCAAGCAGTGACTCACACATCAGCAGTGCACCTACCTAAGACTAATGCAGTCTAATATAAGCTAATGTTAGCTAGGTAGCTAGCTAATAAAACACGTAGAAAAAACACACTGAAAATGAAAAATATATAAGAACCATAGAAAGTACACTCCCTGTAGTTACATGGCCAGTTAATGTGGTAAACATCTTTGTGTGGTGGCTTACTTACTTTTTTTTCTTGCTTTTAATCCTTGACCTTGGATTTGTATTTCTGTTGTGTGTTCTTACTTCTATCATAGGGTGAAACCGTTGAGTGCAGGTTAAGTTTATGGCTGTGAAGTTCTCATTGATTTTGCTTTTGGGATTTCCTACATGGTTGTATTGATATTTAAATAATGGAGGCCACATCATCTTACTACACATGTGGTGTTCAGTGTAATTAAATGTAGGTCATAATAATTCATGGGAGGCATTTATTGGGGCCAGTTTAAAGCTAACTGGTAAGTTATTGGCAGATTTACAGGAACTTTCTAATACAAAACAATGATCATTGAGGCTTAGATAAGAATTAAGCCACTGTTTCATGAATCAGACATTTTTTTTCAATCATTTAAGGAATTTTTTTTACACTGCAGCTGCTTGAGGTGTTACACCTTGGCTGTTTTGCCTTTTGCTATTAAACTTAGCTTGTCCCTGAGCTTGGCACAGCTGGCACCTTGCCTTAGTGCATTTCACCCCAGGTGTTATGTGTGAATTTAGTTTTAAGTGGCCCTCAGTCAGCACACATTTTTACTCCCAACTTGAGAGTAGCCCTAAAGCAAAACTCATTAAAATGCTGTGGAGCTATATCAGAGCAGCTTTATTTTCTGATGTATTTGTTGGATCAACACAGATTCTGACTCCAGAGATAGTACATGTGGGTGGCCCTTTAGAATATAAAAATGATTTCATTTATTTATTTATTTTTTCACTTCCTGCAGTGCCAGGTATTTTTTTCAGCAGGGTACTGTTCATTTTCACTTTGGCTTTGTTTAAAATTATATTTGTGACCTCCATAATTATTTTTTTAAAAAAGAAGAAGAAGAAGAAGAAGAAGAAAGACATATTTTCATCTTAATGGGGTTATTAGGTACTGCACTACACAAAACAAGACTCCTGTGAATAGTGTGATGAGCATTTTTTACCTGTGTGGTCCTCCTTGTTATGTCTGGACTTTGAGCTGGTCAATGACAATATTACAGAGCAAAAAAAATTGACTGTTAACCTGCAAGTATTAATTTTCAAGCTCAATATTTATCAGGTCCACGATGCTACTGTGTGCGCTGCTTCCAGTAAAACAGCCTCCCACACCAACAACAGCTCTTCCTGGCTAGTTGCCTCTCTCAGCCTGCTCAAGGCTTCTGTTCATTACCAAGGTAACTACACTCTGCCAGTGATTGTGATGGAAGATTATAACCTTAATTTGGTGTATCACGTTAGGGCCGCGATGATATAGGTGATCAGTATCACCATCAACTGAAACAACATAAAATTATGAAAGGCTCCCAGAAGCTGGCATAGGCAACTCAGATGTGCAGTGCTGCTGACGCTATCCAGTGTTTGTGGCAAACCAATATATTGTAACTCCTTTTGACCTTTGTCCCATATTGCATCATTTCTTGGCATCTTGTACATATTCAGGGATGTTTAATATCACTGGTGAATCTGGATTCTGATACCATGCTGATATCGGACACTGCGAAATGAAAATAACAGACTGAATTTCCATGTCCTTTAATTCTGGATGCCTTCCCCTCTTCATGTTAACATTATTCTATATGTCTTCCTCTGAATGATTGTCATTAGAATTGTAATCACGCTTGGGTGGTTTATAGAAAGTCTGAGGATTAAAAAGATACAGTGTAAAGATACCAATCTGTGTATTTTGTATCATTTCTATGGTAATAATGCACAAAGGCCTGAAGCTTTCTCACTTTATATTGGTGTGGAGATGACCATTTAATGTGACATTGACCTCTGCTGGCCACAAAAGGCCATTGCATTTTTATGTAGACACTGAATGTTTTCTGCCTGTGATATGTTTGCAACATTAATACAATGTGTAAATGTTTTATGTTTTGTCCTTACAGTCTTCCCTTTACACTATTGATATTTCTGCCTGTGGTAGTCTTGTGGCTGCTGCAGCTTTATTCTGACGGGTAATGAATTAACTCCACTACCTCAGGTTGTATAAGTTTTCTAGCGGTTGAACTACAAGTTCTGTGGTTATTAAATTAAGTTGTTAGAAAAAAATCTCTGAAAGTCCCTTGGGAGTAAAGGATTCTGTAAATAAACTTTCAGACTCTACAAGGGACAGATAGTGTTAAACCATGTGGCTGTCCATTTTATTGGAATGATTCCAGTACTAACATTAACTTGTGAAGGTTGAATTGGCGACGTTATTCAGTGGGTGTGGATATGGACAAATGGATTTACAATGTTATGACTGAGATTTCTGACTGTATTTAGTTGACTAAGTAGAAATTCATCTAGTGCCACGTTTCCCAGACTTAAACACAATGGGTCACAGACCCATTTTTATTGGGTCACCAACTGGCTGAGTAAAATGCATAACACTGCTAACATATGTGCAGTCATGGTTCTAAAATTAAATTGAAGAAGAGCATTTGAATTTGCTGCTAATGAGAACTTAAAAATTAACAGATTGTACAGATGTCTCCACAAACATTCAGCAATAGGGAAAGTCAACAGAATGTTTTCTGTGGAAAGAAGAGACATTCAAGAAACAGTGTTTTGACAGTGGATGTGTTTGTTAGTGTAGCATTTGAATTGTTTGTTTCGTGTGTCTGTTAGTTGGCGAGGAGTGTGTTCCCACTACTTGTCAGTGTTAGTTGTGATTGCTTATGTTATTCCATCCTGAACTTGCAGGCTTGTTTGGGCTGCAGGAAAACACCGAATTTCTCTTTTGTGTCTTGTGCTGAAAAAGTTTGTGAACTCCTGGTGTATCATATGAAGCACTTTTCTTTACATTACATACATGTATTTGTTGATTATTTTGATCAGAAGACTTGAGGCCAAGGATCATCTTCAGTCATCTTTATTATCATAATTATCAGTCTGAAAAATAAGGACAACATGCAATACGGATATTTCACAGGAAAATTATACAAATATATTGAGTGTTGCTGGTTGTATGACAAAAGGTTAAACTTTGATGTTATGTCCACTGTACATGAAGGAGATATGAAAACATACAGTAGCTGAGAGTAATTCCCAAGTCATATTCCCAACAGTGTTCTTGTTCTTAGTTGAGGTAAGGTAATGTTTAGTTCATCAGAACTACAAAAGAATGAAGCAAAGTGTAATACAACACTGCTGATAGCAGTAGTCGACATTTGCTATCAACATAGAGCTATCACCGATTTCAAACATGGCACAAAATGAAGATTGCTTTCCTCTTGGATTTCTATAAAACTATTAATATCACTCTTTATATTGGAAGGAAAGAAAGTTAAGTACACAAGCAGTTAGAATAAAATAGTTTGTATAAAGTTTGACTAAAGTACATGGCATGATGTGATAATGTTTTTGTTGTTGTAATCCATAAACCAGATTTACATGCATAAAAGAAAGGCAAATGTTTGCTTGATTCATCCACAGAGAAACAAACCAGGAGAAGGAAATACTTTGTCCTTTCACTGCTGTCCATTAAAAGGGGGGGCTGCCTTTCTGTTTTTTTTTTTTTTAACCAAGCAATCTCACATCAAGTTCCCTTTATATTCCTTTTTGGACATCCTGGAATATTTCCAAGTGGACGGATCAGTAACATCAATGCCACTAGAAGTACTGTCTCGTCTTATTTATATTTTCATCTATCACTTTTAAGTTTTCCTCACAACACCAGTTCTTTACTGAGTGAAGGTTAGAAAAATCTTGCCATCTATCCACCCTCCCATCCAAAAAGCTATGTAAGTTAACAGGCTTGTTTGATGAAAGTCTCTCAGTAATCCTACAGGGTTTGCAAAGGCGTGTGCTGGTACCATAGCTGTTACCTTTGTGTCCTGCTGTATGTTAGACCAGGACATTTCCCCTGGAGGTACCATCGCTGCATTTATTGTAGCCACCTCAACTTATGTAGACGAAGGGAAAGCGTGTCTCCCACTCTATTTCACCTGAGTTCTTGTTTGCTGCTGTGGCACTTGGGCCTGCAGGAAGAAAGCAACCTAGATGGGACAGGCACTTGCAGTGTTGTGCTGAAATGAATGGCTAAGTTGGGAGTGGAGTGTTGCAATAAGATTGCTGGAGGAACAGGAGGGAGACATTCATTTCACAGGTGCAGAGTGGAGTCAGTGCTCATAAGCATCTCATGCCTGGATGTGTGGGCCATGCCTGTTCCTTATGTGTCGAGGCGGTGTTTTCTCTTGGCTTTGTGTGCATACAGGAAGTACATAGTGTGCCCAGTGGTGATGAATAATACAGAGATGATAACTAGGATGCCAAAGTGCTGCGGCTGTGGAGCGGAGATCACCATGATGAAGTGAAGCAGATCCATCAGATAATTCATAGAGCTCTGCACCCCGTTTACCACACCCCTCTCTGACTCACAGATGTTCTCCTGCAGGAGCTGGGTCACTGTCAGGTCGAAGGACCACAGACCTAAAACACAGACGTCATTGAGCTTTAAAAGATGATCTGGCTGTTAAAGAGAAAGTTCAACACTTCATGTGGATTTCTTGGTAGTGTTGATGATAATTATGCAGTGAATTGGAGTAATAATCTATCTAATCTAATCTCAAAATTTGTTGTTCCTCCTTCCTCCAGTGGTATAACTGGATATAATGAAGAACTACAGGCTATTTCAGCTTGGATCTTTAGTTTCCACCTCTGCGTGGCCATGGGGCATGCTGGATCAGTATTTTTGTCACCCAATGCTATGTTTTGTCTAACAGAATAACAGCTATAGGATAGGATGGCGATAACACAGTAACATGGATGTGGGAATCACAAGTTTGCCCGCAATGCATCCTGGTACAGGTAGGCATTGCAGCACAGCTCTATGAGCAGGAAAACTCAGTATACTTACATATAGCACACACTGAGGAATTTCTAGTTTCACTTGACTACATTTACCATCAACACTAATTGGACATCCACATGAATAGTGCTAAATTTTCCCTTTAAGAATAAGCTATTTGTCATAACACCATATTTTGACAAGACTAAGCTTTTCACACAAGAACTTAATTGACATGAATTGTTTGCTGGAGCTAAACCCATACTTGAATAGGCTGATACCAACACTGACATTTTTATAGGCATTCCTAATGTATGATTATTAAGTACTGTAATTGTGGGGCATGCATGGGGCAATTGTGGCAGAGGTTATACCATATATGGACACTGTAATTCTACTGTCGACCAGGGCTTATAATTAGCACCAGCCACCAGCCAAATGCTACTAAAATATGCAAGTGGTTGGTAGATTTGCTTTTCTCTCCAGCCAAAACAACTGTATTGTGTTGAGTGGCTGAAAAAAAAATCCAACAGCCCTACATTCATTAGCCTATTAATGTTACACTGCTGACTACTGATAAATGTAAAAATACCAGAAATAAAAGAGAAATTCAGCAATTGTCACCAGTGCACAGTGCTCTCTGGTGGAAAGACTATGTAATGGCAATACTTTGTGATTTCCTTAAACTTTGTTTTTTTGTGTGTGTTTTTTTTTGTATTCAATTTCCCATAACTTGTTGCCTAGTAGGAGTCTGCTGATTATTGAGCTGGCCAAAATTCAGCATTTTCCCGATTATTAGAAACTGAGTATGCTGATAAGATAAACTAGTTTTAAAATGTGCTTCTTTGGCTCCAATGTAGCCGACTCTCTCTGTCTGTTGCCATCACTCTGTTGTCTCACTCAATGGTCCACCCTCATCTTAACATATGCTTAAAGGCTTTTTGATTAAGTTTTGTGTCGGGGTTTGACACTGATTTTCATTTTTATTGCAAATGTATGTCAGTTCCAAATATCAGTTAATTGTTTCCTTGATCACTAATAATCAAAACTGGCCCTGAAAAAAAAAAACACAGCAATCAACCTGTCTCCCAACATGGATAGCAATATATTCATGATAACCTTTAATCGCTAAAAGTATTTACTCAGCCAATGTAAAGATCAGGCTCTACAGTTGACAGTATTCCCATGAATTGCATATCAATGTAATAAATGGACTGGGGTCCATTGAAACCAGTGAGGTTTTGATGTGCGTCTACTCACCAATGCGTGCAGTGATGACACCCAAGAACAGCAGGATAATGGAGATGTAAGATTCTGGTGCTGTGCCGGTGGGCACGTTGTCAAACAGCACAGTGTTGTTGGTCCAGTGGATGGAGGAGCGGTCGGGTAGCAGTGGCTGATTGCTGCCTCCCCTCAGAGGATAAGTGTGTTTCTGCCTTTGGCTCGCCATGTCTCCAAGCTCAGAGGAGTTGGAGGTAATGTAGGGCATCAGCAAGCTAAGATCCATAGGGCTGCCAGGGGCGAACACAGAGCACACACACAGCAGTAAGCAGCCCAGGTGGAGGCAGCTTGAGATGATGCCTGTGTTAACCAGGCCATAGGTCTTCCTGAGTCTGGTGAACATCACGGTGCCCATCAGCCCTGTGATAGCTGATACACCCATCAGCAGACTGAGGAGAGAGCCACTTATGCCTTGAGTGTAGGCATAGCCAGTGGTGATGCAGTCAAAGCCCAGGACTGTGGTGTAGAGGAAAGCCAGACCCATTCCTGCAAGGAAGACGGGCTGGTGGTAGTAGGCCCTCCAGCCGTCCTTACAGGTGCTCACCAGCCAGCGAAACCTCCGGAAACACAGCGGCAGGTTGGTGATTTCTTTGAGGTGTAGGCTTGTGTTGCAGTTACCTTCTGTCAGAGGTTGAGGTGGTGCAATATTACCTTCATCTGCTGAGAAAGAGGAATGTCATCCATCACTTCTGTTGCACATCATCAGTCAAAATACAGACCATCTACACTTATCTATATGGTCTGTATGTGGAATACAGACTGTAACAGATGGATGCTGTATGCAGGCCAAAGATTCTGTCTTCAATTTATTCCTCAGTTGTTCTATACTGACCAAGAAGACTGAGTTCTCCTGCTGCAAAATCTGTTGTTCTTCTTGCATCCAATGATGTCATAGTGATGTAGTAGGTAATAAAGAAGCTTGGATTTCTAGTCTCTGCCTCTGGGTAGCCAGGTGGTGTGCTAGATTAATATTTTTGTGTGAGCATCAGAAAGTTGTGTGCATGCAATGCATCCTCATACATGTAGGCAATGCCTTAACTTTTCTTGGTCAATATAGCATGTGCTAAGGAATTTACTGCTTCATATGACAACATTTACCATCAAGACTGATTAGACATGTATGACATCCATAAACAGGGGTGAATATTTCCTTTAATGATGTCTCCTGATCAATCCTACCATCAAAGCACTGATTTCAAATTCAGTTCAAATTTGACTTGATTGAACTTTTATGACTTTTTCACTGGCATTTCAAAAAGGAGTAATTGTGATGTAATGATATAGTGAGGAGAAAGTGACTTTAATTAACATATTTAGCCTAATAAACTGCTCTAAAATTTATTGTTATAACTTGTTAGAACTATACATTTTTATTTTTCATACCTACAAGGTCACTTAGCATGTGTACGATTTCATGATGCCCACCAGCTTTTATGAACATCAGTGTATTAAAATATTAAAATCTAGGAAAACAGGGGAACTCAAAAAATCCGAAAAGAGTCCATACCTTGTGACCTTCTCCTCTCTATCCTCTGCAGATAGACCTGGTCGTCTTCATCATCCACCGGTGGTTTGATTGAAAGAGCAGGGACGATGCGGTACACCCGTGACAAGAAGAAGAACTCCACAATGAGAGACACAAGGTTCCATCCCAGGATGAAGCCACAGCCAACTACATTGGAGGCCAGGGTCATGACCTGTCCCACTGCTAGTGGGGCCAGGATGTTAGTCACCTGATCTATCCGCCTCATGGTCGCATTCATTCCTTTTGTTAAGATCAAAGACACAGAGGTTAATGTGCTTCCACCAGTGGACTTTCAGCAAGAGCAGAAATGACCAATACCCTATATTCTTTGTACTCCAGTATTTATATCATGCACAATCAGTAATGCGAGCCTGTGACAAACATTGAATATAAGCTGATAGTTGCATTAATAGAGCATGAATCCCCTCACCAGCTAGGTGACCTCGGTTGTAGCCTGTGATAACCACAATCCAGTCCCTCTGAATGGCAATGGTCAGTGCTGTGCTTGCGAGGTTTGCCACATCTGCCAGGATGATCACCACCGTATAACAAACCACCTTGTGTAAGTTTTGCGATGCAACATGTTACTATGACAGCACAGAGTAGCCACCAGCTCAGAAGCAGAGACAACACGGACACAGGACAGAGGAAACAACAACACAACAGCAGCAATAACTCCTCTGTGCAGTAATCATGGTGAGTAATCTGTTTTGCAGATCAACATGCTGTCGAGTTACGATTTGTGATTACTTGTCAAATATGTAGTGTGTACTCACAGTAAGCCATCCATCCCAGATCTCTTCAATCCTTTGCTTATATAAGAACACCAACATGAGCACAATGCTACATACTGTCACTGAGATGTTCTGAATGAAAAGAGATGCGTGTGCAACTAAAATAGGGGACAAAAATAAAACCGTTTTAGATTCTCAGAAGAAACATTATATATTCTCTACAAACAAAAAATAATGCTTGTCTTTGCAGATACAAGTCAGTGGCTGTGAAGCTTGTGCCTCGAGTCCTGCTGGTCCTGCTAGCTATCAAATCAGGGACTGATTTACACTCAAGACATCAGGGAAATGCAATTTACCACCTGGGAGGAAAGAACACCAGCAGACTTCTCAGCCCAAGATTGAATATATCACTGCTCTCTGGTATACTGCACGCTAAAAATTTTCAAATGGGTGTGGAATTGTTGTGCATACCTTTATTTCTGGGATTGCGATCAACCCAGTCACCAATCAAAGCCCCAAGTAGGAGCACTGACCCAGCCACTACCAATCCAAACACAGCAGTCAACAGCAGGTTACGGCCGTACAGCTCAATCAGGAACACAGAGATTGCAAAGTGCCACATTCGGTCACCCTGTTCAACACAGCATAACAGGTTGTCATTATTATGTGTTGTTTTGCACAGTGCTGCCTGTATGCTGTCACACAGTTTACAGTAAGTAGTCTACCTTGCAGTCAGGCTTTATCTATCTCTCCAGGAATCTGTTTCTTCAGGAAATGATTCTTACCCACATTGACAATGCTCCACTGACATAGATGAGAAACTTGGGACCCTTGAGGTAGATAAGAGCTGAACCTTTACAAGGAAATGCATGAAAGTCGAATAAGCACACATTAGACAGCAAAAGCTACAGACACATTGCAGAAATTCTAGTTGGATTTAAAGTTAAGTTCACCTGGTATACTCCTAGCTTTTTTAGCTCTTGCATGCCTGACGTCGTCCGACTCAAACTCGACCACAACCCCACCACACTGGGAGGCATCTGCTCGCTGGGACATTGCCTAATATAAGATCATAGGTCAAAAAACAGTTGAACTTATCTCACCCTTGCTCCATTGTTGATAGTACAGTGTTTCATTGCTGTGGGTCACAGCATCACTACGATCTTTGGAAACACACCCAGGTTGCTGTTAATGACTATAAGAATGTTTGGAGCACATCTAGAATTACTGGTTATTTACTTGTCAACACATGAGTAAGTCAAGTGAATTTTATGAATTATTTATCAATTTTTATTATAGCGCCAAATCATAACAGAAGTTATCTCTGTTTACTTTTGATATAAAGCAGGTCTAGACTGTACTCTTTATAATATTATTTACAGGAACCCAATAGTTCCCATTAAAAAGAAGCACTAAGGTAACAGTGGCAAGGAATAACTTCCTTTTGGTACCCGTGGAAGCAAACCTATAGACGGCACCCAAGAATCAACACATGCCAATATTACAGTAACTAATTAAATGCAGAATTTATTTTACGTAGTGAGCAAATTTATGCTACAAAACTTGGACCACCATGTCCTTTTGAACTTAGAACACAACTGTAACATCTGTATGTGACACTGTACTATTAATTACTTCACATCTAATTTCCTTTACATTTATGTCATATCAATTTTTCTTGTTTTTCAATAATAAAGGAGCCTAAATAATGGCTGTCAGATTGTGGAGCAGAAAACTAACTTGTGGTGATACTGTGGTAACTAATTAAATACACACTTATTTTTCCTAGCCAGTAATATTATGCAACAAAGCTTGGTACACCATGTCCTTTTGAACTCAGCAAACCACTGTAACCTCTGTATGCAACACTGTACTATTAAGTACTCCCCATCTGATTTCCTTTACATCAGTCCATCAAAATCATTTTTCTTGTTCAAAATACACCCTAAATAATGGCTGTCAGATTGTTAAGCAGAAAAATGTCAAACAATAATATTTTGTCCGCTTTTTAGATTTTGGCAATGCTGAAAATAGCATTAGCCTGTCACCTAGCATAGCTCTCTAAATTCCAAGAACCAACTCATGGTAATATTGTGATAACTAATTAAGCAAGCAGTTTTTTTCCCCCTAGCCAGTAACATTATGCAGCGAAACTTGGTACACCATGTCCTTTTGAACTCAGCAAACCGGTGTAACCTCTTCTGTGTGTATGCAGCACTGTATTATTATTAAGTACTCTACATCTATTTTGCTTCACATCAGTCACACAGTCACATTGAATTTGTTTTTTCGAGTATATAGGAAGCTTAAATTATGGCAGTCAAGATTGTGAATCAGAAAAAAAGCCAAGCAAATGAGATTTTGTCAGTTATTTAGGTACAACACTGAAAATAGCATTAGCAAAGCACCTAGCATAGCCCCCTAAATGCAGTCTTAAACGAACAATAAATAAAGTGCTCATAAGTCGCAGGGTCAGTCACCTTTGTTCTGATGTTATACTCAATCCTTGCTGTTGTTCCTCGATGATGAATCTTGTGCCATGTATCCTACATTGGGATGCTAGTCTTTCCTGAGGGCTGGAATTCAAGCTGTAGTAGTTTGAAAGGCTTAATAACATCACAGTGTTCAAGTGCACCATTGTATGAAAGTGCCAGAAAAGCAGAACAGGCAGAGGGACAACAAAGGCAGCCAGCATATTCCAAAGCACGTGACACTGGGAGGACAATATCACTGTCCATCCACACCACAAAAAGGACAACCGTGTAACTCGTATGACTCAAAATACACACATGCGTATGGTCAGTGACCACACGCATGCACCCTCACGCACACAAGTCCTGCTACTGTCCTGCTGCTCACATACACCCACACACACTGTTGACATGCAGAAAACCTACATAAAGGACACATCATGCAACACTACATCACTCTTCACACTTGCAGGTAACAGGGTTGAAAGCACTTAACTATTTTTATCACAATTACATAACAAAAGCTGTTCCCCCAGACAGACAGAGATATGATTTACAAGATGATGCATAATGTTTTTACAAATAACAGACAACATTCAAACACAACATTGCTACAAATGTCAGCTCAGTTAGCATTGCTTGTACACATTTGTACTGAAAATCTTTTTTTTTTATTTGAGAATTAATAATGTGCTTATCACAAACCATTCAGAGAAGGTATCCATCACTCTCTGTTTGTCCTCATTCAAAACACCAACACAGGAAATTAACTGTTGTCTTCCTTTAATCAAATATTAACACAAACCTGATATTCAGTTCCAGCCTTTGATATTTTGTTTAATATTTTAGGGATATTGTCCTGCATTGATTTGATCTGGCAGTGACAGTGTTTGCATTTCCTTCACCAATATAAATACACTTGTGTGAATTAAGACAAAACAAATGTGTTTTAATTTAGCAAATATACAGACATTACAGCTGCTACTGCCAATATGCTCAGCTGGTGATAATGTAATCTGCAGTGTAATTAGAAGCTTGCAACACACAATATACAAAAGAAACAATATCAAAATAATCAGTAAAAGCTTTCTGTTTCCAAATGAATATACACAATAAGAAGTTATTAAACAACAAAAGGTCTCACATTAACTACATAGCTGTCCTGACTAGTGATAGATGAACAAAAACTGTCTGCAGACACAACTGCAGGCACCCTTGTCAGACTGCTGTGGAACAATGTTGGTGCTCCGGCTTGTAGTTTTAGGAAGGGAACCTACTATAGGTAAACCACTACAACACAGTATACATTATGTGCACAAAATACTGCATAATCCATCTGAGATTGTATGTATTTTGTGTTCTTTTTGCTGCTTCTAATTGTTTCAAGCCCTGCATAACTCTTGTGCATTGTGCTATAAACCTTTGCCTAAATTTCTCCAGTCACTAATGTCCTTTTGAAATGTTATCACATTTCTCCCATCATAAATGATAGCAAATCTAATCTAAAAGCATTACTGGCTGGTGTTAAATATAAATTATGTTATAAAGTATGGAATAATGCGGTTGAATGACATTACCTCTGGCATACTGTACCCTGCTCTCCCTTTAATACCAGTCATGTTTCGAAATCTATAACCCGATGTATTTCTCCATTTCATTAATCAATGAAAATTCCATCTAGAGCAACACATTACTGGCCAAGATAGAAATGGATATTAGATTGTAATGTACAGGAAAAAATGGAATTATACAACTTTTATTTGTTTGGCTTTATGTATTGGTCATCAGTTGTCCTGCATTCCTGAATATCAGCATTGGCTACTCAAAAACCCTTATGGGTCGACCGCTAGTTCTTACCAACATTCAGATATAATGGCCACAAATTTCCATTTACACTTAATTTGTATATGGATTCTGGTTGTGCCTGTTCATGATGTACTTCTTCAGGAATCCCATGAATTTGTAGAGAGCCACAAGAGGAATGGAAACAACAGGCAGGACAGATAAGAGCACACAGATGACATAAACCCATTCAGGATAATGCTGAACATCAGCGAGGGGGAAGTGTACCTGTGGGAGTAAACGGAGAGGAAAGTCCATTTAATTCATTGTGTGCCACATTTTGGAAATTCTACATATTAATGTTGTACTGTAGAGCATCTGTAAAATCTTTATTACATAATCTGGGTTCCAGGTGTTATATGTTGGTCGTTTTTCGGCCGCAACTATGACGTATGCCACAAATACCACCAGAAGCATGAAAGGACTGATGAAGCGCCAAGTGACCTGCCAGTACATGTTTGGTCTCCGACCTGTCATCCATTCAATGTCGTCATTAAACCTGTGGGAAAATGGAGACACGTTTGTTAAACCATTCAAATAAATTGTAATATTGCGTGCATAATTACTAAATAATGACATAAATTACACTTTCACCTGTTTATTCCATAGATGTACACCACACTGATGATCTCAAAGAACGCTATGATGAGCAGAGGCATGGAGCCAACGTACATGTTGAAAATCTCCAGCCAGTAGTTTCCAGAGCCCAGAGTAAAGATGAGGGCCACAGTGAAGGAAGTGAGGCAAATTAACCCTAAAACAGGAACATATTGGAAATTTCTGATTTTGCTCATAGTGTTATGATAATATGCCAGATTCGCTTATATAGTAACCTGTAGACAGTCTGTCTGTACAAAAGTAATTTGAAAGCTCATGTGTATCTGAAAGAAAAATGTGCAATTGGCAACATACATGAACTTGCAAATAATTTCACATGGAAAGAAAGTTTTCATAATGAATGGGAAATTACAGGCTTCCAATTAACTAATGTGTCCAAAAGGCTACATTCACTTTGAATCAACAGGTTGGCTTTTTACATGTCATGTAATATAAAAGATTTTGCCAACACCATACAGTATGAAGTTATCTGATCTTCTTGTTTACCTGTGAATATTTCCTTAGGCATCCAGGATGGAATCATGTGCAGATCCAGCAGAGGAGTAAGGACCCCCTCTAGATTTCCAAACATGGAGGACAGGCCCAAGCTGAAGAGCATGACAAAGAAGAGCACCGCCCACACCTGAGAGCCTGGCATCTTTATCACCGCCTCAGTAAACACAATGAAGGCCAGTCCAGTTCCAGAGGCGCTCTACAGGTAGGATGTGATATACAGTCTCAAACACAAACACTGCACGAGACCTAATTTGAGAAAACTTTCAAAACTTTTTAATAGTAACAGATGGCACTACCTGGTCCAGGAAAGTCTGTAGATTACAGGTCTTTAGGTTGAGGCTTTCGACCTCTGAAGGATCAGTGGTGTTAAGATAGTCTAACCAGTCATCGTAGTTTGCAAGAGTTATATTTTCATCCCCAATGTTAAACGCATTTGTCAGTCTGAGTATGTTCCTAAAACAACAAGAAATTACATCAGTCAGTTAAACCAACAAGCTTCACTGCTAATAATGATAACTAGAACTAAACTTTATTCATTAATGAATTAGTAAATAGGAAACAATTTTAGGTTTTGTAATGGTTAGACATTTAAGTAAAAAACAAAGTCCTTTTAATTTTATGAATATAGTATAGTACAATATTATACAATATAGTATAGCCACAGCCGTCAAATTGCTTTGGGGTCTGACAACTTCTAATTACACAGTTGTCAGATGCACATCTAATAATACTGTATAATTATCACATTCAATATACTGCAATATGGCACACCATAATTATCTTAATTGTACATACCAATTTCTGCAGGCATTGTAGTTTTCATTTGCTTTAAATCCAAGAATGGCAAAAATAGGAATTGATGCGTATATTGACGTAAAACTGTTTACACATCCTACAATTAAGGCATCTCTCTCACAATTATTCCTGCAAAGATAAAGTAAAGTTTCAGTTTTATTTTAGTTTTTGAAGTTTGTACATTGTACTCTCTTTCATGGATGTGAATGTGTTCCACATGTTCTTACTTCTGAGCATTATAACTTGAAAAAGCAATAAGTCCCCCGAAGGCCAAAGACAAAGAGAAAAAGATCTGAGTGGCAGCATCCAACCACACCTCAGGATTTTTCAAGGTTTCCCACTATGATGGACATGAATAATTAATTAGTTAGATATTAAATTTTACTCAATAAATCTTGTCTTGGAATTCTTTCAATGAGAAACAAATGACAAACTTACGTTTGGTGTGAAGAGATATATTAAACCATCGGTGGCCCCAGACAGAGTCAAGGCTCTGACCAAGAAGATGGTCAAAACAAGATATGGAAAGGTGGCTGTGACATAAATAGCCTGTTGAAAAAGTTTGGATGTTGATGAAATATTAAAACTTTAATGATAATAAACAACAATGTTCCATCCATCACCTTGATCACCTTTGATGCAGTCTCTACCATGAAGCAAAATATATGTGAAAAAATATTTTGAATAACATGCATTGGTGAGTCCTGCTTTTGCTGAACATTTCATCGGTGTTTAAAGTTATTAAAGTTAGATTTGTAACTTGTATAGATGGTGAATTTCTGCCAGTGATAAAAGTTTAAGCCAAAATTTAATTTGGGTGAGCTCTGTAGTAGGATGCACATCTCTCTTCCAGCTGATAAGGCAGCTGTATTCTACTTGCATATACCAGTATTACTCTGAAGGCACCAAGACTTTGCCAATAATTGCTTGTATCTGAGCTTTAAGATACCACAGGTAAACATATAAGTAAAAATCATTTGTAGCATTACATCAAACAGATAAATTACCTTTCCAATGGTCTCAATTCCACGTATAAAGCAGATGTACACAAGGCACCAAGCAGTTGCAAGACACAGCACGAGCCACCACTGTAAGCATCCACTGGTCTCAATGTTTGGTGTTATGTTCAATGATTCACGATACCAAAAATAGTTCACCGGTGAGGTCTTTTCACATTCACTTACATAGCCTGTATCAAAAATATTATAAACATCATGATTAATTGATGGGACTTTCTGTGATTCAGCATTTATTGTTGACTTATATTGTTATGATGTAAAAATTACCAGTATGATTTAAGTTTAATGGGCAGTCCCTCCAGGGAAGTGGGTTTTGAAAGGAGTGGAAGAAGTACCAGAGGATCCAGGCCAGGATCATGTTGTAGAACAGACCGACTAGGAAGGATACTGCCATCGAAGCCACACCTGCGCATACAGATTGACATTATTCACTAAAGAAAACTGTATGTACTGTACTGTATGTTATGGATGACAGTGCCAGTAAGTGAGTTCAGAATAATTACACACAACGTTTACACAACTTATCATTGTTCAGCACATTCCTGTTTTTTGGCATCTTGCTTTTCTGACATTAACCAAATTAGTTTCATTGGTGCCAAACCCTCTCACCTAAACCTCCCAGATATTTTGAGATCGAATTCCACACGCCAACGCTTCCCATGCGGAGCCGTTGTCCGATGGCCAGTTCCATGTGCAGCAGAGGAAGTCCCTCAAACACCAAAGCAATGAGATAAGGAATCAGGAACGCCCCTTAAAATGAAGCAAATTTACAAGTGATAATATCGGCCAATATTATTTTAACTACTGAAAATCAAACTGTAAATGTGACTTTTTTTTTCAGTAAGCAATTGACTTCACCTTAAAGAAAACATTGGCATTGCCTTTATGGTTGAAGGTCAGTCATTTTCCGTTTGCTGGACATTTTATTATCAACAACCAGAGCTTTATCACCCTCACTCACAGCCAGCAATAGATCTTAACACCAGACATGATTTAATCTGACTTATGTACTGTATACTATGCACACCACTGTATGGAAGTAGTGAAAACATTATGTCCCCTCATTAGATAATGATACAAGTCCTATGAACATGTGTTATTATACCACCGTGTGATGTCCCTCCACAGACATGAGACACATGCAGAGACACACCTTACAAGTACCCATGGAGTGATCTGACAGGTCATGTGATTATAAAACAATAAACCAGAAACAGAAAAAAAGATAAATTGGTGAACACAAATTAGTAACACAGTAACATGGTGGTATATTAATACATGTTCATGGGAGCATCTTGTGAGTGGACTCTTCATTTTTCCTTTTTTGACATATGCTTCTGTCCAGCACCTACTTTTGTAAACTTTTTGAAAACATTTTGTCCCATTTTGTTGAGTGGAGTATAGTAGTGAACTATCCAAGTAGGATTTAAGTTAAGATCGATCACAGCTATGAAGAAAATGTAAGCAATGACATTTTAGAAGAAAGTCACATAATCACCAAGAAATCATCTCTACCTATTCAAGTAGCATGTTAAAACCTCTCTGGTTAGACATGTATCTATATTGACCTTCACTGAAAAAATAAACATGCAAACTGAAATTATTTAAGTTGTTTCTTAGATCAAAAAGGAAAAGACAAAAAGCAAAAAAAAAAACCCACTAATTAAGACATGTTGAGAATCACAAAGTTTTTAAAATATATGTAGAAGTGATGGTTAAAATTGACAGTCAATTTGTCACTATATTTAACAAACAATGATTTGTAATTGCTCACTCTGTAGAAATACTAATCAAGATAATTAGCAGGTTTATTTTAAAAAGTTGTTTCAAAGTAAGTGTAAAGAAAATCAGAAATGTGAATTGTGATAATTGTAGTACGTACACCATAGCAAATAATATCTGCAATCATGTATCAGTCATGACCGTTCAACGGTAATATAGAGAATAAAATGAAGGCTAAAGAGAAAACTCTGACTGTAAAAACAAGGGGAACTACTGTCACAGTGTGTATGGTATGTTAATGTGTGTCTAATTATTGGCATAGTGGGAACATAATTAGTAAGACAGTTATCCTGGAGGGGGAGGTTGTAATTTATAAAAATTATTATTATTTTCATAACTTCAGTGGATGAAAAAGATTTTTAAAAAGAAAGAATAATTCAGTTTCTTTAATAACAACATTCAGAGGGTTTTTTAATACAAACATTGTCTCAGTTTGTAGTGATAGCCTTTGGATAATTGATTGGCAAAAATCTGGCTTTTCATTTTGTTTTCCATGACAAGAAACATTTTACAAAGTGTCCAACTTTACTATTTACATCAACACTACAAAGCAAACTGTAAATGAAATGCTCTTACCTCCACCATAGACTTGGCATAAATACGGAAATCTCCACACATTACCAAGTCCCACAGCAAAACCTATGCAGGTTAGCAAGTATTGCACTTTATTGTCCCATTTTGGTCTTTCAGTGATCTCTTTAGGTCCATTAACCTCCATCTGCTCAACACTCTCAGTTTCTTTGTCCATCACTTGTTTCTTTCTGTGTATTTTATGAGGCAAGCACAGACCTCTTTTTTTTTTGTCCGTCTTGTCTGCTGGTTCGTCTGAAAGGAAGGAAAGGCCCTGGTGACTTGTTACCTGTTAGTATCAGGAGACGAGGGGGCGACATTCGCTTTATCAGCCCCTTTTTTTCCTTGTCGGCTCTTTTAGCTGTGGGAACAATGTGGTTTGTTTGCTTAATAAAAAGCCCTTGTGTAAAGCTGCATGATATGATTTTGAAAACAGTGGTGATAACAGCTGATTATAATGCAGAGCAACATAAATAAGGAACCCAGGGAGTAAATCTGTGATAGTACACAACACACATGCCTTGTTAATTTCTTACATGATACAGTTTACATTACTGTTATTTGCACACAGTCTACATTATTGTCGTCAGCAGTAATTACCAAATCTACACTTTGACTGGCAAAAAAACTTGCAGTGTGTGTATGGAATTCCTTATCAACGTAGTCACCAAAAACACTTCAAAATGCCTTGAACTGATTTTTTTTTCATAGTATTTATACAGAATACTATCAATCACATCTCTTATTCTTAACTAGAAATCTAAAAGCACAGAAAAGTCATGAAGCACACCGAGTGTAACTCACTTTATTACAGGCAAATCCAGAAACTTAGCAATTAAAATGAACAATATGCAGCTGAAGTAATCAGTATTTAATTCTTTTCTCAAACCCTCTATGCGGTTAACACATCATAATAGTGACCCCAGCTGGACAGATAGGTGTACTTTCATTACATAGCTAAAATCAGCACCTGCTCCCAGTCTCAAAACCTGAATTATTTAATCACATGGTAAACTATAGTTGTCAAATCATACTTACGCCCAATGAAGGATCAACCCAGGCTACAGAAATCTACTATGGGCTAATACTAAGATCCTACATTCATTAGATTTGCTGTTTGTCAATTTCTTTGCTGTAATTAGACACAAAAGGAAAACGTGTTTGGAAATATACTCTGCTGGCAAAGTTATAGGAAACTGTGGGATTTTTTTTTCAGATTTAAGACCAGATATATAATAGATCCAATAGAGCAGAGGTTAATAAACTTTCTCAGCTCAATCCGAATTGCATAATATTTTTATTTGATTATGAAAGTACATCAAAGCAACAATCCAATTTGCTGAGTGGAATATTAAGTGTATAATAATCTTGCACTGTCCATTCAAACACTAGCATTGTTATGTAACTTTGAATTTTTGGGGTTTTCATATTATTGCTTCATCATTCATCATCAGTTCATTTAAATGCTCTTGAAAAAGAAAAAGAAAAACATAGAAAACTGTCTTTGTCTTCACTGCACCACATTAAAAACGCCATCATTGTCAAAGACATAAACAGAGTTCTGTGTTTCAAAACTGAATTTGTATTTTAATATCACCTGTCTATCCCGTATATGTACACCACTGAGACCACCTCACAGAATCCAACAACTAGCATAGTGAGGGATGCTCCATAGGTATCAAAGACTGAAAGCCAATAACTCCCAGAGCCTTGGAGAAAGATCAGATCCACCAGACAGCAAAGCAAACATGTTACACCTGAAAAAGAGCAAAGAATTGATCAAACATAGTAGAAATCCTTACTAATGTCCGATGAGAGAATAGATGTGGGAGTTACCAGTGACGGCCTCTTTTGGCCATGTCTTAGGGAAAACGTTGAGGTCTTGCAGTGGTACTAGAACTCCCTCGATGCAACCGAACATAGAAGACAGGCCAAGACAGAAGATCATTGTAAAGAAAAGGACGGCCCATACCGGTGAGATGGGCATCATGGTAATAAGCCTCTGTGAACACAATGAAGGCTAAACCAGTCCCTTCAACTCCCTAGGCCCAAACACAGCACAGTGTTCTTAAAACATGGTTGGAATTGTTTGACAATCAACATTAGCTAATTTTCCTCTAAAATGACTGGATCTTGCATAAACTTGTTGAGATCTTACCTCGCTGAGAAAAGTATTTAAGTTGCAGTTCTTTAGATCCAGCTCTTGAATAACTTCAGGGTGTGTTTCATTGAGATGTTGAACAACTTGATTGTAGTTGTCAGTGATGTTGCCCTCAGCAAGCTCGAACACATTCAGTAATGCTATAATTTTTCTAAAACCCAAAATTGTTGAGTTAATACAATTTTCACAATTGATGTATTACTGAAGAAGAAAAATATATGTATAATTTTTAACAAAAAAAAAGACATGATGTACCCAGAAAGACAGTTGTCAAATCTCTCTGTTGCCCTGAAGCCAATCATGGAGTAAATGACAATTGCAACAAAGACAGAGGTGGTACCACTGATGATAGCGATGATCACTGCATCTCGTTCACAGTTGTTACTAAAGGAATAATGCAATTTTACTATTATTTACATTCCAGTCTGTGACTTAAGGTGACTAAAGTTAAAACAAAATGAACAAGCTTACTGCACTGAGTTGTAGCTGGAGAAGGAAATAAGACTGCCACAAGCCACAGAGAAGGAATAGAAAGCTTGGGGAAGTATGAGGAAAGAAAGTGGGGCTGTACGAGGTACTGATAGTTAGTCAGTTTATTACCTTGATGCCGGCTGGGATGCCCCAGTTTGGGGATGCAGAGAGGAGTACCAGCATGGAAGCTAAGGGGTATACTGCTGTGAACAGGGTCAGCAGCAAAACTTATTTTAGCCACTCAAAAAAGGTCCATTAAAAAAACAGAAGAATATAATTACCTTGCTGTCAGACAGACTTTTACATGGGAGTTATTGGTGTGCCGCTGCCTTAAGTCACATAAAAAAGCCCCCCAAAAAAGATATCAGTTTAACGGTCCTGTTTCTGAGATTTAGAGGCTCTATTGGCAGAATATAGCAGAAATAGAATATAATAATATAATAATTGGTAAAGTAGGGCCAGAAATAGTATTTCTTGAAGAAATTCCCATGCCAACTTCTGTTAACTTCTACAGAGGAGCAGTTCTGACTGGAAACATCACAAATTGACAAGGGATGTGCACGGCCCAGCACAGGAATACCAGAACACTATTGGCATGCAGAGCATCAGTGATATCAGGGAAGGTGAGGGGCTTCAAAAGAGGACAAACTACTAAAAGACAATACTCATCCCGGCCACAACCTGTTCATCCTGCTGCTGTATGCCAAGAGATGCAGTAGTAAAATACTTGCTGATACTTTGGATAGTCTGCCTACAGATAGTTTATAGAGTATTTGTAATATTTCAACAATTTATTAGTTAACATTCAACAATTCAATTGTTTAACATTATCTGTAGATGTTTCACAGATTATTGAGTACAAGTGACAGTTCATGAAACGATCTACGTATTTGTAGAATAATTTTGTTGAACTCAAACTTGACACTCAACATATGTTTTACAAATATTCAACAACTTATGTATAAATATTCAACAAACAATTTGAAAACATTTGTTTAATCTTTGTCGGACATTCTAATGTTCAATTAATGTTAAAGAGTTAGAACAATTTTAGAAGAATGTTTATTATGATTATAGCCATAATTATAGTCCTTGATGTGGATGTCCCTTAAAGTAGGGGAGATCAGGGTCAGTTGGCACACTTTTCTCTCTCAACTATATTTCTATGGCATAATTTATGTTATACTATTCCTAACTGCAGCAAGTATTGTACACAAATGGTAATTGATGACTTGTTATTAATGGCATGTTGTGCATTTCTGTCAACCAGCTTCTTCCCGGCCCGTCCCCACCACAGTTACACTGTCAGTTTTGCCTGCCTTAGTTGATATAATAGTGTTTGGAAAGTATTGGATTGGAAAGTATTGCAGCGCTGCACAGATGCTTTGGCCCACAAATCTTGTTCTCCAGATGTAAGAAACCAAGAAATGGCATAAATATCAATCTAAATTATTATTATTTTTTCCACGTTCACCTTTCATAAAGAAGCAGGATGAGATCGCTTCTTTTGATTATTTTATTTTTTATGTTAATTTTATGATTATTACAGTAGAGATGCTACTGCTTTTGGAGACATGAGTCTCTACTAGTTTTCACTTTACTTTGGTTGTCCAAATGAAATCTTGAGATGTTCACAGGTTATGCAACTGAGAATCAACTTAATGTTTATAACTGTTTATCAACTTAATGTTCTGAATGAAAGCTAAGGCGTCTGCATGCCGTACATGGACAAGGCAACAGCCCACTCATCTGTTTAGAAAGTAAATGATAATTGAGTTAAAACCAATAAAGGGTTAGACTGTAGTTAGTGTTAGTGTTTGTGCACTCATATGTGGAGTGCCAAATTTGACTTCAACAAAATTGTTCTGAGAATATGTATAGATAGTTTTGCGAATTGTCACCTATACTTTATAAATAATTTGTGAAACATCTACAGGTAAAGTGAAACAGTTGAGTTTTTGAATCTAAGTTGTTCAATTACCCAAATAAAGTGTTACCAAATAACTTGTTGAGGCAAGCTAGTCTGCAAACATTTGATTCACAAACATAAACAAATTCTAAAAATACAAAATATAATCATAAAAACTAATGAAAAAGAAGCTACAGCAAAAAAACAAACAAACACACACACACACACACACACACACACACACACACACACACACACACACACACACACACAGATCGCTTGGCTGACCAACATTGCCTAATACTTCAAAGACACGTCTCAAAAGTACAAGTGCATTTAGCAGTCTACACACAAAGTAAAAAAGCTATCCACCAAACTAAACTTTCCTCTATTTGTTAAATAAGCATGGGATCTAAAATGCTTTCCTTATGGCAGGAACACAAATACTTAAGAGACCTTATAATTTTGTAACCAAGTGAAATGATTTCTGTAAATGACATGCAAATATCGACATAAACCGTCAAATTATCACTTGCCTCCTCCGTGACTCTGACACAGGTAGGGGAACCGCCAGACATTTCCCAGTCCCACACAAACCCCCACACAGGTCAGCAGGTACTGAGCCTTGTTGTCCCATTTTTGTCGGTCTTCACCCTCATCCTCCTCCAGGTTGTCCAACTGCTGATGGGACAATATCCTGTCCTCCAGGCCTGGATTGGGGAGTTTTAACTTCATAATCTGTCAAACACTGCACTATTGGGGTGATACAAAAGTGCAGTGCTGGAATGTTTATTATGGCTCACACCCTGAGATCTTAAAGCCTCTCCTGTGCTGGGCTCTATAATAGATTGACTAGGCTGTGATATCAGAGAGCATTACTCAGAAATTAGTTTGCACTAGTTATCCACACATGATGGTTAACTAAAGTCTCATCTGTTGGAGAAAGGTCAGTGCACACAGTGTTTTATAAAACCACTGTCAACTGTTTATTCACATGTGCAAATCATTCACAGACAGGTTTATAGAGTGTTAGGAAATAAATGTAATGAAGACATGCTGAAGATTTACTCTTGACCTTGGATATGTAATTTGGCATTCATCAGCAGATGGACGGCGTTTGCACGTGTAATCACACTGTATCTATAAATATACACACATTTAATTACAGTATTTGAAATACTTCACACTTCTTATTCAAATTGTTATATTGTTTAGCGTTCATTTTAACTGTTTATGGGTGTTTAACAAAAATAAAATGCTCTGGTAATAATTTACAATACGGTACACAAAAATGCGATAGTTAGTTATAATGAACTGCTAATTTATTAATCATTAATGAGTTGCTGAATAACTTAGTCGAGTAAAAAGTGATGAGTTACAAGAAAACAGACTGGGAGATGCTATATTAACAAATCATTAGTTAGTTATTAGTTCATAAATATTGATGAGTCAACATACTGACCACTTTCTTCTAGTTGTTCTGGAATAACTATGAACCAGCTGCAAACTCATTAATTACTTGCTCGTTTTGCGACCCCTTCAAGTAGAGTGATACATGATACTGAGTAGTTACCAAGCAGTCCCTCAGTACTTCATGATAAGGGATTATATAGTAGTCACTTTGATGTATCACTTTCCTTTAGGGGATAGAAAAGAAACTAATTAAGTAGGTACTAACTGATGAGTCAGTGGCTGCTTCATTAATCAGGGACGACTAATGGCCAAAGTAGTCAGTATGCAGTGATGGTTAGTAACTGAGTACCTTAACTGAGTACTGCACATAAGTACAAATTCGAGGTACTTGTACTTTACTTGAGAATTTCCATTTTCTGTTACTTTATACTTTGACTCCACCACACTTTAGAGGCGAATACTGTACATTTACTTAATTCTGTTTATTTAATAAGTTAATGTACCAGTTACTTTGCAGAGTCTGGTTAATAATACAAAATCTAATCAACAAATTACGCTCACATTGTGATGTATCATTATAGGTCAAGAAAAGATAAGACTATTGATCCCCGAAGGTTAATTCACATGCTTCACGGCAGAATTTAAAGGCAGGCTATTTATGAACCCACCTACCATACTTACCGCCTACCATACTTAATGATTAATCAATATTATTATTATTATGACAGAAATTGTGTGTTTGTTTATTATTCTCTATTAGTGGGAATTATCATTTTTACATTCAGATTTCCACTTTCAGTGCCAAACAATATAAATCAACTAATAAAACTCAGACTGATTATTATACATTAATCTACAGTGCAGTATATAGAGTAGCTACTTTAAGAATATTTTACCTGTACTTTTCCTTTAAATGCGGGACTTCTACCTGTAACAGAGTCCTCTTGTATTACTAGTCTGACTTAAGTAAAAGATCTAAATCCTACTGTCCTCATTGAGCATGGCTGTACCGCTGCCAGCTTCAGTGCAGAGTGTTTTGTGTACTTCTCATATTCGCCACTGGAGGCCGCCGTTGCGCCTGTAATCTGAGCCGCGTCGGCCGGCTGAGCTGAGGTCTGGCCGCTGCGTCCCCTGGCAGAGTTAGCGCTTGAGGAGGGAGCCGCTTCCCATCGCTCTCACAGACCAGGCGCCAAGTACAGCAGTCCCGTCCGCAGTCTGCCTCAGCACCTCAAACGCCCGCAATGCCCTTGGATACCGCCGCCCCGCTCCTTCCCACCCTGCGCTGACTGACCGAGGTACCCTGGATCTTTACTTCTGGACTGTTGTGTAGTCTGCCCCGAGTCCTCTGCGCTGCGTGAAGCGAATGGAGAAGGTCCAAGGATAACAGAGGGTGCAGGATTGTGCTACTGCAGAAGACCTGCCGGTAGTTCGCTGCCCGGGGGGCTGCCTGCCTGCCTGCCTGCCTGCCTGCCTGTCTGTCTGTCAGAGGCTGTGGTGTCGCATCCACTATTTTCATGATCTAAAACCGCCTTGCATGGATACATCATGGCTACGTTTGTATGCAGGGTACAGTTCTTAGATGATACTGATCCATTTAACAGCACCAATTTCCCCGAGCCCACCAGACCACCTCTGTACACTTTCAGGGAAGATATTCCTCTCATCAATCAGATTGCTGGAGTCCACAGGCTGCTCAAAGCCCCACAGAAGGTATGCAGTATACTTTTATAATCTCTTCATTGTGTTTTTGTTTGTTTGTTTTTAAATGATCTCATAGGAAACGCCTGCAAAATCCTAAATTAATGATTAGCCTGACCATGTTGATGGGGTAACTAGCAAACAAACCTAATGGACCATTGACTGTGCCAGTGACTTGAAGCAGTTTGCTGATCTGTGATGCTGATGGAGCATCAACACAGCTATTGCATGCACTGTGCGAGAAAGATGGGTCTAAAAGATGACATAATGGAATATTTGGTGGCTTTAGGTGATATTGGAGTGGAGCAGGCACACATTATTTGGGTGAGGGGCGGGCAGGCATCTGTTAATGTTTACCTCACCCACAACAGTAATCCCCATCAGTTTAACCTGCTTTTCTGACTATTCATTATCTAGACTGGGGGAGATCTTTCAAATTTTTGGAAAAGTTTAGTCCCAGTTATTTTGTGGCAGAGAATTGAAACAAATAGGCAATGTAATGGTGTAGAGCTGCAACTATTAGTTCATTAGTTGTCAACTATTTGATTAATCACCAACCATCATTTTTTAAGTAAAAATGTCCAGTTTCTCTGATTCACTCTGAATATTTTCTGCTTTCTTTAGTCCTTTATGACAGTAAACTTAATATCTTTGGTTTGTGGACAAAACAGGACATTTGAGGATTTTATCATGGGCTTTGGCTTTCAAACAACTAATCATTTAATTAAGAAAATGATCAATAGATTAATTGATGATGAAAAAAAAATGTTGGTTGCAGCCCTACAGTGATGATAGACTCAATATATTAATAATCATTGTTGGTGTTTGCTTAAGAATTTAACCTTCCCTCAATCTTGTCTCAGCTATGAAAGAGCTGAAAAATTGAAGACTGTCATGGAAAAGGAGCCCACTTTGCATTTGTGGTATAATGAAAGGGCAGGCTTTAAGTCCATGTAGGAAACCACTTCTGCTATTGTCACTGCACAGACCCAATTAGGATAGGTGGGGTCAAATGGCCAGTTGGTCAGTTGTTGAGGGATGGACGAGGGTAATTCCCCACCCGGATTGTCCTAGATCTGGGGATTTGACTTTGCAGCCATCTGATGTCAGCCCAACTTCAGAATTCATTTGTGTCTAAGCATATTACATTTTTTCAATATTTTGTAATTTGTCATCTTACCTTATTTGGCATATTCTGTTGTTTAAAGTTAGTCAGAAACAGTGTGCATTTTACTTGTACCTCTACTTTGTTGTGTTTTTAGTCAGCTGTATCATGTTGGTCTTTATTTATTCCTTTTTGAGGAGGTGACACGGTACACATTGTTTTGGTTTCAAAAGTTGGACTTTTCAAAATCCCCAAATGCACAGCCAGTTTTAAGAAACTTAAAATAACTAAATGTTCCCATTTGGTATGTTGTAATTACCATGTTTAAGCTTCCCAAAGAAAGCCAGTGACAAATAATTTTAACCTGAAGCCAATTTTCCAGATTTTTTTTCTTTTAGGGGCCTCTGAAGCTATATGTCTTGGATGATGCCTGTTCCTGCCTTCTGATTAGATTATTTGCATCCAAACACATTTTCATGTGTTTGTCTCATACTGACCTTTAAATTTAAACAAAGCAGAGGGGCCATAGCATCTAGGGTCGAGTCTTTCATTGAGCATTCATCTCAGGCTGGCTGGGAAGTCGCGTAAATAGAAAGTTAATTAGGGTCTTTCTTCATTCTGTCAGATCAGTGGTACTCCATATTGTTTGAGTGGAGCTGGTAAGATAAGTCACGGAAGCCTCAGGATGCTGTGGATCACCACAAGCCTGGCTCTCATTCTGCAGCCCACTCAGTCTGACCAGCAGGATGGGATGGGAACGCTTTCCACTGTTTGAGAGAGGAGAGGGAAGCGGGCAGCATTAAAAACACAAACAAAGAGCTGATGTACTCTGCACAGTCGACTGGGCTCTTTTTAGCAGCCGGCCAGCTGGACTCCCACTAGACAGAGGAGGGAGTACCAGTGCTGGGGTCTTCAGTGCCTGGTTTGTAGGATTTGGTCACATTAGTGGTTAGCAGTAACTTAAAGAGCAGCCCTTGTGCTTTTAGAAAAAATAATAATCAGCTGGATGATAAAACTGTGTCGCTACATTTGAGCAATGAGTTTTCTGATTCACACCCTCAAATATGTGAAGAAGTGACCTTGGTGTGACTGTGTAAATACCTTTGACAACAAACCTGTTGTCTTTGAGTCTCTATGGTGCTGGTCAATCTGGTATAAATAGAAAGCTGCAAACACATGGTGCCGAGGGAGTCAAAACAGCTAGCACATGCTGTCTCTGGGCTGTTCCTGTCAGTTTCACTCCGCAGTCTCAAGAGGGGAGATCTGTGCATGTGTGTGTGTCATTGTGGTTATACATGGGATGGCACCTTGGCTATGCTGCTGTACAGAGTCAAACCTCAATTAGGAGTAATTGTGAGGTTTAAACATCAAAAGCCATTATGACAAGGGTTTATATTTTATAGCAACAAGGATTCAAACCATAAATGCTTGTTGTGTAGCAACAGTAACTTTGTCAGCACAGCAGACACACTTTGAAGTCAGAAAATGCCATGCCACCATGTATCATAATGCAGTATGCAATGTATTATGTTACTGTAGTAGTACTGAATACTCTGAAGGCTAGACACGTCTTCGTAATACAGCATTTGTGTTCAAGACACCCATAGTCACATATATCATGTCCAGCTAAAGCATCTCATCTATAAATACGTTTTTTCTGTTTCTTTTTGCGGATGGAAAATATGTCAGTACCTGACTCAGCCTTTTTTATTTTCATGATTTACTTATTGATAATTAGTGTATTAACTAGTGTAAATGTCAGTCGACACGCACTCAATTTGGAGAAGCAGAGAGGGGCACCAGCATGAAGCTAAGCAATGTACTGCTGTGGATGAGGTCAGCAAAAAAAGGTATTTTAGCCACTAAAAAAACCCTTAAAAAATCAATATCATTTTAAGTGTACACTATATTTATATTTTCACTGTCGTACTTTGCCATCAGACAGCCTTTTCCGAACAAACTCCCATGGCAAAATCAGCAATTTGATGTAGCAGAACACAGGAATTGTTTGTCCACTGCTTCCTCGATTTCTTAGTTTGTTTGTGTTATTGTGTGATTTTGGTGTTTTAAAAGGAGAGTTCGGATTCACTTAAGTCTCACAATAGCATGAACACATTAACATATTGAGGCAACAGAAGACCACTAATTCCTGTGTTCTGCAAGGTTAAATTGACTTTGCCAATGGAGTTGGGTTGGTTTGGAGAGATTGATATTTGGCTTATGTAAAGGCTGTCTGATGACAAAGTAAAGGAGTAAAAATATAATAAATATAGTGTACACTTAAAGTGATGTTGATTTTTTTAGGGGGACCATTTTAAGTGGCTAAAATATGTTTTGATGCAGGTTATTGCTTAGCTTCTGTCTGTTCTCCTCTCTTCTTCTTCTTCTCTCTCTCTCTACTATAGCTAATACACCGACTATTGATAAGTACCTCATACAACCCCACTTCAAATAATCCAAACTATCCCTTAAATGCAGTATCCTTGTCAAATGACAAGATATGCACAATGTTCAAAATCTGCTGGAGTTATTCCGAATCTACTGGTACTGTCAACACAAATAAATAGATCAATAGTCCTTTGCATGCTTTCTTCTCTGTCAGTGTTTTGTAGTTTGTGGCCTGGTGGCCTTGAGGCCTGGCATCAGATTGCAAAGCAGAATTCAAGGGAGGGAAAATGTGGCTAAGTCTTGGAGAATGGACTCTCACTTTACCAATTTCAATTTTTGGGGCCGGTTGTTTTCCTGCATTTTTTTCCCCTAAGAAATTACAGAGTCCCATAATGAGAAGTTATGTTAAATGCTGTAAAATACAGGTTCCTCCTTCATGCCTGTCAAAGCTCCTTTGAATTCTTTTACACATTGTTATGCAGAGTTGAGGTTTTGCCGGTCTCTGCATTTTGAAAGGTTGTCTCAGCAGAGGGCTCCTTTCAGAAGAATGCAGCATCCGTGGACAGACTCTATCTTCTGCATGCTTCACAGAAATTTGAGATTACTGTTGTGGCTTTTCTCTCATGCATCAAGTGTGTTTTAATGTGTTTTTAATCACTTGCCTTTGGAGAAACACCACAAATACCATCCTCACCTTCAGCAAACAAACTTAAAGCTTTTAAAGTGGCTTACTGTAATTCCTCTTGTTTGATTTAGAGGACGGTGCAGTTCACAGACAAAATGTGGCTAACAAAGGGTTAGCATTTGCACAAACTATGTAAAAGATGGTGGTGTTATTAGGCTATTGGGTTTCAAATGTGCAGCTTGCACACAGCCTGTGCTATCTCATTCCAGATGTCTTTCCCTGTGGAACACAAAGACGTTTGGAGTGAGATAGCAGTTTTTAATTGAAAATTGCATGGTGTTTATTTTTAGTCCTTTCTACCCTAACTGCCTCCCTGGTCAGTGGACCACAGTATGGTGGTTGAAGGGAGAGGCCAGACCTCAGTGTGTGAGCAGAGCACTTGTGGTTACTTCTCTGGACTTGGCCATTGCAGGGCCACCGTGGGTTCAAGTCCTGGGCGGGGGACAGCTAAGGAAGCGTCTTCTACTGATAATCTGGTAGCACTGTTCCTGGATTAAGGGCCATTTATGTGCATCAACCTGGCATGGTTACCTTGAAACAGTAATCCAGATTGGTTATATAATGAGAACCTGAAGTGACACTGGTTGTTGGACGGATGTGTGGATACATGGAGGAGTTCATGGATGTACAGACGGGGACTGATTAATGGCAGACTTGCAAAGTTCACTCTGACTTTTGTGCTTTTTCTCTTTTGGTCTGCGAGTCAAAAGCTTGTGTGGGGAAATGCATTTCTTGGTCCCACAGTTAGCTAATTACTGGTTACTGCTGCAAATTCAGACCAATGTTTTGTCTATTTCAGGTTGTGATACAGAGCGTAAAGCTGAAAGAGAACAAACATTTTTTTTCTCTTTTATCCAATCCACAAACTCCAAGAGTGCTTAAAGTATAATTTCAAGAATTACAAAATATAAAAAGACTAAAGAAAATACTAAAACAATGCACTGAAATATAACTATAAATCCGATTTTCATTTGTAAATTGAACACATATGGTATATTTAAAACTGCATTTAAAACAACAACTATATTTTATTTGGAATAAACGAAAGAAGAAGTCGATAGTTAGAATAAGCAGTGATGGAAAACACCCAGAAGAGACCAACTAAAGCAGTGTGTTACAAAGTACTGAGTTAGTAGGCTAAATTGAAAAAAATCATTCATAACTTTGTTTCTAGTTATGTATTGCAGTGGTTGTTACAAAATACCTTGCTTCACAATACACCGTTTGGGAACCACTGAACTACAGAATGGCAAGAGCTCTTTAAAGGTCCAGTGTGTAATAATTATCTAGATTTATTGGTAGAACATGGCAGAATGGAATATAATATTAATGAGTGTGTTTTCATGTGTGTATAATCACCTGAAAACCAGAGTTGTTGTGTTTTTGTTACCTTAGAATGAGCCATTTATATCTGCAGAGGATGTGTGTGCTCCTCCATGTTGCACCGTCATGTTTCTATAGTAGCCTGGAACTGACCAGCCAAACACTGCCTATAGATATGGCCTCTCACATTTTGTAGTTTGTAGTTTTGCGGCCACCGTAGTAAGCTTGCAAGACAATATTGACACACGTAAGAATTTCAATACTGTGTTTTGTGATACTGCATCAGCTAAAGACTCAACTGTTCAGATAGGCATTTGGGTGACGTGTATCCACAAGGTCAGCATCTTGTGTTTTTAGTGTGCAGTCACATTGTATATTGTGTCTTTTTCACTGTGTTTTTGTTTTAATGTTTACTCCTTGTAGATTCCTCTTTTGTATTTGTTTTTAAATGTCGTGTAAAGCACTTTGTGTGAAACACGCTATATAAATACATTTTCTTCTTCTTCTTTTTCTCAAAAACACTGTATCATGATATTGTGATATATGCAAAGATTTGTGGCAGTGGTTTATTGGTTGATTTTGTGTTGTGTCACTATTCTGATTACATAAAAAAGGGAACTTTTTTTAACTCAGATTTTATGCACATGATGATGTGTCCTATATACTGAGAGTTTTCCTAAAGTTTTATTTAAAAAATGTATTGCAAGATTCTTGCCCTGCACCTTAGGTTGTCCTACATGCTTGGAAGGGGAGAGTGGCACAAGGTGTTTGCAATCTGAAAGTTCAATGCTAGATGCCACTAAATCCCACACACTAGTCCTTTCAATGAAAGTGTTTCCAGATGGTTAAATTGAAAAGAGATGGCTGGCAGATGCAGTGTATCAGAGCTATTATTGATTCACAGCAAAGATATGACTAAACGAAAACAGGCAGCATCAGAAAAATGAAAGAATTAAACTAATTAATCCATGAACATTTAGGACATTGAAGATGACCAGGGACATAGTGCATATTTTGTGATTTAGACATTAGGGAGAGTCCTAGTGAGTAAAAACAGGTTTGGTTTCATGATCTTACAGATTAAGTAGGGCCTAGCCACTGGTCAGCATATATGATTTATTTCGTATCGCTGTCACATCCATTTTTTTTAAAGGCAATTCAGTCCATAGAAAAAATAGCAGGACAAACTTTGGCCCTTATTTCTTGATTTCCTGTCCATTCAAAATTTGTCTTGTAGTCTGGAGCAGCACTTTTGTCCCTCCTCTGCCTGTGTGTACAGTACAGATTTGTTTGTTTGTCTTCTTCACTCTCTCCCCTTCTCTCTTTCTGTCTCTTAGTCTGCCTTAGTGTCAGACCATCAACAACAGTCTACCTAAGACTTGTCACTGTCTTAGAAACAATAGGATTTCCTGAGCGGTTAAGTGCTTCGCCTCATCTCTTGTCATCTCTCAAAATGAAGATGTGCAGCCCTCTAATCTCTACAACTATTATATTACCAATAATCAGATGGTTTACCATGCATGTAAAGCAAACGAGACAGCTCAGAGGCAGACAGACAGAGAGGGTTGGAGAAAGACTCAGTGAAAGTTATCCTAACCCAACCACATGTTTTGTTTCAGTTCTCAAATATGACACAGTCCTTGAGTGCTGTAGTGCAGTAATACAAACAGAGTGGCCCAACAGATCAAAGCCATCAGACCCATAATGTCTTTCCCAGCCTTTTTCCTTCAAGTTCAATTAAGTTACTGTCATATGTTGGAGGAAATTGAACTGCATCAGAGCTGGCAATGACCAGTCTGATTTAAAAAACACATGGTTTTACATGTTACATACATGTTTACATGTGTTTCTCATCTTTTAAGAGAAATAAATCTTGCTGCCTGCTTGTTTGGATGAGTAAATAGCGATTTGTCTCAGTGTATCAGCATTTTCTACCTTACAAAGCCCTCAATGTGGGTTGACAAGAGAAGACAAATGTCCTTATTTCAGTATATTTGTGGACTGTACAGTATGTTATTTTAGACACCCTGACTGTTGATAGAGCAGAGCAGTACCACTCTCTCCACTTAAGTCATGTGTTTGCCCTCCTGTGATGGTATTTGTTTTCCTGTCGTCTGTTTCACTGTTGGAGACGCTGTCCTGCGGAGCTGACAGGCTCTGAATATAAATAGGTTAATATCTCCAATTTGGAGGTCAACCAGACAAGTGAACAGACACTCTCATTCCTCATCTCCTTGAGCACAGTCAGCTGATGACAGCCACCCAAAGAGCAGACAAATCATACCTTCTCTGCAAAATCTTGTGTGATGATAGTTTATCGGACAGAGAGAACAGAGAGATAAGAGGCACCACCCGACTGCCAAGCTGCTCAAAAACTACATGACTTCTCTCCAACCTCGCCCTGCTTGTCATTGTAGAGCGCTGACAGGTGCTGATAAAATAACTT
Organism: Lutjanus erythropterus; assembly: GCF_056507025.1. Classification (NCBI taxonomy): domain Eukaryota; kingdom Metazoa; phylum Chordata; class Actinopteri; order Lutjaniformes; family Lutjanidae; genus Lutjanus; species Lutjanus erythropterus. The sequence continues at coordinate 20,844,086 of NC_139325.1, read as the reverse complement.
TCTATGGACCACTGCAGACTAGACATAAACCTCAGATGCACTGTGCCCATTGACCCATAAAAGGAACAAAGTCATTTTTTGTAGACAGCCATAACTGAACATGTCTTTTTCTCACAAAAAACAAACACGAGCAGTATTGTTGTTGTAAGTTGTGCTTTAAAGAATAAAAGTCTTGATATAGGAATGCACAATTATATCAGCATGTCATTGGTATTGGTAGATAAAGTCTTTAAAATGAACGATTGTTACAGCCTGAAATGAACATTTCTGCCAATATGTCAAGCTGATAGGATGATGCTTTAATTAGGTGCATCATGAGAGAGGAATAGGTGCGGGGTGGAGTTTCTTAAAGTGCCCAAAAGGAGTTGCAAAGTTGGTATTTGCAGTTATTGCTTAGCATCAGTCATGCAAAGAGGAGCATTTTATGTTTGCATCTGTGAGTGGGCCATCATGATAAGAGAATGCATTATAATATCTTAGTTCCACAACAATAGAGACTTGATTTCTCTGCAGTTGGGTGGAAAAAAATATCCACATATAGCTATCAGCAATTGGCCAAAGTGAGTAGGAAAATATTGGCATGTCAAAAAAATTTGATCAGGTGCATCACTAATTAATATGCATGTGGTTAAGAACTTCTGTTTTCCTTGAATCATAGGTATTCACACTGTTATTCTCATGTTTTACAAGCAGCAAACCAGCCTCTCCAGAGAGCTACACCACTTTCAACACTCCGAGTTAGATTGCTTTCCTGACCACTTTGGAAAAGTTGACGTGACATGCTCCAAATTAAATATCATACATGGTCATGGTTGTAATAATCTACTGAGTCTCCAAATCAGCTAGTGTTTACCTTGTGCAGCTGATATGTCGGTTCTGATCTGATCACACTGGAGCAGTATTTGGTCTGAAATGACTTTAAACGTCTCCTCTGCTTACTTCATGTTTCGCATTCTTTGCACGTGTAAACTGTAAATGACATGCTTATAAAAGGATTGATGACAAATCAATGTTTGACTGTGTCTTCTTTCCGCCCAGCCTGATGACTGTGCCCTTCAGTTGTCCCATAATGGAAGCTACCTGGACCTGGAGTCCACCCTGGCAGAGCAGAGAGATGAGCTGGAGGGATTTCAGGAGGAAGGAGGGTAAGCTAACAATCTTCCATCACCTCTGTCTCTGTCTTAGCTTTTCATTTACTATCACCAAACTTCAAAAGCAAACAATTGCACATACACAACCTGATGAAATGAAAAAAAAAAAACATTCTGCATTACTGTACTAAAGGTAAAAATTGAAATACATTTAGGTACCTCTATAAAAGTTGGTCATATATTCTTTGCACTTCAAAAGGTGCAGCTGGGACTTGTGCCAGAGCAGCTCAGATTGAAAACAGAAGTGAGACTGGCACTGCCTAGTAGGTTAATAATGTATGTTACTTGCCAGGTTTTGATTGTCCAGGAATATATCGTTCATGCTGCTGTGGTCAAATTAGCTGCCATGAATCAGAAATAAAAATGTCTTATTTAAGAGTAACTGACTTTTTTGATTACAACAATCTGGCTTTTAAAAACACAGAATATTTCTGGGCTTTAGCAGTCAGGCATAATCAGGACAATGTGATTACTGTTTTTCAAGAGAGAGACACATAAAATATTTAGGGGAGATAAGAGGGTAAAGATACCGTATTTAAATCCTTGGTCATGGTATTAATATCCTGCTTGCCTAATTTGATTCTATTACAGTGATTTGAATCATAATGATACCCATTTAGTTCCAGGATGAATTAGTGAAATAATCCCTTTTCCGGGCCTCAGCTGATTGAGCTCTCCTGCTCAGAAGCTGCTCTCAGGAGGCGGTCGGGTCTGTCGGTGAGCTGAGGGGACAGGCTGTGCCCCACCTGAGGGACTCTCAGTTTCTTTCAGCAGTTTGGGATTCTAGAGAAAAAAAAAGAATTTTAATTGGAATATCAGTTTATTATTAGCTTCACTAATTCCTCTGTGAATCAGTCGCTAATTATCTCAGCAGTCTCTTTCACTCAGGATATTTAACTTTGTTAGCTGATCAGTTAGTGGAACCTGTTGCTAAATAATATTTGTAATATAGTTTAAAAGTTAGCCCTTGATATTAAGGCTGTCATAATATCAGATTTTCACTACACATGGCATAGATACCCAGACAGTAGTAGCAGTACGAAGCTTTGTTTCGGTCCACTCCTGTTTGACCGATGTATTACGCTGTTTGAGATTAAATTGGAGAAACTAATTTTGGCTTAATATCAAAATGACAAGCAAGTATCACTATACTAGCTGCTATAATAAAACAAAAAAAACAATCAGTCATTTTTTGACTGACATAGCTGACATTAGCAACAATAAAACATGATCATGGTATCCTGACAATGTGTGTCATAATCATGATATTTATTTTTTAAATATCATGATTATTGTCAACATGGTATATCGCGACATCCCTGCTTGATGTATTATATCAGTTCTGTGGGGGTATCCGAGCCCTTTTTTGTAACGGACTGAATGTCTCAGAGTTTCCATGGCATTCATCCATTCATGTCCCTTAAAATACCTGGCCTCTCTGGCCGAGCGGCAGCAGTGATGTCATCTAAACCACTTATGGGGTGTAGACGCGTCTCATGAGTAATCGCCCTCATCTCTATTGAATGTTACCTCAATGCTCTCATTGGAAGTGGCCAAACTACAACTGCACACCCACCACCATACAACCCTCAGCTTCTTAACGTAACTGCATTGTTTCGCTGTGATATTCACAGAGGCTTCGTCTTGACATAACACCAAGACCTGGATGAAGAAGAGGTTTAAAATTCTGCTATTTTCCTTTCTGTTTCATACACGTTCTTTGGCCAGTTACATTATTGACTCCATATGGTTTTTCATGTACTGTGGAGTATGTTGATATATCATTCATGTGCCGCCCCACTTTAGATGATCACAAACCAAAGGCTGGCATGAGTGTTCCTGGTCGGCTGGACCACAAACATGTATGGATTTATTTGTCTAACTTGGAATTCATAAGCTGCTCTCTGGCTTGGTGTTTCTATTGGACGTTGAGAGGCCTGTCCTTTCCCAGTTCCATCTGAAATTGTTAGGAGCTTATGGGAGGCTATTGAGAGCTGTGAGGTTAAAGTGGTCCACTTCTTCTCTCGTCGAAGACTGAGCCTGCCAGGGTCCGTGCGGTGCCAGCTGGCTGAAGCTGGTATGGATGTGTGTCATTAAAACCACACAGTGTTGTCTGAGGAGGCTGGGGTTGAAGGTGGTTAGCCAATTATTTTGTAAAAATAGGGCATTTCTGCTCGCTGGCTTTTTATGGTGCTGATGTGCCCATGATTACATCCCCCACCGCTAGGTGTTGTTGATTTAATGATTATTGAGCTAATAAAAGGTCTGATTAGGCTTTTCACCTTTACTTGTTCCATTTTATTTTTGTTTTCACTCTCCTTTTACTGCATAAGATCTGTCAACAGCAGTCCAACTCCAAAACGTTAATGCTACAGAAAAGAGTTTGAGTATTTTCAAGTTTTTTTTTTCTTAAGTTTACAAGTTGATGTCAAAGTAACACCAGCTAACAAGCAAAATTGTGCTTGTAGTATTTTTGCTTTAGGCCCAGCCACCTAGCTTTGTAAAGAGAAGACTACAGAGGGAGCAATTTTTTCTGTTGAAAAGATGTATAAAAAACATCTACGGTCATTTCAGAGTCAATGTTTTTCACCGACTATTCGAAGATGTTGATTGGATGTTCGTGGTGAGACCATATTTCACCGTGATTTGCATCAGTTACATTTTTCATCTTCTGTAATGTGTCGCTAATAGCCTACTGTTACTTTGGATCTAAGAAACTACATCCAAATTTCTCCATTGTAAACCAGAAAAAAACAATTTGCCACACACAGAACTCAAACCCCAGCAGGGTTCAACCACAAGGATTACCTGCTTGCCCGGCACAAGTGATATGCCATGTCAGGCAAGTAAATTTTGATAATCGTTAAGTAATTTTTCAGGCAAAAATGGCAGACAAGTCTGTCTTCAGCTTGTATTATCATATCAAACTGAATATCTTTGGGTTTTGGTCTGACAAAAGAAGCCAATTAAAGACATTACCTTGGACTTTTGAAAACTAGGACAGGCATTTTTCACTATTTTCTGACATTTCACAGACATTCCAGGCCTAGATTAAACATGACATCAACCCATTTTGGATATCTACATTAATGTCCTACCAGTGAAATATGACTTGGGAGAAATGTCTTCTCACAAATCAGTATCATCTCTCTTTCGACCTATAACTGAACATCAAAATGAATTTGTGTTATGCGACACATTGATGTTGTAACCATGTTTACCTAGTTAACAAGAGGGTGAAAAGAGGTCTTAGTTCGACATTTAGACCAAATACCAGCCACTTTTCAACTCAATGTTGTTGTTGAAATCCCAGCTGGTGCTCACTGGGTATATTCACATACTGCCTGAGTTCCAGAAGTCCCCTGATCATTGGCCATCGAATCCATCTGTAATTGATATTAATGGCAGGTTACATTCCTGAGGCGCCTGTGTCATACCTAGTGTCTTTACAAACAGATTAAAGTATGATCCTCTGACAGAGTGCTGCAGAGCCAGGAGATATCCATGTCATGGGAGCTTAAGGGCCATAATCACTTCCACACCGTGTTTGAAGCTCGGCTATAGGAGATTGTGACTCATAAATCCCCTGTCCCATCTCTAATACAGTCTCACTTCAAGTGATAAAGTGACCATACAACCCAGACATGTGCTGAGACGTATCTGTAGGCAGTCAGTGTGTCATTTAGGTTTGTAGCTGTGATAGATTGATTGACCCCATACACACACAATTTCCTGCACTTGTAGCCCAGAGCTGAGATGGAGTATGGGGGATGTAGTTAGGATCAGATGGCCTGACATGCGCTCAGAGACATTTATAACCCTTGAATATTTTTGTGTATTTCATGGATTGAAGAGATCGAGCCTGTTGTAGCATTTCAGGAGAACTTGGTCTGGTGGAAAAACGTGGTATTGAACTCCTGTGTGGACTTATGTGTTGAGTTTGATGTTGTTTTGGGTCGCACTTTATTTGACAGTACATGAATAAGATGTTTCAAGCTGTACTTTGTATCAAATTAGACAAAAACTAGAAATTATATGTTCTTAATTTGACAGTGGTTATACCCTAATTAGACACCATACACCTGACAGAACACTAATAAGATGAAACAACTGTGTTTCACGTTAGACAAAAACTAGAACTAATTTGTTCTTTTTTAAACCCTTACTGGACTTCATTATGGGGTAATTAGGTACCCAGTACAACAGAAATGTACTTAACTTGAGTGTATTATTTCCCACTGTTAGAGCCTTATTAGACTTCATTAGAGGATAATTAGGGACACATGACAACAGAACTGTGCTATAAACTAAACTGAAATCACATATCTGCTGTTTCCCTGTTTAAAAACAGTATGTGGACCAGAACTAACAAGTAAAGGCCAAATTATAGAGCCAGAGGAATATCTTGTCTATGGATGACTGTACACCCATATTTCACTTTAGTTTACAGTACAGTTCTGTTGTAATGGGTCTCTCTAATAAAGTCTAATAAGGGCCTGATAAAAGCTCTAATGTTGTCTAATATAGAACATATGTCTAGTTTTTGTCTAATTTGATATAAAGTACTGCTTGTTATGTCTTAGTGTACGGTAAAATAAAACGTGGCCTTGTTTTTTTGCTGAAATATGTATGTGACATTGATTGTCAGATGATTAGTAAAGATGTAAGCCCTCAAGGACATATTCCCTGGCTCGTCTTTTGAAGATAACATGAAGTGCTGTTATTGGCTCCATAATCTGTTCAGCATGTGAAATGTGTAGCTATGTTACAGCACAGAACAGAAGAAGACACTTTTTTAGCATTTCACTGCTCTGCTGCACATAAAGCACAGCTGAAAGCCAACAATTTTGTGCTGAATGTGCCTTTCGTAGTTTTATTGAGTGTTCTTGATGCGTTCGACAACCACTTAGAAGTCAGGCGTTTTAAAATCCAACAAAATCCAACTGTTCTTGCTCTGTAGGCCTCAGCTATTCAGAGTTCCTCGTCGTATCCTTTCATCTCTCTTAGGACAGCTCCTCTTTCATTATTTTCATTTTTTTCTGACCCACTTGGACATTCGTTTCATAGACGCTCGCAAGCACACAAGATTTTCATTTGAGGAGAAAAAGCACATTTGAAAAGAACCAGAGGAATTGTCAAACACAGGATGGCTTAAACTTCAAGGAGGGAAATAAAACACCGGTTGTCCCCTCTGTGTTTGCAGAGCAGTTTATGGGTATTATTAACAGAATAGAACAGCTTGGTGATTGTCCAGTGTGTGCATGTGGTTGTGTGTGTGTGTGTGTGTGTGTGTGTGTGTGTGTGTGTGTGTGTGTGTGTGTGTGTGTTAGAGAGAGACCTGGTCAGTGGTTAGTGAAGCAGCCCTCTGAGGGAAATGAGCTCTGTAGATCGTCTTAGATTCTTAAGCCTCCTTTTGACATGAAATGTTATGAAATCTCCCGTAAAATGTAAAATGTCCTGAAAATGTTCAAAAAGTGCTGATACACACACTGAAATCATTTTACCAACTTTTATTTCGAAAACCACAAAGAAACTTAGACAGACAAACGATGACATTTTCCCCCAACCCAAGGTCCCCTCATCATGCACCAAGCTAGAAGTTAACTTAATTTGTAGTCACTGTAAAGTAGTGAGTGATAGTCAGGCTAGACTTTTTTCCTGCATGTTCTGCAGAGAAAGTGATCGTCTTCAATCAATAAAAAATAGAATATGACCATATTTCAGACATTGTCTTTGTACACAGCAAAAATATCTGCAGGGTTGGGCGATGTCTACCAAACTGGCACGTGACACAGTGACCACAGTGAAACATTGCTATGGACACGATATTGTTGCTGGGTCTAAAACGGTCTTTGTCTTGGCATGACATGTCTGCAGCTTAGTTTTGTTTACAAAGAAAATAATAAACACAACATGGAGACGTAATGGAATGACCAGCAACAACAGCTTCTTTTTATTTTCTCTCCTGCATGTCAAAAACAGAACTTATGCATCAACTCTGTGGCAACTCTGAGGGCACTCACTACTTCAAATACAGAAAGATTTTAAACCATGTTACAATGGTAAATGGCTCAGTGGTTGATGACAATGTCAGCCACTGTGATGAACGACGGCATCTAACATTGGCCCAACACAGCTCATGCTTTCCACTACGTTTTCATTTCCCCAAACCAGCGCATGTTGAATGCTGCGCCTGCATCTGAGAAACTATGGCAGACAATCATTATAGTGATGTTTTCATGGCACGGTAATCAAACATGGTATTAATTAAAATTAAAATTTGAAATGGTAATACTAATCTTTGGGAATTTCACCATGGTTTATCATTACACTGGTAATCATTTCATCCCTTGCCTCCTTACCCCCCATGGCTCACTCAGGAACCGTGGGTCCCTCTGTAGACACTGATGCAGGACTCTCTCAAGCTGGGGTTTTCACCAAGAACTGCTGAGTCAGTAGAGTTCTGTGGGGCCTTCTTGTCTGGCATTAATTGGTCTTCGAGGAGAAGCGCTGGCTTTACTGTATCCAAACTATGTGTGTTCACTTTCTGTGGGTACACATTTTGTGCTGTTTTATAAACAGCGCCAGTAATGCTCCCGTAGATAAAGCCAGAGAGCATGGAGCTGGCAGGGGTCCACTGGTCCAGTTGCTGCTGCTCCGGGTATTAGGATTAAGACCGAGCTTTATGAGGGCGCTGCAACAGAGCGGTGATGGGAGAACGAAGACGAATAGAGAAGAAAATAATGTGGGCTATCTAATTGGCAGGTTTCACTTTTCACAGCTGCATTCTGTTTTGTAACATTTGATAGCCAAAGTGATGATGATGAACATCAGATTGATGCTATTAAGTAAAATATTTATAGCGTGCAGCTTCTTTTCATGTTCAGAATGAATAAAATGGCCATATGTTCCCATTTAATCTTTTATAAAACTATCTAATTTTGACCAGTTGCCTTGGGTAATGGTCAGGAAGTTAAACCTAAGTCAGAAGTAATTGTTTTGGGTAATGGTCAAGTTTATTCATTTCAGGAGACTATTAGAAGTAGTCATGGTTATTCAAATAGTAACAGCAAAGGTATTTCGGAGGCATGATGTTGCACATGATGAATCAGATTTAATCGGAGCTTGGTTTAAGTTGATTATACAGTATCACCGCTGGAAGAAACCAGAACATTCTGGCACAGAACATTTGACCAGGGAGTTCAGTAGGTATTATAACCCGCCATGTAGCTAATTTGTTATTTGGCTGCCATTCTTTATAGTTATGATTATTTCTGTAAGTTTAGGGCTCCACCTATGGTGGCCTGCAGCATGTCTGTGGGAGTGTCCACAATTTTCATGTTTAATTGGTGAGAGGGGGTCTGAAAACCTCACTTATATTCCATGCACGTTTGTTTAATTTGATAATGAGCACGTTGGCCTGTGTAGCCTCAGGTCTCGGTTAAGCACAGGGATACTGTTGCAGCCCAGCAGAGAGAAAGCAGAGGTTCGTGACAAAAATGGCTCTGGTTACCCGTTCGCCTCAATGACATCGCAGAGGATTAAGTTCCTTTTTGCCATCTCATCTCACCAGTTCAGGTCTATGTTGACAGATGTTGCTCCTGAGTCGCCTCTGCATGTGGCTGGATATTATAGTTGATAAACAGTGAGCATATGCAGACTTCCCCTGCCGTGTAATCTGCTTGTGTGCATGTCAGCGCAGTCTCCCGCTGACTGGTCGGGGCAGGAAAGATGTCAGCGTGTCCGTCTGGCTGGATGTGGGGAGCAGTAATGCAGTAATGCTGCTTGTTGGTTGGATGTTGAGGCCGCAGTATGATCTGCTTTCTGTGCTGATGGACTTTTTCTCTTTCTGTCAGACCTACTGCTGCCTGATTGTCACCAACAGCAACAGTCTTTTGTTGGTGCTGTGCCAGGCTGAACAATCACACTGCCTTTGTGCAGGCGGCATAAAAGCGCATTTGTCAGAGAGCCGAATTAGGAGGGGGGTTGTTGAGCAACTCTACCTGCTGTGCTCTTGTCTACAGTTGTGTCTACTGAGTTTGTTTGTGTACTTCTTTAGCTGGTCGGGAGGTTAAAGGCACAATCTGCCCCCACCACCAGAATTCAAGACGTGAGAATGGAAAGTGCTTTCTGTCATATTTATTGAGACGACACAGCAACTTAATCTAAGTCACTGTGTTGTCATGGGTTTGTTCACATTGGGATTCAAACAGAAACCATCTGAAAAACATTTAAGGCATAAGGCTGATAATATTCTGTATTCAGTGTTGTCTGATGAACAAAAAGAGTGTTGAATGTGCCTGTGTTTTTGGTGAAAGGCGAACTGAACAAATCAATTTGCAACTAATGAAAGTTAAAGAGAAAGATGGTAAAAATGATAAGGTATGAAAGTGTGATGGAAACTCGCAGCAGAGAGAGCGTGAGAGAGTATGGACAGAAATGTGGATGTGATATAAAGTCTAAAGACTTTTTTTGAGCATGCAGCATGAAGTGTATGACCTGGACTATAATGCAGACTGGAGTCTCTTACAGTGACGAACAGATCTGTTTATCTCCTGTATCTTGTCTCATTCTTCACCTCCTTGATTTGTAATGCATTATGATCCACTCAATTCAACCGAAAAGCCAGAAGTTCAAAGTTGGACGATATGTTTGTTGTCTGGTGTGGTGTAAAACATTCTCAATTATTGTTAATAAATATAGATATGAATATTGCTGACCATTCAAATCAATACAGAAAGCATTAATATCATGTTGTTTAATATGACATCATTATATAGACTCCAGTGTACCTGCTAGGAAGAGTTTCCCCTTAAAACTGAATTTTTAAAAAACTGAAGAACTAGTTCATTTTAATCTGTGTGAACTCTTGTCAAGTGTGATCTTGCACAACACTGTGTATATTGTTCTTGTTGTCTGCAATCCCACTAACAAGTATCGACTGTGCAGCTGAAGCTTGATATACTTTATTTCTGCTATAGGATATATTATTGTCACATAAACACATCAGTGAGCTGCACTGTTGCACTAGACTTGTTTCTTCATTACCATGAACATGAGCAATGAAGTTTATTTTGAGTCAATCCTGCACACACTGCCCCACTGACATTAAAACCTACTAATGCAGCAAGTATGTATTACAGTCCAAGGTTGGAAACAGTTCTAAAGAAATTCCCTATTTAATCCTGTTTGAGTAACTTTGGTTAAAACTACAGTGCCCAGCTGTTTAAGGAAATTAGTGAGCCTTTAAAGATTTACATCTTGAGTAGTAACAATTGAGCTTGTGGCCGACTGCCACAGACTGGGAAGAGAAGAAGTCGGAAAGTATTCGGAGATAGACTAATGCATTGTTAGTTTGGGTCTTTTCAGGGGATTTGTTGACACTAGAAGACGAAAAACAAAGAATAATGCCAGCCTTATCCTTTAAAAAGACAAATTTTACATCAAACTTTGTACATAGATTAGAGACTGGGCTTCGAAGTAGCCAAGTAGTCCTTTGTGTGATGACAAACCACACTGCTCTCACATTTTCAGGATTGAATAGGATGGGGGCGCATTGTTGGCGTCTTTGTTTTGGATTGTCATTCAGACATTGTAAGCAGTTGACAGGATGGTGATAGGGTCTTGGCATATCTCCATTAACACAGGGGGTGGAGTTGACCTCTGAGCTGCTCCCATCCTTCATTTTTACCTTTGGAGACCTTTCCCCGGTTCTGTTCCACGACCTATTCCCCATTGTCTGTTCGAACTGCACAGATTGAACAGTTTCGATGAGACCGAACAGAATAATTTGTTGGAAAAAAAAAGTTTGAAGATCATTTTGCAGCCCTGCACAGTAGCTCTTGAGCTGCATTTTCTTGTCAGCACTTGCCCTGGCCCTGGCATATTGATGGCTGCGTTAGATTCAGACAGACGTTCTGTCTTGATATCTTGATACAGTTGTTCGTGTGTACCACCTCACACACACAAGCACGTACACACACACACACACACACACACACACACACACACACACACACACACAAATTTAAATAGCCACACATGGCTTAATGTCCAAATAATATTTCTCTTTCTTTCCATTTGTCTTCTTTTCTTCACAGGAGAGGCAAGAAACACAGCATTATTCTCCGAACTCAGCTGTCTGTCAGAGTCCATGCCTGCATCGGTGAGTAATAAAAAAACACTATAATCCAAACTGTACATTTGTCACCTCTCACTTTATGGTTTGTCTTTCTCATTCTACATCACCAGTGAGATATGAACTACTTTAATTACCTCTGTTACCAGCGGATTATGTTATTGAGATCCTTGTGAACTTGCACAGTGGCAGTTTTGGGAAACAGCCTAGAATCTTAATTTGAGTGAGAAATAATGGCATTTCAACGGGAGAGTGAAAAACATAGCGCTGGCATGGAGCAGGGACTGAAAACATTTTATGTTTTTGCAGTTACTGTGTTCTGTCACTTTGTTTTATTGGGCCTCCCGGTGTCTTTGAGTAATGTGAGGGAACTAGCACAAAGAGCTGAGTGAAAACATATGCAAACATACATGCACGTGGGATGCGTGCAAACACACACAGGCAGACATAATGTGCTTATCTGAGGTTGGCTTTTGATTAAACTGAGGATGCTAACTGCCTACGCTTTTACTAACTGCAATGTAGATTTTGGCTTAAGTTTCTACTTTTTCCGCATCTCTGTGGCAAAATGTAACTGATTAAATGGGTGTTAATTGTCATTCTACCTTGTTTAATGCATGTGTATTGTAAGAAATGAATGCACAAGACCTCGTAAAGTAACTCGCCAGTGACGTGTAGGGTTTGTTAGCAAAGAGTGATGCGGTTGTCGGTAGCAGAACGTGAAGGAGCACACTTTCTCACACAAAGACACAGTGCCTCCTCTACAGGCTTCAAGTGTAAAAATAACCCAATGCCTGGAAAAGCTATTAGGCTGTAAATTGTCAGAATTTGGTTGTTTTTTGTTTTTTTTCTCTAATACAGTAGAAGTGAACCAAAGGACCAGACATTTTTCATTTGAGTGAAGTCACTATGATCTGAGAACTATATCTGATAGTCGTTTCTGGTTATTTATTCTACCTGCTGATGCGTGACATGTAATGCAAAGGTTTGGAAACTCTAGTGGATCATTTACTGAGAGAATTCTGTCCTGACAGCTCATTAAACTATTGATGTGACACAAGACAAATGAGAAAGACAGCTTCTGCTTGTTCTTGATGAGGTCTAGTTTGCACATGTTGATTACAAAGAGGATTTCTCTTTGATGCTCTTGACACTGTAATTATGTAACTGATACAGTAAACCTACCATATATTATATAAGCAAGCTTTTTAAACATTGCTAAATTATTGTTGTTAAAGGGAGAGTTCAGATTATTTGAAGTCGGGTTGTATGTACTGGTATAGAAAACTAAGAAATGTGAAAGAATAAATTAGCCACTTAGAAAAGAAAAAAAATCAATATCAGTTTAAGTGTACGCTATATTTAGAATATTTTCACCACTTAATCTTGCTATCAGACAGCCTTTTCTGACAGGAAACCACTGTTATATAAGCCAAATATTGCTCTCTCCAAAGTGACCAGACTCTGGCAAAAAAGGGTCATTTTACCTCGCTGAACAGAGGAGTTGCTCAGGTACCGCTGCCTTGATCGGTGAGTTTGTTTGTGTTATTGTGTGACTTGGCGAATCTGAACTTATCTTTTAAAACACCGAAGTCACACAATAAGACAAGCAAGCTAACCAACTGAGGCAGTGGAAGAACTCCTGCAAAAATGTCTTTGAAAATGACTAAAATTATTGTTGCTAAAGGAGTCTGGTTGCTTTGGAGATATTGATTGACACACCAGTATTGATTTTTTAATAGGTGGTAGATTTGATTTTACTCTGTCCACAGCAGTATTATTAGATGCATCACAATTCTTTCTTTAAAGATTATGAATGAATTCAGGCAAGTCAATAATCGAACAATTAAAACCCAGTTCTCTCCATTAAGATTGCCTGTATCAAATTTGTAAGACTGGACTTAACAACTGAATAACTAAATAAATTATGGATCATTACAAATATGCTTTTTTAAAAGCTAAAGAAAATTAATGCATAAGTTGCATTAATAATCGCACTGTGACTCTCAGATTTGGAGTTGCAATCAGATCCAGTTGTGAGGTGCCAAGAGATTTCCACCTCTGTCATCTACTGCAGGTAATAAACCGACTGTGGGGAAGTACCTCCTACGACCCACTTCAGAAAATCTGCACTATCCCTTTAATAAAACCGTCGGGAGATGCTGCCTGATTTTACAACAGTAGATGACATTTCTTTTACCTGATGTAACAGGTCACATGCTGAACATGGCTGTACTTGTGAATATTTGGCTGAACCTTGTCCACACACTACGCTGAACTGGCTTCACCTTCGTCTCCTCCTGCTGCTTTTCGGCTTGGCTTAGTGCAGCCTGGGGAGTGGCAGACAGACTTGTTGCTCTCCCCTAAGTGGATGATGACCCTCTTTCTCTCTAAGTTGACAGCCACCTGTTGCCCTTCTCTAGTCTCCTTCGGTGACTGCCTGCGTGGCTAGCTGATTTATTTCCTCCAGGCAAGGTGGTCACTGTTACTGTAACTTGTCCAGACATTTGAGCCTAATTTTATCTGACTAGAGGGCTTACCTCGTAGCCCCACGAGTGCAGAATTACTGGGTGATTTTCCTGCTCCACACAGGAGATAATTCGTTAGTCTTCCAGAGACAAATGGCATGGTATTCTTTAGGCTGCGCACTTGTTCTGTATTAAGGGATTTGGCATTTCCCTGCTGTCAGTTCATAAAGCCCAGGAGCCCCCCATACTGTCAGGGATGGGGGTTTTTCATACTCTTTTGTTTCAATATAATGATGGATGTTATGCAATAAAAAGCTGCACTCTATTACAATAAATTGCCTTTGGACAATAGTCAGCACAAGGCATCAGGGTGGCTTTAACACGGTGATTTTCTGAATCTCTGGAAATCCTTTAGAAATGCTCCTTTTGTGTAACTCTGACAAGCTTGAACTAATAGCACTGCTCTTATGTTTGCTTCAGGTCAAATGATACTCCTATCAAACATTGCCAGTGCTGTTTGGCTGCGATTTGTTTAGAGTTAAATAAAATCTTTTTCAGTGGATGCTCAATATAGACCGGGTGCTGAATTAGTCTATGTTGTAATCATATTTTGTTTATCCCAGAGGCCCCCCGTCATCAACATGAGTGATTAGTTGTTTACAAGCATGTAGCCTGTGTAATCTTTGTCTGCTTGTTAGCACTATTTAGTGGAAACCCCACTGCACTTATTTTAAGTTTTAATTAAAGGCAAACTATGCAGGATTTTCCCCAGAAAACAATACACAGACTTGTACAAAAATAATCCCTCTCAATCATCACCCACAATCCACCAGAAGTGTGTGGCAGCAGCTACGTCCGCAGAGACCTGCTCTCCACCCTAACCTTCTTATTTTCTCATTATTTTCTCTCACGACGCTTTACCAACCAAATAGGTTGGTATTTGAGGTCCCTGAAAAGAGACTCAGCAATCAACTATCTTTGTGGTGCGTTTACAAACAGACACTGACATATCCTACTTACTCTACCTTTAAGTAGTACATCATTTTGTTTATGCTGTCTGGTTTTTTGGGTTTTACTCAGATTTACACACCACAGGGCGAGCTTTCAGTGTGTCTTTATGTGTGTGTATGTGTCATGAACCACAGTTGAGACTTAATCCAGGCTTCCCTAATCATAGTCATTAGCTCTCACATACATATGGTCCTGCATGCACCAGGCGGAAATCCATGCATCAGAGCGGGCGGAGGAAGGAAAGTGTTCACCCAAAAAAGCTAATAGTTTATTAAACTGCTTTTTACTGGTCCAACTCACACAGTGATTTGTTTTAATCACGCAGTGAAGCAGGCACCACACAGAGGTTTATCTCTAGGTGTTTTGGGTGTTGCCTCATTACCTTGACCTGTTTTCACTTTACTACTACGAAGCTGTAATGACTCACAGTCACATTTAGGGTCAGAGAATCTTCTAGTATGAGCATTTCTGGATTATTACATTCGAATGATTTCGCAGTAAACCTTTCAGTTCAGTTCAAAGTGTGATTGGCCCACTGCTGCACCAACTACAGCCTTTACAGTCTGTGCTGTGGTGGTTGAGCACGGTTTATGTGACGGAGTTGGCATTGCAGAAAGATTATTCAAAAGTATTGCTATACTACACACCTGTGCTTTCTGATAAAAGTATTACAGGTGCTATTTGCACCCATGGTGAAATAGCCAGTTTGGCTGTTTACACATGATTGTATAAAGCCTAGTGTGGCAGAGACGAGCACTCAGGTGTTTGTAGCCACTGTGGTAGTTGTACCCAAATTAAAGAAGCCAGTGTGGCTATTTGCACACACATATCAGAGACAAACCATGATCTTTACCTAAACCTGCGACTGAAAAATGAAAATAATAATTTAAAAAAAACACTCAGGTATCTCTGACGTGTAATTTCACACTGCTGTCAAGTTGTACTCTCCTGTGGTGGGACCCTGATCTCCCACAGGTAAAACTTGTGCTTCACCTATTCATGCCCCACAACCTCTTATCAACGGTGACTTTGTTGCCTTTACAGCTAAAATAAGGGGCCTGGGAGCAGAAGTATTGTTTCAAGAATGCTTCTATTCACATGATGGATATCAAATGAAGTACTTTATTGGTATCAGTATCCCTTTAATCGCTGTAATTTTTAAAATGATACCCAGCCGTTGCGATTACACAAGATATAATAGACATTGCACTTTAACAGATGTCCTGCTGTCAAGGCAGTTTGAAGCTCCCTGGATATCTGTCTGTGTGCTTGCTAAATAGTATCACTCCTAATCCTGTCTTTGAAAGAAAAAGGCTTTTGAAGGGGTGTGTTTTTGTCATGAGATACAGGAAACAGTAGTTCTGATGGTTTGATTTTCGTTTGTATTTGTTTGACCAGCACAACAGCCTGGGTTTTAGAGAACAAACTCAACTTGTTGTCCATCTCTGCGTGTCAGCCTTCAGCCACAGCCTTTTTAAATTGCTGGGCTGTTATTGTTGTCGGCGGACTAGATGTGGTAACAAGAGCCTGATTAAAGCAGTCTTGTGCTTATTTTAGTGTTGTCTACAAGTCCAGCAGGTCCTCTTCTTATGTGTCATTTTCTTTCTGAGACTTGGCCGAATTGCTGTGATGTGATGGCGTGGAGAGTTTGAAGACAGGGAGCGAGACAGAGAGAGACTTTAGTGTGGGCAGCAGTGTTTAAATGGGGATACCAAGTTAAGAATTAACAAATGTCACATGTTTTGTAATCATCAGCAGCTCTTGTGAAGTAAGTACGCCAAACAAGCTTTTCTTGAGTTCATGCAGATGTACAGTCAGAAGCTGCAGCTTTGGCAATTAATGACATTGATGCAATTCTGGGCCACATTTGATGTGGTAGGAAACTGGCAGAAAGTTTTCCTTGATCCACAGAAATTCATCTTGAACTCTGTCGCAGTCATACTCTTGCAAATGATTTTCAATGGAGCCAGCTGTACATCAATCACAGTGGGTGGTGCAAATGTCTTGTTTATAGCAAGTAGTTATTATTCACAAATGTAAAAATCATACGTTTGAAAGCTAAAATTTGTTGGTATTCCCCTTTAAGTGCAGGTTCATCTGTCAACACATTGATCCCAGCTGAGGAGTGACAGCTGTAATCAGAGGTGACACATTCTTACTGGATTATCTGTCTAGTGTTTTACAACCTCCCATAATCCGGGCTCAACGCATGATTCATTGTGACCGCTGTTGACTTGCGTTTCTTTTTTCGCGCTATAATTTTGTCAAATTGGTAGTTTTGATCATCAGGTTGACAACTGAAAACTCTGTGGTTGTTGAGATGGAAGAAGATGAGCAGTAAATTCTCTGTGATTATCCCTCTGAAAACCATGTTGGAAGATGAGTTCCTGGCAGCTAACACCACAGTTGCATGGAAATATACACTACTGAGTGTGGGCCTCTCAGTGTTTCTTTATCTAATTAATGTATTATTATTATTGTGTGTGTGTGTGTGTGTGTGTGTGTGTGTGTGTGTGTGTGTGTGTGTGTGTGTGTGTGTGTGTGTGTGCATGTGTGTGTGTGTATGTTTCTACTTAGTGTGTGTGTGTTTGTGTAGGATGTCAGCACATTGACTTAAGACGATAAGATCACCTGCGGGTTATGGTGGTGCCTGTCTTTTCCACACTCTGTGCCAGATCTGCATTAGCCATCTGCACTTTTGTGAACACACATAAAAAACGATTCCCGTAGTTAACCTGCCTATTAAAAAGAAGATCAGCTTGAAACGTCAGCTATCATTTTGAAGAGAGCCAAGAGAGTTAATTATAGCCAAGGTTATGGCTCATATCCAGTACTGTGTATCAGGTCAAATGAATTCAGGGAAATTGTTAAATGTTCTATTAATACATTTATTTGACCTTCTTATCAGGTTAATGATATCAGTATTGTACTTCCATCACAGTGCATCTTTGAATTGGATCGCATACTGACGATCCTCAGTACCACTCCACACCTTAGAGTTGGGGATGTTAATGATTAATCATTGATCAATTTATCAGAATTCATAATTTAACCAATTAAAAATTTCCCTGGAGCTCATGGGTTTTCTCACAGTTTGGTTTGGTCTGCCTTGTTAGTCTAAAAATGGCAGTAATTGCACCCAACGTGGCATTGATTTGTTTGGGGGAACCATTTGTTATGTAAGGACATGTGGATAAGAGCAGTCATTTTGATTGAGAACCTTATTGCTTTATTATTTTTTTTGTTTAAATTGTTTGTGCTTCATGAATTAATGTTTCACATAAGTAATGTGCTGCTAGACTTAAACTGAGAAAATACACAAAATTTGTAACCCCATTTAGAGACACATTAAAGTAATGAAATCAAATATCTAGTAATGTTCATGTGACTGGTGAGAAAGGGTGGCTAATGCAGAGTATTGCAATATTTTGCAATATTTAAAAAAAATTCTGTGATGAGTTTTGTTTGTGTATCACCACGCCAGTCATGACACATCATCAGGTAGAGACAAATATGTGATGAAATCCTGTCACCAGCACTTTTTCCACTGTTTTGTCCTGTTTTGTTTTTTCTCATTGATTTGCAAATGTGGTCCTTTTGTGGACAATTTTAACAATCCTTGGACTATATATAATCAACATACTCAGCACATTGCAAAATATTTAAAGTCACAATAATATTGTATCATGACCTCAGTATTATGATAATATCGTATTGTGGGGCCTCTGGCATTCCCACCCATACTGGCGAGTGCCAAGCAAGCGAGGAATAATTAAAAACGTGCGTATAACGTGGCACCCATGAGAGACAGAGAAAGAAGATCAAATGACTTGGTCTCTCATCTCTTTGACTTACTGCAAAAAGACCCCAAAATGGGATCAGGGACTTACAGTCACCCGAGGAGGCCAACTTAAACAATTCTGTGCCAAAGAGGAGAAATCTGAGGCAGCAAACATCTCAGGAAGAGAAGAGTGGAGCGGGTCTGGCTTTTCACATCTCAGCTGATAGCAAAACTCAATCAGTGGAAGGTTTGATGGTATCGCTCAGCTTACACTTTCTCTCACTCAGTTATATATTCTTTTATACTCTCTGTTTGGCTATGAGCCCAACAGCCCCATGCAGAGAGAGATAACAACATAGCTTAGGTTAATGCTTCATTTATGGGTAACAGTGCAGGACAATGTTTCCCCTCATTTTGTCCCACATAACAAAAATGCTCCATTTTCCACTTTTGGGTAGGATTACGGCTAATTGTTGGCTCTTCTGTAGATTTGCTTTCCATACTGCACCAGGTTATAAACTACTATAACATTAATTCATATAAGCACACTCATATGCTCACATTCAAATGCACGCACTCATGCAAAGGCATTAAGAAGCCATCTGGTTCCAGTTGTAAGGCCCCTCAGCGCTGCTCCTCACCCGTCCAAAACGAAGAGAGCTGTCTACGACTGCATCCAAGAGAGGAGTATTTTTTCTTCGCTGTGTTTACGGGATAGAGGGAGAAGTCTGAGCGTGCAGCCTGACGAGGAGACAAAACTATACTGTGGATCCTACAGCCTCAATATTGTTTCAGTGCAGTAAAGGATGATACTGCCTTCTGGCAGCCAGCCAAGCCCCTGCCAGAAAATCATATTGGTTGGTTCAAAATTGGTCTAACTTACATTTCAGTCTGCCCATAACCAAATATAGTTTTTCAAAGTGGCACATCACGACATATGAGTTGGACCGCTAAGAATGGGTGCCATGTGAAGCCGACCACTGTGGGGTTTACCGCTGCTGTGAGACTGGAGCAGGCCTTGTTGAAGTGGACAGGTGTGTAACCTCAGTAGCCGCAGACTTTAAACAGCTGACTGCTCGCAGGAAGGAAAATTTGGAAGGAATCTGAGTTTGTTTTTGCTCAAACCGACCTTTATTTGATGCCTGCAGAGAATTGTTTATTGTATATCTACACAAGGGTCTATGATGGTTTAGAGCTGAGGTTTGAGGTGCCTCTGCACAGCCAGTGTTTGCCCTCTCTGTGTATCCTGAATGGTGAGAGGACAAGCAGGCAGAGAAAACGCATGCATGACATTTTAATGCCAGGGCTGCAACTTGTTTTTCATCATTTATTAATCTGAGGATTGTTTTCTCAATCATAATTTCCTAGAGCCCAGGTTCATGTCTTCAAATAGCTTGTTTTATCTCACAAACATTAAGTTAAGAACAAAGAAAAGCAGCAAATCCTCACATTTTAGATATTGGGACTTGGGAGTATTTAGCATTTTTGCTTGAGAAAGAACTATTTTATTTATTTTGTGGAGTACATTATATTTTTTTCATTATTACATTATCCCAGATGTTTCCAGCAATGAAAAACCTAGAGAAATACATAACATTTTCCTATAAGCTACAATAACTTCTGGGAAAACGCAGGATCTGGTGGATATGTCAGACAGTGAGGAGGGACGTCGGCAAATGTAACTAAATGTAATGTGCAAGGCAGCACACATACAAACAATATTTGTTAGTATCCTTATTGTAATCATCAACACTTTGATTGATTTTGTCATAGTCAGAGCACAAATTCTTTAGTTGTGGCCAAAAAAATGTTTTTTGAGGTCAGTGTGACCTTTGACCTTTTGACCGTCAAAATCTCATCAATTCATTCTTGAGATATTGCATTCACAAAAATAGGGCAGAAATAAGAACACAATGACATTTGACCTTTAATCTGATGTTTAATCTGTTCATCCTTGAATCCAACTGGATATTTGTGTCAAGTTTGAAGAAATTCCTTCAAGGCATCCTTGAGATATCACGTTCACAAGAATGGAATGACCTGAAAACATAATGCCTCTGGGCCACGACTGTCTCCAGGTTTTACAAAAAATTCCTTCAACAGACAGTCATGAATGTGCACAAAAACTGGCTGAACGGAACAGAGGTTTGCAAGATAAGCTGCAGACAAGCTTCAGGTCCATCCACACACACACACACACACACACACACACACACACACACACACACACACACACACACACACACACATGCACACACACACACACACGAGCAAAATATTGCCTGATTATTATTATTATTATTTTGATTAATTGGCTAATTGTTTCAGCTCTAAACCAGTTATCGAATTTAATTTGATTCTGAACTTTGAGCAAATATTATTGGATTTAATTCATTAGGTCTGTAGCCTTTACCTGCTAAGTTTTTAGTGCCTCTATACAATATGCCTACACATGTCACCACACACTGTATCATCTATCTCTGAATATTTAGCAGAGTTTCAGACAGTGCCTAATTTATCATCTTTGTCATATTTGAGATTTTAGTTTAGGATTGCAGTTATAGTATATGGGCAGGAAGAATTTGAGTGCCAGTATTGACTAGGAAAAAAAACCCTGACCTATAACTCAGAACCCCACTGGCCTTCAGCCAAATCCCAGTGTGCCATGGAATTCCATCTCACATCCTCCCTCACATGTCATGCTGGCTCCTTTTCTCTCCTTCAGCTTTGATGTCGATGTCTTTGTAAGGAAACGTCTCTTTCCCTCTCTGCATCAGGAGAATATGAGAAAATGCTCCAGAGAACCAAAACACCTCATATTTTCTCTGTTTATCGTTACAGTAACTGTCACTCATCCAGCTTTCTATGAAACGGCGTTGTTATTTCTTCTCTCACCTTGGATCAAGCAGTGTTGCCACAGCTGGCTAGCTTTGAATCAGTTACCATTGCTGCTTCGCTTTGAAGGAGGATTTATTGGATTTTTGTCACATTCGTGTGCAGAGATTGATTTGGTCTTTAAGTTGACATCAGCTGGAAAAATAAAGATTGACATGACCTTTTTCGGCCTAAGTTTAGAAGGAGGTGACAGTAATTTTTGTACACTGTCCAAATTGGACACAGGACTCTTGTCTGGAGTTGGGCAATAGTTTTAAAGTTTTCCAGCCAGCAACTGTCAACCCAGCAACCAGTGACTGCCGATATATTTGCACAGGTGTTTGTCATATTATCCTTATTAAAGAGAAAAATACAGCCGTACGCATTCTGAAATCAGTTTTCTTTCTTTTATCAAACTAAGATGAGTTTAATTGCCGTGCTAACTCACTGTAACACTCTTTATTCAAACTTGACAGAAAAACAAAACTTGCCTCAAAACCTGCCTTGGTCAGTCTTTCTGTTGTTATAGCAATCACCATCTCTGGTTTGATCAAAATAAATTCATAATTCACTGTGTTAGATGTTAAAATATATTAGGCCATAGTTTGGACTTGCCTTTACCATGTGTTTTTGTTCACATACATTTAGCATTCATTTCTGAGATCATAAACAACCATCACTCATTCTTTGGAGGCTGACTGTTAAATTATCTAAATAAATTAACAAAAAATGCCTTAAAAGAAAACAACTGGCAGTGGGCGCCAATAGCCAATAATTGCCCAAGCCAGACCTAGATCTGTGTGGAGAAATGGGCACACCGGTGGTAAAATATGAGTGTTACATGTTTTCATATGTCTGCACTAGCCATCTGAAACCATCTTATCCTATCCTAATCCTTCTTAGTATGTAGCTGCCATGGTCTCCTTGCTGTGTTGCTTCCTTAAAAAAAATAAAAATAATTGGCTTCCATCTCGTTCGGTCTAAAGTTGCATCTTCCTCCCTCTGACTTGCTCTCCTCTCATGCCCTGCGCACATATGATAAGGAAACATGCAGATTTTATGTCTCTGTTTTATCAGGTAAGCAGTAGCTGTTTCATTTCATGGAAGATTAACCATGTCCTTTTTTTTTATCTCTCGGTAACTCCACTCTGGGCCGTCGCTCTGGAACACCTGTGGCTTCCCATGTTTCACATTGTGGTAACTGATTGTGGTCTGGGGTCTGAAACAGAAACGTCAGGCATGTTCATCATGAGCCATTTGGCAAAGGTAGAAAGTATGTGGTGCTTTGTGGTGATGTGTTAATGATTTGATACACAGCTGTGGAATTATTACAGATATTGCCGACCATATTGCAGTAAATATTAGCTAGGCCGTCTAGGGTATCTGTTTGTCTTTATCAGCTTCAAATATGTTCAAGGCCAAGGAGCAGCTGTAGTTGTTATTTTTAGAGCCGATGTAAGCTCAAGTCCAGGGCAAAAGTGGGATAATGAAACAATATCTTTTTCACTGTTAACAACACGAATCATTTTCTTTTCACTTTATACCGGACATTGAGTTGAGGGAAAGATGCAAAAAGGAAACAACAGAGAACAGAGCATGTGATGACATTCGCAACCCTGCTGCCGTCGGGCAAGACAGACAGAGGTTTCCGCTGTCAACCACCAGACAGAAGAGCAGCTTCTTCCCTCAGACTGTGAGACTGCCACTTCCACTTCCACTCGTTCAGTCAAAGACAGAACTATGTTGAATTCTTTTTACTTGTTAATCTTGTTGTAAATGATAAGGAAACAGCCTTGTATCGTGAGGTAACATAATTTGATACTGATAAAACAGGAACAAAAAGTTAAATGTAGTGCACAATATGTAAGTTATACCATGAGGGGTCTCTCTGACGTTAAAACAGTAATAAAAGATGTAGTTTAAACATGTCATGTCACATGACTCAGGCAGAAATCATGTTCACAAATGAGATAATGAATAAAAGTTTTTTTCTTGTTATGTGTAATCCTGTCTGCTCAGTTCCTTCCTCCTCTCTGATATATCAGACATACCCCCTCTTTTCCTGAAAGTTATAGGAACTTTCAGCCAGTTGGAAAGGCGCTATTACCTTGGATACAGATTTCTCTGGGTTTGACCATTGTTGGAAACATTAAGGGTAATATAAGTACACAACTCAGCAAAATATATAATATAGGTCTAGCATTTTTAGACATTTTAAGGCAGAAATGTTACCTATTATAGCTTAAAGAAATATGTTACATATAGTAGTTATCTAAAGATTCACAAAGAAGGATACCATGGATAGCGTGGCAACTGAACCACGTTTCCATCAAATCCAAAGTAAATTTCAAGCAATCAAAATAACAAAAGTAACTGCAATGCTCTCACTTGGCTTTTGATTGAGGCTGTAACTGAAGCTGAAATTGCTCCATCCTCTCACCTCCATTCCAGACGTTGTCAGGTTATTTAAGAGCCCGGCTGAAATAAAGACCTCAAGCACCAGTAAAACCTCCTCTTGCAGCCCACCCATGGCTCTGAAGGGGACCACTCAGAGTGGCCGTAGCAGCAGAAGATTGGGCAACCTTTGTTATGTTCTTCAAAGCAGAGGAAAAGAGCCATACAGTAGATTAAGAAAAAAAAAAACAAAACAGAAGAGGCCTCGATGCCTTGTGTGAATGTCGGCCAAGAGCCTACTTAATCGGTTCAGGCATGTTGGGCAGTTGGGATGGCTCTATCTGGTTACAAGAGGATCCACTGTGGCAGCCTGAGGTGCATGTCGCACATGGTAGTGAAGTGTCTTACAAATGCAACACTCGTGCAAAGCATGTGAACGTGTGAAACAAAGGAGCTTTCATCACTAATACCATCTCTGGAACTGGGGAAGTTAGCAAGTTGGAAACGTTCTTAAATTCAACAATAAATTGTCAGATTTTGTGGGCAAAAAAAATAATAAATTCAACACTAATTACATTTGAACAAACAGCTTACTCAATCTTCTTCCGTGGTGAGAGTAAAAGAAACATTGTCTGCTTTTGCTTAGTCTGGCTTATAAAGAGGAGTGAAAATCTCTATTGGTATAAACCATAAGTGATGTGTCCTGAAGATGTGAGAAAAGCGAGCCGTGTTTACATCATTGTTGTGGTTAAAGCTGTGTAAAGTTAAGTCTCATCTTTCAGTGAATATGTCAGACATTGTTGTGATCCATTCAGATCTATTCATATGTGTTGCATGGTGGTTTTCTCAGCGGTCACTTAAGGATCATTGAGCACACAAAGCGCTAAAATGTTTTGCTTAGACCTCTTGTTTATAAGATAAAAGCCTCCATATAAGCCTTTAATCTCTGTGTTTAGAAATGTGAAAAATGTTTGAATCTCTCCCAGAGTCTGGACCTCAAAATTCAATGACATCAGTGGCTGCTCTCTCTGCTCGTTCTGTGATGAATGCCTTTTGTATTAGCGAGGTTCAGCACAAAGCTAAGAGAGGCCGTATAGGGTTTCATTCAGAATTTGCTGTTCACACAAACACACACAGATACAAATTACAGGGGGTATAGAAACAATACACAAACACAAACTGGATAAACTGGATTGCATTATCAACTTTTGCATTATTTTATCTGTCTTTTCATTTTTGTTTTTATTTGCAGAGATGGGGGTTAAGGTGTAAACATGATCACCTTAAAATGTAATGCTAACTTAAAGCCTCGATCAGCAGCTTTCTCACAGTGTCAACAAAAATTACACCAAGATTTTACAAAAGAACCATCACATTGTGCAGGTGTTATTGTTGTCGCTCCCTGTGTTTGTATGCAAAACATTAATAGGACAGAGTTGTCACAATACCAGAACTTTAATCTGCAATACAATACTTGTCTAAATGACACTCAGTACCTCTTTTGATACCACAGCAAAAAAAAATAAAAATAAAAAAAAGAGAGACAGAATGAGGAACCAGCCTGCCCAGGTGCTAAACATCAGATTAATAGGTTTTAGCCATCTCTGTCTGCAAAAGGAAAACACAAAGACAGCAGGATGAGCACTGAGACAAGTTACACTACGCTGCAAACCAAATTTCAGGCAGGACAATTAAGACCATACTGAACAGAGGTCTTCAGTGTGCACTTACATCATTTTTATAGCTTTGGTATCAGTGTAAACACATGGTATTTTTTACAAAGTTAGAATAAGAAATGGCACCTGAAAAGTAGCGTTAACACCAAAATACTATGTTGTAAATTCAACTGCATGGGCAAGTCAAATTAAATCTCAGCTAGTGGTCTGTAAGCTTTAAAAGGTCAAATAACTTATCCCCAGCTGTAATACTGTGCAGATACTCCGACTCAGTGGCAGTTTGGCCACAGAAACCGTAAAATAATTGACATGGTCACATGTTTAGAGCCTGGTCTCAATGTTAACAAACTGCATTGGTAAAGAGGAACAGTGGTTACAAGTGACAATGATGCATGAGCAAGTAACGCAATTTAATGCCAATGCACAAAGCTAATATAAAACAGAAAAACTGTAATCTGGATCAGTAAAATAAAAAGGTATATAGCTATTCCTAAGTCCAGTAAGCAATTTGATAAAACCAAGGGATCAACTGGATCTGTAATGGTGTAGACAGTCTCCATGAGTATTCACAGAGGTTTAACCACTGCACTACAGATGTTTTTCAATAATTTAAAATACAATCAATACTCTTAACATGTAAACAAAAAAGTATATATGCCCCTTCATGCAAAAAGGGATTATAATAGAGGCTTTAAGTCACATTTGTCTGCGTAGAGGCAGGAAGTGCATTATACATTCATCAACTTTCAGCCATAGACCACTGCACTGGTGGCCTTATGTGGCACAGATGGCAAGTAATTTTTGGTACATTTCATGAATACAATCATTTTAATTTAGTTTGGCTACTTTATGCAAAGAATGTAATCTTATGTGTCATCGTGCACCACATATTAGCCACAGACTCCCTCCTAAGTTTCCACTCCTGCAGCTAAGCACAGTCTACTGTGGCAGGCAGCAGGAGCAGCTGTGTTGGAAGCGAGTTGTGGAGGAAGAGGAGTATGGTTTCCTCTGTTCATCTGTGATTTCTGCTCTAGAAACATCAGACTGCTAGCTTCAGTGTTCACTTCAGAACTGATCGGATGATCAGTGTGAAGTGTTTATCTGTTGTGAGACACTGTTAGGCAGTTAACATGTTTGGATTTACACATTTATGGCAGTTGTTACCATGGCTCCACACAAAGGGATACTTAACCTTGGTGTGTCATTTATTATTTAGTCACAACACATAAAAAGTGATGGATCATTAAGCTTGTGAAAGTATTGAAATGTCATTATTAATATTAGCTTAGGGTGGGTGGGTGTAGTAATAGTAAGTTTTCTCTGACTCAACACTGCCAAAAGTCCACATATGCTAGTCTGTGCACACACCTGCTTCCTGACAACTGCTGTCTGCTCCATTTTGTCCCTATGAGAGCAGGTCACAGGAGAGAGGCCAGACTGCATACACAAACACATTCATCAAATTGTCATCAGACCAGCAAGATTCCAGCCATATGAGTGACTAATGAAAAAGTTTATGGTGCTCGTCAGATTTTTTTTATTCACAATCCCACAATTTCTCCCAACGGCCATATTCTATAGCTCTAACATTCAGTAAAGAAGGACGTGTAATAGCCAAACTGTCATTAAGTACAGACTAAATTTGCAGTACTCTAAGCCTAAGTGCGCCACAATTGAGTGCGGGACCCTAAACACATGCATTTTGTATTCCTTGTAAGTACATTTATTGTCAGCACAAGACTTCATGCTTTGATGTTGCGTTTGTTGAGTTCGTTCAGTTACCTTGCAAGGCAAATGGGCTGTCAAGATCACACAAGATCACGTAAGAATCCATCTGCCAGGCTTTAAATTGTGTGCTTGAGGTGAAACTACAGTGGTTTGGACCAGTTAATATCCTATGAAGAAATACTGGCAGCTATCGGTGTAATGACAGTGAGAAGAGAATTGAAGAGCAACTGTTAATTTGAAATCAACAATGGCAGCTCTTAAGAGGTTAGCATTGATACTGCTGTAGCATCAGTTATGAGTACTTCTTCATAGAAACAAGAGCAAAGAACAACACTGAAGGCTTCGTTTTCCTACTACGCCATATGGTTTGTTGATCCGATTGGTTGAAGTTAGCCCACTATAGACAGTGATTGAGTTATGGTCCATCCAATCACCTGCCGAGGCCTGTTTGAAAGTGCCTGCTCTTTTTGCAAACAGTTTCCGAGGGCCGCTTCTCAAATGGTTCTGTGTAACAAACAATCTGATGCATAAGGTTAAATGCTTAGAGCCAATTGCAGGAGAATGTAAAATATAGCGCAGTAAAAAAGAGTTACAGTACCGTAACTTTGTTTTTGCACACAGCTGCAAGATTAGCCTTTGTGCATAATCTCCTGTTTAGTCATCCTCCCTGGAACAAGTGTAGCAGTTTTCAATTGTGTGGTGCGTCTTCAGACAACATCTACATACCTCAGTGTCAAAACTTGTCTGTAGTCCTCACCTGGATGTCTGAACACAACATAGTTTCAAGAATTTTTCCCTACTGGCTTCGTACTGATCAGTAAAATTAGACTGTGACCTCAAACTCCCAGCAGTCAGCTGTTGCAGGCTGCAGACACTCCCAGACTTCCTAATTTGACACTAAGGTAGACCCCCACCCTGCCATGTGTTGCCATCTGAGACCTTTGTGTCTCAGCATTTAGAGGAAGTGTTGAAGCTCATCCTGCCAGCCAGCCATGTGATTCTGCTGAGGCTTGTTTCTGAGACAGACACTATCATTTCACTTTATTGGAACAAATACAACTGGTATTTTCTTCAAACTTGGCATACAATAATAAAAGTCAGTCTGAAAAGAAAACATGTGTTTGGGCATGAATACATATTGCCATTATGACATTTAATACTAGACAGCATGAACAGATGGGGGTAATTTAAACACAGTTTTGACAAGATACAGAAACAGAGTGTTCTTGATGCACGGACATTTGGTTTCATAAGACAGTCTGTGATTTTATGTTTTCCTGGTACATATTTGAGTGAGGAAAAGGTTTCACCAGGATTTGACTGTTGTATAAAACTGTCTTACAGTGTCTAATTATACAGTTTTCTAAGTCTAACTGTGACTGTATTAAAAATGGGTTGAGCTAGATTTCCACATTCAAATAAGGTTTTATAAGTAACTACTTTTTAATGTTATAATGTTATCTTTTATCCTCACTTTAAAAGCGTCTGTGATTGGCTTAGCTTTCTGATTGAGAAGTTTTTTTTTAACATTTAATGTTAGGCAGGAAGGGTCAAGTGAGTGTGCAGCCGTGGCTAAGCAGTATGTTAGCAGCAATAGTGAAACAGACCTTATCTCATTTCAGCTCTTTTCAGGGACTGTCTTACATGAGGGACATGCCACATTGTTGTGGTTTCCTTGACAAGCTAAGGGTAGATCTCCTCTTTCTGACAGCAGAGAGCCAGGGTCAACTGGGGTTAACCCTGTCTAACCCTCTGGGCCACCTGGAGACCCCCACTCCACGGCTCACCAGGATTATCCCACACCCTCCTACACATGAGCTGCACACATATTAAGGGCCACAGAGGTCATTTCTGTCTCTGTCTCTCTGTCTCACACACACTCTCTCAGCCCCTCTCTCTCAGCTTTTGATGCCAGTGTTTGAGGATGCCGATCCTGTAAATGCTATAGGATGAAAGGGCTGGTTTGGCACAGGCCTGTGTGACCTCTATAGCCTCAGCCATGGGAGCTGGTGCACCCTTTTTTGTTTGGGTTGACGCTCGAGGGAAGCCATCGCCCCTGAGGTCAGCCCGGTGGGGGCGGGCTGAGTGACTGGAGGACCACCTCCTGTCACCATTAAATGATTTATGGAGAAGAGACACAATTACAGCTCCTGTAAGCTACATTGAAAACTGAAGACATAACATCATTTCAGTCCTTCCTCTGTGGAGTTTAGGAGAGCATAGCTGGAAATAAAATATTTTAAAGAGGCTGTTTGGCATGGGTTGTGTTGACTTCTTTCCAAGACATTACCTTTTGGACATACTGGAGATGCCTGCTCCCTTCAGAGAGATTCTGTTAGGTAATGGTAATGTTTGGCACCGCTAAAACTTTTAACCATTTTCTCTTTTTTTCATTGGCATGCAGAAGAAAGAGGTTAAGTGGAATTCAGTCTCATGTATTTCTTCCTGTGGAAAGTTCCTGAATAGGGAGAAATGATATTTCATTCCCCCGTCTGGGACATTTCACATATGTCAGGTTTTTTATGGCTTAATTTTGCATTAATCTGCTGCCCCATATTTTTGTGCTAAGCCACTTTTTGGTGCCCCCCGTTTCTAAATTGAGAAAGATGGTTTTAGAGGGAGAGAAAAAGATGCGGAGGAATGTTCCCCTGCTAAGACGTCATGCGGTGTATGACTGTGCACACCGCCAGCTCGGGCTTTCCAGGCCCTCTCAGAGGGACAAGGCTTTCCTGGAAATCTCAATTTATCTCTGAATGATAGAGAAGGGACAATATATCACAGACATGTACGTCTACATGAAACAGGGAACTACTGAGGAACAGGAGCTATTACTGAAGAATTACACTCTTAGAAATAAGGGTTCCAAAAGGGTTCTCCCTGGGTTAGTCAGGGGTTCCTTGTCAGATATCATCATCTAAAGAACCCTTTTTGGTAGAAAGTGCACTTCAAGGATTGTTGAACTCTTTCATCAAGGGTTCTTTGTACCATAATATAATATAATGTAAATAAGGGTTCTTGATAGACCCCCCTGGATGGATTCTGTATAAAAATCCTAGGAATATAAAAGGGTTCTTGGTAGGGATGCACCAATACCACTTTTTTCAGACCAAGTACAAGTACATTTGGATACTTGCTTGATATTGCGTACCAATATGAGTGCTTAATAATGCCATCACAGTTCAACATCACATTTTCATCAGATGTTCCCCGCTTTCTAAATTGAACCCATTGCAATAGCAGACTATCTGTCTTGTTGTATCAGGTGCGGTGGAGTCGGTGTAGATGAGTACATAAACACAGTATCGGGCCGATACCCAATATTGGTATCGTTTTCAGTGCATCCTTTGTTCTTAGTTAGGTGTGCTCTAGATTAAATTCTTGGATTATAAAAGGTTCTTGGTAGAACCCCTTTGGTGGATTCTTGTTAATACCCTTAGAAGGAGGAAATATTCTGGATAGAACCCACAGAGAGTTCTTGGTGGAACCGTTAACTGCCACACCATAGAATAGTTATGCTTTAGAACCTCTTGTAGGGGGTTCTGGGTGAACATTTTCTCAGATGGTTCTAGAGATAACCCTTTATATTGGTAACATATATATAGAAGTTTCTACCAGGAACTGAAAAAGGGTTCTTCTATGGGTACAAGCCAGAGAACGCTTTATGGTTCTTTTTAGCACCTTTATTTCTATGGGTGTATAGTGAAATGAGGAAATGCACTTGGTTTGTTTGCATTTTTCTGTATGTTATTATTTGATGATTATTCTTCACCTTTGGTATCATATAATCAAGCCGGCTGATATACTACTTCTGCGTCTTTATCCTTTATGAGTGCAATCAAAGAAAAACGCTCTTCTCACATGTTTGGTCCCTGTTCATCTCTCATCCGTAGTATCTAAATATGGATCCTGAAGGCGTATCACACAGTACAGTGCTATATGGATCCTTGTGGATGTCTTGAGCCAGCTCTTTTTCGTCTGTTCCCCATCAGGCAGGCTGCCTCAGCAGGGCCTCAGCCTGCCCGTGAGTGGAAATCTTTGGCCCGTGTTATCTTTGGAAAGTGTCGAGTCCACAGAAACCCAGGAGCATGGAGTCCAGTGTCAGCTCGACATCCCAGGCTCACTATTACTGAGGAAAGATGGAGACATTGTACTGCACCCGAATGCAGATGATCCGCAGAAAGGAGTAGCAAACAGCACAACAGCTGATAACTATCAAAAGAGTATCTATACTGTTGTAGCAGAGAGGAAACACTTCCTGTCATCTTGCTTATTAAACTATGCTTCAGTTACAGTTTATTGAACATTTTTTGGAACAGCACACACAACAAAGCCGTGTTTGAGATGAAGGGAAATGACGAGCCCTCTCTGACACTGAGAGCTATATGGTCCAGTGAGATGGACGTTGCTTCTAGCTGACACAGTTAGGGCATTTTTGTCATGAAAAAGCTGAGGGAATGTGGGACAAAGAGCTCCATATGTGTAGTGTAACCCAAGTCCTGTAGTGAGGAGGGCCTCATCCACTTAATGCAGGAATCCATCTCATTCTCCCTGTCTATATTGCTCTGATTTTTCCCTTCATAATGACCCCCCCAAAAGTCAGTAGGAGATTGGATGGCCTCCTATACATTGTGCATGTTGTGGCAGGGCATGACAAATTAGCACCCTGCAGAAATGCTGAATTTCTATGGATGTTTGTCTCATCAAAACAGCATGGCCATTTCCTGACTTGGCAAGCAGAAGGCTCTGGTATAATGGAACATTCATGAAGCTTTCAGGCAGTGACAGTTTCCCATCAGATCGACTGTTTTCTTTTGATGCAACAGTTTATCTCATTATTATTATACAATTTCATACTTTTTGAACATGGCAGGCTGTGGATCCCAATTGAAACCACATGAAAGTACAGTGTATAGTTATGTAAGCCATGGTGCATTTGAGAGTGTATTCACTCTCAAATGTCTGTATCAGTTTCTACCTCAGGTCCTACAGACCTTTTATTTTTTTTTATTGTGTTCTTAACTTAATCTTATTATTTATCAGCATGATTACATATTGGCTTACCGTAACATAGAAAAGATATTACGTAACTTTTCATGTTAGAGGCACAGATCTCCTGAGAAATCCAGATATCAAGTAATACAGACTTGGACACCAAATGTACCCCTTCTGCTCTCCACTCACAGATGAGGATAGAAGCAAATGGTAGGTAAGTAGAGATGAAACAATATGAAAATTTCATATCAAAATTATAGTAACCAAAATTACCATGGTCATCAGTATTATCGTGGTTTTGTCAGGTCAGTCTTTCAAACCGCTGTAATCAAACACAATTTTAATGATTGTTAAAATTTGTAATACTAATAATTTTAATAATCAGGTAATACTAATCATCAGGAATTTTACCACAGTTTATTGTGAAACCGATGCTCATTTCTGTTGCAAGTAAAGTACCATGTCTGGCAAGTAAATCTATCAAATAGTTGTAATGTCAGTTTGAATGTATGTATTCAGATAAATTTATTAAGATATAAGATAAATTTCAGACTGACAATAAAACTATAAGTGGCAAAAACAAATTGTACTAATAAAGTATTTTGACTGTTGATTGGTCCCTAGCTTAAACATTAAAATTAACTTCATTTTCCTGTAATGCAGCCTTTCAAACCAGGAAAAAACAACACTCATGCCATATCACAATATAACTATATCCAAAATCTAAGACTAGTACAGTCTCATATCACAGTATCGATATAATATCGATATATTGCCTATGTATTATCAATATATTGCCCAGCCCTATTTGGAGCACTGCCTTCTAATGCAGCAAGGTTTTCTCTTTTCCTGGAGGTATAATTTGTAATGCTAGACACAGGCAATTAAATGTGACTATTATTCTTATCATCACCAGACCGAGCACTGTGTGTCACTTGATCTGCTTGTGTGACTAAAATATCACATCAGCTGTGCTCATGATGCTGTAGATATTCTGCGTTAGATAAAGACTGGTAATGAAAGAATGACCTGAATATTAACAGAGGGGCTTTGTCATTTTGATATTTGCCTTTTAGAGAAGAGCTGAGCATCGGCAGGGAAGATCGTTGTTAACAGACTTCGCGACATGTGCCATGTATGTCTAATGCAATATTTTTATCTCATGGTTTTTACATGTGCTTGTGTGTATATTTAGAGTGATGCCCCTCTGTTTAGCTGGTGACTCATCAAGAGTGTTTGCAACGGGGCTAATTTATTTTTTGATCTAACCCACATATATTCTGGGTGTAGACAGGTCTCACTTTTCTCTCACATACGTAGAACGTTCCCCAGCTGATTAGTTTAGTAATGTGCTCTATGTTTAGTGAGCAATTCAGCCAATAATAGATCATGGAGAGGTGCGACACCCCATAAGGTATTTAAATTATATACTAATGGTTGTAGTACACGCAGAAATAAATGTGCTAAGTAGACCCTTAGAGGGTTCTCCAGCTTGTCTTACCTAGAACCATCTGTGAGAGATTTCACCCAGAACTTCATATCTTCCATAGTGTAATAGTTCCACCCAGAAACCTCTCTGGGGGTTCTATCCAGAATCTTTTCACCTTCTAAGGATGCTAACAAGAACCCACCCAGGGGGTTCTACCAAGAACCCTTTAAGTTCCAAAGGTTTCATCTGGAACACATCTAGGGCCCTCTACTGAGAACCCTTTTATGTTCCATGAGTTTTATCTAGAAGAAATTGCAGCTGTTCTTCTGAGAACCTTTTATTGTCCACATTCCTTTTATATTATGGTACAAACAACCCTTGAAGAACTTTTTCTTCCAAACATGGAAGGGATGAAAAGGGCTGTTAATGAAATGCTTACAAAGAACCCCTAATGAACCCATTCTTCAAAAGAGAGTTCTTCAGAAACAAGTATTTCTGGGTAGAACCTCAGCTCTTAAGGAAGAATCCTTTTGGATATCTTATTTCTAAGCATATAGGACCTCATATTGCCGCTTAAAGTGAAAAATCTGACTTTTCTGTCTTTTTCAGTATTATGTAACACAGCATCTGTCCTCCAGTCTTACATTTGCCAAGGTGTAGCACAATGTTGCTTACTCTGCTTTTCATGCCTTAAGCGAGGCAGGGTTCTCTCAGTGCCTGCTGGATGTGCTATGCCCATTAATTTGTGACATGAGGGGAAATCAGGTTGATGGCTTTACAGGATGTCTGAGGAATTTCGGTCATTCTCAGTAAAGCTCAGAAAAGGAGGAGAGCGGGAAAAGGCAGTTGAGACCTGTCTTTAATTTTGCACATGTCTACATAAGGCAGCTGTGTGCAAGTAATGGATACAACTTTGATTACTTTAACCCATTCCAAAAAGTCTGTCCAGATGAGGCTCGTGTGCTATTTAGTAAGAAAGTGGAGGAAAACACGTGTTTCTGTCAACACTGGAATGTTTTGTTTTCTACATTTATACTACAGAGACTGAAAAAAAAACCCTCAACTGATATTGATTACCTACGTGTAAGAAGGACTGGAGCCGTTTTTTAGCCCTTCTAACATCTTCAATTCCCCAAAATAATGCTCTAATACAAGTCCTGAGCCATGTATATGAGGAGATTTGACCGTGAAGGTGTTGGAATTCACCCTGGTGTTTGTGAAGTTGTTTAGCTGTGTGTGTGGGGGTTTGCCATCTCTTAACATACTGAGGGAACAATGCATCAAAAGGTGCACCTGGTCCTGTAAAAACGCTTCATATACTTTGGCAGTTACACTCCTGTGCAGAGCTAACATCAGACCTAATGCCTGGCATGAGATGGCTAAAGAATCTACTACATGTCGGGAAAGGGTGAAAACGACTTATCACACCATATTACTTTTTTCCAGTTTTGTGGGGTGCCAGAGTATTTGTCATTGCGTTTTAACCTTGGACGTAGGCTAACTGTAAGTGATTTCCAAATGGCGGTGCAGCTGTAAATATCATCTTTGCAAGGCTGATGACATTTTTAGCTTGGAAACTGCAAATTTTAGAGCATACCTTTAAGTAGGGCCGCCCCCCCCCAACTAAAGATTTTAGATTTTAATTCAGCAGTTGTGCTTTTATGATTTAAATGTTTTTGGAGCATCAGAAAAGATCAGTTAAGAATGGCCTTAGTAACCTTGTTAACATTGTGCTACATTACAGAGAAATCAGATCAATATAAAACCTTAATAATGATGAGTAAAAATTTAAATTTTTTTAATTTAATTTAATTAATTAATTTAATTTCTGCTAAAAATAATGCTAACAGTTTAACATCACACAAGTCTTCATGTTCAAAAAATGGGAATAAATGACTTCCTACTTAACGAAAAAAATATACGCAGACTTGTCAACACAATGGATTGTGTATGCTCACTAATAAACTTGTTACAAACTCGCTCCTCAATCACTTGGCCATGTCTTTGCTGTTGCTGGAGTCAGATTGCTGGTGAGAGGTGTTGTAAATCACCTTGGTACTGTATTCCCTGTGTCAAACTGACTTACGTTGGTCCCAGAGGCTAGACGGCTGCTGAACCAGATTCACTTGCCTGCTAGCCAGGTGCCAGTTTTTGTGCTCATTCAGGCAACACTTCCTGCCTCAAAAAAATTAGAGTATGTTATAATATTAGAATAGAGTATTATATATATTATTATATTAGAATTGGAGTATATTATAATATAACATTATTATAATATTAGTGTGGCGATTGTCAAACCTCTTGCTGACGCACACTGTTAATTGTCATTCAACATGTGACTATCATTTGTACAGTGGCTCCCTTTAGAGCTGTAATTTAGTTACTTCAAAAGTAACATCCTTTCCATGTTATTGATGTTATGTATACCATCATTATCAAGTCATCACCTTGAATACGACAAAAACACAAGGTAAAAGTTAACATGTCATCACCTGGGAATGATGCAGTTCTCCTCCGGTCAACAGATATTTCATTTTAGTTTGACCTGTGTTTGTAGTAAATTGCTACACAGGCCAAAAACTCCACCCTTAGCCCAGCCCTGCACAAGCAGTGTGACCCAGCAGCAAATAAAGATTTACACCTAACTTTCATTGCACTGCACATGATCCTTGTTGTTTGTAATGGTCATCAGCTCTTTAAAAACTTATGGGCACTCCCCACACAAGGGTTGCTTCAATGCTAATACAAGTATTGCAAAATGCTATTCTAATGCTAATAATGATGCTAATGCTAATGATAATAATATATTTTTTAACTCACTGGTGGAGCTGCAACGATTAGTTAGTTAATCAAGAAATTAATCGTACAGTACAACTTTTCAGACTGTGTGCTCTGCATGCTCAGCTTATATGGGCCTAGGCCCGATCTATTAAAAACAAAAATGGCTCGAACCCAACCCTCATGGACTCAGCATGTTGGAGCAGACCTCTAATTTGCAGGACTGCAGTGATGAAAAATCCCCCCTTTAAAATCTAGTCAGTGGTGTCTGAGGTTTCGTTTTTTGATGGACAGATGTGGATATGAACAAATGAACAGACGGAAAGTAATTCCCCCACCCCTGCATTTCACTTTAGGGACAAAACAATGCAACAACACAAAAAATATGGGTCAGCAGAATCAGATGATGATGTCCCGTGGCTCACAGTATTATAAGAGAGCTTTATCTTACTTTAGTCATATGAACCAGTCCAGCTGTTTGGAAAAGTTAGTGGTGTCCAGAGGGGAGATGCTGGGACACAAACTCGGGCTCCACACCCAGCATTGCTACCTAAAATCACATTCTAAATATCTAACCCCTCAAAGCCTCAAAATAACTCGAATTAAGACAGCCTTAGTGACTTTTTAAGAGACTCTGAAGACCAAACTGCTAGCAGGCAAATTGGAGTGGCAAACAAGTCTGCAGAAGTGTGTCATACCCAGGCCGGTTTTAGCTTCAACAATTGCATTCACACAAAGTGAATTCACATGTCCATTTGCTCAGCTCCCTGGGAATTTATTGCTGTTGTTTGGGGTTTTGAACATGTCAGTAAGATGTAATGAATATAATGTTAGTATTTTTTTTAAACTCATTTTATTGTTTGTTTGTTGCTGTTGTGGTCACAAATGGCTGGGGTGGACATACTTGGTATGTTTCCATGCACTGAAGAATACATGAGGCTGTCATTTTCTCTTGATCTCTGTTGGGTATTTTTGTAACCAGTATAATCTTGTCAAACAAATGTACATATTTATTCTTTAACAATTATGTTCATATTGTCCCTGTCATTGGGTAATTTTCCGGCATTTTGCCGTACTGGGCATTCTCATCACTGTGACAGGGTGGACAAATTGACTGGACTCCTTCAGTCTCTCCCATTTTAGTGGTGGGATGTCTTTTTCTTCATTGTTTTGTGGCCCAGTGGTTTGGCAACCATTGAATGAAGGAGGAGCAGATATAATTTTTTACAAGATAATAATAAGACATTATGTGAAAATAACATATCAGATAATAATTACTCTTCAAAGGAGAATGATTTATACACATGTCAAAACGTGTCTGTAGGGGATCTTTAATAATGGATTTTGGCTGATGTGTATCAGGATAACACAAATGTTATCAACACTTAAGTATAGGTGAAAAGTAATATCTTTTTTAAAACAAGAACATGGCATCAGCACTGTTGACAGCAACCCCACCCACCC
Organism: Lutjanus erythropterus; assembly: GCF_056507025.1. Lineage (NCBI taxonomy): Eukaryota > Metazoa > Chordata > Actinopteri > Lutjaniformes > Lutjanidae > Lutjanus > Lutjanus erythropterus. The sequence continues at coordinate 20,806,202 of NC_139325.1, read as the reverse complement.
CCATCGCTTTGATCCCAGCCACGTCTGACTGATGTCTTTTCTCTGTAGAGTTTTCGTGTGTTCGTGTGTGAGCACATGTATGGGTCAGATGAATGGGAAACTCTAAACTAGTCACAGGTGTGAATGTGGGTATAACTGTGTTTGTCTGTCTGTGTTAGTGATGGGCTAGTCTACCTGTCCCGGGTGTTTCTCTGGCCCTGTTCAGACTGCCAGCCCAAATCTGGTCTTTGGCATATTCAGAGTGTATCCAGATTGAAACACACATGAAATGTGATTTTTCCAAATCAGTTCCAATCCACGTTTGAAGGTCATATGAAATGTGATTCCAGTCAGATTTCTACAGATGTGTCTCAGGACACTGAACTCAGATTGATCAGAAGTGTCATTTGTGTCACTCATATGGCAACACACAACAACAACATCACATCGACAGTGAAAGAAGTGCGTCAGAGTCCATGCTGCCACTAGCAGAGCAGTATGGGGGACAACACAGAGAACAACAGTGCGATGCAGGAGATCTGCACTGTGACTTGACGGCATTGTTGTTTGGAGGGTGAGATGATGGATCTCCGTTTCTCATGCTTCTGCAATGAAGAGCTCCATCACCAGCGTACGCAATACTGATGCCACGATACCGATTGTTAACACAGCGACCCATACAGATAGGCTGCTGATGTCTAGACACACAAATTTGATCTGATAACTTGCAAATAACAATGCAAGATCTGATTTCAGAAATTTGATTTGTTTGAAGGCTAAACAAAGCTGCTGTTTCTCACCCAGTGCACTTAAGCCATGAACAAGATGAGCAGACAGAAAAAGAAATGGATGGATAGTCTTTTTAAACACGTAACTGTGTTAAAAACAAATCTACTTTATAACTATTGCAATACAGCAGCAACTATATGGTAAATGAAAGGTTTGCAGATTTACCTTCCAGCATCAGTAAACATATGAGAAGGATGCAGGTAAATGAAGAAGGTCCATGGGTCAGACGTTCACCTGCACCAGCTCTCTGCTCAGCAGTTTGGATAAACATTGAAGAACTCAGTCTGACCTCACTGTCAAACAGTCTGACAAGGACAAGCTCAAACTCCCAGCCTATCGCCCCCACCCCAACTGCACCTCAATCCCTTTTTCTACTCAAATAGCAATGTTATATATTTCTTTCACATTTTTCGGCTAAATACCACAGAGCAGCATGCACAACTGTCAGATGATTATTTTCTGCTTCTTGTTCCATACGTTTGCTTTCATATTTATGTTTGCTAAACACATAGACAAGACTAAGGCACAAATACAGAGTAGTTATAACAGAAATCTCACCATGGATGTGCTAATTACAGTTGAGGGTTTGTTGGCTGGTGTGACAGAGTGGCCCACAGTGGCCCTGTGAACCAGGCCTGCAGCTGTCACACACATCACACACATGCAGACTTCACTTTTCTCCTCCTCGCTCCCCACTGATGTGGCTCAGTCAGCCCAGAGACAAATGGGCCCAGACATGGAAGACATTAAGACTAGCTAAAAACAACATGCTAAGTACAGACTTGCTCTCCCGCAATGCAAACACAAAGTGTTCACTCTGCTGCAATTATACACATTTTGACATGGACAGCAGGGAAGACAGTTTTCTTTATATTTGTGTAAAGGCTTCTTTCAGGGAAAGTCTAAGATGTAGAGACATTTTGTGGCTTCAAGTAGCTGTGTTAACATTAGGATGAAAGGGTAAAATAACAAATTATCCAGGTCAAGGGTTAACCATGGAGATATGGTGGGGTTTTCAATACGCAGTATGTTGGAAGTAAAGTTTTAATACAGTGCTTGGTCTACAATCTTCTGTTGGTTGCCTTCAGACTGCATAGACAGCGGGAACACATGTAAGTTAGCTATCCAGAATGAGTCTCTCACATCCAAACCTGGCAGTCTGAGGAATGCTCCTGACCCCTCTCCAGTTTCAGATCACATTTTAAGTCTCTGACCTTTGTAAATACAGCTATTCTTAACACCTGAATTGTTGCTAAATCAGAGGTTGACATGATGTTGCACTGAGGTGTCTGCAGAACACATCACTCCAGTATTAGATTAGATTATCTGCACAGCAGAGCTACAGTACTGACAGTCTCTGGATTAAACATTTGGTGAGGTTTCTCTCAGGGAAAAAGCCCTGGCTCTCTCATTGAAAGCTGTTCCAACCAATCCTTTAAAGCGTTGAGAATAAGATGTGGGGGGCCAAGAGCTCGCTGACATGATTGGTAACAAATGACTTACTGTTGCAGTGGGTTGGAAGGGGGGGGGGTGTCCCCCTGTGGATCCTCAAACATGGTGTATTTTCTTAAAGGAGACAATTAGCTCTTGATGAGGCCTCCTGGCTCTAGGAGCTGTTGATATCAAGGAGTCAAAGGTCACTTTTTGAAGCGAAAAAGCCAGTGGCACAGACCTGCTGCTCCAGTGGGAAAACATTACCAGCTTTTTTTCTTATCTATCTGCTGAGATTATTTGAATCAGCACCAGATGTTTTTCGTATGTTTTGTCTCATTAATTGTTAATATATTGGTGACACATTCAGTTTATAGTTCAAACAAGAAGATAATTTTGACTTTTGTTAATTTACAAATTATATTTGTAATATTTGAGTGTTTTTGCCCATATACGCAAAGAATAAGTCATGCCTCAAGGATGATGACTGACTTTTATGTCATCGGACAAAATATCATAACATATTTCAGATTCAAAATAAGTCTATCTGTAGTAGGACAGTAAACAAGTGTTGAATTTCATGAAGGCCTGAGACAATGGTTAGTTGTGAATCAGCATGTTTACTATTCATTGCTTGTTCTGCTCTTCATCTCATACAGTAAAAGTCTGTCACATTTTCAGGATGAACAATATTCATGTAGTCATGCTACCTGCATTACTCTATAGGTTTTTTTTTAGTGAAATGTCTCGGATGGATTGGAATGAAATGTGGTAGATACAATCACTTCCCCCTCAGGATGAACTTCACTAATGTTGGCAATCTCTTAATTTTTCATGTAGCGCATGTATCAGGTAAACTTTCTTGAAACTGTTTGACCATCTGTCAAGTACTTCTGTTGGGGTACTACTGATCCTCTTACTCTTGACCTATTTTTTTAAATTAGGGCTGCCTCTGACTAAAGATTTTTCTAGTCGACCAGTAGTCACCAGTTGAAGACAATAGTCAACCAGTCGTTGCATGTTTAAAATAATAAATTAAATATGTAAATATACATTTTTGGGGCACAAAATGAAAAACCTTTTAAATATTACTGACAAAATGGTTAATGACTCAGTTTATGTAGGAATAAGCAGCAGTTGACTGAACATTTTCAGACAACTCAAACCCAAAACACTGTGTTGAATAAACAGAAGAAAGAAACTGCGTAGCTAATATGATCAACGAAGGGCAGATAAAGAAAAGACCAGCAGCTTACTGCAGAAATTAAAACTAAGATGCTGTAACCCTGCATGACGACACGGTTTGATTACAAAATGATTCCTTGGAAGTGCAGCACAAACACCACAGCGATGACTGCTCACTTCCAAAGATGTCGTCCCTTTATAAGAAACACCATATTACAAATCACAGCGCTGACTGCAGCAGACACTGAAACCAGAACATTTCCAAATGTTTGAAATATTTTTGATGCCTTAATTTATAAAATGAGCTAGTCTACAACTTGTGTAAGCTGTTAGTAATGTGTTGTGTCAACAAAATTTCACTCCATGCAATCATGGAAAATTTTGAAAAATCAATAATAGAAAAAAACATAAATTCCTCTCCATCCCATGATCAAACATATCAACAACAATCCCCTTGAAGGAGACCAAATGAAAAAGCACAGCCATTACCCTGACATCGTAAACAAACACGTCTGTTTCCCCCTCTGGATGCCATTAGGAACGTTTCAATATTTGTTTTAGTCATTGAGCAAAATGTGTTCTTTCTTCCTCTCCATACTTGAATAGTATGCAAATCATAGCGTCCATTTACAGGCCGCCATTGTTCTCAGTCCAAACACAGCTTGTATTTGTAAGTCTATAATTGTGTGGTATACTCTGCTCTGCTTATCTAACCTCCTCTCTTTCTAATCATGTAATATTTAGAATATATAGAGGTTATGGTTACGTTGTCTGCTGGTTAAATCCCATGGCTTTTACAGAGAGTGCAAAGGCTGCTTTGAGGCCTTTATGGAATCCAGCTGCCTAGGTCCAGCATTTCCAAAGTTCCACATTTATCTGAACCAGATCAGAGCCAAGTATAGGGCAGTCAGACACCCACTGCAACGGTTTTTAGAGAACATGAACACATTTGTACAGATTAGACACTGGGATCATGAAGTTATTTTCATTCCAGTGTGTATTGTTCCTGCTGATAGTAGATAAGTTAATAGAATCTGCAAGAAAACTGCTTTAAATTTTCCGAATGGTGATATTTAATCTAAGTCAGTAAATAAAGATTTTTGTATGAAACATTCAAAAATTACCTGAAATAATCAAAAGAATGTGAAGAAACATGTCTATGTACTGTGTTACAGAGATATCAACTGAAGTTAGCGTTCTAACCAGCGAGCCCCCGACCCATCCTGTCTTGAAATTTCCCCCAGACTGTTTTGCCTGGTCCCACCATTCTGTGCTGTGATTGGCTGATATTATGGTGCTTTGATGGGCTGTGATTGGCAGTTAGCAATGAGATTGTGACTGATGCATGGATCAAACACAAGACTCTCACCTGTGGGACTGGGCTTTGTGTCCTTTTTGAAGCTAAATGTTACTGACTAATGACTTTTTTTTTTTTTTTAAATTATCAGTTTTCAGTTACAGTTAAACTTATTGCGTAGGTTTAGGAAAAGATCATGGGTATGCTTAAAATAGAGGCATAACGTTAGTAAGACTTTCTGTTTGCTCTCCGTTTGTTTGGAGTGTGAATTAGACAGGTGTCCAATTCTTACATATTGCACCTGTAAGCCTTTGATATAGCAGCTGTTAAAAGTGAAACTGTACACACTCACACACACATATACACACAATCCTGTCCTGACTCCACCTACTGTAAAGTATTTAAACTCTTTAAAACTCCCTAGCAGGTGTGGCAAAATTTCCCTTTCTGTATAATGACCCACTCCAGTTCACCGTTGTCACAAAATACCACCCTCTGAATGTGGGTCAGACTTATTTTCAGGACTATTATTTCTAACAGACATCCTGTAAAATAAAAAAAGAATAGATCCGCATTCCTACAATACACTTTCAGGCTTGGGCAAATCTAGACTTATTAAACTTTACTGCAGTTATCTTTGGTCCAACTGCACATAAACACACAAAGTGGCTGCATAAAATGTTAGACATATTTTAAAAAGCATGCAATGTTAAGAGCATTACACACATCTAACTCTAGAATGAAATACATTTGTTAATGAGAGCACCTTTTTTTTTGTCGAGTTCTTCCTGTCTGCAGCAGCGCTCAGAAGCTTTGTGCTGTGATTGAGCCTAACCATTACCAGGTGCACTTGAAAAGGTTTTGGTGAAGCTGGCACAGGGTCAAGACAGGGTGGAAGGAGAAGGGGTGTGAAAGCAGGGTGAGTACCAGAGGAATGGAGTTGCTTAATGTGAAAACATCAAACGGGCTGAATCTGGTACCAAAGTGTTAGGCTAAGGTGTCTGAACTTGTTACAGTGTGATCATGCAGGCCTGCTGCCTGTTGAAATCTTGTCTCACGCACACCCAGAAACCTGCACCCCACAAACTCGCTTTTTTTTTTTCTTTGCCTTTTTTAGGAGGTGGAGCATAGATGAACAGGCATATATGTGGGTCGTGTGAAGTCATAAATGTTATTTTCACGATTTGGCTCTTAAATCTGGCTGATTTTACGGGTGTAGGCCATGGTCAATCAAGATGAAAGACAAATGAGGTGAGTTGCAAGTTTTACAATCCATCATGGTCTCTGTACAACAAGCCCAGTGGGGCAAAGAAGAAAAAATCTTTTTTTCCTCAACTATGAAATCGTCTGTTTTGAAAGGCATCACGGTTACACCCTGCAGTACACCCACAGCTTCATGCAAACCATAATGCAAAGGTATGTGTGGTCATGCAGTGTGTGAGTGGGACCAAAGCAAAAAGCTTTTGTTGGTTGTCTGAGCCACATTATTTTTCGTTAAACAATTGTTGTTCGCTGATTTTTTTTTCTGAGAATAATTATCAGTAGATGTACATGAACACAATGCACCCATTTTTTCTGGAAATATGAGGGTTTCGCAGTATTTCAAGCAGTGTCCTAAACCAGGGTTTCTGCATCTCCCTAAAAAGTCCATCAAAGTCTTAAATCCAATAATCCCAATCTTAGGCCTTAAAATGTATTCCATATGATTTTGACAGGTCTTCAAAATTGATTGAATAAGGCACTTTTATAAAGTTGGATTTAATTTCAGTCTCACTTTTAAATGTGTAAAAAAAATTGGGATGGGAATCTCTTGGCACCTCATGATTAGATTTGATTCTACAATGAGATTATAAAACTATTATCGATGTATATTGATGCATTTTGATACATCTAAATTTAATCTTTTAAGGCAGGGGTTGCCACTCAGATTATATTTGCATTTGTTTATATTCAGCCATCCTCACCAAAACTCAAAAAGTAATCTTGTTTATGACACACATCTTGAAGTTCTTCTCACCAATTCATAATCTTTCAAGAGAGAATAGTGATGCGTCCTTTCTCCATCCAAACCTTTTCATGTAAACTGTGCATCTCCTTTTTGATCAGTATGGACATGAAAATAGGTCTTAAATTGCATTCACAATGTCTTAAATTTATTAAACTTGGATTAAGATAAAATAAGAGTCTATGAAATAGGCTTATATGTACTGCATTTCTTATTAACATAGTATATAGCTGATACTGATATGCTTAATCTTTTAGCCAATATTAGCCAGTCCGTAATTTGGGCTCTATTTTTTTTTGTGTGTTTTTTTTTTTTTTTTTTGGGGGGGGGGGGGTGAAATACCAGCACCACAGTGTCACCACAATGACCAAAGTTCTGCAAGAACTTTTTTCACATTTGTGTCTCCATAGATTTAGATGCAGCCATGCGTAAATCTCACCCCCTGCTGTGCAAAGAGCAAGGTCCTTCTCTCTGTTTTTGTCCTGCGGCTTTATTACACTGGCCTCCCGTCTTGTTGGAATAGTTAAACCTGTTAACTCTACTTCTCATGCAAACACAGCTGAGCTTGAAATAAAATACCAGACAGAGACCTCTAGGGGTTAGGATGGTAAAGACAACCACTTTACACACATCATACAAGGTATAACTACGTTGCTGATACTTTAAAAATTAGATTAAATTCAATTTAATTTACATTTCTGTTGTGGCGTAATTGAATAATTTCTCTTTCATTTTATTCTCATTCTCAGTCTTTACATGAAAAAACTAAGTCCTGCGGAGAAAAATAATAGAGACTGTGTTGTTAATGGATAAAATAGAGTAGTAAAATAATAAATGTTGTATCAGTGTGTCAGTAATGTGAGAGAAGCTGTTTTAGCCTTTAGAGTTGGAATCTAATCTCATGTACCATTAGTGGCCAAGCGAAAACACTCATTCTGTGTCTTGTCATGTTTGACAATGTCAGATTCATGCACTTAGTAGCAGATTACATTAATCTGGAATTAGTCTTTGAATAACTCTCCCACTCACTGGAATAACAAGAGGTGCCATATATCCACCCCATCCCTCTACTGCAAAATAAATGTTATGGAGACTCTCTTATCCCACGGCATGTGGTTCCTCCCTGAATAATGTGAGTGTTGTGCTGGGCACACCTCTTGTCATCCTTCATACCACAAATATCTTTTCATTACTTAAAGGTATGTTTTGTTGACATTGTTTTTTATAGTTTTGGATCACAATCTTGGCTCTCTATTTCTCCCTTTTTTCCTTTGCACGCTCCATGATATGATGTCTGGCTTTGGCTAAATAAGGTAAGAGAACACTTTGCATTCTTTCTTGCCAAAAGACGGCTGATCCTCTGTAGTGCCGTGAGCCAAAACGCCCTTTTATCCTATCAGAAATTGAGGGTGCTTTAGGTGTGCCAGCCAATCCCTCTCCACCTCGACACTGTCATGCTATAGGGATGCATGACTGGCTCCTAATGGTGGTTTTCAAAAATCTCTTCGTGTGATTTGTATTGCTAGGGCATGTTTGCTGAAAGCCAGGTATGTCTCTCTTCAAAGTGGGCAGCAGTTGCTGGAGAAGCAGACCTTCTCCCGTCTCACTTTTCAATGAGGCAGTAATTTTCCCCTTTGTTTTGTATTGAAGATATGGGGTTTGTTTAATTTCCCGAGCAGGCATATTTTTCAAAATAGTCATTCTGGGAAGACATCAGTTAGGTTGTCAAACTGAGAAGCTAATAGATAAAGCACCATAACCCTGTCTCTTGTTTTAAATACGGCTCTGATCTCCAATAACAGATGGTTTTGCTGTTCTTTTTCAGCTCAGGTTTTCCTTTTATAACCAAGAGAAATGAGATCTGCTAGTTGTACACTCTCAGCAATAAGGGTTCCTCGGGGGTTCTTTGTAAGAGTAATGGTTCCATTAAGAATCCTTTTCATCCGAAGGACTCTTTTTGGAAGGAAAGGAAATCATTGAAGAACTCTTTCGTCAAGAGATCTTTGATCCATGATCCATGAGATCCATGATATAAAAGGGTTCTCAACTGAACCCCCTTTGTGGGCTATTCGAATATTAAAGGCTTCCCAGTAGGAACCCCTGTGTGGGTTTTAGATGAAACTTCTCTACCACAATAAGGTTTTCAGTAGGGTTCTTGTAGGAAAGGTGGAAAGGTTGATAGAACTGCCAGAGAGGGCTCTGGGTGGAACCATTACATCATAGAAGGGTTCTCCCCTCACAGGAGTTTGTGGGTGAAACCCTTCACAGATGGTTCTGGGTATAACCCTTTATGTTGAGTTCTAGGTAGAACTCTCTGAAAGGTTTCTAATGGAACCTTTGTAAAAGGTTATGCCAGGAACCATAAAGGGTTTTGGGGCCTATGGGGACGAGGTGAAGTACCCTTTATGGTTCTAGTTAGCACCTTTATTTCTAAGAGTGTAGAAAATCCTAAATACTGTCTTAAATACTCTGTAACACAAAGGTAAGTTAAATTAGGAAACTTTTAGAGACATTTGCTCCAAACTGTTTTTCATCAACAGAAGTGCAGACTGAACTCAACAGTGCAGGCAGCGGTTAAATTAGCTCATTAAGGATTATGCATGGTAGAAAGGCCTTGGTTTCCTCTGCACAGTATGACAGTACTTTTTGGAAAATGCAGTAGATACCCTTTCATGTGACACATGAATGATGAGGAAGAGGCCCAGCGTATTGCTGAAAAATGTAGACAAGGAGCCTGCTGCAGTACCATGTCCCATCTCTGGTTGATTTTCCCTGGGAAACATGAGATCACGTAGAGCACTCATATCTATCAGAGGGGTATTATTGCATTTTATCTCACATTTGTGGAGTCGCTCTGTATCTCCTTTCATCAGGATATGGATTAATGTCTGATGTGCCGTGTGAGTGTGAGTGTTTTAGAGTTTGATGGATTTGAGGTGCAGCTACCTCTCCTTTCCGAGACAGGCCCAGTGTGGTACAGAGATCCCAGATTTTAGTCCACATATGTCAGGGGTGCTGTGAGGCCCTGTGACACTGGAGAAAAATGACAGTTGACCCTCTCCAACAAGGTAACAGGGAGGATGGCATGATTGAATATTTGAGGTATTGCTCGATTTTTTCTTAGCGCTTTGAAATAAATAGAAACCAGCTATGTGTTCTCTTTGATATGGTAACTTTAAAGTGCCTCTGTGGGCCTTGGTCCTTTGTATTGAGGTGTCAGAATACAGCTGTAGGCTGCTATACAAATCACTTTATAATGCCAGGAGTTGAAGTGTGTGTTGAGCAACAGTTTTTGTCTAATATCCACCATCAGTTTGTATAAGCTAGTCTGTAAAAGGTCAGTCTAGGCCAACTAGAAAAAAAAAACAGGGAAAAAAACATCTATTATGCCAATAGGCTGTGGTTGACTGTACTCATTTGGCTTGCCAAGCAAATATTAAGCCCTTATCAGCCAGCGTTAACATAAGTGGGAAACTTCTGATATGATCCATGTGGAATAAAACAGCGAACACATCAGTCATTTGGCATTGTTAAGAGAGATTTTGAAGAGAAAGCAGTCGGTCATGTTGATTGTGAATTTGTTCCAGTTGGGCAAACAGGTTGGCCCCAGAGGACAAAACAGGTCTTTCAGTCCTTTGACTGTCTGTGCCAAGCGTGGATTATATTCATTTCAATGACACCTCAGAATAAAGCGGTGTCTATCCAAACAAAACACCTCCTCGACAACAGAGATAATTAACGATTGGGAATTAAACTTTCTCCCCTGATCCATGACAAATTTTCTGTTCCAGTGCATTTGATGTATTTTTAAACAATTTGGACTGGACTGTAATTGTGTGTTTAACATTTATAGTGTCAGATCTAAGTGTATCATAAGCATGGATATCATGCCTCTCTAATGACAGTATGCTTTTCATCTGAGTCCATTTTATCTTGCCTCTTTGGTTGTCAATAATAGTGCTGACTTGACCCTTTCCAGGGCTCTGCCACCTGTCAGCAGCCACATCACTTCACTCTCAGCTTGGCATAGCGAAGCCGCTGCCAAGGTGCAACAATTTGACATGACAGGGCACTCGTGCAAGACCAGGCTAGCCAGGGTGAGAACTGATGTTTACGATAACAGATCACTGCAAAGAATTATCTGTGACCCATTTTATGTCCACCCACATATTTGAAAGCTTGACAGGCTTTTGATAAAGCTCATTCTTCCTTGTTCGCCCTCCATGGATTCATTAGAAATCTTCTCACTATGAAGACTATGAGGGCCAGGTCCAAAAGGGAAAGTCTATTAAAAAGAAACTCATGTGCTAGCTTGCTTGATGATTGTACTGTAGGTAATGTCTCTGCCAGTCTGATTGTGGATGTGGATCAAAGATAACGACATAAACTTCATAAAGCCAAGAAATAAGTGGTGTTTGAAGATGTGAGAGAAACAGAGCTCATAGTCTCATAACTCTGTTAGGATTGTCCATACTTGTAGAATCCTCTGCTTCATTTATGAGTTTTCCTCAAGGTGTACAAACTTGGAGCCCTGCTACCCTGCAATTATGAAAGTAACATTAACATTGAAGTTGGCATTATGTTGGGTTAACTGCTTTCTAAAGCACAACAATTAAAAAACCCAATACCATCATGATTAATGGTACAAAAATGAACTGAACTACATTTTCAGCTACAATATGTGCACCTTTCGTCAGTGTGCTTGTGGGGGTTAGAAATGGAGTTTTCAAAACCGGCGGTCTCAGTGTTTTTCTGGCGGCCCAGCAAGCTTTTCACCATGTAATTGTTGTCATTTTTAGATTTTGGTATAAGAAATGTGGCCAAATGTGTCCAGGGATTGTCACTGGACGCTACCTCTGGTTCTGAGGTTTGCTTGGTCATCATTGCATCATTGTCAAAAACAGGTGGCGCTTATTTTTCTTCCAGGCAGCCAGCAGCTTGTAGAGGTACACCTCACATGCTCTCTGCCTCTAGGCCTACACTCAAATGTAATGAAGTAAAAAGGTAGATTACTTGCTCAAAAGTGCTCAAGCGGAGAGTAAAAGTACAGTTTAAAAAGGCAACAAGAACATAAAAACTACTGGTTCTTAAAAAAAAATACTTTTTTACCCATGTAGGTTACTCGTTACTTGTTCCTACCCACCACTGTGTTTATGTGATGGTGAGATACGAAGACGTAGTAGATGTTTGCCAAGCTGTAAAGGAACTTGTTAAAGTAGGTTTTCATTGGACGGTGATGCTTTGTACATTCTAGAGATCATATTTTTTACTCCTCCCTGTCAAATGTGTTTTTAAGTGTCCATCTGTCTCTGACTGGTGGAAGTAATTATCATGGGTCACTATAGGTTGTGAGCAACACTGATGACAGCAGGACTGCTGTTATTAGACTGCATGTCAGGTTAAATAGATTGTGTCCTTACCTAAGCCACTGACAGACAGGTGCCAAAGGTCCTCCTCTTCCTCAGTGAGAAGACAGGAGGAAACACATTGTGCCCTGGCAGGAAAAAAAAGGAATTCGAGGGAGACCGCAACGGGTCCCGTTTATGCACAAACCAGGTGTTTTGACAGAAAGACTGTGAGAAGCAAGAGCTTTTTTCCATTTCTTTTCCATTAAGCACAGTCACAGTGTGGCCGGCATGGAAATGAGACAGCGTGCTGTCACAGATGTGTGCGCTTCCACATCGGTCAGCTTCCTATTCCTAGAGCAGAGTCTGAAATAGATGTGGTCTCAGCACAACTGTGTTTATTGGACAGAGTTTGCTCTGGTGCTTTTCCCCACGTGTCAGGTTGTTAAGAATAAGGGGAGCGGAGGCAGCCAAGAGGAGTGAGAGAGGAAGACGGGGATGAAGTGGGTTAGGGGGGGAGAGTCACTGAGGTCATTGTGAATATTTTCCATCCCTTCTTTAGGAAAAAAAAAATCACTTTTAACATTCTCATTTAGTTGCAAGTACATGAAATGAAACGTTTTTGATTTTAAGGATCATAAAGTCTAAATTGAGAAAAGCACTTGGCTTTTTGGAACTGTCTTTTACGGGTAAAAAGATAAAAATCCCCAAATGAAAAAAAGGAGCACAGCATATGTGCGTGCATGTGATAGTAGTGGAATATACTGTACTGTATGGACTAAGATTTTAAAATCTTTCTCTTTAAGCATCTGGTCCTGCATCCATATGCACATGGCTGGTTTTAACTGCGGTAAGAAAAGCTGTTTGGCCGAAGCAGCTGCCAAGCAACACATGGAGAAAGGCCTTGACCCAACCTCCTTCCAACTTTATATACAGAGATTATTAGAGGAGCATTCACCAACAGAGTCACAGAAATACTACTAATGATGAGCTTCACCTCTGTCAGCAGTTCCAAGAACTTCACGGTGACTTGATTTAACTGTTACGGCACTGCCCCCCCAAGCAGACCCACTTCATTCGTTGATCCCCCACTTTATATCTGTGTCAGGCTTTTGTCTGGTCTTCTCAATGAGACGCGTACATGCCTTTGCTCTGCTCTACGCTCCACTACCTATTTGTGTCAGTGGTGGCGAGTGTGGGGAAACCCCGCTGAGGAGGTGAAAGGGGGCAGTGGGCTACAAAAAAAGCAGAGGGAAGAAAAGGGGGGTATTTACTGTGTGGGGTGGGGAAGGGGGGGGTGTATTGAGGGTCACCCCACCTGGTAGCTAAGGAATGACTCATTAGACAGGCAGGCACTAATGAAAGATTTGTCTGTCCTCACATTGGCCTTGCTGTCATGTCTCGCTCCTCATCTGGAATTCTGCAGATTCCACCCTCGCTTTCCTCGACTGTTTTTCTTTGACAGCGTCAGATAGCATCTTGACGGCTGCTTAACGTAGTTTATTGAAGGGACCAGCAGATAATTAGCCAGTGATGCCCTTTAAGTGCTCTCCAGAACATGTTCAACCTCAAGAATAATGAAAAGGTGTATGAGGATAAACATTAGGGGTCTGCTCCAAGGTACTTAAAGGGATAGTTCAGATAATTTGTAGTGTTGTATGACATCCTCTTCCATGAATGAGAGGAGCCCATCTGGGTACTTTTGGGTGAAAGCAACCACTCCAATTTGACTGGTGGGCAATACAAATTCTGTGGTTTTGCCAGTTTAAATGCCTGAAATAATAAAACTGCATCCCCGTTTAGCTTTTAGGAACCCAAAATTCTCTGTCCAGTTAGGTGAGCAATTATGCTTTGTCTTTGCCAATCAACAGTCATCGTCGTTTCATAGAAAAAAATAAATAAGTGGCCCTTTCAGTATTGCTGTTTTGATACTGCTGAACTTCATTCTAAAAGCAGCTGTTTTATGGTAGAGAATTTTTTTTTCACAGTAAATAGTGCATTGTCTATCTTCCACACCGGTACTCCTCTCTGCCTTTCAAACTGTAGGACATGCCGACTGCCATCTACTGTAGGTGATACACTGACTCTTGATACAACCTCTCTTCAAATAATCCAAACTATCCCTTTAACTGCTCCAAGCTAAAACACAAATGCCACAGCTGCCTTCCAGAAGAATTATTGTGACTGACAAAAACATAAACTTTCACTGAAAGTCTTATGTAAACACATCAATAAACACAACAATCCAATTTCCCCAGCTCCATGGAGGGACAATGCGTGCCATTGAGCTCTGTGGGCCTCGTTTTGTGTTTATTGGAACTGTGCTGTGGTATGCCTCTGTATCAAATGTCTCTGCCGGGATAGAGTGTCGCAGCCCAGACACCCGATCTCCTTACTCCTCCCGTGAGATTTTAGACACCCGTCCCACACCACGTGCGGAGGAAGTCCAGGTACAACATCCGTGAAGGAAATCAAATCAGACTGAATTAGTGTGGTTTATTTGCATGTTTGTAACACACTGAAAGAACATGTGTCCAGACATTTATTGTAAACCTTTCAAGATTTTTTGTGAAAAGTCTTCATATTAGCAAGTATCTATATTAATGATAGCAAAATACACACACAGATAGTCCTGCTCTGTATGACAACTCTTTTCTCATCATTAGATTAAGCCCAGATTTATTACTTATTTTGATGATTTTAATCTTGTCCCATGGCTTGGCGGTGTGTCTGCTCAGACTTTCTCGCCCCGTGGGTCCATCCAGGCTCCCTGTGCGGCCTGCTCCCAAATGACAGAGGCTTCTTTAGTCTGTGTGGCCCGACTCAGTTCTTCCTAATCTAAACCATCATCTCCATATGTCTTCCATCACAACTTCTAAAGCATTTGAATAAACTCCAGGCAACAGGAACAAATTAATTAATGTCTGTACTCGTCTGTGCACTCTGTAAACTGCCTGTGTGAGTGAGTGTGTGCTTATTCTTGCCTGTGTGGAGGGCATGTTTATGCACACCCACACACACATTGTCCATATAATTCTCTTGATCCACTTTTCAGTTGTACACGGAACCCAAACTTGCTGAAAGTGATCTCATTCTTACCTGCATTCCCATTTAATGATTTCCACCTGAGTGCTATAATCTGCTTTTATTGACCCATCATTCACCTTGTGTTTTTGTTCAGGGAGAAAAAGATTAAAAGAGCAGAAGAAACCCTGGTCGACAAAGTAGCATGTTACAAGCCCATTCACATGTTGGGAGGTCTTCCTCCTCAATTACTTGTGTTTTCTCTTCATAAATGCTGGACCAGGAGGTTTCCCTTACAGAGTGAGAAAAGAGGAAAAAGAAAAAAAATGAGAAGGAAGCACTGTTGTTGTTATGTACTGCTGCTTCGTGACTGCAGAGGGCCATTATGGATACTGTAAATTCAAGGGTTTCTCATGAAAATACCAAGGGAAAAATGAAAGATGGATCCCTTTATCCTTACACATGGCAGGCAGTGATGTGGCAATGCTGGCTTACACAACACTGTGGTCTCCCAGATGGCTACAGTTTGCCTGAGCTCAGTCTGACCGCCGTCACCTCTCACAGAGTCTGTGGCCTTTACTGACCAGTGGAACAGGCTCCGACCTCTCTGAGACAGGGCTAAATGCAGACATGGGCAGGGCACTGGCTTGGGACAGAAGTCCACTCTTAAGGTGCCCACACATGATCAGGCAGAAGCACTACTGTGGGTGTGACAGTACTCAAAGTTGTCACAGTGCGGTGCTCAACGTCAAAATTATATCAATTCTGACCTTCATTTCTGCTGACCTTTCAAAGCACAACCAGTTATATTACGCTAGAAAGCTAGTTTAATGGCTAACTGAGTTAATTAGCTAACAATAGCTAGAGTTAGCAGCAGGTAGTGGTTGCTTTTTCATAAATTAAACCTATCTGTCCATCAGGAAATTGGTAGTCACTGAGAGCTGAGGCAGAACAGAGTGCCAGGGGTGCCAGGAGCACCTTGGTACTGTACTCCCTGTTGTCAAACATCCTTGGCCTTGTTCGGTCTTGGACACTGTGTTTGGTCTTGCTGCTGTGGTCTGAATCTGTGAGATAACCACGCCACATTAATTTTACTATAATATTGATAGAAATTAAACCAGCTGAAATAAATGTGGCATTTGGAAATAGAAGTCCCCTGAAACAAATAAATCTGGAATTATAAAATACAAACCCCCTGAAATGAATAAAATGAGTAATTTCAAAATAAAAATGATGTATTTATTTATTTTATTTATTATTTAAATCAACTCAGCTTTATTTATAAAGCACCTTTCATACACACATGCAGTTCATTACTGTTTAACAAAGAAACCAAAAACACAAAATAAACAGCAATAAACAGCAATACCCCCCCCCCCCCCCCCCCCCCGAGTAAAAATGATAACAATAAGAAAACAAAATGTTAAAAATCAATATATGAAGATATAGATAATGAAGAAACACTAAGGCTCTAACATTACTCAAACAGTAGGTCTTTAATATTAAATAATATTTATTTAATATTGGCGTAAATGGCATTCCACATTAATACACAGCATTTTAATGACTTTCTTTTTTGGCACCTTTGGTCCTCCATATTCATTAATATTCCTACACATCTCCAATATAAAAAGAAAACATGTAAGTAAATAGGTTTGGTGAAAAAAATGGGGGAAAAATACAAAGGGAAATAATAAAATAAATAAATACAATTAAATTGAAATTTAAATGGGGAAGTTTAAAACTTGAAGTATTAAACATTTTAGTATTGATACAAAGGTATTTTATTTCTGTTTTGTTGTTTGTTTTGCCAGGTCTTCCGCAGCTGTAAAACCCGGCTGCCGCTGCTTATTTAGAATTTTTCACGTTTCTTCAGGAACCAATCAGCTGCCGCAATCTTGAATGACAACTTCCGCTTACCGCGTTTCTGTTTCCGGGTGCGTTATGAGTACGGACGGTAGAAACAAACAGAGCAAGTGAATTATCCCGCTTTAAAATGTGACGTTACCTTTAAAAATGAGCTCAGGTTCAACTTGTGCCGCCGCTGGTTGTTTCAACAACTCGAGGAAACTGAGGGATTTTTTAGAGGCGGTTTGTGTTGAACATCAGCAGATCCGACGAACATGTCCGTGCCCGGTGCCATATTCTTTCCATTCAATGCCGATGAGAGAGGAGAGGACTCGAGCCTGGCTGAAAGCTTTGAGACTGAAATATCCTCCGAAGAGAGTGTACGTCTGCTCTTACCATTTTGTTGACAAGAAGCCCACAGAAGAGCACCCCGATCCGGAGCTGTATCTGGGCTACCACCGGCGAAAGAGGGGGAGAAAGATCCTTCGTGAGTCAGACGATGATGAAGATCGTAAGTTAACTATAACTGACTATAATACAGCAAATAATGTGTTGGCATCAGGGGTGTAGTGATAAATACAGAGGTTTACTCATCTTGTTTCCCCTCATTGATTTATACAGTTGATCTGAAAATAAGTAAACTCTCATTTCAAAGAAGTGGATAAACTGAGTTCACACGAGTTTACTCCCACTACGCCCCTTTCCAGCGTTTAACATGTGGTGATTAGCTGCTGGGAATCTTGAAAACGTTATTATGTGTAATTTAAGTTATGAATCCTATTATTTGTTCTGATCATGATTTTTACAGTCATTCCTGTTGCATTGCTTAGTATGGAAAGGATTTGAAATAGTCTCACCTGGTTCCCAAATTGCAAAATCTGTTGTACATCATATAACATAGTAAGTTAACTAACGTTTTTATTCATTATTTATGGGTCTACTAATTTTTGCAATTCATCAAATAGTCATCTGCTCAGAAAAATGTCAGAAAATTGTGAAAAATGTTGATCAGTGTTTTCCACTGGTGATGATCTCATATGTATTGTTTTTGGGGTTTTTTTTCCCCACAAACCAAAGATATTTAGGTTACTGTAACAAAGGACTAGAAGAAATCAGAAAATATTAACATTCAGAATGGTTGGCATTAATCTAATAGTTGACAACTCATGAACAAATCATTACAGCTCTTATATTAGATATAATATTGAAATAGAACTGCAGCAGTTAGTTGATTAAGTAATTAGTTGATGGGCAGAAAAATAACTGGCAACTATTGTGATAACTGATTAATGATTAAAATACTTTTCATGCAAAAATAGCAGTATTTTCAGCTTCTTTAATATGGAAATTTCCTTGTGTTCTCTGTTATATATAATATGGGGCTGCACAAGTAATTAAAATGTAATCAAAACTGTAATATGGCCAAGTGCAATATCCAAATCACAAAAGCTGAATTTTTTTGATAAAGGAAAAATGTGCAATAAATCAGCAATATAATGAATTACTGTACTGCTGCAGAGGTGACCTGTCTTAGAAATGTTGTTCTTCAGAAATGCATATTTGTTTGGTACAGTTTCCAACAAATGTTACATCGTTATGGTTTTACTTTTTTTGTTCATTTGTTTTTGTTTTTTTTTGTTTTTTTGTTTTGTTTTTTGTGAAAATGAAAATTGCGATGCAAAAATGATTATAACCACTAATTGTGAATCATATTGCAATCCCATTCTAAGGTCAAAATAATAGCAATATGACTATCTATTTATCTATCTTTTTTTTTTTATTATTATTCTTTTTCCCATATTGTGCAGCCCTGGTATAATATTAAACTAACTTTGGGTTTTTGGACCGAAAACAACATTTGAAGACATCACCATTTTTGATAAACTGGGATGGACATTTTTCACTATTTTACTTTTTTAACATTTCATAGACTAAACAATTAATTTATTAAAACAAAAAATAGGTAGATCAGTCGATGATGAACGTAATCATCAGTTGCAGTTCTAGCTTACTGTCATTGCAAAAACTGTTATGCAGCCTGAGATTGAATGTAGTCATTTAATAATCAATTCAACCCTTAAATTTAAAAGCAATTGTTATACAAAGGGCAGAAATTTGTGTGTATTTGAAGTGATAACATTATGCTAATTACTAAGATGTACATCGAGTTATCAGTTTATTAGTCAAAAGTGAGTCAGATGTACATTATCTGTTGTACTTGTCTACAGTGTTTACTTTCCGAGTGTGTAACTCTGGCTGTACTTTTGTGTGTTTGTCAGACTTCGCTTCGCATGTCTCAGCCCAGGCCAACATCTCAAGTTCTGCACATTTCCGCAGCTCAAAGTGGGATGACCCTGTGCTACGAGAACATGATTATTGCAAGGCGGCCTTCAAAAAAGAAGTGCAGGATCAGACGACTCAGTGTGATGAAATTGGGTACTTTGTGCTTGAAAACAACTCTGATGCTTTGCTTTACACCGGTATCAGCCTTGAAGCATTCAACATCCTTGTGTCAACACTGGAAAAATATGCTAGCAATGCATTTACAATGCCTGTGCGAGACCAAGTGCTCATGACACTTATGAAATTAAAGAATAACTTTGTGGTTGATGTTCTGAGCACACAGTTTCGTGTATCACACATCATGGCAAACAGGATAATCTCATACTGGATTGACAAACTGGAGGATGTTTTGCGACCGCTTGTCCTTTGGCTTCCAAAAGAAACTATTCAGGCAACCATGCCTGACGCATTCAAGAAGAACTTTCCCAACACAACTTGTATTCTAGACTGCAGTGAGATCATTTTACAAAAACCCCAAATCCTTAATTCAAGAAGGAAATCGGTAAAATACCTGCTAGCTGTTGCCCCATGTGGACTAATCATGTTCATCTCTGCAGCATATGGAGAACAATGTGGGGACAAATTCATAACCGTGGACTCTGGAATACTAGAATACTTGAAGCCTGGAGACGAGATCATGGCAGGTGAAGGCCTTACCATGAGAAATTTGCTGTTAGAGAGAGATATTAAAGTGGCAGTGCCCTTGTTTCC
Organism: Lutjanus erythropterus; assembly: GCF_056507025.1. Lineage (NCBI taxonomy): Eukaryota > Metazoa > Chordata > Actinopteri > Lutjaniformes > Lutjanidae > Lutjanus > Lutjanus erythropterus. The sequence goes on along the minus strand of NC_139325.1, from coordinate 20,786,245 downwards.
TGAAAACCACGGACAGCAAACTGAGGAACGGGTGACAAGCAAGACAAGACGTCATGTTGAAAGAGCAATCAGACGGCTGAAAGTTTACAGAATACTATCAGAGGTCGTTTCCATTAACCTGGCTCCTAAAATAGACAAGATTCTAAGAATATGTGCTGCTCTTGTCAATTTAAGGCCATAATCTGATTCAAGATTATCTTGTGATCAACATGAGTCGACTATTCACATGGCTCTATACAGGGGCATCAAACAAAATGATGCAATAATCAAACTAGAATCTATAATGTTTGCAAAATTGTTGGGAGCAAAAGATGTAAGGGGTTATGGATGTTATGTGAACTAGGGTTGGGCGATATAATGGTTTTTACCGTGTGACTGTAGAAATGTGTCTGCTGGTAACGATTTGTTAATACTGTTTCCACCAGCGGATCCATCACTGAGTATCACTACTATACATTCAGGTAAGGCTTTGTAGCAAGTCAGGGCTGGACTGCAAATGATCTTATGAATCCTGCAGTCTCAATAGAACATGGTGTTTTTATTATTATAGAAAAATCAAATTTACAAATTGAAAGGTAGTCACTCTTAACAATTAAAAAACTTTTGGGCTGCAGGATTGCTTCAACCGCAGAAGAAGAGAGCGTAAGAAAACATGTAGGAGGAGAGGAAGATTGTTGATATTGCACTGACTGAAGTCAGGCTGGTATTTATTTGCACCTTAAAACCTGTAACACTTGAAATAATTGTTCTAATTAAAGCTTTCATTTTTACTTTTTTGAGTCTTAAGTCTTTTGTTTCTTCTTTAAAGTTGCATCTCATGTGGGTTGTTTGTTTTTTGTAGTGAAGTTCCAAATAAAAGAAGAAAATGAAGAAAGAAGAAAAAGAAAAAAATTCTGTATTGTGATATATACGATTACTGTGATTTAAATAAAATGACATATACCGTGATACGTTTTGGCCAGATCATCTGCTTCAAATGTAAACATTTGTTTTGTTGTGCAGAATTTGACTACTTATACATTTAGAATAACAGTTAATTCTAAGAAATATTTTTGTTGGGAACATTACCCTGGAAAATCGAGAAAACATGTTACCATTTACAACATTTAATATCTGTTATGTTAATGTTTTGTACTTATTAATTGCAGTAAACTACACGGCAGGAACTGTGACAGCAGGATTGTGCATCACACAAAAGAAAGTTGATTTACATGCCCAACAGTATTAGATGTCGTAATGATTCTTCTGCTGTATGGCACACATTTATGGTTATGCCGCATGTTCAGATGTGCACTTAACATTGCCTATTATCTCTGTATCTTTTATTAAACTTAAACTATCCCTCTGTATATTAATTTCAGCGTTTGTACAGTCTATTTAGCTTAATTCTCTTATGTTCAAGGGTAGAAATATGATTGAATTGAAATATACTCTTTAAAAATGCTTTATTAATGTTTCAATAGAAACAGTATGGTAATCAAGTTGGTTATTCATAGCTAGAGTCCTCTTTTGGTCAGTTTCTCTGGAAATTAGCAAGCAATAATAATTTTGATCAAAACATACATATAGATTTTTGCAGCTGAAAAATGTTTTAATCAACTGCTGATTCTCCTGCTAAATTATTCTGCTGATAGTGAGGCATTATAACACTTAAGGACAGAGAGTGGTTGAATTGGGTCCTTGTCACACTGTCTCTGGAGTAAGACAATATTCTTTATTCTTTGTTTAGATACCCAGTAGCTTCCACAAAGTGGTTGCTAGTCTTCCTTTGTTCCACATAAAATTACACATAACATCATACAAATACTGACAGCAGGACTTAAAAATATCAAATAACTTCATCAGTGTGACGTGACGTGGTGTGTTTGGTTGTGATTTGGTTGTCACTGCAACCCTCTAGTTCATGTGGCATTATTGTTCTGCCTCATGGTGCCCGAAGTCATTCTGTCTCAGTCCAGAATCAGCCTGTAGCCTCTGAGGTTTTCTCCAGGGAGGAAAGTTAATTATCATCACTCCTCATTCAGCTCTTAGCTGTGCTTCAACCAAGCTTGTGACAGGCTGAGAGAAAAGGGTGTTATCATGGAATATTCATAGCATCAAAGAAGCTTCTGCAGTTCTTGGATGAGAAGTGAAGAAGCTTCTTGGATGAGAGGGGAAACATCTTCAAAAACTCTTATCAAGTCCAGTTGCCTATGACAACCATTGCTATGAATACCATGACCTGGATGACTGAGAATCTTTGCAGACATCGTGGAATATTATTATATATATTAGCGTTCTCTCCGCTTCTGCCAAAAAAACACTCACTGACTTTTGTTTTTTACGTCAGTTGTATTATTGATTACTTACATGATTAATTGTCTATAGCCCAAAGTAAAGTCTTCAAATTGCTTCTTTTGTCCAACTAACAATCCAAAAACCCAAAGACTCTTCATTTACTTTCTTAAAGCGATAGTTCACCCAAAAATGAAATTTCACTCAGTATCTACTCACTCTACTACTCTACTACTCTTTAAATGACAAATAAAAGCAGCAAATCCTTAAATTCAAGAAGCTCAAAGCAATCAATTTTGTTGAATTTGACATTTTACTTGAAAAATGACTGAAACAATTAATCAAATAAAAAAAAAAAAACAGTTGGCAATTAATTTTCCTCCAATCAACTAATCGATTAATTGACTAATTGTTGCAGCTCTTGTGGCAGCTTGTAGTTAGCTACACAGCGAACAGGGCTGGTTAAGTGGGTGATGATAGTTTCCTGTTTGTGTCTCATCATACTGTATTCAGTTACATTCAACTTTGTTCTCAGTGACACAATGTCCAGGCACGTATGTAAACAAAAAGGAGGGCTACAGCTTCACAAAGATAGTGTGAAGGTGGGGAGACAGGGACATACATGTATAAATATAAAATAAATACAAGAAAGGCAACATATGTACGAGGTATGATATATCTTTGTTATGCCTTAGAGTTGTACAAATGACATTGTAAACAAGACAGTGAAAGAAAGTGAGCTGCAAGTGGCATTTAAGTATGGTTGTAGTCCAAAGAGAGAGAGCTCACCAATTGCATCTATGCATGCAATGTGAAAGCCGCTGATTTTACTGTGCATTGTACAGACAGTCAGTACGATGCTAGGGGTCCTCCTCTTCAGCTTCGTGTTTGACAGCTCCACTCCTGAAAGCAAACACTGTTTAATTTACAGCGGTGTGTGCTGGGTCGTCCTGCCCAGTGGGGTCTTTGTGGGTTTCTGAGCTGTGCTTTGGATGTGGTTTATGTGCTCCGCCTGCTGCGCGAAGCATGAGCAGTGGTGGTCATCCTTTTCATTTTACGGCACCTTCTGGAAACACAAGCATGCGAACAGATGAGACAGATGTGTTTACAGATGGAAAATGAACAAGGTTAATGGCTTTATTGGCAAACAAATTTTGATAATTTGCGAGCAGTCCGTCGGTGAGGAGGTGGGAATCGGTCTTGGGTTGCGATTGGCATGCATAGATAAATAAAAAGTGACCCATGACTCACTTGAAACAGCATTACTGGAATGTGCTGGCACTGACACAGAGAATCAGAAGGTGTCAGGAGCAGAACAAGACAGATTTACTTTTAAATCTTGTTCCGTCAGCAGTAGCACAACCATCCATGAAGTCCCGGCCTGTCTGGATGTCTCAGGCCCCACAGTAGGTTTTCTTTCACCCTCCTACTCCGGGTAGTCAAGCACATTCCTGATGATTATAGAAATTCCGCTACTACTTTTATGATTGTTATAATTACGAGACCATTACATCCCTGTAGCCATTCCAGCTGAGAAAACGTGACTGTGTATTGCAATTTAAGAGGCGAAAACAGCTGCTGCCTTTGGTACATCAAATTTGAGGCATAAAAAAACACTTTCACTCCTTTGACTCATTCCACTGTCAGGTTCTTGTCAGTAAAAGCCTCAGGGGAAAGTAAAGATGACAGGAAAAAAATGGGCTGCTTGTCCTCAGCTGCACTCCTGCATTGTTTTAATTTTAAGGCTGTCTTGTTTAGTATGAGGAGTATCTGGCAACATGGTTAGATGGCTCTTTAGCCATGAAGCTATATTATGTTACTCTTAAGGTCAGGCTGTGGAGAGCTACTTGGCTGCTGCAATTTGTTTGTGTTCTTATTGTAGCTCTATCTTGGCTGAACTCCAGCCAGAACAGAAAGATGCAGCTCAAGTGCCCAGAATGTCTTGCTGCAGTGCCCAAACTGTGTGTTATCCATCATATCTTCTTCTGTTCTTGTATCCTTCCGTTTGCCTTGGCCCAGTTACAAATCCATGAGAAATGTAGAGAGTTATTGAGTGTGAAGTTTCAGGTGGTTTCAGGTGAATGTGACTGTGAGAGTTGGGGTTCACAAACATTTCCTCTAAATAAGTGCCTGAGTTCTTTTCCCAAATAGGGAAATGCAGAAGGGCCATACTTTTGGGTGCATATCTGTGCCAAATGGTATGGAACTAATCTCCACAGAGCTATTTCTCATTAGAGACGGGCCTCTCGGAGGTGCATCGGTGTATGTGGACTGCAGACAGGGACAGGGGAGGAACTATCTGTTCCTGCAGATGGGCTTCATTTAGTGTCGGGCAGGAAAAACTTTCTGACAGTTTTACTGCAGTCCAAACTACAGGGCTCAGTAGAGGACTACAAACCTTTGTGTGAATGGCAGTGAAACACTTCATTCAGGCCTAATGGATACTGGATTTTGGAGACAATACCAATATTAGGTGTTAGAGTTTTGATATTGATTCTTTATACGGAATATAGACTGTATACAAAAACACACATTTTTTTGGAATGAAAAGCGGTCAGTCTTTGTGGCAAAAATATGTAACGGAGGCAGGATATTTTACAGTTAAACAATAAACCTTATTGTCCAAAATTATATCAGGGCATTGAAACAGCGAACTTTAACCAATAATTTTAATAATCACAAATGGATCTAAAATAAGACACAAATAGAGCAAAATATATTTGTATATATTCAACCTGAATTAAGACAAATGATCAGAGAAACAAAATACAAAGATTACAAAATTTCTGTACCGCTATGAGCATCATCATAACTCCGGCCGGCTCAAACACTCTCCCTCACTTGCACACTGCACACACATTACGGACTGCCCTATTCCTCAAAGTAGCTATGCTTCACTTATAAGAGTATCCTTCAAAAAGCTATGTGGAACAGAATTGTCAGGGCAGTTGCAGTAAACCACAATGCTGTGAGAACATGTGGTTAGAAAAGATCCATGCCATCACAGCCCTACTGATATAGCTGTGATAGGCCAGTATTGGACTGATAATGCCAGTTGACTGAAAAAGCGGTCAGGCTCCATTCATTATGGAAGAATTTCTCTGCCATACTGTTGCTGATGCACACACACACAGAAAACATGCTCCTGGGATTTATTCAAACTGAGCAGCAGCCCAGGTGCTGATGCATCACTGTCGTAAGTGCTGTGCTCTGATCTGTGCAGAATCATCACCGGTTGCCCAGCAGTGCTGGGTGTAATTTATCTGTCAACTGATTAACATTCAATGTCCATGAGGAAGTGCAGTTAAGACTTTGAGGGAAAAAAAAAGTGCACACTGACTCAATACTTGGGTTTAAGTTGGACCACAAATCAAGTTTGCTTTGTGTGGAGAAGGTGCGATGAGTAACCCGGAGCATCTCCCTCTGTCTTTCCGCTCCGGTGATCAGAGAGCTTGTCTGTTTAGAGATCACTAATCTCGACTCTGAGTCATCTTCCTGTGGTGCAGGGCGATGCATGTGGCCTCACCTTGACCTGCAGGGGAGGGTGCAGCTATTAAAAAGCCTGAGCTCTTACTTTGTCCATGGCAAAATCTTTATAATGGGCTTCAGTTCATGCCAGTTACAATAAACTCAGACTAAATGTATGAATATATTAAATCTATAAAGATCAGAGGTGGTAAAACTACGCCCATCCATTACTCAAGTAGAAGTACAGATACTAAATACTTATGTAAAAAAAAACAACAGATCCTGGTAAAAGTAGACATGCTGATTCAACTTTTTTAATCAACTAATGTTCTCTAAGTGTTTTCTGTGCAATTCTAGACAAACCACACATTTTCTCTGCAATGAGTCTCTCTCTCTTATCTGTGTTGTCATTTTCATGTTTTTCCTCTCGTCAAGTCTGTTGTGGATGAAATGCAGCGATAAATAGGGATGTTAATAATTCATCACTGATTGATTAATGCTAATACTAATTTAACCGATTAAAAATGTATCAATCAATAATTAATCGATGGTGAAGAAATTATGGTGATTTTTAGTTTTGACTGGTGGACGCATTCACTGACAAGGAATCTTGTCAACAAGGAAAAATGAAAATGAGCAACAACCAAGCATTTGTATCTTAGTAATTATTAATGATAAACTGATTGTTTTACTATAAACTCATAAAAGTGAATGTAATAATATTAGTTCATTATTATTATTCATGACCACTTTCATCAATGGAGTAACAAAGCGCTTTACCACAATGATGATGGTGATAAAAATAGAGTCAGAAGATCAAAAAAGTAATAAGCAAAAGAAAAGAAAGATGCAGGTACAAAAATGTGTCAGGTTTGAGAGGAGATTTAAAAGATGATGCAGACTTGGAGACCCTGAGGTGCTCTGGCTGGGAGTTCCACAGCGGGGGGGCCCAAACCAAGAAGGCTCGATCACAGTTCCTTCCTGTTATTTATAAAGACACAAATCACCAACATTACACAGCTTCCCCTCTTAATACCTCTGAACCAGCAGAGATTTATTCCTTGTGGATGTTGTTGCCAGTGACGAGCCAGGACTCTTCCGTAAAAGACCAACGCTCATCTACTCATCATGCATCTGAGCCATGTACGGCACTGAATGTACAAAACATCTAAAGCCCTGCTTCACTCATACCAAATACCATTAGAGTCATAAATTAGAAAGAAGACATCTTCTAAAGATAAGAGGCTCTGCTAGAACTGGATTGTGTTGGTGTTTGATTTCAGTGTGCAACCTCATCAAATGGGAATCTTTTAACCACATATGGCCCAAACCCAGGCTGTCTGCATTACAGATGCATCCACAGTATATTGTCTGTCTGATCTAGAGTGGATTATACCAATGTTATGAAGTGTGTACACAACCGTACCCTGTGATGACATGTCCTAGAACGTGACAACAGACTTTAAAAACAGGAATATAGATATTTAACCAAAAGTTTGACTCATTTTAACATTATTAAGATAGATTTGATTGGTATATATTTATGTTTTTGATAACCAGCTTGTTGACATGTTCTCTTAGACATTATTTTGTGCTTTGTGCAGGGTTGGATTTTATGATGTTGCATGATAGCTGTCTCAGTGTGCCTCTGTGTACAAGCTTTTACAGTCTGTGAAGTTTTATGTGTGTTGTGAAAATGTTGTGTTTCTCTGGAAAGGCACCCAAAGACATCAGACCATGAGTGCTCACTCTGTCTGGTACAGTGTCTACAAGTAGCCTGTGTGTGCCCACAGAACTGGCACCACACACCCCGTCTCTTTGTCTCTGTGTCAGTTCATCAGCTGAAGGGACAACAATGACAACTGCTACTCTGAATCCCAAGTGTGTGCACTCATTGAGTGCTGCAACAAACAGTTATTTTCATTATTAATTAATCTGACGATTATTTTAATGATTAATCAATGGATCATTTAGTCTATAAAATGTCAAATAATCATGAAAATTTCCCTGAGCCCAAAGTGAAGTCCTCTTTTGTCCAACCAACAGTCCAAAACCCTTCATTTATTATCATAAATAACAAAGAAAAGCTGCAAATTCTTACATTTAAAAAGTTAAGAAGTTTTCTAGTGGAGTGGAGAAGAGTAAGCAACTGTACTCAGGCACAGAACGAAGCAATCTAACCTAATATGAAAACACCATTAGTAGTGTCTGGTAAGATGAGGAGCTCATGGCAGTTTCCTCTCAGGGTCATACTTATTCCATCACTGTATTTCTCCCAATTCATGACAAATTTTCATGCCTTTTTTTCCCTTTTCGTTTTTGTAACCTGTTTCTGGCACTGTACAGCGTGTATAAGCCCACTGCATCCAGTTCTCCTCAATGCATCTATGCTCACAAATCATCCTCCTCGGGGAGTGAGAGACATGGAGATCATTAAGAGAAAGTAATACTCAAACAAATTTCAGACATCCTGGAGATATTCCTGTTTCTTATAGAAAGTTTTAAAGGAAAGGGGCTGATTTTTTGCAAATGCAGCCTAACTAATATATCCTTAGAAAAACATTGTAAGGCTAAAGGCTGTCCCATTGCGTTTTCCTGGAAATAAATTATAGGTAATTTTTTATGTCTTTTTGCAAAAAAAATACTTGATTATTTTCATTGTTTAAAAGTCAGCAGAATGCAGGAAACAAAGTCTATGAAACTCAGCCCCAACTTTGGATTTGAAATCCTTCCTATTTTTCAGCTCTCAAGGTTGGCAAGTATGGCTCATGGGCCAAAGTTATTTGCATGTGTGTGTTCATGTGTGTGACAAGGCAACATCTTGTTGCATCTGCTTATTTGCTCCTCTTAATTGCATGTTTGGGTATTCAAGCTTTAACTAAAACACACTCCTGCACCAACAGTGATAAATCATCTTCCTGCAACTGCAACATCTGCAGTGCTGCAACAAACAGACTAAAGGCACGTTGCAAAGTGCTTTATGTAGTGTGTGTGTGCATGAGCATGTGTGTGTGTGTGTGAGAGAGAGAGGGAGAATGAGAAATAAACTGCCTCACTGTTCATGCCTGTTTGCATACATGTCAGTCTCCTGTCAGATCTTTGCTGACTAAGACATTATCACACCCTAAGGCCATTAAATCTCCTTCAAAGACAAACAAAGGAGGCTTTTTGTGACACAATAAAAAGCAGTGGGAGATTTAAAAAGAAAATATGTAGAGAGAAGCAGAAAGAGTACTTAAACTGTGCTGCAGTGCTCTGGACTGTGCTGTATGTTGCTGTATCTGCAGCAGTAACAGGCAGGTTTTGCTGAGTCAGAGAGAGTTCACTCAGCAGTGATGAGTGAGCTACAGGGACTGTGCTCACTGCTGCCCCTCCCTGGCAGACTGCATGCAGGCCAGGGTGACGGATCATCAGAATGGCTGCAGGAAATGTTTGTCTCCATCACAAGCATCTGTCATCCGTCACATCTCTCCTTTACTACTCTGTGGTCTTCCCATAACTGATTAATGGGAGTATTGTTTCCTTGCCATTGTGGTGGATATTGGCCTAAGTTTCTGCCTTGACTTTGTATTATGGTGAGCTACAGATATGGCTTTGTCAGCAGGAAACATCCACTGTTCACTAACTCTCCACAGATGTGCTCTGAGTTGCTCCTACTGTGCTTTTGCTCTCACTATTCCCCTTGCAGGATATTTTTCACATTTAGCTGCTCAGGATAATTGCCGGCAATGATATGTGCATGACGGAGACACAAGAAAGGGATTTTGAAGGAGTAACGTGTAGCTGAATGATGTGATACACCAATACTATGAATTAAAATGTCTGCCGTAAAATGTCTTAAATGCCTTGACGTCCTTTTGACAGGTCTTAAAAATTGATTGGAGTTATGAAGTAAACATTACTTTTATAAAGTTTCATTAACTTCAGTCTCACTTTTAAATGTGTTTTTGGAGAAAAAAAAAATTGATCACGCTCTAACAAAAGTGCAAAACAAAACTACTGTGAACCAATAAGCAGCAATGCAAACTGTGCAACAAAAAAAGGAAATGCAGGCAGAGGGTCAGGTCTCTGCAGATACAGCCACCACCACACACTTCTAGTGGGTCATAAGTGATGATTGATTATATAAACAGAATAAGAGTAATAGAAATCCCCCGACCAGACAGAGACAAGAGTTCCCTCAGTTCTGATTAAAAAAAAAGCGCTCAGATGTTAGATGTTGTACTTCAGTGTTGTGTTTTTATCCAAATTGCTGCCTCTGTCCCTGTTGTGTTAGACTAATGAGCTTCTTCGATTTCATTATTAGCTAGCTGCTAACATTAGTTCACACAGCAGCACAACTCTTGACTTGTTTTAGCTCTTACTTAGTTTGCATCACTAGATAATTCTGTAAAGTGGCGATGAACATAACATAATATAAACATCTTAAATTGCATTCATACTGGTCTCAAAAAGGTCTAAAAAGTCTTAAACTTAACTTGTTGAAACCTGCAGAAACACTGACTAAAACACTTGTAGATAGGGACTTTATTTTTCAACAGAAGTCACAGTCATTCTGAATCTCATGTCTGTTCACTTTTTGTATGACAGCATCATAGAAAGATACCACATGTGTGACTGCTAATTTTTTCCACTCTCTCCTTTTCTCTCTGTACACAGAAAAACTCTACAACTCAACTGGACGGGAGCTACGGAGAGCCCTCTTTTCCCTCAAGCAGATTTTTCAGGTAATTATTTCTCTCTTTTAGCTTTTGCTGGACTTCTACAATTCAGCTCACAAGACCCAGTGAATCCTCCTTCATGATCTCAGGCATTTTTTCAAAAATGCAGCATTTGTCAGCATGCCCCGGTGCTTTAGACTTTACTACTCATGTGCACATTTCAACATGCGAGAAGAACTATATGTAGCGTGCACACATGCATCAGTGCCCACATGCACGCTCACACTTGGACGCAGCATTGTTTTCTTGAGGCGGAGTTGTGCTGTTGAGAGTCTGCCTTCGTGGCAGCTGTGGAGTGTTCAGGTCTGGTCATACTTCACACACACTGGGGCTGGGCTGGCCTGGTGGGCAGTCAGCCATAGAGGGGGAGGGTTAACCCACAGTTAGATGGAAAAGAGAGCAACAGACGCTAATGCAGACCCAGAACAGATTAGAATAGCTCACTTTTTACACTACGAGTGGCTTTGTGGGGTTTCAATTGTAGAGAATATTTATATGATTCTTGTTGTGTAATAAAATATCCACTTGGTCTGATTACAGTATTACTTTTCTAGATTGTAGCACTGCAGTGTGCATGAATGAGTCTGAAACTACAGTTATTGACAGGTGTGAGAGATGCAGGCAGTTTTGTCATCGAAGACAAAATGTTGGATGGAGTGAAGAGGCAACAGGAATCCATTTGAACATGCTGCAAGCAGAATGATGCATCGCTCATTGCTCATTACAGTAGCTGTAACTGAGTACAAAAGATGAATTTATTCATCTAAGGACTTTGTAGAAGTTGAATAGAGAGATGCACTCATCATGGATGGACTATGAGACAACGGGCCCCTGAGCAGAGACATGTAGAAACCCCTCTTTATAGGAGCACACCCAGACTGAAAAAGACAGTCTCTTTGTAGTTGTTTAGTGTCTTTTTGTGATTTTGTGTCCTTTTATAGTTTTTTTTTGTCTATTTGTAGTAGTTTTATGTCATTTTGTAAGTGACGGTTTTATACCTAGTCGTGGACCTTTTGTGTCTCTGTAGTCATTTTGTGTCTCTGTAGTCATAGGTTTGTGTCCCTTTGTAGTTGTTTTACCTTTTTGTGGTAGTTTTGTGTCTCTTTGTGATAGTTTTGTATTACCTCGTAGCAATTTTTCTGTTTTCTCAATCGTTTTATCATCTCATGTGGTACTTTTGTGTCTCCGTAGTTGTTTTGTGTCTCTTTATGGTAATTTTGTGTCTCCTCTGTAGTCATACAGTTGACTTTTGTAAAGACATGTTAACAGTCACTTATACTCCATCCACCTGTAATCCATCCATGGTGCTCATGGTAGATCATATAAGGAAACATTTTCTTTTGATTCCTTATTTAATAATACAGTAACAGGTGTTGTTTAGCAGCACTCAAGTTGAAATAATAAAAGGGTTTATTGTGTTACATCAAATGTGATGTATTAAGCATTACTAAGTCATTAAGCAAAATGATTAGTAATTTGCCCTCTGTGTGCATTAGACGTACTAATAATTTGTGAACATCAAGGTCAGTATGCACCACCACAACAGTTCCTGCCAGTTTTTGGGGTTGATTTATTTCTTTATCTCATAAAATCTCTTTTAAGTAATTGGAAAGAGTCATGTGAGAATTAAACAGCAACTTCCAGATCATTAGTTCTCTGCATTTCACTCTTAGTGTATGATATGCAACCGACGTTCGTGCACTCAAAGGTTTATGTAAGTCTGAGAACAGTTGTGTGGATGCCAAATTAAATCCAGCAAATTCATAATAATTATGTTTAAAAAAAAAGAACTGTTAAAACAGTGTAGTCTCTGTCTTTTCCTCTTCAACTCTTTGCAGGATGACAAGGACCTGGTGCACGAGTTCGTGGTGGCAGAAGGACTCACTTGTTTGATAAAAGTGGGGGCTGAGGCCGACCAGAACTACCAGAATTACATCCTCAGGGGTATGTGCGCTGCAGAACAGCAGAGCTTTTCTCCCATAAACTCAAAGCATACTTTTTTTCCTTTTCTCTACTTTCTCACACCTCAATTTACAACACAGGCTAATCGAGGATGTTATTAATCAATCCTGTAACACGTTTCTTTCCATAAACCTATCCAGGACCACATGTGTTTACATACACCATGTAAATTGATGATTCTGCTTGATGACCTCCTCACACCCACACACTTAGGGCGTATAAACAAACTCAAACGTGTGCCACAGATAATGTGGAAGTTGGGCCAAAGTTTAGCAGCAGGTTAATTTATCGGTCCTGCGTCGGTGAGGTGAAAGATCATATCTGTTGAGGTCAGGGTGGTGCAGGAGGCAGCATGTTCGGGGACACTAGAGGACCAAGGGGTTCGTAACAGTCGCTGCAAGGTCACTACCATTTAACAGCCTGCTGTGAGGGGGCAGGTCACACATGCTTAAGTGGCCAATAAAAGTTCTGGCAGGATATTGCAGATCATAAAACTAATTTCCACTCTTTTCTTTTTTTTTTCTTTCCCTCATTTTTATTTTTCCTCATGTGTTCTTGAAAATTCGCTGCAATTCTGTTAATTAACCTGAGCCACTACATCAAGTGTTTATTGACTGTTTTTTTATGTACAGTACGTAATATAAATGTACTACAGCTGCAATGATTAGTCAGTTAATGGTTTAGTTGTCAGTTATCAGGTGCTCAATGGTCTGAGGTCTCTGCTGTTGTATTTTGCACATCATAATGCACCACACATTTTTAACGGGAGACGAGCCTGGACTGCAGGAAGGCCAGTCTAGTACCTGTACTTTTTTATTACAAAGCCACACTGTTGTAACACATGCAGAATGTGTCTTTGCATTGTCTTGCTGAAATAAGCAGGGACGTCTCTGAAAAAGATGTTGTCTGGGTGGTAGCATATGTTGCTCCAAAGCATTCCACATTTTCTGATATTTTATAGACTAAGGAACTTATCAATTAAAGCGCTCATAGAAAATGATCAATAGATTAATCTGTGATGAAAATTTTAGTTGTAGCCCTCGTACACACAAACGCATGAGCTTGGATCCAACTCTTGTAGTAATAGGTTTCATTTAAGACTGCAGTTGCACAGTCCAGACACCCTTTTTGTTATTTCTTCATTAAGCTTGGCTAAAAGGAGTCACAGTGTACTTGACCCTCATAATTTGGATGCACATTACAATCAGATGTTACCCCGCTCATGTTTATTCAATTAGATTCTGAATGTTCCTAAATGTTTCCTCTCTAATTTTCCAGCCTACTCGTTGTTGACCTTTTCTGTTATTGGAAAAAACTCAAAGAGCAAAGGGCGGATGTCTGTGACAAAGTACTGATTTTGCCCCTCTGGGCAAGTTGTAAACATGAACATGACCCCTGCTAGGACTACCTCTGCAGGCTCTGATCTCTAAAGTTTGATTGTTCATCTGAACTTGGCCTGGTCTCTGACTCAGACAGATAAATCACACAGAGTAAATGGCCAAAACAAGGCAAGAGGATGGAAACGACAGGCTTTTGGAAACTTCGGACTTGACCACATGTAAGAGTTGTTAGTGTCATTGCGCTGTGAATGATGAGACCACTTCTCATATCTTTTCACTCCTCCTTATTGTGCTGTCCTTTTTTTCCCCCTCTTTACCTCCCAGAGCATTCTGATAAAACATCTGTGTCAGTGTGTTTCTCTGGGACTCTCTTTATTCTTTCATGTGCTAATTTATTGCTTCATCTCTGTGGACCCAGGCACAGTTTCCCCCTTATGTATCCCTGCATCACCATGAGAAACTAAACCAAACTACCGCTCTCCCAAAAGCCCTTTTAACCTGTTTCAACTCCTGACCTAATTTCTCCTGACCAGCTGAGGAAATGTGGAGTGTAGCAGATCACCTCCCTCGTGAGCCATGTGTTGGAGAACACAAGTCGAGCATGTGCTGGAACGCAGATGCACACAGGTCAGAAATGTATACAGATCTGGCTGCTTTACTGTTGATGACTTCCAAGAGGAGCTATGTCATAAGGACTCCCAGGAGGGAAGTAAATTAGATCCCTGAAATTTTCACACGTGCAGAGAGACAGAGAGAGAACCAGCAACAGTAATCGCTTTGGTATCAAACATTGATCACTTCTAATGTGGCTTTTTTTTTTTTTGCTCTAATGTCTTTAAAGTTGAGGCCAGAGAAAGAAAAAAAAAAAGAAGTAGGAATGCAGCCTTGAACCCATCTGTCTGGTGCGCATTAAAAACCTCCCGACATAACAATCTTGCTCTCTTTCATGAATAAGAATCAATCTTATGGCTCTTTTGTAGATGAAGACAGCACACGTGCACACCAGTCTGCATTTTACAAGAACAGGTTCCCAGCCTCAGCTCTCTGGAACATTGCCGTCGCTGTAAATGGTACGCTCTTAGAAATAAAGATGCTAAATAGAACCACAATGGGTTCTTCTGCTTGCCCCCATAGAAGAATACTTTTTGGTTCCTGCTAGAACCTTTTATAAAGGTTCCAACTGGAAGCCCTTTAAAAAGACAAACTGTTATACCTAGAACCAACTGTGAAAGGTTTCACCCAGAACCCCCTATGAGAGGACAGAGGACCCTTATAAAGTGTAGCATTTCACACGTCTGGAGGTGCTACGAATAAGAACCCACCCGGGGAGTTCTACCAAGAAGCTTTTATCTAAAACACACTCAGGGTTCTACCAAGAACATTTAAATATTTCAAGGGTTTTATCTAGAACCCACCAATGGGTACTACAAAGTATATTTTTACACACAGGGGTTCCTATAGAGAATCTTTTTTATATTCCAAGGGTTTTTATGTAGAACCCACACAGAGGCTCTGCTGAGAACCCTTTTACATTATGATAGAAGAATCCTTGACCAAAGAGTTCTTCAAGGATTTACACAATCCCAAAGAACTTGTTCCTTCAAAAGGGGTTGCTTGGATGCAAAGGGTTCTTAATGGAACCCTTAGGCTGGAGATATACTTGCTTTTAACTGCGCGATGGGCATCCCTGCATATCATGGCTGCCTCTGGTATGCTTCGTCTATTTGGAGTGATAGTTGTTCCCATCCTCAGAAATGAATGCAACATATACGCAAATACAAGTGTGTAGTCACACAAAGTACATCTTCGACCGTCGTCTTACCTTAAGAACCCTTGGTATCAAACAGTAGTCATTTTAAATGTGGGGGTTTTGTTGTAATGTCTTTCAAGTTGAGGCCAGTGAAGAAAACAGTTCTTAAAAGGAAATGTCTCTTGGTAGAACCTCAGCCTTTCGAGAAGAACTCTTTTGTCACCCTTATTTCTAAAAGTGTAGTTCCTGCAGCTTTCTCTGCAATCTCCACCACCTCACTCTTTCCTTTTTCCTCACTTTTTCATTCCTTCGTCCCAAAGCCCTGAAGGTGTCTGTGGCCAGTTTGCGTTCCCTCACTGATGTGGGGATTTTCGGGGTCTGTCTGGCTGGGGTCAGGCCCCTCTCTGGGCCCCTCACACCTGGCTCAGAGGGCTTCCAGACATGGACTTAGCTCCTTGGAGGCTTGCGTTTTTTGGCCCAGGGGAAAGCTTGTATGCCTTTATCGCCCCATCAGTGGAATGGGTGTGACTCATTCTTTGAGAGGTGCCTATGCCATCTGGTACTCCTGTGTGCTGTACACTTAGCCCTGGTGAAGTGCTTCAAACACACAGGAGCCAAAAAGGCTAAAAATGGGTTAATCAAGGATATTCATTCTTCTGAAATAAGCACTTGTTTATTTCAGTAATGATATGAACACAGAGGTTGCATTTCATTCAACTCAGGACATATATGGTCATTCATATAATCTTTCTAAAATAGTTCTTGAATCATAAATCTTTGGTTGGTGATGTGAAAATCTGAGTGAAGGTTTTACATGCTGTATATTTTTGGAGTTTTGGAGAATTTCAAACTGCAGACGTCTTGTGGGGGTTGTAAAATGTTATTTATCTTTCAAAATATATTTATTGGCACTCATTTCAAGCTACTCTCAAAGTACTTGTTCCCCAGTCTACAACTTAGTTGTATAAAATGGATGCAACTTTTTGTTTAAGTCACGATATCTAATCACCAGATAAAGAAAATTGGCTTTTTAGCCATGCCAGCAAAGGATGACAATGTCAGTCTGTCAGTCAGTCATTCTACTACATTTCCACTACTCTTGGACTGAATTATCTCTACATCTATTACATTAATTGCCATTAAATTTTGCACAGATATTCATGGTCCCCAGATCATAAATCCTACTGACTTTGGTGATCCCCTGACTTTTCCTTTAGCATTTCCAGCAGGTTCACATCTGTGGTTCAGAGTTTTATCTCATCGGCTATTTGGACGATGTTAGTGGAAACAGATACGTTTTAATGCCAGTTCTAATTCAGTTGCAGATCCTCTGACTTTCCCTCTGACACCACCATGAGGTTCACATTTTTGTTTTTTTATTGAAATAGCTCAACAACTCTACTGTAGATTGCCATGATATCGACCCAGATGTTCATGGTCCCCAGATGATCACTGTGATTTTCTGACATTTTTACCCAAAGCCATCATGAGTTAAATTTCTGGTTATCTACTAACTTGGGTATATGACCCTTTCCAAAAGAGAAGCATATTCCATACCCTGAAAGAAAAAACAAAATCTTTAAAAATCTTCCTTCAGAGACTGCCTCTTTTCAGTTCCATAAACTCAAATAGTGTTTCTTTTATTTTGTCCACCTCACGTATATGCTGTTCTGTGTGGTATTACAAGACTTTCTGTTGCATTCTTTAAAATGTGAAAAGAAAATGGTTGTCACAGTAACACATCACTGTTGACAGCACAATAAAAGCTTCAGCAGCCCTAAAATGAAAGCAGCTTGTGCAAAAAGGTCAAAGAAGTTTCTGCACTAAGCTCAAACTTTTTCACTGCGGTAAGAAAAAAGATCCCTACGGTACTTATTATCATGAGCAAAACTGCGAGAGGAGGTGGAAGAACAAATAACAAGGTTTTTCCTGGATCATCGTTCCGCTTGTAGTATTTACAGAAAGAGCGCTAACAAAAGTAACAACTGTGTTTAATTGGTAACCGTAAAATGGGAGCGGCAGACGGAGGGCATATTAAAGACAAACCAATTACAGTCAACTTGAAGCAATTATTCCCTGCTTTGAAATGTTCGCTGTTGACATTCTCCACCATAAGCTATGTTTTTAGCAACACTTTCTCTGTTTGCACTCCTCAAAGGCCCTACCGTTTCTGTCTGCACACTGTTGTTTACTAAACAATCTCTAAGTCTCAGTAGAGTCAAATTGGAAGTGAAGCATAAGTTTTTGATCTACAGGAATTTAGAGAAAGTCTTTTTTTTTTTTTTTTTACACCTTTCAAAGCTGCCTTGGATAAAGTTTTTGGCAAACACATTCCTAAACATTACATAAATTACCTTCATACCCAGAAGGCCATATCTCATGGTCGCATGCTGTACTATATTGTATATACATAAGCTAACATGCTATAACTTATTGTAAATTTATGGCTTCCATAGAAGTGGGAGGTGTGCTGTGAATGGTCCAAAAGTATTACTGTATCAAATAAGTCATGCCCATATTTCATTTTGTGCTTTTATCTCATCCTTTCTTCCTCTCTCTTTCTATCTGTGAATATATCTATCCCTCTCTCCTGGTACCATTTTGAAATCTCCTGTTTTTAATGACACGGCAGTTATAATGCCATAAGTTAAAGCACCTTGACTTCCTGGCATCCAGAGGGAGCTGCTACGAGGGCCTCGGTGGGAAAGGGAGATGTGCTCTAGTTGTGTGTTTCATGGCCTCTTAAACTGTCTGGGACTTGGAACACGGCTCCCAATTCAGCACTCAGTCCAGCCTTTAGTGTCAAACACAGCAGTAACTTTAGTGGGCAGCAGCCTTTTTCACAAGTGCACCTGAAACACAAGACCCTTTTGTTGAAATTGTTGTTGGTCTCTGTGGTGTTCCTCAGTGTAGTGCCGTTACATTTTACATCAGCAGATCCACGAGGCAGAACGTCCTGTGACACACCTGTGTGAAGTGACTTTTCATTGTAAACAACCACAATAGTTTATTCACTCCCATTGTTGTGGTCAAGACCACCTAAACTGAGATCAAATTATGACCAAGACCAAAGTGTATTGAGACCGAAACAAGACTAAAGGCTTAAATTAGGCGTAAAGCCGTTGCGCCAGTGGAACAGGTGGCTTTTCTATCTTACACCAGCGCAATTGCTATTTCTGCCACGTCTGAAGATAGCAAATGAACTTGAAGCTGTGCCTCAATCCGGTTAACACCCACATGAGCTGCGGCAGAGAGCTTTTCTGATGGCTAACATGGTGTTGCTTACAGACCAGCATAATTGCTTCATAATAATCAACAGATCATTTGTCAAATTTCAAAAAAGGTAATGATGAACTGACTTTGTCATGTCGCTAATGCCACTACTCCTCATATTTTTTAAAAAATTCTTTACAATATACCATTACATACTAGAGTGACATTTTATTTCTCTTAATTTAGAATCAGGATACACCGTTTTTGTGTAATACTCTGACCCAAGTCCTTTAAATATTTAACAGAGCGTAACTGGATTCTCCCTTTGCTGGTTGGACCATTTTGCTGAGCATTAAGTGAAAACCCAGGCACGGCTGGGTTAACAGTGGTGTTGGAAGCTCTTGTTGGAAACAGTGTGTATTGTGTTGTCTGGCTGTGTTATGGATCGTCTGTTCTGGAGGGGGGAGACCTTTACTATGGCCCATCGTCTGGATAAACATTTCCATTCTGTCTGGGCTCTGTAGAGAGGCTTTGTTGTAAATGTTTCATATGGATATGCAGGTTATTATTATAGGTGTGATCACTTCCTTGTTGGTGTGATCATGATAAAAAAAATGATGCGTAGGAGAGGTTGAGCCAATGCCCTGTTAAATCTTCAAGGAAATTTGAGAGGGAAAACACAGGAACTGCTGACACACACATGTGGACGAGCACTGTGTTTGGAGTGAAAAGGAGATCTCCAGGAATGCCCTTGTCATCCCAATAGAAACTTGAACTCCTGGTTTGTAATGAGATCCCATGGGAAGATGTGCATGTTTTCCACCCGGCCTCCTGCTACCTTTCAATCTAAAACATACACACACAGTAATACCACTTTTGTGCTTGTAAAAGTTAGTTCATTCGCACTTAGCTTTTAATGTGCAGTTTGTGATCTTAAAGTCAGTCAACAGGTTACATCATTATAAAAGTATTAGTTAAAACTGTAATATGTAAAATTTCCATATTAAAATATCTATAAATGCTTGACCTGTGTTATACATCTTGTTATAGGGTTTGGCAATATATCAAAATTTTCCCACCACAACCAATCCACCTGTTTCAGCTGGGAGATGTGTGCGAGCCACGAGTTTGCTATGTCACATTTCCTACGTCCAGCAAATAAACAAAATTAATTCACAAAATGTCAAGAAAGGAAATATTCTCATGCCTATTTTCCTTTATTAAACAGAAAATACAACAAATTTCCTCCTGAATCCAAGTTTCTTTCTGTTATCAAATTGGGATGAGCTTTAACTGCCTTGTTATTTACATAAAAGACACTTCATCCAACTCGACAGACGGAAACAAAATAAAACTCACCGAAGCCATCTTGGTCAGTCTTTCCGTTGTTTTAACAACCACCAACTCTGGTTTGGGAAAATAGCCTGGCTTTACAGGCTGTTTTCCCCTCACTCATCTTCCAAATCCGTGGGTATGTACTGCGCATACCATGAATTAGCAAAATAAAATAACAAAAATTGTCCCAATAAATCACACCCAAAAAAATACAGCCAGCAATGGACTATATCGTAAGAGCCAGTATATTCGTCCTATCACCCAACCCTATGAAGAGGCAAAGTCACACCCCTTCTGTACGTCCCATGTGACCTTACTTCGGAAAAAATGTGAATGTTTGTCTATGGTGAGAAACAATTCATTTTTTTGATCCTGTTTGAATTGTGCCATAGACCACACATATGGTTTCTGTCAATTTAAACGTTTCCTACAAGTCAAGAAAATCACAATTTGTCGTAGGTTTGTCATAGTTTAGTTCAGTTTTGTGTGAAATCATTTGGCGATCTACATCTTTCGTCTTGCATGATATACGTAATCACTATGAACATGGCTGTCCTTTGTAACGTTATCTTACCTTAAATGTTTTATCCAGTGACTCCTGGACCTTTTATTAGCCAGGAAGAGAAAGAATGCGCAAGACCCATTGTTATGTGACTGCATCCCGGGATAGAAACATGCAGGCATTGTAGCTTCATGGCTAACTTTAGCTTTTGGACAGAGAAAGTCATAATGTCACTTATGTGACTTGTGGGGTTGTAGTCTTTCTAATTATGTATCTCCACAGTCTTACACTTAAACAGACATACTGCAAAAGTTCAATATTACCTTGTCTGTGAACATGATTTCTGAGTCATGTCACGTACTGTATATATATGTTTTCATCACCTATTGTGGTATCAGTAAAGTTAACAACTTCCACGACCCCACACTACTTCACAACGTCAAACTATGTCTCTGCTTATTGTTTTAATGTGAGACAGAACTCTAATAGCAGAACTTATACATTGTTATTATTATTAACCCCTAAAACAAAACTTTAATTTTGCTAATGAGGCTTTGTCCTCTTGAGATTTCATTTAGTTGAAAGAACTTTAGGAAATGAACATTATATATGGTTTCAGCCTAAAACATCTCAACTCTCTTTGCTCCACTGGCAACATTTTGTATTTGCCTCGTATTTGGCCTCTGTCTATTAAATTAAATCACCAGCTTTCAAACTGACTGACACTCAGCTCTGTACTAAAGCATACTCTATGTATATTTTCCACCTTCTTGAAAATAATAAATCTGGCATTTTAACATCCTTAATCTACAGGTTAACAATTAAAGTATAAATAAAAGAATATGACTAAAAAAAACACTATAACTGAATAGAAAAACATCCCCCTTTGTCATGTTTTTGGTTAAGCTCAGAAGCCTTGTTTCTACCGGATACGCCCCACCCTGTCCTCCCCCTGTGTCAGACCCTGCAGACCCCTTCAGATCCCCCTCACATGAGCAGACCGCTTGCATCTGAACCTAATTCAACCCCACCTGCATGACCTATATTCTGCCTCCCCCATTTTTTTTTCTTCTCCCTTCATCTAGAAGTTTTCAGCTGGCAGTGGAATTACAACCCTGTGCTGCAGCCTGTTTTACTGTAACAGAATTCAGTACACAAGCCAATTATATTATAAGAATGTTTGATTTGGTTCATTTCTCCAGCTCTTATTTTATCATCTCTGACCTTGCTGTCGAAGATACATAAACTATAATTTGGAAAAATAAATAAATCTTTTGCAGTAATGTAGCACGCAGACTGATATCCTGAGCATTCAAGTGGGTTTTTACAGCTGATTCCTGTGAGCTGACTGGTTTTTGGGACTGAATTCAACATATGGCTGGCCAGGACCAGAGCGAATCACACCACTACTCTCTCAAGAGCAGTAAGAATTTACCGCTGCTCATCTTTCAGTTTGCTTTACAAGTGGGTGGATGTCATGCAGTAGCTTTTCTCCAAAGTCTTCCTTGCTTGGATGGGATGGGAAAAGTTTTCTCCTGTTGTTCATTGGCCTAAAATGATTTTCTAACATTTCTGTAGTACAGTAACATCTCTAATCTATCAGCTTTATGCTACAACAATTCCAAAAAAGTTGAGACGCTGTGTAAAATGTTAAGAAAAACAGAATCCAATGATTGACAGATTGTTTTCGACTTGTATTCTAATTTTATATTACTGTTATTTAATGTAAAACTGAAAAAATATTGTTTTTTTCTAAATATACATACACCTTTTTAAATATTGGAGGAACATATGCTGTCATCCAGATGACGTCTTTCAGAGACGTCCCAGCTTACCCAGAAGTAGTTGGTATTGAGCCTGATCAGTCGTCTTTCAGTGAGTTGGTATGTTTTAGCTATTTTTACAGTGCGTTTCACATCCAGGCACCATGTCGAATCATTGTGTATGCTATGGGTGCTCAAACCCCTGTGAGTTCACAAATCCAGAGTTTTCCTGACAGGAGAAGAACGGGCGCTAGTTCCTGCTTCTGGGTGCTTTTTGTGCAGGTGAAGAGGCGGGACCTTACTGCTGGCACTGACCACACAAGCACATAACAAACAAAAAGATTATCAGGGAACTGTCATTCATCTCTCCCTCTCGCCCCTTCTCCCTCTCTCTCTCCCTCCCTCTTTCAGTCTCCGACCCTCTCCCGCTCTCTCCCCCTTCCTCTCTCTCTCCCTCACCCTCTCATTCTTGCCGCTCTCTCGATTTATAGGTGGCAAGGCAGCGTGAGATAGGACTGCTAACAGATGATATTTGAACACGAGCTGAACTCAGGATTAGCTGTTAGCTAATGCCGTTCACTCACCAAGACACCTGCCCGCTTCTCCACTGGTTCTAGGCTCATAATCATGAACTTGTGGTCCATCATATTCATATGAATATTTAATTTCAACCTTTTCAGAGTCAAAATTAACATTAATGTTAATTAAAAATCTAATTTGGCCTGTCTGCCTTGATCTACATCACTTTCGGTTATGTTTAGATGTGGATGAAAAATTCTCTCTAAAAAACCACTCCGGAAGTGACTGTAGTGTGTGTGTATATATGTTTGTTTTTTTTATTTTGTTTGTTTGTTTGTTTGTTTTTAAGCAAGGTTTTACATCATTTCACTCAATGTTGATTCACTGGAGGCTCCAACCTGCATGTTAGGCTTTAAATACAGAGGAAATGGACAAGTACAAAAAACAGTATATCTTTTAGCTTTTTTATTTTCCTTACAGTGTTGTAGTCTCCTCAGCTCACTGTACCCTCCTCAGCACTGCAGTGGTTCATCAGGTCCGCAGTGCCTGTAGAGTTCGCTCAGCCAAATACTGGAGAGGCTCCCCTGCCTTACTTCATATTCTATTGTTCCATTAGGTTTGTTTGTTTGTCTTTGGGGAATTTTTTTGGGCTTAGGCCCACAGTAAATTGTGTCAGATGCTGGCAGACATGTATAATGGAAGCATCCCCCTGTTGTTTTACTGTATGGGGCTCAATGTAAGTCTGGCAGTCGACCCGGTGACTGGAATTGGTCTGGCAGAGGCAGTTTGTCTGGCTCTAATGGTCTGGGTGATTAGCTGAATAACAATTGGAACGAAACCCATGAACATGTCTCTTATCCAGTTCATATACAGTAAGAGCCATGCAATTTGTCTGAGTAATAAACTTGCCTTTTTATGGTAGACTCTAAAATGATAATGATAATGATAAATGTCAGCACTAAAAGGAAATCTTTTAGCTTTTTATGTTGCACTGCTTTAAAAAAAAAAAAAAAAAAAAAAATCTAAATTCTGCAGAAAAATATCAGAATGGACATTTTATGAAGTTGCATGAATCAGTGCAATTCACTTTAATGATTTGTTAAGTAACTATGTGTAATATTAAAGCAATTTTGCAGTTGCCTTGATCTCTGCACAGCTTTATAGAGTTTTGAAGCTCCTTGATTGCACAGTCTGCAACTTTACTGTTTTGGTTCACTCTCATGGCTCTCATCAACCTAGTTTCAAGCTTCAGCAGCATCTGTTTTCAGCAAAAGAGCACCAATAAATGCACTGTACACTACCTGCCCAGCACCAAACGGTGACGAACTGGATATTTCACTCAGGAGTTGGTGGAAATTACAAGCAAAAAGTGGATTAAATATCAGACTTAGGTTCATCAAATGGGTGTAAACAACTGAAAATGAATGCTGATGTTGCTCTGCGTCTTCTGCATGTGGATTTGTTTGCTAACATTTTTACTCTTGACAACTCAAAGGTACTAAGTGAAGCTATTAACATGTATTTCCAATGTGTGAACATATTGTAACATAACTTAAAAAGATTTGACCCATCTGCCCACTTTCTTTGGTTGCCTAAAACAGCCTGTGGACTATGGACCTTCTATGTAAACGGCTGAATGCATTTTATCTGCAAAAATCCAAAGGATGCGACGTAAATGTGCTCTACCAAGCGCCTTGCCTCTTTTCAACTCCCCTAGAGCACCTACAATGAGAAACACTGTGTCACGAGTTCAATTACAAGGTCACAATTAAATTCAGTTTTTACAATTTAAACATGTTTTTAGCACTGACAGCTCTGGCATTGTTAGACTATCGAGTCTTGATTCGTAAAGATCAGCAGTGCATTGGCTTTATGACAACCATCGTTGAATTTTCAAATTCTTTAAAAAGATGTCTATATGGTATCAAGTGTGATATAACAATCAGTAGTGTTGTTTTTTTCTTCAATCACACGCCTCATGCTGCAAGGAGGCACGGATGGAGAGAAAAAAACAATGCTAGGAGAGAAACTGATTATGTCTTTGATTTCGATTATTAAATCTGAAAGCTCATTTTGATCGATTTTCTACTAATATTGAAATTTTGACATTCCTTAGAAATGGAGTTTGCTAACATCCTAATTTTACTCACTTCATGTGTCAACATGATGCCAGTCAGTTCTGTCCTGTCACTGTTTTGGCTGATGCTGAGAATGTTCACTCACTTTTTCATTAATAACAATCTGTTGAAATTATTCTTTAGTTTTATGTGATGACTCACTATCAGTAACAACTACTGGACATGAGAAATAGTGAATTCAGAGGTCAGTGTTGACTGCTGTCTGTGTCTCTGCTATTGTGCTCCCAGAATCCCTTGTGGACACTCTTGAAATTCAAATCATTTTCTATAATTATGGTGACATACTAGACCAAGAATCTGCATGGAAAAAAAAAAAAGTACTTTCCGGTCTTTTCAGTAAGGCACATCCATCTCATGTGGGTACAGGGAGGCACACTCCAGACCTGAGTGCAGCTCCTGCCTAATGCAGAGCAAAACAAGATAAGAGGCTCTAAGTTGGTCTGTATGGGATGGGGATTTGGCCCTTGTCCCATAGTCCTGGTAAAATAAATGCTGCATGCTGACAGACAGTTTGGCTGACCCAGTTTTGATAAATTCCAAATTGCAAGTGAAACCAAAGGGGGCAGAGTGGTGAGTGGAAGGGGAGTGAACAACTTTGTTGAGGGGAAGCTGTTGAGTTCTTGCATCTTTATAGATAAGGGAGGGGTTTAATGTCTACATATGAGTCAGCTGGCTCGTGTTGGTGCTGCCACCTAGACCTCAGAGTGCTTCTCACCTCGGCGTTGGTCAGGGAGCAGCCCTTCCTGCACATTCCTGGGGCTGCGGAAGATAATTGCTGTGGTTTATGAGAGGGAGAGGCCCCTGAAGAAACACTTCCAGCAGACCTCAGATTTCTGACGTTTTTGCTTCGTCTCCGAGTTCTGGTTCAGACATGAGAACGAGGGTCTGTCTCTCACCCACACGGTGGGTCTGCGGTTCCCCTCTGCAGCTCGATGCCGTTCAAATGTTCTGTTTACTCTCAAGACAAACGTATGTTAAGTATTGAAAGAAATGGAGTGTGAGAGTGCCGCACAGACGCCAGGCTGCTCATTGAACACTTCCAAGTTTCTTTTTAGCTAAATCTTTTCCTCCTCGGCTATCCTCCTCCATAATGGCTTACATTTATATTCTAATCACTGTGCTTTGAAGAAAGCTCATTGTCTGCCAGCATCTCATTACGTGACATACATGCAAAGAGACTTAGCAATGTTATTGTTGTACTTTGTGTGAGGTGGTTTAGAGCTGCTCATGATTACTCAAATAGAAGCCCACATTTTTGGCCCTGGATCAGTGCTTGAAGTGGAGGGTGTTTCTTAGAGACTCAGCACTCACATGCTCTTTTTATTAACCCTCCTCCAAAGTTATCGATGACTGTCTGTTGTAGAGTTTAAAAACAAATCCCTTTTTTTGAGGGTTCTACCTAGAATCTAACACGAGGGGTTATACTTAGAACCATCTGTGGAAGGATGGCCCCAAAAACCCATATGAGAGGTTCTAAAGGAGAATGCCTCTATTGTGTAATGGATCCACCCAGAATCCTCTCTGGGGGTTCTATCCAAAATCTTTCCCCCTTCCTTTGTATTCCAAGGGTTTCTTTCTAGAACCCACCCAGAGGACCTTTTTATATTCCAATGGTTTGATCTAGAACCCACCCAGGGAATTCTACCAAGAACCCTTTTATGTTCCAAGGTTTTTATCTTTCAGGTTACCCCCAGAACTCCCTATGAGAAGTTGTAAAGGCTGTAATGGCTTCACAACAGTCTTACAAAAAGGGTTCTTTGGATGAAATGGGGTTCTTAATGGAACTCTTAGTCTAATAAAGAATCCTTTATGAACATTTAATTCAAAGAAGGGTTCTTCATAAGCAAACACTTATTTCTGAGAGTGTATAAGACTGGGAAAGAACGCTATAGCATAATGATTTGATCACACTTTTAAAGCCTGAGCTGCGACTACACAGGTTCCTTTTTTTTTCCCGGAGCACTTTCATGACTAATTTAATCATAAGTGTGTGGAAATCAGTTCCATTTGAAGATCGAGAAGGTGATCGCTTTGAGAGTAATTAGATGTTTCCTTTAAACAGTTTCTGACCAGACTCTGAAGGTTGCAGTTTCCCATAATGAAAGGTAATTTTATTTTCTTTAAAACAGTTACAGTATCGTTTTACCTAACTGCTCACAGTCCATGTGGTTTCTGGTACTCAGAGTTGAATTGTACATAAATGGCAGCTGGCATTGAATAATTCCATGAAGCAGCAGTTTTAATGAATCTGGGAGAAAAAAGGTAATGATTGTGTGGTTTCTGGCGTGGGTCTTAAGTGTTTGAGTGTCATATCATTTCTGTATCATAACTGCTCGCTAAATTAAATTCACATATGACATAGACATTAATTCAGATTCTATTTTACTTGGCTACACACTTAAAGAAAAAAAACACCCATAGCCTGCTGATGATATCTTTAAATAATGTCTTATGATAACGTGTCAGAATGATCTAAAAGTCATTTCATTTCACAGTTGACTTTTGGGAACAATCAGTAACGTCTCATCTGTCAGTAGCTGAACCTTCACGTTGCGTAATGACACTTTTAAAAGGCTCATTAAGGCCACCTATCTTTTCTCACCTCTGCTTTCAATGGACATTCCTCAAAGCCTCAGCAGATACTGTACACAGGTGCACACAAGAGATAAAAGTCTGCGCGGCGATGATACTGCGGGTCAGACATCGGCTACCATTTTGAAAAGAAGCGTGCAGCTCATTACTCATCCGGCAAAAGTCACAGCTGTACGGAGACCCTGAGAGGCAACAGATTCTGTAGATCCATTTTCAAGTCTAATCAAAATTGTTTTGCTAGGATAATCTTTTTAAGTTCCCCAATTATTAGTTTTTTCATCTGTGAAACAGTTAAAGAAAAAAATAGTTTTGTTTAAGTTACTTTGGTGAATTTTTTTGGCAGTTTATTTTTGTCAGGATCATTTTTTAAGTATTTGTTGTTGTAATACTCATTTCGGCTGCAAGTATAACTGTCTTTCACACAATATATGCACCTTCTGTGGTGGCCTTGTATGTACCATGTCAGCCTCTTGTGGCTGAAATGAGTATGAAGCAACAAACTGAAATTATCCTGATCAAAAAAGTAAATAAGATAATCTGCCATTTCACAGATTTAAAGCTACTACAAGGAGCTTTAATATTTTGATGATTTTGGAGGCCCTTGTGGACAAAAGTGGTAGTGTATCCACCATAACAACCACAAAATACAACATTGAAAATAAAACCATCTGCACTTGAAAACTGCTTTTTTAAAAATTTGCTGACGTGTTACTCAAAAGCGTAAACACACGCTCGTTTCATTTGATTTCATAGGGAATCCGTCCTGGTGTCAGGCATTAAGAATAACTACACAGAAATAGCCAGTGATGTCGCAAATGGTCTTGTCAAACTATGTAGATCATATAGAGGCATCAGTAAAAGCACCACCAGTTAAGAACTTCTTGTAGTAACTTTAAAAAAAGTGTTTTTAGGAACTTCAGATCTTTTTTCACTTACCTCTCAGGGCTTCTGTACAGCTGTAACTTGTTGTGAAGAGTTATTTTAGCCACTTTTTACATGCTAGTTAGATTATTTTTTGTAAATAGCATACCATAGGAATGCATTCTGGACCCAAGAGACCAGCTGTACATCATGTCATTACTGCTGTCACTCATCTGTCAGCAGTGGTCTCCTATACAAAGTGGAGGGGGGTTTCAGGAGAGGGTGACACTTTGGTCCGCGCTGATTGAGGGGGTTAATCATGTTTTCATAAACACGCTCTGATGTGGCCTGCTTTGATTCACCAAAGTGTCCACGCCGCCGCTTACCGCTGTGACACTCAGCTCTGAGCTCGCAGCAGGAGAGGCTGTCAGGAATGCTGACATGTTGTGAGTAATTAACCCTGCTTGATAAAAGATGAACTGCCACTGGTGCTGCAGGAGTGGGCCCATCAGCACGCACACACACGCACACACACATGCATACATGCGTCTACCCACACACTCTCATGCATCATGCACACACAGCAGCTGCACCTGGGAATTTTGGCTTATCTACAGCATATTCACGATTTTCATGCCCCTCAAGAGAAGAGGGGAGGAAAACTATAAGACAGAATCTGCAGCGTCTCATCACAACGTGTCAGATGGAGCTGTTTTAAGGAGCTCTCAATAAGTCAGTTGCAGGATATTCCTAAAAGCAAGACACCCCTAATATAAAAATATTCTCTCTCATTCATAACTTATGACCCACTAGAAGTGTGTGACGGTGTCTGCTGGTTCTTGTCAAAGGGTCATGCTGATTTGCATTTCCACTAACCATTTGTGACATGCCGATTTCTGCGTAGTCATTTCGAGATGGACCATCTCCAGACTGGGGCCAAAGCACACCGGACCTGCCTCCAAGCATGTTGTAATGACACCTCATCCGACACAGCCAACCCATGTCGACTCTTCTCCCCTTCAAACAAGCATGTGTTGTGAGACTCGACTTGTGACCGTACAGCAGAGCAGAGAGAGACATCTTCAAAAGTGTCCTGTGTTCAGCTCTTAGTACTTTTGTAGCTTCCAACTGAAAGTCGTTTGAAGTTTAGTTTCTCTCCTGCACTTCTGTTTATACTTTCAGGTATTTGCTTTATTTTACTGTTTATGATTTTACTGCTTTATAATAGAAGCTTTTAAATAACAAAATAACAGGTAGCCCTTCTGTAATGCCTCTTCCTGTGTTTTTTCCTGTGGTATTTGGCAACCTGGGAATGAGACTCAACAATCAGCCATCTTTCTTGTGCATTTACAAATAGCATATGACAAATCCTGCATATTCTACATCTAAGTATTTTATCTGGATGTTGGTCAAAGATTGAATTGCCTGTTTTGATGTTATTTCTATCTAGATCTTTAACAGTTCAAAACACACCTGGTGTATCAGTTTTTTTTTTGAAGAATTCTCCAGCTGCTCGTACATCTCTGACCATACAAGCTCACCTTTTGTCATGCTTGAATAAGACTGGATTTTCATGACTTTTTCCAAAAATTCTCACAGGTATTATTACCCCCAGAAGCTTCTGCCAAGAAATAGTCAAACAGGCCCTCCAAAAATGTTCCACTTTCGATGTGTTCACATGTTTATGCTTCAGTTTTTTTTTTGCCTGTGTCAGCTAATGCATCACCTGTAGTCACAGTGGGTTCAAGCTGAGCTCATCCTGTTGCTGTGGTCTTCTGTGTGAATGCATTAACGGCAACTGAGATGCTGTTTTAAAAAAAAGGACTACATATTTAAAGGGAGCTTTTGTCTGTTCCATTGCTGTCCAGCAGCGTTTGTCTCCCTTCCCCCATCTCCTTCTTTAACAGAAGCCCTCCACTTTTACTGCCCCCCATTGAGATCCCTTGGCTCTTATTATGTTCTTATTTATGTATCCTGTTACAGATGGAAGTCATGTCACCATCCACTGAGGCACCCGGCTCAAATATTTTCCTTCCAGTTGTGTCCACTGACTTTTTTTTTCTTCACCTAACTATTATGATCTTTGAAAAGTTTATCTCCACAGAAACTCCACTTTGTATGTAGATTCATGGTGGGCAGAGGAATGTCATTAACCTTTTCACTAACAATACACATTTATGTGTGTCTGTCTGTTTTAGGGCTGTAACTAATGATTATTTTCATTATTGATTAATCTGCTGATAATTTTTGCATATATACTTTGTTCAAACAACACTCCAAAACCCAAAGACTCTTCATTTACTCCCATAAATGACAAAGAAAAGCAACAAATCCTTACATTTAAGAAACTGGAACCAGTAAATGTTTACATTTTTTGCTTTAAAAGGCCATCTAAATCTAAATAGTTGTCAACTAATCAATCAACTGACTATGTGTCGCAGCTCTAATCTGTGTGAGCACTTTTTTATGCATGTAATTACCAAAGGAAGAAATCTTTGAAAAACCTACATTTTTGGTCTTAATTAGTAATGTTTAATTTTTTTTAACATTCTGTGCATATTATCACACAAATGCTTTGCATTTAGCTAAAAGCAAAGGTAAAGGGGAATTTTTAGAGCTTATGTAGGACTTAAAAGCCAATTAGGTAAGACTTTATTGGTTACCTTTTTTTTCACCCGCTTTGCATAGAAAGGGTTTCCCCAAGATACACTATCAGTGTTCAAAACAGACACTTAACATTTCTTTACTTCTGGTTCTTGTGGGTGCTGAGCAGGACAAATGAGATGGTTAGGATTTTTTTTTTGATCTAGTAAGTTTTCTTACAGCCAGACATTCATTCATTCAGTCATGTTTGTAGATTCACATACACATAAATAAAGTAGATTAAAAAAATAATGAGTAAATTAAGAATCTAAAACAACCAAAAGAAAGAAAATGTATGTAGATATGTTGGTAGCTGCCATGCCTTCTACAAAAGAATAAATGAATTAATGGTCACCAAGTGACACAGAATTTTTCTGGTGGACATCTAGGTTATATTTATTATTTTCTTGGTGGGAATTGCACATAACCTCTCTAGTGATGGTCAGTTTTTAGTGAAAACAATAAAAAGTCTAAACTAAAATGGCAGATGATTAACCAAACCCTGTCTCTTTCTTTGTTTTTCTCTCTCTCTCTCCAGCTCTTGGTCAGATAATGCTGTATGTGGACGGGATGAACGGCCTCATATCTCACAATGAAACAGTCCAGTGGCTTTACACCCTTGTTGGATCCAAGGTAAAGAATAAGAACATTAATTTTCACTACATCCCACACAGTAGATATACTGTAAAAATCAACTCAGCAGTGTGTGCTCTGACAGAGCTGAAATAATCACATGCTCTGAAACCTCATACCTCACTGCTTTGTCAACATGGAAGCAGGCCTGTCACTGTGGCTGCCTCGGCCCTCTAGTGGCCAAAATTCTGACATGTTCTGCAGCAGATCTGTGGAGCCTTGCTGACTCCTCTCCTTCCCCACTGTTTTCTGTTCTTATTAATTACTTTTCTGTCCTCCTTTGTAAATATTGAAATGATATTGGCACCCGCTGTGTTTTTTTTTTTTTTTTTTTTAATCAAAACCCTGTCTTGCCGATCTTTTAATATGAAAAAATTTCATTGCCAATAGTTTGACTATAATCACTGGGGTGTTGCTTGTCCAGTCGTTTTGCTGATGTGGCAGCTGTTCAGAAAAGTTTAATTGACTCTGATGGTTTTATCACCACTGACATGATATTGATTTTCACTCTCAAGCAAATTAACATTGACAGCTTTACTGTGTATCTGGCCTATTACACCCCACTTTAATAGTTTTCTGTCCTTTTCACATTTTTGTAGAAGTGTAACTTTTGACTGTTAGTTGGCTGCTTCAGTGTGTTAAGACTCATTTCACTTTTTATTACCCAGTTTTATTTTATTCCTGTTATAGAAATTTTTGTGCGGTTTTCATAGGCTACTATTTGAATACAGAGCAGTGTGTCCTTGTCAGATGTTAAAGGGACAATTCGCCCCAAAATCAAAAACACATACTTTTCCTCTTGTCTGTAGTACTGATCCATCCAGATTGTGATCTCCTGAGTTTTGGAAAGATGTTTGCCTTCTCTCAAATGTAATTTTTAGTGTAGAAATAAAATAGTCCCTACATGAAATTGTTCGCAACAGGGTCTGTGGATTATCTTAATAACCAGGTCATGATTTCTTGAAAGAGACACTGCTTTTGAGTTTTTCAAATGTATGTACGTGCTTTGAGCACCACAAGCCAAGTTTCATCTAGTTCCATTATGTTCAAGATAAGGCAGACATCTTTTCTCAAACTCTCAGCAACCCACACCAAAACAATCTGGATAAAATAGCACTACAGGCCAGAGGAGAAATATGTATTTTTGATTTTGAGGTGAACTGTCCCTTTAAATGTCAATTTATTGCACCGGGTTCTTATCAAACCTCTCAAGATGGTCCAGACAGGAAACACTTGTACAAGACGATGTGACGCCATTTGTTAGCTGGAAGTTCACAGCTGGTACACACAGTGCTCTGTGTCATGATGACACGTGTGTTTGAACAAAAACATGAAGTCTGTGGTCGAAATTAAGTGAATTATGTCTTTTGTGTGCCTGGGTTTAGGTCCTCGTACTACATTGTGATTTACATGTTAACTTGTGTTTTTTTTTTTCCTTGTGTAGTTCCGTCTGGTGGTGAAGACAGCCCTAAAGCTGCTGCTGGTGTTTGTGGAGTACACCGAGTCGAACGCCGTCCTGCTTATAAAGGCTGTAAACGTGGTGGATGCCAAAAGAGGTAAAAGAACCCAGGCTAATCAGCCAGCAGTTTAAAGGGATAGTTCAGAATATTTGAAGTGGTGTTGTATGAGTTACTTATCCATAGCCAAGTGTATTAGCTACAGGAGATGCCTGTTGGCACTCTCTCACTTTGGAGGATCAGAGAGGGGCACCAGCACTGAAGCTGAGAGAGTCTGGTTGACTAATGTTAAGGTGGTTTCCCATTGGAAAATGCTGTCTAATGGCAAAGTTAAGTGATGAAAATATTCAAACTATAGTGTACACTTAAACTGATATTGATTATTTTTTTGTGGACCTTTTTAAGTGGCTAAAATACCTTTTGTTGCTGATGCCGTCCCCATCAGTACATTGCTTATCTTCCTCGCTGGTACTCCTCTCTGCTTCTCCAACCTGGGGGCCCTCAGCCTACTGTGGGTTATACACTGTGGATAAGTCCCTCATACAACCCCACTTCAAAAAATCTGAACTATCCCTTTAATTAGAAATGTGCATGTCTAATGCTACGTCAAAACGCTGACTTATTGGTTGACTGTTGACTCAGACATGTCATACATGTAGATAGGGAATCTAAAGCAAAACGGATGCACATAATTAATACACTCTTTAATGGAATATAGTAAACATAAAGCTACAGTGATTTGGGGATGTTGAAGTCAACATCAAAACGGCTGGACCTTTCCTTCAGTTTCATTAATCAAGCCATCCACAGTGGCTGTAGTCCTGCTCAGCTGACTGCAGATCAGAGTCTTCTGTTACACAGCAGTCAGATCAGTTGTCCTGAGCAGCTTCTTGGCCACGCATGGAACGAGGCTTATTGAGAGAGATTGTAACTGCGGGGTTTGGTTACCTGCCGCTCTAAAAGGCTCCACATTGTCATGCCATGTACAACAGGGGGTTGAGCCTGAGCGTGCAGGGGTCGGGTGTCCCTCTGTCTCAGCTCCGTCTTATCCCGTCACTTCTGCTGTTGCGCAAGACTAAACCTGATCCCCAGACTCCTGATGAGAAGGAGATGGACTTGACCCTTGTGGTTGAGACACAGGGCTGCTTCTCTCTCATTGGAGATCAAGTCGCCCCTGCTCTCTTTTTCCACTGCCACTTTTCTAAAGGAGGACTGCTATGACTGTGTTTCTCCAACTGGAGCCATGAAATGAGAAAACAATTTGTGTTTTGATTCCTGCACCCTGGTGGAGCTGCAAGGTTGCCAAAGTGTTTTTTGCCTTAGGATGAGCAGTTGGGTTAGTGACCAATTATGCATGTAACTGTCTTGTGATATGCAGTGTGTTGCGTGCCTTTTGCTGCTGCAGGCACAAAGCTGTGGTCAAACGTCATGGAGATCCTGGACGAGAAAGATGGAGTGGATACAGAGCTGCTGGTGTACGCGATGACACTCATCAATAAGGTCAGTGAATAAATGCCACCTAGAACTAACAACTAGCAGTATTGTAACACTTATTTAACCTGTTACATAGTCTGCTTCTTTACAGTATCTTCTACTTTCTGGCTCTATCTTTCAGACACCTTTTACACATTATATTAAAATGCAGTCTGGGGTTTCTTATCTGGATAAGGACAAAAGTCTGCTAATGTGAGGTGTAAATGCTCACAGTGCTGATTGCATTTGTGACACCTAGTGTCACCCAGATGAAAACATAAAGACTGTCAAGCTTTCTAAATCACTTCGGTGCAATCTAACTCATTATCACACCTTCTACCTAGCCCATATAGGTTTACAAGACACTAAGGCTGGGTTGCACCAACAAGGAGTAAATTTTAAACCCAATTTAACTTTAAATTATGTTGCACAAGAAATTTTAACAAGCTCACAATTGAGAGAGAATAAATTTAAGCCTCTCTTTGAAGCTCAGTTTAGTATTTAACTCTAAACTAGACGATTAACTTTAAACTTAAATTAACTCAAAGAAAGTTAATGGACAAACTCAATCCACTAGAGTTTTATGATGAAGCTCCTCTTTCTATGACTCCAGTTGATGATTCAACCAACAGGTTTTTCTCAAAAGAGGAGAAATTCTCTACAAAGCAGTCAAGCTTATGGCTAACAATCGTTTTTAGCAAACTAGCAAACTTTTTTTACTGGCTAGCAAACAATATAACCTTTTTTACTTTTATCAAGCTATCAACCAATGCAATGTTTTCTTAACTTTTTGCTAGCTAGCAAACATTTTGTAATAGAATACAGAGCAGATGGCAACTTATGATATACAATTCAACAAATTCAAGAAAAGAACATATCAACGACAGAAACGTACATACAGTGTTTTCTGTCTTTATTGTCAGCATTAAATCTTGCCAAGACAAAAATCTCAACATATCACCTTCAGACAACCAAAACAAATCAGTGTTCTTCAAAGAGATGGTTCCTCAAGGTACTACACACAGGGCAGTGAAAGAGAAAATGACCCACACCAAAGAAAACACAGAAGAGCTGCTCTTCAGGAATACTTTAATATCGGCCTACTTCTTCTGCACTCTCTGAAAAGTTAAATAATGTTCTATGTGATAATCTACACTGCAGTTTACAACAGCTGCATCAAAAGAGTCTTAAATATTTAATTAAAAACTTTACAGTATCATGCATATAATACACTGGCTGTTTTTCATTGTGCAAGGGGAAAACTTGATCCAATTACAGTGGAGTCAAAATACAGGCAATACAAGTGCATTAAATAGAACAGATTTATTGGTTTAGATAGTATATCTGCTTACAGACAACATTTCAAAACAAGGTTTAAACAAAACTGCTTTATATGTAATTTTATTCCCTATCTGTCTCTCTTTATTGTACCCATTAATATTTGTCTAAAATATCTGGAATATACAAGGTCAAAAGTCTTACCTTGTTTTTTTATTGAATATGTTTGTGTTTCAGACTCTGGCAGGCCTCCCAGACCAGGACTCGTACTATGACATGGTGGACTGTCTGGAGGAACAGGGCATTGAAGCCATGGCCCAGAGACACCTGAGCAGGAAGGGCACTGACCTCGACCTCGTAGAACAGTTCAACATTTACGAGGTCAGGAAGGCTACACCACCCGCATTATCACATAACATCCAGTCTTAAAGGCATAGTTTGGATTATTTAACAAAGGGTTATATGAGATACATATGTTGGTAGTCAGTGTATTAACTACAGTAGATGTCGGTCAGAACACGCCAAGTTTGGAGAAGCAGAGAGGAGTATCACCACAGAAGCTAAGCAATAAACTGCTGTGTACAGGGTCAGCAGCAAAAGGTATTTTAGCCACAATAGGTGCCTCAATCTGTTTGTGTGACTTCAGCGAATCCAAATTACAAAACAAACAAACTAACAGAATGACCCCTAAAAAAACTATATTATTTTAAGTGCATGTTATATATAGATTTTTTTCACCGCTTTACTTTGACAAACCTTTTCTGATGGGAAACCACTGTTATACAAGGAAAATATCACTCTCTCCAGCTAACTCCATAGGCAAAAAAGTAATTTTACCTCACAGGATACACAGGAGTTGTTGGTCTACCACTGCCTCATTCTTGACTATCATTAAGTACCTCATATAACCCCATTTCAAATAACCTGCACTATACCTTTAATGGCATGTTATAGGCATATGTATGTCATAATAAGTTGTGTACCAGCAACAAAGTGTTTACAACGGTACATACGTACAGTTTATTTACTCACTTCTGATACTTCTGATCCAGACGACTCTCCGCCATGAGGATGGAGATGATGAAACTCAGTTGCCTCCAAGCGGCCGCAAAGACCGCCGCCGGGCCAGTGTTGGCGGCAGCAATGAAAGGCGTGGCCTGGAGAGAAGACGCAGCCGGAGACATTCACTCCAGAATAACAGAGGCCCCGCCTCTGCCCCAGCATCGCCCAGCAGCACTCATGCAAGCAGCTTCCTGCCCTTCGGTGGCCAACGCATTGAGGACATCAGCGAAAGGTGAGGCGGGGGAGTGAAGGATGGAGAGAAATGGAAAACTGGAAGATACTCAAGAAAAGAAAACTTTATCCTTGCTCCCATTTTAGCCTCAACTTGGTCTGATCCTGATTTTAAAAGGTTCAGCCAGGAGCGTTTGTTTTGATCTTGTATATTTTAAAACCTGAGATATAGCTGCAACTAAAAAGGAATCACAAATTATTCCTGAGTCCATGGAGTATTACTCTGTTTCACAGGAAACAGCTTAACTGCAAGTGTTGTATTATATTTCAGGCTTGGAGAGATTCATCGATTCAGTCCCAAGCCAAAGCAGAGAATTTAATTATATAGTAATTTAAAGAAAGCCAAAGAGCAGACCGATGCTGGAAAGTGACATTTAAATTAATTTTCCCACTGTCAAAGACATTCTCCTGCCTCTGATGGAAATAGGAAGCTTCTGCAAACACATGATATGAGCTATCTGCTCTCTGTCTCACGCTTCCTTCAGTGAGAGTGCATTAAACTGCAGAACGCCATCTGTTTTATATACGACGGAGCTTTGTGACTACACAAACTCAGAGAAACCACAACTGGTGATTCAGGCAAGAAGCAAATTGCAATTTTGTTTAATTGCACAGTAGCTTGGACTGTGCCCTATAAAAGCACCAAAAAAACTCAGTGAGACAGATCTTTTTTATGGAAATTATAGTATGTTAACCCTATTTTATTTTGAGTCATATGTCGGAAGACACAAAACAGGCTTGAATTATAAACTGGGAATTATTTGATGCCTTCCTTTTTGTCTTTTAAATTGCCACTGATAACTGTCTTTTCTGGTTCCACATAATTCAGTCCCCTATCATAAATAACAACCTTTTTCAAAGTGGTGTATGTACTGATATTCCTAGTAGCACTCAGGTCTTTAGGTGCACTTAAATTCGGTCCAGCAGGTCATATGATACCAGACTAGCTTCTTCTAGTTCACCACAGGAAATCCAAGCCGCCTTTGAAGTTCACCATTTTCCATATTGTTAATGAAATCCAGACAACCAGGAGGGATTCAAATAGCCAACTGGCCACAGATTCACATGTGACGATGTATTCCAGACTATCAGTTCAAACACACACGAGACCTTCTAACATCTCTGACAAGTTAACATTATTGAATTGAATCTTTTTTCCTCACTTAAAATCACTGGTGGATGTTTTATATTTATTATATATTAATGTATTAAAGGTCCAGTGTGTAAGATTTAGGATGATCTATTGGCAGAGTATGGCAGAAATATTTTATATAAGTAATTTTTTGTTAGTCTATAATCACATGAAAATATGAATCAAATCGAATGTGATGAGAAGAAGACAGTGAGAGGGGGCGGGACTGTGTAGGTACTGGAGCTTTGTGTGTCAATTCATTGTCAAAAAGAAGAGAAAGCAAAAAAAGTGGTGATAGCTGGTACCATAGTATTGATACTGTGAATAATCAGCATTGAGAGCATTTCAAATATTCAGTATCAATATTGATCAACATTTTTAACAACTCTAGTTGCAAGGAATATATTTTGAATTATTTTTTTTTCAATTAGTCAACGAATCTAACGACTTCTAAACACAAAATAAATCAAAAACTTTGTCTCATTGGTTTACTGAATCATAATCCTGAAAAATAGACACATAAAGCACATTAGAATAATGATAATATGTTTTAAAATTAGTCTCATTTCCACCTGATTTATTTGTAGATGTCAGACCGCTGCAGTTTTGCTGCTGCCGCCGCTGTCTTGACAAGACAGTCTGATGCTTTTACTTCAAGTCTTTGTGCAGATCAGTCACACCACTGTGATAATCCATTTCCAATTTGCAGAATTTACAGAGCGCCATACTGTTGCATTTTTGTCTAAAATACTCCTCGCCTTACATGATCGTGGGCGAGGTTTGTCAGCTGCAGCTTGTTCTACAAGTGAATTCATGCTTGGATCGGGCACATTGTTCAAATCAACATATTTTTGTAATCGATGACCCTGATTACATTGACGACTTGCCCCTGCTCTATTCTCCAACACGCTGAAAGGGAGGGTGAAGCGAGCAGTATTGAGTTAGTTACAGTCTACAAGCTCACCACTAGATGTCTCTAAATCTTATGCACTGGTCCTTTACTGCTGCCATAGAAATGTAGTTTTAACTGTTTCCTGTGCATATCCATTTCTAACATTTTGCAGCTGTTGCCAGAGTCTACTAACCTTCTCATACACCCTCAATGGTTGACTCTCCTCTACATTAATACTTCTTCTGTGCTCGCCTGTTTTCAGTGTTTGCCATTTCTGTGTGTTGTCTCTTTGAGCCGCGTCCTCTGCTCTGTGTTTTCATATTGTCTCTGTCCAATTTCTCTTCCCTCTCGCCCGCCTGCATCCTCCCTCTCCTCCTTCCAACCCTCGACCCCTCCTCTCACCGCAGAGAAGAGGAAGAGGAAGAGGAAGAAGAGGAGGAGGATGAGGAGGAGGATGAGGATGAGGAGGACGAGGAAGAGGAGGCAGATGATGAAAGTCATCCAGTCACTGAGTCCTCTAGACAGGGCGCTCACAGGTATTTTAGGCCAACTGTTCCCCAAGAGTGATGCAGTCTCCCATCTTCCTCCTGTAGTCTCTCCCCAGTTTATCTTCCATTTGAAAGTTTGATTATTCTCCTCATTCCCTCTGGACTCTCTTGTATTTTGTCATCCTAGTGTGGCTCCAGCTGTAGCAGACACTCCTAACATGTGTCTGAACTTAAAGTGTATGGTCAACATCCTCCCTAGAGCCAGTGACCCTGAAGGGCAGAGAAAATATCTCAGCGTCAAGCCCAGGATGTCTTCTCCTGTGTCCGTCGCACCTAAAAAGAGGACTCTTAGTCCTTGGTGTGTTTCTTCCCAGCCACCTGACTGTGTCTCCCCCGTTGTTTTGAGTAAAGTGCCCTGCTCTGCACGCCCTCAGTGTCAGTCTGTCCCACCCTCACCCCTCTTCCCTCTCCTCCGATGTCTCCTTCTGTCCCCTGATTTGAACCAGAGTCAGGTATCTGTTGGGGCTGAGGAGAGTGATACAGGTACAGGTAGAAGGGCAGAAGCTACAGTTCATCTACATTATGCCTCACAATGTGGAAACACACTGTCCTCCCATTCACTGATGTCTGTGTCTCTTTGTAGCTCACTGTACACTCAGCAGACACCTGTATCAAATTAGACAAAAAACAGAAATAATATGTTTTCTATTAGACACTATTAGACACTTATAAGACCTTTGCAGAGGGTAATTAGGGACACATTACAGCAGGGCTGCACTGTAAACTAAAGTGTATTATATCCCACTTTATTAGACCTTTATTAGACTTCATTAGAGGGTCATTTAGGACACATTACAACAGAACTGTACTGTAAACTAATGTGAAATCACATATGTGCTACTTCACTATTTAAAAATATATGAACCAGATCTAACAAGTAAAGGTCAAATTTATAGAGGTAGAGGAATGTTTTGTCTGTGGGTGACTGAACAGACTTATTGTAATACTGTAGGCAGATGATTTGATCAAAGAAGTAAGCAGCGGTCTTGGCTACATCACCAGTAATATGGATCGAGCAAAAGAAGGTGTCTCAAGTGGCAGATATCTGATTTTACTTTAGTTTACAGTATAGTTCTGTTGCAATATGTCTTTAGTTACCCTCAAAGAAAGTCTAACAAGGGTCTAATAAACAGTCTAACAAAAAATGCATTTATGTCTTATAGGTATACTGTAAAATAAAGTGCAACTAAATGTTTTTATAAATTACGTCACATGAGGTTATTTGTGTTGAACCTGCCGTAACTTAGTTCCTCTTTACCTCCTTCATTCTTCTTGATCATGGCATCCAAAAACGCCTTTATTTCTCTTCAGATGTGATTTATCTTGCATCTGTCATCTCCAAAGATGTACTGTACCAGAAAAAGGAAAGTCATAATTACTTCCTTTTCTCAGTTTCTGGAAAGTGTCATTTTGCAGAACATTTGCTACTCATCTGTCTTTCATTGTGGCTCGGCACCACAGTTAATCCAAGACAAGTTAATAAATTAATTGAAAGCATTAAGGAATTCAAAATATCAGCATGAGTCACAGTCAGTCTCTCTTAGCTGTCCATGTTTCTGCAGAGATCTGCAGAAATAGAAACAAATCTGGACTGGTACAACAATTCCTTAGTGTGTGTCCTTGATCCCATCTAAGCATAAATGAGTCCCTGTTCTCAATAAAAAGCAAAAGCCTCTAAAAGAGATTTATTTACTAGACTTTATAATAATCTAATAGCTTTCTAAATATCAGTAAGACTGGCAGATTGTACTGTATTGTCTCGCCCTGTCGGCTCTGTTGTTGTGTGGTCTTGCAGCCCTCCTACCTCTGACTGCTGTCTCACTATGTTGTTTGTCTGACTAACATCTAATTATTTAGTCTTTGGAGTGCCTGATCTGACTGTTATTCTCTTTTTTTCTCACTTCCATCTTCAGTCTGACAGACATAAACAGCTCTCCTACATCTTACTCAGCTAGAAAGCCCTGCTGGGCTGAAAGGTAAGACCAGGAGTCAACAGGTCAAGTGAAACGAGAGCATGCTCGATACCAGTACCAATAACAGTACCCTTTAAAGTGATATGGATACCAGTAGACTACATCATTTGATACATTTTCTTTTTGCTTAATTTGATATGGAAGCAATCTTGAAGTAATCCTCCTGCATATTATGTATTTATTTTAAGCAGACACCACAGGCATGTAGTATAGCCATACTTTACAACTTTTTGGTGGCATCTCAGCGCACTGAACTGCCAATAGGTTGTAACTGCTGCAGTAGTGAGCCAGTCACAGGTCACATTAAACCAAAGATCACATGTGTGACATCTGTGAGAAACAAATAGTTAGTTGTTTTTTTTCTCAGTCGGGGTACAAAAAAGGATTGAATGCAGGTATTGTGTGTCTACTGACTACTTGGCACCAGACTCTTTCAGTGGATACCTTGAAGGGCCGGTTGATCCCAAAATCAAAACTTCATGTTTCCCCTCTGGCCTGTAGTGCTATTTATACATCTAGATTGTTTTGGTGTGAGTTGCCGAGTTTTGGAGATATCATTGGAAGAGACGTCTGTCTTCTCTCGAATATAATATCATTAGATGGCACTCAGCTTGTGGTGTTCAAATCACTAAAATATACAGTTGGAAAACTCAACAGCAATGTCTTTTTTCCAGAAATGATGTGTATGATGGCTCTGAGGTTTTGTGATTTACAAAACTACATAGAACAGTTTCAGGGAAGGTTTTTAGTTGAACACTAATACCACTGTGTTATGCAACTGTTTTAGGACAAAGTGTGCATGATTTGATTTGCTGTCAGCTTCAACGCAGCAATTACAAGGCCTCTAAGAGAAGAGTTGGCCTGGTGAAAAGGTCAATTTATGAAAGATTGTCTACATGTGCTGACACCGATGAACACCTGCAGGTATCCCTGAGAGTATGATGACATGGCATATCCAGATACCTAATAAGAAGTGCTTAAGTGCACTGTTCTGCTACTGAGCACAGTCATATCTCAGTGTTAACTGTCCAGCAGTATGACATTGGAATTCACTGTGCATCACTGCTCAGATCCTTGAAGTGATGTTCAGCGTTCTTCTCAGTCTTTCAGTGGAAATATGTCTCAGGAGAGAACAAAGCATTTATTTTTCCCTTCTTTTAACAGAATCAGCGCCAATGGCACTCCGTACCCTGGCAGGCACCAGGCTCCTACATCACCTATCCATCGCTTCACTAGTTCAGCGCCGTCCACACCGGACTCCAAACCAGCTGACAGGTTGGCATCTCAACTTTTTCCACAGCTACTGCAGAGCATTTTGTGGATACGGTTGATGGAATGTAACTCAACCCATCTGTAAAGTTCCTGTTCAAGCAAATGTGCCAATTCCTAAATCAAAACGCAAACCAGTGGCTTAATTTTGATAATGTTATCACATTTATTCATTCTCTTTTGCGCACAGACCATTGGGGGGCCTGCTGACTTCATCGTACAGACAGCATCAGGAGTCTCTGGCTGCAGAGAGAGAGAGGAGACGCCTGGAAAGAGAGGAGCGTCTGCAGAGAATTGAACGAGAGGAGAGGAACCGCTTCAAGTTAGTCTCACCTTACCCATCAGACAAAACGCTGCATAACTTCATGTCAGAGGCAATATATTGTTTCTTTACTTGGTACCATAGGCAGCAGTACAATCAGTAATGACATGTTGCCATGTGATGATTTTTAGAAACAGGTGGCTTTGGTCTCAGTTCAGGAGAGATATTCACAAAACAG
Organism: Lutjanus erythropterus; assembly: GCF_056507025.1. Classification (NCBI taxonomy): domain Eukaryota; kingdom Metazoa; phylum Chordata; class Actinopteri; order Lutjaniformes; family Lutjanidae; genus Lutjanus; species Lutjanus erythropterus. Next base: position 20,742,716 of record NC_139325.1, on the reverse strand, counting down.
ATAAGAGCTGGGTTGTCTTCCTTTAGGTATGAGGATTATTAGATTAGATTAGATCTGCAAAAGTATATGTTCTGATCAGACGTCTGCTCTTAGATTTTTATTATCTTTGCTTCCTTTCTTTGCACTTAACATTTCATTTTAAATTTAGAAATCATCCGATTTTAAATTAAATAAACATTCTTCTGGCTCTGATTCTGTCTTTGTGCCTCAGTCAAGATCATGTAGACAAGATGGAAGAAGCACGACAAGCCAGAGAGGAAAGGTGAGTCTACTTTATTTCACATGGATCAACAATAATGCTAATGGTTGTGAAAATAGATCAAACAACAAACAAAAACCTATTTTAAAATTGACAGCAGTTGTAAAGTGTGTGAATTATACAGTGTAGTGATCAGAGCCCCTTAAGACCTGCTCACCATTAAGACATCCCAAATTTAACAGGACAAGTGTGTAATTGTGTTTCGACATGGATGTGCTCCGGTTATCTCTTTCCAACCGTGTCTGTGTGTGAGTGTGTGCAGAATATAATTTATAGCTCATTCTTATGCCCTCAGCTCTTTCACCCCTGTGAACTGCAACATGTGTGAACTGAAATCAGCAACCACAAAAATGTTAAACAGCACATTGACAGCTTTAACAAAAGAACATCATTTATCATCATTTGAGTCTCTGAGTAATTACAGCTCCATTTCTTCTGTAATTACTCAGGAAAAACAAACATGTCATATTTGTTCACAGCATTAATATTGACATCATGGCTATTACTCACCAAAACATCATATCGTCGCTGTTGGATGAAGTCCTTGTTTCTTTAACGTATAATCTGTTCAGAAGCTTTTTCACAACTGCCATTTTTCTATTCACTTTGGGACAATGAAGTTATAAGTTATAAATAATAAAGTTAGAGGTCTGAAAGCTTTATTTTGGTTCTGCAGGTACAAGGCCGTGGAGCGGCTCGCCGCTGAGGAGTTCGAGCGAGAGCGTCCCAGAGTGCCAACAAGAGGACGGACAGAGATCACTTTGTGTTTGAGTTCCAACCCCACCAGCCGCTCAGCCTCGCGCTGCACCACACCTTTGTCCATTATCTCACAGGAAGACACCTTCACCACTGCACACCAGACGTCAGGTGAGCAGTGTTCGCCAACAGCTTACTCATCGTTAGTGCCTGAGTGATATGAGCATGAATGGAGTGTAACGTTGGCTTGAGGAGCTGGCAGAGACGATACTGGCTGTCAGTGCACCTGTCACACACACTGGATTTGGCATAAACACTTCATGGATGATCATTGCACAGAAATTAGATTCAGCTGCACTTCTGCTGAAAAGGGATACTGAGGATGACTAATTGACTCTAGAAACACGGATCAAAATGTTTAAGTGAAACACGGATATTGCAGGAAAATAGATACCCTAACCCTTTGAGTGTATCTGAAAAGGGTGAGAAGGAGGAGGCTGTGTTAACACAAATATCTAATTTTCCTACTTTTGAAATGGCTGTAATGAGGTTCTGGTTAAATAAGTTCAGCAATTTGAAGGCAATCTGTTGCAACTAATGACTGTAATACCTTACATACTTACATCTATAACGTATGTGAGGTTATGTACATACACTTTTAGTAACATACATATTTTAACCCAAAACATGATCTTTTCCTGAACCACCCAAGTAGTTTTGTTGCTGAAATCTAACTAAATAGTTTCTCTGTCTGTGTAGTGTATAGAACCACTGACCAAGCTGCTGTAAGTGAGAACATGTTGTCCATAAACTTTATCAGGATGGTTATTGTAAATTGTTGATATTTATAAAACTTAACAAGTTATTAATAGGTTGTTTATAAAGCATACTGTATATAAGCAGCATTTGAATGTTTGTTAACAGTAAAATAACTTGTAATTGAGTTTAATTAGCTATCACTTTACCATTTATTAATGATGGTTATTAGTATAATAAGTGTTACCATTTATTTTTATAAAATATGCTTTCTTGGTGCTATACTTAAAAGAAGATTCAAATTGAACTCTCAGCCACTCACGTTGCATTTTACAGTCATGTTGTGTGGTCATGAGCCGTGGCAGCATGCTTTGTGAATTACTCCTGCAGCCTGAAAATGTATGTTGAGTTTAGATAATCTCTCAGTGTAATTAAGAATATGTCAGGAAGCAATTTAAATCTGTTTTAATTAAAAACAAAGAATGTTTCTGAAGACTGTCAGATAATATAAAGGCGCATAACTGAAGTACTTAAAGTAACACGTTGTTTTGATTTCTCTTCCTGGAACAGAACATGTCTCAGAGCCAAACCTTGACCCACAGACCAGGACCAAAAGTCCAGCGCCAGAATTAACAGCATCAGAACCGTCCCCCACGCCTCCCCCCAAGCCAGACAAGCAGCAGACTCAGACAGAGTCGTCCGCAGAGACAGAGGACGTTGCTGAGACTGACCAGAATGTGATGGCAGAGCCGGCATTAGGTGAACAGTCGGGCATGGAGAAAGAAGAGAGGCGAGAGAGAGGGAGGCTCGAGGAGCAGAGAGACCGCACGGATGAGAAAGTGGTAGAGGAACAGGTAGAAGAAGTGGCAGATGTGTCAGAGGTGGGAGAGCCAGATGTGGAGGTGAATGTTGAGTTAGAGGAGGAACAGCCGACGGAAAGGGATGTAGAAGACAGTGTGCTGCTGAGCGAGAAGGAAAGACAGAATGAGGAAGTGAATGAAAAGGACAACTGCTCCGCGTCCAGCATCTCCTCCACGAGTAGCACTCTGGAGAGGGAGGAGCGGGAGGAGAAACTCAACAATGACATTGAAGCAGGTATGATTTATGCTAATTTTACTCGCACACTTTGATAATCAAATACGAATCCCCCGAAATAGTTTGGACACTGCAAAACATAAATAATAAATGTGTCCAGGCATTGTCTTAGAGAAATAAGCAGGGACATCCCTGAAAAAGACATCTGGATAGCAGCATGTGTTTCTACTGTATCCGACTGAATATAGGTTGAGAAAGATTTACAAATCATTGATGTCCCAGCTATTTTGGAATTGGGGTTTTTATGTATATTGTTTCTGTATCAACAGGCCAGTGGACACAGTGCATTAAAGACGCAGATGTGAACGACCAGTGCAACAAAATACTCAACAGCAAGCGGTTCATGCTGGACATGCTCTATGCTCAGAAGACAACCAGTAACGATGAAGGGAATGTAGCAGAAACAGAGAAAGAAACGTGTAAATGTGAGAAGGACACAGAGGTGAGTGACTCCTCTGTGGCGAGCCTGGCCAGCAGGATCTCCACGCTGGAGGCTCACAGACAAGCCCGAGAAGAAAATGTGAAAAAAATGGAGGTTGGACAACTGGACAACCAGGGCAGTGTCCGAGCAGTGGCGGAGAGGTTTGGGGATTTGGTCAAAGGTCTGACGTCTCCTCCTGAGGTTGAGGCCTCCAAAGAGCAGCAGCAGCAGCAGCAGACTGACAAATCATCAGCTGCCACCTCGTCGACATTACCACCGAAGAAAGAGTCGGATTATATCTGGGATCAGCTGATGGCCGCACCAAGGGAGCTGCGGATCAAAGAGATGGACTTTACAGACCTGAAGGATGAGGACGACATGGACATTTTAGATATGGACAGTATGATGAGGTCAAGTGACCTGATACCACCTCCTCCCCCTCCTCCGTGCAGCACTGCCCTGCCACCCCCTCCGCCCCTGTTTGGGTGCCCCCCTCCTCCGCCCTTGCTTGGCAAAATGATGCCCCCGCCCCCACCATTCATGGCCCCTATCCCTCCACCCTCCCCTCAGCTGAGTCGAGGCGAGGCGCCTCTCTTCCAGAAGAAAAAGAAGACCATCCGTCTGTTCTGGAACGAGGTGCGTCCAGTGGACTGGCAGTGTAAGAACCATAAATTCTGTAAGGAGTCCCTCTGGTCCAAACTGGAGCCGATTAAACTGGACACGTCCAAGATGGAGCAGCTGTTTGAGTCCAAATCCAAGGAGCTGCCTGTCACAAAGGTAACTTAGTGTGTTGTATTGCTGATACAGTAGAGCCATGCAGTAATATTATATACTTTGGAGTTCATTTTGCAGTCCTAATTTGTCATGGTTTCTCTACCATTAGCTCAGGATTTCCTGCTATCTGGAACCATATTAGAAAAGATCATTCTGAGTTTAGTGATGCTGCCACTGTGAGTGTCTCACATATGTGAGGATGCACAGAGTAGAGAAAGTATTTAAACTGTGTTAAAACCTTCTCAATATTAGTGAGAGGGAAGAGACCACCACACTACACATATAAGTCCACCTTAACAGAAAGTGTCATTCACAAAATAGGACCGAAAACAATGAATTCTATACTCTTCACTCATATCTCTGTCCATTCATTCATTTCATTCATGCTCATAAGAGAATATTTTAATGACTCCTCCTGTAGCAAAATTTTCACCAATATTATCCTAGTGTTGCACAAAGTCACAACACTGTCTGAGCAAATTCATCTTCCTCAGAGCAAAATCCCTTTTAATTTTGTCAGCAGCACAACACTATGACTGCAGCACAACACTTTCCACACATACTCAAAACGATATTAGAAAATCCCATGAGTGAACTGTCATGAGATTTCTACTAGCAAAAGCCTCAGGTCAACTTCTGTAAAAAAAAAAAAAAATAAATAAATAATAATAATAATAATAATAATAATTTAAAACTATATTGACTGTTGAACAAAAGTAAAATTACAGTATTATAAATCATTATGAAATATATAATAAAACAAATAAAACATGGACAACAAAACAAGGGAAAAACAGTTACAAAACAGCAGTCAAATGCTATTTTAAGCATCTTTTTGAAGATTTTCTGGAGGAACAGCTTTTTACCAGGTGGGAAAAATAATTTCATCCTCTGAAATTTCCTACATGCGGAGGTCAATTTTCAATTAAATTTAGCAAACTAAACAAGATCTGAAGTTATAACTCTTAACTGTTTTATGCTCACCAAAAAATAAAAAAAATAAAAACTTTTGATTTGCATACAACCTCACTTTTCCTTTGCAACCACCATTAACACCTTTTGCCTTTCTAGCATCAGGATTTAAGAACTGCAAATTTGTCTCATCATTCAGTGTCTATTTCATTACTGCATCATTTTAATCACCTTTTATCTATGGATCATTTAAGCTTTTGATTATAACCGAAAGACATCAACCAGTTTAAACAGGCCAAATCTATAGCAACTTTATCATAGAGATGAAGATGGAAGGTGTTCTCCATTTTGTGATAAGGGCTGATAGGTTGGGTGTGTTTTTACACATATTTTGCCTCCACTACTCAAGATGCATGATCTAACGCAAAAACACTTAACCCTTGATTTCTTGATATCTCTCACAGAAAGCAGCTGTTGATGGTAAACGACAAGAAATCATAGTCCTGGATTCAAAACGCAGCAATGCCATAAACATCGGCTTGACTGTCTTACCTCCTCCTCGCACTATCAAGACCGCTATCCTCAACTTCGATGAGTACGCACTGAACAAGGAGGGCATTGAGGTGAGCACTTTTCAAGAGACTGTCTTAAGACACACGCTGTATCTAAAATGGCACTGTATGTTATAAGTACTGTTGAGTCAATCAAATAAAACCCATTCAGGCTCAGTGGCTCCAAGATAAACTTGGGTTTCTTGAATGATATTTACTCAGCACACCAAAATACACTGATGGATTTCCCCAAACAAGAGAGACTTAACTCATCTCGATGGGATGGCCCACAATGTCGACATATCATGTGATTTTCTGGCTGCGTGGCTGCCTTTCTGGCTGTTCTCATGTAATTAATCACAGCAATGATTAAAGGTTGGCTCCACATGCATATTTTCAGCTTGTTTTAAAAACCATACCATAGACTTTTGAAGGACTTCACATCAGCAGACGATGATTAATGTTGCATCCCTTTAGTATTATATAACCTGCAGTTTGCAGAGCTTCTCCTCGAGTTCACTCGCAGCAGAGAGGAGGATTCCTCTCCACCTTTTGTCTCAGGAGATTTTTGCAGCCAGACAACAAAAGCGAGGTTGAAAAGTTCAGCTGTCACACAAGTTTGTGGGAAAAGTTGGAAACACCTCAGATCAAAATGTCAGAATCAATTTGTTTCCTCCCCATACCTATAATTTACTCCTTGACGTATTATGTAAAAAATTTAATTCAGGATTTGCAAACGTTTTGCTATGTTGACTTGATGGATGATCCAATAAGCCACTTCCTTTCCCTTCCCCTGCTCTTGTTTCTTCCTCCCTCTCCTAGAAAATTCTGACAATGATCCCCACAGAGGAGGAGAAGCAGAAGATCCAGGAGGCTCAGCTGGTCAACCCTGATATTCCCCTGGGCAGCGCTGAGCAGTTCCTTCTCACCCTCTCCTCCATCACAGAGCTGTCTGCTCGCCTGCAGCTGTGGGCATTCAAGATGGACTATGAGCTTATTGAGAAGGTCAGAAACACTTCCTGTGTTGTCCACTTTAATCACATGCATATAGGTCTTGATACATTTTTTTTTTTACAACTTTGCAATAGAGAGGTGAAATATCTCCCCTTCCAGTGGGCCTTATATGGTACCTTATTTTGGAAATATACATTTCGTAGTTAACAGCAGGGTACAAATAACTTTTCAATCCTGTTTGAATTGTGCCTTGAATTTCAAATATGATGTTTGTCAAGTCAAAATATAATTTTGCAAGTCAATAAAGTCGTAGTTTATTGTAAAATTATTGAGCTTTAAGTGAAAATGCATAATTTTAAAGACCACAAATTCAAAAGTCAGAAAAGTGACATCACTTGTTTAATACTCACTGAAACCTTGTAGAGCCTGTCCTGCATGCTAACACCTATGGAACATAAGTAGAAGAATAAAATAAGTTCTGGTTCTTGAAATGGTTCTGTTCAATCTTGGTGCTATTTGGCGAATCAGCCTGCAATTCTACCAGTTTTTAATGGAACCAACAACAGAGGGTGCTGCACAACGCACAACAACCTGTAGAACATGACACACCCACTTTAGTTCCCAAGAAAAATCTGCTTTTTTTTAAGTTCCAGCAGGGAACCAACTCTCCAAAATTAGGTGCTTGAAACAGAAGGAGGCCAGTTGCATGTTGATGGAAAAGGGCTCAACTGTCCTTTGTAAAGCTGCAGCTCTCAACATGACCAGATTTATCGTGACTGTCACCTCCTTTAATACTTTGCCTTCATTCCAAGGTGATGGCAGTGTTGGTGTTGGTGACATATATTGTGCGGGACAAGTGGTGTAGTTCATTGAGCATTTTTACACAAAACTAAATTGTACTTGACGATCTTTGCGAGTTCAGTGAAGAATGAACATATGGCACCGCCCTGACTCAGCGATCTGTGGCCAGCAGAGGGCAGCACAAGGCTTACACTGTCTATATTCAGGGGGCTTTCTCACTATGACCAACTGCGACTTTCCTAACTTTAAATTATCTTTTAAATCAGCAAACATCAAACATGTCAATTATTTGTCTTTTGCTGTTGACCACCGTATATGTTTTTCCTGAAATAAAGTCCCATGGGACACACCGAGGGGAGGGACTTGGCCTTGCTATACACTTGCTTTTCTGAATTATTACTGGTATCTATCTTCTCCTTTAACTATAAGCAAGATAAATACTTGAACTATTTGAAGTCGAGATGAAACCGCATTTCAAGAGTATCTAACTTATGTATAGTGACATATATCCAAGTGAAACAGGGTAGGCAGGCAGGACATAATGTTGGGATCAATTTTAATTGAATGTTGAAAAGTATGCATGTCTGTATCTTGAATTTTTGCTCTGTCCCACTAAAAATACAGGATTATTGATGGTTGAATGTCATGATATTATTCGTTGAAATTGGTTGCTTAAAGCCTATGTAAGCACATGTCATATTTTGTTTTATAGGAAGAAAAGAAAGACAAAGAAATTGATTTTTTGCTGTTTTTTGGGAGCCATATATAGTAAAATACATGCACAATATGATCAGGGATGTACCCTAAAATGGTTAAATGCATTTTTCATTTCATCTCAACTTTAAAAGAGCCTCAAAGACTTTGTCTTTTGATTCAGCAGAACCAGAGATGTCTGCATTATTTTTCCACTTATTCTTATTAAAACCTGGCACATACACATGATGCAACTCAAGCGCTGACAGTTTAGTCAGAGATTTGGGTGTAGTCTTCCAGAAGCAGCTCATGCAGCCTCGAGCTGCTAGCTTCAAGCAGAAATGAGAGTACGCAGGTTTAGTAACTGCAATTCTTTTTTTAATCCACATCCTAACATTTGGTCTATTTTCAAACTAATAGTCTTCAGCACCAACACTGACTTGAGTGACTTTGCTTGAAGGCTTCACACAGCTCCCTTTGGACCCACAAAAAGCTTTATACATCTTATTTCACATATGCACTGGGACTTCCAAGACCAGTAAGCAGACTTTGACGTGTAAAATTGCTCAAGTTCCCCTTTAAATGTTTTATATTTTCAACAATTCACTGCACATCATTACCAAGGGAGAGGAAGGACAGAATGAATAAGTAGGCGTATTTTCATGCTCTTCTAGGAAGTGGCAGAGCCTCTGCAGGACCTGAAGGAAGGGATGGACCAGTTAGAGAAAAACAACACGCTCCGCTACATCTTGACCACGTTGCTGGCCATCGGCAACTTCCTCAACAGCACTAATGTGGGTAACCCTTAGGACATATGTGGCTTAGAGGTTCCTGTTTTTTTTTACTTTCTCTGCCTCTGTGTCTTTTACTCACTTCCTCTATTTCCTCCCACACTCTTCCTCCCCCAGCTACCCCACTAACATATTTATTTGGCAAGGATAACAGTGGACTCTCTATGTGTAGAAGAATGTGCTGCCTGACTGTCTGCACCAGACACTGTCCTTCCACAGTAAAAATGCTCCTCAAGGCCTGTGCTGAACCTGGCTCTGTCTGTCTGTCTGAGAGGAAGAGGGAGGGAAGTTGTGTGACTGTGTGTTTTATACAGTTTGTGTTTGTCTGGCTGCTTACATCTGTGTCTCTGACTGTTTTTTTTTTGTTTTTTTTTCCTGTGTCTCGCTTTGTGACTTTCTGTGGCCTTGCGTGTGCCTTTGTGTGCATGCATCTGTGTGTATGTGTATGAATGAGTGACCCTCTGGGATGTGAAAGCCCAAAATGCGAAAGGGAAACATAAGTCATCAACATCAAAACAGTTAGTTCCCGTAAATAATGGCTGCATTTATTTTTTGCAGTAAGCCATTTAAAACTGGCAGAAGAACAAGGGAGATCCTGGTGGGATTATGTCTTTCATGATACGTTCTGGCTTTTTTTATCCTCCACTGTGGTGAGCAGAACAATCGGTCGGGTCTGAAGTAGATTGTGGTTTCTGATAATCACCAGCCTAATGAATCTACATATCTACTCGGCGCACTCCATTGAGCCCCTTTTTCCAACTGTGCCAAAGAGGAAATTCACTGCAATTTGGTCCTGGAGTAGAAGCTTTTGATTTTTAATTTCAGACAGTTGTTTCCGACCCACATTCTGACTGTGTTGCTATGTATGCATTCGTCTCCAGGCTAAAGGCTTTGAGCTGAGTTACTTGGAGAAAGTCCCAGAGGTGAAGGACACGGTTCACAAGCAGTCCCTGCTGCACCACGTCTGCTCCATCGTGGTCGAGAAGTTTCCAGACAGCACTGACCTTTACTCTGAGATAGGAGCGATCACCCGCTTGACTAAGGTCAGCCTTGTTTTTGCTGTTTTTTGACTTGATATAGGAAAACTGTATGTATGATATTATGCCACCTATGCTCTCTTAAAATCCACCAGACCTATTTGACAAAATCACTAATTTTACCTTACAGAACATAGGCTTCTCTGTTTCTTTGTCTTGTTATAGTAATAAAAACTGTGTAAACCTTATTTGTACAGCACTTTTCAAAACAAAGTTAGACAAATCAGACGGTTTAATAATTATTGGAGTGGTTTTCAGACTTTTTATGCACAAGGCACACCAAAGAGCAAGGCACACCTGTATTTATACTCATGTAAAATAGCCTCCAAGCCAATCAGAGGCAGAGTTATACACCATCTGGTGACTGTGAATTTGCCTCTGTATTGGGACATGCATAAGAACAAAGTAAATGAAATTAAAGTACATTAAAAATTCAGCCATAACTTTTTGTATTGTTTTATGTTGTAATAATGTATGGTTGTCACAAAGTTGTACATTTCAATTTTGGGTTACAGCTAATGTCTAATACTTTTTATATGCTTACTTAAACGTATTATGTATGTAAGACCCTAAATTACATAGTTAGAAGACTATTGTGGATTTGAGCTTCCAGTGTTTTGAAACAAATTCTCCACAGTATCAGTTTGTAACTAGTAGCAGTAAATCCAAATGTCACATCCACTGAAGAGGGTCCTCAGCAGTCTGTAATGAAGTCTATCTGTGATACTGTCATCAGGTGGACTTTGACCAACTACAAGACAATCTGTCTCAGATGGAGCGAAGGTGCAAAGCATCATGGGATCACCTCAAGGTCATTGCGAAACATGAGATGAAACCAGCATTGAAACAGAAAATGTCAGATTTCCTCAAAGACTGTGCAGAGAGAATCATCATTCTGAAGATTGTACATCGAAGGATAATCAACAGGTATGTGCAGGTGTAGATCAAATGATGGATCAGATGAAACATTTCTTGGATTTTGGCAAAACTTCAAATATTGCCACGTTCATTACTTTCTGAGGCATTTTTAAACTTTATTTCCACCACCAAAGGCTCTCTGCACAGTGATGTGATGTTTCTCTACACATCTGCAGGTTTCATGCCTTTCTGCTGTTCCTGGGCCATCCGATATATGCAGTACGTGAGGTCAGCATTCATCGCTTTAGCAAGATCCTGAGTGAATTTGCCCTGGAGTATCGCACAACTAGAGAACGCGTGCTACAGCAGAAACAGAAGAGGGCCAACCACCGAGAGAGGAACAAGACCAGGGGAAAAATGATAACAGATGTAAGAGCTCTTCATCACGAGCAGCGAGTCACACGTACACTTTCTCCATTTCCTGATCCTCATCTTTGTTTAGTTTGTACTTTCTCAACTCTATGAAACAATATGAGCAATCCCTCGACGCTGGTTATATCTGTAATCTGGTTAAAGCGCCAAACGTGGCCATTTCTGACAGACGCAGCATACATTTGTCATGACATCAGCACAGTTCCTCGGCATTCACATGTATAGGTTACTGTAACAACAATCAGTGAGTTGTTTTTAGTGTATCTCATTCTGTAGCTGCAGCAGGCTAAGAAAGGCCAGAGCAAACACCTCCCTGTGTGATTAAAATCCCCTAAACCCTGAGGAGTCCGCTGCTCAGAGCGGACTCCACGGCGAGCCTTGGCAGAGGCCCCTCATGCTTCAAAAGGACCCTAATTCAATCACTGTGTGAAAATTCAAACCTTTGGATGTCCCTGAAGGAGAAATAATGAGGCCCACACCTTAACCACACGCTTACAAAGATGTTCAGCCGAATATGCTCTGCTGTTCCAGAGCTCGTACATATCTGCACTGGTTTTCTACATTAGTATAGAGGGGTGATAGAGGATCGATTTTAAGGTTTAAAGGAATCATTTTACATGGTGTGAATTATGCTTATTCACTTTCTTGCAGAGAGTTAGATGAGAAGATTGATACAACTCTCATCTGATTGTTCAAAATAAAGCTGGAACCAGCAGCCGGTTAGCTTAGCCTAGCATGAAGTTTTACACATACTTAAAGTATTGTCAGTTTTTTTCTACTACATAAAATGTGTCAATAAATACCCCTAGAACTCATAAATCTTGAACCTTTCACTTGTTTTAAAAAAGCTGGCTGCAAGTGGCTAAATGAGACTACACAGTTTGTTAAGGACATTGAATGTCACCATGCAGAGCACTGGTCACTCAGAGGTAGTGAAAGCTTTTCATTTTATTGCCATTGCATTTACCAAAATCATAAAAATCATAAAATTTGTTTTATTTTGTGAAGATTATCTGGCTTAACAAAACATGTAACTACTGTAAACTTTTGTTCAACAAAAATGTTGAACTGTTGCTTTAATGTTCACAACACAAATCTCGATTCAGTGTTTTTTTTTTTTTTTGATTTTCAATACTTGAGTGACATCAAGCTTTTCATACCACACAAAGCGAATATAAGCGTATATCTTTCCCGACTACTTTTTTAATTTCTGGACTGAAAACCAAAAAATTACAATTTGTGGGCACAAACAAAAAAGATGACCACATGTAGCCCAGTTATTTTTACAATTCAGACATTAGGAAGAGCACATATTGACATATATTGACAAGGATTACATGCTTCTTAATGATTTCCTTTGTAAAACCTATGAGATACTCATTAGTATGTTTATCAAGCAAAAAAACGTAAAGGCTGTTTCCTGAAAAACTGTCACTTTGTACATGAATAGCAGTATACTGTATTCACAACACACCTTTTGGCATACTTTTCTTCTTTTTCCTGTATTTCTTTAGAGTGAGGATGACGATGATAGTGAGGTAATTTTGTCCAAACAAGTGCATGCAGTCTCTGTTGTGACTAACATCCAACCAGACCTGTTGCAACTCTGAACAATAACTGGTGTGTTCAAAAGGACAAGTCATCGGTAATAAGACTGACAGGTTCTGTTTGTCTGTGACCTTTTCATGAATGAGGAAGCTTCGTGGTGATGACAAGCAGAGAAAAAGATGTGTTTGCATGATGTTGGCTGGAGCGTTGAGTGAATCTCACTAGGGGGAGTCGGTGCAGCACCTTCTTCCTGGTAGAAATGAATGGACCTCAGAGGGACTCAGAGCTGACCCCTTGAACCTGGCATGTCTGCATTGTTGCAACAGTCATCGGGATTTTTTGTGTGTCACAGAATAAACACACTTTAAATGTGTAACTGTCAAGTCTTTGAAATGACTAATTGCTCTTATTTAAAATGGAAAGTGCTGTGTCACTAGTGAAGACTAACCTGTATGACAAGTCTGATATTTAAAGATTTTCCTCCTGATTCTGTCCCAGAGCATGGACCCAAATTTCACCATCTCCTACTAATAAAATGTCAGGTATTGTAATCCTGTGTCCCCCTCCTCCTCCAGAGTGGTAAATTTGGCCCATCAGAAGCACAGGAGAGCCAGCCTCAGGGTATCCAGTATGCTGAGGATGCAGCTGAACATGAGAACATGAAGGCCGTACTGAAGAGCAGCCTGCAAGGCGGAGAGAGCGGGACGTCCACAGTGCCCGGCCTCCGCACACGCACCAGAGCCAGCAGCAGCAGAGGTCAGTCCCATAAACATGTTCTACTGTTACAGCCCCATACATAGCTCTTATATTCATATCATTATCCATCCATCCATCCCATCACTACACTGAGATTTCCTCTGTGGCTATAAATGCTTCAGAAGCACTTCAGTTAAAACTTCTAAGATAATATTTCACCAGAACTGGTATTTTTAGCCATGCCAGCTGCATGGTTCTAGTATGGAAGGACGAAGATTTTTTTGATTTTGCATTTTGAGAATATAGTCAAAATGTCTAGAATAAAGTTGAAATGGCAAGAATTAGGTTGACATAAGGTAACATATTCTTGGTTGCCTGAAGATGAATTTTATTGACTTTATTGATCCCCTGATTTTTCCTCCAGTGGCACAAGACATATACAGTTCTGTACATGGTCGTGTTCCCATCAGGATGAATTATAATAACTTTGGGGATCCTAAAACCTTTCCTACAGTGCCATCATCATATTTCAATTTGTCTAACACTTTTCTTTATGAGTGTGTTTACATGCACACTTGTTTCCTGAAACCTGGAAAAGACCTCATTCCAGTTTTGAGAAACCTGGATATACAGATGTATTTACCTGAAGTACTCTGGTAGCAGGTGAATGCATTATCTGGTTTCTACGCCATCTCATAATAGCTGAGATGGTGAAAAATCAGGACAATCAGCAGCCAAGTGGAAACCTGGATACCGTTATGATCATGAATAACCAGGTTTTCCATGTTCCATGTAAGCGCCATATCCTGAATATCATCAAAAACAGAAGGCTCAATTAGGTTATCAATGTGCATGTAAGCACACTCTATGACTCCTTCGTGTTTTAGTTAGAAAATGTCAGCATGCTAACTGTTAATCGAAGCTGCTGAACTTGTTAAACATCAGCATTTTCACATTTTATTGTGTGTAAGCTTGCTGGTGTTCGCTTCACAGAGCCGCTAACATGACTGCAGACGTCTTCATGATGTCTTAAACCCGTCATACATATCCCACAGGTTTTCTTATCCATTCTGGCCTTGTTGTTTCAGGGCGTGTTCCCCCATGGTGCGCTGCCAATGATGACCCAGTGAACTGCACAGATGATACAGCTGATGAGATCATGGAGAGGATTGTTAGGTCAGCCACTCAGGGGCCCTGCCAGCGGACGCAACCTCGGGAGAGGAGACGATCCCGAGCCAACCGAAAATCATGTGAGTCATGTCAACTGTCAAACAAGTGGCCAAATTTATTATCCTGCGCAAAGAAATACAATCAGCGGCGTGTGCAGTGTAATAATATACTGGTCATACTCATGACCTCTTACTTAGCCTTCTTTCTCTTCCTGTCTGCACAGTGAGGAGGACACTGAAGAACGGTTTGACAACAGAGGAGGCGAACGCTCTCGGCTTGTCCAGTGGTTCAGAGATGCAGGTGTGAGCTGGACATGAAGACATTTGGAAGCCTTTTTCACTGCCCCTCCAACACCCAAACCCAACCTAGCAACCCACTCCACTCTGGCTTGGCACTAAAATCCCCCCCCCCCCCCCCCGCTTCGATGAGTTGACCTCATCTTCATGCGTTTGGTTTGTGTCGGCTCGACACAAGTGCTTCCTGAAGAGAGTGGATAAACAAGATTTTATCCATGAACTGATGGACAGAGAGCATAAACAAACCACTAAGCTTTGCTGTTGCTGGATAAATGTCTGCATTCACAAGGCTTAATCACAATCATCCTTTGAAAGTGACACTGCATACAAACACCCACGCAGAAGTGTGTTTTTTAAGGACAGCCAAGGGCATGAGAAGAGTTGGCAGTACGTGTGTTTCAGCCTCTGTGGCCTTGACTGAACCCAAAGGGCTAGAAGTGTGGTACGAACACTAAACTCTCCACTGTGTGAGTTTAGCGCGAGCCCTGAAGCTTTAGTGACAAATTGAATTGGAAGAAATTTCATCTATTGAATAGATGGCTTTGTGCAGAAGGTTATTCTGTTATATACTACTGTGGTAGTTTTGTGTTTCTTTTCATTTTGCTCAAGAAGGTGCTCAAATAAGGAACAATTGCACTGGATGTAAAAGTTGGGTATCAATGGAATGTGAAATCCTCGACACTGATGAACCACTCTGACATCTGAATCTGAAAAATATACTCAACATTTTAACCAGCAAATGAACAGTAGCACAGTTTTTAATGTCTAAACAAAGAGGACAGATTCAAGGCAGACGTGTGTCTAAAGCTTTGTCAGGTGTCTGTTAGCTGACTGGAATTAAACATTTTTGTAAAGATCGCAGTCAACAGCTCAGTTAATGTGGGTACGACTGATTACACTACTAGTTTCAAGCATCATGCAATCATTTTTTCGCCTAAACAAATGTAGACAAGTTGCATTATGTGACCTATTCTCACAGTTGGAAACAGTTTGGCGCAGTGTTACAGGCGAGCAACCTTCTTTAGAGTTATGTGGTTTTATTTTCTAGAAACTATGAGCTGCACATTTCAGAGTGCCTTTCAGAGACAGTTATTTATTAAGATGTTTTCAGGGACATATACTCAAGAAAATGTTACTACAGATGTGCAGTCTGTAAGGGGGGAGGGAGAGGATAATATTGCAATGTACATCATTCACGAGCTGTGATTTATATTTAACCAGTGTTTTTAAACTTTGTCCTGGCAAAATTTCTGTTTTGTTTTTTTTTCCATGCAACGTCTTGGATCAAATAGTTTGTTATGAAGATAGCTTTAAAGTATTTATGACAACTTAGGGATTGGTTATGCACATTAGCTGGATCCTGTTGCCTTACTGTAGATTACGGACATGCATTGTTCCTCTCAAGTCGAGATCCTGACAGTTATAATAGACCAAGCCAAATTAATGTGTAGCTCAGCTGGCATCACTGGAGATCTCAGTTTGTCACTCACAGGACATAAAAGAGTATTCCTTCACTCTCTAACTATGAATGTGAACATCAGGGGTTACATAATTAGAATATGGACGCACATAAAATATCCATTATTTATCTATTGAAAACATGTAAATCTGTATTGAAGTGAATAAGAAGGAGCCTGCAGTTAAACTTTTTTTTATTATGTAGGTCTGTTTTTGAACTATTGATGAGCTCATTGTGCGATTAAAGGGATAGTTTACTTCAAGTGGGGTTGTATGAGGTACCAGTAACTACCTGCAGTAGATGGCAGTGAGCACGCCCCAAGTTTGGAGAAGCAGAGACGAGTACCAGCACAGAAGCTAAAAAATGAACTGCTGTAGACAAGGTCAGCGACAAAAGTTATTTTAGCCACTTAAAAAAGGTTGACCTGAAAAAGTTATTATTGGTTTAAGTCTATGCTGTACTTAGAATATTTTCACCTCTGTACTTTCCAATCAGACAGCCTTTTCCAACAGGAAACCAGCGTTATATAAGCCAAATGTCTTCTGTCTCCAAACCCACCAAACTCCATAGGTGAAATCAGTTATTTTACCCTGCAGAATACAGGAGTTGCAGGTCAACCACTGCCTCAATCTGTTAGTTTGTTTGCTTTATTGTGTGACTTCAGTGTTATGAAATGATAGTTCGGGTTTCCCAAAGTCACACAAAAACACAAGACAAACTAGCAGATCAAGGCAGCAGTAGACCACCTACTCCCTTGTTCTGTGAGGTAAAATTTCCGATTTTGTCCATGGAGGTTGGTTGTTTTGGAGAGACTGATATTTGGCTTATATAACGGCTGTTTCCTGTGACAGCAAAGTAAATCTGCGAGAATTTTATAGTATAGCATAACATAACTTAAACATATTTTTAGATGCACCATTTTGTAATTGGCTAATATACCTCTTGGTGCTTTTGTGCTGGTGCTCTCCGCTTCTCCACATTGGGGGTATGCCGACCACCATCGACTCTTGGTAAATACAATGACTATCAATAAGCACCTCATACAACACTACATCAAATAATCCAAACTATTCCTTCAATTAATTTGGAATGGCCTTGGCTAGACTTATAACACGCATAACTTCAGTTTATATCATGGAAAGGTTGCAAATTTTCACTGTGATGGAAACATAGCCATTGAGAGAAACAAGAATCTAGTGCAACATCACGATAAAGCTACATAAAATCACACCAGCAGTACGTTTTTGTTTTGTTTAGAATTTACTGAAACCTATTCAGCACCTTAGACTCAATGTGTAGCATGCAACTAAGTAGTTACGGGGTTAAGAGCTCATTGTGTTTCACAGATTGTACTGATTTGTGTCAAAACAAGACAGAATAGATGTGTAAAGTTAATATAGGGGGAATGCTGTAAAATGATGTACATGTCATGACAATGTCTTTTATGTTCTTCTGTTTTTTTGTTTTTGTTTTTTTTGCTCCATGTGTAGAATAGTGTATTATAGACTAAAAGCAGTATTATTCTAAATATAATTTAAGCAAACCAAGCCATGCATGGTTTAAAAAGGTGTCACTTCTGCTTGATACAAAGGGAGGTTCACTTTGGTTCTCAGAGCTGTAGGGTTCATGTGCGTGTTATTAAACCTTTTTACTTCACTTGGAATGTTAAGTGAACAAATGTGGTGAAATGCACCATGACAAAATTCACCAGCTAGTCCTGTGGAATCCCTTAGAAGCCTTTTGATTTCATTGCACTCAACATTTTCTTCTTTTAATTTAACATTAGCCCCACAACACACATTGCTGCCTGTGCCATAACATCACTGTGGAACTTGGACACAAGTGCTATACAACCAAGGCTTCTATTGCGTCTATGCCCACAGCAAAAACTATGTAACAACTACAATAAAAAGGCTCATTAAAACACCTTTTGACCCTGTTTTTAATCATCTTTCAGTTGTGTTGTTTTGTGTGAATGCAGATGTGTCCTAGGCCACACTGAAAGACCGCCTACTTAAGTGACGTCCTGTAAGTACATCATTTGTTTCATAATGCAAATTATATGTAGGGACTCTCCCAGCAGATTTTAAGACATGAGTTTCACCAGACTCCTTTGAAGATTTGCGCTATTTTGAGAGTTGTTGAGGAGAAAATTTTTAAACTTTGTCAAAGGCTGTCTATGACAAATTCTGAATTATTTGAGCCTTCTTGTAAATTTGTCAAATGTTACATTAATTAATGTTTTTCATAGAGGAAAAAATAGTGTCCAGTTGTCTCAGTGGGCCATTGGTGTACTATGGCAAATTCTTGATAAATCGTGCCTTATTGTAAAAATTCAGCATTATTGCAATATATTGTTTCATTCCTTGTAAAAACACATTATGTTGCTGTGCAGAGCAGACAGGAGAGAGCCTCTGTGGTGTACCTGGATGCATGTTTTTACACTCTGACTCTAAGGCTTTTCTTTGTCATCTGTGCTGTGAAAATATCAGATTTATGCACAGTCGAAAAAAGTAAAAATATGCATCATCCTGGTCATATAAAATCTCCACCGACCACAGAGCTTATCTCACACCAGGCTGCTTACAGTGCAGGTAAAAATCCAGGATGTATCTGGAGATGCATTTTATCGCCAGGTGTGAACATGTACTCAAAGCTGTTCACTTTTGGTAGGATCGCCAAGGACGCATGTTAATACAAGGCCTGAACAGGACCTGAGCTTCCACCAGGGAAGAATAAAAGTCACATCTTACACTTTAAAGGAAACAAAAAGAGAACAGAAAAAACTTAAGCCTCTTTATTTTCAGTCCACACAACCCATGCTTCAAGTCACTTTATGTTCAAGAGCGTTTAGAGGTCGATGACAATCTTGCCAATACAGCTCATCTGGTGTTACACATGGCCATCGAACAGACCTCATTTGGTCTTGTTTAAAATTCCTATGTCCACAGGTGTTATGGATCTATATGTGATTATGATTTGCTTTTAATAAATTGCAGAGACATAACAATGAACAAGACAGCTACCTAAAAAAGAGGGGGGGAAAGGTAGGAAAATACAACTGAGCATCAAAAAAAAAGCACAAAAAATAAAAATCAGCTGAAACAGTCTCAGCAAATCCAGTGCAACCCAAGACATGTTCTGCTTTATACTAGCTGAAAACTAAAAACAAGGGCACATATTAAGAATTATATAATTTGTATCTCCTGATCATAATTCAAATTTATCAATGTACACTTTCCCTGAACAATTACTTTTGCACAGTACCTCAGAATTGTATAGATAAATTACAAAATGGAGTATTCCCTTTCCACCAGACATGATTTACTTTGTAAAACCCCTGAATGACTGACAGGCAGAAAGCTCTTATGCACTTTACATTTTATATTGCTACATTTTTTAACAAAGATTAACAAAGGGATTTTCAGTTTTGCATATTTTCTTAGGATTTTTTTGTGGTTTGGTGTGCGCCTGCACCAATAAAGTCAAATTATCTTGGAAATAGCACCAAAAGACAAACGCCCGACTACTTACAGGCCAGGCGTTCATTGAAAGTATGTTTTAGAAATAGTACATAGCAAGTGTGCAGTGCAGTTTAATCGTTAACCACAAAGTGATTAGATTTATAAAATGGCAAAGAAGTAAACAACACTAACTGTATATTACCAGACACATAAAGCTGATCCTCGATCGACACAGACAAGTTGGACCTGACCATTTCAACCGCTGACTTGTCCTCTATCTCAGGGTCACGGTTAAGATTTAATCTTCTGCGATGGATAGTAAACTCAGAGCTGTTGTTGGACACAGTGCCTGGTGACTGTTGGTAAAATATTACACTTTTAGATCTGGTTTGAATTAGAAATTATACAAAGAAGACTCTGTCTTTAATGTCTACACACGATTCAGGTCGCCTTCCTCTTAAAAACAGGTTTTAGGGACAAGTTCAGTTGAGTTCAGTCAACAACTGAAGCTTAATGTTTGAGGTGTCTAAAAAGCTTATATAAAAATGTATACCCAAATTATAGCTCCTGTGAGGGAAATATGTAAATGTTTACATTTTTAAAAATACCTTTTTTAAAACCATAGTTACTCATGAAGTTATCTGAACATATAGCACCAGCTTGTAGATCATGCCAAGCCTTGGGTTTGGTCTAAAGAGCAAATCTGTGCTGCACTAAGAAAGTGTAACCCAGACAGCAGTGAGACAAATTGACAAATCTTCAAAGAACTTAAAGTGCCACTCCAGTCCCACTCCAGCTTCCCAGACTTCAGCTATCTAAACCTAACCACAGTACACGTTTTCCTATCTAAGACAACTGATGGGGAGCTTCAAGCATTTCCATGAGGAAAGTGTCAATAGGCGTGTCACCGATCAGCTTGAAGAAGAAGAGATGCTCCAAGCACTTCAAGCCGATGGATCGCAGTGCTGGCAGTCGAAGGAGGAGCTTAGCAAACCTGTGTGGAGAAAAGGAGATAGCATTTAAGTTTGAAAAATTAACAATGCACCAATCATGGTTCACTCTGACATCTGACATAGTGATAATGATGCAGCTGGGCTCAACAATTGCCTGTTTGCCCAGGGAAAGTAAAATGCCACATCGGGGAGGTAAATCTTGCAACTCACTTGCCTGACTAGGCAAACGATAAAAAACACATTAATGTTGAACCCTGTGCACTTGAGTGAAAAACAAGACTATGCAGAGATCCTTTACCTTCCCTGCTGCTCAGGGTATCTCTGTTTGCAGTAGGCTTCCAAAGATGCATAGACCTTTTCTCTAAGGAGCTCCACCTCACTGGTGTTGGAGAGCCCCTTAGCATCTGCAAGAAAATACGAAACATATTTTCATTAGGGCCAGGACACATCCTACTTTGTAAAATGGAAAAAAAAAAAAAAAAAAAAAGTCTTGTGCAGGTACCTGGGTTGAAGAGGACGATGGCTCGGAGGCAGCCCAGCTCTGTTTTGTCCATTTGCATATCTCTCATTTTATTGACGAGTTCGGTGAGGACTCTAAATGATGACAGATTTTGCACAGATTTTTGTTCCAGGTTCCAGAGGGTAAAATTCAATGAGCATTTTAATTTTATTGACTGAAAGGCAGTCTTTAATATTACAAAAGAGTAAAATTACCTGTCAAATATGGCACCAACCTCTGCACTCTGCACACTCTCCCTGTGATAAATAAAACCAGTTATTATGCAGAAACTACACGTGTAACATTAAACAAAGACCATGTATATTTCAGATTGTCAGCAAATTTTGTCTCCATAGATGTACAAGGGTGTTTATTATCAGCAAGTTAAACTTTTTGTTGCCACCATTTTAAATGTAAGGCCAATTTTGCAATTAAAGGACATGTCAAATGTGAAGATATAGGCGTACCCTTCTGAGTAAATAGGAAATGAAATGAAATTCACTGATTGAGTTTAAGAACATTTGTCTGAATAAGTTTATTCGTGTGGAAAAAAATACATTGGTCCTTCATGGTTTTAGTCACCACAATTGTCCTTTAAATCAGAGTCTGAAATTAGGCAATATGAAGGTATATTTCTCACTTTCTATGCTGAAACACATTTAGACTGTATTATTATTGTAGTTCTCTTTTTTTATAGTTTATACATGTTTTTTTTTAAATAAAGAGATAAATACCATCCTGTCTCATCTGGCCTGTAGACAGTCTGTAGTCATCATGAATTTTATCAAATTTCTTTCTTCAGTTCAGGTTGACAGGTGCAATGACATGAATGACACTCGCTTTAAAATACTGGAGATTTACAACTAAACTGAAGCACTGGATTAAGGGTTACAATTATGGAAAAAGAAAACCTACAGAAAAGTTTGCCGAGACAAATTGAAAAAACCTTAAAGACTGCAACAGTATAACAAATGCATCCGAATTCAACACATGCTGATTTCACCAAAAATTACATGCAGTTTACAAGTGGAGAGAATTTTAGACCATGCTTACAGCATTGAACAGAAATTATTCAATAAATATTTCAGACCTTCCCAAATGTAAGTTAATAAATATGTATTACTTTTTAATGCCTTTCATTAGTAAATGTGAATTTTATAACATTTTAAAGCTTTTTAAGGACCTCAGCCACCCTGTATACCTGTCAAAAATGGCTCCAACTCCTGCGCTGTGTGCATTGTCTCGCTGCAGCTCAGAGGCCAGGAGAACCCCATCCTTCAAAGCAATGGAGCGATGGGAGAATGAGGCAATGAGGAGCTCATTCCACCCTGAGAAATGAAATACAATTAAACACTGGTAAGTGAAAAAAACAAAACAAAACACTAATTCTGGAGGCGGAATTGCAGCCACAATGAATAGCTGTTTTAAAGAGGAATGAATGTGAATTGTGTATAAAATTCCCTCCTGAGGTTGAAAGCCTTTGAGACATCACAAAACACATAATAATAGACACCTAACAACAGTGACTACAACATCAGGTGACTCTGCCCACATGTCTGCTGAACTAGTTCTTGATTATCCACTGTCTGAAGCTACTGTTATCACAGTGCAAGGCTCACATTCTTCTGTAACCCTCCCACTACAGCTGCGTATATTTTTGTTTCAAAATAAAACTGGACAAAATTGGCATCTTCAAAAACATTTTATTGTGTATTAACTTAGATTTGTTTATATTGTTATCTATTGTTGAATTTATGCATGCACAAAGACCAACTTCAGGCCATCTATAACATTAGCAAAATCTGGAGGTTTCACAGATGTTATTATTCAAGTTGTTTTGTAGTTAGTTAAAGGCAGTAAAATGTAAATTTACATGCTTTTTCTGGCTCTGCTGGCAAATCTGTTTAGAATGCAGTAATAACATAACAATTCCTTGTGTTTTAATATTTTTGTGGTTCTTTTTCAATAAAATTCATTAGGCAAGTTTAGATAGCAGTGCCATTGCATAAGACAGCTTTTATGCTGAAAAAATGAAAACAAACAAGTGTCCTTGTTGGCCTTGTTACTCTCTCTTAGTACTTAGGATAGTACTTTCTAACACTGAAACATTCATAATCTGCCCCTGATAAACTTGGGTCCGATCTCTGTGTTCTGTGTTGATTTTGAAGGTGCTCAATCGTACCTGCACGGAGAAGGATGACCTGGTCATCAAGGGGCAGTTCAGAGAAATGAGGAATTCTTTTTGCCCACTCCACCAAGGCAAACAGTTGTTTGTCTGCAGTCTGACAGATGTTGGTAACGGCATCATGGGGCTGAAACCAAACAATACGTCAGTCTTACTGGTTGTACATCCAACACAAATCCCTCCAGCTACAGTAAGAGTATTCTTTAAAGTTTTTAATTAGGTTATTTTAAATACTTCAGGCCCAAACCCATCATGCTAGCCTTATAAACAGATATAAATGCATTGATTCTCATATTTATTGATATGCTGTAACCACTCACAGAGTTTCCTGCAGAGCCACCATCAGAGTGAAGCTCGGTCTTCTGCTCCACAGCAGTCTCTGCCTCTAAAATCTTCTCCACAGGCATCTCCTCATTGACCCCAACACTGAACTCCAGCTCTCCTTCACGCTCTCGGTTCCTCTGGCGCTCTTCCTGGACCGCTACATCAGACAAAACATAAGCAGACACAGTCGGGGTGGGGGGTTGGAGGAGGGGATGATGTTAAATATTTAAGAATGAAAAGATTCTGAGGAAAAGAAAAATGTAAACTAATGAATGTATGGGTTAAAGAATGATATTATGCAAACTACCACCCTGCCAACTTGCAGGGTTTATGCTGCATTGAGAAAGTACTTTTCAAATTTTAATCTGACTTGGCTAAAATGTTATGATGTCAGTAACAGCACAAATTTATTTCAGAGTGTTGAATTGGTTGAACTGCTGAAATGTAGGCCTGGCAATCCCTGCATTTTGATTCAGGGTGCTGAGAAATGAACAAGAAATGTTTCTCAATGCATCTTTGTACATACTGCTTTTTGAGTTCCATACTTTTTCTACTGTATAGTACATTCACAGCTGCATAATTCATATCCATCATGACACAAGTCAGATGAATTTACTTCCATTATCAACATAAGTTTAGTAACTGGCAGGCTGAAGTTACATGCATGAGCTTGTTATTAACATGCCCTCGAGTTAGCTTACATGCATTAGTTTAATGTTTCACAATCAAAAACTGAACCATTAAAGACAGAATCACAGTGCATCTAGTAATCTATTTGTTTTTTCCCTCTCCTTCTGAAATGGCAGCATGACTCCAGAGTGTTGCTGTCCAACAAGCATGACACACCATAAGGACAACTGAGGAACCTAGAGACTAGCATGTGAAGTTAAATTAATAGCAGTTTTAAAAAATTAGTCTATGTTATCTACAATAATCCAAAATGAGACTAATATCTCAGTGAGGTGGAAGAACAGAAGCTGTTGTCTAATCTAAAAGTAAAAAAAAAATAGTACCATATATTCTGACTTCCCTCAATCAAATCAGGGGGAAAAACAAACAAAAAACCAACAGAACTGCCTAAATCTCTTTGAAAACACTGACACTACTACTTTCAGCTGCTCCCCATTAGGGGTCGCCACAGCCGATCAACTGTTCACAGTGGAGCATCTGTGTCCTGATGGCAAACCCCGGCATGGGAATCTGATTTTATGATCTGCATATTTGATTTGGCATAGGCTTTTTGCACCGGATGCCCTTCCTGACATAAACCTCCTAATTTATCTGAGCTTGGGACTGGCAGTTAGGAATGCACTGCTTGTGCATCCCCAGTGGCTGGGGAGCAACCCGGGGTTCAGTGTCTTGTCCAAGGAGATCAGTAAATAAACTTGCTCTACATCTTGAGCCACAGCTGCCCCCATAAAATGAAAATACTGACACTGTAGCATATAATCTACCCATCTCACTGACAGATCAGACACTAGTAAAGAACTTAAACCTCTCATAGTACATGTACCCCATATACTGTGTACATTTAGGATACCTGAAACTGACTCTGTGGCCTATGAAGGGCCTAACTAGAATGTGATCCAATATATTGTTTGCTGCTTTAACACCAGGCCACTCCATCAGATTTTAAATACAGTTACTAACAACTTACAGCTGTCTAACTTATTTTTAAATAAAGTAGTCAATCATCACAAGGAAATACACTGTGATCATTGCTCTCCATCATTTCTGGGTACATTTTTCACGTATAAAACCCACAGTCAATAATTTTGCATGTCTAACACAACAGGCTAATTCTCTAAATAACATCAATACAATTTCTTTAAGATTTCAATTTCATACTCATCCATCCCTCATCTTTTCCATCTTCTTTTATCCACTTTACATGTTTGATCACTATTGAAAGATGGAGAAAGGGCAGAATAGGAGAAAATGAAGAGAAGAGATGGAGAGGGGTTAGTTATATAAACCAGCCCCAATCACCCGTCTCTACCCTTTAGCTTATGTAATCTAGTATCCGCCCTCACCAATGCCAGAAATACTGTCCTAATCCAATATTACTTAATCAATTTAATTGGGCTTCCTTTGGCATAATTACTTAATTTAAGAAATCTAACTGACCGCCAATGTTTACATTAGTCTAAAAATAAATATTTAACTCTATGTTGCAGAAAATTCCAGTGTGTGACACTTTTGTATAGTTGCATGTAAGATAACTCGCAAAAAATGTTTTCCTAAACTTTAATTAGCCAAACAGGCTCTCAAAATGAACTTAAACCTCTAATATAACCCTGTTTTTTTGCATACCTTCCCTCTTCATGCCCATGGCCAGGCACTTCTGGTAGCGGCAGTACTGGCAGCGATTGCGCTGGCGTTTGTCCACCAAACACTCTTTGTTATCCCTGCAGGTATAGCTCAGGTCTTTGCGCACAGTTCGTTTGAAGAAACCTTTGCAACCCTCACAGCTGTACACTCCATAATGCTTGCCTGTGAATTACACAAATTCAAATAAGTACAGTTAGTGGGTGGTGGGCCAATCAAAGACAATCACAGTGAAGGAAACAGTTTATATTTTCATTAGCAACAGTGGCTGATAGCCATTTTGTTCAAATGTTGAGGAAAAACAGGCAAGAACACCTGACAGTAAGTGATGGGGCCATGAAATAAAACAGTCCCCAGCTGATGTTTCACTTCTACTAATCCTGCTCTTCGTGCACTCACTCACCAGAAGAGCGGTCTCCGCAGATGACACACAAGCGTTTCTGAGACATCATTAGCCCAGGGCTATGAGCTGGCATGGGCCTCAGGCCAAATGGAGGCTTGACATCTTCTGAGCTGCTGATTGAATGCATCCCTGATATGGGTGCTGAAGAGGAGATCTGGATACACAGTGCAACAAAAAAAGAATAATTAAAACATGTTAACCTCCTTGGTTTATTATGTATAATGGTCATCGACAACACTGCTTTTTGTTTGTTTGACTAATTGGTGACTGTATTTGATACCTGTCCAGAATGCCTATAAAAGCTTATCCAGATAATTCTTTGTGCTATACATATGCAGTGCAGTGTACCCTAAACCAGTGTGCATAGCCTTTATCCTATGTAAGCAAACACAAGTACCCAAAAACAACAGCACACTAATTTCTTAAATACATAAATGAAGTGCACCGTGACATCAGTTCACAAAATCTATTGGCTGTCAGTTACCTGACTGTTGCTGATGGGTCCAAATCCCAGCGATGGTGAGACCACTGGGGAGTTAAGTGAGGGACTGATTACTGAGAAAGGAGAACCCAAGATGTTAGTGGGGCTGTTGGAGGCTGAACTGTTGGGTTGCTGTGAGGTCATGGCTAGTAAGCTACCCAGTGGAGAGGATGCTGTCCCGTCTGAAGGATATCAATCTGAGGATGACATAAAAGGACATCATTAGCTCTACAAAGTTTTTTGTTGTTGTTGTTTTTTTTAACTTTCTTCAACTACACTGTCTCTGCAGTAACTGGCTGTCATTGCAGGTAGAACTAAACACAATTACTTGATTGATCATGATCAAAATTTTAATTGTACATAGGACTGCAAAATTAGTCAAATTATTATCAAAATCACAATATGGCTAAATGCAATATCCAAATCCTAAAACAAAGATGCCCAAAAAAAATAAAAAATAAAAAAATCAGCCAGTACTGACTAATAATCACATACTTCTCATTGTTGATACTGATAGCATAACACAGAACTTCACATTTTGGCATCTCAAAAATAAGTTCATATAAGCTGTAGTTTGTGGACACCTGAGGATAAAAAAATGGTGGATGATTGATGGATAACTGGATGGAAGATGGATAATTAAATGTTCCACAGGTCTGACTGGACCAGATATAACTGATATCACTATTACAACAAAAGCAAAGAATAGTTCTAAAGTAAATCAAAAAACTTTACAAATACAATTTGTCTTTTAGAGAACATTCTGAACAAGAATTTAAAATAAATGCTTTGCCAATACTAGCCAACATTCTTCACCTAAAATATTAACTGTAGTCCATGGCAAGACACAAGTTTTTTTTGGATCCCATTTCAACTGTGCTACAAATTACACATTTGATGCTGGTCAATTTATAAGATATACTTTCATGTCAAGGCAGTCGCACTTTGTCATAAAACTGCTTAAGTGTTAGACCGTGAAGAAATGTAAGTAGAAAGACTACACATCCAGATGTCACGCAAGTGACATCATGATTTTCTCCCTCCAAAGCTAACTTTAGCCGCTGAAGCTATGGTGCCTGTGTGTTTTCATACTGGGATGTAGTCACACAACAGTGGGTCTTATTTGTTCTTTCTCTTCACGGCTGATAAAAGGACCAAGAGCCACTGGATAAAACACTTCAGGTAAGATAAATTTACGAGGGGCAGCGAGATTGGTATTGATGACATATATTGTGTGAAATGAGAGATGTAGCTCATTGAGTGGTTTCACACAAAATTTAACTAAACTACAGCAAACCTACCACAAACTGAGACTTTCTTGATTTGGAAAATTATGTTTTAAATTGTAATTCATGGCACAGTTCTAGTGTAACCAAAAAAAAATCATTTGTCTCTCGCCATAGCCTACCATTTCATATTTTTTTCCAAATTAAGGTTCCCATGGGGCGTGACTCTATCAAATAAAAAAAATTGACAAAACAGTGTTATAATGAGGTACTTTAGTGCTGCAGAGATGCTTTGACCTTGTTTGTCTGCAACCAATGTCACATAGTCATTATTTTAATAGTTGTTGGATTTTTTTTCTTTTTTAGGGAAAATGAAAATGATGAAGGAAACTGCTCATTCCCATTAATCATGAATCATATCGCAATATCTATCATAATCCCAATCAGATTTTTTTTACCAATCAATTAATGTTAACTAGTTTGATAATCGTTGAATTGTTACTTTATTTTACAATGAAAGCTGCCAAATACTAGTAGCAATCACTTTGACTCAGAGTTAAAAACTCTCTATTTTATATAATTATACATGGAATATCTTTGGATTTGGGACAGTAAGACGGGTATATAATTGTAACGACTTGCACTGAGGATGGAGATTTTTACACTTTTCTGACATTATAAAGACCAATCGATTAACCGTGAGAATAATGTAGCCCTAGTTGCAAGACACGTTAATGTTGCCTATTAAGTGTTCTAATAACTAGCTAATTTTAGCCAGGCTCTCCATTAAATACAATACCCCAATACAAACCTATCACGTATTAACTGTCACACAAAAGGAGAGATTTAATGGACGAATATAGCTGGAATTACAACGTTTATTACCTCAATGTACAAATTGCTTTATATGAACTGGCCCAAAAACTGGTAAAAGGAAAACACGCATTGAGACCAAACAACGTTTTAAGAGATAATCTTTGTTCAAACTCGACTTACTATAAAGTACATTGAACATTTGCTTTCAGTGTTTGTTACTAACATTAGCTGGCCCCTGTTGGCACTGCAATAACGTTAGACTACATACACGTTTGCTAAATGTTGCTAACGATACGCAGCAACGTTGACATTAACGTGGAGAACAGCAAGTTCATATAAAACAAAAACCGTAAACATTAGTGCCATTAACTATGAGTGTATTCAGGGATATGTATTAATGTCTGTATAATCTATTACTGATCGTAACATAAATAAAGCCTTGCGTTTAGTTTTACTGTTAGCTAGCTGCGGATCCATAAACGCTCGAGATCCTGGCTAATGTTCCAGCTAACATAAACTAGCATTGGCTGCCGTACGTGTGACTATTATTTCCCTCCTATAAGTTTAGCAAAACTACATTATGAACATACCCCGTTATTCATCAAGAAATGTGGAGCTTGGTACCTCGACGGTCATCGAACCAATCAATAAATCCGCACAGCTAGCTAGCGCAGTGTTTTCTAGCTAGCTACGATTAGCCTCTTAGCTGCAATTACGGCTAACTTAGCTAATGTACCTAGCATTAGGCTAACGCACGGTTCAGTCTGAAGAAGCAGTTGTTGACAAAATAGCTCATGGTCGTTTGAAGGTTGGAATTACTTACCAGACACACCTTCGACGCATTGTTGGAAACTACTTCACTGTACTTGTTGTAATTAGACAAGCGGCAGACAGCGGGCCGACACTCAGATGCAGTTTACTTCAACTTGACGCTGTTGTTGTTTACAGGCCATGGTGGCTCAGTGCCAGTATCCCTTGAGCCAAAATGTCTCATGGGACCACCCATAACAGTACTGTCATATGACACTCCTGCAGCATGATTTCTAATTTAATCAGGCTGATTTTGGTTCATTGTTTCATAATTCTGCGCGAGATGTGAACAAATGCATGAATATTATGGTAAATTACACTTAAGTAGTTTGTTACAACCGTCCCACAATACATACTGTTATTAAATTGAGTAAATGACCCTCCAAAAATAACTACTATTCATACACACCAGCTGTTCAATGCACAAAACACTGTCAGAGTGGGGCAGGGATAGTCATCTTGCTTTACCCAGGGATCACTTTTGCAAAAATAACAGGCTAGGGACCAGTTAATATACAAATATTAATAATGAAAACTTTAAATTAAAAGGTCTGTAACTCATCTCTTTGAAATTATTTATTTTCCAGTTGACTGGCTTATTACCTTATTAACTAAATTAACTTGCAAAGATTGGCAGATTTGTTTTTACTTCGTTTGATTATTGCAACTGCATTTTAGTTGCTTTGATAACATTTGAAAGACTTTAAGCGTCATTAAACATCGCTGGGACATCTTCCATTATGCAATCGCTGAAATGTTTGAACACTAAAGATATGTAATGGAATCAGGATGTTTTACAGTTTTAAATTACAATGTTTTGTCCAAAATAATTTCAGGGCAATGAAACAGTAATCTTTCACTGGTATTTATAATAATTAGAAATAATTATAAAAAACACAAATGGAGCAAAATTTATGTATCAAACCTAAAAAGAGAAAAGGAGTCCAATATACACAAAATTCTATAAAGCTAACAAATAAAAACAGTCTGCATTATGTTCTCTCAGTTTTCCTATTGGTGCATATCAGACAACATATATGCTGATACCGATCCATATATTGATCAGACTTTAATTCTTTAACATAAACTGCTTTTAGTATGATATGCACATTTATGGGTTCAGAATTATCTCGATTTCTGTGTAACTTTTTCTCATTTTCAGCTAATAGTTGTCTGCCCCTGCATTGCTCTCCACTGTACTTTATGCAGCCTGAAAGACCATCATGCAAAGAATGAGCCCTCTCTGTTAATAACAGGCAAATTTATCCAATCGTTCAAAACTGACACATTTGTCCCTCCTTCCTGGGAAAATCTGTGTAAATCAGTTTATCTTCAATGTGAATTCAAAAAGGGTCACAGGGCCACCTGACCCCCTGTTGGGAACCACACTTGGCTTACGGGCCACAAGCTGAATTTCACAGTAATAGGGCGGATCATTGTTACATTTAAGAGAAGAAATGGAAAATGACACAGCAAATTTGCATATACTGTGACGCAAGATTCCTACCTGCTCAAACGGGGTGTGGTGCAGAGCGGGGAGTAGCCTATGCTACAATTCAAGTATGAGATAGTAAATCACAGTAAGTTGAGACAGAACTGCTGTGTGGTTTTTGGGGAGCCTAAGTATGGCACTAATCTGAGCAAACTCTTGGGCAGCCACACCTACAAAAAGTGCTGGAATGCTTTTGCCTCTGACAGGAGGGGTATCTACAGTATTGCACAACATCTTTATGCTCCTGTTATGTTGCATGGTATCATTTTTCATCATCTGATATATTTAACACAGTGTTCTCTTTTCTTAACCCTTTGAGCTCATATGTAAACTCAACAGAATTGCAGTGCTTTTAATTCTTGTACCCAGACACAATGTGCAATGTCTATTAAGTAGCATTTTAAAGTTTCAAACTGGGGTCTTGGGACCAACAGGAGTCCTTGAGTGTGTAGTAGGGGGTCCCCAGCAAAACAGAGAAATATGACAGAATGGAATATTTTAACTTTTATCACATTTTTTTGGAGGTTGGGAAGTTGGGAACAAGGGAATAAATAGGTTGGCTGTTTAATTGATTGTACTTAATAGTGACCCTAGTTTGATAACTGACTATGTTATCTTCAAGGACTTTATTATCTTCAAACCTAAGAATAAAATAACTACTCAGAGGAGATTTATCAGGACAAAATCATCTCAAATTGGAGCTCCATAGCTCTGGAAACCCCGGTTCATTTTCACTACATTTTGGGAAACTGTTTTTTTTAAATAATTAAGTAAATTAATTAATGATTTATATGAGTTTTATATGAGATTTATATGAGTTTAATGATTCCCTTTTTTTCCAGTGAGTGGGTGGAGGTTCTCATTGTTGTCATGATACACAGGAAGAACCAGAAATTATTAATTGTTAACATTTACCAGTTGCAATGTTTTACATGATGAAATGTGTTATTAGGTTTAACCTAATCAATTTGTCTTTATAGGACATGAGAGGGGAGAAGTTGGAAAGTGATTTGTGTTCTTCATGGTTTACACAACATGCTCACCTTAATTCTTTACCAACCACATCACTGATGGAAAATATGCCAAAACCCCCATTCAGACTGCATTTATTTGTTTGGGTGAGGTGCGGCGATCTTAATCATACCTGCCCTCTTCAGTTATTTTAATCTGGTCCAGAGCACATACTGTTTTATGATTAACTGTCATTTTTGTCTCAATTTGTTGGCATTGCTAAATGACAGATCTTTCATATGTCAGCAGATTCTCAAAGTTGTTCAGTGTTTCATGGCAGGTGTTGCTGTTTTCATGTAATTCCACCTCAACAAAATAGAAACCCATGTACCACAAAGAATGTGCAAGAGAGAAACAAACCTGAAAAACGACTTTGTCTGTAGCAACTCATGAAGTGCTGTGTGTTAACAAGCCAAGTGGCATTCTTACTGCAGACACTGTGCTGCTCACAGCTGCTATCACCTTACGTTAGGACCAGACGTATCATAACAGAACATTATAAAGACTTACATAGACCTATTTTTCATTTTGTTTTGCTGAAAACAGATTCATCGTGATGAAAATGGCACAAACTTTGCATCTGCTTTTCATCACAGGTTTGAAATTTACATGCTTTTTAGTGCAGTTAACTTTTCCTCATCATATTTATAATGTTTAAATGTGTAACGTAGCAATGCATAGATATAGTTAGGTATCTGTGAATAACCTCAGCTTTTGAATTGTGTAGAAAGACAATATTTTGAAGCATAATGGCACAAGAATATTTGAAATTATCCACAGATACAAGAATGTTTTTGTTATTATTACTTGTATTAAATACTACCTGTCATTTCACAGGATTTTGCACCTTCGCACTGGGATCTTCAGATTTTCACCTCGTTAAAATTTCAAAGACCTACAATGAAGCAAAGGCATATTGCAGAGAGATGTACACTGATTTAGCTACAGTTCACAACTTGACAGATATGAATAATTTGATCACGTTAGTTTCTAACACTACCAGAGCCTGGATAGGACTGGAGACTGGAGCTGTTTGGATGTGGCACTGGTCGTGGCCTGATCACAAACTGGACTTTTTAAACTGGAAGACAGGAGAACCACAAAATACAAGTCAAGATGCATGTGCAGTAATGGATCAACACGGCGAGTGGTTTGAAAGTGACTGTGGAACTAAAAGAAGTTTTGTTTGTCGCGGTAAGTAAAATAACAAAATTGTAGTTTATATAGTGGGTTTAAAAATTTTCAATGATGGTTGAACAGTTAATAATAAATAATTAATTAATCATTAATAGTTAATGAGTTACAAAACACATAATCTTTTTCACAGTTTACATTTTATTTAAACAATTCTAGAAGCACATGAGTTATGTGAAACATTTATTTATGAAACACGAACTCATATCCATCTGAAACCTGCGAGCTCCAGACAAATTGTATACAAAACATATTTTATTGCACATTTTAATCACTTTAATTCTAAAAGGCAAACTATGCAGAATGTTTCCCCAAAAGGAGGCATCAGCTCATACAAAAACAATCCCTCTCAATCATCACACCCAGCAGAAGTGTGCGGCCGTGCCTGCATGCCCAGAGACGGCAGCCTCTGCCATACCTTCTTATTCTCTTATTATATTGCTGTGCTTGGGACGCTTTATCATCCCCAAATGTCGGTATTTGACATCCTGGGAACGAGACTCAACAATTAACTATCTTTCTGGGGTGTTTACAAGCAGAAACTGATGAATCCTATGGCTTGTTTTTGTTTGTTATGATTACATTATATATGTGTACATGTGCGTGTATATATATAATGGTAATTTGAAACTTGTAAACTTAAAAATGTTTTATTGTTTTTTATGACTTCTCAAGGGCTTTCTGCAGGGCCTTTGCAGCCCAGCCTATGGGACTCACTGGATTAATGTTTAACATCCCTATATTGTTATAGGTTATAGTAATATTTCAGATGGCACAAATCATGTTTAAATGCACAATATCACCATGTTCTTTGTGTGTAAAATATGAAACCTTTGGACTTGCAGGCAGCAGTGAAAACGGTGGTCACATTTTTGTTGCTGAGACTAAATCATGGAGGGATGCTCAGAATCACTGCAGGGGATCATCATCTGAGCTTGTCAGCATACAGTCAGCAGAGGAGAATGAGGAAGTACGTAATGTGTCTGCATCACAAAATGTGTGGATCGGACTTTTCAAAGATCCCTGGAGGTGGTCTGATGGGAGCAACTCATCATTCCGATACTGGAAGCCCAATCAGCCTAATTACCTTAAAGATCAGGATTGTGCTGTTGCTGTATTCAGAGATCAAGGGAAGTGGAATGATCTGAGATGCAGCGTCAGACGTAATTTTGTCTGTTATGGGCGTAAGTTGCTGTATTACATGTTTACTCTGTCAGTAAAGTGGTCTTGTGGAAGTTATTATATTTATGTTTTTAACACAGTATACTCAGTGTCTAATAATTCTTTGCTTACTCTTACAGCAAGAAAATCACCTCCACCGACCACTGATCAAACAAGTACACAGGATACCCTTACAACAGATCCACTGCCAACAAATCTGACAACTCATCCAGACACTTCATCTGAAGAGGTCATGGTAACATTTCATTTTACTGTGAGTGCTCCTACAAATCATTCAAATGCTACTAACGCTACCACCAGCAAAGCAACAACTGCCAGTGAACTGACGACACCAAATACCACAGATGTTGTGTCAGCTACCTCAAGCACTGAGCTCAACAATGCAACTACAGAAATGTCAACTGTGACAGCAGCGCAGCTACCTCCCACAGCTACCCCACAAGTAACTACAGATGGTGTCTCTGCTTTTACAACACTGAACAACACCCAGAACACAACACAGTCCTCAGCTCTGAAGCCCACTGAAAGCGGTCCAAGTTTGCCTCAAGGTATGTCTAAAATTATGGAGTGTCTATTTAGGCCTGGATGCTATTCGGCTACTTACACCAGACTCTGTTAGTCTAGTTATAAATAGTAATAAATTCACTGATTAGAAGGGGTTGTAGTGGGTGAATGAGTTGAGTACAGGACTCTCTTGCAGGTGAGTGATCCTGGGGGAGCAGGGTTTTAATGAAATTAGTGTTATACAGTTTTAGGGTGTAAAAATGACCATGTGCCTTTGAGTCCAATGTGCTTAAATTTGTATTATGAATTTAAATACAACGTCTATGTTTTTCTCTCTGTTGTCTTCCTAAAAGGAAACCTGATACTGATCCAGAAAAATGTGACATGGCTTGAAGCTCTGAGTTACTGCAGGTACCACCATGCTGACCTTGTCCACATTACCACCAAAGACATTCAGGAGAAGGTGGCTGAAATAGCAAAGAATGCCACATCTACCCATGTTTGGCTGGGTCTACGCTACACCTGTAACTTTAACTTCTGGTTCTGGACCAGTTCAGCGACTGGCTGCTACCTGAACTGGGCACCAGGACAAGGATCTGAAGGGAAATATGACTGTGGCGTTACAGGTGCCATTGAGGCCACTGGGAGGCAGCAGTGGGTAGGCTTGCCTGAGACACAAAAACTGAATTTCATCTGTTATGCATGTGCTGGATGAGTACAAAGGGCCAGTGACACTTCAGATGACTTACAATTATGAAGTGTGAGATGGTTATACAAGCTTTGCTGTTTCACAATGATGTTATTGCTGTTATTGCGGCAATGTTTTTGACAACTGTAACATCAAACTAATGCACTTTGATGGACTTCAGCAGAGATGTCATGGCTCTACACTCACTTATGACGTCATACTTCTACCTTTGTTTAAATACAGCTGCCTTCTCTATTGTTGAGACTGAATTTCATTAAATATGAAAACCTCATGTGGTGTGTAGGCGTGCACATTCACAGTCATGTGCAGCAAGAGTAATGTGAGAACATTGATCTGCTCTATGCCTTTCACTCAGGGGTTACTATTTGCATGTTGACCCCCTGAGTTGGGCCCCAAGATTGTCTTTTTTAGACCACCAGAGTTTGGCCCCTGATCCAGACTGCCTGCTGCCCTCACTGACCTGACCTTCACTAGCAGCCTCACAGAGGACAGAGCTCACAGACACTCACCTTCCTGTCTGCACCCTTGAGGTGCACAGAGCATCTAAAACCATGGGAACAATGATGCAACCTATTCACTGATGAAAACTATAGGCCTGTAAATAACAATTATTTTCATTCTCAATTATTGATAAGTTGTTTGGTCTATAAAAGTCAGAAAATGGTGAAAAATGTCATTTAGTGTGTCCACTAGCTGAAATCGGAGCATTTTTATCTGTCTTTCTCAAACCAATTAATTGATAAGCAAAAAAGACAACTAATCAAATAATTAATTGTTGCAGCTCTAGAAAACTGTATTTCATCAATCATACACAACTGTGAATAGACTGTTAATAAAACCAGTCTTTGGAGAAACATCATGCGTTGCCTGTCTATTTATACTTTGATTTTTTTCACTTTTCACGGTAAAGTGAAAACTTGCTTCCTATTTTGACATTAATAACTCCAGATACATGTTTGAATGGGCTTTAATTGTCAATTGGTACATTTTATGTCTGTGTTCCTTGAGGTAAAAGAGATAAGAAACTGTGTGAAGAAACTTTCAATTATTTTATTACACAGCTTTGTTAAATACTTGATTCTGATCAGTCAATTATGACATTCTAAAGTCTCTTATTTCTGAATGGCAGACCATTGCTATGAGGAACAGACCATTGCTATGCATGCAGTTCTGCTCATTGACTCTGGAAAAGTAATAAAATAATTTTAATAGTAGTAATAAAATATTTTGTGTCAAACTATATATATATATTTTATTAAAAACTAAGTGGTTAATAATGCTCTGTGTTTTTAATGTGAAATAACCCCCTTAAGGGTGATTCAAGACTTGAAGCAGAGGGGTCCTGCACCACTCATCATTGGGATTTATTTGGTAATAATGACTTGCTCACTGTACACTATCCCTTATTTA
Organism: Lutjanus erythropterus; assembly: GCF_056507025.1. NCBI lineage: Eukaryota > Metazoa > Chordata > Actinopteri > Lutjaniformes > Lutjanidae > Lutjanus > Lutjanus erythropterus. Next base: position 20,705,526 of record NC_139325.1, on the reverse strand, counting down.
TTACATGGCTTTGTCAAATACTCAATTCCGATTGGTCAATTATGGCCTTCTAAGGTATGTTATTTCAGAATAGTAGACCATTTCTATGAATGAGAGACATTGTTATTGATGCAGTTCAGATTATAGACTGTGGAGAAGCAATACATTTTTTTTTAAATACACAAAATCATTTAAAAATATTTTTTTAGTGTCAAATTATCAATTTTATTGAAGCAAGTAGCCATGTAATAAGCTGGATAATGTACAGTGAGCAGGTCGTTATTGTGAAATAAAGCCAGACAGCGTGGTGCAGGACCCTGACATGAAGTGAATAATGACCTGCTCACTGTACATTGTCTCTTACGTAAATGCTGTTAATTAAAACTGTTGGAAAACAAATGTTGATATGGGATGCATACTCAAGTAAGCCCTTGAACCATAATGACAATAAAATCATATGTAGCTATGTCTCAATATATTCCTGTAGGCCACTTCATGGGAAGAAGTCATCCTTATATTTAACAATATAACAATGTCAGTATTAATCAGTTTTAAGTATAGAACGTTTAATAATTTTATCAATATACGAGCATGTTTGCATCACTGAATGAAATAACCCCATGTAACCACTGAACACCAGTACGTATAGCTTGTAATCCACCGCTGCATTCTTATAACTGCTTTTGCATCCACAATGAGGGTCTTGTCACTTGTCAATTACCACGGACCATTACACATGAGTGTGTCATAGCTTAGCTTCTCCTTGAATAGGCGTTGGTCAGTGAGCCTCCCATCAGTTCAATGTTAATGTCCCATTGGGTCCAGTCAGCCAGTCTGTGGACTCCCTCCTCACCTCCTTTTCTCACCCTCATCTCCTCTTGTGTGCTGTCCAGCTGGCTCTGACCTCTGACCCTTTCACCCTCACTCCTGACCCCTGGAGACATTCCCACGCCACACCCTTTTGTGTACACCTCTCCATGGAAACCCAGTGGTCACTCCCTCTGCATTTTTAGAGATTATGGTGATAGACATAATTCACTTTCACTGGGATCAGTGTAATGCAACCTAATTTGGCCTAATCCCAATTCAAGTGTGAGGTGCAACAAAACTGAAATGTGTATATTTATTAAGAGAGTCTGTAAACATCTTTCCAATATATGACATAAAATATATAGATTTCTTTATCATGTAACTATCAGGCTCATTAAAATATAATACAGAATATGTATATTTAATTAATCAAAGGGTTAAGTTCAACAACCAAAAGCTGTCTGAGGGTCCCGACATTCATTACATTTCTTTAATAAACTTTTTTAAACTTAAAATTTTTTTATTTATACTATTCATAATATAATATTTATTCAAAAATTTCTCAAGTTGGAACTTAAAAAATGAGCGCAAATATTAGCTTTTAACTTTTACATCTCTCTACCTGCCATGCGCACTTGTGTCCTTCCCTCTCTCCTTTTCTTCTCCGGGCCTGCACCCCTCCATAGGTCCCTCCCTTCTTTCCTTCTGTCACTTTCACAGTTAATTGTAGAAAAAGAGATTTTCTCCATTGAGGCCGAGTCTCTTAGGTAACCCCACTCCTGCATGAAATGAGATGGATAGAGGGGAAGAGATAGGGAGTGGGGACATGGACAGGCAAACTGATCAAGCAGCGGTTGAGGACGGATGCAGAGCAGAGTGAACTTAACAATATTTGCAAAAAAATTAGTTTATAATGAGTTTAATATTTCATATGCATAGGGGCACATGATTAACAGCTGCTTCTCTGGGACTATTATCACTGTATTACTGATGGTGCATGATGTAAGTATTAAAATTATTTACTTTTTCACTTAGTTTCACTTAGCAAAAGTTAATTCACTAATATGCAAGTTTATAGTAAGATTAAAATAATTTTTATATGAACAATATGTACCTTTTTTTAAAGTATTTAGTGATAGAAATATTTTGAAGATTACATATAATGATTTTTTAACAGCTACTGTTACATTACTTTTTTGAGTTTGTAACTTGCTTTCTCTTGACAGTTCATTAATTCTTCATTTTCCTCTCAAACAGCAATGCTGGAACAAAAGCTTAAATAATGTGAGTACATTTTATGACATGATTTTATAATTCTGATCTTTTTTTCATTAATCTCCCATGATATTTTATCCAGTCACCCATCCACTGTAGGATTTACTCCCAGGGCTGTTCATCCAAAGTTTTGACAGGGAATCTGGGGTTGATTGTCCAAACGCAATTCTTGTGTTACTTCTCCATATCCAGGAGTTGTGGATGGACATCATGCCTCCGACTCTCCCTCGCACTCTTCTTCCTGAGATAATACAGCGATCAACATGGGACTTAATCAAACATCCTGTAGTTGTCTGTGAAGAGGCCTCTGCTTTTTAATTGTTACAAAAAGTTTGACTTTGCAGAGACATAACTGTGTTTTAAACTATGTGTTGAAGTTGTTTAATAATGACATCTGACTAAAAAATTGGGACAATTAAAACTTAGGTTTCTCGATTCAGTTTGATCAGTTTTCTGAAGCCACATTAAGCTTCCAGATCGCGGACTTTGACTTTTCAGTTCTCTGAGTTCTGTCTTGTACGCTCCCTTCTCTAAGGCTGCAGCAGTGGCCTGACCTTTTTTATTTTTATTTTTAATTTTCTCTATACTTCTTAAGAGCTGATATGGTTTTAGGTATGTGGATATCTTATTATCTCAAAGAAACAAGTAAACTGAACCTGTGTTTGTAAAGTTTGTTGAACAGAAGTACAATTAGTATCTCTTGCTATGCGAGGAGAATCAAATTATTAATGGGTGAGATGATATGGCACAGGGCCACATGGTTTGTGGCTGGCAAACTGAAATGGAGACTGACAGAGATGTTTCTTCCATGTGCCAAATATGTCTTTGGATTATACAGGGCCATTACATGACCATTTTTATTATACTGTATGTATAGCGGCATATATATTTATATACTTAATGTCTATATGTTAGCTTGATTGTAACTTAACCAATATTTTTCAGACATTACAGGTATGTTTTATCTAATCTAAAACTTTCTTTAAAAAAAAAATCAAAACTTTTTAATGAATACCCTGAAATAAGTTGAAAACAAAATGTACTATTGAATGTGTATTTATAAAAAATAAGTTAGAACTGAACACCAAGTAGATCTCTTCTTGTAAACTTGCTGGATCTACTAGAGAGGGTCTCAGCAAGGTGCAAAATTGAACCAGAATTTCAGAGATTTCAGAGCACGTGGCTGGTGTTACCATTTCAGTGTTCAAAATTCTTCCAAAAATCTTTTATTTTTATGCCTTTAATGGATAGACAGCTGAAGACATGACAGGAAAGGGGGAGAAACAATGGGGGTAATGACATGCAGCAAAGGGTCGCTGCAGAGGACTCACAGCACATGCTCTACCAACTGAGCTACCAGGCCACCATACTTATTTTATGTTTATGAGTGTTACCATTTACACAAGATCTATGAGTATAAGGCAGAATATTACAAAAGACATAGTCATTTCAAGAATGTAAGATTTAAATAAAGTAAATTCTCTTTAGCAAATTCTCTTTCCATTCTGTACTTAATCAGTATTTGTCTGAGTTGTACCAGAACATCCCAGGGTGTCAAATACCAATGTTTTGAGTTAGCAAAACGTCATGAAGTCAGCAAAATAATGAAGAAAAATTAGGAAATATAGGCAACAGCAGGGTCTCTGCAGATACAACCACCATCACACACTTCTAATGGGTCATAAGTGGTGATTGAAAGGGTTTATGTTTCTATGAGTATTTACTTCTTTTCCTTTTTGTTTGAGAAATTCTTGCATATTATGCCTGTAATGTTAAATTGGGTCATGTATCCTTTTACACTCGAAAGAGAGAAGAGCTTTTTGTGTTGTGTCTTTGTTTACTGCATCTTACACTGAGCTGCATGTGAAAAGAAATAAAGTTTCTGACCTGACCTTATCTTTGTGATTTCACACTGTGATGATCGTCTGTGCCTTTGTCATAAATCTTACAAATGTTCCATCTTGCCAGATTGGCAGGTTTTTAAATTCCATTCAGCATTTAATCAGTTCACATCTGTGTGGTAAAAAGGGTTAAGTTACAATTAAACTGCACAACATTTATTATGTCTTACAAAAGATGTGCTAAGAACCACTGATGAGACGTGTTAAAAAATTAGATTCACTAAACTGTAGGAATTTTTATAATTAGGGAGTTTACAGATATACTTGAGCTCTACTTAGCAAATCATTCCTGAACTATGCACTGTAGAGTCAACAGCACTCACTCCATGCCAAAGAGCCTAAACACGGTTTCTTGTAAATCACATGATCTGGGGGAAATCTGGCTGACTTGCATCGACCAATGAGAGAATAGGCACACATTGTGAAACAGCAAACACTTTCCAAACTGCCACCCAAGCACTGATATAAAACCGTCTTTTAAAAAAAATCAAAACATAAAACATGTTATAGTCTGAAATGCATCTATCTTTCCACTCTGATCTGATCTGTTTTGTTGACCTCATGTTTCAGATAAATATGTTAAGATCTCATACATTCACCTTAGCAGAAATGTACACATTAAATAGCCAATAAGTATGTCACACATCTGTACACATCAGTATGCATGTTCCATCTGACAATATGATGATTTTCTCAGTTTATGTATGCATCACTCTGAGGAATGATGCTTTTTTTCTAAGTTGTTTTAGAAGAAAAAAACACAGAGGGACAGAGGGTGGGCACTGAGATTGAGAAATACAGGGGTGGATGACTTACAAAACCTCAGATAATCAAAAGCCTGTGTCAGAGCAGGCGAAGAAACAAGACCTGCACCATGAAGTGCCACATCTTTTTCATGGTGTTCCTGACCTTCACCGTGGAATCAGAGTGTTCAGCGGATCGGTAAATATAGAAATATCTGCCTTTTCAGCGTGATATATATATAAATAATTATTATGTCATGTTGTTGTAATGTAACAGATATAACAAAATGTTCAGCATTGCAGATATTTATCAATAGGAGTAGAATTTTATGAATGCAAATAGAAATGAAGGAGACAGTAAGGGCTATTTTTGACCTTTTGTGTGCAGGTTCTTCATCTCAGCCCCTGCAGTGTTTCATGTGGGTGCTAAAGAAAAAGTGTTTGTCCAGATGGGAAGGACTCATGTTAATAATCCTGTTACTCTCTACCTGGAGCATGAGATTAGTGGTGTTGTGTCTGCGAGGAAAACTGTCACATGTGCTTCTGAAGGGGATATCAAAACAGTTGAACTGATGGTATGAGAAACTTCCCCTCTCATAAAAAAGCAAACAATTTAGAAGGACTGAGATGTCATTAACCCAAACTTCTAATTTGTATCTCTACAGATAGACAGAAACCTTATGTCAACAGTTCCTCAACGTCAACGACGTAACTACCTTAATCTGGTGGCAGAGAGCCCCTCCTTCAGAGTCAGGAAGCTAACAAGGGTCCTAGTATCAAAACGCAGGGGCAATATTTTCATTCAGACTGATCAGCCAGTCTACAACCCAACACAGACAGGTAAAAGGAAAGTCAACCAGTGTGAAGATGTAAACCGGTGTGAAATAAATCTACAGATAGATTAACAGAGTTTGCTTTTAAAGTTATTTTATGTTGATTATGTCTCTTCTAGTGACGTACAGGATATTCACTCTTGACCACACATTCAGGCCTCATGAGGAAGTGTTCCAGATATCAGTATATGTGAGTAGACACATTTTCTTTGGGAATAAAGAAGACTTTGAAAGATGTGTGCAGTGATTTTCATTGTTTAATTTCGTGAGTTATGCTTTTATCATTTTATGATAGAATGCTGCTGGAAACAGAGTAATGAAGTCCCTTAAGACAGCACAGGGAGGAATATACAGAGGGGTATTTACTATACCTGATGTCTCTAAGTACGTTAAAACAGATTTACAATAAACCGCATATAATATAACTGCATGCAACTTTGGCCATGTGTAATAAAACATACATATTTTGTTTACACAGAATGGGAATATGGAAGATTACAGCCCGCTATGAGGATGATGATGCATATGTCGCTTCCAGAGAGTTTAAAGTCCAAAAATTTGGTAAGCTAATTTAAGTGCTTTATTCCTTTTTAAATTAACAAATATTTTTTTTTTTTTTCTAAAAAAAACCTTTTTTTTTTTTTTTTTTTTTATCATTTCACACTGTAGTTTTACCCAGTTTTGAGGTGAACATTGCAATGGAGCAGCACTGGATTTTGTTGAATGCTGAGCAGTTAAACTTCATCATCTCAGCCAGGTAACTGCTGACTTATTTTACATTAAACTTACTTCACTGTCACGTTTGTCCTGCGTTAATCAACTTTGGCCAGCAGAGTGGTAAACAAGCTAAAAGTGGCTTTATCATTCCCATAACATGTTTGTGTTTGATGTAATCTGTATTAACACTGCACAGAAATATTTTTCCAGTGAGCATAATGTCACATGACTGACTTAACCTGAACATTTCTGAGGTCGACTGAAGAGACAGCAAGACTTTATGTTAACATTTTACATAAATGTGCCATGTACCGTGTAACACTATCAGTAAGCTAGGGACTGGTTGAATGCTAATATTAGCATTATCAAATATGTTGTTTTAGCTTGAATAAGCATTTGTTATAATACTTGGGCTGCTTATTGTCTCAAGCTATATTTTCAGACTCTCTTTTTGTTTTAACTACTTCAAATGTAACAATTTTACAATGATTTCCCCAGGTATTCACATGGTGAGATAGTTAAAGGGGCGTACCACTGCCAATTTGGAGTGATACAGAAAGGTAAAAACCCTGGCCAAAAGGCGAAGCCTGACTTCATCAGGGGGCTGGAGTTGACTGGTTCGGTGAGGAAACAGATACTAATCCCACATTTATAATGCAGCTCATTTCAAGTAGACAATCAGGCAACATATTGCATCCCTTAAGTCTTTCAGTACTTGATAGTATACGAGTTATGCCATTTTTTTGCAGGTCCAGGATGGGACTGCTGAGATTTCTTTCCCGATAGAAAACTTACAACTGCAACTGCAACAGAAGAAGAACCTAACCCTCTCTGAATTACAGCAAAGGGGATCACAACTCTACTTGGCAGTATTTGTCACCAACATACAAAGTAAAGGACACTCTGCCACACTAATATTTAACTCAGCAGCCTCCTAAAAGAAACAAAAAGTAAATAGAATGTAGAATGTAGTTTATGTATACAAAATTTGGCTTATATGTTAATATGTTCTATGTTAATAGGCAGTGTCTCTTTCTTGTTAGGCACCCCCAGGGCACTGCCATGATGTTGCAAAATGTTTTTTAATTCAAGAGATAGTTCTCTTTAACTGAAACACATCAGTTAAATACGACTGTCAGTTTAAAACAAATTACCACAATCCTGTTTTTTATAAAATATATGCCAAAATATACCAAAACCATTGAATATAGTTGTGTGCAAGGCTTAACATTAGGAATTTCCAGCTTGTGCGGAGTAAGTAAAATGCTGTGTCAGGCTAGTAAATCTGGCAGGTCACTTGCCCAATTGTGCAAGTGGTAATAAATAATTAAACTGTTAAACCTCTGATGGCTGATAAATCATTAAAGTAAGTTTTCATACAAAATGTCAGGAAATGCCATTTTCAGCCTCTCGAATATTGAGGTTCTTCATTATAATAATTTAGTTTTAGAGTGACAAAAGGAGACATTTAAAGACATCAACTTGGACTTTGAAAAACTGGAATGGACATTTTATGTATCACTACTTGAATAATTTTGATAACCCAAAAATAACAAACAATAACAACAATTCTATTCTGCTACTACTACTACTATTACTACTAAAAATAACATTGTATGTAAAAATTTTAAGGATAAACCCTTGAGCATATTTGAGAGGGTATAAGAAGAATTGAATAAGAAGAGGAAGATATTGTGCATATTATTGTGACCTCACTGCATCTGATATCTGCATTTTCTGGTCCAGGTGGTGAAATGCAACAGGCAGAGGTTTTCCTTCCTATCATCTCCGACAAATACACCATAGATCTCTCACGAACTCGCTCGCATTTCCTTCCTGGATATCCACTAGATGTGGTGGTATGCATGAACTAACAATTAGATACACAGCTATGCACATGAGTGTGATGATTTAATGTGTAAATCAGTTTGTTTTTTTGTTATTATAGACGTTTGTGCGTCTCCCAGATGGCTCCCCAGCTGCTGGTGTGCCAATAAAGATTGATGTACCAGCATCTACAGAGAAATCTTGGCAAGGCACCACTGACCAGGAGGGGGCAGTGTTTTTTGTGTTTAATGTTGACACTGACACTCCAATTACTGTTGAGGTTAGTATCCTTAAACAACTTGCAAGTTATAAGTGTTATCTAAATGATAAACCACTAAATTTTAATGGACTGTTTACATCCTTACTTCATTAGGCGTCTGCAGGAGGCCTTCAGCAGAGGAAAGTAATTCAACGTGCTTCATCTCCAAGTGGCAGCTACCTTTATCTGAGTTTTGCCAACCACATGTACTCTGTGGGCAGCTCACTGACTGTAAATTACAACACCATCAACGCCCCAGCTGATGGGTTTATATACTATATGGTGAGGCATATCAGACTGAATCCAACATTGTTTGTTTGACAAAGAGAAACCTTTTTTAATATCTTGCATTTCTAACATTGTAGGTCTTAAGCCGTGGGATCATAATAAAAAAAGGTTCCCACAGAACTGGTACATCAGTAAGAGACATGGTGCAGATAACACATGATATGGTGCCATCCTTCCGTCTAATTGGCTACTTCTATGACCAGCATGGTAACATCATTGCAGACTCGGTGTGGGTAGATGTCAGGGACGAATGTGAGATAAATGTCAAGGTGAGTAAACAGAGCAGATAAGTGTGCAGCCTGACAAATGGAGACAGTAAACCAACAGAATTTTACCTCTGCTGACTGTGTTTGAATAGCTTGAGTTTCAACTGTACACATCCTATGTGTTTACATTTAGATGTACTGATTTACAGTAATCTTTTGGTTGAATTAACACTGACCGTGGTATTTAAAAATTGATATATGAATGATATATTTTCAACGTTAATTTAGATCGGAACAAAAGGACGGAATGAACCTGGAAGACCATATGACCTAGAATTTGATTTACACGGTCAGAGAGCCATGGTGGCTTTGCTGGCTGTGGATAAAGCCTTCTATGCTCTCCATGCCGATAATAAACTCACGGCCAAACAGGTAACACTTTCTCACTTTCACACGCTTCTTTTACATGTACTCTCTTACAACACAGTGAAGTTATTTAAATATAACTTGAATCCAAACTTTTGTTCTTACTTTTCAGGTGTTTTCCTCAATGCAGTCATTTGACTTTGGTTGCTCATACGGGGGTGGATCTGACCCTGCATCTGTACTAACAGAAGCTGGGCTGGCTTTTGTATCTCACTCCCAATCACAGTCAAGAAAAAGTATGAAAAAAGCCTTCTTCATTTAAATCATTTCAAATGTTAAATAGGACTATTCAAGAAGTTTATAGTGTGATATACTGTATTTACTTCTATCAAGAATGGATGAAATAAAGATGTAATAAAGAGCAAGGCAGAGGTGAGACTGTAGCTGCAGTCACAAATTATATTTTTTGTTTGTTCGTTTTTCTTAGCAAATTATTGTTTTGTATAATACTAACAATCCTCAAAACTCAAACTCCAACAGCTATTAACTATACTTATCCTACGCTGGACTTTAATGCTGTAATACTGCTTCTCCAGGTCTTGACTGTGATTCACAATCTGCACGCCAGAGACGCTCTGTGGACCTTCAACAGGAAATGATGAACTTAAGTAAGACAACTTTCTGGCATTACAGCTCTAGTCTGAGATTAGGTACAAACCCCAATTAAAAAAGTTGGGTCACTGTTTAAAATGTAAAAAAAAAAACATAATGCAATTATTTGCAAATTCTTTTGACCTATATTCAATTGAATACAGTACAAAGACAACATATGTAATGCTCAAACTGATTAACTTTATTGTTTTTTGTAAATATGGACTATGATGCCTGCAACATGTTCCAAAAAAGTTGGGACAGCGGCGTGTTTACCACTGTGATACATCACCTTTAGTTTTAACAACACTCAGAAAGCATTTATGAGGTGAAGACACTGACACTGAAGTTTGAAAGCAAAATTCTTTCCCATTCTTGCTTCATACACGACTTCAGGTGCTCAACAGGTCTCTGTTCTTGAATTTTTGCTTGGTCACTCATTTTCAGTTGGAGACAGGTCTGGCCTGTAGGCAAGGCCGGTCCAGTACCAGAACTTGATGACATAAGCAGGGATGTCCCTGAAAAACACGTCATCTGGATGGTAGCATATGTTGCTCCAAAACCTGTAAGTTCCTTTCAGCATCAGTGGGGCCTTTACAGATGTTATTATGGATTATAGATGCTGAAATCCATAAATTCCTTGCAACTGTTCGGTGAAAAATGATCTTAAACTGCTGGACTATTTGTCCACACAGTTTTTCACACAGTGGTGAACCTCGCACTTTCCTTGCTTGCTTTGAGGATGTGCCTTTCATCCCCAATCATGACGCTATCACCTGTTACTATTTATCCTGTTTACATTTGCGATGCTCCACACAGGTGTTTTTCTTTTACAGTCTTTTGTTGCCCCTGTGACAACTTTTTTGAAATGTGTTGCAGGCCTCAAATTCAGAATGAGTGTATATGTCAAAAAAACAATAAAGCTTATCAGTTTAAACATCAAATAGCTTGTTTTTGTAATGTATTCAGTTGAATACAAAAGTCAAATAGGATTTATTGATCATTGTATTGTTTTTATTTATGTTTGACAAAGTGGCCCATTTTTTTTTAGGAATTGGGATCTTTATGATACTTGATACTTATGCTCTAATTTCCATTTAAAAAGTATCTTCTTTTTCTCTTTAATGCCACTTTCAGAATCAAACTTTTCTGATGAGACATTGCAAGAATGTTGCACACACGGGTTTTCTCTCATCCCTATGGAACGAACATGTCAGCAGCGAGCACAGAGAGTCTCTATCGTGAAAGCAAATCCATTGTGTACAGATGCCTTTTTAAAATGCTGCCTGGAAGGAGAGCGTCTGAGACAAAAAAAGTTACAGGAGGATGCAGAGAAAGGACTTGGCAGGAGTGAGTTGAAATTGTCATGTGTATATTAAACACTCAACACACCTACTTTGACTGCATTAAATAACTTATCACAGACTTTAATTATAAACCTTTCATTTTCTCATTTTTAGCAGCAAGCACTGCTGACATTGAAGAATTCTTCTTGGACACGTCTAATCAGTACATTCGACGATTTTTCCCCCCAAGCTTTGCCTTCAGAGAATTTAATGTAAATAACAAAGGAAGGTAAGAGGGGAAAGTGGACTTTTAAGACAGTTTTATACATTTTTTCCCCAGTGAAATACAGTGGCTAGTCACAGCCATTAAACCTTTTCTATCCCATAGTTTTGTTTATATTGTTTGTGTCTGATACTGTTTTCGACTCTAACATTGTTGCTGTAAGAACTTCTTTTTCTACTGTCCAGTGTAAGTGAATCTGGTTAAGTGCATCAACTTAAGCCTACAGTATCAACTATAGACAAGGTATTTCTCAAATGAATTTTACAACCAATTAATTCATTAAATTGAAAACCCCTAGGTATCATATGGTTCTACCTGATTCCATCACCACATGGGAGATTCAAGTTGTCACTTTATCTGCAGCCACCGGTAATAACAGCCTCCCACTTTACAGATGCATCTCAGGTATTTGACTGAAGAGTTTCCCATTAATGAAAGTTAATTCTATGTTTCATTCAGGTTTCTGTGTACATAAGCCAACAGAGATCAGAGCATTTAAGGATATTTTTGTGTCTCTGAGACTGCCATACTCAGTGAGGAAATATGAGCAACTATCCATTTCACCTGTTATCTACAACTATGGTGGTAACACACATCAGGTAAGCTAATGTTGATATGAAGTGGCACTTAAAACACTTAAACACCTACTGCACAAACTAAAATTCAGTACTTAATGTTACTTTTCTCTGTGGACATTTTCATAGGTGGCAGTTCACATGGAACAAACTGAGGGACTTTGCTCCCCCGGTTCAGCTACCATTGCATCTTTTGTTAACATTACTCTGCAGCCAGAGTCTTCCCAGCATGTCTCCTTCTCTGCTGTCCCCATGGTAGTTGGCTCTATACCCATCAAAATACGTCTCTATGATATGGAGGATGACCATGGAATGGATGCAGTTGAGAAGACTTTGAATGTGTTGGTGAGTGACAAAGAATTATAATAGTTTTACAAAAAACAGAATACCTACCTTTGTTGATTGAGTCTGCTATCGGGCAACTTTGTTGGCCATCCCTATGTGATATATCAGCATTATCTCATACCTCCTGAACACTAATTAATTTTTTTTAATCATTATGTAGGCCTATTGGTGACAGCTATTTTACAAATTAATAAAAGCGTTGTTAATATTTTTTGTTTTAATTCACAGTTTTACATTATAGACACATACATAATGGAAACAATCAAGACATACAAAAAAGGAAACAATCGATCAAACAAAGCAAGCAGTAACCACAACAGCAACACTACCAAACCAGCTACTAGAGAGCATCTTGAATCAGGATCACATCAGCCACGACGCCCAACAACATGCTGACATTCTGATCCATGAGTACTAAGTAGTCATTACTCCATTGTTACAAGAGTACTCAGAAGTCATGGGTCAGACCAGACCCATCTTCAAACCCTGCCTTCATTTTCAACTTTTTGAAAAACTTTTTCATTTTCATCTCAACTACACACCTGTAAAGTTTTGTGACTGTATCTTGCAAAGTTTTGATGTTATTTAGTTCATAAAATCTGTCCACAAACAGACAAACACCTACCAAAGTACTCAAAACTGCTTCTGTTGTAGTTTCCACTACAGTAGGTGTCTCTGGGACCACATTTTGCCATGATGACTCACACACACAGGCTTACAAGGTGATAACAATACCAGACACACACATATGTGGTTGGTAATGACAAATCTTACAATGCCCCATTACACAGACAGTGCCTGTCAACATGTTGACAGTAATAATTGGTGTATCCATCAGAGTATATCACAGACACCTGACACAACAAGATAAAACATTACAAAATTACATAAAAAAAGTAACAAGGCAAAAAATGGTGTCAAAGATAAGACAAGGCGAGAAACTACGTGAAAGGCGTAACAAAATGTAACAAGGCAAAAATGACATAAAAGATGTAACGTGACAAAAACTACATAGAAGACATAGGGTGAAAACAACATAAAAGACATAATGAGGAAAAAATGGACAAGATAGGGAGACTCCCTACTTCCAGCAGCCTCACTCTGTGCTTGAAAATCAAAGACTGTGTGCCTTAATACGAATACTCATTCAAATATTAACTAATGACCATATTTTATTAACTTGAATCAGCATGCTTCTTCCAATATTTACATGTGTAAAGTAAGGGACACACAGTAATTTGGCTCTCCATTGTCTCATGTTGTAGACAGAAGGACTAGAACAGAGAGTAGAAGAAACCAAAGTGTTTAAATTTGGTGGTGAGTTGTTTCACTATTTCTTAATGACACTTTCTCTGCAGTCAATATTTTTTTTCCAATGTACAGTACATTTACATTTTCTTTAATCATTTACATCTCTCGATCTTGACAGCGAGGAGCACTAGGCAAATCACTATTGACGGAACTTTACCAGATGACACGGTCCCTGGCACCAGCTCCAATATTTTCATTTCAGCAGAAGGTACATGCTGTTAGACACAGACATACAATTCACAGACCTTTCAAAATGACGGTGTCTTAACCTTTCAGAGTTTTTTCCTGACAGGGGATGGATTTGGGGTGTCGCATGCAAAGAACCTCCTTTCTCCTGAGAAGGTTGCTCGCCTGATCATATTGCCTACAGGGTGTTTAGAACAAACGATGGTCAAACTGGCCCCAACAGCTTCAGCCCTCCGCTACCTTGACCTGAGCGAGCAATGGTTTGACCTGCCTCCTGGTGCCAGAGATGATGCTCTTGATAAAGTTGAAGAAGGTAGGAACACATCAAGCAATTAATTGTGTATTTTTTTAATCATTTATGAAGCCCTTCTTCTGTTACTAAGACTAAGTGAAAACGGGAAGTGTTTGAGCCAAACATAAATTCTGACTTAATATGTCATTATCATCTCATGTCATTAAGAGTTTATGTTGATTGTCTCTGTTTACCAGAACCTAAAGTTGAACTGAATTGTTATAGGTGACCTCTTGAAATTACTAATATATGAGTCACGGACAAGCAAAACTCCAAAAAGCAAAGAGCAAGGCATGAAAGCATCATCGGAAAGAGAAAAAGAAGTTTGCTTACCTGTTCCCTGATTAAGTGTTCCTAAGTTAATATTCTTATCAATACTTAAAACCCATTCAAAACAAATAGCTCAGATGGGTTCTGCTAGTTCTGTCATGTGTATTACACATTGAACAAACTGTCCTAGGATAACTTAACAGTGAACAGTGATGTTGACGAATAGGAGCTAGTGTAGCCTGGGTTTAGCGTGGTTAGCAGTAAGCTGATCATAGAAAAATGAAATGCCACTAGATCACAAATCATCAATCACAAAACAGATGTTAAAAAGGGAGCACCTACAGATAATGCACCATCAAGGAGACGATAAAAGATGCCTGTCAACACTTTGCTCAGTCACAGATCTGACAAAATGTTCAGCAGCATTACATAGAATAACTGATTTAACTTGTTTTAAAGAGGGAACGTTCAACTGGGAATCAAAATTGAGGTCTTGGCTTCTGTTTCATTTTTTTGCTTCATGCTAGCATTGTGGGATGTTGTATATGTTGTGACTTCTACTGGTCACTGCCAATGCTATAGACATTTTTGTTTTTAACAAAGTAAATACTCTCTTTTCCAGGTTATATTCGTATTTTAGGAAAGAAAAATCCCAATGGATCTTATGGAACATGGAGTGAGTCATATAGTAACTGGTGAGTAATTGTTTTATGCTAGTTACATCTAATATCTGACTTAGTAAATCAACTTTCTTTATTTCCACTATCTCAAATTATAAATCAACCTTTTCCAATCACTCTTCTCCCTTATTTTCTTTTTCTTGGTCTAAGGATGACTGCCCTTGTAGTGAAAGTACTATCGTTGGTAGCTGAGCGTCAGGTAGTAGCTTTGGGACAGCAGGGCAGGAGGGCAAGGGTTGTACCATATGAAGAGATCAGACGCCCAGTCAAATACTTGCTCTCAGTACAGAAGGATGACGGGTCAATCGGTGACCCACATCCAGTGCTGCACAGAAGTGTTCTGGTAAGATATTATAACATGAATATACATATTAGAGCAGTATGAGGCAACAAACTCTACAGCAGTGATTTGAAAGCACTATTGTCTCTGTGTGTTTAATGTAGGAAGGAAAAGACAAAGAAGCATCCACAACAGCTTTCATAACTCTTGCACTGCAACGATCCCTTCAATTCCTCGACACTGACGGGAGAAGTGATGCGGTGAGATAATATAAAGACTTACTATCCTGGGCGGTTGTTTTTAGTCAAGCTAGCTGTTTCATTTGGGATCACGATTAGATCGGTCCATACAAATTTGGTCCAGACTTAAAAATCGATGCTACCAAATGGATTGTCATGCAGTTTTGTGGTGAGATTCATGTGGCCCAGTGGGTGAATCCTGATGACTTTTATGAGCCCCTGTCAAAGTTTTCATCTATCCAGTGAATATCTCAGCATCTACCAGAGGGATTGGACCAGACATTAATGGGTCTCAGGTTATACATACTTATTATGCTTATTTGGATCCCTCACTTTAGTGACACCATAAAATTAACATTTGTAGTTTTGAGAGAAATGTCTTGAAAATGAATGGATTGCCATATTATTGGTGACATTCATGCCCCCTCAGGATGTAGCTTTCATCATCAGGTTTATTCAATACTTGGGTTTATGACAAAAACTGAAAAACTCATCAGCCTCAGCTGCGTGTATTTGAGTGAAATGACAAATGTTAGCATGCTAAG
This sequence comes from Lutjanus erythropterus, assembly GCF_056507025.1. Lineage (NCBI taxonomy): Eukaryota > Metazoa > Chordata > Actinopteri > Lutjaniformes > Lutjanidae > Lutjanus > Lutjanus erythropterus. The sequence goes on along the minus strand of NC_139325.1, from coordinate 20,689,379 downwards.
AAGTTAAAATAAGATGATGACTTTGGTAAACAGTGTGTATCAGTGTTTACTAAATGCATAAAAATCTGCATTTTAGCATTGTGAGCATATTAGCATGCTGATGGTAACATTTATGTCAAAGTACTGACTGCTGTGCCTAGGTATAGCCTCAGAGTTTGTTTACACTTGAGGAGCTTCAGCATCCTTTTGCTGTGGCCATCACAGCCTACTGCCTCTCAGTGTGTCTGCCAAAGGGAACAGATCATTCAGATGCCTGGAACAAACTTCGAGCTCTGGCTACTGAAGGCATGTCTGATCAAAGTGAATAGGTGTGGGCGATATGGGTAAAATAATTGGGTTATCCATATATGTGCATCATAATTAATAATCAACTGAGAAAGTGACAATGTATAAAATAACATGACAGAAATGACAACTTGTTTTTACCAAATGCAGTGTATTAACTGTCTTTCAAAGCAAGGTATTTCATTACAAGGATGCAAAAAACATAAAAATCCAATATTGCCATAGAACAGCACCTCTAAATAATTTATAGCATTGACTAAGACACCCACAGATATTAAAGGAACAGTGTGTAAGATTAATGAGAATTTATTGGCAGAATATGGCAGAAAATGAATATAATATTACTATGTATTTCCATTAGCAAATAAGAATCGTTATGATTTTGTTACCTCAGAATGAGCTGAATATGTCTGCGGCCATGTCTACAGTAGCCCAGAACGGACAAATCAAACACTGGCTGTAGATATGGCCTTCCATGCTTCAAGTTTTGTGGCCTCCATTGGTTCTCCTACACTCTTGGAGGGGGAGAGTGAGACGACATGCTTGCAATCTGCAAACTCACAACTAGATGCCACTAAATCCTACACACTGGTCCTTTAAAGTAATATTGTTATTGTCTAAATAGTATGCGCCAGAACATTTGTCAGTTATAATATCAAATATATATACATATCGCCCAACCCTAAGAGGAACTATACTTGTTTTGGTCAAAATGTAATGTTCATTAAAAGGGAAAATTGTTTTAAACTTTATTTATTTTCTGTTTCTTAATTTTCAGTGGAAACTGGTTGCCATTTGTGGACAACTAATAAAAGCCCAGAGAATAAGAAGAAGGCAGATGGCATCACAATAGAAGCAACAGCCTACGCCCTCCTAGCTACAGTGGAACTTGGGCATTCGAAGCGGGCAGACAAAATAGCCTGCTGGTTAACAACACAAGAAAACTATTTGGGTGGAGGCTACATATCCTCACAGGTGATTGGGTGCTAATTTGACACGTTTGAACCCAAGAACGCCTGTTTTTGACCCCTGTGATGCCACATCATGCAGTACAGTCCAGATTAATTACTGGAGTAGCAATGTTCATCATGTTACTAATATTTTATTACCTTGTCCAGGATACTATTATGGCATTGGAGGCCCTGGCGGAGTATGAACTGAAGAGGTCTGTCAGTCCGGAAGCAAATCTAATAGCAGAGTTCACCGTCCCAGGAAGAGGAGACATTGTCAGGCTTGAACTGGAAAAAAAGAAGGACAAGGTGGAAGCAGACCTTAAGGTATAATAGACTAGATCACTGACAGCATTATACTTAAATACACACATATTCTTTGATTGATTACTTATTTTTTCTTGTGTCTTTTGTCTAGAAATTGGCAGGGAACAACATTATTGTGCACTTGACAGGACAAGGCGATGTCAAGCTAAAAGTAAGTTGCATTAATATCTGTATATAAACTAAAAGAGAGCCATAATTTACAGTAAATCACCAATCTGTTTGGCAGGTTTTAAAAGCGTACCACTTACTGGAGCCCAAGGATGCCTGTGATCAAGTGTCTATCAGCGTCACAGTGGAGGGGAAAGTGAAGTACACTGGTGAGCTTTTGTCGCTGATAACAAATCACAACCGCATGTATTGCTGAAAAAAAGCTACACAGTTACATTAACCTCTGTCTCCCTAGCTAAAATCATAGAAAATTATGAATACTATGATGACTACAGTAACAACGGAGACACAGAGACTCACACCAGGAACAAGAGGGATGTTGATGACAGCTCAGATCTGGATGGGACTGTCACCTACAGAATCTGTGTCAGGTTGGTTAATGAGAGTCTCCTCACATTTGCTCATAAAACAATGATGTTTTGCACAAAAAAGTCACAGATGCTGATTTCTAAGCCTATATTTTCCTTGTTTTACTGTGTGTAGTCATAGCGTGAACAGAAATCTGTCAGGGATGGCCATTGCTGACATCACACTCCTGAGTGGATTCGAGGCTGTAATTGAGCAGCTGGACAGGGTTAGTAGCACTCTCTAGCTCCTCTTCCTCCCTAAAATATCTGGGACATGAGCACTGCCATCTTGCACTGGTGAAGTCATTTGGAGTCAGTCTGCACGGTAGTGACCAGTGTTGGAGCTGTCTCAATTGTGAGCAGAGCTCAGCTGTCAATCATGGCGTAAAACCCTGTTTTTATATTATTAAATTACTACTTAAAACCAAACTGATCAGAAAAAAAAAAAACATCAGCGTGATGAAAACTACTTAAAATGATAGAAAACATCTTTAGTAAAAATGTATTTGTTGTGCACTTTGATGTTTTAGATTGGCCCATGTGGTCTGAGATGCTTTGGCTTCACTTTTGGGGAGCTGTGATCCTGTCTATTTCTTATATACATCATTGGGGGGAATCACGTTACTGTGAAGTATCATTGAGGAAATGTTTGGTTTGGTTTGGTTTGGTTTTGGTCACTGGACATACAGAATAGCCAAACAGGTGCAGAACCAGCAGCCCCTACCAAATTGCAACTGTATTTCTTTATGCCAAAACTGTTTAAATCACAGTAAATGAGGTGGTATGGTCTTAAGAATGGTGTTTTGTTCTGCTATCAAAAAGTTCATTTCTTTTTTCCTTGTAGCTAAAAGTGGAACCTGAACGTTATATTTCCCATTATGAGGTCTTCTATGGAAGAGTGTTGATCTACTTCAATGAGGTAAGGCTGTAATCTATTTAAATACACAGAAATTTTTTCGTGACTAATAATAAAAGATTTCTTCTCTCTCTCTAGCTCTTTGAATCAGAGGAATGCATTAGTTTTGATGCTGTACAGAGAGTACCTATTGGCCTTCTACAGCCAGCTGCAGCTGTGTTCTATGATTATTATGAACCAAGTAAGCTCTTGATATTTTTTTGCCAGGACAGAAGGGACATGTTTGTTTAATTTGCCAAGAATTTATGAACTATCTGTGCTTTCCTTGCAGACATAAAGTGCACTGTGTTCTACTCTGCCCCCCAAAGAAGCAAGATGGTCTCTAAACTGTGTTCAGATGATGTGTGCCAGTGTGCAGAAAGTAGGCCAATACTCTTAAGAACCACACTGAGAAACATCTGTAGCTTTACCCTTTCAAGTTTGTGTAAATAATTAAACCTGCCTAATGTTAATTTTTATTGTAGGACCCTGTCATAAAATACAAAATACATTCCAATTACCAAGGAACCATGGAACCATACAGAATGAACGTTCAAACCATGCTTGCTTCTTCCCTACAGTAGATTACGGTCAGTACTGCACACACAACATGATAGTGCACAAAGTATTTAATAAGTTGACGCTGAAGAATGCGTTCTTTCAAATAGTGACACTATACCAAACTTATGCAACCGAATGCTTCATATTAATGGTTGTTGATAAATCGCTTGTTGTTTTATTTCAGCATACATTGTTGAAGTCTTCAATGTTTCTATGAAGAGTAACTTTGAGATGTATGAAACGACTGTGAAGGATGTCCTCAAATTACGTAAGTAACTAAAACCACAAACAAATGTACCTGTGTGCTTATCTCAAATGTATTTAGAGTATGATAGGTGCTAATCATTGACATGGATAGAGATGGATATCGCAGATACACTTCCTCCCACTGTACAGAACTGAAGCCAAAACATCCCAGTTATGAGCACTGCCATCTTGCTCTGGCATAGTAGAGCTATGCTGGAGCTTTGCTTTCAAGTTCACACCCACACGACCAGCCAACTCAATTGCATGCAGGGCTCAGCTGCCAACTGATGAGATAAATGACCACTTGAACACACATAAGTGTGATAAGACCTACCTAAAATAACAGAAACCATCTCTGGGAAAAAAATTATTAACATGATACTTTGATGTTTTAGTTTGGCTTATTTCTTATCTGTAAAAAGATTGGCTGAAGCAGGATTTGTGACCTATACTGCAGCCAGCCACCAGGGGGTGATCAAGATGCCTTGGCTTCACATTTGAGGAGCTGTCATTTTGTCCACTTCTTTGTCCATGTCAATGGGGCTGAAAAATCACAAAAAAGCAAATGAAGTCGTCAGCACTTGCAAATAAGTATGTAACCCTTTTGATAAGAGCTGAAACACGTCTCTCCCTTCAGCTGCTGCATGACGTTAAAAGTGCTTCATACTTATTTGTGAGCGCTAACGACTTAATTTGTTAAACTGTAACCGCAAGACTTACAGTGGAGACACACAGTGTGTGGCAGCCATAGTTCAATGTCTTTTCTATTTTTTTTTTACACTCCACAATCGACTGGCATGAAAACACACTCATAATCTACAAGAAACTGTTTTTATGATATTAATTATCTGATTCTGATCATGGTCCCACACTTTTCTCTCCCCCTCTTCCTGCTGTTCTTCTAGAGTTCTACAGTTTTGATTACCCAGATTTTTTTCATGACATGGTGAAATATCAAAATCTGCCTGTAGTAGTCACTGCTGTTTATGGTTGTGATTTTTGAAATTACTTACTTATTCCACATATCTGTCAGTTGAGTCCAAACATAGAGTGAGCAAAGCAAACAGTCAGGAGGGAAGCCCCTTCTTGCAGATCATCACACAAGGCAATGGTCCACTTTTTGTTTAGGGACACATAAAAAGCTTGAAATTCATGAGGCTATTCTGGTGTCTGGTGTGTTCAGCCAGGCTGCTGCTAGCTCCACAATTGACCTGTCACAGTGCTTTGCATCGATGTCTCATAAATATTGTATAATAACGTTCCTCTTGTTTACCAGATGGAGATACGCTTGTAAATGAGAATTCTGTTCGAGTGTTTGCTAAGCGGCGTCAGTGTAAAGCACAGTTACAGTTGGGAAAACAGTATCTCATCATGGGCAAAGATGGCTCCACAACCGACTCAGATGGAAGGTAAGTATAGTCAATAACATCAAAACACCAGTGTGAAAGATTTATGGGGACTTATTGGCAGAATATATCAGACATGGAATATATTATTCATAACTAAGTTTCATTATTGTAATCAACTGAAAACAGATGTTGTGTTTCCCTTACTGGCTCCTCACTGGCTCTAGACACGGCCACTGTAAGAGCTCACTGCTAGATGCCACTAAATCTTACACACTGGTCCTTTAATGGAGGTATTATTTTTACACTAATTGAGTGTAATTCTATTCATTCTCTAACTCATTTTTTTAGGATGCAATATCTTCTGGAATCAAACACCTGGGTTGAAAAAAGGCCCTCAGAAGAAGATTGCAAAAAATCTGCGCATAGATCAATCTGCAGAGGGTTTCGGACATTTAGAAATGAGTACAAGATTTATGGCTGCAGACAGTAAAACAGACTGCCAAAGAGTTCTGTTTCATTTAACTTTCATTTTCTTTGTAGTTTTCCATTAGATGCACAGTCATCTCACAGTGTTGAGAGCTCTCTTTATAATCAGTAATGGTAGCATTGTATAAGAGACATTATTGCTTGCAGTATCATTTGAAATGTTACTACTGTACTTAAAATGTAACCATTAATCATGTCTTTATGTCAAATACGCCAGTGTTTAAAAAAGTGGAAAATAAACACTTTGTAATGTTGCTTGGCAAATGCCTTTGTATGTGTATAAAGGGATCATTGACTAGATGCATACATGTTGAGATAATTCTTTGAAATTGAATTAAACACAGCAACTGAGAAAAACAGAGTGCATCCACAAACAAACATTTGTTCTTTCATGTGTTTCCAAATAGAGTGATTCAGTTTGGTGTACTGGTTTGATTTAACTTTCCTGCTGAATATATTTATTTTTTCATGTACTTTTTTTTCTCTCACTGGCAGTAAAGGATCTGAGAGGGGTCTCTGTACTCAATGCAACCCCCCTCAAAGTTACCCCCCTTCATACTTAACATCTGCAAGGTGAGGAAGAGGGGAGGGGGGAGTGGTTTTGGGTTAGCACAGGGCATACACATGAAGTGGCATAACAGTCTGCACATAGGACTGGCTCACTTGCTCCCAGTAGAGTTACACAGTGACAGGATTTGGATCAATCATAAGTTCATAAGGATAATAGCTCTTTATTAGCTTTAGGCTGGGTTGCACCAATAAGAATTAGTTTTTAACTCTGATTGAATCCTGATTTAACTTTAATTAGAAAGAAAGAATTTAAACCTCCCTGTTTAGTTTTTCCTCTAAACCTAGTTTAAATTTAATTCTGTTGCACCAAAACTTTAAACTTCAATTTAAGGTATGATCCAGTATTACCTTTAAACTTACCTATGAGGAGGTTTAACTAAATGTCTGACTTCTTGAGACAGTTTGAGCAAAACAATTGTCTGCCATCATGAGTGGGCTAATTAGGCTAAACAACATTTTAATTAGCTTGCAAACAGTGTCATCACTTGTTAACTTTTTTTTATCTATCATACAAAACAATGTAATGTTTTGTTAACTCATTTTTAACTTATTAGTTAGCTTTCGCAAACAATTTAACACTTTATTTACTTTTTGGTCATGTAGAAATCAATGGACTTTTTTTAGCTAGCTAATAAAAATTCTAATTTATTTGTTTGTTCTAAGTGAGCTGGAAAAGGATATAATTTAAAAACAAAATTGTTTTAGCTAGCTAGCAAACAATATATCTTTATGAAAAATTAACTTTTTAGATATTTAGCTGGCAAACAATGTAACACTTTGTTAACTTTTTAGGTAGCTAACAAACAGGAATATTTTTTTCTTTTTTAGCTAGCTGGCAAACAATGTAACATGTTTGTTTTTAACAATGTAATGTTTTGTTAAGGAATACAAAGCAGCCAGATCTTTTATTCTCACTAGTTCCCAACAGTATAATTTATTTTGTTACTGATTTATTTATTCTAATTTGGGGCAGCAAGCATTTCCATATTGATTAAACTTCCACTTTACATCACTAAATTTGGATTTACTGAATGTAGATTTGGATTGGAGTTTTGACTTGTGAGTCCTGGATTATTTTAAAACTGAATTTATTCATTTTAAACCCAGTTTTGCTAAATGTTGATTACAGCTGATCTGATAGATTAATGTTTGTTGGTGAGGCCCTGTCTTCAAGAGCTAATTGTGCACTTCTCAAATGTGCTTCATTTAGAAACATGCTGCGAAAGATGCTCAGTACATTTATATAATTCAAGAACGTGTTGAGTTGTAGGTGATGCAGAGAGAGGTAAGAGGAGAAAACCAGGGGGTAGTGGATGGGAGCGGTGCAGCAGGAGTAGAAGCGGGGGCATGGGTGGAGAGAGGCGAGGAACAAGCGAGGGCTTATGTGCTTATATTATTCTAATCTCTGAGGCCGGGTCCAATGTAAGCAACATGGGAGTACTGACCATCACTTCAATCACAGCCAGATCAATGCCTGCACTGTTTCAGCCTTTGCCATTAGACATTTCATTAAATTTGAATCAATAAAGGGTAAATAAATACGCAGACTTCAGCATCAGACATTTTCATCTTGGGATTACTTTAGTGCACCGTCAGTAGCCAACAGCAACAGCACATTTGAAAAAGTGCCGTTCTTTTTACTTTAGCCTTCTCAAGGTAATCAATGACTTGTCATGAACAAGCAATGTAGACTTGTAGTCATGATTAAAATCACAATAAATTAAGAATAGTTGCAGAGTAGCGGTAGTAGTAGATTAGTTATTACTCAGGGTGTGCAACACAATAAAATGCAAATATTCTCTCAACAAAGACAGATTGACGGTGGTGAGTTAGTAATAGTTTTATATTTTCTTAGAGCTGTGGCCACAAGAGATTAACTGTAAAATACACATACTCCATGAGTACGTGCTGACCTCCTCTGACACACCAAATATGCTTGAGCATCAACTGTGAAATTGTCTGGGGAATTCTGAAATGTGCTCGTACGACCAGGTGTATTTTGTTAGGTGTGCACTAGGCTTAGTTGCTGAAGGTGTGTCTCCAGCCATTTTTCCAAAGGCCAGCACAGGGTCAGCGGTTTGAGGGTGGTCTACGGTGCAGAAAGGAGCGGAGCGAAGGCGGAGCTGATCCTGGAGACTTCCAGCAGATGGAGGCACTGATGGAGTGGGACCACCCACTCAGGTGTCCACAGTACACCGACAATTACACTTTGTTTTTCATCTCAATATCAAGGTGACCTGGCCTGTTATAAGAATGGGCCTTTTTTACAGAAGACATTTTGATATGTTACAGTAAGAAAATCACAGGTGTAAATAATAACATTGATGGTGGCCAAATTCCATTTAGCTGCTTCAATCTTTGTGTCATATAAACCTTTTTCACAGCAGTCATTTTGACATGAAATAGTAGAGTAGACAAACACGTGTTTTGAACAATAGTTGGTAAGGTTCCATTCCATTCAGGTCAAACAGAGTCAGGATGCTCTTATTGTGCATGTTGGCTCACTGGAAAGGCTCTACTGCACTAAATAGAATGGGACATTCATTAGTACCTTTGTGTTTTACCCTACTATTATATATCATTGTGGCTCTCTGTCACACCATCATGACTTACTGGCACAGACTTGAAAAGAAATGAGCCATTGTTAATGTCGTTTGCCAAATGTTGTGAAAAAGATGTATGTCTTGTGTTAAAGGGATAGTTCATGCTTTGTGAAGTGGGGTTGTATGTGGTACTTACATTTAGTCAAGAGTATTACCTACAGTAGTTGGCTGTCTGTGCACCCCCAGTTTGGAGAAGCAAACAGGAGTAACAGCACAGTAGCTAAGAAATGTACTGCTGAGGACAGGGTCAGCAGCGAAATGTATTTTATTCACTCAACAAAAGGCCCTGTTAAAAAGTCAATACCAATATAAATAGTCATTTCTGACTGGAAACTGAAGCAGTTATTTCACCCTCTCCAAAGCTATGAAACATTCAGTCTTTTTACCTTGCAGAACATGGGAGTTGCTGGTCCACTGCTGCCCTAATCAGTTCATTTGTTTGTATTATTTTGTGACTTTGGTGAATCCAAACTAACCCGTCAAAACACCAAAGTCACACAATAACACAAACAAACTATATAACAATCAATGGTAGACAAGCAATTGCTGTGTTTTGAGAGGTAAAATTATTCAAAGTGGCTTTGAAGAGAGCATAAATGGGTATTACGGCCTCAGTTTCCCATTGGAAAAAACTGTCTGACAGCAATGTGAAAATATTCTAAATATAGTGCACAATACTGATGTTTTTTTAGTTGAGCTAAAAAAAATGCTCAGCTTCTGTGCTGCTTCACCTGTCTGCTTCTTTCAAACTGGAGATGTGCCAAGTGCTGTCTACTGTAGGTGATACACTGACTACGAATAAGTACATCATACAATCCCACTTCAAAAACCTCTGAACTATCCCTTTAATGAAGTGGCGTTTCAGCATAAAATGGGATGCACTGTTCTCCTGAATTACAGATTTCTCTCATCCATTCGGTCTCAAATTTGTGACTCTGTGTGTGTGTGTGTGTGTGTGTGTGTGTGTATATGTGCATGCAAGGCTACTCATCTGGCAAAGAGAGGTGTACCATGTGTTTGCATACAAACCAGTTAGTCGTACAAATTTGTGGGTGTGGTTTCGCTTGTGAATAGATTTTTGTGCATGTGTGGCCTTATACTGTATATCAAGGGTTTTTATTAACATTTTGATCATGGCCGATTTACTTGTTATGAGTTTTTTGTGAATGTGATCATTTAGTTTTTAATTTTGTTGAATTATATGTTGCTCTTTATCTTCAGTGGTTTGGTCAAATGTGCATCGTTTTATGCTTCCAGTATGTCTCTGTTTGTCACCTCTCTTCCCTGGTTTCATCCACAAACTCATTAATCTACCACTGGCCAAGTCTTGACACATTAATCCAGGTGTAAATCAGACATTATATGAGAGAAAACCACTGAAGTGCAATTCACGTTTAAAGTAAGCAGCAACCAGCTCCTTTGCTGTTCAGTGTCATGGTGCTGACTGGCTCTGTAACATGCCAGATGTAAATGAGCCATGTAAATCAGCTGTTCATCTGACATTTCATCAGACCTGGAATAAGCATAATAACTACATGATTTACCAAATTATTGTGCACTTCATTGTGATGCAGCAGTACTGTACTGTAGGCTAGTTGTCTTTCAGTATCGGAACATAGTGTACTTGCCAAGAAAAACATGTCAGCTCAACATATTTGCAACTAAAATATCCACTGGTAAATGTATATTTTTACTGTGTGGGTTCTTACACACACACGCACACACACACACATTTTTAGCTTTACATACACACACAGTGACTATATACTAACTATAACTATTCTGTATATAGAACGAGTATTTGTTACAGTAATAGAACATGAGAGAGCTGTTTATTCAGCACTGGCAAGAGTTTCACAGCTGTTGTGTAAGATGGTTTGGCATGCTTAGTAACTAAATAATTTGATTGCATAAGTATATTTTATCATGTACAGATGAGACAATACACTTTAAAAAAGAACTGCACATTGGATTCACAGGGTCAGTGACTATCACATACTGTGTATCATCTTAAATTCATGTTCCTCCTCCTGACATTTCCACTTGATTATAATCCCAACGTGATGCTGTAAAAATCTTTGTTTGATTGTTAGCTTAACAGTGAACAGTTTAGCCTACACCAAGTTCACTGCTAGAGGAATGTACTGTGGACACTGAAGTGACATTTTGTAATAAATCTGTCATAAACATTCAACTAAATTTTATCTCGGTAAATACTTTGTATTCTCAAAGGCATGGTCTTGACACATGAGTTATGTTAGTTAAAACGTTTTATTGGAGAATACATTTTTCTCCATCTCTTGTTAGTTTTTTTGTGTCTCTCTAGGACTTAGTAGAAGCGAATTTAATGGTCCGGTGTGTAAGATTTATGGGACTTTATTGGCAGAACATGGCATAAATGGAAAATAATATTCATAAATATGTTCATATAGGTGTATAATCATGAGAATCACTGTGTTTTAATCACAACTTTGTGGAGGGTGCGGGTCCACAGGTCCTGAACAGACAAACCAAACACTATTTATCCATCCAGTTTTTGTTTTGCTCAAGTTCTCTCCTTCTGGTTCTTTTGAGGAATCCAGTGCCTACGTTTCAGAAAAATTGTAATTTATATGTGCAAAGAAAGATACAATAGTCTGATTGAGAGGAGATAAAAGCATGTATGCTCGTCTCTAGATTTCTACTAGATACAACTGAACTGATCTCAGAGAGTTTCCTGAACTGCATTGAAGAACTGTATTGACATGCTCATTCAGACTGAGGTTGTTGTCAAACATGACACCAAAATGTTTGCATTTTAGGCTGTATTTTAGGACAGGAAGCCCAGATGTTTTGAAAAAGTGTGCATTAACTATGTCAGACCCAATAATAATTTAATTGCAGGAAGTTATGGGCCCTCCAGGATATGAGGTCAAAGATGCAGTTGTTGAAAGTGGTAAATTGATTAAAACCATTCAGGTTGAAAGAGCGACAAATCTCAGTGTTATCTGTGTATGAATAGAAGCTCACATTATGATGACATGCTCCAGGGGTAACATGTAAAGAGAGAACGAAAGTGGCCCAAGGATCGACCTCTGGGGTACCCCACAGGTCATCTTCACAGAGGATGATCAAGAGTTGCCAACAGTTACATGACAAGATCTGTCATGTAAATAGGAATAAAACTACTTTAAAACTGAACCAGAGATGCCAACTCAGTGTTTGACACAATGTAATAAATTAGAATGGTCCACAGTATCAAGATTAATCATGACTGTTTTAGGGAAATAGCTACACCAAACTACACTACAGCCTGCTATAGTTTGATTTCATTTCAACAGCTCATAGAAAAAAGTTGTTCATAAAATTTCCGAATCTTGTCGATGACAGTGTATTTTATTTATCTTGAAAGCTCCAGTGATATAAACTTTTGTTTTTACTCTGCTGTAAAATTAGGAAAATGTCACTTATACGCCCTGTTTGCTCTAGACCCTTGATATACTTGTCTTCATGTGGTTTACAAAAGGTGGGATGGTGGGTGGCCATTTGGTCAGAGATGCAGAGCCTTCACAGAGCATTCCTTAAATCTGGTGGATATTTGGTCACTTACATAACTCCCACGTAGTTACATCTCATTACGTCTAACAAACAGCCAATTCATATAGCGAGAGGTTCCTGTCCCCCAGAGTCAGCACTGAATACTGGCAGTGTTATGCTATGTATTCGAGCTGAATCATGATTCTCAGACCAGGGCTTTATTCAATCAGAGCTGTGTCTAGGTGTTAGCAAAGTCTGGTATAAGTCAAATTACAAACAGCAGACACTGAAACAACTGTCATTGGCCATGCAAAGCTGAAACATGCAGACTGTTTTTATGTTACTGAACATGGAAGAATATGAAAAAAAGTCCCAGCATGCATATACTCTCATTTTCACTGAAAAATTGCAATTGCTACATGTTAATTGAAGGTCCGACTGCATTAGATCACACATAATTTATCATTCTTATGTAAAACTAAATATATCAGCAACATATATAGACATTAGCAAAAAAAGGCAAACAAAAAGTATACAAGAGAGTAGTCATATTTGTAGATCATATATGACACACAAATCTGTGTAAAAATGCTACTCTTTTTGGAAGTCCAATACAAATATTTTCCGTGGTGGTTGAGTGAGTGGGACCACTAGGCGTGGAGAAGGGGGGGGGTCCTTAAGTAGGAGAGGACTTTATCACTCGCCTCCTTTCTAGTGGTGGTCCTTTCTCTCACCTCTTTCCTCCCAGATCATATCCAGTAAGTCTACGTGAGTTTTTCAGATGGAGGGAGCGGCACAAAGACAGAGATAAAACCAAGAAGTAAATCATTATTCTGGTAAGTACCTTTTCCCTCATGCAGCTATGACAGCTGGGATTTGTGAGAAAAGTATATTTGTGAGAAAAGGTCATGTTGTTGTATATGTTTGTTTGATTTTTTTGGTTGCTAAAATACCTGTAACAGTTACTTTCAATAAGTGGTTACCCTGATGTGCAATTTGTAGTGAGCACACATAGTCTAATTTACCTTAACTTGTCTCATCTTTAATTATCTTGAGTTCTGTCAAAATTAGTGGGAGTATGAAAATTCATATTTTAGAAGTAAGTAGTGGCAATTAATTCAGTTAATACTGCAGCCAATTTGTCACTTAATCCTTGGTCCAATGCAACATGTAAAAATTGTCTTGCTGTACAGCAAAACATCTTAATGTGTTTACAAGCTGCATGATTTATTTGATTTTCTACAGATTTAAGGCCAAGGCTTGACATATTTCTTTTAGTGGTTTTATGAGTTGTGGGCACAGGGGATTATGTAACCTTCTGTATAGTGAAAGACGTACAGTGTCTCACAGTCCTATACAGTGATGCTCTGTTACCTCTCCGCCCAGTCTCTCCAACAGATTCTCCAGACTTCCCGCTCAAGTCTGCTTCTTCCTTCCTGTTCAAAATCAACTAATTTAGATTTGACTCTGTTTGGCAAGCTGTTGAATTAACTATTATGGTTGATAGGAACAGTGGTGCAATTCTTCAACATATTCATGCTTTTTCTTCACATTTACCATAAAAGTTTACAGGTATGCACAGTTCAGAAACACTTATATTTTTTCATTTTGTTCACCTTGTAAAATTTAAGCATATGTCAGCTCAGTGATAATGTTGTTCATCATGAATGTTTCCATTTTTTTGCACTGGTGAAAACTGGATTAAAGAGGTAGGGTAGTAAGATGCAAAAGTTAAATAGTATTTGATGTTCTTCTTCACTTCCACCCACTATGAATGATTTTCCTCAAGGAATCTTCTTAAATATCAGATGAAAACATATAACTTCTAGATAACCTGTTGTTTAAATGCAAATTCAACCTTAAAATGCATTCATTCAACCTTTTTTACTTCTCCATTTAGGGGTGACAATCATTTTGAACTATGCTGAGATTACATTAAGCAACAAAGGCAGAAATGCAATAGAAACAAAACAGGAACAAAAAACAGGAAAATAAGAGTTCAACAATAATAATCAGTTTAGATAATATCTAATTAAAGGAATTACATGTAAAAACAAAACGATCTCTGTGAAACTGTGAGTAATAAGTAATAATTAATGTGGTTGCGGTCAGATCAGTTTTGAGCAGGGCATGAAACCTGAAATTGCTCCAAGTGAGGTTTCTTAATAGCCACCAGATTTTATAAGGGAGCATCAAAGCATGAATGGGAACTCTGTGAATGGGAAGCTGGCTGAAAAAGAGTGTGTATGCTCAGCAAAGCCCTTCTTGGAATTAAAAGAAAAGTTCTAAAATCATTTGCCATAAGTCATAACTCAGTTCTTTCATTTTTTCATTCCTAGGAGAGACCTGGCACAATCCCCTTTACAAGTGGTCACAGAAATATAGAGGAGGGAGTTCATAATTTCACAGTAACATACATACAGATCCACCAAAAGCAATACCATCTCTGGCTACTGCTCCTGGCTCAAAATGCTGTTTACTCTAGGACTTCTCCTCCTTCTCACCCCATTTCCCTCCTTACAATCAACGGCCAATGAGAGGAGAGACTCAACGGGAAGCGACGTGACCAAAGTCAATGCCATTTTCACCCTGTCAAAACCAAAAACCACTGCTGCTCTTGCCAAACAGACCGTTCGCCCAACCCTAAAGCCAAACATAGTCAATCAGACAGCCACTCCAGCATCCAAGAGCAAGCCCATCCCAGCAGTTATTCAAACCACTCCTTCAGCCAATGAGGCAAAGTCTACTAAAGACAAGTCTGCCCCCACTGGAGCTCCAAATGTTCAATCAGCATCCGCAAAGGTTGCTTCATCCAGTGGTGCAAAAACCACCAAAGACAAACTCCAACCTGCGGTCAATCAGACTGTTTCAATGAGATCTCCTTCAACCAGTGACGGGAAGACTGCCAACAACAGGTCTGCAGTCCAGAATGTTCAGTCAACAGCCTCAAAGTCTCCCGCCACTGGTACTAAAACCACCAAAACCAAACCCACAGCCTCCGTAAATCAGACTGTTGTAGCTAGATCTCCTTCCACCACTGATGTGAAGAACTCCAAAGACAAGCCTGTAGTTCAAACTGTTCTGTCAACACCAACAAAGGCTGACAAAGATAAGGTCACATCCTCTGCCAATCAGACCGCTGTGATCAAAGCTCCCACCACTACCACCACCAAAGAAAAGCCTGCTCCAACACAACCAATGAAGGTGGTCATCAATGATGGCTGCGATTCAGGCAAGGAGCAGGAACTGAAGCTGAAGCCCGGCGCTCCTCTAGTGATGACACATAAGATCAGCTTGTTGCCTGGTGGCTGCACTGGAGGATGTGAGGCTGAGATGGCTGCGTTGAAAGGACGTGTGGCCCGACTGGAAAGAGAGATGTCCTCCTTAAAAGAGAAATGTATGATTCTGTCATATTCATCAGATTTAATGTGGAATTAGATGTGGATTTAGTAATGTTGATTATTTTTGTTGTTGCCCAGGTCCATGTTCTGCAAATTGTCCAAATGACTGTAGTGGCAACGGGGAATGTCAGAAGGGGAAATGTGTCTGCCAACAGGGATTCATGGGTCTGGACTGCAGTAAGTGTGTACCAGGAGCTGACTGTAATAAAAGTAAGTGAGAGAAAGTTCTTTTTTACTCAGGCTTTGACTAATACCTCATTCATACTTTGATTCTAACCTCTACCCTCTGATTTCAGAAGCTGCCAAAGGAAAGGCCAAGGTAACAATGGAAACAGCGACCCTGCAGGTGAACAAAGACAAGGAAAACATGCAGGAGAAAACCACCAAAGCAGAGCATGCAGTCTTCCAGAAGAAGGAACAGAAGAAGGGGTCTGAAGCCGACACTAAATCCAAAGTGTCTACTAATGCTAAAGCAGGTCTTGTTAAAACACAATCAAAACAAGAAACTTCTGTTAAGAAAATAACTATCAAAGACTCTTCAAGTGCCACAAAGACCAGTCGCCCAACTGTTGCTCAAGTTCTGTTAAAACATGAGGGAAGAAAGCAAGAAGAGGCCCGCAAAGGCAAGACAACAGTCTTGACCTCTAAGAAGGTTCTCCAAAAAACTGACCTCAAGCTTGTGAAGGAAGGAACTGTCAGTAAAACACATCCTAAATCTAACCAGCTAAAAGATGAACCTCACGCCAATGTAACCCAGAGTAACATGAAGAAATCTAATGGCACAGCTAAAATTGTGACCATTCTGTCCAAGGCCATGGGAACAAACAAAACCAGAGCAGAGAAGGAGACCTTGGAGCAGTCCACACTGGCTGAGAAGAATGTTACTCATTCATCTGGACATAAACGCACCAAGACCACTGAAGCTGGCAAGACTGGGAAAGAGAAAGCTACACAGAGAAGTCAGTATTTAGTGAACACAACCATTGCAGTATCAGGCGAAACAACTATCCATGGCTCTGGGAGTGCAAGGAAGATGGGAGGAACTGGATTAGGTTCTGTAAAGGTTGTGAACATCTCTTCCTACAGTTTCACTGTCACATGGTCAGCACCACAAGGAATGTTCAAGAACTTCACCGTGATCAGAAAAGAACCACGGACAGAGGGTGATGAAGACGACCATGAGGACTTTGAAGAGGAAGCTTTTGAAGGAGACAAGACCTCCACAGCTAAGAACACAACTGAAGTCCAGGTACAGATTGAGAGCACCAATACAACTGTCGCCTCTGGTAAGGCTGTTGTTAGAGGCAAAGCTGAAACCAAGAGGATCTCTATGGTGGTCCCTGGCAGCGTACGCTCTGTGGAGTTCAGTAACCTTCGGGCAAACACAGTCTATGTCCTGCATGTATATGGTACTGCAGCGGAGAGAAGATCAAAGATTCACAGAGTAACTGCAATTACAGGTAATTAAAGTTGTGCTGCATTTTGTCAATTATGCATAATTGACCTTTCCTAAGCCCCACCCATTTTTGCTGTGTGCTTCATTAATGTTAGACCAAGCTGAACCAGGCTGAACCTCAGCTAACTTTCTCCTTTCCTGTTTCCTGTAAATACTACATGTACCACTCATCTATGTTGAAAAGAAAACCAGATTCTGAAGATCGTCAAAAGCAACATACAGTCACATCTTAAGTAAGCTGATGTTAGCAAAATACTAAATAAATAACTATCTAATGATTGGGTCATGTCTAGAAGGGAACCCTAGATTTGTGATATTGGCAAAACTCTTGCAAGATTTGCACTAGTCCTGCCTTAATGGACTATGATTGGCTACTACTACTCTAGTGTGATTGGCTAGTACTACGTAGTATATTCTTTTTAAATCCCGAAAATAATAAGAATTTAGTCTAAAAAATAGTGACATTGAGCACTACTGTGCTGAATAAATTGTGCATGCACAAGGAGGCCAGCAACAAATTTTAACTGTTTTCAAAACTGTGTTTTCTCTTCAACCCAGATGGGCCTAGCATAGCAGATGTAAGAGGCCTCAAGAGGAGAAAAGTGACTGAGATTCCTAAAAGGGAGGGATTTAGCAAGGGTCAATTCCTCCATTGTTACCAGGTGCATTATCAGTACTGGGAAAAATGACTAGAGTATGCATTTGTGAATAAAAATCTCCTTATTTTCTCTCACCAGGGCCTGAGCCAGCCACTGACATGGTTTTCAGCAATGTAACAGAGTCTTCTATCACTGTTTCATGGTCCAAACCAAAGACCACATTCACAGGCTTCAGGGTCACATACACTAACATTGTTACAGGTTTGTCAAAGGCTTCCTGGATACTGCATCTCAGTTCAAAATTCCCTGGCTTGATAACAATGCAGAACTTTTCTTAAGAAGTGATAATCGTTTCAGTGTGGTGTGTTTGTGATGTGTCATCCTGCTAGGGGAGAACCGCTTTGTGACCTTGGACGCTCAGCAATCCTTTGTGGTTCTGTCCAAGTTGTCCGCTGGATCCTCCTACATCATCACTGTGACAGTTACACAAGGCAGAGCCCAGAGCGACGCCCTCACATCCCTTATCACCACAGGTACACAGACAAATAAGTAAGGATGCAAATTTCCACCACTGTGATGAAAAAACAAACATATCTTACAAGTCATTATGACGAGAAGCTTTCTCAAAATATGGCTTAGTGTCTCAAAATAATGATTTAGTATCTAAAAATAATGAATTAGTATCTCAAAATAATGAGAAGCTTTATCGAAATAACAACTTTGTATCTCAAAATAATGACTTAGTATCTAAGTCATCATATTGAGAAAGTTTATCATTCTGTGATACCAAGTCATTATTTGGAGACAGTAAGTCATTATTTTGAGAGCGTATCTTGTTATAATAACACAGGATCTTTTTTCATCACATTGGTGGAAATGGGCTTCCATGAACAAACCTATTATTGAATACAGGTACTTTGTCTTATTAAGCATGTGAAAACAGCAATAAACAGACTATGGATTGTCTCTTTTCTGCAGTACCTGCCCCTCCAACAGACCTGCAAGTTGTCAATGTGACAGATACCAGAGCTTTGCTGCAATGGACACCCAGTCTGGGGAAAGTAGATCGCTTCATCATCAGCTATGAGTCCTCCAAGAGTGAGTGCGGCAGCGTAATGATTCAATGACAATGTGCTAATGACCAAGCTAAGTGTTATTAATTTGTCCATCTCTGCTACAGCTCCTAATGTGACAGTGACAGTGATGCTCTCTGGAAACTCAGTGGAGCACCAGCTGAGAGGCCTGCAGAGAGGCACCCTGTACACAGTCAAGGTCCTGAGCCAGAAGGACAGTCTCCAGAGTATGGCCATCTCTACTACATTCATGACTGCTAATGGTGAGTAGAGAAGGAAATAAATACAGCGAAATCAGAGTTTTTTACTTGCTAGATCTTCAGAGTTTGTGTGAAACTAACCTGCATTTTTTTTTGTCTCTCAGTGGTTAAAGCCAGTGAAGTGAGTGCTCGCTCTGCAGTGGTAACATGGAGAGCTTCCACTGTTGTTTATCACAGCTACCGAGTCATCTATCAGGTGGCAGGAGAGGAGACAAAGGTGAATATTTCCTCATTATTGGCACATACAGCACAAAGACAGCCCTAAGACATTAATTGTTTGTGCTTTTGTATATATCTTAGGAGGTGATCCTGGACTCATCCGTCACAGAGTATAAGCTGACAGGCCTGCTGCCAATGTCTCGCTATATTGTTCTGGTACAAGGCGAGAGAGATGGACACTACACATCTGTAGTCACCACAGAATTCATCACAGGTACTGCAGTTTATGTCCCTGGTAATCTTTCTGCCCTATCCATCTTGGATGCCCCTATGTTAGCCAAAACATGATAAATGGCCTCTGGAGTGGCCCAGTGCTGAAGAGAATGTGACAAAGTACCCTGTAGAATGACCCCCCCCCCCAGTGGAGAAAACATGATAAAGTGCCCTTTAGAGTGCCCCTCCTGTGGGCAAAATGTTGTAAAGTGCCCTCTGAAGAGCACTTCCTGTGGGGAAAATGTGAAAAAGCATCCTATAGACTTTTGGCATACTGGTGCCGCTGTAGTAGATAAACATGATAAATGCCGAATGTCCAAGATAATTTGATAAAGTGCCCTGTAAATTGGCCTTCCAAGTTGACAAGCATCGTGACTTTTGGTGCACTGATGCCCCATTGCATACAGCTGGTGCCCTCATTTTTTCTTGCCCCTGCCCTTCAGACAGCCTGAGTCCACCACTGTCTATCAATACTTTTTCATAATGTATTGTTTTTTTTCATCCCTCAGGAAAACTGCGTTTCCCCTTCCCTACCGAGTGCTCTCAGGAGCTGCTGAACGGAGCTCTGCAGTCCGGAGAGGTGGACATCTACCCACATGGAAAAGAAGGACGAGCAGTCAGGGTCTACTGTGACATGGAGACTGACGGAGGTGGCTGGACGGTGAGACAGACCACTCTTATCTCAAACAAATTTCACACTAAGGAAGTGGCAGAGTGGATTTATATAGACTGCAATCTGATGTGTGGTTTCAGGTGTTTCAGAGGAGGATGAATGGAAAGACAGATTTCTACAGAACCTGGAGTGAATACAGCGCTGGCTTTGGAAACCTCAGTGATGAGTTCTGGCTCGGTACAGTTCAAGCAAGTTTTTATCATCATCATGTCAGCAGCAGAATAAATATTTAAATATAAAATAAATAATTGTTCACTCTTAATTTCTGCCACTATTAGGTAATGAGCTTCTCCACAACCTGACCAGTGTCGGACCTGTGAGTCTCAGAGTGGATATGCAAGCTGGAAATGACACCGCTTACGCTCACTACGCCAACTTCTCCATTGATTCAGTGGACAGACACTATACGCTCACAGTGTCTGGCTACACTGGAACAGCAGGTGAAAACTGTATAAAAGTTTAACGTGATCAGTGTTGAAAAACAGTTGAAGTTTGGTTTAGGCACCAAAACTACTTGGATAGGATAAGATCATGATTTGTGTTAAAATAAGTATGTCACATTGTATGTTACAGTGTGATTCAGGTGAAGTATGAAAGTCACATGAATAACGTTATGTTACTTAAAACTTTAAATAGGTCAACCTTGACTTTCCTTTTCTACATGGGACACAAACTTGAAACATCCATCCACCCCCCTCCTGCATATGCTGAATTTCTTGTTGTTTATCCTGCTCCTGTCATGACTATGGTAACTAGAGGTTCATTTTGTCGATATTTTTGAATGTTTTCTGAAAGCTTACAAACACAAAATGGAGCGATACCACCAGAAGTCATGGGGGGCAGTGTAGACAATAGTTCAAGAAAGACATGACCATGGGACACACAAACAAATCTGAAAGTATTGGAAATTAACGTTCCTTATCAGTTTTTCTCTTTGTTAATGTTAGCACAATTTGTATTTATTGCCCACACAGAGCACCACCATCTACACTGTTGCCCCGACTTTTGCCTCTTTCTCAAGAGATATATTATTACAACCTTCTCCAGTTTCACTTTGTTATTGTCAAAAACCTCTTCTTCTCTGGGTAACTTTTGGCTCTGAGCAGCACCCTCTGGTGGAAGTATTGCAGAACATCCGGTGACGGTTACATAGTGTGAAACACACATATCTATTTCCATACATAAATGGGGCATAAATGAGCCTCAGCAATAAACATAATAGACTGATTGCACAGGCAACCTATACAGCTGTTTCTCTGGTGAGAATGTGGCTGACTATTATGCACCTAATGCTTGTCAATTCTCTGTCAGGTGACTCTATGAGGTACCATAATGGGCGCCCATTCTCAGCCCGGGACAAGGACCCTGATCCTCTGGGGATCCACTGCGCCAGGGCCTACATGGGAGGCTGGTGGTACAAGAACTGCTACAAGACCAACCTCAATGGTCTTTATGGTATCAACAGTAATAATCAGGTACAGTTCACCTCTCTACCTGGACACAGACTGATGAACTTGAAACACTTTTTTTTTTTTATCTTTTATGATGCAGCACACTAACCAAATACCACCACCTTTCTGTTTCTGTTGTGATATACAGGGAATAGTCTGGATAGACTGGAAGGGTAAAGACGCCTCCATTCCCTTCACTGAGATGAAGTTCAGACCGTCCAGGTTCTCTCCTGCAACTCATGGCTAACAAACATCAGTTTTCATGGGTTCTCCAACCTGAAAACGTTACATCTGACAGAGAATTACAGCTCCAGAAATCCAGAAGACAGTGGCTCTCACAGTTGCTGAAACTGCATGTACAGTGGTTTTGATAGCTATTATGACAGCTACCGGTGCATCTGATTCAATGTACAAGATTTTTTCTTATCTGTTCCTTCTGGATATATACCAAAACAGTGGAGAAATGTTTTATTGCAACTTTTTGTATACTGTTCTACTGTTCTGCCTGACCCGTCCATTTCATATTTTTCCACTACTACTGTAATTAAATATGCACTGTCTCACTCCATTGAAATAAATGTGGCTAATGTGGGTCTGAAGTGTTGTTTGTTTTGTTTTGTAAAAGTAAATTAAAACGCACAAATCCTATGACAGTTTCTTCATTCGCTGTTTTAGAAGATAAACAAATGCCAGAATGACTGGATATCATGTCAACTGGAATGTGTTATCATGCCCTTCACTAACTCCCGGCCATGTTTATCAGACTGTCTGCTTTTTGTTACATGCCCCGCATTCATGTTGACCTAAAGAGATAAAGATGTCCTTCATTTTAGTGAAAACAACATTATGTCAAACTGACGGGCTTAGAGACTGATGAGAAGACTATAAATGTGGCAAGCAGTATGCTGACCAGCTTTCTGAAGTGGGACACCAGTAAGACGGCACAAAATGGTGATAGAAATATCAGTGATCAGTGCGGGAGCACTATTCCTAGTTGTCCTACTGCTGATGGTACTGATTTGCACTTCTGGTTTGAGAGACAAATGTGTAAGGGAAGACCACAAAGACAGTAAGTCTACAGGTAATTAACTATTTGTTGTCTTTATGTGTATATTTGACTACACTGGTGATACAGGCAAGTAGGAAACCTGATAAAAAAAAAACAGACAAAATGGATTTTTACGATTAGTAATCACCTCTGCCTCACCTTTTTCTTTCTTACATCCTTCATCCAGTGGTTGAATCTAGCCTGCTGCAGGGTCTCTATCAGTTCCTTCCCCGCTCCTCGTCTCCTTCCCTCCCAGGTCCTCCTGGCATCTTCCTCATAGGCAATATGATGGAGCTGATGCACGATCACCTGCCAATTCACCTGACCAATCTGGCACAGCAGTATGGAAACATCTATCGCCTTAAATGTGGAAACACAAGTAATCATGCGTAATTTAATTATATCACATGCTGGCATAAAACATGCAAATCCACATTTTAAGAACTTTTGGCAACACTATATTTGAAGGGATGTAAATAAGACTGTCATTACACTGTCATAGCCATGTCATGGCACCGGTCGTGAACATGACAGAGTCTTTTTGAATATTTATCTGATTTGGTCAATTATGTTGCTTTTAATGCAAAATTGTGACAATCATAAGTGTGTCATGAATATTTTCCTTGACCTCAAGTAAAGTGGTACATTGGACTTCATTGGACATCATAAAGTGGTCATGAAGATGCTGCAGAAAAAAAATCTTGTGTTTAATTCAGAATGTTATTCATTAATACTTTTTAAAAACAAATTTTAACATCTTCTGGATGCAGTCTGAGTTAATGACAACTGTCGTGAACATTCATAAAGACTCCTTCATGTTCATGACAAGTATCACAACATGGTTATGACAGTGTAATGACACTTATGCAAGCCCTTCAAATAAAGAGTTAGTGAACTTCTTTGTAGAGAGTAGGGTTCAGATGGCCACTACACCAACAACCCTGCTATGTTCTTTCAGTCATGGTGGTACTTAATAGTAGCAACGTCATAAGAGAAGCACTGGTGAAAAAATGGTCAGACTTTGCTGGGAGACCTGTTTCATACACAGGTAAACAACTCAAATTTCTTTTTAACTGATAGTAAGCATGATTATTATATTATTGTATATCCTTATGACCTCTCGTGACTTGTATCAGCTAACATCGTGTCTGGGGGAGGACGCACCATCTCTCTAGGGGACTACAATGAAGAGTGGAGGGCACATCGTCGACTTGTCCACAGTGCTCTGCAGCGCTGCTGCCAGCAATCATTGCACGACGTGATCGAAAGACAGGCACTGCATCTGAGAAAGGTACAGAAAACACAACAGGAGGAACAAATTCTAAACCAGAGGACAACATAGTTACTCATCTAAAAACACAATAGCCTGACATTTGATGGCTGGGATCCAGTAAACCAAATGTCAGGGTATTTCCAAAGTGGTCACAGCATTGTGTGTTCACTGTTTAGGTTTTGATGAACTATCAAGGTAGTGCCGTCGATCTCTCTGAGGATTTCACAGTAGCAGCCAGCAATGTCATCACCACTTTGGCTTTTGGAAAAGAAGTGAGTATCTGTTCTCATACAGTACAGTTTGTACCTCTGAGAAGGTCAATTTGAGAAGGATTGCAAAATCTGTTTTTCATCAATGAACAGTTGAGGTTGTCGGAGACCAGTGTTTGGTTGCCTGTTTATGTGTGAGACTTGCATTACTTAAGTCCATACATAATGTGCTATTCCATCCCTGGACAGTGCATTTCATTGGTAGGGTGCATTAAAATATAAATCTGTGTTTTGTAGTATGATAAGAGTTCGCTGGAGCTGCAGCAGCTGCACAGCTGTCTCAATGAGATTGTTGCTCTGTGGGGATCCTCCTGGATCTCTGCTCTGGACTCCTTCCCACTGCTCAGAGTCAGTAAATATTAATTTTATTGACTGTAGATGACAAGAAAGACTAACAAACATCTGTTGAACAGGACATTTAACACATTATGTCATTTGTTCTCTCAAAGAAATTACCCAATTCTGTGTTTTCCCGTCTCCTGAAAGAGGTGGCCAGGAGAGATGAAATTATAAGACAGCATCTTAACAATTACAAGGTCAGTAAAAACAGAAAAAATGTGTCACTGTGCCACAAAACATACCACAGAGAGGTCTAATTATGCTAAATTCTTCTAGTCACAGGTAAAAAAAAAATACATTTGGTGTGGCTTAGTAATTAGATAACAGCTAGATAATTCTAAGTCAAATCAAGCAAACATGATCATGAAGTGTGACATTTTACCCACTAAACCATGTGTTAATTTTTATCAGCTGTTTCTTTGTTATCTGTGCAGTCACAAGAGAATAACAATGAGGATGCCATCACAGGATCCCTCCTCCTGGGCCTTGACAAACATCAAAACACAGAACATGGAGTGGTGGGTACAGTGAATACTGAGTTTGTATTTGGGAGCTGAGCATAAGTTGGATTTGAAGGAATTTGTATATTATCCACTTGTTTATGTCATTTTAAATTTGGATAAATATGCCGCTAATTCTACTTTAAATTGTACTAGTAATCAATTGCATGTGTTCATGTCTCCAGCTCCTGACAGACATTCATGTTCACATGGCCACTGTGGACCTTCTCATCGGAGGGACAGAGACCACTGCAGCCTGGCTGAACTGGACTGTGGCCTTCCTCTTGCACAGACCAGAGGCAGGGTGCAGCATTTTCCAAGAAAACACTGTATTTACACAGCTTGAAATCTATCTCAGTGTCTCTCTACTCTTTTGCTTTAATCTTCAGGTGCAGACCAAGGTGTATGAGGAGTTGTGCACAGTGCTAGAGGGACGATACCCCAAATACAGTGACAGACACAGGCTTCCTGTCCTGTGCTCTTTGATCCATGAGGTGCTCAGACTCAGGCCAGTTGCCCCTCTGGCAGTGCCACACAGAGCTGTCAGAGACAGCAGGTCAGCTGAAAGAAAATATGCAGTGATAATAAAAAAGTGCAGAAGAGATGACTGCGTATAATGTTATAAATTATTTACGATATCAGATTATGTTAAGCATGTACAGGTTGGTACAATACAGACCAAATAAACATGTATGACACAAACCCACTTTTCTCTCAATAATAATCCTATTTGGGTGCAAATAGCATTGTTGACACTGGACTCATCAGTCCTAGTCTCTGTCATGACTGGCTATATACACTTGGTTGTATATATCCACTTTGGCTACTTACACTCAGGGTGCAAATAGTATTGTTGCCCATGGACATGTGGGGGCTAGTCCCTACAATGCTAAGCTATATGGGTTATCCACTGGGTGTAAATTTCATTGTCAAGTATGAACACCTGAGTGCTAGTCTCTACACCCTGAGTATATTTACACCCTGGGTGCAAATAGCTTTGTCGGCTACGGACATGTGGGTGTTGGTCTCTATGCTAGTCTATACACACCCAGGTGTAAATCTAATACAAAAAAAAAACTTAATTCCAACAACATATTGACATAATGTGCAGAATCTTTCATCTGATGTGCAACAAATAGCCTACTACTATATAATGGTTATATGTAAGTAATATAAGTACACTTGGGTCATGTTGGAATCATGTCTGTCTGTAAGCATGTATGGATATACACTCATTTTGTGCTGTTCTGCTTTTTCACAACATATTACCTGCTAACACTGTTTTTACTTGACGTTACTGCGAGTGTAAAACCCCCATGCATTTTGTTTAGTATTGCAGGCTACTTCATTCCCAAGAACACAGTCATCATCCCTAATCTGTTTGGAGCTCACCATGACCCTGCAGTTTGGACCGACCCATACAGCTTCAAACCAGGTAGTGCTCCCTAACTGTGAGGTGGATGCATTCCTTTCACTCGGCTCAGCACATCTCAAATAAAGTAACTTCTCTCTCACTCTTTCAGAGCGCTTTCTGGAAGGAGGTGGAGGCTCCACCCGTGCTCTGATCCCTTTCGGAGGGGGGGCCCGGCTCTGCCTGGGGGAGTCTGTTGCCAGAATGGAGCTCTTTCTGTTCACTGCTTACTTGCTGAGAGATTTTCAGTTCATTCCTCCTGAGAGTGAGGCCTCTCTGCCCGACCTGAGAGGAGTTGCTAGTGTTGTACTCAAGGTCAAGTCCTACACAGTTATAGCACGACCAAGAGCTGTGACTAATCCCTGAACTACAGAGGGTGTGCTGCTTGTTGCTTAAAAGTTGTGCATTTGTGTGCAAATAAATTATTTTTAAACATTTTTACATGTAAAAATAATTACAGACCCTTTCTTATCAATACTGCTGTCTATTTGCCTGTAGTGTATCCTGATTTAAATGGGTTTATTTCAATTATTTATTTGATCATCACTAAATAAAGTATCTAAACCCAGACCAGACTTATAAATATATATACAATGAATTGTTTCATGTTTTGTATAGGCAAAGCAAACTGCATTATTAGTAGAGCTGGAACAATTAGTTGATTAATTGATTAGACACTCAAAAGAAAATTATTTGCCAACTATTTTGATGGTGAGTCGATTGTTTTGCATTTTCCAAGCATGTTCATAGTTCCAGCTTCTTAAGTGTGAGGATTTGTTGTTTTTCTTTGTCATTATATAATTGTAAATGAAGAGAATTAGGGTTTAGGACTGTTGGTTGGACAAAAGAAGCCATCTGAAGACTGTGGGCTCTGGGAAATTGTGATGACCATTTTTTGACATTTTATTGACAATTAATCAAGAAAATAATCTGAATGCATATCGAACCCTGAATCAAAACCTGTGGTCTGTGGTGATACATGAAGAAGAATATGTGTCATAGAGTCTGGCAGCACCACCCAGTGCACAAACACTGAACATGCTGCCAAATGTGAAATAAATTTCCTCTTGTGGAAAATGTTCAGCAGGCCTGCTCCTCATCACTGGATTTTAGGCACATCTTGTAAAAGTGTATGCATTTACTACATTAATAGGCATCTGATGATATGTAACAGTGATAACAGGCATTACGAGAGAATATCATTAGTGTGAAAATGTTACATTAAAAACACACAATGGGCAAAGCACATGAAGTATTTATTTGTATAGTGGCCTCATTTTTGTATAACAGTGTAGCATTAACACGAGAAGATGACAACGAACATCCTCTCACTGGTTAGTCATTAACCAAAAATAAATTGCCTCACTCTCATTTCCTGAAAATGTCTTTTGAAAAGCTTGTTCTGTCAGATGATTTAGCAATATGCAAGAAAATCTGCAGAAGGACAGAAGGATGGCTTCCTTTTCATTGTTAACACTTCTTCTTTCTCTGATGCCTGCAGCCACTATACATCAGACATCTGGTAATTATGAAAAACAGAAACTGCTCTCTTGTTAATCTCTTGTATATCTGTTTTAGGATATGAATTCATAACTCTTTGACCTTTCTAGACCTTTGACCTCATTTACAAAATGCTGAGGCTACAGATACAAATGTTCACCTCTGAAATGAATTTAACCAAATGCTTACAGTACAAACAATAGTTTCAAAAACAAATTCAAGTTAAAGTTGAAGAAAAATGTGAAAATAATGCATGAATCAGCTGTGGTTATAAATATATTCAGTTCAAGATGGAGGGTCAACAAAGTCACATACCTTTAATATTCTATTACTGAACAGTGCTCTGGGACAGGTAAATTATAAATTTGACAGAACTGCCTGATTACTTGGATAATTAAAATCTCTGAGTAATTTAATGTGCTGTATTTATTTAATGTATTTATTTTTGCTTTTAATTTTTTTTTTGTTTGTTGGTGTTCTTTGTTGTTTGGCAAAGGCAAATTCCTTGGTAGGTATTGCATGAGGTATTGATATAATTTTTTTTTTACCATCAAAATTAATTGAGCTAAATACTAATAGGAAAAAATACCTTTAGTTTTCAGCTCTTGGTGAATATTGATCTGCCATCTTAATTTTTTGACTGAATGACTTAGAAAATTGAATGTATCTGTCTTCTCCACCAGATCACTTGATGATGTTTGCCATACGAGGAGATAGCGTAACTTTGCCGTGTGGCATACCTTCTGTTAAATCCTGCTCCTCTATTAACTGGACTATGGCTGGAGATTTAAGATCAGTTGTGGTGATGGCTGGAAGTGTGACGGTTTCAAACGTCCTGAGGCTTGGCCTGCTGAAGGACTGCTCTCTGCAGATTAATCACATGCAACTCAATGATGCTCGAGTTTATACCTGTGAGAGTGGAGCGCTCAATTCGAGTGTTTCACTTCAGGTTCTTGACCGTAAGTGAGTTGTCTCAGTATCCCAAATTCTTATCAAGGCAAATGACAGTATCACAGTGGTCACATGATTTGCTCTTTTTTTTTCATTCAGTTGTTGAGAGCTCAACTCCTCCAGATGGCAAAATAGAGCTTCAGTGTTTCCTCAATACATATAAAGGATATAGAGGACCTAGAAGTTGTAACAACAGAGGGATACGTATTAAGTGGAGTACTGAAAGCAATGCCCCATTGAATGGAGGTAGATTTCACTTTGAAAATCCCTCTGACTGCTTCTCTAAAGTGATCATCAGTAAAAAACTGACAGACCATCACAGAAAATGGAAATGCCAGCTGTTTCAGAGTGACATGGTTAAAGCCACCGTCAGCTATACAACTACAGTAAAAGGTACTTAACTTAAGCATATGGAAACATGGTTTAAGACGTACAAAGTGTAAACTGTGTTCCCTTTCCCCCAGATGGTATAGAGGAAGTGTTTGCTGCAGTGGGTGAGTCAGTGTCACTCTCTTGTAGCGACACTTCCTCTCTCAGTGTGGGCAGCAGTGTGGAGTGGACTATGGGCCAAAGTGCAGATAATGTGAAAGACCAAGGAGATTCATTTCATGTTAACAAAGACTCATCACTGGTCATAGGGAGAGTGAGTGCTCTGCATGCTCGACAGTGCCAGTGTTCAAACTCCACTGGTCTGCAGCAAAAGGTGTTCAATAAAATCCGGCTGCACACCCTTGATGGTGAGTGTTAAAACTCCAAAAGTACCCAAACAGAGCGTGAATCATTCTGCTTAACTTTTGGCATCACTGTTATTAACACATGTTAACACACTTTATTTTACAGTACTCTAATAAGACATAACAAGCTGTACTTTGTATCAAATTAGACAAAAACTAGAATTGATCTATAGAAGACAGTATTAAACCATTTATTAGATCCTTTTTAGATTTTAAGAGGGCAATTACATACCACAGAACTGTACTGTAAACTAAAGTGTATCATTTCCTGCTGTTACACCCTTATTAGACTTTCTCAGAGGGCAATTATGGACACAATAAAACATAATTATACTAAACTGTATTGTTTCCCAGTGTTAGACCCCCATTAGATGTTCTAATTACCTTCTAATAAAGGTTTAACAGTGTCAAACAATACACTGTTGTTTACAGTACAGGTCTGTTGTAATGTCTCCCCAATGATCCCCTAAGAAAGTCCAATAAAGAGCCTAATACAGTCTAACAAAGAACACTTTTTTTTTTTTGCCTAATTTAATACATAGTGCAGCTTGTTATATGTACTGTAAAATAAAGTGACCAACATTTCCTCTCTTGTTTGTCTTAACAGTTACCTCAGAGAGCGAGCCAGGAGGAGACAATCTCACCTTGACTTGTGTGCTCACCTGTGCTAAAGAATGTGACAAAGACTTCAATTTAACTTGGTCTGGAAATAGCCAAAATAGCTGGCAGAGTGGTTTAATGAAGGAGAATAACACTCTCATAAAAAGGCTGTTTCTCCCTGTTTCTTCCCTTACATCAAATGAATTAATGTGTTTGGTGCATAGAGAGGGTGAAGTGATGGCATCAAAGAGGTGGCGCACCAGTAACTGTAAGTATGCCTCATGCTATTTTTACCTACACACAAGATAAAATGTACCATTGTTTCTTAGTAAAAATAATGATAATTTAATGTCAACAGCTCTGCAAACACTTGTGTGGTTGGCTCTTCCTCTGGGGCTCTTGGTATGTATGGCTGCAGGAGGATTTTACGTGTACAAGAAGAGAAACCACAAGGAGGATTCAGGTACTTACATATCTTAAATGTAAAAAAAAAAAAAAAAAAAAAAAAATGTTTTTTTAAATTTTAATATTATTAACTATAGTAACATCTATGGTGTTACGGGTCAATTTCAACCCATATATATTTACTTCATGAAAAAGGCAAAAAACAAGTCTTTTTTTTTTTTTTTCAAAAATAGAACTTAATACAAATACAAAATAAAAAGAAGAAGTAGTAATAATACAAAATATAGATTTGCAAGGTCAAACAAACAACAACCAATTAAGCAAATCAAACCAACAGAAATCAAGTACTGGTTCCATAAAAACTGTATGTGCAAGAACATGCATGTGTATTTGTATATTTTTAGATGCATGTGTGGCAAAAAGTAACACTAGTGTGTTCTTTGCAGAGGTATTTTTTTGCAGGTGAAGCACAATGTGTTTGTCTTTCTGTCCTTACAGTAAATCTTCTTCTCATTGTTACATGCTGTAAACTGGAGATATGTACTCTGCAAGTCACCAACCCTAAACTGAATTGGCCTTACGTACCTGGACATGTCCGTCTTTGTTTGTTCGGTCAAACAGGCAAAGAGAGAAGCCCCTAACTGAAGCTCAAGTGGTTGGAGGATAGCTGGCTGTGGGCTGTTGGCTGATAGTGTGTTTATGATTTCAGTTTTGGCACTTATTATTGTCTTATAATCTTATATTATAACTGGGTCGAAACCAACCCTAACAACACAAAGGTCATAATTTTAACCAGAGCATTTTATAATTTAGTAAAATTATATATTTTTTATTTTATTTTGTTTAAATAGAAGTTCCTGACAAAGTCAAAAAGTCTTGGCGCAATAAACAAATTTATGTAGTACTTTTTTGCATTTAAAACCTAAAAACGAAATAAAACAATACTGAATGACTCCCTGTTTTCCCACTTCCCTCTTTGCAGAAAATGAGCAGTCAGTTATTGGAATGGTAAGAAGAAATAATTGTGCTAAAAATGCCTGATAAAAACCTCACTTTTGATTTTCCTGTCAAGTTAATCCTGATGTAGTGAATACAGTGTTTCTCTTCACAGACTCATGTTTATGAGGCCATTCAGGATGAAGAACTGCACCAGCAAAGGCAATCCAAACAAGAAGCTGCCACCGCAGATGATTTCTATCATTTATTACAGCCTGTAAAGTAAAGTAAAGCTAAATAAAATGTTTTTTCTGGAGATTTTAATCTTGATAAATGTTTTCAACCATCGATACACTAAGTGTTTCATTAAACCTGATTTTTAAAGGGGAATATATTTTGTAACAGACAAAGTACTGAGGAGTGTAGTGACCTACGTGTAATTAAACTAGTAGTTTAAACACATTTTGCAGAAGCTTGCACAGTGACTCACATAGTTCATGTAGTAGCCTTCCTGTTCTAACAAGTAAAATAGACAGGCTTATTGTTTAGACCAGTGTCCAAGCTGTTCATACTGTTATGTCACACATGTAAGACTGTTTTATTTAGCTGTTAAGATTGTACAAATCAGATGTTACAAAACTAACAAGAAAAACAACAGGCTTATTGTTAGATCAATGCTCAAGTTGATCAAACAGTCTACATAAAAGGTGTAAGTTCTTTATTTTTTCCTTCACTGTTTCAGTTGTAGTCAGACAATACAAAATACAGATTTGTTTACAACAAAAATATAACACATCTTGCAATTTTTGTCCTTGTGAAAATCCCAGATTGAACTGTTTTGTTTGGGACAGGATTAGGTCTCAAGCATGCTCCAGGAGGTTAGATTATCAGCTTGCTTGTGTTTTGAATGACTTTGTAAAACTGAATCTTAATATATATTAGGGGTCAGTTAGTCATAAACATTGGTTATTGCTATTTACTAATAAATGTCCATGTTGTTCAAGAAGTTGTTGCATATTTTATGCACATTTTTGTGGTAACAAGCAATAGAACAGAAACTAATAATCCTGCTTGGTGCGACACCCTCATGAAAAGAATATTGTATGTTTTTGGTCTGTGTATGACCTGTGAACAACTGGGCACTTGTTGCAGTAATTAAGTCGCATTTTTTTTCTGCCATTTTTTACTTGTATTACATTTCCGTATGATTCCATATCACATCTATGTTGTCCTGTTCTTGTTTTGTTTTTTGTTTTTACAAAGTTGGAACTTCTTTTTCTAAGTTTTGTGGTAATTCAACTTATTCTAGTGTGAAGTAATTGGTAACTTTGAAAGTAGCTTCCCCAGCACTGCAGACAGAAATGATCCTGATCATTCATCATCCTAAAGACATTTATTCAAGTTGGATAAATTATTTTATTGAATAATTAAATGTCTCCATGTCATAGATATATTTACAGAAAGTAATGGTAAAGTCTTTTCAACAATCTAAGAAAAAGCGGTGGGAAGCATTTTCTATGTTGCACTTCTGTACAAATGTTCCATGTTGCTCAAATAACATTTCTTATAAACAACTTTATAAGACAAATTCAAACACTTTACAGTTTAGTAGATGTTGCATGTTTTCAAATATTGCATAAATGTAAGCAGGCAATCCAGATTAGATGGTACGGAAAACCCTCTTTCTCTTGAGCAGACTGCAAATAACTAATGGACTGCAATGAAGAAGAGAAAATTGTTATTTGGCTATTTTAATGTGAGAATTGAAGAAGAATTAATGTGTGATTTTATTATAGTAGTTTTGATTTTAAAATTGTGGTACTACTTACAAGTACACAGGCCTGCATCCTGATATTGGCGGTATAGACTATTGACTGCTTGGTTTGAAGGACCTGAGAAAAAATGTAAAAAAAAAAAAAAAAATCAGTGGTGAGGCAATAAAGAAAGCAGAAGAGGTCACTGTGGCTTAACAGAAGAAGGTAGTGAAAGAATAAAACGCTGCTCACCCTCTGAACATGTAAGAGCCACAATCTCATAACCATCATTAGATTCCATATGAATCTCTGACGAACAACAAGAGAACATGAAGCTGTGATATTTTCAAGACACTGCATTTATGTCAAAGTTAAAAAGTATCTTTTAGACAGATCAAACCTGCTCGGTGCCTCTGGGTTTGCTGTGCATTTCTCTTGTTCCATCTGCGGTAAATGAAGAGTCCTATCAATACGGCAACTATGACGACGGCAATAATGACTGAAGCCACAACTGCAATAAGTGCTCCATTGCTCTCCTCCTTCCTGGTTTCCAAAATAATCTCAGTAGCTTTGAGTGCTGAGGGAGACAGGAAGCAAATAAAAGTAATTACAACCAAATGTAACAGGGGATTTCTTAAACAAGATGTACAATATTACAAATACAAAAAATGCTAAATGAATTTTTGCAGTACCTTCGACTGTTGTGGCCACAACATTTTTCACTTCTTTGAGGAAATGGAAAAGGTAGACAGAAGTTATATATATTGCCTTTTGTTATAAGTGATGATATCAAATAGTTTATAATCTTACCTTTGAGCTGCAGATTGATGTCAAAACAACGCTGAGTTTGTCCAAGCATGTACATACATCTGTACCAACCACTGTCACTGGAAATCAGAGACCGAATGACTAAAGATGTACCATTAATTTCAGCCCTTTTAGAGTTGAAAGGTACAGGGTTGCCACCTTTCAGGATTACCCAGGAGACATTTTGAGGTCCTCGTTGTCCTGATGTCATGTCCACTGGGCAGTTCATGGTCACAGATGTGTTGAGAGTCTCCTTCACTGCTTCACTGGTTTTACATTCTGACAGAGAGGAGTGATTGATGTGATACATTATTTATTTGTGAAAGAGTGAGAATAAGGACAATAAAATGTCTTACCTTTTACTTTTAAAGATATGTTTTTGACAAAAGTACAGTCCCAGCCTTGGTAGATTTCACAGCTGTAGACTCCTTCATCAGATTTTTGCACTTTTGACAGAAAAAGAGACATTTGTCCCTTCCCATCAGCCTCCCATTTTACACGTTCAGCATCCTGGATCTTGCGCGCTTTGGGCCTGGCGAGGATAACCTTAGCCTGACTGGTATGTGTGGCACGCTTTATCCATTTGACCCTGTAGCAGCTCTTCAGATCTGTCACATTAGTATTAAAACAAGGGAGAGCCACGTCCTCTTCTTGGGAGGCAGACACAATCTCAGTTCCTTTTGAGGCATCATAATAAGAAATATGGATTAGAATCAGTTTAAGAATCAGACCGAGAGCATATATAGGATTTTTTTTAGATAGCCTACAGCATTTAGTGTCTGAACTGTAAGGCAGTTAATAAAATAATTCACAACAAAAGACAAATATTTAAGAATTTGCTGAAAAAATATGAAAAACTGGAGTATAGGGTAATACAAAAGAAATGCAGGTTAAAAAAAAGACCCTTTAGTGATTCCAAACTCCCAAATAGCAATGCATAGGGAGATATTCGAATAAAAGCCTGTCTAAAAAAAAGCCCGGCTCGCAAAGAGTTAAAAGGTCAGCACTGTAGCTTAGAGTTAGACCTTTTAGTGCTCTGAAAGTAATCCGTTCAATCTTAAAATTAATTCTAAACCTTACTGGTAGCCGATTTAGCTGCAGCATTCTGAACAAGCCGGAGATGTGAGTTTGATTATGAACTGAAGCAGGTATACTGAGAGTTTCAAAAGTCTAAAGACGATGACAAAGCATGAACTGCCTCCCCTAAATCAGCATGAGACTTAAAAAAAACAAACAAAAAAAAGTCTTATTTTAGCAAAATTTTTGAGTTGAAGGAAGCAGGACTGCAGAACTCTCTTTACCTGTTCCTCAAAAGTCAGGTCATTGTCACATATCACTCCTAAATTTCTGACTGAAGGCTTTATAATAGTGGTGTATATATATGTCACTTTTTAAGTTGAGTCACAGTCATACTTCTTTCAATCTACTTGCTATAAAAACTAAATACACACAGAATAATCATTGATTGAATCATGGTGAAGATGTTATTCAGTGAGCCACTCACCTCTGCACTCTGATATAACCATCAAAACAATTAAAAACAGGAGACCTGGTAGATAAAAATGTGCCATTTTCTGTGTCATGTAGCCGAATGGAGAGCACAAAAGATAAGTGACTTATAGAGGTTGTTTTTTTTTTTTTTTAATCTCCGCCTATTCTCAGTTCTCCAAGTCACACAGAAACGTCAGCATGAAACTACCTACTGCACAACCCTTTTCAATCAAATTGTTTCCTTTTCTGTTTACCGGCTTATGTGGCAAATAGAGCTACCATATACCATATACATCAAACTGACAAATGGCCGTAAGGGAACACTGTTGAGTCATTCACTGTTCTCACATTTAAAAGTGAAGAGTGAAAGTGAAAGAGCAGGGTTTTTGCTACCAAAGTCACAGTTCTACTTGCTGCAACACTAAATTACTGAATATGCTAATTACTTGATAACATTGACTATATCAGAGCTTATAAATTTGTATGGGCCGTACCTGGCCATTTCACAGTGGGTATCCTGTATGTACGCTTCTCTTTTTTTGAGCAATACACACCAGCAGCACCTCTTCCCCACTACATCACACAGCACAGGGAGTGGTGAGTACATAGAGCAGAAAATACAGAAGCATCAAAGTATAAATTGGATTGGATCGTATATTATTTACCTTTTAGGCTCCAGTTTCTGAGTCTGCTGCTGAGTCTCTAGCTTCCTGCCTGAGACCTCCTTTGACAATTCCAAGGATTCTTCTTTCCTTCTTTCCTGAGTCTGCTCCCATCTCACCTTGGTTGTCCGACACAAACCTGTCACAGCTGGGCCGTAGCCATCTCCTCCTCCAGGAGGCAGGTTCCATAATTAATATCTGCAACCCTGCAGCCACCTCTTGCTCATCACCCTTTTTCCTGAGCTGCGGCAGTCCTCTGTACCTGTTCTGCAGAAGACCACAGATCCTGAGCTACAGCAGTCTCCACCCTTCTATCCTGCCTCTTGGTTGCCCTCCATTCTTTTCTTTTTTTTAACCTTTATTTACTCAGGTACACTGAAAGGAGATTAATGACTACTTACCACTAAGATCATTTGTCTAAGAGATCAGATATTGTTAAGCAGGTTATTGGTACATGTTGGTAAAATACAGACCAGTTTAGATATATGACTCTGACCAACTTTTCTCCCAGCATTAATGTGAAGCCCTTAGACTAATACCAAGGCTAGAGGCATGAAAAATTGTGAAATATTTTATTCAGCACTGTTTTAATTCAAATGCCAACCTCAAACATGGCTATAAAGCTATAAAGATAGCTTGAAAGAAATTGAAAATTCTCTGAAAAAATCATTTATGCATTATATGGTTAAGCCATTAATTGAAAATAAAACAAAGTAAACAATTACAATGGGACCAAGGCTGAACCAAGGCTGCTCCCTGTATCGAGCCTGTCCGTTAAAAATATTTATTCCTGCAAACCACAACATAAGGTATACATAAATAAGCTAGAAAACATTGAATTTGTCTAAACGTGTTGTTTCCTTTAAGAAAATGTTCATGTTCAGATCTCCAACAAAATATGATATAATGGTTATATATGTAAAGTATATATTTGGTATGAATCTGTCAGTACTCAAGTATACACAAAGATCAGTTGAATGGATGGACACTCTTTTTTGTGTAGTTCTGCCTTTTCACAACATACTACATGCTAAAACTCTTTTTACTTTGTAGATATTATTATATAGAGTCTTGCAGCACCACCCAGTGGACAAATATTGAACATGCTGTGAAAGTTCCCTCCTGTGGAAAATGTTCAGCAGGCCTGCTCCTCATCACTGAATTAAAGGTACATCTTATACATCTGCATAATTAATAGGCATCTGGTAATATGTAACAGTAATAAGAGGCATTAGTAGCTAGGTAGGTAGGTATTATTTGCACATGCAATAGAACTGAGAAAAATGGTACATGAAAAATGCACAATGACCAGTACACATGAAGTGTTCATTTGTATAGCGGTCACATGTTTGTAGACCATCAGAATCAGAATTAGCTTTATTGCCCAAGTATGTGTACACATAAAAGAAATTTGACAGAGGGATACATATCAATGGGAGTACCGAAAACAATGCCTCATTAAATGGAAATAGATTTCGCTTTGAAAATCCCTCTGACTGCTTCTCTAATCTGATCATCAATAAAAAACTGTCAGACAAACACAGAAAATGGGAAAGCCACCATCAGCTGTACAGTAAAAGGTACTAAACTTTAGCATATGGAAACATGGTTTAAGACGTACAAAGTGAAACCTGTGGTCCCTTTCTCGCCGATGGTATAGAGGAAGTGTTTGCTGCAGTGGGTGAGTCGGTGTCACTTGCTTGAAGTGACACTTCCTCTCTCAGTGTGAGCAACAGCATCAAGTGGTCTGTGGCAGGTGATGTCTCACATGATAAAGGCCAAACAGAGTCATTTCATATGAACAAAGCACTCAATTTGCATGCTGGAGAGTACCAGTGTCCAAACTGGTCCACTGGTCTGCAGCGAAGGGTGTTAAAGAAAATCGGGCTACACACCCTCTATGGTATGTGTTAAAACTCCAAAGTGCCAAAACAAAGCATGGATTGTGATATTTTACTTTTGACATCACTGCAATTAAAACCTATCATGTTTGTCTTAACAGTTACCTCAGAGTGTGGACCTGGAGGGGATAATCTGACCTTGAACTGTGTGCTCACCTCTGCTAAAGAATGTGACAAAGACTTCAGTTTAACTTGGTCTGGAAATAGCCAAAATAGTCTACAGAGTGGTTTAATGAAGGAGAATAACACTCTCATAAAAAGGCTGTTTCTCCCTGTTTTGTCCATGAAATCAGATTAATGTACCTGCTTGGTGCATAGAGAGGATGAAGTGATGGCATCAAAGAAGTGGTACACTGCTGTACAAAGTAAGTATGCATCATGTTGTATTTTATACAAAACAAAGTCC
This sequence comes from Lutjanus erythropterus, assembly GCF_056507025.1. NCBI lineage: Eukaryota > Metazoa > Chordata > Actinopteri > Lutjaniformes > Lutjanidae > Lutjanus > Lutjanus erythropterus. The sequence continues at coordinate 20,650,744 of NC_139325.1, read as the reverse complement.
ACACACAAAATAAAATGCACATTGTTTCTGAGTATAAATGATAATAATTTAATGTCCACAGCTCCATGCTTGTATGTTTAGTCTTTGCAGGAGGACTGTGGACAAAAATACAAAGCAAAGCAGGACGCAGGTGCTGAGCCTGGTTAAAGAATCATACAGTCAATCTACAGCTTTGTTGAAAATAAAATAACATTTGAATGAATGTTTCCCCAGCTCTCAGTTTGCAGGACATGGACAGTCAAGTACTGGGGTGGCGGGAAGAGACACTTAAGGGACAAACACTAATTGTGCTGAAATTTCTGTTAAAAGCTTAACTTCTGATATTGTTTTCATTCAGTACAAAATAGTCTATATCAGAAGTTGTTTGAATCATAAAGAATTAAAAGAAAAAGGAGAAAATTGTCCACTTCCATCAGCTTCCCGTTTTATACTACAATTGTACTGACTGATGTACCTCTGCACTCTGATATGACCATTAAGAGAACTGAAAACAGGACACCTGGTGGATAAAAATGTGCCATTTTCTGTCATGTAGCTGAGTGGAGAGACAAAATATGACTGACTTGTAGAGGGTTTTTTCATCTCCACCTGTTCTCAGTTCACAGAGTCACACAGGAGTCTCAACATGAAACTATCTGCTGCACAGGTAAACATTTGCGTCTTCTTGGTTTGCCTAATTGTGTGGCCAATAGAGCCATCATGTGGCAAAAACAAAACATTACATCTAATTGACAAATGGCCACTGTCTTTTTTTTTCTTCAGCTCACATTTGAGTGTTAGTAGAGAAAGCAAAAGAGCAGCAGTTGTTCCTCCATCATTACAGCCACAAACGTACCCTTGAGCCAGGCATTTAAACTCCAACTGCTCTGCACTAAGGCTGGCAGAGCTTGACTGTGGCTTTTCATGGTGTGAAAGTGTGTTACAAGTTTGGGGCTTTACCGAAAAAGAGAACATCACTCTCAGTGAAAGTTTCTGAATAAGAAGCTTCCAAAAATATACATGTTTTTTTTCCTAAACATGCCTTATAAGCAGATTATTTTGCTGTGTATGTGCATTGTTCTCTTTCTCCAAAGTCACAGTTCTCTTTGCTGCATCACTCTTCCTTCCTTAAATAAAATGTCAGCTTATTTTCAGACTGGTAGAGAGGTGTAACTTTCTTGCATCGATTGTATCAGACCTTGTAAATTTGAATGAGCCCATCCTGGCCATTACACAGCAGGTGCAGGTGCAGCTTGTATTAATTGTAAATCTCTCATGTTGTGCAAAACAGCAGGGCATTTCCCCACTGGTGAAATTCAGACTACGTGTGAAGGTTACGATGATGAGCATCCTCCAGTTGACCTCTATTTGCTGCAGCCTTAAATACAACAGAGGAACCTAATGCTTGCTGAAACTTTGTCACTTCACTTCCTCTTGTGGCTCGATTTACAGAAACGCCATCATAGCTATTTACAGTTTCAGTGTTGTCTGACAGGCTCCCCACACTGTGCGCAGAAATGGACAGCAAGGCTCAAGGTTAGTTTTTTTTTTCTGCTGTGTTAATGAAAGATTGTATTTTGTGTTTATTTGATGATTGATTTGTAAGACTTCTGTGATTTGGTTGTTTCCCACAGGAGGTAAAGCATTTGGGATTCTCAAAACTCAACAGGAAGAAAAGCTGACCTCTATCAATGAGGTGAGTTGATATCTTTTGGCAAAGATACACATGACACCTGTATGATAACACTGACTAACTTTTTGGTATTATTTGTTAATCACTCCTTTAGGCTTTCCTCTCAGATCCTCAGTATGCAGAAGAGGAAGACCTTAGCTCAAAGCTTGAGTTGTTTAAAAGTGAGTATTTGCTTTATTTAATGAACTGTTTTATCATTTAGTGCAATGTCACAAATTCTGAACTGAGATTATGTTTGTTTGAATTACAGAGAAATACATGGAGTTTGATCTAAACGACAAAGGAGAAATAGGTAAAATTGCACCGATCTAAAAATATTTTCAGCTATAAGTAGCAACTGTTGCTTTCTGTTGTGACTCATAACCAATGTTGTATTCACAGATTATAGATATAAGATTCTATCATTATTTTTTTTATAGATATGATGGGGTTAAAACGGATGCTAGAAAAACTCGGCTTGGCCAAGACTCATCTAGAGCTGAAAAAGATGATGTCAGAGGTGGTTGGAGGGACATCGAAAGAAACTATCAGCTACCATGACTTCCTGAATATGATGCTGGGAAAGAGAAATGCAATTTTAAAACTGTGAGTACAGACTGGGAAATCCAAAGAAAGGGTGGAGACCCAAATTTATGTAACAAGCAGGTTAGGGTTAAGGGGCATTTCCCAAATTATTAAAGAATAAACTGCTGCTTGTATGTAGCTACTAATAATGCTGATGACCTTAAGCTTACTACTAGCTCGTCTGAATCCATAAATTGCAGCCTAAAAAACAACAAATACAAACATTGGCTCAATGTAAAACATCAGTTCAGCTAGATGTCTGGTGATTGTTTAATGCAAAAAGGTAGAGGCAAAATAAAGAAAAGGGTACTTTCTATACTACCTAAACTTTACAGTGATGTCTTAAATAGCAGCTGACATTTAATTTTCTTCATTTAAGGATCTTGATGTTTGAAGACATGGGAAAGGAGCAGGAGCCCAAAGATGCGGCTCCACCTCGTCGCAAAACCTTTTCAGATCTGCCCTGACGGAGTTCTCCATCCCAGCAGTGAATGGCTGGTTATGTTACCTTTTTTTCCCAGATGGAAACATCACTTGTATGTTTTAAAATTCATGTCAATAGGAAAATACATTAGACTCATTGTAAATGTGCAATTTTTATGAAGTAACGGAATCTACATAAAATGTTTGTGCATTCTCTCTCTTGTGATTATGACCACAAAACAGATTTCTTACATTATATGCAACTAAATGCTTTGCACTGTAAATGAGCTGTCTTACTCTTTAAGATGTTGCTTTAGCTGTTTAGTTAAATAATAGCCCATGGATGGAAGTGGTCGTTTTCATGTCAGATACCTTAATTATTTCTATAAAAATATGGGAATATCACTGTGTTTTATATAAGGTGTAGGCCATCAATTTACAACATATGAGTTCATATATGAGTTAATGTTCAAGAAGCCATAAACACAACACAAATTCTGTTACCATAGTTCTGTTGGAAATTCATTAAAGAGTGAATGAAAAGAAAATTGTATTTTGTTCCTGGTCTTACTAAAGTATGTTTAAATGAAACACATTTCATATCAATTAACTTTGTGAACTGAAAAAGCAATGTAAACATACAGAAAATACACAAACCGATACTGCCAAGGAATTGGAGCACTGTCAGAAACCTTTAATCAGCTCATAAAATGTAGGGTACATGAATAATAGATTTTGATGGCTCTCTTGTTTTTAGAGTATAGGGTCGATTTAATGTATTACTTGAATTTGTTTTCAAAACTTTTTTAATGCTTGAAATTTTTAGATTTATGAATATGTGAATTCGCAAGTAATATAATCAAACTGATGATATAATACTGATTTGTTTTTGAAGGGCCTGAATAAATAAGGCAAAAAATACATCTAGGAAAGGAAACTTTACCTGTGGTGACCTCTGACAACACACGTCATGAGGAATTTTATTTTGAAATCTCCGGTAACCGGAAGACGTATTAGTCATCAGGGAACCAGGATAAACTAGCTAAGCTTGCAAGTTGATGCGGTAACTAATACACAGAGGGTGAGTAAAGTGACTTTCTCTAATCACTTATATGCATACAGGAGACAGTACCTCCAAAAACATATTGCAGTTACAATAATACATTTCCACAGTATCTGTATTATACAGCTACGTGTTAATGCTAAAGAATGCTAGTAAGCTAGCTAGCGTGTAGCTAATTAAGAGCTAACGTAGGTACCAGGTTAGAGACGCAAACGTAAAAATAAATTGAATTTTATCTACAGTAAAAATGACAATTTTGTTTAAAGTATCCGAGATAACAGCTTCAGTATGTTGCACCTATGTTGGAAAAAATGTGAAGTATGTGTTTGTAAAGTTTTCATCTTCAGGAATTGAACTGCCGGTGTTTAGCCGTTAGCTAACCTCAAAGGATGTGAAATGAATCCTGGTCTGTTTGGTTTGACAGGAGGATGAGCAGCTCAGAGGAGGTGTCCTGGATATCCTGGTTTTGTGGACTGAGAGGGAATGAGTTCTTCTGTGAGGTTAGTAGCCGGGATTATTTTTACACTGGGAGTTTAGAATGGAGCCACGACTTTAATTCAGCCCAACCTTGTGTCTCACAAAACTGGCTGAACGCCTCACAGTCACCCTGTATTCATGGCCAGCTCAGCTGACACAAACCTATTCATATACAATTAACAGCTTTCTTAAGTTAATTGCTAACTTGTAAATGGTATGCTGTTGGTGTGCCTATCTTTATACTCTGCCAACTTTATTTGATGTCAAACTAGAGTCGCAATGATTAATTGTTTTATCCGTTGAAAGTAAATTAGTTGTCAACTATCTATCAATTAATTGTTTCAGTCATTTTTCAAACAAAATAGTAAAACATTTGTCGGTTCCTGCTTCTTAAATGTGAGGATTTGCTGTTCTTCTTTTTCATTGGTGATGGTAAATAAAAAGTCTTTGGGTTTTGGGCCTTTGGTTTGTGGGTATTGTTCTCAACTTTTTGATATTTTATAGACTAAAGAATTGATCAATTAATTGTTAAAATAATCTGCAGATTAATTGATAATGAAAGTAATCTTAAATTGCAGCCCTGGGTCAAACTTTGATGTACCCATGGACTTCATATGTTTTTGTCTGGATGTTTTGTTTTTTCCCCATATTCAGCAGAAGCCATGTTCTGTTGGTTGCAGTGACAAATAAAGTAGGCTACTTGGGTTTGCAAGGGCAAAGGGTTTGTCAGACAATATTTAAATAACACTAACAATAGAAATAAATTTTTGGGTGCACATTTTGCTGTCGCTATTAATATGCTAAAAGTGGTTGCCACTGATGGCGATCAAAAGCCAAGAACTGGTTGCCAGCAGCAACCTGGCGACTGATACTGTCGAGACCTGCACTGGTTTGTCTGATAGCTTAGCACTCACACAATCCAATTCTAATTTTAACTCCTTGCTTTCTGTATTGGCAGCATCTGAGTAATCCTGTTAAGCTCTTACATAATGCTTCCACATCGGTTTGCTGTAACCGTAATTAATGCCATTAATGGCTCTTCATCGTCTTCAATTGTGTGTTACAGGTTGATGAAGATTACATACAGGACAAGTTTAACCTGACGGGTCTGAATGAGCAGGTGCCTCACTATCGGCAGGCTTTGGACATGATTCTTGACCTGGAACCAGGTGAGAATATCAACAGGAAGTAGCAGTTCCCACATGAAATGAAATAGAGTAGGGTTGACACAACACTTTATATAATCACTTTTTATCACCTGTTTGACAGATGAGGAACTTGAAGATAACCCCAATCAGAGTGACCTGATAGAACAGGCAGCAGAGATGCTCTACGGGCTCATACATGCACGTTACATTCTCACTAACAGAGGCATTGCACAGATGGTAAGGCTCTTACTTGATAACTTCCTCTGAAATTCTCATGTACTCTATGACGAAATCAACAGTGAATTCTATTTGTGTTGTTCTGTGTAGTTGGAAAAGTATCAACAAGGAGATTTTGGCTATTGCCCCAGAGTCTATTGTGAGAATCAACCAATGCTTCCTATTGGTAAGCCTGACCTCTCTTTACCTTCACATTAAAAACAAATTCTCCCTTACACAAAACCCACACTGCAATTTTGCCCTTTGTCAGCTATTAAGACTCAACTATCACACATCTCTTGTCTGATGTAGGTTTGTCAGACATCCCTGGAGAAGCAATGGTGAAGCTTTATTGCCCAAAGTGCATGGATGTATACACCCCCAAATCCTCCAGACACCACCACACAGATGGAGCTTATTTTGGGACGGGGTTCCCCCACATGTTGTTCATGGTGCACCCAGAATATCGTCCAAAGCGACCAGCCAACCAGTTTGTGCCAAGGTATGTTTGAACTGACACTATTTATAATTATTGTTAGCATCAACTTTAACTAGCATTTGTGTTCTTTTGTCAGTATGTTTAATGGCAACCAAAAGACAAAGTGTGCCTCATGTTGTATTCCAGACAACATCAGAGGTCAGAATTTCCCATTTGAAATTTCCAGCTTCTGACCTCAAAGTATTCCAGGTGCACAATGCCAAAAGTAAACAAAAAACATGGCCGACTGGGACAAATTAATGAGTTTCCTTGGCAAGTATACAGATAATTGAACCCTCAGCAGTGCATTGTTGTTGTTGCAAAAATGACTCAAAGGAGGAAGAATGATGCGTGAGGTACTAGAAGCCATTATAAATTTTAATTTACAATACTAACATTGGTGACATATTTTGACATCAGTTTACATGCAGAACAGATTTTATGACATAGTAGTATGTACTATTTTAGGCTAGCGTAGATACACTGCTGCCATTGTCCTGATGTCAGACAACTGCTTCTTCCTGAAGGCAGGGTAGATGGATTTGCCCCAGGAACTGACTGTATTTTTTTTTTTTTATCTTTTTCAGGCTATATGGTTTCAAAATTCACCCAATGGCTTATCAACTCCAACTTCAGGCTGCATCAAGTTTCAAGAGCCCAGTCAAGACAATTCGCTAGAACTCTGCTTTGATGAACACATTGGACTCAAAAGACTTTTTCGTTTACTACTTCTTTGAAGCAATGGATTATATATATTCCCAGTGAATATTTGTACAGTTCCCCAGACTCACCTGTGTTGTCAACACTTTCAGATTCAGACATTTCCTCTCATTTAATGAAACAGTTTTACAGTGGAACAGGTCAGTTTTTCTGTATCAAACATGTAATTATTCCCAGAGGCTCAGTCTCTTGATATAGCGTTTAACTTAACCTGATGTCAATCCATCTTTTCACTTTTCTCCAAAACAGGAAAATGGCTTTAATTCTGTGATAACGGAGGCTGCAGTGTGCTTTGTGGCTCAGGCGCAGGTGATTGAATGTAACGGGAAATCTTTAGACCAGCCCTGATAGGTTTGCCTTATCCCTGATACAGTCAGTCAATACTTTGGACAGTTAACATTAAATTGGATCAGATCATATTAACTTGTGGTTTAGAGCGGATTTTGGAATATGCATAGTGTCAAAATTAAGGATTGTGTTTTAAAACGGCAATATATGTAAATGTAGTTAGGTGCTACTTCCAAAAAGAAACAGTGACTACCGAATAAGAGGTAGGAAGTATGAATTTATGTTATGCTTGATTTAAATTTTACTATTACTGTTTGGGTTCCTTAAATTAAGTGGCCATGTATGTACTTGATTGATTAAGCAACTGTAACAATATTTTCCTAATAATCCTGTATTTGCAGTTTCATAATGTTTACATTACAGTCTAGACAAATGTGACATTCTCAAGAGTTTGGTTTTGTTTGAACAAGCAGCAGCATCTACTGTGGAACAAGTGAATGGCATTAAATATTTATTTCTTACCAAGATCTCATTCATACTTTAAAAAGTTGTATGCTTCACACATGGACAGCGCAACAAAATGCAAAATAATGCATGTTTTATTTTTTCATAAAAAGACAGGGATAAGTCACAAAGCAACAATATTTTCCATTGTCTAAAAACTATTTTTCTTAATGTGAAAGTCTACATTTTCTTCCAGGAGAGGTTTCTGTTGTTTTCAATGCAGCTACAATACCAATGGCTTTTTTCAGGGTTAAAAAAGTCAGCTAACAAACATGCTATCTAAAAGGGATTTGTATATTTTAAGCATTTTCTCTTCTATGGAAAAGTACAGAGAGCAATCTACGTAGACTATGTGGTAAAAAGGCTTTACAAACTTGGTTGATAACGAATGCAGTATTTCACATTGTGACATCTCTAGTGGAAGCCTGGAAACCAGCTTGTGTCGAAACATCACAGTACATCAAATCACACGAGACACTTCCTACTTTACAAATAAATTACTGTATAGTAGAACATGTAAAAAAAGACAACTTGTGCTCCTATGAGAGAAAAGCCACATATACTGGGACAGCTGCCTTCACCTCTTCTTACATGTGTGGTTACTGTGACAGACAAACTTTGTATTTATTGACCTCACTTGGCTGAACATAAATGTACATTTAAAGTAGGGATGGATATACATATATGGACATTCCTCATACAATCATATGGAGGTCTGTAGTCTTACAAAGAATATCAAAACCTGAGATAAACAGACCAAAGCTTGTAAAACTTCTCTTATCAACCAAATATATTCAAAGCAAATATGACTTCTATGCTACTGAACAAAAAACACAGGGCAGAGGGAAGCACTCCATTGTCAAGTGTACGTTGTAAAAGGTTCAAACATGGTGAACTACAAGAGGAAACGAATAAGAATGATTCAGGGTGTCAGGCAAGACAGGTAAGCAGATCGTCAATAGAGACCTGAAAATTCAGTAAACAGCACAATGGCAACCTACAATTTAATGAGCATGATGGATATGAATAACTTAAAAACCTCAAATTTGTACAAATACTATAAAAGCATTAATTCTATAAAATAGAGAAATATTTCAAAATAGATCGATTTTTAATTCAAACTTTACAAGAATGTGTAGGCTACTGGTTCTTGGCTGGTTAGGGAAGAGAAGATTTCATGTTTGTTTTGTTTTTTTTTGTACCTGAGCAGTGAACAAGGCCAAACAACTGTCCAAATTCGAGCACAGAATATCTTTGTTCACATATTGATGTGAGGTATGTCATTTCATTTTTAAAAAAATGTTGCTCCTGAATTAAATAGTCAAGTAAACAAACAAAAATACAAAGAGTTCCCTTGAATGTAGTCTTAACGTTCCCCTAGCAGCACCAAAGGAATAAATGCTGATAATGGTGTCTAAACTAGGATGGAAACAGTGCATTTGTATAAAATCAACAATGTAAAAACCACTAGGAAAATAAAAGCATTTAAAAGCAAACATAACTGAGACCACTCATCTGAAAATGCTGTTTTTAAACCAATAAAAGTGTATCCACTAAGTTTTTGTTAACACCTGGATGAGAAGCATTTCATCAAATTGGAGCACTGTACAGCCCTCCTCTACCTACAATGAACAGCTCAAATGAAAAAAAACAAAAACAGAGGATCTACAAAGATTTATCTACTCAGTTATCCATAATTTTAGGTGCAGATTTATGAGATATTTTGTTTTGGATATGTGTGCGCAAATAGAGCTGGTCACTGTGTGTTGAGTGCGGCACTCTGACGAAGAAATGAAACGTGGAGAGTCAAAGGAATAAATGCAGGTGGTCATTCAGTTACAATGCCGATGCTCCGCCATCTTTCTCCTGCAAGACAAACATGTGCACTTGTATTAGTCTTAATATATATTAACCTGACCTAAACCTTCTAGATGTTAGTTAATGGAATAGGAAGACAATTTGGGAAATACTGATTCATATTTAGTGGAAAATCTTCTCATTTATCTCTGAGCAAGACAGCAAATAATTGACAAACTATTAACTTCATATTCTCTCCAGTTCTGTTTGGCAGGGTTTGTACCTTATCTTGGTCAATGTCAGAGTCTGCAGTTATGACGATTCTCTTCTCCACACGAGTCTCTGTAGATCCGCTTTTCACTACCTGGTAGAGGGAAGGAAAGATATAACTGACAGGAAAAGAAAATAAATAAAATGTCAAACAAGGAGCAATATTTACTGCTGACCTTTGAGATGTGGGTGGTAGTGGTGGTGACAGAGGTGCCACTGGTGGTTTCTGAGGTAACAGTCTTGGAGCTGGACACAGTTGTGCTGTCTTTGTCATCTGTCCCATCATCTGTTACCTGAGAAAACAAAGACCGAAAAAATGTAGAGTGACTAATCATTTTTAAATTATGTTGCCCCCCGAGCTTCTCCAGCCAGGGAGGTGGCAGTGCTGCCTTATGCTCACTCCGGAGCCCCTGGCCTGGTCCTCCCAGACCTGCTTGCTATACAGTGCTGATACCTCCCTCCATGCAAACTGAGACAGATCTGGGCTGAGCAGGTGCTGGAGCCCCTACCTTTGAAGTCTCATAGATGAAGGTCTTGGTCGGGACAACAGGGACCTCTGTGGTGGAGATGCCACTGGGTAAGGAGTTGGAGACAGCTGTGATGGTGACTGTCTGGGTCTGCACCAGAGGGGGCTGTGGATGGGAGTATAGCCCCATGAGCGGCTGTTGAACCACACACTTTGCACCTCACAGCAACCAGTTTGTTTCACACCATGCATTCCCCCGTAAGCCATCGCCTGTGTGGATTGATTTTCACTGCAACAGCCCCTTCTTCTCACCAAAATCTGACTCAGTTATGATTTTTTGAAACAACAGAATTACCTTGATACTTCCCCTCCCACCACCAACTGCCATAATAGAAACAGAAATGGAAAACATTGAACCAATGAAGTGGATTAGAAAGATGTTGAAAGCAAAGTTTTGTTACAGAGAAGAATGTGCCAGTATTACAGCGACCCATCACCATAGTTGAGAACTTAGCACACCACTGTGCAACACCTCTGCAGCAGCTGCAGTTACGTTTAAATAATCATTCACACTGCATTTAATATCCTGCCTTTACAGATTCACATGTTTTGGTTTGGAATGGTGCTGCAAAGGAGTGACCAAGTGTGGAAATCAAACTGAGGCCAAGCAGAGACAGAATCAGCGTCACCCTGAGGGGGTCAGGAGGCTACCTGGAAGCAGCGTATGACCTGTGGACCGTCACTCCTGAAATAGGAAGCTGGGGAAGATCCAATTATCCTCCCAGAGTACTCGGACATGTCGGGATATGATCCTTCTTCCTCCTGGATCTCATCTAAAGCTCTAGAGCAGAGGTCAGGGGAGGGAGGCAGCTGCGCCATCTCTACCTCTACGATGGGCACCAGGGAGGTCTCAAAAACTACAACCTCTTCATGATCGCATGACTCTTCCTCAACCGGAGCAGCGTGGGCTTCGACACTATCAGGATCACTTTTGTGGCTCATGGCAGGACTTGGTGTGCCTGAAAAGCCCAAACTGCTGCTGGTTTCCTCTTGTGCAGTCTTTGTCTCTGAACCATTGCAAACAGGACTAACGCACACAGTCTAAAAAAGACACAACACAGTCACTGCATGATCATGGGGAGGTAAAATATTTCCTGCTGACATGGTGTGTATAATAAGTCATGGTTACATAGATTATAAAGGCCCAAATGCACTGAAAATGATACTTGGCACCTCATTTGACACACATAAAGTGGTGATCTATAGGGCATTTGAAATGCCAACACCACAGAACCAGCAATAGTTTGGAAAAGGCCACTATTTAAATGTATTTTTTTTTTTATCTGTTTAGTATTATGATTAATAATAATAATAATGTATTTCTTTTAATAAAATATTGGCCTCTAGTGGTAAAAATCCTTTCCCTTTTCTAGGTCAGTCTATATGATGACTAAGTGGTGCACAATATTCATGTTTTTTAGATCAGGCAGCCAGGATAGCAACAATATACAACAGTTAGAGAACATTTTGAATTTCAGGTGACAGCAAACTTCAACACCGACACACACCAAGGAGATGATAAATGACAGTGCCTGGACATCCGAGTTTATAACAATGCAGCGCAGTGACAGATGTTTCATAGAGGAGATGAGTGTATATAAGGCAGATCTGTTTCTCACTGTTAACAGAGACGCCAGTCTGCAGGGTAGTTCATACTTAACTGACAAACCACAGAATTACACAGTAACATCAGGATTCATGATCAGGAAAAGTTTTTATATCATGTCAACACTTCTGTCCATGTCCTCCCTCTCTTTCTCTACCTCTCTCTCTCTCTCTGTTGTGAGCATTTTTTTTTAACTAGTTAGGCGGTGCTGCAGCCTCGTCAGCACCAACTTCTTGCATCCATGCCTTTGTTATTCCTTTAACTCTTTCCAAACAGATACTTTGGCTGCAGAAAAAATTTGACACTCCAACATTGAAACAAGATCAGAGTGAAGGCATTACAGCAGTTTGATGCACCTCGAGATGCTTTTGCTATGCATTCTGCCACTTAAAACAATGGGTGTACTTAAAAAATGTGAGCGTCAGATGCCTTCAGTGCTTTTGGGACTTAATGCATGCATATGAAAATATAATACTAATACATAATACTATGGCTGGATATTCTTTCAATAGGGAGGGATTGCAAAATTGAGATACTACTCACTACTTTTGATTAACATCATCAACTAAAAAACATTGAATTATCTGAAATTTAAGTGATAAAATCTAGGATCCTTGAAAGGAACAAACCAGCATATGAACTGTATATGGAATGCCTTTTATTCTTTGGTCAAAATTGATTGTCAAAAAGTCATGCAACAAGGAATCTCTTGCAGTTGCTACATACTGGCCTTGTAAAATACTGGTGAAGAACAGGTTAAGGAGAAATACATTTAAGCTGCCTCAAGGTTTCCCATCACAGGAAATACTAATATTGTGACAGAGCATTGACAACAAGACTGCTGTTCTCTAGTGATTACTTCACGTGGGTTCAGGAAAAAAGTTTCTATATTGAAAAGTCACATCACAGTGATCAGCTTAAGACAATATGCTTTGACAACTGACAATATAAATGTACCTCAAAACGTGTATAAAATCAGGCTCAAAGTGACATGGTCAAAAATGTCCAGATAAAGTCAGTTACCCTCGATACTGGTTGATTTTAAGTCCAAAAGACATCAAAAATGTAAAAGAGTAGTTAGTTGATTGTCATTTTCAGTCCTAATCAGTCTTTGAAGAACAGGTCTGTTTCTGGCTGGAGAAACCAGGTCAACTGTGCAGCAGTGGGAAACAGAAGGAATCAAAGTCTTGTTCCACAGAGGCCAGAAAAAAGGGGCAGCTTCTTAGGTGGAGCAGAGGATGAGAGATGAAGAATGCTACAGTGATGTTGAAGAGGAGGCGAAGGAAGGAGGAGGAGGAGGAGGAGAAGAGAAAGCTAGAGGTGGATGGCTACAGTAGATGGACTAGGTGCGGTCTCCACTGGTCACACTCACACCTGTGTGGGGTTTCCGCAGGGAGTCGAGGGAGCCCCTCAGCTGCGTTTGGAGTAGAAGTCTAGCAGGGGGCCGCGTGGGAGGCGGATGACAAACTGAGGGTGGGGGGGGAGGAGGAGGAGGGGAAGAGAGATGAGAGGGAGGAACTTTGAAATGTTTGCAATGACCGAAAATGAACTGAACTTGTAAAAAGTTGCGCAATCACTAATTATCAAAAATAGAAAATTCTGATTCAATAGCATGATGAAGCCTTCATTTGAACAGAAATGTGATTTTGATAGTTGTGTTTGTTGTCCAGAGCATGGAAATGTTACTGGCGCATGCATTTTAACATGCAATCTTATATTTTTCCATGTCCAACAAGTAATTTATGTTGAAAAGACAGAAAGTCATCCACACTTGCAGCATCTTATTATTATTTTTTTTTTTAAAAAAAGAGTAATTTTCTTAGTTTTTGAGATGGAACTATCTCAGTAAGCTAAAATGATCTTGGGCCTCAAGCTTGATACCCAGTTAACAGTGTCTAGCTGGAGGCTGCTGGATGACAACAAAGCAAACAACTAAAAACTAATCGTAAGTAACATTAAAGGGGCAATGTGTAAAATATGGCCATCTGTCGAAGGTAGCTCCAAAGAAATAGGAGGCAGCATATCACCAAAGTAACCACTTACTGCTCCTGACAATGCTCTCTGATGTACCCATCTTTGGTTGCAGTTAGCCTATTAGCCATTAGCTCAGTTAGCCTCGTAGCTAGAGGCCCTACTGTGACTTGACTGGTCGGACCCGCAGCCCAGAGCAGAGGCGGTGTATTTATCTTTACATTTCAGACAAGGGACCCAGGCTCAGCAGCTTCTAAGTGAACATGGCCAGACCAGGACTGAACACAACCTCAACAAAGGAACAAAGGAGGCTAGTTTGACAGGGAATATAGTACCGCGGTGATTTACACGCGGTGACCAGGACTCTGAAGCCAGAATCGATGATGACAGTAGGTGGGGACGGCAGAGATGTGACGCGGAGAGGAGTGAGACGAGGGTGGACGTCAGACAGGCAGCAAGGAGCAAGAATATTTTTAGATCAAACCCAGTGGATTAAGGATTTATCTTTATCTAAACCACAGTTGGTGATTATTGAACAGTGGAAAACCAAACCAAGTGAGTTTGTTTTCTTTCTATCAACTTTGAAGTGTCTTCTACAATGAAGCTCGTCTTAGCTCGGTAATAGAGAGAAGCATATTCTTAAGATTTATGGTTTTACTATGGAAAATAGATGTAAAAATATTCCTTTCTTGGCACTTTCTGAGTTAATTCTATTTATTGGACATGAAAGTTGCAAACTCACTGCTCGCATAAATCTCCCAGCTTAAACTGCGAGGGGATTGGACCACAGCCTCTCGAGACACAAAGTGGTATTACTCGACGGGGCTGGCTGAGGCTAGCTGGTTAGCAGGTTAGCATGCTACTTCAGTAGATATCTCTGCAACAATACATAGGCTTTGTTGACACGACATAACTGTTGCATCTTCATATTCTGTTGATATTTTAATTTTTGTGCTTCCTAAATTCAAATTCTGGCCACATCTTACACATTGCACCTTTAAACCGTACTACAGTCTTTTAATTTAGCGTTGTCTTTTTAGTTGGTTTGCAGCAACAGGACCAATTATGTTGCTGCATGTCAAACATGAAAACCAACATTTACTTTTCTCACAGTAGGAAACTGAAGTTTAAGAGGAATGACAAACTGGCTTATAAAATTGTGCAGAAACAGCGTGTGTTCACTCCACTGGGCAGACAACATTTGACCAGTGTCATATTGTCGACTGCTTACATCAAACATTTTGTACATGTGTTCTGATTCATCTCCCTACAGACTCTGAGCTGTCAGCGTTGCTTTGCTTTGACTTCAGTGCAACTCTAATGCATCCTGACAGTATGATGTACTTGGAGGCATTTATCTCAGAGTGTAAAAATGTTATGCTGCTGTAGCTGAATTACTGTCTCACCCAAAGGCATGCAAAATGAACCTCCATAAATAATACGATTTATGTGAAAGCAGCTCAACTAGACTGGAGCTGTTTCAAGAGCACTGAATAGCTTTCATGTAATCTTTTTAAACACCAGAAATGATACAAGTATATTAGTGTTATACTGGAATCCTGAGATTGTTACATTAGTATGTACTGTAGTGGGATTGCAGCTGCTGATACAACTGTGAATGAGGTCTCTCTTTATGAAAACAAGCAACAAAAAAGGTAAAAGCACTGTGACAAGAAAGTGTGCCAAGCAAAATCTATTAAAAGAAGAAGGAAAGCTTAGAAATGAAGGAGGGGCAAAGAAGAGGGCGAAAAGGTAAATTCTGCTCCATGTCACAACGTGCAAAAAGAGTCATCTCTGAGTCATGCAGTAAACATAAAATGTCAGGTCTGTCAGTCATGCAGCATGTCAGGGTTCAGAGGCATCCAATGCACATAGGATGAACCAAAGTGAGTTTTCAGAGAGTGGACAACCTGTCCCAAAGATGCCTCGTCCCACAGTATTTTAAGTGAAAGACCAAAAAGTACAGACCCTATTCAACAAGTCCAACTGCATTCCTCATACACATGCATGTGTTGCATAGCACATGCCATCGCCTTGACTAGGTCTGTACATGCGCACACACACAATCCATTCATTTCAAGTGTTAGAGAACCAGGGAAGAGCCTGATCCATTCTTTTTTCAAATCTTCAATCTTTCTTTTGAATATGTAAGACACGTAAAAACAGATTCTGACCAAATGCAAAAATACAATGTTCAAAAGTTACACTACCTTTTAAAAATGACTCAAACACAAGAGGTTAGCAAGAATTTCATGTTCTTCTGTTCCATTACAAATCCATACACACTGCTCACACTAGTGCAGAGAAGTTTTTAAAATCAAGTTTCAATTACCTCAGACCAGAGCCATGGAAAATGAATGTGATGACATTAGGGCTGCACGATTATAGCCAACATGATAATCATGATTACTTTGATCAATATTGAGATCATGGTAATTTGTTGATTTTAGGGAAATATTTGTTGTGTGTCATCTCTGCTAATCTACAAATTTCTGAATCAAAATAAAACAAGTACTTATTCAAGAGGCATCTCCTAGAAGCAAAATAGAAATAATTATACCAAAATTTTTTACCCAAAATGAAATCACTTTCACTACATTCATATGATGACGCGCGTTGATTCTGGACAAAGACGGGAATGAAGTGATGCAACAACGTGACATTATTCTTCTTTACCTTCCTGCATTCATTGCATTGCAGTTTTAGTGTTATTTTTTCAGGTAGTTGAACAAGTTAGTTGTGTTACTTTGCAGTGCCAATACAAGTCTCATGCACTATTCCCATATAATTTGTTCTTGCTTAACATCACTCGCCTTAAATCCAAAATACTTCCAAACAACAGATAATGTTTCAAGAGTCAAGTGTTTCACCTTTTGCTCCAGACATTTGATTTTCATTTTGCCTGCCTGCTCTGTGCTCTATATTAGTCTTCTTCTGCACGGCGGCTAGCTGTTAGTTTAGACGCACTTGAGTTCATATACAACAGAGTTTCTATGAGAGGAGCATTTTAAATGTCAACATCATAGTCGAACATTTAATTTTGGGAAGCCAAAATCATGATCAAGATTAATACTCAATTAACTGTGCAGCCCTAGATGCCATATGTATAAATACAGCTTTAACCAAGTCAATTCAGGAATTTCTAAGTCAATTTAAACAGGTTTCCCTTCGTTTGCTACAATTCCTGAACTGACAGACTTCAAGCAACTTAAAAGGACTTGGAGGGAAGTGGTTTCTGTAGGAGACTTACCCCATCTGCACTGGGCAGAGGCTGGCCATTGATACCCAGGGTGCGGAACGGGGAGTGTGTGGACAGGCGCTTGTCCCACTCACTGGGCCTCTGCTCTGGGACGGCTTCCATGAAGTTTCTCTTCAGCTCACTGATGCTGGCATGATGCCTGAGCAGCTCCTCCTGAGGCTTATCAAACTCCTATAAGGAGGAAAGTTGAGAAGGGAACAGACGGCATGGAGGAGGGGAAGCATGCAGGGAAGAGGGCACCATGCACATGGATCAAGACAGCAACGGGGCAGGGTATGATGTGATGACAGGTAAAGTTGGATGAGGAGGAATAGGGAAGATGAAGAATGTGTGTGTAGTTGGAAGAGATTAACAAACAGGAGAAAAAAGACAAAAATGTCAGATTATGTTTCTTTCTGCTATTTCTGTACAATCAGTGTTGATCTATTGCAGATTAAATAAAGAAGCAGAAGCAGCGTTAATCAGTGATTCTACAGGAACATTAAAATAGATGATCACACTGTGGATTCTTGATAGATTCTCAGTGACTCCTTTTCAAAATGAAAATTCGATTCATGAGACCAGAGTTTAGTTTATAAAAATATGGTGAGGAATCGATGGTGTGATTTATCAGTTGAATCAAGTTCAATCAAGTTGATTATTATTATTATTACTATTTGGAGTTTGGATGGGAGAAATTATAAACTTTTTTGTAGTGGGTATATATGAGGTTCTTATTCATAGTCAGTGTATCAGCTACAGCAGATGGTAGTTGGCGAGAAGCAAAGACGAGTACCAGCACTTTTAAGTTTTACTGCTGTGGACAGGGTCAGCAGCAAAAGGTATTTTTAAGAAAATCTATATCATTTAAGTGTATACTATATTCAGAATGGTTTCACTGCTTTACCTTCCCATCAAACATCTCATTCCAATGGGAAACCACTGTTATATAACCAAATATTGCATCATTTCACCTCGCAGAACACGAGAGTTCCTGGTCTAATGCTGCCTCAATCGGCTAGTTTGTTTGTGTGACTTCAGTGAATCTACGCTAACCCTTTAAAACACAGAAGTCACACAATAATACAAACTGACTGATAAAGGCATTGGAAAACCAGCAACTCCTGTGTTCTGTCAAACTGCAGTTTTTGTTAGAGGTGTCTGGTGGCTTTGGATATACAGTGATATTAGGTTTATATAAAGGCAGTTTCCAGTCAGAAAAGGCTGCCTGACAGCAAGGTAAAGCGTTAAGTACATAAATATACCATCCATTTAATATTGACATTGACAATGTTTTTTTAGATGGCCCTTCTTAAATGGCAAAAGTATGTTTTGCTGCTGTCCCTGTCCACAGCAGTACAGTCTCACCAGTACACTGGTGTTTCTCCAAACTGGGGGCTTGCGGACCGCCATCTACTGTAGGCAATACACCAGCTATAGCTAAGTGCTTCATACGACCACACTTCAAAAAATGTGAACTATTCCTTTAGGGTTCTGTTTCATAGCATTATGCTTGCAGTGACACATCGTGAACACAGGCTGCAAATCAAAGAGCAGGAGCGGTGATGACAGCAGACATGGTAACAAGTTGTCAAAGATGAAGCTATAAATGGAAACTTGTTCATTTAACACAAATGAACAAAAGCAACAGTAGCAGGCAACATTTAGCACCAAGTTGATCTTTACTGAATATTACTGACACCGTTTTACCAAACATACTGCGATGATCTGGTAAGTCAATGAAGCGTGAAGTGAAGTGTTGACTGATTGTGGTGCTAAAGAGCAACTTAATGATAAGTGTTTCTCCAAACATCATTCCTTTCACATACATCAGCAAAGAACTACAGTATAATTAATTTGATTTTCATTTCTATGGACAAGATTTCATTTGCATAACGGCTGAAAAAGTGCAATGCATTACTGGCAAGTTAGAAAATGAGATGGAGGTAGAAAGAGCAGAAGCAGGGACAGGAGAATACTGATGATCTGGAAAAAAAATCATATATAAATGGATCTGCTTGTGAATCCTGGCTTGAATAATGTCTAGAAAATCCTTTGCTGTCCCTGATTGGCTTAAACTTTAACTCATCAACCACATCACATTAGGGGTAATCATTTGGGACAGTTTGAAGATGCTCTGGAGTGCAGCATTCTCAATACAAGTAGACAAATCCTGACCATAACCCAGTTCTTATTTGTTGTAAATTCAACAGCACTCTCCTGAAACAACCAGATTAGAGTTACATTGCCACACACACAAACATAATCTACAGCCAATGATTTGTGCTGATGCAAAACGTGTGAATCATGCCACATGCAAGCGTGATGTTAAAACAGCAGCTGTTGTGCTAAAGAGCAAGAAAATACAAACAGAGACTGACATCTCCAGAAGGGATACAAACCTCCAACATTAAAATGCTATGTCTGATATAAATTGAGTCACCCTCAATTTTCTTAGCTCTTTTCTGTGAAAAATGAAAAGAACAAAAAAAGAGTGTGGGTTTGT
This sequence comes from Lutjanus erythropterus, assembly GCF_056507025.1. Lineage (NCBI taxonomy): Eukaryota > Metazoa > Chordata > Actinopteri > Lutjaniformes > Lutjanidae > Lutjanus > Lutjanus erythropterus. Next base: position 20,631,277 of record NC_139325.1, on the reverse strand, counting down.
TTCGGTTTGCCTGTGTGCCGGCATTATAAACTGCCACACATTGGACATGCATACTATGAAATTCAACAAAGTGTTAATACAACAGACAGAGAGCTGTGAAGAGTCATGCAAAGATAGTTTAGGGCCATAAGGGCCAAACTACAATGTAGTAACAAAGGAAAAGAACGTAAGGCTCTACAGGACTGACTTTTTTTCCTATTTTTTTATAGTGAGGGAAAAAAAAGAATGGAGTGACAGACGTGATAAAACACCAGTTATCATGCCACTTATGAGAAGTAAAGTGCATTTAATCTACAATCATGCATGTGTGCATTCCAGGGTTTACAACAACAACAGCAAGCAATGAGAAGAAATGAATGCCTTCTAACTCTTATGTGTAAAAACGTATATTGTGAGGCAGGCATAGTCTTTTCATACTGAATTGCTTACTCTATTTACTGTTTACATATTCCATCTATTCTTACATTTTTCTACCTCTTAAAATATGCTGTATCGAACCTGCTGTGGATTTCATTTAAGACCTAGCAGTATGGAAGCACAACATGAGAAGAGGGTGAAATTAGTCTTTTGGATGAGAGAGCTACATATTATCAGAATGGAGGTGGAGAGATGGCTACGCGAGGCTAAGATTCTGACCTTTCGCATTCGTACCACCTCCGTGCTCATCGTCTCAGACTCGTGCTACCCCGGGGAGGAGAGAGGGACACATGTTAGCATCCTCTGCTTACCGTCTTAAAACACGCACATCTCAGTCATAAAGAAAACGCGTCATCTGAGGGGCGACATGCAAGAGGCCAGTGTCTGACACTAACCTGAACGTCCCCATTGATGGTGGCTATCAGTGAAGAGTATACTTCTCTCTGGTCCCTCCACACTGCTGGCTACAGCAGCAAGAGACACAGAGAACAATCTCTCCTCACTATGTCTTTTATTATTAAAGAATATAAAGCAATTACATCAAAAGACGTCTTTATATTTTATAATTATCCTTATCCTTTTTGTAAATATACTCTCTTTCTGAATTTGATGCCTACAACATGCTCCAAAGCTTTGGTACAGGGGGATGTTTATCACTGTGATACATCACCGATTCTTTTAACAACACCCAGTAAACATCTGAGACACTAACTGCTGAAGTTTTGAAAAGTGAAAGTGTGAAAAGATAAATGACTTCAGGTGCTCAACAGTCTGGGGTCCCTGTTGTTGTATTTTGCGCTTCATAATGCACCACATATTTTAAATGGTAGACAGGTCTGGACAGCAGGAAAGAAAGTCTCATACCCGCAGTCTTTTACCATGAAGCCATGCTGTTGTAACGTAAGCAGTATGTGTCTTGGAATTGGGGACAACTCTGAAAATAATGTGTCTGGATGGCATATGTTGCTTCAAGACCTGTATGTACCTTTGAGCATTAATGGGGCCTTCACAGATGTGACCGTTACCCACGATATGTGGGAACTAACAACTAACACATCCTGATATCTTCACCCCAACACAACATCCATGATTTCCAAAAACAATCTGAAATGTGGACTTGTCAGACCACAGCACACTTTCCAACATTTCAGATGAGCTCGAACCCAGGCATCAAATTCAGAGTGAGTTTATATTTACATTAAAATAAGTTTTTCACTCTGAACATTAAATATCTTGTCTTTGTACTGTATTCAACTGAATACAAGTTGAAAAGTATTTGCAAAACGTTTTTGGAATCACTATTAGGACACATAATTTCACACACTTTAACAAACTTCCACTGGCACCAGCTATTTTATAAGGCATATATGGTTTACATACATATGACGCTACATTCTTCCTCTGCATAAACATTTAGACTTTTCCTGAAATGACATCACATACATGTTAAATAGCAAATAGAGAATACCTTGACTTCAGCCACACCCTCGATTTTCGAAGGCTCCACAGCCTCTACCGTGACCTCCAGCCTTCTTTCCTCCTTGAGTCCGCTCTTGATTGGAGTGGAGGTCTGGGGCTGATCGAAAGGAGCCATTGGGATCCCTGCCTCTGCCAGAGCAGACTGGGAGAAGACTGGAGCGCTGACAGGACGGGCACCCCTCTGTGTGCTCGCCACTAGAAGAAATAGAGACAAAATGGAAACGTGAATAAGAGGTAAAAAGTTTTAACCTAATGTGTTGTGGAGGGATAACATACAAAACATAAATAACACACAACAGTGCACCTATGCTAACGGCAACATCATACTTACAGTCTCACGCCTTAATGGGATCAAATAAGCACACAGGCTGCAGGGATATACTATACCTGATATGCTTATTCAGTCGCTTTCAAAAGGACAAGAACCCGAGGAGGGCCAGAAGCAAATATCCACAAAGTGGAATGACAGCAAAAGCATGGATTAGTTCTTACTGCGATCCAAAGATGGATGCAAAGGCAGATGATGTTAGACTGCTGATGTTAGGAGCTATAAAGCTCAATGTGACTGAAATGGTGAAATGCTGAGATTAAGAAAGCAATGTTTCTTTTTTTTTTATGCGAGATGTAGCACGGTCAGAGGTCATGGCTCGCCATCTGTGGAGACCTCTTGTAGGAGTCGGTGCATCCTGTAAACACGCTGCAGATGTTAATAAGCATGGAGCAAGGAAAGCACGATCATGTATGAGCTGTTTGTCTGCACAACGACAAACTCCAAAATACCTGATGCTTTGGTGCCAACATCTAATAGAGCAAACCAAACACCATTTTCATGAGTAAGTGTGATCAGACCTCTTTCCTCCAGGATCCATTTCTCAAACTGTGGTCTCCTCTCGGAAATAGTAATCCTCTTTTGGGCCACAGCAGTTGGAGCTCTCACCTCTGCTGGGAACCGGATGCGCTCAGGAGCAGGGACTAATACAAATACACAGCCAAGTATTATTGTGGAAATAAAGCACAAAATATTAGAACACTTTTTACAGAAATAACAACACAGGGGCACATATTGGGAAGTCTTATCAAACATTAAAGCATAATTGACCGTTTCTAAGTACAACCCCTTTTTGCGCTGTGCTCTAATGACAGTTTGTTATATGCCAGAACATTGGTCAACTTTCTCATTTCCTGTACTTAGATATGCCATGTCGTAGGCTCATCTATGTTGAAAAGAGAAACAATTTTTTGAATGTGGTTACAAGATGCTGCTGGAGACCTGCAAAAGTGAAATGCAGTCACGTCGTAAGTTAGCTAATGTTCGCAAAATTCTAGCAAAGCAGCTGCCTTACGATTAACGTAGATAAGCCGGTTAGTTAGCAAGTGTTTTTCTAGAGAGCAAAACTATATAAAACTAGCTAGCTAATGAATGATGTAGATTAGCCAACTAGTTAACTAGTGTTTTGCTATCATTCACTTTTACAGGTACCCAATAACATCTTGTAACATTCCTCAAAATTTGGTTCTCTTTTCAAGAGACAAGCCTAGAATATAGCATATTAAACACAGGAAACAGGAATGGAAAAAGTTGACTGAGGTGCCAAAAGGGGTGGGACTTGGGAAGGGTCAATCGTGAACTGTAAAACAAACTTCTGTAAATCATTTTTATTATACCTGATTCTTTAGTGGCTACATCCAGAAGAATAAACCAATCATCCTCCACCTCTCTTACTGCTGGACGTGGTTTCTGTTGTACCAACATTTCCTGCTGCCACCTCTCCTGCACCACCTTCTTCTGCTGCCACCTCTCCTCCACTATAGTAATTCTCTGCTGCGGTCTCTGCTCTATGACTGCAAACTCTTTAGCTGGTCTTACTGCAGGATGCACACGGATACGTTCGTCCACAGCCACTAATGCAAGATACACACAAAGCTTTCAGTCAGAAGAACACGATTCCCCTTAAACGCACAGCATATTGAACATGGTGAAATATGTAACAGACCAGTGCTGCTGTGTCTGAACAGGCACACATAAAACTGCAGAATACCTGATGCTTTTGGTGCAACATCTAGCAGCACAGACCAGTCATCATCCACCTGTCTTGGCTGTGGTGGTTTAATCTCCACCACCTTCACAGGTGGCCTCGTGTCTTCCATGATGAATTTTGGTTTGGTTTCAGTGACAGCCACCACATCCACAACACGCTCAACCACAGCAACTAACGTAAAAGAACAAGGGTAAATAAATCTGATGTAAATTCATTAATGTTGTATTTTTCCTAGAGCTATTTAAGGATTAAATGAAATGAAAAAGCATCAGGTGCAGTCCAGCTAATTAGCTTTTAGCCCAGTGTATGCAGACCGTTTGGCAATGAAAGGTACCTGGTGGAATGAAAACAGGCTTTTCACGGATGACGTCAAACAGGATGAACCAATCATCTCCCCCTTCTCTCTCTGACGGAGGTGCGATTCGGCTAGGTCTAATTTCAGACAGGCGTGTCTCATCTTGCCTGCTGTCCCCAACAATTATCGTCTTCTTCCATGTCGTAGTCTCTGTGGTTTTCACTTCAAGCTCAAACGCCTTCCTCATATCCTGAATAATCTTAATAGGAGCAACTGGCACAAAAGGACAGAGAGAATGTCTACATGTATCAGCAAGTTCAATGTAAGATGTTTTAATGCTACTACTTAATTAAATTCAGGCCATTTTTTCAATAAAAGAATATATCAAATGTGAAAATAAATTGGTACTATTGTGAGTAAATACATATATCGTCAAACATTTATTACATATAAAAAAATACATTTGTCCTCAATGATATTAAGCACTATTGTCTTACAGCCAGAGTCTGAAATGAGGATATATCAAGGTAGAATTTCCAGTTTCTATGCTGAAAATTGTTTAGACGCCTGTATTATTATTGTGGTTCTCTGTTTATACATCGCTTTTAAATAAATAGGTAAATGCCATCATGCAGGGTTCAACAATGTTTCTCTTCACTTGCCCAGGCTATTACTATTACTTTAAGACTAATACTTTTCAAGGCCTTTTATCATTAGACATTTTAAGGCTTTTTAAGGGCCTGTAGCCACTCTGACAGTGTCAAAGAAGCAGAGCGACACTACTATATCCAGTAAATGTCTTAAAATATAATGTTTCAGAGTGAACTGGGGTGCAGATATATATTATATCACATATACCTGGTGGTACGATGACTGCCTCTTCACGAATAGCATCAAACAGTGTAAACCAGTCATCCTCTCTCTCTGGCAGTGGCTGGGAAGGCTGCAGTCTAACCTGCTCAAGATCAACCTGCTGCAATCTCCGCTCTATGCTTGTCACTTCAACTCGAGGTTGAACACTTGGATAAATTTGGCTTGGTACCGCTGGAGAAACTGCAAACAAACGTGAAGTGAACAAAAAGTGAAGAATCGTCTTTGAAGAGTTTTCCTGACACCCAGTCTTCGTTGGTGTGACAATATGTGTGAAAAGAAAACACAGACATTTAAAGGCTGTGGGTACCTGGAGGGACGTAGGCAGTTTCTCTGGGAACAACATCCAGGAGAAGAAACCAGTCATCATCTCGTTCTCTGACTGGCTGGGATATTTTCTGATCTGGAATAATTTGCTTGGGAAGCTTCTTGTCCTCCTTCTGGACCACAATCTCTTCAACTACAACCTCCTTGGACTCTGCTGTTATTGTTTCAACCACAGTAGGAATTCTTTCTTCACGGTAAACCTCGACATACTTGGCCATGGTAACTAATGACAAACAGAGTGAAAGAATTTTGTAAGACTCTAAAAGGGATAGTTCAGATTGTTTTAGTTCAATCTAATCCAACTCTTTAAGACAGAAATTATAACACAAGCTTGTAAAGGGCTGGAGGGAAAGTTGACAATACCTGGTGGTACAAATGATGGTTCTCTAGTGGGAACATCCAGCAGCACAAACCAGTCATCTTCTATCTCTCTCACAGCCAGTGGCAGCACTACAACTCGCTTTTCACTCGACACTTCTTTCATTTCTGTGTCTTCTACCACCACCTCCACTCTTTTTTCTTTCCGCTCAACGGTTGTCACTTCAACCTGAGAGACAAGCTCTTCTGCAGAAACTTCAGCACGCTGTACAACAGCAACTAAGACAAAAGAGATTGAAAAATCCTCAGACACCATAGACAGTACAGGGGATTTAAAAGATAAGAGCATTTGCAAAGCTCAGGATAATTGCTTGCTTTGATAAAGCTGTGAATTGGTGCAGGGGATTTTAGGAATACCTGGTGGTACGTGTGATGTTTCTCTAGGAACAACACCCAGCAACCCAAACCAGTCATCCTCTCTATCTGTCACTGGCGGTTGTGGGATTTGTTGTAGATGCCTCGGTGCTTCTTCTATTATCTTTCTCTCTTCAGCCACTACTTCTCTAAACTCCTCATCAGCCGTGGTTTCGACCACAGAGACAAAACTTTCTGCATCCATCGCGCCTCTTCCCTCCAACGTAACTGATACTGAGTAAAGTTAGGACAAAGTCTTTTAACACAAGCAAGAAAGAACAAAATAAAGCATGGGAGAGTAAAAGCAGCATAGGGAAATTTAGAAGTACCTGGTGGCACATATGATGTTTCTCTGGGAATAGTATCCAGCTGCACAAACCAGTCATCATCTCTCTCTGTCACTGGCTGCTGTGGGATTTCTGGCCTTGGTGCCTCTTCTATTATCTTTCTCTCTTCAGCTACTACGTCTATTATCTCCTCAACAGCTGCAGCTCCAACCTCAGAGACAAAACTTTCTGCATCCACCTGGTCTCTTCCCTCCAATGTAACTGATGTGAGTGAAGTCAGGAGAAAGTCTTTTAGCAAGAAAGCACAAAATAAAGCACAAGAGAGCCAAAGTACAGGGGGTTTTAGCAGTACCTGGTGGTACATATGATGTTTCTCTGGGAATAACATCCAGCAGCACAAACCAGTCATCCACTCTGTCTGTGATGGTCTGTAGCTGTGGGATCTCTGGTAGACGCTGTACCTCCTCTGCTATTATTTCTCCCTCTTCTACTACGATCTCCGTTTTCTCCTCAACTGTTGTAATCTCAGTCGTTGAGGGGAGACCCTCGCCTTCATCCACCAATGCATGTTCCACCTGAGCACGTTCCACTGGGGTAACTAATGATGACAGTAAAGGCATAAAGTCTTTAAATACTGGAGCAAACATGTAGCGCCCACAGTAAGACAAGCTGAACAGAGGTTGTGAAGTGTTATTTTATTGTATTTTTTATTTAAGTTATTACTAAGACTGAAAATTAAACATGTCATTATAGCAGCACAAAAAAACTAGTTGGTTAATATATTAATGTTGGTGTCCACAGGCAGATAAACTCTTTGGCTGTGAGGAAACTTTGAGAGAAATGTTCTGAGTGGCTCATCTGTTTTAAGCTGATTTAACCCTATAGTTGATGTTAATTTCATTCTGATGACAGAAAAACAAAACTTTAAATTCCCCAAATTGTCCAGTATTCACCAGAAAATAAAGGGTGCTGCTGTTTCTGAGCCTGTAATATCCATATTGTTGCTGAGAACAGTTAAATGAATGCATAATGCTCCATGATAAATAAAGGGGTTCAAACAGGATTTTTGGGGCCAGTCACTGCTCGCTGACTGATCTGACTGGAGCACCGTTATCTGCTACACTGTCACTAATTTCACTATGATGTATCCACCTGAATACAACCAAGAACTATAACCAGCAAAGAAAACCCTTTCATAAATGTCACATTATATTTCTATTATATTTCTAAGACAAATGAGTTAAGAAGATGACCATATTATCATCACCATCTTCTTGCTGCTGTTCAGAATTATTTCCTGTGTGTAAATGTGTACATATATGTATTTATTTTGTTGTATATTTTCACCCTATTCAACTCAGAATTTAATTAATCACCTATTGTACTGTGTGTGTATTATGAAGGAACTACAACTAGTCGTAGTATAACCCTGTGCTGTATAATGAGGATAAATATCCCTGAATCTGTGAACCAGCCTATTAAAATCTCAATTAAGTTTCTATTGAACTAAAAAGGGATTTGTGGACTAAACAGACTAGTGTGACTGTTGAATTGTTAATGTGAACTAAACACGAAAAATATAAGAGAAGTAAATTGCGGTGATATTAGAGTATTAGATATATTAGTAGAGGTGTTTGCACGATGCTTTACTGTACCTGGTGGTTTGAAAACAGCTTTGTATGGAGAGCGGTCAAAAAGTATGTACCAGACGTCCTCATCTGCCACCTGACTCTCAGGCTGAGGTCTCTCTATGACTTTCCTCTCTGTTATCTCCTCTACTAGTTCTGTCTTACGCCATGTCTCCTCTTTTTCTAGACTCTCCTCTGAAATTACGCCATCCTGCATCTGAGTGTCTCCCATTTCTTCCTGCTTCTGCCCGTTCTCCTCTACAACAGTCACTGTCCTCTTTGTCCTGCGCTCCACCTTCTGGTACGCCACTACAGATGTGGAACTGGTGCCATCTGAAGGGCCGAACTTCTCCTCCACCTCATTTTTCCACTCCATTTCCATCTGGCGTAGCTTCTCTCTCAAGCTGTCATCTAACTGACTCTCATCTATCATCTTTATTTCAGTCTCCTGCTCCACCTCTACCTCCTCCTCTTCAGGCAACACGCCTTTCAAAAACACCCGCTTTATCTCATCTTCCAGCTCATCCACTTCACCCTCCTCTGTCTCTATTTTCCTCACTGACTTCAATACCACTGTTTTGGTCAGACCTTTAGCTTGTATTTGTTGTTCCTGCTCCAACTCTCCCTCTTCCTCCTTTAACTTTGCTACCTCTTCCTTGCCCAGTTCCTCCTCTATTACTTCCTGAAGTCTCTCTGCCATGTCATCTACCTCTTGGAGCCTGTCCTCTAAATCTTTCACTTCCCTCAGCCTCTTCTCCAGAATATCCACCTCTCTCAGCTTGTCTACCAAGGTCACGGTTTCCTGCAGTCTTTCAATGACCTCCTCTCTGGTCAATTCCTGCTCTGCCACATACATGCCCTGCTCAGCCTTCTCCAGGAGCTGGAACTGAGTCATAGAGGAGACTGGAAGGAGTAAAGGAGAAAGTAAAAGAAAGGAACTAAAATTCAAAATCATTCTAGGCTGTTAAAGGGTTCTTGTCCTAAAAGTATTTAAATTGCAGGTCACATTTCCACACAGAGAAACTCACATGGTTTGTCAACAGGCTCAAGCGAGGATAGGCTGAAGAGTCGGTCAAAGTAAAGGTACCAATCATCTTGCTGTGTCAGCGCTGGTTGCAATAGTCTGTTCATAGAGCTCATTTTTGTCAAGCTGAGCTTAGCTGACAACATCAAAGAAACAACAATGAAAAATTTCATATCAGATGAACATAAACACACACAAATCTTGAACTCCAAACACTTAAACAGGTGGCAGAATAGCATCACATACTTCTACTGTAGTTTTTGAGGATAATGCAGGATGTAATGCATAGAGTGCATGCTGACTGGAAGGATAGTTTGGATTATTTGAAGTGGGGTTGCACTTTTCACCTCTAAACTTTGCCGTCAGGCAGTCTTTTCTGACGGGAACCCGCTGCCATACAAGCCAAATGTTGCTCTCTACAAGCCAACCAGATTCCTTATGGAAAAACATTCATTTTACCCTGGAGAACACAGAAGCACTGGACTACCCCTGCCTCGATCACTTAGTTTGTTTTTTGTTATTGTGTGGCTGCAGTGAATCTGAACAACCCTTTTAAAACACCGCAGTGACACAATAACACAAATATACTAACTGATTGAAGTAGTGGTAGACCAGCAACTCCTGTCTTTTGAAAAGTAAAATTGCGGTATTTCCTTAAGCAGTCTGAGAGGGATAGTTGGCCTAACATATAACATAACTGTGGTTTCCAGTCAGAGAAGGCTGTCTGAAGGTGAAAATATTCTAAATATAGCACACATTTAAACTGATATTGATTTTTTTGGGGGTGGACCTTTTTTAAATTACATTTTGTTGTTCCACAGCAGTACATTGATTAGTGCTTGTTCTGGTATTCCTCTCTGTCTGCTGTAGTTAATACAGTGACTATCAATACAGTAATACACCACTTGAAACAATCTGAACTGCCCCCTGAAAAGCTTCTTATTCCCTCATTGCATACTGCTAAGTGACCACAGAAGTGCAAATACCTGGCTGTTTGACAAAATCAAACGGTGGGACAAAAGGAAAAGGGGGAGAACGATGGAGCACGGCAGACCACTCGTCTTCTTTTCGCCACTGCTGTTGCACATCAGATGCCAGCTCCTGCCATGGTTGACTGGCTGTCTGGGTGACAGTTTGAGAGCCAGTCTGCCCAGTCTCAGTGTCCCGCCAGGTCACTGTAACTGTGCGAACAGACTCCCCCTCCTCCCAGGTCTGAACGGAGGTCTGCTCAGACTCCGCTCTGGCTGTGAAGAGACGACGAGGTGACGGCAGTTATGTAATGGTTCAGCCAGAGAGACGACGGCCACTGTGAGTGCTTCACAGTCCTTCAAGCGTATTTTTGAACAAAGCCAGATGCCAAGCATTTGACTAATGTGAGTCCATGAAGCTGAGATTAGTACAAAGCTGAATGAAAGACTCATCCTTCAGAACAAGAGCAGGTAAAAAGGGCAAAACTGGAGATTACAATTTCAATGTCAAGTTCAAGCTTTACCAGTTGCAATGACTAAAGCAGTGATGAGTGAGTCAGTCTGTTTAAGATGTTGAACCTAAGAGGTGAAATCTACAAGCAATTAAAGCCACTGTGCAGCACATATGAAACAGCAACTTCTGAAAATGCCAAAAATGAGAAACAGCAGCATCAAGACTGGAAATGCCAGAGCACAGTCAACTGAAGCAAAAGTAAGAAGTTTCCTCACACAGAGTTTCACGGTGACCAAAGATACCCTGGGATCATGCCAGGGAAAGTACAAGATGGGTGACATCACCCACATGTCAGAGTAGGTCAGCGTTTGGACATGTTTACCATCTCTGCCGAAAGTCAATCTTTTCAAAGGTTTACCAGCATAAGAGCAAATGAGCCATAATGAATGGGCGTGTTAAATGATGTGAGAAGGCTGTCTGTGAGTGAGAATAAAATAAATGCTGCAAATATGCCAAAAAGCGTTGGTGCGGCTCCACACATCTCAGGTCGGTACCTGGGAATTCAGGAGAAGGCTGAGGTTTGTCAGATGCCAGAATCAGCGACCAATCATCAACCTCAGTCCTGGTTGATGCTGAGAGTTGCTGCAGAAACTGGAGAGTTTCATCTCCAGCTGCAAGAGCGAAACAAGTCAGACGGTAACTTATCAATCAAAAGATACATGTGTGATACAATAATACTACGGTGCACACCACAGTTCCAACACGGGTTCACACTCTTGCACATACCTCCGTCGAGGTTACGGGACAGCCTCTTGCTTGCTGAGCGTGTGAAGCGAGGGGCTGGGCGGTCAATCATGGAGCTGGCCTGGCGGGTCTGGGCCTGAGTGCGCCCACTGTACCGGAACTTAGAGCCCAAGACAAGGAAGCGACGTGATGAGGGGGGCTCTACAGTTGGAACCCTGAAGAACAAAAACATTTATTTAATGTTCAAGCACCCACCCTTTATAAAATTTGACAGTTTCATTAAAATGACAAGAGTTCAAACATGAATTATATCATATCACAATAAAACAGGCCTATTCAACTTGTTGCCCGAAGACCGAACTGGGCCCTTTAACGATCTGGCCCTCTGATAATTTCTAAATATGGAAAAATTGTAAATACACCATTGTGTTTGTTAAAACAACAAGCTATGTTAAGTTTGAGGTTGCTGACATTATTTAATCATTAAGATCATCATTTTATTAGTAGGATAATCAGCCAATTCATTGGTTATATCTGTTGTTAAAGAACAGAGACACTTTTTTAACTGTTTAAGCAAAGGGAATTTAGTCAAACTGAATGAAAAAAGATGTTAAATGCAGCATTGTGTTTATTAAAACAAGTTAATTCTAATCTAGAATTACTTTTGTACATGATGTTTCTTTTACAACTGTGAAAACTAATTAAGTGGAGACAAAAATACAAAGGAATATTGCTTTACACATTTAAATTCCTAAATTTATAGGTCAGAGAAAAGAAATGCGAACTGCCCCTTGGAACTGTACTTTTATCAAATCTGGCCTCTCTAATAAAAGTAATTGAATGGGCCTGTATTGAAGGATTTTACATTACCTGTAAAATGTCACTGTTATGCAACAAGGTTAGCAACAACTTCTACCTTTATCTTATTAAGTAGTAGAAACCTTTGAGGTTTAATTCTAAGGTCAGGACCATCAGCATGTAGCTTTTCTTCCAAGGAGCCAATATAAGGCTTAAGCTGCAGAGACCAGTTAGCCAATTATCCAGGGGATAGGCACAACCTCAGAATGACCTCTGTTGCCAGGCAGGACGTGTCGGCTTGAATGAGGCAACAATGTCCTGGTCTTACCTGAAGAAGGTATGATGTTCCACACAGACTTTCCACAGCTTCTTTGAGGCTTTATAGTTGGGCAGCTTAAAGCCAATTGTGCTTTCATATTGCTCTTGCTGTAGAAGAAAGAAATGAAAAGTCAAAGTCGAACATCACAATTTATATTGACAGCATGAAATATGACATTCATCTAGTGATGCTGATCATCAAACAAATAATTAGAATTTAACCCATTAAAATGTATTAACTGATGGTAGATATTCTTTGTACCATTTCACAGGTTTTCTCATGGTTTGGTTTGCTCTGCCTTGTTAGTCTATAAATGGAAGTAATTTTGCCCCATTTGACAAGAGCAGCCGTTTTGAGTGAGAGCCTCATTGTTTTAGTGTTCTGTTTGTTTAAATTGTTTGTGCTTCATAAATTATTGTTTTTAGTAACTCATGTGCTGTTAGAATTGTTTAAACAAAACTTCATCTGAGAAAAAGATGTGCATTTTGTATCAGTTATTAAGTATGAAATGATCGTTAATGATTGTTAATGTGTTCAACTATTCGTTTAGGAAAATGCACAAACTTTGCAACCCTACATTAATCCCAGTGCTGGATTGAATTAACACCTTGTACATCCTGATAATTAAAAAAATCAACAAAATATGAAAGTTCATTGTAGTAGCTTTAACTAAAATCCATTAACCAAGTTGTTAAGTCAAGTTAAATCGATGTGTATAAATGAAAATAATATACAACATCTCTCCATAATAACATTATAAATTTAATATTATGTGGTAAATTCAACATAAGAACATAGAATAAGTCCAAGAAATGGTTATAGAATAAATCCAACAGTTAATCAGGACCCTGAGGTGAGCAGGAAAGACTTATGCCAACCCATCTCACCCCTAAAACACCACTTTTTGAGTCACTCGCATCCTGCAGGAGGCTGTAGTCCATCAGGACCAAAATCTCCCACCGTAAGAACGTTTCTTCCCAACTGCAGCTGACCTAATCAACAGATCCCCACTGACACTGACTCACTCAACTTTGACAGCATCTTTTTAAGATTACTATGTTACAAGTTTCAAATATTCTACTGTTTATTATACCGTATACTGTGAGATTTTGCATATTCCCTGGCGAACACTCGACACATTTACATATACATGCTTCTTGACTTACAGTACTTGCTTTTAATCTTAAAAAAAATGTTTTTTCTTATTTTTTTATCGTTATGCACCAAATCATAATGGCAAATTTCTCATATGTAGAAACCTGATTCTGAGTCTAACTGATAGAAGTAAGTTCTCAGTTCCAAGATAAAGCAGAAAATGTTGGTGGGTGGGAAGTGGGGTTGAAATAAATCGATGTAATTAAAATGTGCAGAAAAACAGAACCGAAAATGCAAATCCAGATTTACCTCTGATGCCCTGATTTTGATGAAGAAGCTGCTGCGTTTGTACGAGATCTTGAGCACTTTGGGCCAGGGGAAACGGTTGATCCTCAGCTTGTCCTTGTAAACCATCAGGCCACTAGAGCAAACCCCCAGCGTAATGTCGACACCATCCAGATCCTACATGCACAAAAAAAGGACGATGAACAGTTATGACATTGTATCACTGCACGCCATAACACTAACCCTGCAATTACAACAAACGGTCACTGGGAGGCAGACTTTCTCATACTGTGAGTCCAGGGATTTTGAGGTCATGGAGTTTGAAATGTTATTAATCTCTCCTTTTTTCTGAGGGGGGGGGCTGACATCAATTTTGTAATTAAAATCTGGATGCTACTGATGTAACACAAGCATGTTGGTGCAAAACAATGACCCGCATTTTAAAAATTAAAGGATGTCAGTACGTACTTAAACTATGGACTTGGGTATTTTAGAATTTCCATGAAAAACCTGCACCAGCAGATAAGTTACACAACACTCCTGTAAACAGGTAACGTTATTCAAACAAAACCCCACCTTGGCTTGGTGCAGATCAACTCCATACATGGCAAGTTTCTTGGCATTTTCCAGAAACAACATGTCTGCTTGGGCCGGACTCATTGACCTGGAAAAACACAGATAAGAAGATTCTTTTCAAGGATATGTTTTACTGTCAGAATTATGTGAAGGACTCATCAACTCATCTATCCAGTGATAGAAACACTAAAGATGCCAAGATCCTTAACAATAAGTTATTTACTTTTTTTTTTTTTAAACAAAATTATGTTGTGTTTACTAAAGATTGCCATCCCTATTTATTGCCCCTATCAATGCCCTTCCCCTTTTAATTACCTGTATGTGCGGTGCAGCTCCATCACCTTCTCCTCCAGCTCTTGGCTCTGTCCGGGGGCCAGACTCAGATCCTTCACGTAGTCTGTTCCGTGGAGCTCGGGGTCATACTCTCCGAGCTCTGACTGGGCTGCGTAGGAGCCCAGGAGGGACAGCGTGACAAAGGAGCAAGGAAGAACACCACGCATAATATCCTTCCTCAGCTGGAGACACAGGAAGTACCTGAAGAAGATGTGAAAGGAAAAAATAAGCTTGCTTACAAAGACATAAAAAGTTTTTTTCTGTTTTCTACACAGTTTTATTAAAGTGACAACATTTGGGTGTTTTCTTGAGCGTTAGATGAGACGATCGGGGGGAAAAGCAGGGGCATAACAATTAGCCTGGCTCTGTCAAATGTTTGAAAAATCTACCGGCTTTTCCTTTCAGTAATGTATATTAAAGGGAGCAGATCATTTTATTTTAATTTTCTATTTCGTATAACAAAAAAAAGAGTCACATTTTTTCATATTCTGGGACCAGATGTGGTCATTTACATATAAGAGCACCAGTTTTGTTGCTTTAGTCCAGGCTAAAATGTCTTGAGAAACCCACTGAAGAGAAGATGGTGATGGTGCATCTCAAGGGGTATATACACTAACTAAATTTCTGAAATTAAATGAAATGTCGTCAGCAGAAGTCTCACTGTGCTCAAGTGACCCGTTATCTGTGAAAACCCGGTGACTCAGAACATAAAAACATGGGCCTTTATTCCTGTTTGTTTATTAAGTTTTTCCTTTTTTACAAAGGAAAAACTTTGATACCTATTTAATTTTTTGCATTTTAAAACGAAACTCGAATAACCACTCATTTTTTATTATCCATGTCTGGAAGAAAACTGCAATTACCAAAAGATGCATTGTCCCCAGCTGTACCTCTTTAGCTTACTAGACAACACATTATATCTCTGAGAATCAGCAGATTTCCAAAAAAAGTCAAACTATTCCTTTAACACCTAAGACATTCACCTGGTGAGGTCTTCAGTAAGCTGTGCTGGATCAGGAGGGTAAAACTTGACGTTGAATGTAAACTCGTACACAGCACCTGACACCTGTTTCCGGATCTCTTTGGTTGCTTCCAACCATGTCTGTGGAAAATGAGGGAAAAAATTACCAGCTGCTCACAGCGAGTCCCTTGACAGAAAATCTAAAACTACAGGGGTAGAAAAACAAGCCTACCTTGCCGGTCGGTGTTTCCCAGTTAGCAAGGCCAAAGTAATCTTTCTCCAGCAGGTTGACATGGTCACACACCTTTGTCAAAAGTTCTTGGCCTTTAGCGTGTTTCTGCATGAGAAAGACGGACAGACGGACAGAGAGAGGAGAGGGTTATTTATCAGTTGACATCAGTCTAATCTAATCTTTAACAGTGATTAAAGCCATTACACACTGTAATTTGGGAGGTCTCTTACATCAAGCTCGCACTCAAACTGAGTGTCGTCCAGTAAGGTGACTTTGCATTGCATGGTTTTCTGACGTTTGGAGCCTTTAGCCTCTTCAACCTTTTTCTCGGTCTTCTTTTCTTTTGCAGGCTTCTCCTTCTTTGCCTCCTCCTTCGTTTTCGTCTTCTCCTCTCCTTTGCCTTCTTTCTCCTGTTTTGCTGGTTGTTCCTCCTTTTTCTCCGTTTCCTCCTCCTTCTCTTCTTTCACTGCTTCAGGCTCCTTCTCTACCTCGGCTTCTTCTTTGTTTTCCTCTTGATGTGGCTGGTAGAGTTAAGACATTTGGACAATAAGTCAAATACAGATGAAAGAATAGGACAAATGATGACAGTAATTAATAAAACATGGTAAGCTGCAAACATACCGCTGTTCATGATAGCTGTAGTTCAGACCAACATGGACCATTTTTGTTTCAAGCCAAGCTTTCAGCTCAAAGCAGCATAGTTACTTCTGCTGAGCAAGCTGTCCACATCATAAAAAATTCATTACAAAGAAAAAAACGTTTTCCTCTACTACAGGCAAATCTGCAGCAGCATGAAGTTGTTTACAGGAGAACTCTGCCTTTGACCTTCATCTGCAATGGTGTTTGAGATTTAGGTTGGGTTTTTGTCGTTTTTTGAATCCCATCACACACTCGCGTCTACTCCAAAATCAAAACTACAGTTTTTTCCTCTTACCTGTAGTGCTATTTGTCCATCAACACTGTTTTGGTGTGAGCTTTTTGGAGCTGTAGAATGAAACAAGGTGGCACTCGGCTGGTGGTGCTAAAAGCACCAAAAATACATTTGAAAACCTCAACAGCGATGTCTCTTTCCAGAGGTTATGATCCAGATACTCAGGATAATCCACAGACCTTTTTGTGAGCAGTTTCATGGAAGAACTGTTTTTTTTTTTCTACCAAACTGCACCTGACAACTGAGGATGCGGTTAATGTTTACAACCCGAACTGCCACAAGAAACAAGCCTCTCATCAATGAGTAGATGCATCCTCCTTTTGGTGCAGTGATATGGTTGGTGGGTGTTATTTTGGGCTGAACTGTCCCTTTTAAAGAAAAGTTTCACATTTTGAGCAGTATGCTTATTTGCTTACTTGCCTAGAATTACATGATAAATAGCTACATGTATATAGTGTTTTTATCCTAAGCGCTTTATAAGATTTTTGACACCGTTTCATCCATTCACACACACACCGATGGCAGCAAGCTAGATACCTCTCATATCTGTCTGTTAAATATGAAGTTGGCCCACTTAGCTTAGCATAAAAACTGAAAGCAGGTGGAAACCGCTACCCTGACTCTGTCAAAAGATAACAAAACTCATGCTTTCTTTTTTGTACAGATTACATAAAAGGACATGTTGATTAGGGAACTTAAGCTGTAAGCTGGCTGTAACAATTTTCTCATCCGATCCTGGACACAAAACCAAATCAGCAGATCTCCTAACACTGTAACATCTGTCAGTGTGACTCTCACCTGCGTCTCTGCGCTGCTTATCGAGTGCTGATCAGGAGCCTGTTCAGTGTCTGGCTCAGTTTTAAGTTCAGGCTCTGGGGCAGCAATAGGTGCTTTCACCTGCTCTTTACTTTTCACCTCCTTCTCTTTCTTTCCTTTGTTCTTCCCCTTCTCTTTTTTCTTCCCTTTTTCCTCGTCCTTTTGTTTTTCTTCTTTCTTTTCCTCCTTCTCCGTCTTCTTTGACTCTTCTTTTACCTTCTCCTCTTCTTTTTTTTTAGACTCCTCTTTTGGTTTCTCCTCTTCTTTCTTTTTTGATTCTTTTGATTTCTCCTCCTCTTTCTTTTTTGTCTTCTCCTCTTTTGCTTTCTCCTCTTCTTTCTTTTTGGCCTTTTCCTCTTCTTTCTTCTTTGCTTTTTCGGCCTCTCTTGCTTTTTCTTCCTCTTTCTTCTTTGCTTTCTCTTCTTCTCTCTTCTTTGCCCTTTCTTCTTCCTCTGCTTTCCTCTTTGCCTTTTCTTCTTCCTTCTTCTTTACCTTCTCCTCCTTTTCTTTTTTCTTTGCAACCTTCTTGTCAGTGTTTTCCTCGTCTTTACTCTCTTTCCTTCCAACTTCTGCCCCCTTGTCTTTAACTTCAGCAGTCTCCTTCTTCTCTTCTTCTTTTTTCTCTGATTTTTCCTCCTTCTTTTCTACAGTCTCCTGTGTCTTCTCCTCCTCCTTTTGCTCCTCTTTCTTTTTCAAGTTTTCCTCCTCCTTCTTCTCCTCGTCCTGTTTCACCTTCTCCTCATCCCTTTTCTTCTTGGCTTCTTTCTTTTTCTTTTTACTGCCCTTCTTCTCAACTTTTTCCTCCTCTTTCTTTGTCTCCTCTTTTTGTTCTTCTTTTTCTTCTTCTTTCTTTTTCACTTCTTTTTCCTCAGATGTCACCTCCTCTACTTTAGCCTCCTTCTCTTCACTTTTCACCTCCTCTTCCCTCTTCTCTTCTGCCTTGTCAGCTTTTTCCTCTTTGTCTGCCTTTTCCTCCCTGGCTTTCTCTACCTCAAACCCCTCTCCCTCGGAGCACT
This sequence comes from Lutjanus erythropterus, assembly GCF_056507025.1. NCBI lineage: Eukaryota > Metazoa > Chordata > Actinopteri > Lutjaniformes > Lutjanidae > Lutjanus > Lutjanus erythropterus. The sequence goes on along the minus strand of NC_139325.1, from coordinate 20,612,651 downwards.
GCGAGCGGCGTTTGAGGAAAGAGGAGAAGAGGCGAGACAGGCCTTTGCCAGCAGAGGTGCGGGTGCGGGGCTTCAGCTGCTCCTCCTCTGGGGAGGTAGCTACGTCAGCAGGCCCAGGCTCAGAGGCCTGCTCCTGGGCCTTCTTGCTCGACTGCTCCCCGACGGACGCGGCTGCCTCCGGTTTCCGCTTGTTGTCTGCTTCGGGTTCGGGCTCGGCACTGCTGGCCTTCTGCTTGCCCTCAGTGTCCGCCTCGCTCACCGCACTTGCCTCTGTTGTCATGGTAGCCACTGGGAAGGAGAACAGAAGGGAGTCAGAGATGGAGAAAGGTCACGGTGCTGTACAGAGTGTGACAGTGTACAGCACGGCTATACTTGGAACACAACAAACAAGATTAGGAGCGGTGAACTATTAGCCTGTGTGAAGGAAACAATGGCAAGCAAATGTAATACTATAGTACTGCAAATGTAATACTATAGTACTGCAAATGTAATACTGTAGTGCTACACCATACTGATCAAGTAATGTGTACTGTTGTCTATCAGTAAATCACAAATGGTCATGTTCAAGGGCTATGATGAACAACTAAGGCTTATTATTTCTATTTTCTAAGTAAATTTTAGATTAATAATAGATAGATTCATGTTGAAAATAGTCAGCAGATTAGTCAATGTTAAAACTTATCATTAGGTGCAACACTATAAGCACAAAACAAAAAGCATTTTGTTGTGTTAAATCCTAAATAATAACATAATAATAATTATTTTGATCATGTTTCTCAATACATGGAGATGTTGTAATGGAAAATGTTATTTTATTATGCAAATAAGCTAATTTGTATGCATGTTTCATTATTGTCACTTAATATTTGATTACTTCAGCTGATGATCTAATCAGGAGCAATTTTAACAATAAGTAATTTACATAGCTGCTTTAAGTTATTGTTAGTTGCCCACTCCGAGTGGCATAAAAGAGACTTATTCCATAAAACATGAAGCCAACTGCCACCCACAGATTATAGTCTAACTCCAACACACACATACTCAGTCACACACACAGACACACATCACTTCATCACACAATAGCCTTCCTTGTTGAAGAGTGTGTCTGTGTCTACATGGAGTTCTGAGAGCGAGCTCACAACACAGCCTATCGCAGACTCATTAAATCTCACTGACACAAAGGAGGCATTCTGCTCCGGAGCTGCATATTAGCACTGCCTGGATCATCCTCGCCAAACATGCCTGCCTCTTCATGTCACACAAGCTCATCCTGCACAGGTCATTTAAGGCACCGGGACAAGACGATATGACATATATTCCCTGAGATACCGTGATATAAAACTGTCATTAAAATGCTAATATTTCTGGGTGGATTAGGCTACTATGGACAGTGGACTGTTTAATGGAAATATAGGAATGTTCATGGTTTTTGCATAGACGTGATGTAGAATCTTAATTTGTCATGTAGTTAAATTGTGTGATTGGTGAAAAACACTTTACTTTATTTACAATATCTAAAGTAGAACTGTGCATCAGTAAGAATCTTGCGATACAATGCATATCACAGTGCAGGGGTTGAAGTTAATATATTAGGGTATATATATTACAACACTGTGAGCATAGTGATATATTTCTATTTTTTAGTCTAAATTTAGGAAAACTGTTATAGTGCAAAAAAAAAAAACATACCACCATACCCATAAAATCTGAGTTAAAAAATATGTGTACTTTTTATGTAATCAGAACAGTGAAACTAGAAAACAACACTCTATCTAGACTACACACTATCTAGTGTTTGCAGTTTTACACAACACAAAATGAACCACTGCCATGAATCTCTGCATGAATCACAATAATATGATACAGCATTTTGAGAATACAGTATCACAGAACATAATATTGTGATACTGAAGTGTATCGATATATTCTTACACCCCTAATCTAAATTAAGTTACTTCAATAATTCCAGCAGGCTGATATATCGGCTAATATTAACTTAATTGGCTTGGCACAGCTATGTCTATTTATATCCGTATCGGCATGTTTGCTGTCAGACTGCTGTATGCAGTGGCTAATGTTGCCTTCTGTCTGACATTACAGTACAACGTAGGGATGTAAAAATATATTTAATATCACAAAGAACAATGTAATACAGGACTGTATATGAATATTATTCATACATATACATATTACGTGGTTAATTATTTCATAAAAGGACCGTTACTCACTGCTGTATTATGTTTTAATTCAAGCTTTCATTGCCAAAGACAATGTATACCAATGTTTAGCACATGATCAGGTCATGGTGGCTACTTTTATTTTATTTTGTTAAAGACGGGGAAACAGAATCACTTTAAATTAAACAATGAACAAACAGCATTTTTTAAAGTTGTCATTTTTCTTTGTTTTATAATATCATGATCAATATTCTACTGTGGATTATTTCTCATGTTCATCATCATCATCATCATCGAGAGTTTTCGGTATTGTTCCGTACCTAGTACAAGCACTCTTTCCTAAATTACATATTGTGAACTGATGTGACCCACAGCCACAGAACACGGGCGCTGGAGTTAAATGCACATGACTTTGAGTCGCTCGTGTGGCAGTGAGAGGACAGAGCTGGTATATTTAGAAAGAACTAACCAGCTGATTGAATCACACAACTGATTGAAATACACTGCACCAGGTATTACGCAATCACACTACACCTCTCCTAAGTGAGATTTATCAGGCACAGCGTCTCTCATTCGCATCCTATCTGTAGTAGGCTTGTCTAATTGGTGACTAATGTGGCTCTGTTTGTCTCCTCCATATGTAGTTTAAGTCCCACCCTGCCTTATATGGGGTGGGGGAGGGGGAAATGCCAGACAAGCAGACAGGCCAATCTTCCAGATGTACAGGGCCGCCCCAAAGGGTGCAGCCTGGTTCTCTATACCATACACTTCCCAGTGGCACCACAGGACAGCAGGAGAAGAGGAGGAGGAGGAGGAGGGGGTACGCACACAGACCAAATCCTCTTTAGCCCTCCCATTGTTTGTGTCCAGTGACCAATAACTGTGCTGCACTCTATAACTAATCCTGCCTACCCTTCCCCCCACAAGACCCCCCATAGGCGTATTCCCTAGGTCACCACACACACACACACACACACATACATACACACATGCACACACCGGTATGCCTCAATGCTCATGGGTTCCTCTGGGTCTTTTAATGCTCCGTCATCTCAATCGTGATTGTCAGGAAACAGACATGCTCCTAATGGACCAGCTGAGCTTGTGTCTGCTGCCTCCTCCATTTTGTGTTGCCTATCTAACATCTCTGCTATCAGCCAGCTGAGCAGGACTAACCTGCATCATGACTGATTGACATTAAAACTGCAGCCACACCACAGGATCTCTCAATCCAGCATCAATCTCTCATTGTATGAGGTGTATTTCTTTTTTGGGGGAGGTAATTAGATGAAATATTGCTGTACTGTTAGAAAAAAAACTGCCCTCAATCCTACATAATTAGTGTCTCTAATGAGCTAAATTATAGATGAAGTAGGCCACCCTCTAGCAAGAGAGAGCTTGCAGAGAGCTGCTGGATCAGGTGCAAATGCCAGGGATGCTGCAGCTGAATCAGGACCTGATTTAGAGTTTCTGTGACTTTTAAGTAAATTGAATGTTCCCACAGGAAGATCATTTGAAATTTGATTTGAGTCAGTGAATTTCAATTAAAAGGTACAACGTGCAGTATTTGTCACCGTAAAATTTCTTCAATCAGACTGAAATCATTCCGATTAGAAATTACAAATTTACTGTTCACATGGATGCTAAACAAAGTGAACTGATAAAACATGTATTTACATGCGCCAACACATCATTTAGAATATAGCTTTTTTTAACAGAAGCAAAGTGGCTCCGCCCACTATCAAGCATCTGATCTGCTGGAAATGTAACAGAAGAATAAGTGGTTCCAGAATATACCCACATCACATCCTGGGAACAATATTAGAGTCTTTAAATCTTTTAAGGTTTCTTAAAAGTGACAGTTCCTTAATCCAAACATCTTGTTGTGAGCAGTGTCATGAATTAACTATTTTCCCTTTTCAGTACAATCTACTGGAACTACTTTCTTCCTACTAGACAGACAACAGTTCCTATGTGAAGCTGCTCACAACAAAGTGTGTGTATTATCTGGATTCACCATGATTTTTGGAAGGAGACACTGGCTTTGAACTTAATGATTTTTAATTTTTTTATTCACTCATTTATTTATTTTGGTGCTTTGATCACCACAAACTGAGTGCCAACTAGTCCCATAAGCATGGAGGGAAGGCAGACACCTATACACCCAATATCTCCAAAACTCAGCAACTCACATAAAAAAATCAGATGAATAAACAACACCACAGGCAAGGGGGAAAATATGATTTTTTTTACTTAAAGGTGATCTATCCTCTTTGAAAGAAAAGTTAAAGGAAAAAACTTGACCCATCATGTCAGCTACTCCCATGTGGGGCAGACATGCTCAGAATGAATATATTTATTCCAACCAGAGAAAAATGATCAGAATAAGTGTTAACATTATTATTATTTTTTTTTTTTAACAGATTATCAAAGATTTATACCCCCCCCCCCTCTCAATCTGATTGAAAATTCATTATGATCCCACCAGATGAGATCAGGCTTCCGATTGAGGTTTTTACATTAGGCATTTTTGTTTTGTTTGGGCTATTATTCTGATTATTTGTAGAATAATAGGGTCCATGTGAGCGAGGTCAATTGTTGAGTCTCACCAGGGCCACCAACCTTAAGTGTCAGTATTTCATGACCTGGGAATGAGACTCAAGCAACTATCTTTCTCCAGAATTGCAGACGTCCTAAACACAGCAAAATAATGAGAAAATAAGGAAATACAGGCAGAAGACATGGTCCCATGCAGATACAGCCACAACCACACACATCTAATGGATCATACATGATGACTGAGAGGGATTATTTTTATACTCATTGTTTTCAAGAAAAGCCTGCATAGTATGTCTCTAAAGGAAATTTACTTTGTTTGTTTGAATGACTTGCATTTTGTGGATATTCACTTCTTTACAAGCTTAAATCTAAATAACACTAACAGTGTGAGCTCACATTTTATATTCTTCTCCTTAAAGTTTGAACTGATGTTACTGCTACTCACATCAAAACTCACTCTAATTCCTCATTATTGCAAGTTTTCAGTTCAAAGAGATATTTTCAAGAATTTATTTTGTGCAGATATCAAAGCCTTCATATTATTTGCCAGTGATGTTGTTGCAGCGTTGCTGCTGCTTTGCGTGTTCATGCGTATATATATGTGATGAAATGAGACAAGAGGGCTGAAATGGGAAGAGCTTGCAGAGACGGAGGAAGAGGAGGAGGTATAGTGTATAAATAGCTGCATGTGCTCAGGATGCAGGGACTCATTAGTTAGCCTTTACAGACAAGCTCATATCTATTTCTGTTCACAGAGGACCGCACACAACACGCATATGCACATGTGCATACATGTGTGCACAGCCGAAAATGCACATGTGGCTTCATATACACCATGACAGCAGTTGTTGTTTTGGGTGAATTCACTGCCTCTTCCTCACCAACACTGGTCGGTGACTAAATAGTAACACAAGTTCCACAATAACGTTCCCCTGTAGGAATACCAGGACAAAAAGAAAGCATGTTTCCTGGGTACTGAGAGTAGGCTTAAGGAATTAGAAGGAGTTTAGAGTTAATCAGCCCCCAAGTGACCAAGTGAGATTATCTCCATCTACCTGCCTACAGTATCTATCGCACTGTCTCCCTCCACTACGTCTCTCTCCTTGTCTGCCTGTCGAGGTGTGTGTGCATCTGCGTGTGTGTGGGGGGGTGTGTGTGTCTGTCAGTGTATGTGTGTGGGAGAGAGCGAGAAAAGCTGGCAGAAGTTGCAATCAGCTGTGCTGATTCATGGTTTTATGAAGAGCCCCGCCTACCTGGCTGAAAATCAACAGAACTGAACTGAAAGCCAAGATATCAGTCCACCGGCCACATGGTGGCTCCTCTTAACCTCTCTGAATAAACACAGACACACATGCCAACATACACGCTAACACGTGCCTGCCTGAACTGTTCATATGTTCAGTTAACACACACAAGCCTGCCCAGCAACATTTTACACACATCCACTGACTATATTAAGTCGTTTTAGTGAACACATGTACCTAAACTTAAACGACCCCAACATGTAAAATTGGGCTGCAAATAAGAGTTATTTTCATGTTCGATTAATCTGTCAATTACTTTCTTGATTTATCAATTGGTTGTTTGGTCTATGAAATATAAGAAAATGGTGAAAAAAGTCAGTGTCTCCCAAAGCCCAAGATCACATCCTCAAACTTCTTTTGTCCACAAGCCGAAGTCAAAGAGGAGTAAAGAAACCAGAATTTAAGAAGGTGGAATCAGAGAACTCAAACTCAAACTTATTAATCGACTATCAAAATAGTCAGACATTATTTAATAGTTGATTATTCTTTTCTGTATTGTACAGTGTAATGTAATGTGTACAATGCCTTCAAGATTAGAGAGACATGAATACAGTGACACTTCAATAAATTAAAAAGTGATCAAACTTTGAATATAGTACTGGGTAATGCTCAACAAAAAGGTATTGGGCCACAAAGGGTTATTTTATTCTAGTCCTCTGTATAAACCTACCCCAAACCCAGTTCTACACTAATCAATACACACAGATGGTCTGTGAGCCTGATGCTGTAACATGAACCGACATGGGAAAAGAATGAGGTAACTTGATTGATTTAGTGCGGTTGCCCTGAAAGCACTTTTGAATCCATTTCCAACATCACTCCAGACAAAGCCCATTGACAGAATAGTATATGTCTGTACATTAGTGTGCATTAAGAAAGAAGTGGTCTCTTTTATGTTGGATGTGCACAAAATCCAGATCTGTGTACAGACAGTAGGAGTTATTAGTTAAACCTTTGAACTGTCTAAACTGCATTATAGAGATGCATGATTTTTTTTGTTTTTTTTTCAAAATCAAATGCAATGCTTTTCAAAATGGACACATTCACAGGGCAAAATAACTAAACTACTGCTGACAGTGTTTTTCTTTGTTCTTTGCTAATTCATCATAAAGATCATGCTGACAGCTCTTAAGATGCACAATTAACTTTACTGTTGATGGAATGTGATTGGCTCTGCCTAACATGACCAGCGCTGAGCAAGCTTTACAAACCGTGACTTTAATATCCATTTTGACACTTCAACAACTCCTCCACACCACTGATATGCTCATGTCACATGTCTACAATTAAAGCATCATCATACTGACAGAAATATTGGCATTTCAAGACAATACTGGTATTTCATTTTAAAGACTTTGTGTGCAGATACCAATGATGTACTGATAATATTGTGCATCCCCATTGTACTATGAAAAGAGCTGTAATGGTTAGTCCGTTACTTGATTAGTTGTCAACTTGTAAATTAATCTCCACCTATTTTGATAACAGATCAATCTTTTGAGTATTTTATATTAAGAGCTGAAACAACTGGTCAATTAGTTGTCAGTTATTAAATTAATTGTTAAATTAATACGTCATAGTACTTTGATAATGCATTAATCATTTTTCAAGAAAAAAAAAGTCAAATTTCTTGGATCTGAGCTTCTCAAATGTGAATATTTTCTGCTTTCTTTACTCCTTTATGATAGTGAACCGAATGTCTTTAGATCATGGACAAAACATTATAGGGTTTTGGGAAAGAGAGGTCAACATTTTTCTGACATTTAATGGACCAAACAACTAATTGATTAATTGAGAAAATTATCAACGGATTAATCAATAATGAAAATAATCTTTAGTTGGAATCCTAATTGTGAACTCAATTTACTTTATTTAAATAAAATTGTTCTGCTATTTCATTCTTTGTGTAACAATTATGTGACTTTTGAATTTTTTTACATGCTTTTAGAGCTAGCTAAATCCACAGACTCCTTCATTCATGAAGAAAACAACTCTGCACAGCCTGGATGGAGTACGTCCCCTATTTAGTAATGCTCACACAACAGAGTAGTAGTCTAACTGCACGAATGCATCATAACTCCCAAAAGAGGATTAACACCAGCAAGCTCTTCTGGGACCTTGGTGACCTCACTCTCACACAGCGGAGCCAAAAACATCCTTCAGCATCACTTCAGCAGCTCTGTGTTCACTACACTGCTGATTCAGCAGTACAGGAGACCCCGAGCACCCGGGTCTTATCTCTATCATGTTTTAACCTCTGTGTTTACCTCTGTTGCTCATGCAAGTGCTTGCCACAGTACTGTTGCACTAATACTGCCTCTGTCCCTCCCTCATCCTCCCTACGTCATATCTGCAGCGCTTCATAAAAGATTATCTGACTATATATATCCAGTGGTATCATCAATGGAGATGAGGCTTATTGGATGAGTTTCTCTTAAGTGCGTTAGAGGCAGCACACAGGCATGTGCACACATAGGAACAGACACAGAGGCACATATGCCGCCCTCCAGCAAAGATGGGATATTTTTAACCCACACACTCATATTGGGGGTAAAAGCAAGTCATCTCAAGCAGAAAATTTAATCCAAAAGCAATGCCATCTCAAGAAAAACAACATCTGAACATCTGAGCAGACGTCGTCTTGGAAGCACACAAGAACATCCTGACATGTAAAGACAACAATAAATATTTAACATACGAATGATCTCAGAGACAAAATGTGACAAACGTGTCACCTGTGGTCAGTTTATAGTAGGAGTACTCGTCAGTTCACTTGAGTCCAAGTAAACAATTTCACATTAAGATAAACAGGTAACAATAAGTCATTAAATTGATCAGAATGGTGTAGGCTGAAGCTTTAGCTTATTATACCTTCCCTTACATAACATGTTCACAACTACAACAATTAGTTGATTAAATCAATAAGTTGTCACCTATTACGTTAATCACCAACTATTTGCTAACCTATTAATCGGCTTGAGTAATTTTTTTGAAAGAAAAAAGGTGGAATTCTTTGATTTCAGCCTCTCAAATGTGAATATTGTCTGATTTCTTTAGTCCTCTATGACAATAAATGGTATATTTTTGGGTTGTGGACACAACAAGACATTTGGGGGCATCAGCTTGGGCTTTGGGAAACAGTGACTGACATTTTTCACCATTTTATGGACCAAGAAACTTAACGATTAATTGAGAAAATAATAGATTAATCAATACTGAAATAATCATTATTTGCAGCCATTGTTCTAATAGGACACACGTTTACTGTTAAATTAGGATTAATGTCTACATGAATAAATCAGACATATGTATTGTACTTAATGTGAGGATGAGCCACTGCTAGATGTAAAACATTATGGATTAATAAAAAATAATTATTTTTTTCAGCACATATGGTCATCATTCATCAGAATTTGCCAAATTTTATTAACTATTAAATTATTTTATAATATAACCTAATGCTTGTACACTTTATATAAAAACAAACAACCCATTTTACGTTACATTAAGTTTCCTAAAATGTTCAATGTGTGCGCCCTCTTTTTGGAGCGTGATAACGTGCATGCCCATTCATTTCTACAAAAACAACTTAAAACGCATCGCCGCCTCCTCCTCCGCTAATACGAACCGCTCTTGATTTATGGGGATGTTGTAAGACTGCTCATGGACTATTATAATATGTCAACATACAGGCTATATGACTTATATTTTCTTTGACAAATCATCATTCAAATGTCGCGTAGAATTACCGCTTAAATTCCCTTCAATTTCCAACTTTTTTCCAACTAAACACGCAAACAGTTCTAGGCTGTATCGGGCCAGCGTGCCAGGGTATTTAAACAATCTCTGTATGAAAATGGCGCCGAATGTACAACAAAACAAATAAACACTAACTCATCCCCGCCGCCCGAGCATCATACATGTTAAATGTGGCTTACCTACTCTAGGATTAGCATCAATGGAAGAGCAAACGGTGCAAAAAATCCGACAAAATCCAATATTCCGCACGTTCAGAGGAGAAACAATGTTGCGGAGCGACACATGCTTTGTTGTGCTGCTGAAGGTGTCCGATGCTCGTAAAGGGGTGGAGTCTCACCGTCAGGCTTTGGACTTGAGTTGACCAACTGAGCACCGAGCAGCACGCTTCACAACCGCATGCAAGGTGGAGGAGACGGACTGAACTTTTATATAATGCCGATTTAAACTGTCCCATGTCTTTGATCATTTTGCAACACTTTGTAGCAGGGGCATATGGATTGTTATTGTTAATTTATACATGACTTAAAGCATGAAAAACATAAAGTCCTTCAGGAAGTATTCATGAATCATCAGGGATGTAGAAGAATTAATAGTGTATCATGCATGACCTAATGCAAGAACAATACGCAGATATATGCACAAATAGATCAAAAAGTATCTTGTTACAAGTTACAAATACTTGCTTATCAAATATATCAAATAAAACACAAAAAATGGTTGACAAAATTTAAATGCAACTAATTTGACACGTTTTATAAAAACTGATGCCATCACATTTTAGGCATTTAGCAGCCTCAATATTGGTCTGTCCTTAAAGGCATATTATGAAGAAATTAACATGTATCGTGTTGGATTGATAATGTGTTCACGGATTTTAATACAACTTGAAAAATTAAATGTTCTCTGACTTCCTTGGTTGCCTATAACAGCCTGTGGACAAATTTCTATAAAGCGCTTAAGTCCCTCCTCTTCCAGTGGACCACCATGTGATCTTATTTAGGAAACAATATGAATAGTAGTCAATGGTAAAATACATAATTTTTCAATCTCAGTGGAAATTGTGTCACAAATTACACATGACTGTCAATTTAAAAGATAATTTATATATATATATATATATATATTAAGACTGTGAAGCTACATTATTAGATGGACATTACACTAAGAAATTGTGTAAGTGACATTACACTTTCTCCCTCTAAAAGCTGACATTAGCCCTGAAGCTACAATGCCCGTGTGATTTCGTACCAGGATGTTAGGAGGAGTTATTTTAAAAAAATCTGTGCTGCAGCAAGTAAGTGAGTAATCCATGCATGTTCAAATCTGCTGATAAATGACAGATTTCTACAGAATCAGTACATTTTTCTTATAAAAGAGGGCATTTACATTGTCAAATTTAATTCAAAACGCATCACTATGTTGGTACAATACATTTACAACAATCCCCAACAGCACTGGAGTAAGGCAGGCCAGAGAGGGCAATCATTAACACAGGACAATGTCCAAGAACAGGAGGGAGGCACAGAGGCCACAGCAGTGCTCCTCAGAGCCCTGCCCAGTCTTTTCAGGCACCAATGTGGTGCATTCATGTGCACAGTATGTGGGTGTCAGCGCTACAAACCTCAGCCAATTGGTGAGATATTAAATGAGGCAGTTTCAAATTCATTAGAGAAAAAAAGTACCAGCTGAAAATGTAATGTTGAACCAGACCCATCCTCCACCACCTTGTCTAAACATTCAAAAATAAACCAGCAGCACACATGTGCGTCCGATCAAGCTGTCTTTACGGACCCCGGCTTGGTCCCCACCCATCTGCCTGACCCCATTAGGGCCATACGGCTCATAGACAGAAAGGGGGGAAGTAAAGGGGTTCATTATTCTCACAGACACACATGGGGTATAGGAAGGAACCATCACCTTTGTCTCACAGAGGCAAGTTCGTGTGGCATGCACAGCAGTGTCACATGTCATTTCTGGCCAATTAATTTGCTATGCATTGAATAAAAAAACATCTTACCAGTAATAAAGATGATTCTGTAAATCCTATTATAAATTCCAAATGAGATATCAGGAAGCAACGCAAAAGAAAATTCCTCTCTAGCACAGTAACAGTTGATAATGGTGTTTTCTTCTTTAGACTTTGACCACTGAACACTGTGATGACACACAAGCAGCACAACAGCACACACACTGGTGGTGGTCAACATTTACTGTAACTTAATACAGGAAAAATCAGATGAATCTCAGACGGGTACAAACAGAAAGTAGTTTTTGTGATGTAGTTCATGGAATGAGCAAGTCAAGGAGATAACAGAGGAGGAGAGAGGGTAAAAAACAAAGACTACATGAAATGAACTACTCGTGTTGCCTTCAGTTGCTTAGAAACCCCTGCCCTGCCCTGTGACTACTGCAAGGAGCAGGTGTTGAGCTGGACCCAGGAGAGGGAGGAGAGACAGAAAACAGAGGGGAGGAGAAGAGTAGCAGCACTCACAGACCCACAGTCCCTTGAGACCGTGACAGACTGGAACCACAGACTCTCTCTGTGACGAGCCGCTCACGCAGTGGACACACCCAAAAACAGTGACGCAGACTTTCCCGTTTCCCGCCTCTGTCAGTCCTCCTCATTTGTTCAAAAGCACGAGCGAACATGCACATACGATGGTACAGCAGAGCATCACTCCAGCTGAGTGCAGTGCATGGGGGTTATGTTTGTTTGGAACATCTTTATCCCTCTCTGGCTCCATCGCTCTGTGATTACATAATGTCCCATACCACTACCACCCAATTCATCTCTCTCTGACTTTCAATACTGCATCTGGGTACACATCACACACCGTGCCGCCCTGCCATCCAGATCTTATGTAAAACAACTTGTGCAGCTTTGAAAATGCTTTAAATATAAATTTCGCGTGTATGTGATGGAGGCGGCATGGTTTGCAGGGCTTCTATTTGTGCTCAGGATCCGAGCTCTCAAGAGCACTAACGGGATAGACGGTAACAGCGCATCAATATTCATACGGCACCATTAAGTTATGAAGAATTTATGAACCAGGAATGTCGCATGTTTCCGCCCCTTTCTGCCAGCAGACATGTTACCCAACCTTCTTGTTTGAGGCCAAGTTTGAATTCTCACCTTCATGCACACCTCAGAGAATTTAAATTCCACAGCGTGATGTTTCTTCAGAGGGAGTCAGGCCATTATTTTGCACATGAAGTGCCACAATCAAATACAGAAACTAGGACAGAACGACTTTCCAAAAAACGCTTCCATGAATTTTCTGCAGCTACTAAAACTGCCACAAACATTTGCCTGTAGAGACAACGCAAAGTGATGAGTCATAGTGGAAATGAAATGCTTACATTAATATGCATGCACCTGGATGTCATCTGAGATCTCTTAAAAAGACACTCTACCGAGCCCCGGAGCTCGCAGTGCTTTGAACAGATTGTATTGGACATTCTAGGGCACCTAATGCATCCCACACTGAGTTTGATCATCTGATGCTACTGTAAATGGCCATGTTTTCTTAGTTTACATTGCCCCCTGGTGGAGAGATAGCAAATGAATCACCTTCACACATGCATGCTGCTGAATGCTGATGTGACTGAACAGTGTGTTACAGTTCTAGTGGTTCCAAAACCTGGAAAAATGTTCATTTCTTTATTATTCACTAAAAATAAGGCTGAGCAATATATCAATATTATATCAATATTGTGATAAAAGACTAGTTATTGTCTTAGATATTGGATAGTGTTACATGGCGTAAGTGTTGTCTTCTCCTGATTTTAAAACACTTAATTTAATACACTTTTATAATACGCACATTGGTCAAGATTACTTCTCAAAAATGTCACTGTGCTAATATTTTGTGAGAGCAACAATCTTCTCTACAAAATTGTGACAATATCTGTTGAGGTATTGTGACAGTCTGACTTGTCATTTATTTTTGTGCCAGCCAGGTCTCTCTCCTGGCATTTAAGATTAGTCAGTCAGATTTTGTTTAGTTCATACTTTCTTTTTGTTCTTTTCAAATTAAATTAGATCTCACAAAGGAAGCAAATAAACACAAATGTACAGCCTTCACACTGAATGACCATACTAAATTCAACAAAAACAACTCAAACACAAAATCTCAATGCAAAACCAAAGTATTAATATATTTAACAAAATGTTTATGTTATTTTCTTTTGTTCATATCACCAGCTCTGCACTGTAGCACAATTCTTACATCTCACCTACACTGACATTTCCTAATACACAGTGAAATCTAAGTATAAATATGTGCACTTCGAGTCTTACAATGTCCACGGTGAAAGATCAAATCACTCGTTTAACATTAATTATTTGTTGTGAAAGAGAGGGAATCCCATCCAACACTAATCTGCATCAACACAGAGCTGTAAGGCATGCTGGGAGCATGTGTTCATGAGAGATAAAGATGTGTTTGCGTCCTGATACCTCAGGGTGACAGGGTCACATCACCCCTCCCAAAACTAGTCTGACGTGGACACCATAATGGACACCACACTTCTACTACTACTACTACTGCTGGAATTCCTTCGCAGTGTTTATTTTCTCAAATCTGTTTGATGACACATGTAAAAAGGAATGTCGTAATTTTTCATGACTCAATCATAAAATAACAATAATAATCATAATTGTTAACTAAAGCAATACAACCCTTTTTTCCAGGGACATGAATAATAATAACTACAGCGAATACATGCAGAAAATACAAAGTCTGCTCTCAGATCCCAGTGGGAATGGCACATCACATAGAATTAATCAAGAATTAATATTTAATAGTCTCTATAAAGACTGATGAGCTATGACTTAATATAATCACTGCATAAATATAAATGAAATTTTTCTCTGCAGCTGAGAGCATGGTAGTTTAATTTTAATTAATCCCTACATTACCTTTAAATCGTAATAACTCATCATAACTTATATGCAATGGTTCAGTGCTTTTGTTAAATTTATACAGCTCCATACATTTAAATGGGAAGTGATACTCACATGATATCCATGGGGAAGGTCATTGCAGATTATATGGGCAATCCCAGACAGTATGACCAGGTCAGCGAGAGGGGAAAAGGGAAAAACAGGTCAGTAAAATACTTATATTAATTCAGTTTAATTCAAGTCAAAGTGCAGCTGGTAATCAAGTAAGCAATTAGTTGTCTGAAACACAATCAGCTGCCAGCTATTTTGAAAATCAATTAATCGTTTCAGCCATTTTGAAACCAAAAATGTCAAAAATCTGCTTGTCCAAGCATCTTAACTGTGAGGATTTGCGGCTTTTCTTTGTTATTTATGATAATAATTGAAGAGTCTTGGTTTTTGACAATCCATTAATCATCTGCAGATTAATTGTTAGTTGCAACCCTAATTCAAAAGGACTTTATTAGCATGGGGAATGTGATGTTTACATCTCCAAAGCAAGTATGACATAAACAACAAAAGAACATCAAGCAAAGAAATATCATTTCACTGTTAGAAATATATACAGATAAATGTTTTATAAGATATTTTACCAATGTGACAGTACTAGGAATGTAACAATACCAAAAAACTCAAGGTACAAAAAAAAATCTATTGGGATAAAAAAATGGCTTTAAAATAAAGTGATGTGTACATTTGTATATTTGCTGGTACACAATAAGTTTTTCCTTTTAACTTTAACTGCTTTTCCTCTTAAACGGCAACCATACTACCTGGTCATGACGTGCAACAAGCTGGCATGACTTGTCTTTGGAAATGAATGCTTGAATTATGTTTGTACAAAATAAAAACTATGAAGCAGTCAGAGGCAGACCTTTTCTAAAATAAAAAAATAATAAATTAACCATGTAATATTGCGATTGATATCATCACAATATTAAGACATTTTTAATACCGATATTGCACTATTGATACATTGTTACATCCCTAAACAGGATATATAACAGTTTATAATAATTCAATTAAAAAGGTGACAGCACACATAGTCAAGAGGACAGACAGTACTCGGGTGTTGTATTTTACATAATAAATTACTTGATGACTACTTAACTACAGTGCATAAACATAAATGCATGTATGAAACATTATATAGTGCTGGCATCATTTGAGAGCAGAAAAACAGAGGTGAAAACAATGGTACCTGTTTACAGTTGACCTAAATGAGTTATTTACTGACCACAAGTTTTCCTTTAGAGTTCTTCTTCTGTTCTCAGGATGATAAACAAACCTACAGCACAAATGACTCCTACAGGAGCAGCTTTGACAGTCTTGTTTTTAGGTATGTTGCTAGGTATCTACAGTATTTGGGGCCCAGAGAGTCCCTGGGCCGGTGACAGCAACCTTACAACAACCCTCTGGCAGACATTTCTTCCCATTTTTATCGTGCAGTCGAAAAACCACAGCCGTATGTTGTTGTTTTCTGTGTAGGCTAAGAGCACAAACATCCCTGACCTGGTCGTATTGGACATAATCCGTCTAAAGACGGTGCAGTGAACTCCCAGCGAACTGCCGCCGCCGCCGCGAGGAAACGGGAAACGAAGGAGTTGTCTGTGAAAGGTGTGTGTGTGATGACAACACAATACACGGTGTCTGAGAGGCTGAGTCGTACCTGTGCAGACGGATGTGTCCCCTGCCTGTTTTCTCCACCTTTACCTTGATGCCATAATTCCGGCGTTTCCCCTCAGAGCAAGTTGGAGTCTATCGATCCGGTTTCCACAGAGAGGCGGTGTCGCAGCAGTGACGAAGCACTAAGTAGTGATGGGTGGAGATCAGAGGTAGGAGAGTAACCCTTAAAAACCTCACACATGACTCCTCACATGTTATTATTCAAACTAATGATTTAATGCTAGCGTGAAACATTGCACATCTGTACATATGGCAAAGTATTTCTGTTTACCATCACAGGTGACTCAGGTCCTGTCTAGTTCCTGCAGCGCGGTACTTGTTAGTGGGAGTAATAGGGGAGACCAGGGGCAAATGTAACCTCTTTTACACCATCCTCGATAACTCTCAGACTACTCACGATACACTAGTCATCTTTTGATAGAAGAGACAAATATATGCTCTAATTAATATTGCAATTGATATAGTTTCACTAATAAGGACAAGACTGTAATATTACATTTAAGTACATTTAAGATAAGTGAAATATGTTCATTTTCTTACAGAAAATGTGTAAACACAAAGGGGAACTTGTAACAGTCCTATAATTCACCTAGATATTGCAGCCATGATAAAGTCTTGTATGCCAGCTAGCAACACATGTAGCATCGTTTGCACAAAACTACAGATAAGGTTTTATGTAAATTTAAATTATCAGTCATCTAAACAGCAGGAGAAATACTGTATATTCAAAATGAAAGTTTCAGTTAGAGACACTCTAGCTTGTCTCTAATTGGAAAAAACGAGTATGTACAGTATTACAGTTCCCCCCTGGTACAATTGCCCCTGATCTCCCCTAATCCATACAGCCTCAACATAGATGGGGAAACACTTGAGGGGGCCTTAAGACAACACTGCTCATGTTAAGAATTCCTCACTGTAAAAGTCACCTCAGTGCAGAGCAGGTACAGCTTTCCTGCTGTGTGGTCACATGTTTACTTAAGTGGTTTCGGTATCGGGGCCTGGATATCAGAGAGGAATGTGTGGTCAAAGATTAAGCTTTTGATCAACTACTGCCAACTTTTGTGCCAGTCTTACTGTGACCGGGCCAGGAGCAGTCTGATATCAGCAAAGTCACAGCCACCACCACCTCTGCACATTATGTGGAGCCATTTCTGCATGCACACTTTACTGGTGGCTCCACACAGGGGCGCTGTTGTGTGTATGTGTGGAGTTGGAGGTCATCTTCTCTTCATAGATTTTCACAGCCCTGAAAAGGTCACAGCATCCAATATTTCACAGGAAAATTGAAGATAATTTTGTGCAATAGAAATTTGGTTTATTTTCATTTTTATCCATGCAAACATCTTGTGATTCCTCATAGTTATCTTTGGGCCCCTTGACGGGTCCTGATTCCCATACTGGGCACAGAGACTAAATTCACCTTTACTTCAACAGGACTTACAGCACACAGACTCATAATTAACACCAACAGCATACTGGATTATACCCACAGAGTTGAAGGACCCATATTGCATGGAGTACTCAGCTCTGCAAAGTCCTACAGAATTAAAGGGGATAAACACTCACTTAAAATTTAGCAAGAGGGTTTCTTTCTTGTGACATCTACAAAGTGAATGTTTTGCCTATTCCTTCATTTTTTCAGTAGGACTTTTGGGTCTCTGTTATTGACATGAATGATGTACCCCTTTAGCTTTTTGTTGTTTATTTATTGCACCAAAAAAATAAAAGTTAATAACAGAGACATCATGTGGAGCCTCTGACTCAGGCACCCCCTGAGCCCTTTGGCCCCTGGGCCTAAACCCTGTAGGCCTGTTCGGTAATCCACACATGGTGACATCCCAACTGGTTTGGAAGCCAATCATGGTCTGATATGCAATTTACCCAAGCCTGATGTAGAAACTAAAACCCTTTGAACACATACTGACAGTAGATTTTTCAGTGAAAACACATCTTAGCCTGGTATTAAGCCTTAAAAATTAGAAATATTTACATGTTCATGGTTTCTGGACTTCTCAATGTGGGAGAAAGAGTTTGAGTTGATTTAAAGAATTTTAAGGCCTTTCTTGTGGAAAATCCTTACCATACAATTTATTATTCTAAGAAAAGTATTTTTTACATGTTCAAACATTATGGAGGCCATATACTAACTTTACACTTGTGTGTCCCCTCACGTAACGTAGTCCCGTGTGAGTATAAGGCCCACTGTCTGGCTATGACTCCATTGATGACCTTGGACATCTCCTTAAAATGAAGTGTGAATACCCACAGGGTGCAGCACACCTCAGTCTGGCAGCTGCTACAGCTGGAACATCTGTCACATCTGTCTCAGTTGTTGTTACCTATAACCCAGTGGCCAATGTTTTTCACTGTCCCAGTAGGGTAGCCAAATATATCCTGCCAAAAAGATGTGCTCCTAGTATTGCATTGAGATAAATTGAGGGAGTTCCAGAGACAGGCTGCAGTACTAATATACTTCCATTCAGCTTTCACATGCAGTATATCCTGAGTCTGAGAACAACACCTCCCAGCCATTATCATGCAGAGCAGCCTGGATCCACCCAGTGTGATTAACTTGACACACTGAGCTCCAGCCTTCTGGATGCTCACACATGAAGATAAGAGCAACTGTCACCAGCAAAACACACCAGTTCATACACATACGTACATGTATTCCTTCACAAAAGTGTGTGACACCCCATCTGGACTACTGAGGACATGTTGCCCCCTGCTGAATATTTCCAAAATTGCTTCATGCAGGTTTTCAACAATCATGAGGTAGAGGAGATAGATTTCTGTATATACACATAAGTATGTCCATTCTACACCATAAATAAGGCAATAATACGCCCATATGACAAGCATGAAGACAAATTAATGCAATTTTCAGGAAAAAATTACATTTGAAACCATATAAGCTATTTTCTATGAGAAACTGGGGTGTTTTTTATTTTTCCACAGGTTATTATTAAAGAATAATAATCACTTATGATCATTAATGTGTATGGTTAAAAGTAATTACCCATTGACATAATCTGTCTGAACAATGGAGCTGAGCAGCGGTGGAATGTAACTAAGTAAATATACTCAAGTATTGTACTACTTACTTTTAAACACTGCTTTCTACTTTTATTCCACTACATCTCAGAGGGAAATGTTCTACTTTTTACTGCACAAGAATTATCTACAGTTTTAGTTACTTTAATTTCTACAAATCAGGATTTTCACACACACACACGCACAACATATGGATAGTTTATAAAATATAATGTTTTGTGATAAATTAAACTACCCGACAGTTTATGTGAAACTGAAACCATTAGTCGATTAATCAGAAAATAATTCACATCTATCTTGATGATTGTTTTTGTCATTTTTCATGCAAAAACATTTCATCACTCCAGTTTCACAAATGTGAAGATTTTCCTTTAAGTTAAATAGTAGTAAAAGTAAAAGTTTGTACTACTGGTTGGATAAAACAAGTACTGTGAAAAATAATCAGCAGATGAATTAATAATAATAAAAATAATAATCATTAATTTCAGTCCTATACAAAATATTTCAAAATGAGCTCGATGTCAACCAACTACAACTATAAAATCATGCTTTTACATGAATGCATGAGTAATAATTCTGAAATATATGATAATATAACAGTTGCAGGGGAAATTTTACTGAATAGAGTACTTTTACTTAAGCACATTTCCTTAATTAAAATAAGCCTTATACTTGAGTATTGTTTTTCAATGTAGGACTTTGACTTGTAACAGAGTTGCAAAAGAGTTGGAGCTGAGTGTGTATCAGTCAATGAGAGCAGTGCAGTAACACAACCCCATTATGTTTGACCAGGAAGAAAGCAGAGAGTGTAAGATGACGACGGCTCTCTGTGTGAATAAGAGCTACACAGTGCCTTAAGACCGACGTTATGACTTAATAATATGGCTGACAAGGGTCCGTTTTTAACTTCATGTATTATTTTCTATTTATCGATCGGGGCCGCGATATTTCAAATTCTTGAGGAGCCAAACTGGAAATCAGCCGTAGAGAAATACAAGCTACAGAAGGAAAAGATTGTGAAGAACTACCCGTGCTTAACAAAAGAAGGTCTGGAGGAGATTTTGGAGGTATGGATCCATAAACTTTAAATAGTGTGACACAAAGAAACCATGGCTGTGAGACATAAGTTTTCCATTCATCCTATAACTTGTACAGAGTTGTGAGTAACTTTGCGGAGATTCACCGGTCAACTGAAGAGCTCCAATCAAATCCCATAAAGTTATTACATATAAATAATGAAGTCATATAGTTTACAGATATTGCCCTATATTTGACAATATTTCTGTAACCTAGAAAACATGAGCCTACACGGTGTATACAGAAGAGTAAAGGAGAAGTTCGTTGTATTTATCAGAACCACGAGAACCTGTTTTTCCTGCTTCAAACAATGAAAAACAACCTGGCTGAAGTGAACCGTGTCAAGTAAAGCGCTTAAAAAGTTCTTTTTTATTAAAATGACATGTTCATATTTACTACAACGCCGTGAAGTTGTAAGCATTCATGACTTAATGCTGGTGGCTGAACGTCAAGGTGCATGTCTTATCTTGACGCCACAATTATTTGAATGTTTGCATAAGGTGTGTCTCCCTGTAAAAGCTGAGACAGGTTTGATTTTTTTTATCATTCTAAGCCATAAAAAAGAAAAAAAAAAAGAAAAACATTTGTTATCAGTATCGTCACATTAAAGTAGAAGCAGGAGTGACGGGGATTTGTGAATGGGTTTTGTTGAGACTGACTCAGTGTTTTTGACTCTCTCAGATCGTGTCAGAGGCTGCGGGTCAAGGTGTGACCATCACCGGGGAAATTCACCGCAACACGTGGGACTGGGCGAACTCTGTCATCTTTGCTTCCACCATTGTCACAACCATAGGTTTGTATGACATCTTTAGACGTATTACACCTGCTGATATTGCTGTTAATCGGAAATGTAAAACCGGAACAACTACACTCTTTTAGATGTTTAATCATGTAGGTCATAAGATAAACAAAATACCTTTTCACAGCAGCTGTTTTGACATGAAATAGTGGGATAATACAGGTGTTCATTGGTACTAATTGAGGTTCCATTCCATTCAGCTCAAACAATGTCAAGGTGCTGCTGTGCAGTAACAGACTGGCTCTCAGGAGAGGCTCTGTTACACTATATGAACTGTCTTCTAATCATATGTAATATTTCATTATTTATTTACTTTTCTATGTGTGTAAGTAGGGCTGTGTAGCGGCAAGAATCTGGCAGTATGATACGTACCACGATACAGGGTTTGTTCAGTATATTGTAATATATTGCACACCAGCACTTTGGTGTGCATTGCGGCAGGTCCAGGTGTGCCATGGGATTGAGTGACAAGCGTACATTATTATTGCAATTCCCATTAATTTTTAATTTACTACATCAGTACTTTGGACACACTGATTTTCCAAAACAGGTGCAAATTCTCTACTCTAAAACAATTCCTTTATAAACCTTATGTTAAAGGGAACCCCTGTTTTTGTTATTTGCCGAGTTGCTGGATGGTGGGAATTATTAGTGTGACGCATCAAAGGGGCTTATTCACTGATGCCATATGATTTTCCCCTCACCTGCTCTCTGGGAACTTTGCCTCAGACGGGCTAGTACTCACTGACTCCTTTAGCTATAGGTTGGTTATAAAGGCTATTTTGCGTGGGTATGAGTACAGGTATGCCATGAGATAAGCTATTTTATCAATGCATTTTGCAAAGACAAATAGACAGAGAAGTTCAATACTACTTTGTAGTAGTTCATCAATGCTTTATACATTAGTCATAAAGAACAACAACAAATAACTTTTGTGAGCTCTTAATGTTGGACTTGTAAAAAACTGATAACCCCTCAATTACTCACATCAGTGACTGCAAATTATGTCTTTTATTTTTATAACTGAATTCTTTGTGCAGAGACATCCTCAGCAAAATGAATAACAGAGTAAAATTTTAAAAAGTCAAAGCTTTATAAAGGAATAATACAAACTTATTCACCATTAATAAAGCCAATAGTTACTTTGTATGAACCTTCATAAACATTCTGTATGTCTCTCAGTGTTTTGTGTTAATATTTCCTTTTGGAATCTACAGGTTTTGGCAATGTTGCACCTAAGACTGTTGGTGGTCGTGTGTTCTGTATCCTGTATGGTCTCTGCGGGATTCCCCTGTGTCTGGTATGGATAAGTGAGCTGGGCTCATTCTTTGGAGACCGGGCCAAACGTCTGTCCCAGGTTCTGATCCATAAAGGCGTTACAGTGGTAAGAGTCTACCTGAAAGCTGCAGTTTGTTTTTGTCAGAACACCGTATTAAAAGGCAGCATCATCAAGTTATTTTTTATTATTAAATAAAGTTGCTTTGTGTTTCTTTCCCTCTTCTGTCAGAAAAAGGTCCAGATAACCTGTACACTCTTATTCCTGTTATGGGGGCTGTTTGTGCATCTGGTCATTCCTCCAATTGTTTTCATGTTTATGGAAGGATGGACATACCTGGAAGGCCTCTACTACTCTTTTATAACCCTCACAACAGTTGGGTTTGGAGATTATGTGGCAGGTAGGTTTGATTTATGGAATAATGTAACTAATTTAATCCAACTAATTTAATCTAACATAACTCTATGACAATATGAAGCATATCAAGCTAGCAGATAAAAGGAGTGGCAAAATAAAGCAAAAACATTAAATTGGTACTGTATGTGTTTTGCTAATCCATCCGCACAACTTTTACAACACTTCTGACCACACTGACCACAGAGACGGGAGGTGTATACCATTTCATACTATTGGCGGAGCTTGTAATGCATTATCTTTTTACACACAGCATCTTTGGTTGAAAGAGAGAAGTAGAGAGTGAATGATGTTAATGACCGCTGTTAGCCAGTACAGAGATCTGAGTCAGAGAAATGACACTATTTTAAACACTATTTTTAGATTATTTCACAGCAGTTACATTTTAAAGCACAAATAAACATGTCCACATGCAGAGAGATCTTTAGTCCTGTCAGGGTCTTCAGTCTGCTCCGCCTGTGTGTGTGTGTGTGTGTGTGTGTGTGTGTGTGTGTGTGTGTGTGTGTGTGTATCTCTTTGTGCAGCTCTCACAGTCAGAGAGCAGAGGAAAGAGACAGAGACAGCAACATAACCATTGGTTGCTATGTTTTTATAGAGTCACTGAACGATATGTTAAATTTTCAATCCTCAACCTCAGATTGCCGCTATATTATCAAAGGTGTGGAGATATGTGCAAACAGACAACACAAAGTTCACCACATTATATACGTTGTTTACTTTTGCAACATTCAAATAAACAAAATAAGCTCAAAGATTCAAGAAAGGAAACATTTTTACACCCATCCTCATTATTAAACATATTAAACCCCTTCTGAATTCAGGCTTCTCTCTTTTACTGAACTAAGATGACATCATAATTGCCCTGCTAACTTGTTATAAACCTATAAAATTCACTTCATTCAACAAAATAAAACTCACCAAAGCCATCTCTGTTTGTGTCTCCATTGTTCCAACAATCTCCAACTCCGGCTTGGTCAAAATAAATCCTTAAGTGAGCTTGTTAGATCTGATAGTAGTCTGACTCTACAGGCTGTTTTCCTCTCACTCGTCCTCCGGTGGGTGTGTATTCTGCCACTGAATGAGAGTGTATTGATGAGCAGTGACTCTCACTCATTTAGACCACTAAATTAGAAAAATAAATGTAGACAAAGTAGGCAGAGGTCAGGATCTCTGCAGATACAGACACCACCACACTCTTCTAGTGGATCATAAATGATGATTTATAGGGATTATTTTTCTATATTTTTTCAAGGAAAATCCTGTATAGTATACCTGTAGTGTTCCTCTGAGGTTATTTGTCAGTCTGAACTTTTTGTTTTGGTGCATTCACTGTGTTTCAGGTGTAAATCCAAACATTGACTACCCCAGACTGTACAGAGTGTTTGCAGAGTTATGGATCTACATGGGTCTTGCGTGGCTGTCCCTGTTCTTCAGCTGGAACGTCAACATGGTGGTGGAAGCTCACAAGGTGCTCAAGAAAAAAAGAAGACACAGGCACAGACACCTCTATGATATGGAATCAGAGCCTGAAGAGGACAAGCCCAGCTCGGATGAAAAGCCGACCACGATCGACATCTTTGACTTCCCAAAGGATGAAGACTACAGCACTGTCATCAAGTCGATCGGAGCCTCAGCAAATAAAATAAAGTCTGCAGACAACATTAATCGCTCAAAGAGCTGCAGCGACATCTTGGGCAACAACATCCAGACCCTGGAACATTCGCCTCGGCACAGACGCTTGATCAGTATCAGTGAAGTGTTCGTGAATACAAAGGCTGTCAGAGACAAAGGTGAACAAAAATCTGGGTCTGCTCTAATACAAGAAAGTAAAGGGGACCCTAAACCTGCAGAAAGTGTGAGGATGGACAATGAGGAGGACAAGGACAGTTGTGCATTTGATTCAGAAACTGAAGGCATCATCTTTACTGCATCTGCAAAAGATGCTACAACAGAAGAAAGTGTACAGCATCCTGATGGTGGGGAGACTAGGTTTAAAATATCCAAGGTAGTAGAGGAAGATTTGTTAAATGATAAAGATGAAAAAGGGTAAAAAAAATGTAAACTTTATTTACCTTTAAAGTTGTAGAACAAGTGGAGGAAATATTGTAATATGTATCATGAAAACAGATACTAGATGACTGTACACAAAGTGAGACTGCACTGTTTGACGGTTTCCTGCTTAACAATGACTGTTGATTTAAGCAGCTTTTCGATTATTAGTGAGTCAGTGTGTGAAACAGGGAAAATAGCGCTATTTTGTGATTGATAAATCAAGAATTTTTCATTCCTTATACAGAAGCCCTGAGAGGTAACTGATTAAAAAAAGAAGGTCTAGTCTAAATAGTTTTATTTGCTAGTGAAAAAAAGATTTTGGCAGGTGATTTTTTTGTTTGTTTGTTTGTTTGTTATTTTGGTAGCCATTAGCCAACATATAGCTAACCTATTGTTCATGGCTAATCCACAGCTACAATTTAGTTTAAATTGACTCCATATTAGTTTACTGTATTTAATGGGACACTTCGGCCCTTATGAGTGGAACATTTTGACAATTACTAAGGGAATATGATAATTTTATACATTTAATGATAGCTATACAGATCAGAATAACTTTGGATACATTCTGAATTTGGCCGTTTACAATATGTTAGTGGGTTAACAGCTAACGTCAGTATCATGGATGTATTAAGGGAGAAAAGTAGCTAACGTTGATGACAGATTAACACTTTAAAATACACAATTTAAAATACACTTCTAGCCAAAAGAAAGACATGTCGGTAATATTACATAACTTGCTAACACATCTCCCTTCTGCTGAGTGCATGGAGAATTAATTCTTGCCTAGAAGAAAATATGAACACTTTAGTCAAATTTAGAACATGGGGTAGTGGAGCACTTCAACTTCTTGTGGCCAAAATGAGTATCGCAAAAACAAATGCTGATCTTTTGAATTTTCTTTCAAAGGTTTTTTTTTCCACAGATGAACAAAAAAAATGAACTTTAAATTATCCTGCCAAAACTTTTTTTTTGCCTGTTTCACAGAAGCAGAAAAGCAAGGAACTTAGTAAGATTTACCTGGTAAAGCAGTGTTCTTAAGTCACAACACAAAAGATGTAACTATTTCAGTCAGACTAATAAAATGGATCACCAATTTTTTTTTCTCACTTGCCTTGCAGGGCTTTGGTATCATATTTATAGAAATCTTTTGTTTCAACATCTCTATGTTTTTAACAGTGACCACAGATACAGAATACACAGATTATTTCAAATCACAGAGCAGGGCTTTGTGGAAAACTGTGCCAATGAGCAGCTTTCCTTCGTAGGGAGCTGCCACACTCGAGGCCATGATGACATGGCCGTCATCAGCGTACTCCTGGCTCACAACCGGCTGCTCTGAGTGGATGTTCTTGATCATGATGACCTGGAGGAAACATGAATGAAATTATCAGGCAAATTCAAATAACAATGTTGATCATTGTCATTTAGAGACATTGTCATTTAAAGACGCCAACCTCTGAGCCAGGTGGATCCTGAGGGTCATATGTTGACAACTTCATGCCATTTGGATGACAACCCAGCCACAAGTCACCTGTCCTGTGGTCCACCTCGATGTTATCACAGAGCGACCCAACAGCTACAGACTTTACATGCGGTAAAGGAGAATAAAGCAAGTATAAGTCTTGTTTTTAGGGGTGCAAAAAAAATCGCAGTAATAGTGACATCTTGAGAAATTTCAAAGTTAGATGAGAACTCTGATACCACTCTCATATCTGTTGCAGTGGGGTTGCAATATATCGGTGTTGACGATGACTGTGATATTTGAAAAATTTAATATTGATATCATGTTAATAATACAAATATGATGATATTGTATAAATAATGATTATTTGACCTTGTGGATCTTTTTAAGTGTAACTGCAGGCTTTGTACACTTTTGTACAGTTATGTGTGCAGACTCTCTCTCTCCCTACAATTGTATTCCGAGTTTAATGCGTTTGCCAAAAGAAACAAAATCCACAATAAAGAAAGTTAAAGATGGACTTGACTTTTAACAGATATTGTGTGAATTCTGAAAGGGGTCAGTGCTGTGTTCATTGGTAATGATAATAAACTGTATCTTTATTCACTCAGTGCTGTACATCCATGTTGTTTACATTGTTCCTCCTCTACTGCTGCTACTATCTTTGCAACCTGTATCTGGCACATGTGGCATAATATGGAACTTAAAGTTTTGGACCCTGCCAACAAAAATAAATAGCCACAATTCATCACATGCCGATTCAGACAGGGTGACCAACAGTAGAAGCGCATTACTGTGTTAGCCAGCCTCTAGTTTATAGACATCTATGTACCAGTGTGCCCTATATAGAGCCCTTCTGACTATTTCATTATTAGTGATTCGGCCATTATTAGGAACTTATATCATATTTGTGTTTGACCCACAGCAGCCTGATCATGATCATCTCATGTGGCTACATGAACAATAATTCTCTCTGTGCTGGACTTTTTCCCAAAATGCTGAACTATTCCTTAATTTTTTTTTTCTTTTGGCAGATGGTAGAAAATAAGAAAATGCATTACCTTGAGATACACTAACTGTTCTCCTTCTGTTCTCTCAAACACATCTATCTCATGGTCTATGATATCTGCAACATAAATATACCTGTAAAAAAGAAAATTCATGTGTTATTATTTTACCATTACATAAAAAATTACTGCCAATTACAAAAAAAACAAAAAAAAACATGCACATGCAGCAAAATTAATTGGTAATAACCGTTTGTCAGGTGATATGTTGATGCCATTTGAGGAGAGAAAGCCACCGGCTGCCACCCTCACTTCCTTTGGACTGTAGTACACCACCTCACAAAAGGGCAGACCCAAGATGACAGTCAGAATGTGAAGTGCTTCATTGGGAAAGGCGTGATCATTTGTGGCGTAGAAGCTCTCTACTCCGACCGCAACAATGTCGTTTACGCTGAAAGACACGATGAATAAGATAAAAAGCATACCAAGATTGTAATATGTAAAATGTACGATACTGTGAATAGTTTATTATACAGTATGTACCTGTGGAGGAGGGGGTGTGTGATAGTCTTTAGGTGGACGAGTGTGTTCTCCTGAACAAAATGAAAGATCTCTACTTGGCTTTTATGCTGAGGGTGATTGACAACAAACAGGTACACAGAGTCTTCTGCAAACAAACAACAGTGTGTTGTCATTATTCTCCTCTTTCACCTTTAGAATGAAATTGATTTCTGTCAGAGTTTGACCTGTGTTCTGGTGTTACTGTCACCCAAGCGCAAAGTTAAAGTTGTAATCCTTAAGATTTCAATCCTGGCTGATTTGGCCACATCGATTACTGTGGAAATGTAAAGTGTGGGTTAACACTGCAGCCCAATTCCAGTCTGGTCCGTACATCCCTCAGACCTGTTAGGCCTTACAGAGGAGTGGGTTATAAAGCCCTCCAGCACTGAGTCTGCATTGAAGCAGGCTTACTCTCCTCTCAGTTGCAGCACCTCTTTTGTGTCTTGGATTCTGAACACACCACATAACTATAAAAGTCAGTTATTTCCAATATTTCTTTTCTATTTAAGTGACCCTCCACAGCCCAAGTGTGACTCCACACACAGTCACGGAGTGTGAGTATGCAGGAGCTGAACTGGAACTGGGCCTACATGTCCCACGTCCTGTGGCTGTTTCCCAGTTAAAGTCATGCTGTGGATGTCCAGTTAATGTGAAGCAAGAGCAGAAGGAAACGCTGGATTAGCATCAGCAGCAACTTAAAACAGCTCTAAAATGGCTGTGGGAGAGTGAACAGAGATTAAACCGTTAACACTGGATTACATCCTGCATTCCTGTGAATCCTCTGTGTGTGTGAGACCATTTTAACCCCTTGTGGGAGTGGCCGACTCCACCACCACCGATAAAAACTACTACATAGAGACGCAATTACTGAATGTAAATACATTAAAAGGTTATTGCAGAAAATGCCAACCAAGAATAATAGCAAAACTCTGTTTTGATTTCATTAAAATCTTAAGCATTCTATCTTTAAAAACATTTGCCTCATATTTAGATTAGATTTGTTCATTCTTACTACTTGTATTTAATTGGTTGTTTTTGTACTACTCGACCATGAATAAAAAGAGTTTTTCCAGTGGTCTGCTTCCTAAAAATAACATCACCGGGGCATCAGAGTAAAGTCCAAACCATCCAAATCATTTTTTCTTTTTTTTTTCCCACAAAATTAAAACAACAAAAACAAAATCAAAAATGAGGATCCTCTATCTGAGAAATAAAGAAGTAAAAAAAAAGTAAGAAGTATAAATAAATAGATAGATAGATAAATAGTGATACATGAACCCAAATTCTTACTTGCATATATGAATGCTGACACTAGTTAGCTGCTATAGAATAAAATGGCTGTAATACTGTATATCTGCATGAGTCAACAAATTCTTTTCCAGGTGCTTTCAAGGAAATCTGTGGTGGTGACAAATGGCTTCAAATTTTATTCATTACGCTCTTGCAGTTGTTGGCTTTTCTGTGCTTCTTGCATTTCTTCAGCAGTACGCAGCAAGCAGCAGAGACTTACACCAAGTCATTTTCATTTGATATGCCATAATTCAGTACTCATCAAAACAACCACAGTGCGCTGCAAGTTGTTTTTGTTGTTTTTTTGTCAAGCTTTTGTTTACAGCATTTGGACAAGACAAGACTTGTGTTAAATCCATTAATATCTTTATCTGTAAAAAGAGGCATGTTTTTTTTACTTGAAAATGAAAGTAGCGTCATCAGTACTGTGGCCTTGAATGAATAGTTGGTTTGTTTGTGAACATGTATTCATGTGAACAATTCAAACTGTTACAATCTGATTTCGTAGTTAAATTGATTAAAAGTCATTGGTTAAATGTTGAAGAGATACAACAGCTACAATCTATCCTTTAAAAATCAATTGTAATAATAAGACATTCAATATTTTACAGAAGTTTAATTATGTGGGAGGCCTCTTAATTGTTATACAGGTCTGCATCAAGGAGAAACTGAAAAATAAGATTTACAATTCAGTTGTTGCAGTAACAGGCTACAAGTAACTAATCTACCTGATTAAATGAAAATGAATTAATATGAAATGTTGTCTTATACTTCATGTTAAGGTTTTTTATCTAATAAACTGTGATCGTTTCATGCATAGGCCCTTTCTTTTCTTTGTTCTGTAGTTGAGATGTTAAACTTGATTTGTACTTCACCTGCTTCATCGGTGTACACACTGATACCATGAGGGTTAAAGGAGGTGAGGTCCAGGTCTCCTTTGATTTGCAGCTCCACTGGAGTCGGCTTTGGGTGCAGCAGATCCATGACGTACAGTTTTCCCGGTTCATCAGAGAATGAAGGAAGTCCAGGATAATGTAACCCCTGAGTGGAAAACACTGCATGTCAAATGTTGGTGCAGATCTGTGATTTTGATATCATAACATTCCTTCCACATCAATCAATTGATAATCACAACTAATTTAAAATAGTTGAACCCATAAAAAACACAATGTATATACTGTAGAGAAATATTTATAGAAACTACACTGAGACAGGAATAAAGATTCATGCAAATATGTTAAGATTTTAATAACATACTGTGCTTAGAAAGGCCAGTCCATCTCTTTGTATTGTGATGTCCTCTGCTCCATATTCTGCACAAAACAAAATAAAATTGTTAATACTTTGAGTTTTTGAATTGAACCACCCTAATAAGACCACACTGCTGACACTTGACCTACTGGCAGTAAACTGGACTTCAGACTCTTCATGTATGATCACATTTTACAATTAAGTCAAAGTCCATAAACATGTTTAAATTGTCTTTGGAAATGTAAATTCCAAAATTAAGACACTGAGATGAAGTTAAAGCCAAGAATACTTACCGATATTCTTTAAATAATGACATCTGAGGTGTTTCACATGCATTTCTCTGGAAGCAAGAGTCATTTCCCTGTAGAGAAAATTAATGGCTAAATCATTTAAAGGTAAACAAAAGCAGAACCTTCAAGTGCCATTAGCACAACTTGGATTATGATAAACATGTAAACTGATCCCTTTCTGCACACACCTACTTGGATCTGTTAGTTACTGTGCTGGGAAACAGCTATGAACACTGAAAAGCAGTACTACTACACCAGCATATGTTATCTAATTCATTCCTAAATATGATAAATACTTACTTTAGTTTAAGAAATCTGTGTCCAATGAAAACTGCAAAAGCAGCAACAACAGCAGCAACCAGTGTTTTCCTCATGGCAGCCATGTTCACAAGGCAAAGGTTACACACTCTCAGAGTGTATTTACAGAACTCCACCAGAGATGGAGCTACAGAATGAATGTATGAAAGAAGTACCATTGTACTGTATCTACCCCATGATTTAGAGTTATTCTAATGAAAAACACACATTTTTTTTTTTTGCTATTGTGAGCCGAGTCAGTATTTATTTAGGTGTGTTTGTTAGCACACCTTAGAATAAAATATTTGAGCCCAAGGGGAAACAAAACATGAACAGTAACTGAAATCTATAAATATGCTCAAACAATAAGACATTATACCCTAGGTAGATGTAATGTGAATATTATACTGCATAAATACACAAAGAGAAGATGAAAAAAATATCAGGGAGGAGGCAAGATTCTCGTGGCGAGGGAAAACGTGATATGACTTGTGTAACTTGAGCTATGTAGGACAGTTACATCAACAATTATTGAAATACTGTTTTTCAAAAAGTCCGTTCAACCATCCAGATTCATAAAGTCATTTTGTCAGTCTGAAGACCAAATGCACAACCGTCTTTGTGAACACGACTCTCTTTATTGTTTTATTTAAATCCAAATATATGAAACAAATGTGACTTTTTTTTTGTTTTATCAACAATAGCAATTAAAACATGTAAAAACATTCAGTTTCACACATCGCACATGTAACGGATTTTGCATTTTCAGGTGACCAGTGAAAAATATTTGCTACCACCTTACAATAAGACTAACCTTATATATAATTTATTAGTGGTTTATAATTTGTTATTAATGAGGCTGTAATCACTTCATCCCATCAGATAAAAAAAAAGAGTTTTAGTGACCTTTATCTTGACAAATAGTGAGCCTGGAGTGGTCTGTGGTGTTAGGTCTTGGATCTTATTGCTAAGAAAAGTTTCAATTCCTAAATCAAAATTAACACATCAAACTACCAGATACATAACAAAGATTTTGGCAATATTGTTTACCTTGACATTTTCAGCACACTCCACTTTACACTTTACAATAAGACGCTTTTTCATCTGTTATAAATGTTAGCAACTCATTGGTTAGATTTATTAGTAGTGAGCAGGAACTGGATCTTGCCAAATAGTGAGCCCACATCAAATGTATGAAAACTGCATTATAAGTTGTTTATAATTGCTTACAAAGTGTTTACAAGCTGAATAATAACATAATTATAAACCATTTATAAGGGTAGTCTTATTGTAAAGTGATACATAATAGTTTTAACATGTTTGACTGGAAATATTGTTTTCCAAGTGCTTTATTTCACAGTGGTTCAAGTATCTATGCAGTTCAGCAACTTCTGTGTCGGACACCACTTTCACATATGTTCTTGTACTCAGGGCTCATTGCTATAAAATCCAGTAAACACCCTCCACCTATCATCCTCCAGCTCCTCCCGGTGGATCTTCAAGTTCTCTTCCACCAGCTGACAGGTTTTTTGTTCTATTATCAGATTCTGCTTAGTGTGACGGTGTAAAGCCTGTTTCTTAAGATCTGTAATATCCACCTGTGTCATCATTCAAATCATCATTGCGCTGCCTGATTGAGAGCCTTGCAAAGAGGTAAATCTTGATTTCCTTAAAACCAGCTGTCAAAGAGTCACTGCTACTTCAGATCACAGCACAGGGCTTTATGGAACACAGTGCCAATCAGCAACTTTCCCCCATACGTGGCAGCTACAGAGGAGCCCATGAGCACCTCGCCGTCGTCAGCGTACACCTGAGTCACCACTGGCTGATCAGAGTGAATGTTCTGGATGCGGATGACCTGAAGGAAGAATAATCATGAAAAACAGAGAATTACAACAAAATTAATAAGTGTAAAGAGAGTGTTTGATTAAGCAGAATATAGAAACCCTAATTCCACAAATGTTGACAGAACGTAATGATTTGCGAATCCTTTTCAACTTGTATTTAATTGAATGGCTCAGACAGACTGAAGCGAAACATACAACATACAGACAGGTTTTAGAGCAACATACGCTGCCATCCAGATGACGTCTTGTTCGTCTTGAGACATCCCTGCTGATTTCAGCAAGACTATGCCAAGAGAAACTTTATATGTGTTACATTAGTGCGGCTTTGTAGTAAGCGAGTTCTGGTACTAGACTGTCCTACGTGGTAAGACCTGTCTCCTATTGAAAAAGTGTGGCACATAATGAAGCACAAAATATGAAAACAGAGACCTCCGACTGCTGAGCACCTGAAGTCGCATATCAAGCAGGGATGTGAAAGAACTTTCAAAAATTCAACAATTAGTATCCTCTGTTCCCAAATGCTTAGTGAGTGTTGTTAAAAGAAAATCTGATGTATGATGTATGTGGTAAACATGCTCCTGTCCCAACTTCTAATATAGGTTGAAAACTATTTGCAATCATCAACTTTTTGGAAATTTGAACAGCATAACAGACTTTATATCTTCTGTCTTTCATGTTGTCAGACAATGTACTGTCTGGTAAAAGTGAAAGGACAAACCTCTGATCCAGGTGGGTTGTTGGGATCAAACATGAAAACTTTCCATCCGTTAGGGTGACAGCCTAACCACAGGTCTCCAGTGTCAGGGTCAACTTCAATGTTGTCACAGAGTGAACCCACAGCCACAGACTGGTGAGGAGTCATACACAAGGTTATAGTTACACAGAGATCATGGTGTCTTGATTACCTTATATGACAATTATAGCATGTTGACATTCTGAATTATTTACCTTCACAGAGACTAATGCATTGTCTTCTTTCCGCTCCAGCACATGGACATTGTGATCAAACAGATCTGCCACGTATACGTGCCTAAAAATAAAAAGATCAAAACTAAGAACACTTGAACACGAATGACCAAAAGCATGTCCCTGCACATCATTCTTACCTTTTGTCTGCAGAGAGATTGATGCCATTTGCAAAGTAGTATCCCTCAGAGACCACTTTGACCTCCTCAGGACTGTAGTACACAACATTCGACCAAGGCTGAAGAAGAAGAGGCTCCACTACACCTTTAAGAATTTCATGGGAATAGTAGTGATCGTTGGTTGCATAGAAGGTGTCCACTCCCACTACAACAATATCGTTTACACTGGAAAGTAAATCAGAATTGAAAAATTATAGTTATTGCATACAATAATTAAATTATTAATCACAAATTACTAGGGTTGTCAAAGTTAACGTGTTAAAAATGCCTGATGATGAGAGAGTGCTGATCGAGCTGCAGCTCCACCTGAACCATGAAAAAGTAAAAATAAGGCTGACCCACAGCAGAGAGAGAGAGAGAGAGAGAGAGAGAGAGAGAGAGAGAGAGAGAGAGAGAGAGAGAGAGAGAGAGAGAGAGAGAGAGAGAGAGAGAGAGAGAGGGCATGTGAATATGGACAGATGTGTCGACTTAATATAAAAAAAATTTTATGATCATGAATCACTGGTGAGGAGTCAATCATGAACCCCTTCTGTGGTGCATGACATTTTTTTACTCCAAATCCGATTTGTTTACTTTTAAACACTTAATTACTTCATGCTAATTGATCACAACTGCAAGGGAAGAGAGTCGAGCTGCAGAGAAGAGGGAGGAGAGTGTGTGTGTGAAGAGCTGACCGATATAAAAACTTTATTGATAATGAATCCTGATGTTACCGTACAGTTCTGTGGTTTGAACACTACAGATTAAAATATCTGTCTCTGTAAAGACCAAACTGACAGAAGCTCATCTCCTCAGTGTGTAGTTTGCTGTCTGCTGTTGTCTAAAACATCCTCACTGATATAAACTATCAGAGTGACAAGGATGTAAATGATCCTGCTTCTTTAATACAAAAACATGAATATCATGCACCGTTATTCATTATATAGACTGAGCTGAATAAAGATGAGGATATTTCTCCTCAGAGGACAATGTTTTATTAAAGAAATAAACTATTATTAACAATAATGATACTAAAAAAAATAAATAAATGCATATAAATAGTGACCTTTTCCTAAAAGACTGCTGAATCTGAAGCCTGCAGTGCACCATAGAAGCTTCAATTGACTTTTCTATTGAAGTTTTTAGTGCATTTTTGCCTTAATGTTAAATTGATCAGGTCAGTATCTGTGCCTGATGGATTTGGGTTTGTCATGTTATTATTTGAGCATATTTTTTATGCCAAATGCAGTGCCTTTGAGAGTTTCTAAACATATTTTGTCATTGTTGTTGGTCAGTGTATTTTATTTAATAAAGTTACATTTGAATTACACCTTAATCACTTGAAAAATAGTTTAAGGTACATTTTGAACAAATGAAAAATGTGCTACTAATTTGCGATTAATTGCAATTAACCACAGGCAGTCATGCGATTAATTGTGATTAAGTACTTTAATTGATCAATAGCACTACAATTCACATATATTTTTTGAGTAAATATGGTGATAGTATTCTGCTTCCCCCTATTCACTAAATCTAAATGGCAGTTCATGGTAGGCACAATTTAAATAAGTCAGCATACCGTACCTGTAGAGAAGTTCATGTTTGATGGTTTTCAGATGGATCAGGGATTGGTTGTCCTCAACAAATTTGAAGACCTCTACTTGGCTTTTGTGTTCAGGATGACTGACAACAAACAGGTACACTGTGTCATCTGTGAAGGAACAAGGAAAGCACTGTAAAAAAAATGGCAACCACAGTTTAAAGGGTATGCAAGAGACTAATGTACTACAAAAGAAGAGAATTTTCAAAGTTTTGACACTAAAATAAGAATTCACACCTGAGCGCTACGCCGCTACATTCTGCAGTAGATACACATGTTAAGTTACACTAGTTAATAATACACAGGATTTCGTAGTTTAAAAAAAAAAAAAAACCTGCTTCTACTCACACTGCACCCATGAGGTACCCACTGTGATTTTCAAAGCAAACGATCACAACAGGTTTGTCCACATACTCTGCATGCATACACAAGCACATATTAATGCCTCTGGAAATTTGGCTCGAAATAGTAAAATACTTATATAATATCATGGTATCAAGTGTCTCATGCTACATCCACTAAATAAACTTTTAGAACTATTAAAAAAAAACACCACATTTTGCTATTTAGACCATTTCTCAAGATTGTGTAGGAATGGCAGATCATGTTTTCACTGACATCTCACTCAGGAATAAAGCAGCAAAACCCCTTTAAAAAAGGATCACCTAAAAAATTTATATCAGTTGAAGTGTATATTTTCACTGAATATTTGGCGTTAGACAGCCCTTTCTGACAGGAAACTGAAGCCATCAACAGGAGTTGTTAGTCTACCACTGCCTTGATCAATTAGTTAGTTCGTATTATTGTGTGACTTTTTTTGTTTTAATATGTCAGTTTGCATCTAAACTTAATTTACTTGCAGTGGATTGAGGCAGCAGTAGACAAACAAATCCTATGATCTGCAGGGTAAAAATCACTGTATATGTAAAAGCGGTCTGGAGCAGTGTGAAGGCTTCAGCTCCCTGGTGTTAAATTGGCTCAGACTCAAAGAAGCAGATTAAGGAGGAGCAGAGAGATTTTGTTGGACCTGTTTGGAGTAGAACAACTGACATCATGGAAGTCTAAAAAAAAATATATATATATATATATATTGCTTCACTGAGTTAATGGCATCATTTTCCTAATAAATGTCCAAGCATAGCTACACCCAATTCAAACCCAATATCAGAAAAGTGTACAAAAACTTAATCTGGATTACAACTAATCTTAAATAGACTATTTCTATTACGCATATAAGACCCTAAATTACATAGGCTAGTGTGGATTTGGGTTTCCAGTGGTTTTAACAAAAGCAAAAATAATACCTTTCTTTGGTCGCTGAACAGTCAGCTGAACTGAAAATGAAATTATTTTTCTATTGCAAACTGTACTGGAATGTGTACAATATAAATCTGTTAAATCTGGATCTAATTGCTGAGGCAGTAGAGCACCCCTGGATTAGAGTATTTGCCCTTTAGATGCTACCTTGTAGAGACTTGTGTATGACGGGTGTGCAACAAATACAGTAAATAATGTGCATTTCTTTACCAGTCGGATCAGTGTATACACTGATGCCATGAGGGTTGAATGATTCCAGGTCAAAGTTTCTTGGCATGCGCAGCTCCACTGGTTTCATCCGAGGATCCTTCATATCGAGGGAGTAGATCTTTCCTGCCCCATCTGAGGAAGGGACTCCAGGATACTTCAGACCCTTGAGATATTAAAAATATATGTATGTACGTAAGCACGTACTTATATGCAGCCCAAATAAACTTCAAGAGAAAAGAAGATAAACTAGTATGTGCAGTTTTAAATTTGATCAGGAAGGATTTTTTGAACTTTGGAGAGCATCAGAGGGGTTAAACCACCATTAATTGGAGGCTATGTTGAGCTGATCAATAATAGAGTTTCAACGATTAGTTCTGCTTTTCCCAGTTTCATGGTATTCAATTGGGTATATATGTTTTATAGTAAAGACGATTCATTGAATGAAATAAAAGTCAGATTAAGTGATAATGAAAATAATCATTAGTTGCATGCCTAATCAATAACAATAAAATTAAAGTTAGCTTTCCATCCTACATTACAACAATGTTAGGTCACACACAGGGGCGTTGTAGAAAACACAGAGGTGAGTAAACTGTGGATAAACGGTAGTTTACCCAGCTAGTTTCCTATACTGATTGATACAGGTGATCTGAAAATAGACAACTAAACTCTCAGCCTCATTTGAGAGGTGAATAATCTGAGTTTACTTGGGCCATAAGCATAAATCTCAGGGGTGATGCAATTTTAAGAGTGTGTACCCCCATCCCCAAATAGCATTTTAGTTTTATAGGTAACAATGCTCCTGGTAAAGTGTTTGATGGCAGTATGCAACCTAAAAAACAGTGTTACAATATTTCAGTTATAGTTAAGTTATACTGTTTGCTAGTTTTTAAACTACTCTTAAAGTAATGCTGCCTGCCCATAATTAAAACTAAGCTTAGCCTAGCTAGGTAAAGCACAATCTGATACATAAAAGACACCACCAGAATGTCAGAATAAACGTTTTTGACCTCAAAATTCCCAAGAGGAGGACACCCAGACCTCCCATTTAACGTGTACACCCAAATGCTAAATGAAAACCTACGCCCTTGGTTCACCATTGATTTCATATCAATATGGCTGCCTTGAAAAAGGACTATAATGTATGTACAGTATGTATTATGTTCAAAATACTATCTTGTATTTCCTTTGGTTTAATGCTGTCTGTCTGTTGCAATTGTTCTTTATTTTAAAAGTAAATCATTAATAATGATTATTATCATTATGTTATATTAATATTTATTATTATAATGATTATTATTATTTTTTGATCGATGATCGCTGTTTGTTTTGATGCCCTCCACCCTCCGGGTCTTGGTGCCCCACGCACAGCGCGTGATACGTGCGTGCGTAACGACGGCACTAAATATCCTTATTTAACCCCAACTCAGTACATTTGGCTGCTCTTCAACTCAAACACTTACTGTGCTGATAAAGGCCAGTCCGTCTCCAATGATCGTTATGTCCTCTGAACCATGATCTGAAAGCAGGACAGTTGCACAGTTAACTTTAATGTTCACCGTGTTTCCGTTGTGTTTTCCTCTGTCGTTAACGTCACTCACCCAGGTTTTTGAGCAGGACACAGTTGGGCAGGTGATTCTGGACCAGCTCCCTTGAAGCGAGGGCCCTTTTCCTGCGATGTGTTCAACACAGAAGGTTCAGTGGTCACATCAGAGCAGGTAGACTCAAGTTGTTGTTTACTACAGAAAAACTATGCAACGAGCGCCGAAACATCCGTACCGTTTCAACATGGATTGTTGTTTTCTACTTTACCTGAAGTTGACGATCCTCTCTCCAAACAGCGCCGATAAGGCAGCGATGGCAATCGAGATGAACACTAACTTTCCCATCTTCGACCCACGACAGAATAGTTTTACAAACGCTTTTATACTGCACGACTGCTGCAGCCGAGGCGTGCCTTTGCAGGCGCGACTAATGTTACCTTCAGGACTATCGGAAATAATTAAACAAATCTGTATTTAAGAGTTTATTTTCAATCTGCTAGATGCAGGACAATGTAGACCTGCGAAAGTCCGCCTCGAGTCACAGGATGAAATTCGGTACATGTTTGTTGTCGACACTCAAAAGCAATTGAACATGAGATGTTATGATTTCCTACATATGAGAAGCGCCTTAATGCAGCATGACTCCGAGTGGTTGGAGCCAAATGACATCCATAAACAGATCCAATGATACAGTTTGAATGATTTGCATAAACATCACCCGTCTATCACCCTTCAGGTCCTCCAGGGTCTCCTCAGGCGTTCTCACACCAGCTGAGAGGTTCTGTGGGTCTTATCAAATCCTGCCTGTAGTACAACATGTTAAAGCATGTTTCTGAAAGCAGTAATACCCATGTCTGGTTTACACGATGATTCAGATCATCACTGCACCGTCTGGGAGCCTTGAAAAGAGGTAGACCTCAAGTCTCGTAAATAAGTGTAAATAAACAATTTAGGCAAACTGAACATATATATGTTAAAACTAAACCGATGCAGCATAATATACTTTGAATTTAGTTTGTTTTTGCAACGTTGTCAAATGATCCAAGTGGGTGCATGAGTTTGGGATTGGCAACTTCAACATTGTTACAGAGTGAACTCACAGCCTCACATACCTTGATAAAAATTACCTCAACTAAAGAAGTAACTGTGGGTTTACAGCAAAAGCCTTTACCAACTGTGTTTGACATGATCGAATTTGCACATTAATGTTAAAATTGTGACAATTAACATTAAAGCTGGAAGTTTCTTTTTAATCCTGCTGTTTATTCAGCATCTATATGCCACATCTATCAGGTGGATGGACTGGCAAAGGAGAAGGGCTCTCTGACACAGTCTGTGAACAAAATTTGAGAGAAATAACCCTTCTGTGTGCATAGAAAAAATGTGAGACCTAAACTCGAAAAAATGGGAGCAAAAACAAAAGTGATACATTTGTATGTTTGTTAAGTGTATTTAGAGATCTTAATCACACTCAGTGTGTGTTACTACACCTTAGAATAAAATATTTGGGCCTAAAGAGGAAAAGTCATACAGGTATGTGCAGTATAAGACCTGAGTTTCTTGTGCAGCAGGAAACAAGATATGACTTGTGTAACTTAACTTAAATTAGCAATCAGTCATTTTTTGCACAGGCATCTGTCTGGGAACCCAGTGCACTTTTTTTGTGCACATTCATTGAACCACAAGACAAACAACAGTTTGAGCATGACTCCCTTAATTGTTTTATTTACATTCATAATGTGTCATTTAAAGAAATAAACAACAGCAACGTGAAAAATGTGAAATCATTCTGTTACATAGATCATATGTTCAGGTGACCACTGAAAAATATTTTAACAGCAAAGCAATTTCATGAATGTTCACACATTTTATTTAAATATTGTTTTACAGTGATTATTTCATTGTGATTCAAGTATCTGTGTAGTTCAGTAACTTCAGCCACTCTTACACCAGCTGAGACGCTTTCTGGGTCTATTATCAGATCCTGCTTGGTGCAATAAGGTAAAGCAGTTTTCTTAATGAGCTGTAATATATGTATGTAAAACATCATTCAAATCATTACTGTGCCTTGGAAAAAGACTAAATCTTGATTTCCTTTTCATTTTGATTAATTTGTTTAAATAAAAAGACTATGAACAAACTACTGTAAGAAACAGCCATCACAGCAACATGTTATTCCTTCCTTCTTTCCTTATTAAAAAGGATTTTAGGAAAGTCAGTTAATTTGAATACTGTGTAAAACAAACATATCTGTTAAATAACTGCAGCTTTAATACTAGACACAGTCCATATTAGGTCTTTAAAGCTTATTTACTGTATTTGATTCTGGTAGAATTTAGTTGATGCCAGAGTTGCCATTTTGACCTCAATATGAAATTGTGTATTGCATTTCTGACTTTTAACATCATCTTACCTTTGGAGGAGCTGTATTTAGGGTTGTTGACACAGCACACGAGGAAATCTGTCTGTCTCCACCAAAATGACTGATGAGTGCCCCCTCCCTCCTGGTAGTGTGTGATACTTTAAATTAGGACCCATAGCAAACATAAACTCAATAAATAGTTCCATCTATGACTGCATAACTAATTACGAACAAACTGACTAAGATATATAAAAAAATAAACTGCAATGACAGAATAAAGCTCCAGTGATATGTGATGAAAAGGGGGCCTCTGGGGTCGGTGGGATTAAGATTGAACTCTTCTGCTTAAAAGAAACTGTCAAAGAGTCACTGCTACTCCAAATCACAGCACAGGGCTTTATGGAACACGGTGCCAACGAGCAACTTTCCTCCATAGGTAGCAGCTACAGAGGAGCCGATGATCACATGATCATTGTCAGCGGACACCTGAGTCACCACTGGCTGATCAGAATGAATGTTCTGGATGTGGATGACCTGAAGAAAACACATTCATGAAAAAGAATTATAGCAAAAGCAGAACACAGCAGATACACTTTTTGTTATACTGTCAGGAGTGGAGGTGAGCAGGGATAAGAGCCAAGTCAACATAACAGGACTCTGGCCAAACAATGAAAAACCAGACGCTGCTGCGGCCGCATCTTACAGAAACCAGTTCCACCACTTCATCCCAGACCCCATCAGGCCGTTTAACTTGATGTGCAGACTAGTTCTGACTTGACAGGACATAACAAAGAAGGCAGGACGAGGGGAGGAGGACCCTGTGTTTACACTGCTGATGCTTTGTGCACACAGAGTTATGTCTAACTTTTTATGTGAAGATGCTGACCATATTATTATCACATCCGTATATATGTTGTATGTGTGTCTGGTGGCCTGATTTTGTATTTATTTCCCTTTCTGTTTTCAGGGTTTTTTTTTTTCATCCGCACCCACCTGAAGCGTTTTGTGTGCTAATCTGCATCGTCCAACTTGCAAAAATACTTGTTAATCCACAACCCAATCCTGATCTGACCTGCAAATTGTCAGGGCTTGTTGAAATTATTAATTATTTACCTTCACAGAGAATAATGCATTATCTTCTTTCCGCTCCAGCACATGGACATTGTGGTCCAACACATCTACCACATATATATGCCTAAAAATGAGAAATAATATAAAAATAAAGCACACTTAAAGCACAAATTATCATATACATATCCCTACACATCATTCTTACCTTTTGTCTGGTGAGAGATTAATCCCATTTGCAAAGTAGTATCCCTCAGAGACCACTTTGACTTCCTCAGGACTGTAGTACACAACATTCGTCCAAGGCTGAAGAAGAAGAGGCTCCACTACACCTTTGAGGAGTTCATGGGAAAAACAGTGATTGTTGGTTGCATAAAAGGCACCCACTCCCACTGCAACAATATGGTTTACCCTGGAAAGATAAACCAGAATTGAACATTTCTATTACATAAAATAATTATACTGCTAATCAGAATATCCATATTGTCTTTTGTCTAAATGCTACAATACTGGATAGTTTAAAAAAATATTTTTTATAGACCGACTACATCTCCCTGTTCACTAAATCTCAAGAGCAGTTCATGGTAGGTAATTTAAATTAGTTACCATACTGTACTTGTGGAGAAGTTCATGTTTGATGGTTTTCAGATGCACCAGGGATTGGTTGTCCTCAACAAATCTGAACACCTCTACTTGGCTTTTTTGTTCAGGATGACTGACAACAAACAGGTATATAGTGTCATCTGAAGCACTGTTAAAAAAAAAAAAAACTGGCACCAAACTGAAATGACAGATATGCATAGCAACACATTTAAAAAAGAGAATGATCAAAGCTACAAATAGATGAAATGACAATACACAGCTTAATTTTAAATCTAACTGGACCTCTTTGAATTTTAGTTGAATACCCCTGCTTTCTGCGAACATTTGGCTGCTCTTCAACTGATAAAGGCAAGTCCGTCTCCAAGGATCGTTATATCCTCTGAACCATGATCTGAAAACACAGTTGCACTGTTTCCATTTTGATGTTCATGTCATGTTTTTGCTGCATTTTCTTCTGTCGTTAACGTAACTTACCCAGGTTTTTGAGCAGGACACAGTTTGGGAGGTGATTCTGGACCAGCTCCCTTGTTGCAAGAGCCATTTTCCTGCGATATTTTCAACACAGAAGTCACATTAGGGCAGGTGTCAACAGCAAAATGTATTTTTCCTACAGAAAAACTGCACCAAACGCCGAGACATATCCGTTTCAACATGAATGGAGTCGATTTCTGTTTTACCTCAAGCTGACAATCCTCTCGCCAAACAGCAGCTACTACAACCGAGATGAACACTAACTTTCTCATCTTTGAATCACGATAGTTTGTAACTTTACTAAGAGCTTTAACCTGCACGGCTGCTGCAGCGGAGGTGTGCCTCTGCAGGCGCGGCTAATGCTGCCTTCAGGAATATCGGAAATAAGTAAACAAGATTTTATTTTTGCTCTTGCGGCTGCTGGTAACAGCGGCGGATGAAGTAGTCTAAAGCACTCTGTTACAGGCAAAGGTCCTGAATTCAAAAAGTACAGCAAGTATGAAAAGGAGAAGTCCTACTCATAATGCTGAATGGCTCCTTTTACAGTGGATCATATCTGTTATGTTTACATGTTTTCTTGTCTAAATCTACAACAAACAGCTGTAAGGTCCTCATTCACTACAGTTATATCTACAGTTACAGCAGCATGTTTGCACCTACAGCAGATAATAACTATTATAGTGTTACTTCTTTCTTTTGTAGTTCTATGTAGCACCACCTTGGTTCCTGAGGAACTATGTACCAGCTGTACAATAAAGGCACAGTCTGTCATATCATTGAAGCATATCTGTTTTTTAAATGTAAAAAGTAACGAGTAAGTGTAAAATAAATGTAGTGGACTAAAAACTAAATTGTTTACCTCTGACATGCAGTAAAGCAGAA
Organism: Lutjanus erythropterus; assembly: GCF_056507025.1. Taxonomy (NCBI): domain Eukaryota; kingdom Metazoa; phylum Chordata; class Actinopteri; order Lutjaniformes; family Lutjanidae; genus Lutjanus; species Lutjanus erythropterus. The sequence continues at coordinate 20,568,360 of NC_139325.1, read as the reverse complement.
GTTTAAAATACTCAGGCAAAGTGCAAGTGTGTCAAAATTGCACTTACGAACAGTAATTGAGTAAATGTGGTTAGTTACTATCCACCACTACAAACTACAGGACATTCATGTTTGTTGTCCTGAATCAAAAGCAATCGAACACGTAAAGTTTTAAGTACGTGCGATTTCCTACGTAAGATTAACACCTGAATGCAGCATGATTCCGAGTGGTGGGGGCCACAACATCCGGAGCCAAATTACATCTAAAAACAGATCAAACAGTGATTCTCTTTCAGTTGTTTGTGGATTTAGTGTTGAGCTGAGCGTGTTGGACAGGTTTGTGTGACTGCTGTGTTCAGTTCAGCTTCACTCCTTGTGTGATAGTAGGAGTATAAGCAGCGCTGGCACTGAGAATGAGTGTAAATGAGTTCAACTTCAGAGATGTACTGTAACTGACTTATGAATGAAGGGCCTATTCGCATGTGAAACGGCAGGAGTCATCTGTGTGTGTAAGTGTAACCTTTGTTAAACCTCTGGGATCTAAGACACTGCCTGGTTTGTAGTACCCTTCATTTATTTTTTAATAAAGAACATGTGAAATCACCAGACTCATCTTCCACTTTAACGGAGTCTTATGTGGTCTGAGGTGTACTGACAAACATACTCTGAATGTGGTTCACTGGTCTTATTCACACATTCAGCTTTTGTCATTTTAGCCAGAAATGAGTGCACATACGCATTTGATGCCTTCATAATTCAAAAGACTTGAGAGACTCTGTACAGAGTGATAAAGGATGTATGCAATTCAAGCTAACCAAAATAACAGATGTTAACACATGAACACAGAGCTAAAATAAACAAAAAAGGCTGAGAAATATATTTTGTTATATAAATTATTTGGTGTCAAAGGTTGCCTGGGTCCAGACTGTCAAATCTAAACACTCCGAGTTGACTGATTCTCTAAAGATGGAACTAGAGTGTAATGAATTTATAATTCTGTCTGATATCAGGCAGTATCAAAGGAAAATGCCTTGTGGGATATACAGGCTACACTGCTCTTCTTTAAATCCGCTCGTGTTTTGCCACTGCAACCAGTCAAAAGACGGTATACTCAATAACATGTAGTTCCTGCAAAACCCTGTTTAAATTGTTTATTTTTGAAGTTGTTTTTGTAGGTGATGACTCCTCCCAACATAAAACAAAAAAGTTACAAAATTGTCTATGTAATCAAAATCATGTGTAAGAGACTTCATAAAAAACAAACATGAACACATACATACACATATAGAAGTGAAAGTAACATAAGATTGGCAAACTATTGACCCTGTGATACTCAGCATTGGGTGCATGCAACCTGACAGTAACTGTAGAATATCTACAAAAGTCCAATTAAAGAATTATAGCATCTAACAACTTCAAAACACCAACAACCCCTGCACATTACATGTCGTGTGCAACCAGCGAGCACTGTTGGGTGGGGCACACCAGGTTCCTGACTCTGTTTTGTGAAGTCGTGTAAAGGTTCACAGTGTAATACAGCAGGATCCCCATCAAACAGTTTCAAGCAAGACTGTATATTTGGAACATACAAAATAAATTTTATTATCCATTCTCTTCATGTCTACATCTTATTAGAATTTCTAGACAATGGCATTGTCAAATAACACACCCAAATTAATTCTAATAATCCTGACAGGTGCAACAATACATTTCTGTCAAGTCCAGGTGTCAAAATATAACTGAATGTGAAAAGCAATTTTTTTTAAATCTTCTTCTTTGTTATTTTCAACATAAAAAGGGGAGCCATGGCCCTGGGCCGCAGTGAGAGCTAGGCAGGACATGGCCATGAGCACACATAAACACGGGTGAGGAAGTGGCTTCAGGGTTGAGCCCCAGTGGCTGCAGGGACTTGCGTGGCCAGAGTGTTGGGAGCAGAGATGACGGGTGATCCAGCAATGTTAGCCAGTGGCTGCGTGGAGGACATTGAGGTGATGCCTAGGAGAGACGGAGGGGAGCTCATTAATCATATTTACATGTCAGCGTGATAAAACTTTAAGCAACAATTTATATACACAATACATTCACATCTGTAATATATAATCCACTCATCTCCTCTTTGCTCACATGTGTACTGTTTTTTAAACTCTTACGTTGTTCTGCAATACTTTTTATACTGCATTATTTTCACTGTACCTGTCTCATCCAAATACCTAATTTATAATACATACAATAAAGAGGATGCTACATAATTTTTTTAAATCTCGTTTATTGATCTTGTTTTTTCTATCTTGTTATTTTGTCTTTTTATCTTATGAATTGATGCTGAGAGTTACCAGATATAATTTCATTGTATGGCTACACTGACAAATAAAATGTCTTATGTACAGTTCAAGCACTGTTGAGGTATGTGAACCAAATATTTATAGACTCTTGAAGCCTTTATCAACACATCTAAATTGTTACTATAAATGCAATTGCAAAATCCTTTATACCACAATCACTGTATCTGGTCACTTTGTTTATTTTACCAACTGTTCATATTAACTTTGACTGTATGTTTAGATCATAATTATTTAAAGAGGACTTATCTAAAAGTCAATGAAAAATTAACAATGGGATCATCTCATTTCAAATATTAAGATTTTTTTATCATGAGTGATTGTGTTAATGAAACACCAGATTGTGTTTAAGATAAAGAATTTTCAAGTAGCATATTCAAATTCAAGCATATTCCTAACATTGAAAACAGCAATTTCTCAAACATTTAAGACTTTGCCTGAACAGTGCAAAAAAAAAAATCCCAATCACAGTCAGCAGGCTTCCTACACCTTCTCCAAAGTCAAATTCAAGTACTTTTCATTTATTGTCAGACTGCATTTTCAAGCACCCTACAGCTGAGGTAGATTACATATTTATACATATAAACACAATATAAAACACACAAAAATGTGAAAGTATTGCAATTTCAAGCACTTTCAACGCTTTACATCAAATCCCAGTATTATTTCCAGCATATTATTATCCCAGTAAGTATTTCCAGCACTCGTATGAACCTTGAGTCAGATTGTGATACAAATTTCTTTGCAGCCATTTTCAGATGGCCCTCTTACAATCTGACAATTCATTTGGCTGTAAATTAAGTTTTATCCAAAATTGTAAAATTCTGTGCAGTCTTTCACAATCTGACTTTTAGTTTGGCTGGAAATATAAGATTAACTTTCTTAACTAGTGAGATTATGAGAGAACGTGTTAAAACGGAGACTATACCTTTTATCAGGGCCATTCTCACTGAACAGGATTACTTACCGGCCATCATACTTGAGGAGCTGACTGGTGTGGAGCTGGCAGCCATCCCTCCAGGAGTGGCCCCTCTTCCCTGATCTTTAACGATGGGATCTGAGAGCAAAAGTGGATTTAAGTGACTCATAAACCCAAAAACATTTTTTAACTTAACACTTAAGTGTTGTGCACAAAAAATGGTTTGAGGTAATTCTCTTAAGCAATAAGAGATGCAGATGGGGTAATAAAAAAAAATGGCAAAAACACACTTACAGAAGTAGGGATGATCCATGGCCTCTCTGGCCGTGAGGCGGGCTTGATGGTCGTAGCGCAGCAGTTTGTCCAGGAAGTCTAGAGCTTCTGTGCTGACCAGGTGCTGGTTCTCACTGTGCACAAACCTCTCCCACCTTTTGCGGGAGTGTCTAAAGAATTAAATGGAGGAAACAAGTGTTAACGTGAGGGATCCATTTGTTGAAATCTTGGCTGAAACGTTCACACGTCTGCAGTGTTTTACCTTCCGAGAATGTCATTGAACCGTGGATCCAATTCAATGTTGTACTTGTCAATGTAGTCGTACAGGTCCTCTGTGCCGAGTACTTTTGCGATTCGCACAAGCTGCAAGGAAGAACAAACAGAATTCGACAATTAGAAGAGGTAAGTTGGGAATTTGTTCATTTTTCAAACCTAACTGAACCAGTGGACATCTGAAATTTATAGATTTTATTGTGTATACTCATCTGCAAAATGAACATTATTAAACAATGCTCAGTATGTCTAATTTTGTTTTATTTTCATATTTGATGACACCAAAATTTCCTTCATTTAACAAACAAAACTTATTTTCATGTTGGGTATACACAGTAATTAATGTAAAAAAATGTATACTGCTATAGAAATAATTACAATTTAATATCAGAGTTAAACCTGAAAGTAGTACAAGATGTTTACTTGAACAAAGTAATGTTACATCAACATTTGCTACTGTGCACCAACAGAACTGAAACAACATTTGAACCACAGTATCACATGGCTTAAAGAAACAAGCACAAGAACCATGGGATAAACAGGAAATGCTGTGTTCGATGTTACAGTGTAGGTAAGAAAAGCACAACACAAATTACACCATGCATGGGAATAAAAATGTGTTATGATCTGTGTCTAGTGGTACATTTCTAAATTGGACTTTTACTCCCTTTTGTTTTAGATTCAGTTCAGCAGAGTTCCATAAAGTCCATAATAAATGTCCACATGCAATCAATCAGTGCTGAGATAAGTTGAAGAAATACCTAAAATCCCAGGTGCTCCAGCAGAGCTACTACTCAGAGGACTACTCAACTATTCTCAGAGGAAGAATGTGGTTTGACTGTGTAAAACTATCAATACTATATATAATGCATCGTTGAACAACTAGAATTACTGCCCCATTTTTGAACGTCTCTGCAATCCTCTCAAGTTGTATTTTACATCCACATCTGTCCAGACTCATAATATGTAGTGAAGATTTTAAAGGAATTCAATAAAAGATATTAGTATAGTAGTATATCGGATGTTATCACTATATTGACTGTCTTGATTGTATGATTCTAATATTAATGATTTTAATACTGTTTTGTCAAACATTTTCCTTTGTCAAAGATTACAGCTTCTGCAATTTGGATACTACACACACCCATATTGTGATTTCAATGAATTATACAACCCTAGATACCAGTGAATAATTTTACCTGAGAAACATGCTGTCTGTCTTGAAAGCTAATTATACAGAGGAGTACAGAGTATGGCTGAACAATTTATCAAAACTGCAATATGAAAACTGTTGAATTTTTTTGATAAAGGTAAATGAAGCATTGTTGTGCTACGATGATGCACGAGCCTACAAATCATATTCTTCAGACTTAGGGGAACATGCTTGTTTGGTACAGAGCCAAGCTAAAATTACATCATTTTAATTTTTTCTCATTGAAAATGAACTGCAAAAACTACCACTGCCACTAAAACTGTGACTCATGTCAGAATATCCAGCAAAGTAACGGCCCTTTTTTTTTTTTTTGTAGATTGTACAGAGAACTGCTAGAGAGATTTGTCACATGATGAAATGACAATCACCTGAAGCTCAATATCAGCAAAACCAATGAGCATGTGGTGGACTATTAATGCTTCAACTATGGATGTTGCTGCAATGATGCTACAAATTCTAAAATATGGATGCTTCACACATCTCTTCAACCTGGCAGCACAAAAGATCTATACAATCCCCCCAGTTTCAAGGACCAAACACCAGCCGCATGCTTATAAAATATGCAAGTGGCTGGTGATTTGCTTTACTCACTAGCCAAAAAATGGTATGGTAATCTACTGACTAACCATTTGACTGGTAGTCAAAAACATATATTTAGTAGAGTTAAAAGTATCCAATTAAATGTGAAATCACAATCTCCCCCTCTGTCCCCTACTTATTGTGCTGTAAATTGGTTAAGGGACTGTTTTAGCACAACATTATGATGTCACAATGAAACTTTAGGATATGAAATGACATCTCTTCACTATCATACTATACATTTGTGCGAATTCCTTAGTTACTGCGGTCACCAGAATGGGATGTACAGACGACAACCCGAAAAACACAGAGTTGCAACGGTTAGTCAATGAGTTGTAAACTACTAAATGAATGAAAATATTAAATGAACTCTTTTAATAATCTACATGCACACAATATTTTTTTATTTCTTTAGTCCACTAAGACAGCCAAATGAATATCTTTGGGATGTGAACAAAACAACACATTTGAGGATGTCACCTTCTGAAAACAGTGAATATTTTTCACCATTTTCTGACACTTTATAAATCAACCCAACTAATCAATTTATCAAGAAAATTATCAACCCATTAATTGATAATAAAATAATTGTTACTTGCAGCCATAAAACATAATGCCTCAGCCATGGCTAGCAGCAGCACAGGGGCATTAAAATAAAACCCCAGACACTGCTCTCTTTAGGCCACAGGTTTTTGACCACATACAAAAAGACTTAATTAAAATACATTAGAAACACCTGATTCTTCATACCTGATCGTAGTTGTCGTGACCGTGAAAGAAGGGTTCCTTTCTGAAGATCATGCTTGCGAGCATGCAACCCAAACTCCACATGTCCAGGCTGTAGTCATACATCTACAAATGACAGAGAGATAAAAAGGCTTGACCTGGCTACATGACTGCATTTGAACAATACAAACTAAGACCAACTTGTGTAAAACGGGCATCATCAAACATGAGGAAGAGTATAGGAGCCGTACCTGGTAGTCTACCAGCAGTTCAGGTCCTTTGAAGTACCTGGATGCCACTCTCACGTTGTATTCCTGGTTTGGGTGGTAGAACTCTGCCAAACCCCAGTCGATTAGACGGAGCTGGAAGTGAGGGGGAAAAAAAGTGTCACGTTTATGTTTATGTTTATAAAAGTGTAGTGTCACATGAGGAAAATGGTCAACATGTGAGACAATACCTTTCTGTGTTCATGATCAATCATGACATTGTGTGGTTTGACATCTCTGTGCATAATCCCCATACTGTGGCAATAATCCAGAGCCTATTGGGTAAGAAGTGGAAAAACGATGTTAGGAAAAGATGCAGACCATAAAACATAAGTGTGACAAATTGAGCGTAGCAAAAGTGTTTTCTTACCTTTAAGATTTCGTACATGTAGAACCGTATGTCAAAGTCAGATAGGGTTTGATACAATTGCTGTTCAAAAAAAGAAAAAAAAAAGAAAGAAATATGTGAGTCATTTGAGAAAAAGAAAAAAATGGTCTTAGTAAATCCCACATTACAAGTGAAAAATGCAAAGATCTTTACCTTGAAGTCTGTGTTGTTCACATGTTCAAAGACCAGAGCAGGGGTTCTGGACTAAAAAGAAAAAAGGGGAGGAAAAAAAAGCATGTTTTTTTCTAAACGAAACTTTGCACATATACAAACAGTAAATATTAAAAATATTACAGTGCAAAAAGGAGAACAAAATTACCACAGGATCCTTGACGATATCTAACAGTGAGATGATATTTGGGCCACCCCTCAGATTTTCCAGGATCTTTATTTCTCTCTTGATTTTCTTTTTCTTGACCGGCTGTAAACAGAGACAGTCTTGTGAGGCAGTGCATGAAATCTCTACTTAAATGCCAAATTTTGATTATATTTTACTGAAAAAAAATTGCAAAACCTCTAAAATATCAGGATAAACAATTATCTTCATACCTTCAGTATTTTGACGACCACTTTTTCATTGTTTGTGATGTTTATGGCTTCAAACACTTCACTATATTTGCCTCTCCCTAGTTTTCTGACTAGCTGATAGTCGTCCTGGTTCCTAAAGAACGAAAAAAACACAGTGAACAAAACTGAGATGGCTTACCCAACAAAGCAAATCAAACAAACACAACAAATGCGCCCACTTACCCCCATTCAACAACATGGGACTCATAGTCCCAATATTCCCGAGGTCTCTGTGTGTTTACATCAGGGTAAACTCGAGAGCGGCTTGGAACAGGGCCAGACATATTCTACACAAGATCTTGTCTAAATCTCCTAAAATAAAACAAACATCAAAAAATTTAATGGCTTAAAGTAACAGAAAAAATAAAAACTGAAAAAACAGTTAAATCAAAAGAATTTTGTGTACTAATGAACAATGGTTCAAAGGATATCATAAATCTGAAAAATAGGTCATATAAGGTAATCTAATTAGAAGACAACATATTACCTGGGAGGTTCCCTCCAGGATGATGGTGATTGATGAATTGGAACAGGAGCAGTTGAGATGCCTTTATGGTAAGAAAGCTACATGGGCATACAGATATAAGACAGACAGTTAGTATACAAATGGTACACTCTAACCACTTTAATTATTAATTCAACATTAGAACTGATGAATGTTAATCAAAGCTTAAGAAATTAGGGATACATGATAAATACTGAAGCTGATAAATTGTCCAATTATAGTAAATTTACATTATTTATTATTCACATAGTTAAATCATAGCCATTAAATGTCGGCTATAAGTATTTTTGATGCAACTTTTTATATTAAAGCATTTAATCTTAGTTCTTATGCAAAATGTTGTATAAAGTATATAAAGTAAACATTTGTGAAGTGTTTTGAAAGGAGAAAAGAGTTAGAACTGTTCTGGGGATCATCTGGGGGAAAAAAATTATATCATGCATTTCTACAGTTTAACTTGAACATTTTCCGCCGATGTGTCACAGGGTGTTGATCTAAACAAGATAATTTCAAATGAAAATACAGATTTTTCTCACATGCTATAGGAAAACAACAAATACACTGACTTAGAAAATACAACAGCAGCATAGGTTACTTGAATAACACGAACATAACTTAAAGACTTCAAGTAAGTTATTGGTGTCTAATGCATCTAAATGTGGCGGCGTGTGAAATATAGAAACCTGAATGTTAAATGGGGGCATCCAACCAGTCTAATCAGGAGGTACAGGGTTCAATACAGTCATCACTGGGGGCTACACCAAGGCAGTATCTCCTGTTGAAAAAGGCAGAAAGTAGGTTGATTAAAATCAATGTTGTCAATTAAGCAAACACGAGCAAACTATGTGAGCTAACGTATGCCAGCCAATACTGCTACAAGGCTACATTAAATTAATGGGCTTATGAGAAGCATCCAATCGACAAATGGTCTCTCTGGTACAAAACACTCATTCACGTATAGCCAGTTTACCCGCTTAGTACTTTGATGAAAAGGTGAGTGTACGCACAAACCCTCTGTGGCCCAAGGCCTGCACAAGTGCAGTGGAGCTAGCAGCTAGCAGCTAGCTCTCCGGCAGACCGGGCAGCTGGCTGGGCTGCTAGCTAGTTAGCATTAGCTCGTCAACAGCAGAGGGAAAAGCCGGTTGGAAAGTCACAACTAGCTCTCGGCCACATTATAAAATTGTAACGGCAAGAAATAAACAGTCCACGTCTAAATAGCCCCAAAAAACATTTTAGTGGTCATTATTGATGTATAGCTGGACACCAAGCTTCGAAAAAGACATTTCCTAAAGCTAGAAAGTGCTAAGCTAGCATGCTAAGGGAGTGAATAGCCTGCTGGCTGGCGAGGCATTCTCACTGACAACGCCTTGAAAAAACATCCTACAAAGATTGTGATCGAGCAGGAGAATGGCACCACGGTTGTGTTACTTGTTGCCAGCTTTTCCTCACATATAAAACACTCAACAGTAGTTCCAAACCTACGACGATTTGTGGTTAAATAACACGATTACCTCTCAGCGTTGTTGGGACGTCAATATGGCGATGCTTGGGATCAAGAGCTTAGTGCGAACAGCCTCACCCGCAGAGGGCGCTCTCCTTTTTCTTGTTCAGGGGGAGATTGTAGCTCCCTCTGCCACCAACAGGTCTGACAGGAGCTGAAAACTTTTATGTCGTTGTGTTTGTGTATTTTATGGAAGCCCATTCCTGCCATTGTGATGAATATGAAAATAATGAAAAACTCTCTCAAAATAAAGAGTTTGCATCTCAAAATAATGAAATTAACACATTATTGTCGACACAATGTGTTAATTTCATTATTTTGAAATATTAACTCGTTATTTTGAGATACTAACTCATTATTTTGACATACTAACACATTTTAATATATTAACTCAATATTTTGTGATAGTAAGTTGTTATTTTGAGATACAAACTATTATTTTACCATACTAACTCAGTATTGTGATACTTACTCATTATTTTGGGATACAAATTCAGTATTTTAAGATAGTAATTCATTACCTTGCAAGAAACTTTGCCATTATTTTGAGATACTAATTTATTATTTCAAGAAAGTTTCTTAATATATTGATTTAAGGGGTGTTCACACTGAGATATGCTGCTAGAAACACGTGGCCAACCATGATTTTCCTATGGCCTTCAGTGTGCCTGACATAACCTCCTCACTTGCGCTGCATATCACGTTGCTCTGGCGTTTAGCCACTCTGCTAACCCTCTGTGTTTACTACTACACTGCTGGTATGGAGTATGTGAGAGGGGAAGTGGGAATTCATAGCTGATGTCATACTAGTTTCATGTAGGTTGTTTGTCTTTGAGAGAGAAAGTCCGTGGGTGCAGCAGCTGTTTTGTGTGCTTTGCCAAGGTGTTTTTCGAGTGGTGGGGTCACAACTATCATGTTTTGTTTGTTATTTGAAAATACTTAAAATACACTGTTCATTTTTTACAAGAAACATGCACATTTGACCACGACAAACCCTGATATTAGATTGTAGAGGGCAGAGTTTATTCAGTGGGCTCACATGATTTAAATTTTAGTATAATAGGCTACAGCAGACACACACTTGAGATTGTAAATAGTTCAAATAGTTTCATAATTGGATGCTGTCAGATTGGTTCAAGCAAAAGGGGATCTGGGGGATTAAGTGCTGACCTGTTGGGAATGAAAAGCGTTAAAGTTGGTTTATTCAGGAAATGAAGAGAAATGAATTGAATCAAGTCATACCTTTCAAAATGTAATCTTTGGGCTTGGGGGAAGGTATCAAGTATTTTCAAGTTAAAAGGCTCAAGTCTGAGTGAAGTCATGTGTCATTTGTGCCAAAGTCCAAATCGAGTTGCAAGTCTTTTTTGATTTTGTCAAGCTGAATAAAATTTGTGACTTTAATCTGACTCGGGTTCACACCTCTGGACATTTCTACAGACTAATGCTCAGTAGGGCCTGCTTTAAAAAGCTCTTTGTTCAGGCAAAATAAGGGACTCACTGGGTAAATGGACAATGGTGAAAGAATGACAGAAAACAATACATGGTTTGTGGCTTCATGTAAAAGGATAGAAAAAGCCAGGGGCACTTTCCTGAAGTAAGTAACCACCTGTAATCAACACATAATAGAGAGAAAGACTGGTCCTTTATGTGAGTTTGAATGTTGAGAATATCTTGAATTGATATAATGAATGGGCCCTTGTGAATTTATTCTGTGGCCTAATTGTTGCTCCTCTAAGTCATGCACTGTTAAACACACAGAAATAGTCTTTGATGGCAACTCAATCTGATACATCTGGTCAGAATCTATAATTAACAAGAGCAAGACCCATAACAGGTGAAAAATCAGGCTGAAGCAGCAGTATTTAAAAGTCTAACCACACAGATTGCTGACAAACAGTGGACACAGCCGAGGACCAAAGTCAAGAATGAAGCTGTAAGTTTTTATATTTTGTATATTTTGTCGATGAAATGCATTTTATTTGCCAGCAGTAAATGACTAAACCAAATTCAATGTAAAAATGTATTTCAATCTTGAATTGATTGTAGTTTGATTTGTTTCAGCTTCATGTGTTGTCTGCTTTTTCTGTTTGCGACGACGGTGCTGGCAGCCCCAGTCAAAGGTAAATCTGAAGAGTTGTCTTGAGCTTTTACTTTTGTAATGCACATTTAAGATTTATTGACAGAGAAGGAATAAGACTTTTTCTTTCTCTCTCTCTTAAAGTCCAAACAGAAAATGTGTTAAGCTTCCTAAATGGTGAGATTACTAATGTCATTTTATATTTTCTTACTGCAAAGATTAAAAAAAAAAAAGTCCTATTAATGCATTTTAAATCAATCTGAATTTGTTCGAGTTTCTAACAAGTCATCTAACATATTCATCACTGTTGTTATAGATGCACTGGGTACTACTACTGAAAAGACTACAGCTGCAGCTATAACAGGTCTGTGATTAAAATGTATCAGTTTCAGTTTTAAAACCGGAAAGTTCCCTATCACGCCATACTGTCAAAGTACTTTTTGTTCCCCAAGAACACAAACATGGGTTTCAAAAACCAGTTCACAAAAAAGAAAAAAAAAAACAGAGCAGAGACACGCATAGCTTTAAAAAACAAAAAAACAAAAATAAAACTTAATTGTCTAACTTAAACTTCAGAATGTACGACCAAGAACTTTTGACAGTATCTGATAGTTACCATATACGATCACCCCAGTGATTATCACCATATATTCTCACATTTGCAGCAAATAAAAACCCTCCAAGTAAACCTGAGCCAGAGCAAGATTCTGAAGGTATATTTTTGTGCTTTTTTCCCACTGACAGAAATAAGTACACAGCAGTATAGTAGATTAAACTATGGTACTTGTCATCAGTAAGATTTCAGTTTTAAAAGCAGCAAACTCATTCACAGATATGTCAGAGGCTAAATCTAAAGAGAGTCCTGATACCTATGGGCATACAGGTATGTGAGCTTTATTTCACATAAAATGTGGACTAATGTCTAATTTCATATGTATAAAGTTCTTAATATTTCAAAACCTGAAGTTTCTAATTAAAATAGAAGTGAAGTTTCTCAGAGGAACAGTTCACCCCAATACCAAAAATATACATTGTCCTCCTACATGTAGTGCTATTTATTCAATAGCAGATTGTTTGCTATTGAATAAATAGATTGTTTTAGTGCGAGTTGCTGCTCTCAAATGTCATGGAGGTAGATGACACTTGTCTTTTCTTGTTCAAAGCAGCAAACCAATTAACTCTGAAAACTCATCAGTGATGTCAATGAACAAAAAGTTACAGCTGAGCCACAGAAGATGTTTACATCCCATAATGTCACAAGCTCAAGCCCCTTATCCTTTAGCACATTTCCCTCTGCACGGTGATACTGTTGGTGGTAACTGAGTCATGATTTCTGGAGAGGGATATTGCTATTGAGTTTTTCAAATATTTGTTTTTTTTGTGCTTTGAGTACCACAAGCTGAGTGCCATCTAGTTCCATTACATTTGAGAGACGCTGACATCTCTACAGCTGTTATCACCAAAACTCTGCAACTCACACCAAAACTGTCTAGATGGATAAATAGCACTGCAGGTAAGAGGATAGACATGTATTTTTGATTTTGGTGTGAACTGTCCCTTTAAATTCAAGTTAAAAGTAGTGTCTCAATTCTTGTAATATTGCAGACAACAGACTGATGCAAATTTTGATAGTAAAAACCTTTACTCTTCTCAGATGTGTTCAAAGACCCCGATAGCCATGAGACCATGATTCCTAAAGTTGTGGACAAAGATAAGGCTCCATCAAGGAGGAAGATAGGAGACAACATGAGGCTGGTGGATGTGAGCAGCAGGCCGGTTCAGGACCAGGGGAGCAGAGAGCACATTGAGCAACACGTGGCACAGCAAGCAAGCAGGGAGCGGACAGATCTGAACAGTGAAGAAGGAATGATAGTTGATACCAAAGGGGCTAAAAATATGCCAGGGAAACAAGTCATCCATTCAAGCGGAGACCAAGTAACAGGCAATGCCCATCTAGGCACCAGTCTCCAGAGGAAGGCAACACCAAGACGAGTTAATGGGTTAAATGGTATGCTGCCCCCAGGACAAAGCAGAGAGCCACTGGATTTGGACAGTTTGGAGGTCAACAATGGAAGACCTGCTCCAGTGGGCAACAGAGGAGAGGTAGATTATGACGGTAAGACTTTCTACTTTACATAAAACAAAACTGTTCCAAAAATTTTGCTCAGCACAATCAAAGGCTGAACAATTGATTTTGATATTCCCACAGAAACGAGAGAATTTATGAGCTCTGAAACGTATCCTGTAGGTAAGAACTGTTTTTACCTCAACCAGAGTGTCACAGCATTGTTTGATTATCGATGCATACAGTGACTCCCTCCCTGAAATATCTCTCATTTCTTGTAATCCTCTTCCTCACAGGTGCCGTCGCAGCTCCAGGGCCCAGCAGCTTGTCTGTTCCAGCCAAGAGCTGAGCCTCCTGATTATTATATGAAGGTCTGTTTCCTCTATATTTTTATCAGACAAATGTTTCGGCTTATATCTCCATCCACCAAGCCTGGCTTAAGAAAGAATGTCATGTTATGTTAACCACATAATGTACTTTCAAATTACATTCTATCCTGATATAATTAGACAATCTAATTAGTTTCCTAGATATTGCTCTGTTAATCACCTGTTATGAATGTAAAATTGAGTAACTATTGTTTTTCCTCTCTTTTTTTAAGATGATATTCCTTCCTCATAATGAATCAGGGGCAGCCATCTGTTGAGTCACACAGGAAGCAGACGGGCTGCTTCCAAATACAGTCACTTCTGGGACTTTTTCATCCAAATTTAGATTTTACATGTATTTTTTTTTGTTATGTGATCATGTGAATGAATTTAGGAAATAAAGATGTTCTGACATGTTTGTTTTAGGCTTGGAAACAGTAAGCTACAGTGTGACATTTGATATGAAGACTGAGGTGTCAAAAATGTCACAAAATGAAATCAGAAGTTACTGTTTTTTTTTTTAAATTTTATTATTATTCTTTTTAAATACTTCTGACGATTTAGACTAGAGTCTACCTGAGTCTGATATGTGCCATTTTTATTTCAATGTCTGAAGTCTTTGTAGAAATTAATGAATTAATTAATGAAAATGTGTAAGTAATCTCCTGAAATATAAACAGAAAAATAAAAAAAAATGTAGATAATGTATCCTTTTCATTTCCTTGGTTTCAAAATGTAGTTTAATTTATAATTACTTACAATACAAATACATAATACAAATCCATATTTTAAAACGGCTTTAGATTTGTGAAAAAACACGAATGTAATACAGTAAATGTCACATTCAGGACAGCACAATATTCAGTGAATAAAATATAAATCATTGCAAAATACACAAATATATATATATTACATGTAATTACCTATATTGCTGCAGGTAGCAAAAAAGATGTGTGTAATAGAAGAGTGTGTGGTATCCAGTTAGGTCTTGATTTTCCATTGTTTCACTTCCTAAAGTGCCGAAGCTCACTGTACACATCTGACTGGACTCCATGCAACTCCTACAAAAAAGAAAAAAGCAATTCATCATGAACACAATTTATATATAAATATAACTTGAGACAATTGTCATATTTATTGTCTTTGAGGATTAAATAATGCCTTACTTGGTAGGGAGATTCTGTGACCTCTGTTGCCATTTTCTTTGATATTGATGGTTGTGAATTTCTTTTACCTGCTCAAACAGTTAAAAGTATTAATATCCAGCTGTTACATTACCGCCCAACTTACTCACAAATCAGCAGTGGTATACGTGAGGTCAGTGCTCACCATCATGAGAGTCCCATTCCCTTCGTCTCTTGTGGTGAGTTGCAAGGCAGAACACAGAAATAGTGATGAAGATGGTCAGGATAATATCAGAGGCAATAATACCCACTACAGACCCCATATTCATTACGTAACAGGAACCACAGTCTGTGAAAGAGAGAAGAGGTTGTAACAAACAAACACAACATCATCATATTCCAGCATCCAACGGCAGGAAAAGGTTTAGGAAAGATATCCAGGCCTACCTTGCTGTCCTTCTGCAGATCCTGAAAGACAGAGTTTGTAAAACGTCAGGTGAACAACAGTTACTGTATCATTGCTACAAAAACACATACAGCGCATCACTCACCGAACAACGAACCCACAATACAAAGAGCGTCCGACATCTTCTCGATGTTGGTTTCAGGTAAAAGAGGAAATGAGTAGGAGAGTTTAAGGGCCTCCTGTCCTTCTGTTCTCTTTCAAATGTCTGCGTTGTCGCACCCGTAAGCAAGATGCTGGGTGTGAGCGATGGGAGGACTCACACATAAATAAATGTCCGCAGATGATGCTGGTAGTGGTGTGAGAGGTGGCAACATGTGACTGTGTTCAGAAGAGGGAGAAGGGAGGGAGTCCACTGAGAGAAGAGGAAGCTGCTGTTTCTGTCTCTTTGTAATGTCAGATCCATGTGAGACTTGCTGCTGTCACACGATTAGAAAGGATTCAGGCCTTCTTTTTGACTTTTTACCATTACATTTGTAAAGTAACTTGTCCGAGATAAGCTGTAATAAGGTCAGTTTCATTACACCTGCAGTTTCTGCTGAAATTCATGCGATCATATCTTCAAATAGAGCATTTCCTCATGACCTGTGGTTTAGTGCAGGCGGCTGGCCACAGTCACTGCCACCAGCAGTCTGTGAGCTGTTGTTAAACCACAGGTTTATCTCTAATTATGCTGTACTGTCAGCGAAATGAAAGCACACCTTCATTGTTTTTGCCAAGGAGGCCTTTATGTTTCATGTTTCATGTTGACTGTATAAAAATACAGCATATGTAAAGTACTTGTAATGACCATACAGGTGACAATAACAACAACAATAAGAAAATAAGAAAGAAAAGAGAGAATAAGCAGTACCTTTGAGTTATCAAGCTAAAAAATTAGGGGTGTCATGAATCTCCAAATCTACAACTCAATTTGACTTTTGGTTTTAACATCAAAATTTGATTCGAGTTTTCTCAATTTAAACATTTTTATTTTCACACTGATGGCTGTGCCATTGTTGGACCATCGAGTCTTGATTTGTAAAGATCAACAGATCATTTACATTTTCAAATTCTGTGTGATATAATGGTGTGTAGCTATTGGCTGTATTAATGATTGATTAATCATTTACTTATTCTTTATAGATCAGTTATGGTGTAGTATAGGTATATTTCTTAGATATGAATAAGAAAAACTTTTCATATGTGAAAAATGCTCTTAGTTTTCTTGCTTGACCTTTGACCTTCTAGGAAACTGCTGGACAGAAATTCACTTATTACCAACTTAACAATTATAATTAAAAACATGATGGATTGATATAAACTGATTATGAGGTGAGAAACACTTAAATATGGTGAGTATGGCCTTTTATTAATTACTTGACAACCAAAATGTTCTTACAATATCTTACCAAAAGTAAAAGTCAAAAGTCAAAGTGTTTGTTGTCATAATGCAAAGTGAAAAGCAAGTTTCTCTGAAAATTTACACTCCTCCCTTGCCTTTCAGTCTGAATTCTGATTTTTGTTTTCAAAGCATAAAAAGTTAACAATAATTATAATAATTGATGAGTGACGAATTAGCTGGACTTGAATCAGGGACCTTGCAATTAAACAGACTTTAGTATCCATCAGAAAACCAAACATGAGACCATTTCACAAGGAGATAATGAATGTCAAAGCACTGAAAGAAAGTAAACAATTAAAGTGTCATTGGTCCCAGACTTGAACCTTCAGACACTTCACAGTTTATAAAGCCTGATGGCAAGAGAAAAAAAAATAGTTTTTGTTTTTTTCAAACGGGAATTATGCATCAACCAGCTGGGTCTCAAGGGAAGTTCCTCATGCACAGCCTCCTTGTAAGAACTTCCTACATTTGACAAGAATAAGAAGATCTTATCCACTGACTGGCCTCTTGAAAAAAAAAAAAACAACTCAAGGTTATTTTTCAAGATTGTACAGAGATATTGAACTGGCTCGGTCAACATGTTTTGTGTGTTTGACTGAAAAACTGACAGCAGTTTAACCACAGTCACCTCAACACAAAGCACATGAAACAACTGCTGCTCTGAATCTTATCAGGCCTCCGGCCAGTCACAGTTCTCAGGTACTAGCACTTGATAAGAAGATGCATTTGTTAGAAAAAAAAAACAAAAAAACCCCCAAAACTGTCAATATCTGAACCTAAGAAATATTTAAGAAACAAATATGTGAACCAACAAACCTTAAACAGATGCACAGTGTTTAAAAACAGTATTTATTAAAGATGGGGAAAAAAATGCTTATTTTATAAAATTATACTTTATCGACATTTTGATTTGCATATTCTCAAACAGACACTGAAAAACATCTATGTAAAATCACCGGGTATGACTTTTATTTTTTCAACTCTGAAAAAGAATATTTACATAAAATCGTCAGTGCTTTTAAAAACACAGTATTTAGACATCAATACCAAAAGTCGCCTGCAGAGGGCTCTGTATGTTGCAGTTACACTGAAACTGGTGAATTTGATTTACACACTTCCTGTTTCTTTTCAACAGTCTGGCACACCTCTGATTTATTAGATTTTTACAAAATAACTCCAAGCAGATAACTGAAAAGCACAAACACACGTTGTGGCTAAATGTAAAATCTCTGTATAAATAATTCTACGACACTAAAACACCTGTAGATCTAGAGCATTGTATACAGTGGTAAAAGTGAAATATAATAATAATAAATCAGTTGTTTTAAGACTTATGAGTGCATTTATTGTATGTATAATGAACTCAGTGGAAATTTAAGATGTTAAGACACTCTATACATTTGAGTTAATCTTTTATAACATTTTGAAAAATTATTTTTGAAAAAATAGGCCCTAAAAACTGTAACATAATGTCAGAATGTACTGCACCATCCTTAGATTAGGTCTTGCAGTTGGCCCGGACATTCATGTACACTTTGTTAGCTATGAAGAGATGAGAAGAGACACACAAAAAGAGAGAGAATTTGTTATTTGAGAATAGAAAGTTTCCAAATGCACAAAGACCATAATAAAAGAGAGGTGAAAAAGTTGTATACATGTAAACAAAAACATCTTGTCAACACAAGAGAAATATGCATCAGAAATATAAGCTGTGTATTATAATGAGGCAGGAGTATGAAAGGGCACAAGCAAAGCCTTTTCACCTACAGTGCAATTGCAGATATAAACATTGTCCATTGCCTCACCATTTTCTATCTTCTGACGGCGAAAACTGGCACATCGGTAGGTGACGATGACAATGATAAGAGTCAGCAGCACATCTGCACAGATGATGCCTGCTATTGTCCCAGGCTCAATCCTGTAGCAGGACACTGTGCTGCTGCCGTCTGTTGTGCACAGGCAGACAGTTAATAAACACACAGACAGATAAAGAGTGGGATGGAGGCGAGCCGAGACTGTCTGGAAAAAATTATGTGTCACTATGTGTCGCTGTCTAGCTCTGCATTTGTGCTGCTTGTTTTTCTAAATGATTAAACACTTATAACATCTAAACATTCATAAAAAATCAATTTCAAAGTTGTGTGTGTTGTACATACCTGTGAGCACCACAGCCAGGTCTTAAAGAAAGAAAAAAAAAGAAAAACACACATGAAAACACGAGCTTTTAGCAGTTGTTGCAGTGCAGCAACACATTTGTCAGTTAAGTTTCCGTTGTGCAAAATGTTTGTGGTTTCATTTTCCTGTGTAAGACCACCTTCATATATGTATGTGTTTGTGTTTGAAATAAGAGAGACATGAAAACTAGAAATGTACTCACTGCAAAGAAAAAGTAGGACAACATTAAAAAACTTGTTGTATGCCATTGCCAAGTTCATCAACTCAGTTATGTGTTTTCTGAAAGACAAAAAGAGACCAAACTTGTATTGCATACTTCAAAAAGAAGACATACTTTTAATACTTTATTGAAATACTTTCAATAAATGTTTTATAATTCCACATCCTTTGAATTTCACTGTATTTAGTTCCACTATCAACATCATCTAAACTGTTTGAACATTAGGTTTGACCTTTTTAGCACTGCAAAAAACCCTTTTGTCTCAAAATAAATCCTAAATTGTTGTGGAAGCATTTGTCAAAAAGAGCTGAGAAAAATAAAATCATTAAAAAACTTTCAAAGGATTTCTCTCATATCAATCAAGATTAAGCTCTGTTTCCTGTATTTTATCCATTCACAGTTAAAACACACCTTTCTCTTGATATTCTGGTTGTATATCTAAACTCTACCACTATACACAACACAATTTTGATGTGACCTGACAGACATTAAATGGTTAAAAGTTTGGATGAGGAAGAGAAAGTCAGTGTGAGTGAAGATCCTCATACCTGCTGTTCCTGGGTTGATCTGCCGTCCAGAACCCAAAAGACAATGTGACTCTAGTTTCCCATTAGTTTTCACTTTTGATCACTGACGTCAAATTTATTCCTCCCTCTGCTGGTCGGAAACGCTGCCTGTTTGTTTTTGTGCAGTGTGGGTTGGCAAGTTAATAACAGCGGATGTTATTTGCCTCATTAATGGTGGTTTACAGTGCAAAGAGAAGATATAGATTAGAGTATAGAACAGAACAGAGTACATTAACTTTAAGTGTCCCTGAGAAGTTTAGACTTGGTACTCCACTTCCAAATAATTAAATAAAATACACAATTCACTAGTTTTTAATTACATTTAAATATATGTAGTCACAGTAGTCGTGTGGTAGTTTAATTACATTTAAATCTCAGTAGCTTTTTCAGTACACTAAAAAAGAAAACTGCTGTACCAACTTTAGAAAATTATTTCGGTTGGTAACATATGAGTAGTTGTTTCAAATCAAGCTAACAAGTCATGTGACAGAATACACTTTTGTGTTGCATTAGACTTAATCTTCTTTCTGAGTCACCAAGATAAAATATTGGTTCACTTGCAGGGGGAAATCTGGAAAAGATGTCGTAATGACATCAGATGTACAATATTAAGACAAACCTACCTGATGTGCTTTTACTAAAATAAGAATAGCAGGTTATGTGAACAGTATGTAATTTTAAGTTGTTATAATCCACAAAAATAGACTGCATCACTAAAACAGAAAGCTCATTCAAAACATGACATCACTTTAACTACTCCTGAAAGATACTTTTTATAGAGACTTTTGTCATCTAGTGTATACATATTCATAGTACTCACATGATTTATTTATTCATTTTTTTCCATACAATATGGCACAATGCCTCAGTTCTTTGGCCACAGTTGTCATTTAATGACACTTTTAAACATAAAATCAACTGTGGTTTATGACCAAGACATCTGTGACCAAGTACTATGAATTTCCCGTGAAATTTAGGATTTTCCTGACTCCACATCAACCATTGCTCCCTGTTCCGTCTTTAAAACACATCTCTGGACTGTTTAAGTGAAGATTGGCCCGTCCTGGTCTCTAAATAAAACATACACATGTAGCTGAACTAATATTTGACAGTAGTTTCAATTTGACAAGCTCAGTTTTTGTGACTAGTTAAGATGTTAACTACAATTTTAAAACACTTTTCCCAAAACTGCAATTCACAGACATAATGTGTTGCAAGAGACAATGAACGGTTACTATAAATTGTTACAGAAGTACATTCAATGCAGATAAACATTCAGTATAAACAGCAGGAGAGCTGAATCTTTTACCTCATTAAGTTTTAAAATACCAACAGGTTCTTTTTTGTGTTTCTGAAGGTGTAAATTGGGACTCACAGTGGAAAACATGAGCTGATCTTCAGGGCCTGTTTCATGAGACACTGCTCATAGATCATCTGGAGAGTTATTGTCTCAACAGGAAGGTGTGAAAGCATGTGGGTTGTTTAAATGTCACCGTGTGTTCATACTTGACACTCTGTACTCAATACACGGATATCTCAATTCAACGAGTTGTGCTTATATCAAACTAATTTTACACAACCATTTTAGCTGCGTTAAATTTGAAACAATACCACTGACTTAATCTGTGTGGGTAGTCACCAGATTCATTTTTGGTCAGCGGTGCTTTGCCTCTGACTCAGACTGATTTAAATTCTTTACAACAGCAGATGGAGCTGTGAGGCTTCTGTCGACAGGCTGCACCGCCACAAAACTGATGCCTCTGATATTGACACTGTAATCTACAGGTTTCATAAGTGGTGGAAAGAGTACTGAAAATCTGTACTCAAGTAAGTACTGTTACTTTACTAAAATATATGACAAGTAAAAGTAGTGGTGTAAAACAAAACACTTAAAAGTACAATGTATTATTACATTATTATGAAAACTGCTCAGAGCATCAGTTACTTTTAAACTGTAGATGTTTAATGTATTATCAATAACTGGTTTTCTGCTACTTGCTTCCACTTCTGCACTGTTGTGCTCAGTGGTCACAGTCTTCTCTGCTGCAGTGGGCTTTTTTTTCTTTTACGTCTGTATGTCATGGTTTCATTGGTCTGTTTGTGATTGCCTTAATGACTACAGAAATGCAGATGAAAGGTTTGGATATTAAATTATACTCGGTGCACAATTATGATTTTGAAAGTAACTAGGCAGATTGCAAGGTACGTTAAGTAACAAAACTGTCCCCTTAATTAGTAGATAGTTTTCATCCACAATATATTGTCCATACCTTTAGAACACAGTTCATCATCAGGGAGACACATTCATAGTACACAGTTAAACATGTCCATGTATTCCGCAGGACATTGTGGTCAATAATACTGGAAGGGATCATGCAATTATTATTTGATGTTTTCTCCACTGCTAATCTCACACACCACTGGACTCATCAGCTTTAAAGTTGATGTGTATTTATGACTTTATGCTCAAAGACCTGTCATGGTTACAGTAATTCACAATTGTTGAAAATCCTTGAAAAACCTTCATAAATCCTGTAACCTATACTGACTGCTGACTCCTGCAGTCTCTTAACTGGCCAGTAGGGGCTGCAAGTGATCAACAACTGCTTGACTGAAATAAGGCTTAACAAGGCAGTGTTGAGGAGTAACTAGTTGTATATATTTAAATTATAAAAGAATATCATTGTAATCCATTACAATTATTCTAAATATTCCAATATATTCCAAAGTATTCTGGAATATTTAGATTAATTGTTCCCAAATTCCAAAATATTCCAAATATTCTTTCTGGGGTTGCCTGGTGAAGATTTTTACCCCTACTACTGTAGTGGACTCTTCTTCTTATTTCTTCTTTTTTCTTTGTTATTATGCCTCCAGCCCGCCGAAGGTACCGGGCTGGAGGCATACTGTTCTCTGGTTGTCAGGGCGTACGTGAGTCAGTGCGTCAGTCCGTCACAGATTTTTGTTTGCGTGATAACTTTTGAACGGGTGGACGTATTTGCACAAAATCTTGTGTGCTAAGACTCTATAATAGGTACATGAACTGATTAAATTTTGGAGGCCAACGCTTTCAAGATGGCCGACTTTCAAGATGGCTGACTTTCAAGATGGCCGACTTTTTGTTTGTGTGATAACTTTTGAACGGGTGGACAGATTTGCACCAAATCTTGTGTGCTAACACTCTATAACAGGTACATGAGCTGATTAAATTTTGGAGACCAACGCTTTCGTGATGGCCGCAAAATGGCCACCTGACAGACCTGTCTCTAAAAACACACTTATGCCAATAACTTAGTCAATTTTAAAGATTTTTTATATTTGACTTTGATATATTTTTGAATAACTATGTTGGATACTATTAGGTAATAAAGGTAATAGCTCTTTCTTTGCAATCTTTTCTCATTAACTGTATACTGTATCAATAGAGCCATAATTCTCAAACCCCTGGGACATTTGCAAATAGGATTTATAATGAATCAATGGTTTCAATCAGGTGTAGGGAACACAAAAAGTCACAGTTGTATGAAACTGTTGCAGGCGGAGGCATCAGAATCGACACTTTAGCGTCGACTTCTACCCGTTTTCATTCTTTCTGTTTGTAAATATATATGTATATATATCCACACATTTTAAATAACCAAATAACGAGAAGAAAAGGTAGGGGTTTAAGATTTTGCTATTAATGTAAAAGTTACAAAATTAATCATTAATGAAAGTCGGACATGCTTTGTTTCCTTTAGATTCCTGTGATCTTTTGGCCAGTTAAAATTCTTTGTTTTCACAATTTCACCTTTTACATACTATCTAGTTTATTATTTGGTTAGCCATTTTTTCCATTTACCCTTTTAAATCATTAGTCTGGACTGCCTTTTATTTAACATATGGCTCTCTTATTATTTTCCTTTGGTCATTTATTGCTATATTTTCCTGTAAAGAAGGATTAGTGATGCTATAATATCCTAAGCATGGACACTACCTTTATATGTTTTTGTCTGTAAACTCTGGTGTACTGTCTTTATGTCTTTTTATTTTCCCTTTTTATAAAATATATAAGAAAATATAATACTATTATATTTTCTACATTTAATTTTCTATTCTGTTATGCTGTTTGGTATAATTTATGGAGCAAATAGACACTAAAAAGTTTAGTCATTTGGTAAAAAGAGATTCATCACTTTGTTCCAATATGATGACTTATTGGTTTGTTTTTTTAGGTGACACAGAGGTTCCTGTAAAGTTGTGTCTAGTCAGACAACCCACTGTTAAAGGAAATACATTCTATTAGACACATAAAATAAGAGTAAAATAAACAAAACAGTGGCTCAACTATCAAAATTTCAAACACAGGAGCAGAACCTGCTCTCTATCTCATATTGATTGACATGTACATTAATATAATGTTGTAATAATGCTGTTTCTGAAGCTTTGTGTTTAATTATGTGAACATTTGTGTTAACATTAGAGTAAACAATATTTATTTTACTTATGATTAGTTAATAAGCATAGTATGCAGACTTTACACTGATTCAATCAAACAAAATGTTAAAATTTGTTACAATGACTTCAACGTGGATTAGCTCCAACATGAAAATACTCATACATTTAAGTAATGTTACATTCATGCATGTGTATAATATCCAATTTTATTGAAATAGTCAATGGTGGAAGAATCACTAAGATCTTTTACCTAAGTAAAAGGAACAATATCACAGTGTAAAAATACTCCATTACAAGTAAAAAGTCCTGCATTCAAAATTCTACTTGAGTAAAAAATACTTAAGGTATCAAGTTAAAATATATTCCTGTGGGAAAATATACAACTTTATGCTTTTCATAAGTACAAAATGACCTCATGTAAATCTCACTACAGTTTCACACAGCTCCAGTCTTAGTGGGTCTAATTATAAACAACATAACTGAAAACACCTGTGAGGGTCTGTGGAAATTTTTATTTTTAACAATGCATCATACTTAATAAGGTGAAAGTATGTTTTGTTTATACTTCAAAGTAAATATAGTAGGTAAATACAAGTAGTAAAGTACAATATATCCCCCTGAAATGTTGAAGAGTTAAATAAGGATAAAGTAGCATAATTTCAAGTAAAGTGCTTATACATTTTCACATCATGAAAATACAAAAGTATTTCATTTGCTCAAGTCAATACACCTTAAACACTGGAACACTTCAGAATTTATAAAGATAAGTTCTTCTAATTCAAAGTCTTTTTATTTGAAATGATAAGTTGAATGGATGTACTGTACAGAGTTCAATCAACTCATTAAAAGTCTCTAAAGAAACATGATCAGCATTTCAACAGACTTCCCAGCATGCATTGTTTGAGAGTTCAAACTATCCTGAGATCCTTTCTTTCATAGTTTCAAGGAAACAAATTCTAAAAACATACTCTACTGTGCATAACTTTCATTATGATAAGTCATAGTTGTTTGTTTTCACAAAAATGAAAACACTAACCCGAACCTCGATGAAGGTTAGTACTGAATTCAGTCCCTACCTAAACTTAAAGTTACATAAATGTACTGGCAGTTGTTTCACATGCTGAATAAAGTAGCTCCAATAGCTGTAAATTCAAATGAAGAACTGACTCTTCAAACTAAGAAAATGTGAAAGGAAACCAAATTTGTTTTTTAATTTTCATCAGTGTGACTTAAAAGTTGTTAGTTCAACTTCATGTCTTAAGCTTATTGAACATGGTTTCTCAAGTACAAGTGAATAAATATCAAGTTTATTTAACAAGAAAAGTTAGCTGTTTTGAATCTTTACAAAAAATACAGTAAATGAAGTAATACATTTTAACAGTTAAAACGAATAGTTTTTTTTAGTGTGTGGTATTGTTACTTTTACTAAATGACCTTAATACTTCTGCCAGTGTCCCCATAATCATAATGTACCTTTGTGTATATTTGGTTCACATAGCGACCTGTTTATCACACTTTCTCACACTCTTTAAGTCTATTGGTTTGACACAACTGTGAATGTGTGGCTTCCCCTTTGCTAGAGGGCGTGGACCACACAGCTGTGGGGTGGTGATGAGGAACAGCGTGCTCTGTGTGTACAAGCAGCACGACTAAACAACAAGCCAGTCAGACTTCTGTCAACCAGAACATCACAGATCCTCTACATCGGCTCTGTGAAAATCACCTCATCACGTTCACAACAAACCAAGAGGACGACCTGTTGAAGATTTCACAGCAAAAACGTTTCTGACATGCACTTTGATAAATGTGAGTATATGTCATTTTAATTTATTTGTTGTGACAGAATACATGTGTTATTCCGTGTGTGTTGTTCTAATTTCACTGAGTGTAGCTTTATAGTATAATGCTGAACAAGTTTGACAAGAATGATGACAATCTTTTACTTTTTACTTTAGTAAAATTTTACTTGTTTTCAGTATTCATTAATAAGTCATTGTGAACTAATTTAAATGTTATTTCTAATCCTACACCATTACACACCTATCCCTCCATCTTTATTTAATTTTAATAGATTTAGTTCTGACTTTATTTGGGATTTGAACTCTAAATGTGACTGAAATGAGCCTCTGTTAATTCAAAGTGTGTTTTGAAGCTAAAGACTGTGTTTTCTGGCCAGTGGGGCAATAGTGTTTTTTAAATTAATATATCAGTTGAGTGATACCGTCACGTACTAGCCTTTCTCTCAGTTTTCGCTGAAGAAGTGCATAATTCGGGTGAATCCAAGAGACAGGACTTTTGGGGAAACCCTGTTGCTCCTCCACCCGAGTTCGCCTGTTTTCATTTCCCCTTTCGATTAGTGCCAGACAAGCAAACTGTGTGATGTGACATCTTAACTTTCTTTGTTCATGCCTGCTTTGACACAGGCCTGAGTGATTGCATATTTTGTTATGTCGTGTTGTTCAACCACAAAATGAGGAAACTGGCTCTGCACTGCTTCTTTCTTTCTGTACAGAGTGAGCCAAAAGAGAAAGGTCGTCGGAATCCCCAACCTCCCACACACATGACTCAATGTCCAGGGGTTTCCACAACTCTTATTTGAATGTGGTACAGAGTAGCCCAAAGCATGTGGGTGGCTAGTGTAAACCCCATATGTATATTTGTGTGTGCCAAGATATTCTCTAACTCTTGACAAGGCATTACAGCAGGGGTTGACTTATCCGTGAATAAGCCATACGAATAAAATTTTATCGATGGCGTAGTGATGAGAGTGGATCAAGGAGTCTCGCAACCTGAAGAAGTCTGGTAATGGGG
Organism: Lutjanus erythropterus; assembly: GCF_056507025.1. Lineage (NCBI taxonomy): Eukaryota > Metazoa > Chordata > Actinopteri > Lutjaniformes > Lutjanidae > Lutjanus > Lutjanus erythropterus. The sequence goes on along the minus strand of NC_139325.1, from coordinate 20,541,142 downwards.
CAGTAGATACTTTTTTTAATCTCTTGCCAGACGGCAGCAGCGTGTACAGGCTGAGGCTGGGGTGGCTTGTCTTTTAGGATCCTCCTGCTTCCTTCATTTTTCAGCACCACTGGGGTTGCTTTGCTTAATTTCTGAACAGCCTGTACACCACACCAAGCCTGTTATTTACTTTAGTTGGCTAGTGTCTTCCTGACTCATTTCCACGGATGCACAATAAGCTTATGGAATAGTCCAAAATAGAGGGAGGCTGTGAGACGTTCATTGACTGACTTTTCTCTGTGTTCTGATGACAAGTTTGGTACCTTGGTCAACTTTCTCCTCTCCTGTTTCCTGTGCTTAGATATGCAATGTGCCAGACTTGTCTACATTGAAAAAACAAAGCCAGATCTTGAAGAAGATTAAAAGATGTTGCTGGTAGACCTGTAAAAGCAACATATAGTCACATTTTAAGTTAGCTAATGTTGGCAAAATGCCAGCTAACCTTCATTATTCATTTGCTAGCTAGGTAGTTGGTGTTTGACAAACACTATCTATCTAGTTAGCTAGCTTTTTGGTAAGATTAGCTAACTTGACATGCGACCCTATGTGTCGCTTTTAATGGAAAATGAGAAAGCTACCAATTTTGTTCAACTGTAGTTACAGAACAGAGCCAGGGCTGTTCCTTAGAAAAGGTCAGTTAGGTATTCTGATTCCATTTTGGCATGTGGACTTTTAGAGAAACATGATTAATTAGAGTTAATTAAAAAAAAAAAAAAATTTGGGGCCTGGGTAGCTTGGGCCCTGAGGCACATGCTGACCTTTGCCTAATGGTAAGGCCCCCTCTGCATTAAAGCCTATTTGCTCACTTCTAATGTCTCTCAGCTGATGTCAGAGCAGAGTGTTGAGCAACTTCTCTCATCTGGTGATTTCACTTAGCTACTGTTTAATATCAATTATGTAATTACATGTTAAAGCATTACATCATCTGCAAAGAGGCAAAGGTGGCCTTTTGTTCTAAAGATCAAATGAGTCAGGATTGAGTAACCTATAGTAACACCTTCTGAACTTGAAAATGAAACTTGTGTCCTTGAAATGTACTGAGTGACTGATATGTCATTTATTCTGATAAGGTGACCTTTATCATGTGGTGAGGGCATGCGGCACAAGGGCTCATTGTTTAGGACAGGTTTTCACCTGGAAGTGAGACTGTTGCTTTTGAGAGAGAAAAGATACGACTAACTGACAGAAGTCTAAACTGGCAAAGTCTGTGGATACACACTTCTCTCTCATGGGCTAAATTTGCATATTATTATTTTTCTTTTCGTATTTACTCTGGTGAATAGAGCGGTCTTGTCCCTGTGTGCCTCACCACAGCAGTAAACATTCACGGGCTTAAAAGAAACACAGAAATGACAAAAGAACATGTCACTCTCCTTCTGCTCTGCCTCCCAGACATGTAGGTGCAACAGAAAGCACAAGGCTGCTACACGTGTCAACGTGACGTGCCTGTGACACCAAAGGCAGGAAGATGTGGTTTGCCTTTCTGTTGAGCGTAATGGAGAGAGACAGGAAGATGTCATAGAAAATAAGTAGTGGCAATCCCATGCTAGATTTTCTGATGAATCTGTCTGGTTTGCATGGCCACACAATCTGTGTTCCTAATGGAGGAGGTTTCTCAGAGGTTTATCTTTGTAGTCCGGTTCCACACACAGGGTGGAAATATCACTTTATCTCTCACGTTATAGGCTGAAGTTTTTGAGGAAACAACCTGTGTGGTCACATCGATTCTGCTGGAAACATCAGAATTCTGTTTTGTAATGTTTTTTCCTATTTTTCTCATTGTCTTTACCTGTTCGATGGAAATGATACTTTTGTATCAGCAGGGGGAAAACACACTCATAGTTTAAATGGATTTGATATTGATGTGTAAAGGTGAGCAGAAAATTGCCACCATGGAGAAAATGAGCAGGCAGCATCATCCAAGTCAAAACATTTTAATCTTATTATTCACTTTTGCATTACTTACATTCAATGATCTTAAGCTTGCAACATGATTTATATCTTATTTCTATGGTCTCACACTTGTCAGCCTGCATTTTTAGTGTTGTTACTGACAATTTACTGCTGTAATAAAAACTCAGCCATACTTAATGAAATGGAAAGTAAAATTGTAGTATACTACAGTGAGAGTAAACAAGAAACTATTGCACTCACAGAGAGGCTATCCATACTCTACAATATCAGGTTTATTATTTATTTCCCCCTTGACATATTTTCTGATTTAGTCTTTTTTCAGTCAAAAATAACAAATATTCTTCTGGTCCCACTTCTCTACTGCCAAGATTAGCAGCTTTACTTTCTGTGTTTGAACAAAACAAGACATTTGAAGAGGTCATTTTCTTTATTTTCTGACATTATAGATTCAATTATTACTAATCAGGAATTGAATTAAATGGTCAACAGATAAAAGAAAAAAGCTAACTTAACTGATCTCTAGTATCCATCAGGTGAACAGAATAAATCATCAGAAAGTCATTCCTTTTGGCATTGTTTTTCTTTTTCAGCGCCAAAAGAGAAGCCGTGTTGCACTCTGCCCACAGTGAAGAAGCTCTTGGAAGAGAAGAGAAGGCGTGAGACGTCCTCTGTGCCGCCCTCCTGCACTACGGCCAGCACAAGTCCTGTTCCTACAACTACTGCCACAGTAAGTCAGCGCACAGAGGGCTTCAGCTTCTCACTAATATTTGAGCAATATTATACCATAAAGATGTGATTGTTTATTGTTTTCTTGTTTTTCTTTTTTTTTTTTCCAGCAGTTGTCTGCATCAGAGCCTTTTACTTGTACAGGTAAGGATAGGACAACCTCTGCATAACACTTAAAAGTCCAGTATGTAAGATTTATAGGAATTCATTTGCAGAATATGGCATAAATTGAACAGAATATTCATAAATATGTTTTAATTAGTATATAACAGCCTATGTTCATTAAATTAGAATAGACTCTATATCTACAGAGGGCGCGGGTCCTCTTCCATGGAGGCCACCATGTTGTACTGTCAAGTTTCTACAATAGCCCAGAACAGACAAGCCAAACTCTGGCCCTGTAGGTTCTCCCACAGATTAAGGCTGCACAATTAATCGAAATATCATCGAAACGGCAATATCCAAATCGCAGACACTGTGATTTCTGATAAAGGTAAACTGTGTGACAAAACAGAGTTATAAGGAAGTACTGTAGTGCAGCAGAGAGAAATTACTATAACAAAAATGCAGAGTATCACCAGGCTTTTGCTTTTAAACGTGTGTTCTTAAGCATAATGTTAAATAGAATAGCAACAAATATTGCTCACCGAGTCATCAGGGATGAATAACAGTCCACCTTCTCTCAGGTGCATCAAGCAGCTACTCAGACATGGCAGTGAGCTATGAGCCGTGGCCTCCAGCAGCAGAGTCTACTCTCAGTTACTACCCCAGCCATCCAGGATCCAGCTATGCTGAAACCATGCTGAACAGCCTCCCCATGACATCTGAGTATACACAGCAGCAGGTGTTTGGAGATACAATGCATCAGACATATGTAAGAGAAATCCCTTTAGTTAACATTTGCATTTGTCTGTATGTGCATAATCGAGTTATTGATTTAAATTACATCCTGCATTCTTTTCAGCAGGAGTGCCCGATGACGATCACAGATCCCAGTTTGGCTTCATCCTGGTCACTTCTGCATCCCAGTCAGACCCCACAGCTGAATTTTGGCTTGTCGATGGATGCCACCAAGCTGGAAGAGGCCAGGATGCTGCTCAATGGGATGGACTACAGCAGAGCCACCAGGCAGGATGAGGACGGAGACACGTAAGTGCTCATGAGTGAACACGTGTGGTTAACATGAGTGAATTTGTAACTGGCAAACATGGACCCTCTCATTTTTCTTTAAGACCATAACTTGAAAGATTAAGCTACTCTATATTATTAGTTACTCAACATATGTAGTGAAAGACAATTCAAAACAACACACCTTTAAACCTCCACCACTCACAATACCGTGCTGTGTAAATGGGCATTATGTGTGGATGCAATTTATTTACTTTCACAGGAGTTTCATTTTCAGTCGTAAGCTAAAAGTGAGAGCTGTATGTGCAGTTTGGTAATCCTAGAAAGATTTAAAAAACCAAAAGATGTCAATGAGTCAGCTATTCATGTTCAATGGGCGATTAGAAACTCAGATAAAATGGAAATAGTGTGAGAGGGAATGGTGTGAAATTTGTTGTGGGGATTACCACGATTTTCCAGCCTCGTTTGAAACTAATTTGTCATGTGCTCTTGTTCTGCTAGCATACTGCATATCTACACTGCCAAGGGGCTCAGAGAGTGTGCCTTTGCTGCTGCAGAGAGGCTGAGGGATGTAGGCAGGCTTGATGCCAAAGAGCACAAGGGAAAGGTATGAAAAAAGTCTTAAAAGTGTTCTTTTTGGCACAAGTATTTTTTTTATCTGAAAAATAAGCACACGATCATATTCTCAAAATGACATGTGTGTGCTTCTGCAGACTGCTTTATTGGTGGCGGTGACAGCAAACCAGCCGGAGATTGTGCAAGATCTGCTGTCATTAGGAGCGGATATCAATGCCTGTGATGTTAAAGGACAAACTGCTCTTCATCTTGCGGCCCACTATGGCCTACCCAGGGTTCTGCAGGTAAAGAACCTCTTCAGCATGACTACCACAGCAGGTCAGAAAAGTCAGTTTTACAGAACAGACCTTAACAGTGATTTTCTGTTTTTGTTTCTAGGCTGTTCTTACTAGCAGGCCGACCGTCAACCTAGAGACCCGCAATTTTGAAGGTAATTTAATGTTTCACCAACTGTTGTTACTATGCAAATGATTAACCGACAGGAAGGTGATGAAGTTTTCAGCACCAATTCAAAAACATTACAGCCTTAACAGACTTTTTTCATGGCAGCCATATTGTTATGAAAGAGTGGGATGAACACAGGTGTTACCAATGATCCCAACTGACCCTCCCTAAGTCCCGCATCTTTTTGCTCTGCACTCCAATAACAGTGCTAGGCTCGTCTATGTTTAAAAGAAAGCTCTCATGAATCAAGAAAAGAGGGTTGCGTTCAGAGGAAGACACTTGATAAGTGCCGGAAATGTTTTGTGTGTTAAGTAAAACCTCATGAAATCACATTGCCCTCAAGTGTGACCCTCTTTTCTTGATTCATAAATATACATCTATAGGATGTCGCACCAGATAGGCAGAACGCAGTGGTAACTCTACAGATAGAGCCAAACGAAAGCTTTGAAATTTTGAAGACAGTTAAAAGATGTTGCTGGGGGATCTGTAAAAGCAACATATATATATATGTATAGTCACATCTAAAATTAGCTAGTTTTAGCAAACCTTTTGCTGGGTATTAGATGTGACTAGTAAGCTTGCTAGCTAGAGATTGATGAAGCTTATGAAGTTACACTTGTCTCAACTGCAAGTGAGTCAAATGTGTTTTTCATTTGTACATCTCACGTAACAGAAATATCTTATTTTTTAATCTATGCAGCTGTCTGCACCAGCTCTGTGCGTCTCGCATCCCAGCCGTGTTTGATGGCCACAAATGCTGCCTGAAGCATTTATTTAGACTTCAATTCTATTTTCTCGACACACGTAAAAGCGAGGTTGATGCCCAGTAAAAAAGGCACTGAATACATGTTTATCCATATTTTGTAATTGAGGTGGAGCAGAGTGTGCTCCAGAGCCAGAGAGCAGCTCACTCTGCTCAGGTTTAATCCCACCGATTCTCCCTTCACAGCTGGGAAACAAGAAACAAGAACTTCTTGATCTTCTTCTGCTGTGTTTATTCATAAGCAAACCCTACATTTACTGCCACTAGACGACTTCACTGCTTAAGTTTAATCCCTTTGCTCTGATCACCAACACCGTGAGCGCAGCCATAACACTCTCTCTTCTTCTCTCTCTCTTTTTCTCGTCCTCACCGGGTGTGTGTACACACACTACTGTGCTTTTGCCACAGTTATATACAACACGTTGGAAAAGCAGATCAGGAATATTCACACATATCGAAGGAAAACTGCATACTTGTTTGGCTGCTCCTTTGCTGCTGACACTTTGAAATACGCAGGCAAGATTGATCCTCTATAGACAGACAGATTTAAGACGGGTCAATTAAGGTCAATACTCTGACTTATTTTGACCTGAATGGGTCATTCATGGTAACAGCTGTGTTTTCCCCACTATTTCATGTCAAACTGGCCGTTGTGAAGAAGTTCTATTTAATGTTTGACTAATAATACTATACAAATGACTAACCAACAACAAAGCAAGCCATACATTATAATTGGGACCACCACATTTTTTTTAGTACCCATTCAACAAAGTTAGAAACCTAATGTAAACGTTAAATGTGCTTTCTTTTTAAACTTAGGTATGACTCCTCTCCACTGTGCAGCCATTTCTCACAGTGTCACCATGAAGGCTCTGTCCAGCAGTGGGCTGCTGGATGTCAGCCTTCAGACCAAGGCTGCGGAGAAGCTCTCCTGTGTGCAGATGCTTCTCAATGCCGGGGCATCCCTGCTCAGCCAGGTACAGCACAACTCTGTCCCTTTTCTGAATGTTGTGAGTGACCCGCTTTGATAAGAAACAGGCCATAGATGTGTCACAGAACACTAAAAAGATGAATAAATGGACAGATTAGTAACCAGTGGGTCAGCAATCAGGTACAGAAGCATCAAAGTCTAACATGCTAAACCCTGACCTTTCAGTCACATTTACAGGTCATAGGGGAAGTGCCCGGGTTTTATCTAACCATGATGATGTCATAGTACAAGCCATTCCCCCCCCCCCCCCACTCTCTCTTTTGTCATCTCTTTCTTGTTTGACACTTGAACATCTCAGTCTGACTTGTGGTTTCATTATGTTTTTTCCATCACTTCCAATTCTCAAATTCCAGGAAATCAAAAGTAACAAGACTGTGCTGCACTTGGCTGTAAAGGAGGGGAACGTTGATCTGGTGCGTTATCTGCTGAGGATTCCCCTGCCAAACATGAAAGACTTTGTCAACTTGAAAGTGAGTAGCACACTAACATGACACTCAGAACTGGATTTAAAAATGTGTGTGTGTGTGTGTGTGTGTGTGTGTGTGAGGAAGGGGGGCGATGTGTATATGTACTGTATACTCACCTGACTGTAAACTGTCTGAGTCATGCTGCATTTTTCCCTTTTCGCCATAGGCCCACGGTCACACAGCTTTACACATGGCAGCTGGTCTCCATAGTAACCCCCACCAGGAGGAGATCCTGCGGCTGCTGCTGAGCAGAGGAGCTGATCCCAGCATCCGCAACCTGGAGAACGACCAGCCAGCTCACCTGCTGCAGAGCGGCCTCCAGGGAGAGCAGGTGAGCAGCCCATCATTTTAAAAGCCAGCTAGAGCCAAGAGCTGCTTAGTCCTGTGGTTTCAGTTTTTCATGAAGGATAGTTCTTTATCATCCTGACTTCATCTTTTTACTTTTTAGCTTAAGCTCATGCTGAAGAAACGAAGTGCTTCTTCTCGTCGACGTATCGTGTCCTTGCAGGACCAGGAATGATTTGAATCACTTGTAATCCCCATTTGGAGGGAATGAGCCTTTAACATGTTGCCTCTGTTGACAAGGGGATTTATTGTTATGTGGTTCTGGGAGTCTCTGGCCTATATATTGTTAACAAACTAGTTTGGCATATTCATCTCTAGATATAATTCACATTGGATTAATTAAATGATGCTTTAATGCATAAAGCTCAAATTACTTAAGTGATTAAGAGACTGTAAAAACGTAGTGCTTTAATTATTTTTATGCACAGGGACTGGGTTGCACCAACAAAGATTAATATAATCTATGATTAGTTCTAATCAGAGTTCACCAAAATGAGGTTTAAAATGAGTGGATCCAAATTTAAAATTTGCTGTTGCACAATTAAAAAAAAAGCTCTTTCTTTCTTAAATCCAAGTTAGTTGATGTCACTGAAATTAAGTAGAGTTAAATCAATATGGAGATGCTTTCTCCTAAATACTAAATTCGAGTGACTGTCAGGACCTAGTCAGTATAAAAGAAGGGGGAAATCTTTTGGCTGCTCAGTATTCCTTCACAAAATATTACATAGTTTGCTAGCAAGCTATAAAGTCAACAGAGTGTTACAAAAAAGTTTGTTAGCCTTATTAACCTACTCATGATGGCTCAGCAAAGAATTATTCTGCTCAATCCATTTTAAAAAGGAAGCTAATTTAATTGTTTTAATATATGTATATTATATATACACACACACACAAACACACATATATATGAAGTAAAGAGATGTTTCATTTCAGTCTATCTTAATTTTAAGATAGGTTAAACGTGGGGTGAAACATAAATTAAAGTGAAACTCTTGTTGGTGCAACCCAGCCAGGGTGAGGTATTTGTGAGTAGGTGAAGCATTTTGTCCAAAATGTGATATCTTCTATCGAGCCTTTTCACAAAATGTTCCTGCTGTTGATGTTTTTTTAAAATGACCATTAGAGACACTTTAAAATGTGTATTTGTATGTGGTCATAACAAATATTTATCATTTTGAAGTGAAAGCCTTGAAATGATTAGAAATGAAGAGCATTAGTTATCTTCAAGAAGTATAGGTATAGACAGTGCTGTGGAAGGTGGAGTAATATTCATTTTCCTAACAGGCTACACTCCCAGTTTAATGTTAATTTCTATGAAATTGTTTGTATGACCTCGAGGACAATGTCCCTGAAACCCCTCTGACTCTCTCGTCAAAAGCCCCCATCATGATAAGTTATCATATTGATACACTGAGTGATGGTATTGTTTTAAGTCAGCATGTGTGCTTATGTTAAGAATGCGTGTGTTCAAAGTGAGAATAATCTAACATATAATTTAAGTCTTTCTGTATGCATCATACTTGTGTTTAACATCAGGTACAATTTATTTTCTTTGTGGGGAAAAGAAACTTTACTGTGTAAAACTATTATGTATTTGAAGCCGATTGTGACAAAGAATGTTCTTATCACAAAGACATTACATGAGTGAGTGTGGTGACAAATTGTCTGACTAACTGTACATTTTAGTCATGAGTCATGAATAAAAGTACAATAACACTGTATTTAAAAAGTTCCATCTTAATGTTTTGATAGGGCACCCCAAGTCCCACTTAGATCTGGTTACAGATATTAGCAGGATGGAAAATACAACATCCCACATAGAAAGCTTAAGGAGAATTTATTTTTAAAGATCAATTTCCATCGACATTTATTGCCACGCCAGTGACCCTTAGTCACAGGTGAAATGAGGTCAAGTTTTGAGCGATAAATAAGGTTTGAGCTGTCTCTCACCTATGTGTCATCTCTGTTATTAGACATAGTAAATTCCTGTAAAGCACAAAGGAAAGAACAATGTCATGTGTCATAAACAACAAGATGATATGTTGTCATTTCTATATCACAATTATATCACTTTAGATAGTTTTAAGCAACAGAATTCTTAATTTGGACTATAATTTGATATAATCGCTAAAGTCACTGATAGAATGATGTTGAGTAGACAGGACCTTTATTTTAAACAGTGGTCTCATCGTTTATGTTTTACAGATGATTATTTCATTTTTCCTAAACACATTTGCCTTAAATTAAAGCAAATAAATTACTGATAATAAAACCCCAAATCAATATTTCATCCATTGTTACATTTTTCAAAGCATTTTCAAAATAAGATACATTACTGAATGTCGAAGATAATTTGCTATGGTACATGTTTTATTTGGTCTATTTTATTTATTGCTTTCTTCATTATTTTGTCATGCTATGTCTTTTAACTTTCTTGAAACGCCCCCAAAACAAGATACCAACAGAAATTAAGAAGAAATGAAGGCAAACTGTTACAATTTATCAAAGCATGCAGTTCTTTGTTTCAACCTGGAGATTTTGTTACTCTATGAATATTTAATCATGCTCTTGATTTTATTGTTTCACATGAGTAAAATGTAAGCAAAAGAGACAACAGTTGTTACATCTGTTTGATTAAAAGTACATTATCATGTGGCTGGGAGTATTTTTCATTTCTTTTTTTTTTTTTCTGTCTTAGACAAGCTTTTAATCCTAATTTCAACACTCAGGCAATACTGAGCAACATATAGATAGATATTTAGCTTTTTTTGTTTGTTTTTTTACAGAATTCAGGGGGACACTCAGTAAACCCAGGTGATGAAACCCTGTTTCTTGATCATCCAGTTGGCAGAGGTATATTAGCCATAAGAGGAATGGCCATGTTGTGTATTCGCTGGCGTGGCTCCTGTGACGACAGCCTCCTCTCTTTAAAGCATATTCTGTATTTTCTATACAGTTTGAGGAGGCACTGGAAAAAGAAAAGGAAAGAAATCAGAGACAATTGCAGGGAGAAAAGAAGCATTCTTGCATTTAAACACTTAATTATGGTAAACAGTAAAATTAGCTTAAATCGGATTTAAGCTAAACTAGTCTTAAAATTAAAATGAAGCAAAGCTCTGTTCAAAAGTAATCTCAGTTGAGTAAGTCCAAGTTTAGTGATGTAAAGCAAAGGTAAATAGAGTTTAATCAATATGGAGACGCTTGCCTGCCCAAGTTAAAATAACCAATGTTATATTGTCTGCTTGCAAGCTAAAAAGTTAGTTAACCTAGTTAGCCAACTCATGATGGCTTGGCTCAAAGCTCTAATTTCTCCTTCTTTGAGAAAAACTTGTTGATCAAATTACCAAATAGAGTGAACACACATCATAAAATTCAATTGGGTTAAGTCTGTCCTTTGACTTTCTTCAAGGTACTTGATTACTTTGCTCAATCCATGTTTTATAGCTTTGGTGCAACAGAAGTGAATCTCAGTTTAGAGTAAAAACCAAACTGAGGTTTAAAGTGAGGTTTAAATCAAATCTTTCTTCATTTTAAGCTAGTTGAAAAGGTTGATGCAATATAAACTAAGGTTAAACCATTATTTATTTGGACTTAAAAATGAATTCTCGTTAGTGCAACCTTGCCATATCAACTTACCCTCTGTCTTTGGAATTTGGGTACCAGATGAGCTGGAACTGAAAATAAGAAATAAGAGAGAAAATTAGTAGCTGGATATCTGTGTTTTTTGAATTCCTTACTGACTATGAAATATAGTTTGACAACTGTGGCCACAACTTCAATTTGGAGTTGGATTTAATCAAGTTTATCCATTAGCAGGGTTGCAGGATCCAAAAAAAAGTTGAAGCCACAGGGTTCTGCGGTATTGGAGGTGTAACCATAGACCAAAATGCAGCTTTTTGTCCTGTTCAAACAGCAGCTCTTGTCTTTCTTCTTGTCTTGCCATACAAGCGGCATGCGATCAACTAGGAATATACACTGCCCACTCACTACCAACACATGAGGAGTGTGATGCACATTTTCAAGAGCAAGCACAGAGATAAAGAGAACATGAAAGTACTGCCCACACGTGATTTGTCACACAGTCTGTGGTTCTGTGTAAACTCTTTAATGTGTTGGAAGTGTGTTTGAGCTTGTGTATGCAGAACGAGGAGGGGGTATTTAGAGAGAAGAGGCATCCAGGGCAGGGAGAGGAAAAAAGATGTGGGAAACTCAGTTTTTAGTCAAAGAACAATACTGGAAAGGATGTTTTTTTTTCTACACTGGTTGGGTATCCCCCTTCAAGTCAAGTCATAGAGCAGCATGCACAGGCGGATCATCCACTAAGCCTTGCACAACTCTTACTTGGATGAGGATTTTACACATTTTGTGAATTTTTTACCTGTTTGAGGAATGATAGATTAGTTACAAGGTAAAACTGCTTATGTAAATGTGATAAAACTGCTGTATTCAAAAGAGAGAGTCTAAACTTACTCAGGGCTATTAAAATGCCAGAGACAAACATAATAACAGCAAGGATAACCCCTGTGGTCCGCAGTGTCTCATAATCTACAAAGGACAAAACCGTACAGGACTTAATCACACAAACCCAGTGGAGTTTATGATGAGCTTTAAACATACTGCAGTGAAAAAGGTGATAAACATGGTGTGTTTGAGATTTGAAATTCCTATTTGTGGAAAATCTTACCATAATCAAAGTCACTTCTGTCTGGAAACATAGATTCTGCAAAGAAAGAGTCCGATCAGTAATAAAGCTTCATAAAAAGGATGTTGCAACACTACGGACAGCAATAAACTTTAAGGGTGTGTGTTCAGTCCAGCACCATGGACAGCAGGTTTGCAGCTCTTCAGATCTGCAGGCTTGGCTCCCCAACTCCTCAAGAGTTTTTTTTTTCTCCACTGAGAGGAGCTCAATGCAGCATCTTTGCTCAGCAGAATAAGATGCACCATGAAAAAGTGGGTTACAAGCCAGCAGCAGGATACAGGGGGATCATCACAGCAGCAAAGAAACAAAAGAGCTTGAGTATTAAAGTGTCTGAAAGGGGATAAGGACTTGAAGGGGTGCTTTTAAGCATTTTTTTTATGCACCTTTATCAATAAAGATGATTTTTTTTTGTGATCAATTCAGTGTTTTATTTTGAAAATATGTGAGTTTTAGGCTGCAGTCTGTGCCAGATTGTTAGGCTATCTGGCTGTCAATAATGCGGCTTGCACGTTGCTGAACCCTCACTCCCGAGTGGCTGAGTTGGCAGTTTGTATTTCTTATCAGTTTTCCCCCTGCTACAAAAACTGTTCGGTTTGAAAGTGTTTAACATCTTTAGAACTGTTTATTTGTTCATGCCAGTGAGGAGTTTGCTCGGTTATAACACTGTTCCATGCATCAGCAGTAAATTGACACTGTGGCAACAATGCAGCAGGATAATTAACTACACAAAGACAGGTATGAAAATTAAACAGTCCATGTTATTAGATTGTTATTGTTATTAAAATAAATTATACCACACATATAATAACCAAACAAGTTTTTTTTAAACTCAGATAATCTGTAAATGTCATCATTGTTAGAAAATGTAGGTTACACCCTTAATAATCCAGTAAAAGAAGAAAAATCAGACAAACCTGTGGTGGCCATCGCTGCACTGTAGAGATGCAGAAGAGCTCTTCCTCCCAGATATTTAGCAGGTTGCTGGGTTGCAGTTAGAGGTTGGATATAGCTAGACAGGGCAGCAGGCAGGACTGCTTCAGAAGGTTCAGTGTAAACTCAGCAGGGACCCTCTGGTGGCTGCAGCGAAACACTACACTCACAGTGATGGGTTACTCCAGGTGCTCCCCACCCAGGGCAACAAATCTGCCTATGTGTGGAAGACAGTGGTAGTGGGTTGCCACAGTGGCTCAAAATTCTAGTAGGATAAATAACTTATGTGCTTTTATTGCAAGGTGGACAATAACTTCAACAATCTACCATCCAGTATTGTGTGATAAGTTTGAATATGCAATGGCTTATTACAATATGGGTAAAATAATGAAGATATTTTGGATACTGATATGATCTCATGCAGTTTCTTACTTATTATGTTGAACATTTATCATTTTTCTAACAACATAAATGCATGCACCATTCTCTTGTCTTTTGTGCAGTGCAGTCAACCTGCAGGGAGAAAATAAAGCCTACATGTGCAGCTTTTACCTTCGCAGAGGCTGCAAGACTCACTACAGTGGAAATTCTGCCAATGAACAGCAGTGAACACAGAGGCAGGTTAAATTAAGTGCATTTCTTTAACGACAGCTTTCTCCAAGAGCTGCTCAATGCAGCACATGAATCATTCACACTCTTGCTGCTGGTAGTTACTACTGCATGTGTAACTGAACTGACTGCAGAGTCAGCAGAGGCAGTGGTGCAGCATAATAAAGGGGGTGGTCACTGGCCCACTTCTAATGGCAGAGAAATAATGTAGAATAAAGACAATAGCGATGCATAAAAAAAAACAATGAAAGAAACATTTTGTTCAAACATATGTTTTATTGATTTTCATCAATCTGAAAGTCACAAAAATACAAATTATAATCACACTATTGCCACTGTATAAACTTGGCACATTATGTACTAACAGTAACTGGTGATAAAAACATTTAAAAAAAGAAAAAAAAAGAGCACAGTAATATTATGAAATTGAAGGAAGCTTCATGTGTTCATGGAAAGATTGTCCTCAGCTGTGATCAAAGATTTGCTGCCACCTAACGGGTAGAGTCAGTAACGCTGCGAAAGAAGAGCAGAAAATAAGTTTGATCTCACTCAGCTTCCTGTTGCTGAAAATAGATTCACAGATGTTTGTATGACACTTACCAGATCTCCACTGCACTTTGCCTCAGTGTCTACTTGGCTGTAGAAAGAGTTTTAGGTTACTGTTTCATGAAAAAATAAAATAAAAATGGCAACATTAAATGGCAATCTATAGCCTGGATAGGCATTTTAAGGACCAGTGAGTAGAATTTAGTGGCAGGTGGCAGTGAGCTTGCAGATCTCAAACATATTCCATCACCCTCCCCTTATAAATGTGTAGGAGAACGTATGGTGGCCATATGACACTGTAGGAACATAGCGGTGCAACATGGCGGCCTCCATGGAAGAGGACCCTCGCCCGCTGTAGATTAGAAATGGCTCAAGGTAACGAAAAAACACGCTCCATATTTTCAGGTGATTATAAACTAATGAAAACTTATTATGAATATTATATTCAATTTTTGGCATATTCTGCAAATATATCTCCCTAAATCTTACACACTGGACCTTTAACAATCCTAGTTATTATCAGAGAAGAAAGAAAAATATTTACCACTTGGAACTGCTGATTCCACATCAGGACCCCTGGGCCTGAGGAAAATTAGAGTTATTAGAGTTAGGCAACGAAACTCTACAAGTTTGACAATTGCATGGAAAAGAAAAACAGCTCTCCAGGACAAAAATATAAATATACATAAATAAACAAATGCATGTATTAATAGTTAAACACATGAATAAATGGTTATTACATTTATATATTTATGTATTTCTACATTTTTTATTTATGCATTTCTACATTTATTTATGAATTTCTTCATTTATTAATTATTTTTTTTTATATTTTTACATTTGCTAATGTAGTTCTACATTTATTTATTGATGTATTTTTCCAAATCACTGTGTGGGAAAAGGTTAGCTAGCTAGCTTGGGTCAGGCATATTTGATTGACTGTCTGGTTCATCCAGTTGACTAATCCTGCTTCAAACTGATGTTATGACCACCCACTCACCCACAAACATATTGGCATAGAAATGCAGAAATAATGTAGAAATATATAAATAAATAAATATAAGAATGCATAAATAAACAACTAAATGAAAAAAAACGAAGTGTATTTAATTTAATTTTATTTACATATTAAATCATTTTTACATTTATTGATTAATTATATTTATTTATACTTATGTCATTTTTTTGTCCTTCATATGAGTAGCAAAGGGGTATTTTGGGACACAATCTTCTTCACACTTTTTTACAGATTAGGGTTTGGTTTGATTAATGTGCCTGTGACTTCACTTACCTTGACTTGTCACTCTTCGAACAGGTACATTTTCTGCCTGTGGGAAAACACAAGAAAAACAATTACATGTGTCTAAAAGTCAAAGACAAAATGAGTCAGTGTCAGTCAGTGTACTGCACCCCGACACCCCCGACACCCCTCCTTAGTATGAGAAGTGGGAGCGGCTGCTCCAGGCCTTGATACATACATGAATACAGGCTTGAGCTTGTGCCAATGAGCCCATCTGGGCTGCGAGCCATGGGAGGCCTTATAAGCTCGC
Source organism: Lutjanus erythropterus (assembly GCF_056507025.1). Lineage (NCBI taxonomy): Eukaryota > Metazoa > Chordata > Actinopteri > Lutjaniformes > Lutjanidae > Lutjanus > Lutjanus erythropterus. Next base: position 20,525,412 of record NC_139325.1, on the reverse strand, counting down.
AGCTTATTGGCCCGAGCTCAAGACCATATTCATGTACCTAAATCACAGCAGAAATTCTGTTGTTTAACTACACAGGAGCCAATGTGTTGAATAACTTCCAGCTAGAAGCACTTCTAGTCTCAAAAGAGCCGTAACTTTTAACCTCTTTTGTTTTGTCATTTAGACCCACTTCAGTTAACTTGTAGACATTACAGACAGAAGATGAAGTGTTCACATGATTTATATTAGACTTGTTGTCTTCACAGATATTCTGCTGACATGGTTGTGAAGTGAAGCAAACTGTTTGGCCCACAGACAGGCTCTTCACACACGCGGTGTGAGCAGTGTCATAGGTTAATGGTATTCTCTAGGATAGTTGGTGTGGCCAGAAAAATAGCGAGGAAATCCCAGACCAGGCTGTGACCTACATACTCTCAGGGCTAAGAATAAAGTTGTGAGCATCTTGAAAGATAACACTCATCCTTGGTGTTCACTCATTTTGCCACTGGTGGGCGTCAAAGGATGCCTATTGCCATTAATGATGTCCCAAATACAATATTTTAAATGTCAAACAATAAACGTCCAGGCTTTGCTCTCTTTATGTTCTGTTTTATGCTCCGCCTGGAAGATTGCCTCTGCCCCTGGGAGAATTTCATTGTCACACATTAAATCAAGATCTTTCTTCTTCACTATCATCAATTCAACAGTTGCCATCGTTCGTGCCCTCAGTAACTTTTAAAGCCATATCAAGTTGAATTCACAATTTTAACATAAGATTAAGAAATCATTAAGTTAACAATGGCAAATATCTGTTCTGTGTTTCTACAGCAGATGACAAACGTTTGTTTCAAATGTTTGATGAGTTTATTATATCAACTTGACACAATCAAACTTAAAGAAACTGTTTAGCTTTATTTTTAAACATTACATTAAACTGTCATATGTGGTTGTTTTTTAATACTGGCTGTCATAAGTGTGTCATGAATATTTTCTTAACCTCAAGTAAAGTGGTACATTGTGGACTTGTCATAGAGATGTCACTGAGTTTTATTAAACTGTCAAATGTTTAATGAATAATATCCTGGAGAGTAAAGTGGTACAATTTAGACTTGCCATAAAGATGTTATTAAATGTTATATAAGATGATGGACAGTCAGCGGGTGGCTAGTTGACTTGTTGTTGAGGTAGGTGAACCAGTGTCCGGCGCTCGGTCAGTTGTCATGACAATTTCAGAATGACAACAATCATAAATTATCATTAAGACTCTTTCCTGTTAATGACAGGCGTCACGAGACGGTTATGACAGTGTAATGACAGTCTTATACCTATTCAAATTAAGTGTTACTGGAAACATAAATAACTTAAATTAAATTGTTGATCACTGTAAATCTGTGTCTTTAATAACTTGTCAGTTGATTTAGTGGCGATGCTCAGCCTCTATTCTTTTCTACTTTAGCAGCATAATGACCTGTTTATACCTGCTTTTTATTATGTTAGTTTAATGCGACTACTTCTATAATCACTTTCCCTCTAAAACACATTTGCTGAACACATTTCTTCATCGAGTGCAGTGAGGAATCCACAGTGGTCTCAACTAACAGAAGCAGCGAGACAGTGTGGCAGAGTGTGTGGGTTCCAATGAATTATTTATTGGTTGGTTTTGGTTTCAGGGCTACCACTGGCAGTAACAGCATGTGCTAGCAGGTAGGAGGAGGAACCTTGGAAGGCCACTGAGTGAGGAAAGAGATAAGGTATAAAGGGCAAATTGCTGTGAAGCATGGATCATGAGAGTGTTGAGCGCTGAGATTGTGCAAGGAGCTCCAGTGTGCCTCCCTTCTAGACGTCTGAGAGTGAGACAGAAGCCTGCTTGTTTTGAAGCAACGTACGAATCTGGTGGACTGCGAGGTCAACTCACACCTGCAGGGATCACAGTGTGGTGACGCTGACACTCAGAATTACACATCTGCTGTGTGCTGGTCAAACACTTACTGACAATGAGGGCGATACCCATCAGGAACAGTACCACTGCAAAAACCAGGCCACCGATTCTCAAAGATTCATAATCTGAAATGAAAAAAAAAAATAAAACATATGTATCTAAAAACTTTCATACGTTCACACACAGCCCTATAACATAACGCCATGAATTCAAAAGCCTCTTGTGGCCCTTAACCACATTTTGATTCAAGAGCAACATTGCAGAAATATTTTGCAGCCCCCTAATGGTCATGTTGGGACACCACAAATTCCTGTGAGCTGCAGTCACCAACACTACGGTCAACTTAACTCTGAACTAGTCTGTCAATGTAAGACTGTGCAAGAGAAATCTGACTCATAAAAAAAGTTACACAGAAAATGTTTGTTTTGATCGAGTGCAAAAAAATCAAGGCAGGCAGCAGCAAGTGTGGGACAAGATCTGCTTCTTTTATATTATGACTAAGTAACACTATAGCCTTCATCACATTACATACTATGTTTGGTTTGACCAATACAAATAAGATTACAGCTTTGTTTATATGCATCAAGCATTGCCAAGTCCCTGGGTCTTCCACAGGGGGTCCTCAGAGTTACCACAGGGGGGCATTATCATTATTTCAGTCTTTTTATTTTGTTTTTGTGTTAAAATATGTCTGAAAATACACAGTAACACAAATCTAATATATTAATAGCAACTCTGCCTATTCATAAAAAACCCAAATCAGTTCATTAACAGTTCAGTTCAGCTAACATCAGCCATGCTACAACTGCTGCTGGCTTCCCAGCCACAGGTAAGTCCAAACTAGACAGGACTCAAAAATATTCAAAGCCGTATATGTAGTAGGGGGTCCCTGCTCCATCTCTCTATCAGCTAGGGGCTCCATCGCCTGAAAAATGTTGAAAACCCCTGGTCTAGTCTGGTTAGCTAGCAAGATGGCAACTAATTACAGGCATTAGCATGACCATAGCAAATAAACATTGCTATTATAAACTTTTTTTTCTGAATTAAAATAACATTATGTAACTATTCTACCTTAAAACAACAGCTTCAAAAATCATTGTGATGCTACATTGACTCGTGATGGTCTGTTGTTCCCACTTTGTGTGATAGATGCCTGTTCTCGCACTATGCAATTTTGGTCAGACACCACCAATTATATCACTGATTTTGGTGAAACTGGATCATATTTTATGAAGAAAATGCTTTCTGGTTTTCTCTCTGGTGACATCGGCTCTTACAGAGTTTCCTGATGGGAGAGTAAAGTGCACTGCTGCTAAATGTAGCCGAGCAAGAACTGAGCACGAAGCGCCAGGCAAGAGTAAATGTTGGACTGGCTTTTAGTTGTTGGCAAGATCTTTGTGAAATGAAAGGCTGCAAGACAGATGCTGAGCTGGTCTTCTTGTTGCTTGACTACTAAATAATATAAGCCCTAGCTAGCTCGCAATGTTTTGTGTTGTTACACTTGGCTGTGTTAACAAAGTTGCTGTATAGCCTAAGTGAATTGCGATGTGAAAATAAGGGAATCAAAGTGCGAAAAATACAAAATCTTACATGATGTTGCTTTAAGCAAATAATGTTTTTTAGTGCAAGCATTTTCAAACTGACAGGCTTGAAGGCTTTGTCAATTCTTAAGTGCAGTTCTCCACATTTTTGACTTGTGGCCCATTATTAACATGAAGAACTTGTAAACATTTTGAAGAGCTATTTTTTCCCTTTCAAGTTGTTTAGTTAAAGAATTTTTTAGGCCTGAGGAGATGAAAGCACACTGAACTTCACAAGAAAAAAAGACAAAAGCGATAATAATTGGAGAAAAATAAACAATCTTGTGTAACAGAAATATATTTTTCTTTCTTGTCCCTGTTAAAATCTTGGGACCCCCTGAGGAATTCCGACCCCCAGATTGGGAAACAAGTGCTGGAACAGAAGTTGTCTACTGTCCAAAGAAAGTGACAGACAACAAGTACAGAATTGATGGAGGGTATTCATTAAACATCAGATTTTGAAGCGTCCTGTGCACTTTGGTGCTTGGTGGACGAAAAAGCTAGTCTTCCCAACGCAGGGGACAGGATTAGACGTGTTTGCAGTGGGGCTACTCCAGAGGCTTGGCCTCAAGGGTGAAAGTCTTCCATCACATCTGGAAAAACAAGTGGAAAATGCCAACTCTTCTCGACCTCCCAGATGTTTCCTGTGTCGCATTCATCTGCTCAACACTCACCGTAATGAAAGGCACTGTCATAGTCTGGTAGGAGAGAACAGAGAGAGGGAACAAATGAGAAGCAGATTTACCCGCTGACACACTTCAGAGAACACTGATGTGACAGCCATTCAGCACTTTTAGGGCTTCACTCATTCATCTGCTCATAAGCTAGTTTGATGCCAGTACCAATTTACATGCCAGCTAAAACGAGTATGTGGCTTATCTTAATTTGACTTTTCTAAGCTTCTGTTCAAATAATACCCACCTTTGTCCTTATCTGCCACTTCTGCAGAAGCTGTGAAAAAAGAAGAAAAATCATTAGTCTTTATAAGACATTCATATATTGTCTGTCAGCAAATGGCAAAATTGATGGTTGTGGAAAAATTCACTTGCCAGAGAGACAAAAAAGGCCAAAAAGGCGAGCATCAAACCAGTATGTACAAGTTTTATAATGAATTTTGCAAAAATAGCCTCAAAAGATTCTTAGGGTCATAAAAAGTTTTAACATTTCTTACAGTGTTTTCACCACATACACTAACTTTCATGATAAAGATTACTTTGAATGCACCTCTCGCTATTAATAATCCAGATTTATAGAAGACTCACATCACAAACACAAGACCAACAGAACTCAAAATGACACTGTGACTCTTCACTCTATTACAGATGCCCATTTCTCCCAGAATGAATTATTATCTCAAAACTATGAGAATTTTTTTTCAAAATAATGACCTGGTCATCTCAAAATAAGGAATTAATGTCTTAATATAAGAAACTTTCTCAAAATAATAACTTAGATACTGTCATTTTTAGATAATAAGTTATTATTTGGAGAAAAGTCTCATTATAATGACTTAGTATCACAAAATAATGACGTAGTATTGCAAAGTAATAAGAAATGTTCTTAAAATAATGGCTTAGCATCTCTAAATAATGACTCAGCATCTCAAAACATCGACTTAGTACTGCAAAATAATGAGAAGCTTTCTCAAAAACGAGTTAGAATCTCAAAATAATAAGTTAGTATCTCATAATAATGACTTAGTATTGCAAAATAATGAAACACAGACATAAAAATAATGGCTTAGTCTCTCTATATAATGAGACACTATATCAAAAGTAATGAGTGAGATACTACGTCATTATTTTTAGAGAGTTTCTCATTATAATGACTTACGGGATCTCTTTATTTCACATTGGCAGAAATGGGAAATTTATTGTATTGTCCTGCTCTGTGTTATTCTACGTGCTGTTGGGACGTGGGAAAGGACAGCCACCTCTGCCGCTCTGTCACATCTCTTCTCCCATGAGTAAAAACATATTGGCGCATTCACATTGTGCTCCAGTCTTTTAAATCTCTTTAGAAAGCATACTGTACTACTCAGTAATGAGCTGAATCACCACATCTCCCTTGTGTTGTTCTGTGACATCAAGAAAACAAGCAGAATAATTAAAGAGACAACTTCACTTTGTATAAAGATAAAGACAGATTGTTTATATGAGCACCAACGACTGGAGTTGGAACAATGTAACCTTGGAATAGCACACTGGAGGTTACATAAACACTTTTCTTCTTGTGCTGGGCAACATTTCACATCATTAATGCGTTAGCTCTCATTAAAATATTCAACAGACTGTGAACAGCGTTTTAAATGTCAGACAGTCCTATCAGTTGTTCTTCTCTATAAACTTTGACAACTGTTAATGATTATCTGCAAAATCTTAAAAAAAAAAAAATACAGTGAAAGTATGCCTATTTCAAATTATTCCAACAGCTCATCAACATGAGTTTAGACACTAAAACTTGAAGATTTTTCTGACACCGAGCAAAAGAATCATGTCCTTGATGTGTGATTCAATGAAGTCCGACATGAACTGTTACAAATGAGCACAATACAGTTGAAACCCTGACCTGAATAATATTTTATACACTTCACAACCCATTTACTGCAGATTACAAGTTAACTTTGACCTCATTATCAGGCAATAAATATACTAATGTTAGTCTCTTCCTCTGTGAAGCAAAAATACATTTGACCACGTTGGTGCCGACAAGCCTCTGAAAATTTGGTCTGACTCTAACAGACTGGAGTGTCAGAGAAGATAACAAAAGCCTTAGTGTAGGCAAATCAGCTTAACATCAAGCTCAGCTGATGGCATGCAGGACGAACAGAGAGACAAGCTAAAGCCCAGGACCTGCATTAACAATGGAAAACCTGGCAGCAGTCTGAATAAATGATGATTCAAACTGCAGTATAAGGAAACATTTACACTACTCTGACATGGCCTTTTGTCACAACAAAACACTGACATTAAATGATTGAAAATGGAAAATATTACACTGAAAGCAACATCACTTTAAAGCTAACAGTACGACAAAGCATTTTATGCACATTTGACCAAAAGAGAGCGCATGGCAAGCAGCCATACCACATAAGTGAGCAGCGGAAACCCAAAAAAAAAATTAAGGAATCAAATGGCCATGCACTACCAGTGATCACTCTAATGCAGGAAAACTTACCAAACACCTCCCTGCCAAACGCTGATCCTGTTACACAGACACATCAGCCTGTTTAGCATGATGGAGGGGCTTAAAACAAAACTAAAGCCACAGAAAAGGGGAAGCAGAAGAACGCTAACAGAGGTTTGCTCAAGGAGGGAAAATTGTAAAGACGCTGAAAAAGTGAGAAGATGCTCACCGAGTGCAGGAGCCAGCCAGGAGCTCAGTGCCACCAACACCACAAGATCCATTGTACCTGTTGATGAGAAACACACAACCATGAACCTCGCTAAAAGTGCGTAACTACAAAGAAAAGTTCTGCAACGAATGTCTGAATCAAATCACGTAGAGGCTACATGCACATTCTGAGGTCATTGCTGTTTTATGAGGGTAATGTGCTGGAGCGACAGGAAGTTGAGGCTTTTTATGTAATTTACTTTGTGACTCCCTTCAGACTAAAATAAATGAACTAACATAACAACTGAGACTCCCTTGCTAACAGAGAGAGGTCTGTTCTCAAACTCACCTCGAGTACCTCTCAGACAGCCAGTTAAAATGACCTGGGGCTAGTTGCTGTTTTCCAGAACAGTAAGGGATCACAAATAAGAGAACATACTTTATTTATCAACTTGTTTATATGAATTAAACTGCAGCTTAAAATGACATTGGTAAAGGGACACTCCAGCAAAAATATTAGTAAATACAGATGTCCTGATTTTCAGTCCCCTATTGCACCAAAAACACAGATTCTACCATTTCCCATTGACATACATAAAGATGGACAATGTGACAGCTCCAAAAAAGTCAAGCCAAGACATCTCGATTGGTGGCTAGCTGCAATATAAGATAATAAACCACACCCCCTCCATGTTAACAGATAGGACATGTGCCAAACTAAAGAGAAAATCAAAGAACACGTCAAAGACATTTTCCCCAAAGATGGCTTCTGTGATTTCAGGTAATAAAATAGGTAATTAGGGAGTTTCACGTCATGATTGAGTCAGCTTGGTGCCTCAGGCTCCAATTATGTCACCAAAGCAAGATAGCAGTTCTCTTATCTAGAATATTTTGGCTTCATTTTGTCCTAGTCTGACTCACTGGATGTAGCCTGTGGGAATAGGCCTGCCACTGGGCACCTGTTTCAGACAATATATACCATATCTGCTATGTCTCCTTTCCCTATATCACATTCCTACTGGAAACAACAACCTCTGAACTGGCAAACTACGTAGTGAAAATGGCAAGCTAGCACCCGGTCACTAATGGGATGAATCTAAACAACCTAGCAGCTGTTAGCGTTTCTTTTACTGGGATTTACCCAGTTGAATGCTGGGGCTCGCCTTCCCACATGCAAACAGGATGACTAGACCTGAAGAATTCTGCACAGTCCCGAATTTTGAGCAGTTGTCCCAAATCTTGTGCTGTTTGTCCCGAAAATTAACTGATGTATTAATAGATAATATGAACAAGCAAAAATGAGAGCGGTCTGTATCTCATCTTCATTTAACAGTCATTGTGTTTCAGACAGTGACAGCTGACTTCTTGAAAAAAAAAAACCCAATAAATTTTAGCAGTGAGATTTGACTTTCATGTATTTTCAGTTCATTGACATTTAATGTTAACATACTGGAAACAACGTCCACCATTGCCACGTGTCCTCTCCGATCCTCAAGTCCCCTATTCCAAATATCACCCATTATCATCCGGCCACTTTACATGCAAATGTCCCTCCAAAACAAGTTACCACTCAACACTATTTTGCATGGGCACTCTTGCTGTATCTAGGGTGCTGCCCAAGACAACTGCGATTAGTTGAAAGAAACACAAACAAGGCAGAACATTTTCCTCCCTATAGCAGAATGATAATGTGTGGAGCCAAACCTTTCTCCAGCGCTGGCTAAGCAAGACAATTTTTGTACAGTTTGAAGAAGTGGAGACATCATCCAACTTTATTTAAAGTCAATGATTAGACCCCAATGACATCATCAGGGTTATTTTTTGTCTTACTTCAGAAAGCTGCTTTAAGACTCACAGTGGGTGATGCAGTGTTTTCACAGGATGAGTAGAGTCTCCTTGTGATACACTGAATTCACTGAATTTCATGTGTAAAATCGGCAGTGTGCCTCTTTAATGAGACCATGCCTGGTAGGGACACAAAGCTCTGTCTCAGCTAAACACTACATAACAGGATCACTTATTGGGATACATGAGTAAATAATATGTCCTCCTGACTCTGGGTAAGAAAAGTGGGTCTATTTCAGGCTCAGTACATGGGTCTTGGCAGTGGAGGGGTACGAGGCGAGGCTGGTGTTGAGTTGCATGTAATATTTGGTCAGTGGGTTTGGATTAGTTTTACTGGGTCATCTAGTTTGAAGCATGAGCCTCCTGGGCCTGTTTCGCTGTCTATATATCATCTGGCACATTCTTTGAGATTATTTTACACCCATATGTTTACAGGCTGAGGTTTCACGACCAGACTCGTGATTGGGCTGAGGACCTGCAGAAGGTCCACCATTGAAAGACACTGCATAAATGAGGAGCATAGTGGTTGCAGTGTTATTAGCTTCACAGCCACATTAAACCAATAAAATCCCAAGACGTGACAACAAAACTGTTATTCAGGTACACAGGGCTCTACAGTGAAAAACTAAGCCATGGAATAATAAAATGTTTTGCATTGCAAAGATCAAAGCGTATGTTAGCAGAGCCGTCGGTTCCCCTCCCTGGCCCAGAGCACTGCTGGGGATTCATGCATGACTAAAGTGGGGGGTGTAAACATGGAGCTGGAGTTGAGAGAAATGAACACTTTAACCCGGGGAGCAGGATTAACAACAAAGGGCTGCCAATCAGGTTTAATCAAACAAATACAGGGTGAGTTATTCTAACAAGAACCAATCCAATAATCTTGTTTGTTAGCCTTGTGAGTGATGTAGAGGAATATAATGGGGAGACAGGAAAGACGCCCATGAAGCAACACTTAAAAAATTAATTAGCATGGATTAGAATAAAGTGAGAGTCACATGGACAGTGTGTAATTAAAAAAGGGGGCGTTTGCTAACATTAACCCCTTATAGGTAAAGCCATATGAGAGTACATTCACACATATCAGCACTTCAGTGCGAGAAGCTTTTTTAAATTAAAGGGACAGTTCACCCCACAATCAAGGACACATTTTTTTCTCTTACAGTTCATTTATGGCCTTCTATGTACAACAATCGATATTTCAAACGATGTAACCATCATTGACCATATATTTCCACGTGTCCTTTACATATGTAGCAATGCATCTACTAGAGAGTGCCGCTCACAGTTAAGAGTTACCACAAAAAGAGAGAGTCAAAAGTTTCTGACATCAAACATGGCGGTGCTGGAGGAGGTTGTAGTAATGTAACTCTTGTGAAGGAGATAAAGGTGGAGGCAGCATTATAAATGGTGATGGTCACTAGTGATGTAAAGGTCTGTTTCCTATGCCATTAAAGCTCTTTTGAATCAATCTGAAGGTCTATGCAGCCATTAAGTACACAGCAACATCTGTGAGAATTCTTCTCACAGATAAATGTAATATACAGACAAAATGAACACATGAGTATATCCATATCTGTGTGTGTATATAACATTCAGCATAAATGAGAAATAACTTTATAGTGTCCTTTCTTTCTTGATCTTTCTATGACAGAAAGAAAATAGTTCCTACATGAAAATTATCTTGAGTACTCAGGTCATGATTTCTGGAAAGAGACTTGCCACTTTGAACACCCCAAGCCAAGATACAGCTAAAAATATATCTTCAAAACTCTGTAAGGCACACCAACACTATCCAGATGTATAAATAGCTCTACAGGTAAGAGGAAAATATGTATTTTTGATTTCTTGGTGGACTATCTATCTATACCCCTAAATGGGATTTGTTTTCCCAGAACAAAAGAGTTTGACACAGACTTTTGGATCATTTAAACTTGGGTGTACGTGACCCATTTGATCAGGGACAGACAACACTGTCCAGTTTTTAAATAGCGGTCCTGTCCGGTTTCACGTCGCTCGTCTTGCCAATTAACGCGATACAGACTTAAGAACATTTTCTACATAGTTGGCTGCGGTGTCTCTGGCAGCCTTCAGTGTAAATGTGTGCCACTAAACTCCGTTAAACTTCTCAGATGGCGTGGCATCCTCTACATTTCCAGACAGGATACAACAGCACCGCACCAAACGAAAAGGACACACACCGAGACATGATCAGGATAATCGTAAAAACACAAGTTCAGCTTGTGTATTCTAACTTGTGAGCGGTGGCTTCATGTAATTAAATGGCCACATGTTCGCAAGCATTTAGCTGGAAGTTGGGGGGTTGAAAGTCTGGATACCTTATCAAGAAGAAAAGGAAAACCTCTGCAAGACAAACACATGTGGACACAGCAGTATCATCAGTCTTAACCTGCGGATTTTAGCTTTTTAAGCTGTCAGGTCTGACAGCAATGTTTAGGCAATTGTAATTAAAGAAATGCATTAATTGCATTAATAAAACTTGGACGTTTTAAATGAACTTACCGTGTGTCAGTCTCCTGTAAACTCTAATGTGAACTAGACTTCGTCTCCGCCCAGTCAGCCGAACTTTGCTTAAACTTTTCTACTTAACTTTTTAGCCAAGAGAAAAAATATCAAATGCAAAACTTTTTCTTAAAGTGAGCAAAAAATTAAATCCTAATTATTCTGTGTTGCATTCTGCTGAGGTTCAGTACTCCGCTGTAGCCACCAAGTTAAAGTCTGTCCCTCCTCCTCAGTCTTGTCTCAGGAATCAGTCTGAGCAGAGAGAGAGGGGGGCGGGGTGCTGCCCTGAGCGCTCAGCCACTGAGGTTTACCCCTCAAAATGACCCTGTGCTGCCCTGCTCAGAGGTAAACAACATTACCCCAAATTGGTGCCAGCATTGATGATAAAACATGATTTCTTAATGGGGGGAAATCATGCTCATTTCCCCCCACAGCCAATCAGAAGAGACACAAGCAGCACCAGACAGCGAGCTTGTTGTACTGTGGTGTAATTTACAGGCTCAGTGCAGTGAAGTGAAAGCATAAACACTAGTGTGCTTTCATGGCCGGTGCAGTCTGTCAGTGAGATGTAGTTTTCTCTCAGCTGTATGAAAACTGTCTTTGCAAGGTCTCTCCCACACCAAACTGCCAGATTCCCCAAATACAGAGCTGTGTAGAGTGAGCTTTGACGGCAGCTCCGTCTCAGTGTGGTTGATTCAGACTATGATATCCAGCCTGTTATCTATCTACTGTTGTGGTTAGTTAACTGTAGACATTTGTGGAATTTTGTTTTTGTTACTTTGTCCGTCCTACACCAAGGACCTTTAGTGCAGATGGCAAAACACGAAGTTCACACAGGATTTTTTCTTCTCCAGCTGTGCTACATGCAGGAGGTCACGAGTGCAAGAGTCATGTATTTTTTTCAATTTAGCCTGGTATACAGAGTGCTCTGCAAGTTTTGCAGAAAACCTGTTGAGTAAAAGCAGCAAAACCACGCTGAACAAGCCCACAGCAAGTAAGACTCAACTTGACTTTGACATGGAATTCATGATTTGAAAGTTGGATTATACTTGAGACAGATGACTTGAAAGAACTCCACTCTTTTCTTCTTGGCAGACCAGCACAGGCCAACAAATGACACATCTATCATGGTCAAAAAATAATAACATTTGGATTCAAGGGTTATGTTGTGGATGGCAGGAGAACAGCAGCGTATATAGCATCGTGAGAAGAACTGCAGACAAATGTTAATGTGTTAATAGGCTGAGTAGAAATGATGTGATCCCCTGAAAGGGAGCCAAGGCAGGAGGCTTAAGGATTGTGATGTAAATTTTTGTGGTGTTTTCACTTTAGAGGCCTTTAGAATAGGGCAATATTATAATTTCAGAGTCCCACTCTCCTTTGTTCTTCATTCAGGGACTTGTTATTCACTGCGACAAAATGTCAAATATCAGGCTGCAGACTGCAGTTTTGATTAATACTGAAAATAACACTCATCTGTTCATGACCACCATTGAACCGATTTAAATGTGAGAACTGGAGGAATCATCAGAATTGAATTTAACTTGATTTGTCCTGAGCCACACTTGACTTCATTTGTTTGACTTATATACAGTGACTTGGGACTTGCTTGGGACTGGAAGGTTAAGACTTGAGACTTGCACACATGTAACCAGCTGTGGAGAGAGTGATGGAAATCTGTATTCAAGTACAAATACTTTTACATTACTTAAATTTTACACAACTACAAGTTAAACTGCTGTTGTTACAAAAAAATACTCAAGTAAAAGTAAAAAGTATTCTCCTAAAAAAAACCTCACTTTTTAACTGCTGATGTTTGCTGCATTATCAATAGCAGGCATTCAATTGAAAGGGGTGTCTGTTTCTCTAAATCATCAGTCTAAATTACTTGCAACTCCTGCAGTGTTCTGGTTAGTGGTCACAGTCGTGTCTCCAAAAACTATGCCTGATGCAGTGTTGTTTTTTGTCTATATGTCCTGGTTTTCATTCGTGTGTTTGTGATCAGATAGCCTTATTGACCACAAAAATGCAGATACAAGGTTTGTTTGTTAATTCAGATTATACTCAGTGCTTAATTACAATTTTAAAAGTAACCAAGTAGATTACATGCATGAATTACATGCATACTTAAGTATAAGTAAAATGTCAAACTTTAAAATATACTAACAAAAGTAAATTACTTAATTTCAGTAATTTGAGTAGCTGTAACTAGTTACTTCTATGCCTGTGTGTGATGCACTCCCACCTCTGCTGTTATTCCATATATTCCATAAGATCAGAAAAACAGCCTGTTTGTGACTCTGCATTTTCCAGCTAAGGGTCCAGGGTTTTGGATAGGTCATTTACATTAAATATCAGACTTTTCTCAACCCATAAATTCACACATAATCCTTCCTTTGATAAGAAACATTAACATTCAAAATCACCAAATTTGGAGATATATGGCTTTCACCAGACAGGAAGAAAAATTATAATTTGAAAAGTAATCGTGGGTAAAGCTGTCAGAGAAATGAACTGGAATATTACAAAGATACATAAAATGCATAGACTCAAGTACAGGTACCTCAAATTTACACTTAAGTACAGTACTTGAGAAAATGTACTTAGGTACAATCTACCTCTAAGTACAAATAACCACCACACAGTGTGATGAAACATATTTATTAGTCAGAACAGTAAAAAGAACACATTTTGTAAAGCATACACATTTTAAAACTAGACAAGTATAACAGGACAGGTACAGCAAGAGTATACAGTATGAGACTAGTGACTTGTGGCTGTTGAAAGAGATGCCATATTTTTCTCCTCCACTAGATGGAGATGTTGGTCAAGCATGGGTTACATGTTTCTACCGCTCCAAAGTGAACAATAGGGATGCAGACTGGCAGTAAACAACCAAAAGCATTTCATGAATTTAGAGGAAGTACTGAAGTGTGCTGAGTAAAGACTAACTGTAAACAAGCAACTTGAGCTGAACGACTTCACATTCTTCTTCATCCTGTTTAATGGGGGTAAAAAAGCAGGGATGTAAGTATTGTACAGCTGTTTCATCACGAGGAAACATCAGTGGGTAGTTTTGAGAGGAAACAACTTCACTGTTTACCTGTAGTATACCAGATGCTTTCTATCACAGCAGAACCAACATCGCTACAGGCCACTGAAATGAAAAAGAAAAATTGCAGTCAAAGGGCACTGGAGCAAGGTAAAGTCATGTTCACTCAGGCACAACAGAGATTACAAGCAACACTTCTGAAAATTGTATTTTTAAAGACATATGCAAACAGCCAAGGGACAGCACTGATTCTTCGGGGCATTTCTTGTGTTTTTAGGGGGACTGGTGATGAGAAAATGCCAGCAAAAAGATAACTAAGTTGAATGAAAAGAGGATGGGGGATACACAAACTCAATTCTCTCAGGGATTGACTTAAGGCTGAACACAGAACTAAAGATGAGGGCTCAAATTAATATTGCACCCAGATGAGTCTTAAGTGTCCTTGGATGACAAGCAGTGATTGGATTGCAAGCTTGGTAGCTTTTGATGGCCATGCCTGTCAGCCTCACCTGCTTTTTAATCAGTAATTACCATAGGGGATTCTCTGGCATTTCTTAATTAAATTGGACCAAATGCAATTAAAAACCACACTCTCATTCCTTTAAAAGGGCTCTGTGGAGTCCTTGTTTAGTTCTTGCTGTTAAGAGAATAAGCGGTTGAATGGTCATAACACCGTCCCATCTCTCGCTGATCTGTGCTTGATTATTTCAGTGGTCAAATTAAGTTTCCAGTTTGCATAATAAAGGGCAAGGTAGAGTTCAAGATGGAAGCTTCCACTCGAACTGGAATTGAAGGTTAAAAGCGTAGATGAGGAAGCAAAGTTGTTATGTTATTAAAACAATTAAAGTTAACATCCACAGTTGGGGAACAATGTAGTGAGAACATGTGTTGAAGAAGACTATCATTATAATAGCACTAAATGTAGTAATGCATCTTTGCATTACATTTGTACAGAATGAATGTTACACTATGACCAGGTTGCACCCAAATTAAAACCAATAAAATATACATTCAAGTGCTGTCGGTATGTAGTAAGTATAAAAGAGAGAGAAAATAATCATCACTTTTCTGCTGCACTTTGCTGCACTATACAAACAGTAAAGAAACCATTATGTTTTTTGCTAGCTACCTAAAAAGTTAACAAAATGCTACATTGTTTGCTAGCTAGCTAAAAAGTCAGTTAGCCTTGTTAGCCTACTTATGATGGCTCAACAGAGAAGTTCTAATTTCTCTTTGTTGGAGAAAAACTCGTTGGCTGAAATATGAACTGGAGTTAAAGAAAGAAGAGCCATATTTTAAAACCCCTTTAAAAGTTTAGCCTCCACAAGAGCAAGTCCATACTAGATCACATTTTAAAACTGGAGTTTTTAGTGCAACAACAATTAAATTTAAAAGAGATTTAGAGTGGAAACTAAACTGAAGTTTAAAGAGAGGTTTAAATCGAATCTTTCTTGATTTATGCTATTTAGAAGTTTGGTGCAGTCATCATTTAATCAGGTTCAAAAATAAATCCTTGTTGGAACAACCCAGCCTGTGTGTTTCAAATACTCACCACCTAGAAAAGTCCCCAGCGCTCCAGGAGCCAACAATCACAGACACATCAGTGGTGATTTTCCCATCTGCCGTCTTCATATCATCTTTGGAGTTGTTATTGTAGTTGCCACAGGCACCGCACATTTTACCGGACAGGCTGCTGTCAATAATGACGGTGACCTCCTGTGAAATTGAGTAGGTGACCCGCACAGCAGACGCCCTCTCGATGATCACAGTCTTCTCTGAGATTTGGACAGATATGTCACTCATCACTTTGCTGGGAAGAGACACTTTCCTGCCATTTACCTGGATGACATGAAGAAGAGGAGAGAAGAGGAAAAACAAAATCAGTGTGATTTTCAAAACAATTCTGCATCAAAATGATTACTTTCATGGTTAACCATTTAAAGGCATTGTTTGGAATGTTTGAAGTGGGCTTGTATGAGGTAGTTATCCATTGTTAATGTAGCGGCTACAGTAGATGCTGGTTGTTATACCCTCGTTTTGAAGAAGCAGAGAGGAGTGCCAGCATGGACGCTAGCCAACATACTGCTGTTGTGGAAGAGGTTAGTGTATTTTAGTCATTTAAAAAAGGTCCACCTAAAAATCCATATAAGTTTAAGTGTACACTATATTAAAAATATTTTAACCACTTTACTATGATGTCAGACAGCCAAATATCACTCTCCAAACCAACTAAACTCTTTGGATTCACCAAAGTCACACATTAACACAAACAAACAGGCAGTGGTAAATTAGCGACTGCTGTATTCTGTGACATAAAATTATTGATTTTGTCTAGGGTGTTTGGTTGGTTTGAAGAGTGATGTTTGGCTTATATAATGGTAGTTTCCTATCAGGAAAGGCTGTCTGATGGTACAGTAAAGGGATGGAAATATTCTAAATATAATATAAGCAGTTCATTGCTTAATTTCCATGATGGTGCCCCTCTGTGCCTCTCCAACCTCTCACCTCAACTAATCCGAACTACCCCCTTTAACTATTGTTTCTATCCTCTCAGCTCTTCTCACCCAGGTGATATGTTGGCTGTTCACTGCGACTGTGGTCTCCTTGAAGAACACATACACGGTGGCGACAGCAGGAGATGCGCCTTTGCTGCAGACCCTGACGTCCACAACCACCCGGAACCACAGCTTGGTGGTCTCGTCACACAGAGACGCCACTTCAAATGCCCCTTTTACACCTATTGCCCCGGACATGCCATCAAAGGAGGTGAGGTGGCCGACTTCGCTGACACTGCAGTGGCCCCGTTTGACGTGGCAACCTCTGACCCCCTCTCTTACACCACAGACCTCTCCACCAGCACAGGACAGCTTTTCACACTTGACCAGACCAGATGCCTGGCACACACACTTGGACTTACAATCTTTGTCCACCACTGCTTGACCCACCTAGAAATATACAACAACAATAACTTTAAAATCATTTTTCCTCCAGAATCTTTTACATCTCTATTCATGTGTAAATGCTATGAAAAGAACAGAGAACAAGAGTCTTTTATTTATATTTTCTCATGACTACCTTTCAACAGTGGCACAGTTACTATGTATGACAACAAAGTAAAATCTCAGTGCAGTTTTACCGTCAGATATCTGCCAGCGTGCACACACCCACAGTTGTCCAAGGGAACACATTGGATGCCATCAGAAACAAAGCCGGCATCACACTGGCATCCTTCAAAACAACTTTCAGAACAAGTAATTGGGAAGATAAAGCTAGCACAGGTCCCACCACAGGTGTCAGCACACACCTCATAGTGACTGTGTGGAGGACAGGAGGCAGCTGCAGGAGAAGAAGACATTTGTAAGTCATAAATAAATCATAAAAAGTGGACAGTTTATCAGCTAAAATACTGTTTTGTGTAACTCACGGCAGAAGGAGTTGCTCCTCCATGGCTGTATTTTCACTCCTGCACTCTGGCAGGCCAAAGCGTAGGCCTGGACGCTATTACACAGGGTGTCTTTCTTGCCACCCACAGCACAAACATCAAACACGCAATGAGACACATAAATCGCTGGGTCAATTTTACTGTGGCAGGCTTTGAAAGGCCCGTTAGGTGCACTCATGATGCCACAGGAGTCTGGTTTGCTGTACAAGGTAGCTTTGGCCTGCTCACACACTGGACACTGGCCTCCACAGCCCCCACACACATGTCCAGGCAGGTCCACCACCCACGCCTTTCCAAAGTCATCAACATTCTTCGTTTGCTTTCCACCAGGAAGTCTGAAGTCGTCACCACCATTCTTGTTGTAGTTGCCACAAAGACCGCACATCTTACCCTGGTATGTAGATGGCACAATTACCTCAACGTAATAGACAGTGTCATATAGGACTTTCAGTCCAAAGTCTGTCCGGACAATGATGTTGCGACCTTCCTGAGTGACTCTCAGACGTCCATTGTCCAGTGAGAGAGGGAGGTTTAGAAGTTCATCATCCACCTGGACAGAGGAGGAAGATGAACAGAAACATTGTGAGGAAATAAACATGCACAGTTGTAAAAGTAACATGGTTGTTATAGTTGACTAAAACTAAACTAAAAACTAAAACTAGATGTGAAAAAATATTTAAGTTAACTGAATAAAAATAAAACTAGACTTTTGGAAAACCAAAAAATAACTGAAGTGATATGTACTTTAAAAATTACCAAAAAGGAAATAAAAGTAGAGGAAATTAGTCTTTGTCAGTGGGTACTTTGCTTTTGCATCGTTGGGTGAAAACAATCACTCAAATTTGACTTTGCCAGTTCAAACGCATAAAATATGAAAACTATCTATCAGGAGCCCAAATACTATGGCCAGTCAGTTAAGCAGTGTTTTTGTTTGCTACATAGACAAAAATTAAAGAAATAGGGGTCCTTTCAATCTGCCTCCATCAAAGTGGACATACGCCTGACATACACAACTACCTGATTGACTCTTCCGACAATGTATTTCAGACACCTGTCACATTTTATGTTTTTAAGACACTTTATTTTGCTGTTTGAGACTAGAATGTCTACATGCCTTCGCAAAGTGTTGTGTTTGTATTGTTATTCCTATTCCTGTTTTCTATCCTGAGTTTAAATCTTGCAAATGCCCCCATATTATAACGAGAAATACTAAAACTAAAACTAATAAAACCTAAACTAAAACTAAACCGTTTTTAACAACAGTAACTAAAGTGAAACAAACAAACTCACTCTGAAAACATACTGAAACTACACTGAACTAAGGACAAAAATCGAAATAAAAATAAATATTACTGAAAAATACAAAACTATAATAACTCTGAGCCACACACAAATGTTTTGAAAGTTGTTGAACTCACAATGACTTTCCATGGTACTCCCTGCTGAATGTAAATGACGTAACCATAGACTTCCACTGCAACCGACTTGGTAACAGCCACTTTTCCATTTCCATACTTCTCATTCCCCTGAGTTACAGTGAATGGCGTCAGATAGCCCTTGTCATCGTCACAAACCTTGGCCAATACATAGACACAGGTACCCTGGAAATCAAACCTCCGTCCGTCAAAGGAAATGTAATGAGGGTCACCAGAAGCCACACACTTTCCCTGCCCCTCAGGGTGGCAGCCTTTCACTCCATTTACGACCTTACAGGTCTCCCCTGCACGGCACTCGGTCTTTTGGCAAGACATGGCGCCATTCTCTCCACAGATGCATTGCTCCACACAATGAGTTTCAGGGTAGAAGATGTCTCCTTTCCTGTAGTAGTGACCGTCATAGGAGCAGCCACAGTCTCTCACAGGGACACAGGTTGCCCCACTCAGCAGGTAACCTTCGTCACACTCACAGGCTTCTGTGCATGGCCTGTGGCAGGTGGCAAGGGAGGTTAAACTGGCACAGGTGGCAGGGCAACCCGTAGCACACAGGCTATAGTGGCTGTTAGCTGGACACACCATTGCTGCAGGACAGGATGAGAAGAGGGAGAGGAACAAGGCAAGAGATAAGAGAGATATTTTGAAATACGAGGTTTGATGTATGAAAAGTAGGGTTGGGCACTGTTCACATTTGAACCTGCGCCTGAAATTCGGTACGAGTACCCAAGGGTACCTTTTTCTGTACTTTATTATTTGTATTATAGCAACAATTTTATTGTAATTTCTGTTGTAAAAAATAAGTCCAAACTTCTCAATATTTACACTGTACACTCTACAGTTTGCAGCCTGTCAGTCTATCATCAGGGCATTTAACGCTGTTTGTGTTTCAGAGGAAGCACATGTGATATCCTTCCTGTTATGTTGTCATTACTTCCACAGTATTTGCATACTGTAATATTTCCCCATTAGTAGTATGCAGTTCATGAATGTTGGTTTCATGCTAAGGTTTCAAACATGTAGATAAGTCATTTCTGATGCAGCCAGTGGCTGAGTGTTGGTTAATGCTAATAGAAATGCTAAGGCAGGCAACCAAGGCAGTGAAAAAAGCAAGTTATCTCCAAAACCAACTTGTCAAACTAGCTAATAAATATATATATATATACATATATATATATATATATATACATATATATATATATATATATATATATATATATATATATATATATATATATATATATATATATATATATATATATATATATATATATATATATATATATATATATATATATATATATATATATATATATATATGTATATATATATAATTTAATCCTCTAAGTTAATCAAGATGTTGAGAAAGCCTCACTTTTTGAGGTTTGTTGTTCATGGAGGGTTAAGTTGCTGTGGGGGAGTTGCCTTTCAGACAAAGGAAAACTGTGCACTTTAGCTTTTAGATACTTTATTTTGTTTTGGTTAGACGTGTTGCCCTCGCCAGCTTTACATTTCACATTACAAACATTGCAGTAAATGTTGTCTGCATCAAGTTTTGAAAAGAGTAACCACTGTGACTTGAACAAGCTTTTTCTCTATTCTCGAAGTTTCTCTCTCTCAGAGTTCAGAACCCTCAACGAAAACAAAAATTAATCAACATAATGAAAACATCTCAAACTCACGACAGAAGTCATTTCTTCTCCAGGACTGGATGGTGATTCCTAGACTCTGACAGGCAGAGACGTAGACTCCCACAGCATCACAGACTGATCCATGGTGGCCACGATAATGACAGGCATCATACACACAGTCCTCCAGGTAAGGAGCAGGGTCCACATGCTTGTGACAATCTTTGAAAGGCCCTGCCTTGTCAGTGATAATGCCACAGTATTTCTGGGCTTGGTACACTTTCCTCTGGGACTCTGAACAGGCCTGGCACCATGCCCCCTGGCAGACTGATGAGCAGCCTGGTACGAGGGCCACCTGCCAGCTCTCCCCCATTTTGGCTCCGTTATTGGTGGTCTGGCCACTGGGCATGGTCAGGTCATCCTGAGCCTTTCCATTGTAGTTGCCACACAGGCCACAAACAGCGCTCTGGTAGTTGCTGGGCAGAGTAACGCTCACTGTGCTGCGCCAGTCAAAGGTCACGGTGATACCAGCAACTGTCTCCACTACAGCTGTCCAGCCGCTGAGAAACACGAACAGCTCATTATTGTAATCCAGCGGTAACGAAGCAAGCTGCCCATTGAGCTGGAGAACAGAAAATGAGGGAGGGAGGAATATTTTTAGGAGATTATAGATTTAATAATTCTGCCGTCCTTGCTAATCCATTCTAATGTGCAGTTAAATCTTAGTTTAATTAAGTCTGCCTGGATCAAAATTTTAATATGCAATTAAATATATATGCAGAAGAGCATGAGGGATGTCAGAATTAGCACAATGACAGAAGGCGTTATCATCACACTCATTTGAATGAGTCTCAGAGTATCTGTCTTGTTTTTATTTTTAATACTATAACGACATGCTGTGTCCCATTTCTTTTCTCTGCAAAAATCCATGAAATGAAAACAAGTGTCAGATTACCTGTTTAATCTTTTATCAAATCATATGGGCTAGATTAGTTTACAGTTCTGGTTAAATGGGGAGAGGATTTCATTTTAGTTTACAGTGAGGTACTGTTGTAATATGTTTCTAATTACCCTCTAATAAAGTCTCATAAGGGCCTAACAGTGGGGAACAATGCACTTTATTTTACAGTACTGTTCTATTGTAATGTGACCCCAATTACCCGCTAAGAAAGTCTAATAAGGGTCTGATTAAGAGTCTAATACTGCCTAATATAGACTATTATTTCTCATTTTTGTCTAATTTGATACAAAGTATAGATAGTTGCATATTATTAGTGTACTGTGAAATTAAGTGTGCCAATGATATGCCTCACATTATCCATACCTCTACATCCATACTTACCAGGACCTTGTAGGGGTATTCTCTGCTGATAGTGAGAGTAATGCCATATATGGAAAACGTGACAGTCCTTGTATAGGACACGGCCTTGCTTCCCCGGTGGTCGTTCTGCACAGTCACCTTGAAGGGTACAAGCCCTGGCTGCTTGGAGCACAGTCCCACCAGCTGATACACACATGTGCCCTGGAAGTCATACCTGCGGCCATCAAAAGTGCGGTAGTGTGGGTCACCTGAAGCTGAGCATGTGGCGTGACTGATGGGTCGGCAGGCACGCTTTCCATCCACCATGGTGCACCTCTCCTTGGCAGAGCAAGAGGCCTCACGGCAGGTCACCATGCCCAGGGTCGTATCGCACTCACATAGGCAGCCACAATTCTCATCAGCCCAAAAGTGCTGGCCTGGCTTGTAGTATCGGCCCTGATAGGAGCAACCACATGCTTTAGCGGGCACACAGACGCCAGCACTGAGGACGTAACCCTTATCACACACACAGGTCTCCACACAAGCACCGGTACAGGTCTGCTTTTGCTCAGGGAATGGGCAGGATGGCTGGCATGGGCTGGCACAGTCTTCATAGTGGCTGTGACGCTGACAGTTCATTGCTGGATAGAAATCAAATTTAAAGGCATTAACCAAAAGAGAAAAACAACAATATCAGTTGCAGTTTATTTTACAGTACATCGACAAGATGTAACAGGAAGTACTTTGGATCAAATTAACAGAAAAATAGAAATAATATGTTCTTTATTAGACAGTATCAGACCCTTTACCAGACTTTATTAGAGAGTAATTTGGTACACATTGCAACGGAATTGTACTGTAAACTTAAGTGTAAAAGTGTATTATTGTCCACCGTTTATCTGCTTATTTGGCTTCCTTAAAAGATACTGCAAACTAAATTGAAATCACATATCTGCTACTTGAGACACTCCGTCTTTGGCTGGTCCTGTACAGTTGACAGATAGTCAAGACCAATGCCTACTTTTGTGACCAAATAACATTATATGCCTACTGTATTACAATACCTCTGTGCAGTCAACCAAAGTTATACCTCTACCTCTATAAATTTGGCCTTTACATGCTAGACCTGGTTTACATAAATGGGGAAGTGGCAGATATGTGATTTTACTATGGTTTACAGTACAGTTTCATTGTAATTTGTCTATAAATACTCTCTAAGAAAGTCTCATAAGGATCCAACAGTGGCCAATATATAATACATTTTAGCTTACCATACAT
This sequence comes from Lutjanus erythropterus, assembly GCF_056507025.1. Lineage (NCBI taxonomy): Eukaryota > Metazoa > Chordata > Actinopteri > Lutjaniformes > Lutjanidae > Lutjanus > Lutjanus erythropterus. The sequence continues at coordinate 20,502,083 of NC_139325.1, read as the reverse complement.
TTCTGTCATAATGTGTCTACAAGTAGCCTGTAAGAAAGCCTAATAAAGGTCTAACAATGGGTCTAATGCTGTTTTATAAAGAGCATATTATTTTTAATTTGATACAAGGTATGTCTTGTTATGTCTTATTAATTTACTGTAAAATAAAGTACAACCACAATATTTGATTGAAATCTTTGATTAAAATGAGCTTCTTGTAAATACTCACGGCAACCAAACTTTTTCCTCCAGCCTCTGATTATTATTCCCTCCTCACGACAATGCTGACTGTAGGAGGCCAACGCCTGGCACAGCATCTTTTTGTCTCCCTTATTCAAACACATATCATACACACAGCTGTTCATGAAGGCCTGGGGGTCCAATTTTCCATGACACTGCTTGAACACACTATTGGTCTTGGCTGCCAGGGCCCCACAGTAAGCCTCAGTCTTATAGATCTTAACCTTGTTATCGTCACAGGTGGGACAGTTTTTCTTGCACGTGTCCCAGCAAGGATGGTCCTTGTCCTGATCAGGCGTTTGCCAACTCTTGCCCCACTCTATCACTGAGGACACAGCTTTGCCGGCTCGATTCTGAAGCTCATCACGGTTGTTACCATTGAAGTTGCCGCACAGACCACACACACTGCCATAGTAGCTGCTGGGCAGCTTGATGACCAGCTCCCAGTTCCAATCATAGGAGACAACTAACCCAAAGTTTGTCTCCACCACTGCAGTGTGACCACGCTGAACCACTGACACTTCATCCAGGTACACGGGAAGATTCAACAGCTGCCCATCCACCTGAAGGGAAGGGATCAGAACAATGTATATAATATACACATTTGGCTGACTAGTCTTACTAGTTACTTGTTTTGCCTCCAGCTAACATTGTGGCGTAAGCATGACATTGCACTAAAAGGGTCTACGCTACAGGTCAAACACATTAGAAGCTAAAATCTTACCGTGACTCGCCCAACTTGGTTCCTACGGATGGTGATGGTGTACCCATATACAGACACGTCTACCTCCCTGACGTAGGAAACAGCTGTGTTTCCACGATTATCATTCCTCTCAGTGACTGAGAATGGCACCAGACCGTCCAGCTTCCCGCAGGTCTTGGAGATTACATACTTGCAGGTGCCCTGGAAGTCAAAGTTGTAGCCATCAAATGTGTGGTAGTGGGGGTCGCCCCAGGCCCAGCATTTGCCTGTGTACTCAGGGACGCACACAGCTTCACCCTTCTCAACACGGCACTTCTCCTTGACCCGACACTTGGCATCTTTGCAGGGATCTAAACAAGGTAAACAAAGGAGGTAAATTAGGGAAAATAGCTATTTAATTCAAATCAATCAAATAAATCCACTGTACCTTTATTTGAAAGAGTATTTATTATACTGGTTAATACAAATATACAGTATTTATGTCTTGCCTGTGTTGTAGCATGCCCTGATTCCTTTCTTGACCATGCATTTGGTGCTTTGAGGGCAGGAGTGCTTTTCACAGGTAAGGCCTTTCACTGGATTACAGGTGCACTTTGTATTACAGTTTTCCTCATACACCACTTCACCAGGCTGAGGACATACAATAGAGCAGATTCATTATACAGAGGACATTATAGGTTAAAGAGGAGTCCACATTATTATTTGAAACCATCCACAAAATTTAGACCATCTGCTAATTGAGTCTCAGGAGGAATCCACAGTGCACATATCTACGATCAGACTGGCTACTGTCCATTTGCTTAAGCCACTATAACACTAAAAAGCTATCATTTGTATATTAAAGTGTATGGAGTGACTTTTTTGTACAAAGTTGCTGAATTGTACCTTGTAAGTCTTCCCATTGTCATAGCAGCTGCACTCACTCTCTTGAACACACATATGTCCATCGAATAAGAAGCCATCGTCACATTCACAGCCTTCTGTACAGCTGGTGGAGCACTGGACAATCCCTGTGAGGCCTTGGCAGGCTGCAGAGCAGGCGTCTGCACACACCTCATAGTGACTGTTGGCTGGGCATTTCATAGCTGAAATGAGCAGGGACAACATGCATTAGAAAGGAGCCTGTTTTTGTACTTAAAGGACCTGTCTATAAGATTTAGTGGCATCTAGTGGTGTGCTTGCAAAATGCAAACACCTCACCTCATCCTTCCCTTCCAAGCATGTAGGAGAACCTATCAAGAGCCAGTGTTTGGATCATTTATTCTGGGCTACTGTAGAAACATGGCGGTACAATATAGTACAAGAGGACCTGTGACTTCTGTAGATATAAACAGCTCATTCCAAATTCTGCCTTCTGGTTTGGTTAATTAGTTTTCTATTATTTTGACATGCACTTCACACTCAGCACAGGAAGTTGGGCATTTTTGGGGCATTTGGGCTGATAGGTCTCAAGAACCATCTGCTACAAGCCTTCCCTTTGTTTATGCCATCATCTGTAAGTATTAGTTTAGCACAGACAATACAACAATATCTTAATTTTATTTATGTGAAATACATATTATAAAGCATAATTTATGTACATTAGGAAATTAAGAGCTAAGAGAAGGTCTGAAGTTTGTAAATAGGTTTCTGCTCTATATTTCTCTGCTCTAACATTACCATAGCAGGTACCTGCTATAGCTACTGTACACTTTAAGCATTACGCAACAGATGCATAGTGGCTATGTGGAGCTTATACTGTTGCATATAATTTGAATATGCGTCTTGTTTATTTCATTGTTTTGCTCATGTTCTTCAGTTTCACTCCTATTAATACAATATATGAAGGTGCTGACCAATAAAGCACCATGAGCTTTGAAGCTTTATCCTGGCTTCCATATTTATTTGAATGGATTCTGGCTTATTGCTGAATTATGTACGTATGCACACACACAAGAGCAGTACAGTAACAAAAACATGATTCTTATTTTCATGTGATTATACAATAATGACAACATACTTATGAGTATTATATTCCATTTCTCTGATATTCTGTCAGGACATTGCCATAAATCTTACACACTGGTCCGTCAATAAATACAATATTAATACAGCATGGTGGATGAGAATAAGAGGTTCAATTGGAAGAAAAACAACAAAAAAGGAATTTCTCTTCTTCACTTACGACAGAATGAAGGTGTTCTCCAGTTTTTGACGTCCACTCCTGCCATGTGACAGTTGAAGGCATAGGCTGCTATGCTGTTACACAGCACCTTTCCATCGCCATTGGAAGCACACACATCAAACACACAGTCATCAAAGTATGGCTGTGGGTTCAGTTTACTATGGCAGACTGCGAAAGGACCTTTGGGTGCTGTCATAATACCACAGTACGTGGACTTTGAGAACACTGCTTTGCGCGCTGGCTCACAGTTAGGACAGTTGTTCCCTTCGCAGCCATTTCCACATATCACATTAGGGATGGTGACCTTCCATGACCGTCCAAACGTGTTCACGTTGTTGGTGAGCTCGCGGCTGGGCAGTTGGAAGTCATCTTTTGAGTCGCCGTTGTAGTTGCCACACAGGCCACAGACTTTACCACGGTAATTACCAGGTACTGTGACTGTTACATGATAGATCAGGTCATAAGTGACACGCAGTCCAAAATTTGTTGCAATTACATAATGTAGACCTTCTTGAAAGACCTGCACTTCTCCATCATTAAGATTCACAGGAACATAGTTAAACACCCCATTTACCTAAAAGAAAGAAACAAGTCTAGTTTAAAAATCAGGTAAACATCTGCCACTATGTGATACACACAATAGATTTCAGTGGTTTAAATGAACCAAGTGTCTCTGCTCACCAGGACTCCCAACATGTTGGTCCTCATGATGAGGGTGAAACCGTAGACCTCCACAGCAACCAGCTTGGTAACAGACACTACCTTGTTGTTCACCATCTGGTTCCACTGCACATTCTCAACCTGAACCGCAAAGGGCACAAGGTGGGTGCCTTCCAGCCCACAGCCCTTGGAGAGTGTGTAGGTGCAGGTGCCCTGAAAATCAAATCTTCGCCCGTCATAAGAGCTGTAATGGGGGTCACCAGAGGCATGGCACACACCCTTACCGACAGGGTGACATTTTTGGATGCCATTCTCTACTTTACACTGTTCATTTGGGCCACATGTGAACTTCTTGCACACAACCTGAGGAAAAAAGGAGTGTTATAAAAATCATAGAAAATCATTTACACCAATCTGTATCAAAGTATTATACTAATCAAAAATATAAAGACAATACTTTTGTTTTTGCTCTCATTTAATGAGTTGAAGTAAAAAATCTCAAACTTCTCCTGTGCACACAAATGGTTTATTTTGGCTTAATATTGAACTTGATAGATGAAGAGTAAATTTATTTGTTCACTTATTATTTCATGCCATGATTTAATATCTTGGAGTAATTTCTTTAAACAGTGTTTGATTTTTATTTTTTGATTGATCATGGCTAAGAGCTTATTTGAAACTGTCCTTGCTGGTATTGGAACTAAGGGTTTAGTGGTGGTACAGGAGCCCAATTTGGAAAATTTTGTTTTCCTGTCCATAATTCTCAATTGCTGGCCTGTGTGGATGTTAACTCATGAAAAACAGGAGCAAAAACAAAAATGTTGGGTTGATATTTTTGAGTGTATTAATATTTAAAATGTATACTGCAGCATCCATTACCTCTCCATCTTGTGGGCACTTGCATTCCTCTTGACACTGTCCATTGGGATAAAACACTTGGCCGATGCGGTAGTAGCGCTCGTTGTAGACGCAGCCGCACTGTGAGAAGGGAACACAGACGTCTCCGCTGAGGATGTAGCCTTCATCACAGGAACAGCCCTCCTCACAGTGAGCTTGGCAATCTTGAGGAGGGGTCAAACTCTTGCAAGAGGCAGGACAGGCAGTTGCACAAATTTCATAGTGGCTGTGGACTGGACATTTCACCGCTGTACACAAGGAGAAAAGAGACAGTGTGAATGTTTTTTTACTTACTGAACATTTTTTATTTAGAGTAACAACAAAACCTTTTCCGTAAATGATTTTAGTAAAATGAAAGCATTTCTCACCACAGAACTCTTTGGTTCTCCAGCTGTACACTTTGGCCCCCACATCCTGGCATGCAGATGTGTACGCTGTAATAGCCTGACACAGGATATCCTTTCTGCCCTTATACAGGCAGACATCATAAACACAGTCTTCAAAGTAGCCAGCTGGGTCAACCTTGCCAATGCAGTCACGGAACGGCCCTTTGGGGTCTCTCAACATACCACAGAAGTCTCCTTTTTCATATCGAACTTTCTGGGTGATGTCACAATCAGGACACACCCCTTTACAACCTTCAACGCAGCCTGGGATCTCAGCCACTCGCCAGCTAGCACCAAAATCTCGTGGTGACACGGGTTTGCTGCCATTTTTTGGAGTCAAGTCATCCTGGGGTTTGCCATTGTAGTTGCCACAGAGACCACAAACGGCTCCCATGTAGTTGCTTGGCAGTGTTACAAACACAGCGTTCTCCCAGTTGAAGGAGACTTTGAGGCCAAAGTTTGTGGTGACAACTGCGTACCATCCGCTCTTATACAAAGATACCTTTCCTCCAGCCAGGGTGAGCGGCAGGTTGACCAGTTCACCATTCAACTGGGAAAGAACATACAATGTATTTATATACAGAATACAGGGCTGATTTAAAACAGTAGATGGCTTTTTGAGCCATTTTCAACCCACGAAAAGCTGATTTTGATAAATTTGGCAAGACATGCCAATATTAACACCAGCATTAAAGAGATAATTTGGATTACTTGATGTGGGGTTGACTTACTGATCAGTAGATGCCAGTCAGCACAGTTCCACTCTGGAGAAGTAGGGAGGGGCACCAGCTCAGAAGCTAAGCATTGTCCTGCTGTGGAATCAGCAACATAAGATATTGTAGACACTTAAAAAAGGTCCACCTAAAACAAATCAACATCAGTTTAAGTGTATGCTTTATTCTGAAAGTTTTCACTTCTTTACTTTGCCATCAGACAGCCAGTTTTGATGGGAAACCACTGTAGATATGCCCAGTATCACTCTCTCCAAACCAACAAGAATCCATTAGCAAAAGCAATCATTTTACCTCACAGAACTTGGGAGTTGTTAACCTACTGCCATCTCGATCTCTTAGCTTGTGTTATTGTGTGACTTCTGTGAATCTGAACTATCCTTTTAAAACACAGAAGTCACACAATATTTCAAACAAACTTACAGACTGAGGTAATGGTAGACCAGTATCTCCTGTGTTCTGTGAGGTAAAATTACAGATTTCACCTATGGACTTTGTTTTGTTTGAATATATAGCAATATTTGGCTATATATAATGTTGGTTTCCCATCAGAAAAGGCTGTTTGACGGCAAAATAAAGTGAGTAAAATATTCTAAATTAAGTGTACACTTAAACTGATACATGTCTTTAGGTGGACCTGTTTTAGGTGGCTAAAATACCATTTATTGTTGACCCTGTCCACAGAAGTTTGTTGCTAAGCTTCCATGCAGGTACTTCTTTATGCTTCTCCAAACTGGAGCTTTCTGACCACCTTCTATTGTAGGTAATACACTGACTATTGATAAGAACCTCTTGCAACCCCACATAAAAATAATCTGAACTATCCGTTTAATATACTTAATCACACTACAGTCATATCATTCAGTTTACAGCTTAAAAACATAAGCGTTTAAGCGTGTAGTACCTCTTAAAATTGTTCATTTCCTAAGCAGTATGCAGTTCTTACCATAATCATGCCCTTATGGGTCCTTGTAATGACAATGCTGAGGGAGTACACCTTGATCTCCACTAACTTGGTGTAGGAAACCACCTTGTTGCCCCTGTGGTCATTCTGCACTAGCACTTCAAAGGGCACCAACTCCGGGTTCTTGGAGCAGAGTCCAACCAGCTGGTAAACACACGTGCCCTGGAAGTCAAACTTCCTCTTGTCAAAGGTCTTGTAATGAGGATCACCTGTGGCCTGACAGGTGCTGTAGGAGACTGCTTGGCACTTTCTTATGCCGTCAACCACCTTGCACTGCTGCCCTGCCCCACAGCCTTTATCCTGGCACTCCACACGTCTGGTTCCAGCTACACATTTACACCTTCGCCGACAGCCCTCATCAGCCCAGAAGGACTCCCCGGCAGGGATGTATCGACCCTCGTAGGTACAACCACACTGAGCAGCGGGCACACACTGGTTTCCACTCAAAACAAAGCCTGCATTACAGGTGCAGGTCTCCACACAGTGGCGTTTACATTTGGACGGAGCGTTAGGGTCAGAGCAAGTAGCAGGACAGGCATTGCCACAGAGCTCATAGTGGCTGTTGGCTGGACATTTAGCAGCTAATAGGAAGAAGAAAGAGAATGGGATGTTACAAATACTCACAACAATTTAGAAAAAACTGTGTTAATTAACTTATATACAATCATAAACTTACAGTTTTAAAAACACACTGTGCTTTAAAGGTTTTATTGGTAACATTTTTAACGAATAATTAAAAGGAAACAAGACAATATGCAATTCTGATTGCTCAGTTATGTAATAAAACCATTTGCAACAAACAACAAAATGGAGTAAAATTCCTTGTATGTGTACATATTTGGAGAATAAAGCTGATTATGATTTGGTTAACATTACTTACGGCATCGTGCAATCTTTCTCCAGTCTTGGACTTGGATCCCGGCACTCTGGCAGGCTTCAGTGTAAGTCTCCAGTGCCCTGCAGAGGAAGTGTCGAAGGCCACCTCCCATGCATACATCATATTTACAGTTCTCCAGGTACACTTGTGGGTCAATGACAGCATGACATTTACTGAATGGCCCATTTATTATAAGCGTGATGAGCCCACAGAACATGTCACCCTCCCATTTCTTCATCAGGCTGTTTTCACAATGTTCGCACACACCCACACAGTCATCTCTGCACGGAGCATCCTTCACCAACCCCGGCACCTTCCAGCTGCTCCCAAAGGCCACAGCCCCACCTGCCTGGGTGCCGGAGGGTGTGGTGAAATCATCACTGGGGTTGCCGTTGAAGTTACCACAGAGACCACAGGTCTTACCAGCGTAGTTGCCAGACAGAGTGACCACGAGATAGTGTTCCCAGTCATAACTGACAGCCAGACCAAAATCAGTTTCAATGATCACAGAGCGACCGCTCTGAAACAATACCAGCTTGTTGTTGTTCAAGGTTACAGGCAAACTCCACACATTGTTGTCAATCTGCACAAAACAACATAGGTTATAAAGATATTGTGGTCATAATTTGTTGATAAAAACTGATGCTTTTTAATTTGTCAAGAAATAAGAAAAATTACTATTCATCATAAATCTATTACTAGTCATCATAAATTTAAGTCAGGATCAGATTTCAAACATGGATATTGTAAAGAATAGTATTCTGTAACAATGAAATTAATTATATTTACTCATTATTAATAATGCTATAATTTGTTATTTTATCCCTACATTGTGAAACATAAATTATATATTCTATCAAAGCTGATGAAAAGATCACAATTACATCCTGATTAAATTAGTACAAACAGATTATTGTTACACACATTTATTAATGTATGTTATGTGTATTTCAGTTATTAATTGTCTTAGTGCTGTAAATCTTTTTCTTTGTTTCACATATACTGAAGGGATCCTTTAATTTTTTTTATTTTCTTTATTTATGTTTCTTCTATTTTGTCTAACTGTATATTATTTTATTTTGGAGTTGTGTGAGAGATGGACCATATATTTCTAAGACTTTGTTCATTGTTCTTAATTAGTTTGTAAACTGTCTAATAACATTGTTTGGAAAGCTATTGTATGATGTAACTGATGAATATAACACCTATATAGTATATATATATATATTATATAGTGTTAGCTAACAATCATTTACTAACAGGAATAGGAAGCCTTACCCTCACACGACCTGTCTCAGACCGAGCTATTGTGATGGTGATGCCATACACCTTCACTGTGACGAGGGCGACATATGACACCCTGAGGCTTCCTCTGTTCTCATTTTGGGCGAGGACCTCAAAGGCTGGGAGGTGATCATCCTTTCCACAGTTTTTAGCAATGACATACGTGCAGGTACCCATGAAATTATAGTGCCGCCCATCAAAGGTACGATAGTGGGGATCCCCCTGAGCCCAGCAGGTACCCGACTTGCTTTTCACTGGCTTGGGCACACAGGAAGGATACCCACCCTTCATCTCACACACCTCATTGGTGCTGCAGGTGATACTGCTGCAGGATAAAGAGCTGCTTCCTGGAAAACCATAAAGAATATAAAAAGGATGGTTCAGATTATTTCATGTACGAGGTACTTATTGAAAGTCGGTGTATTAGCTACAGTAGATGGAGGTCAGCAAGCCCCCAGTTTGGAGAAACAGAGAGATCTACTGCTGCCTAAATCTATTAGTTTGTTTGTGTTATTACATGACTTTAGTGTTTTAAAAGGTTAGTTCAGATTCAGTAGTAAATCAGTAAATCAGCAACCCCCACGTTCTGTAGTGTAAAATTATAGATTTTGCCCATGGAGTTTGGTTGGTTTGGGGAGGCCATTACTGGACTTATATATGGCAGTCAGGAAAGACAAAAAATTCTAAATATAGTGTACATTTAAACTGAACTATCCCTTTGACACTCATATCTTTACAGTTAAGGTGTATGTAATGTAAAATATTTTCTTTCTCTAGTTAATATGTGCACCTTACCTGGCTGTATACATTGTCCTGATGCACCGTAACCATTCATCTGGCTGACTCCTATACTGTAGAGAGCAAAGCGGCCACCAGAGCTGGACAGAATGTGTCTATTATTCTTGGGGGCTTGTTTGTAGGGCATCTGCACCCAAGAGTAATCAGTCCCTTTGACCTTTTGCCACTGGATATCACGGGGCAGATTTTTACCATCCATACGCAGCTCTGCTATCACATTGGTCTGTGCCACGATCAGGGCTTGGTTTTCAAAGCCCTCTAGAGCCTCAAGCGAATAAGAGGTGCAGAACCGGTCTGTTGGCATGATGTTCACCATGAAAGGGTCGTACAGCATACTCCAGTAAATTCTGGCACCATTGAAGAGCATGAGGACCTGGATGCCGTGATCAGCCTGGATGGACAGTGTTTCAGGATTGTGGTAGCGGACCTCTTTCATCTCTCCCCTGGTCAGACTCAGAACATCTTCACGGTTGCCGTAATTGACCTTGACTTTGGTGGGCTGGGAGGCCTGGAGGTAGACACTATCATATTTCTTCTGGAAGGTAAGGGGCGGCACAATAAAGCTGGTTCCCCACCTGTTCACTGGTAGTAACTGCTCATAGACATGATTACATTTCGAGAAGTGCCAGGTGCAAGTGTGACCTGTGGCGACAGCAACAGGGTGCTGGGAGGCAATTCTGGTGCCAGACAGGTCATACCTGCTCTGGAGCTGGACACTTTCATATGGCTCTAGATCTATGACCATTCGGTTGTTGCGCCCATAGACATGACCCTGGAAGTTGATTGTGCCTTGTGGGAAAATCTCCACTTTGTTGCTGCCTTTTCCATTTGTCACAGAAAACTCTTTATAGGAGCCATAAGGGCTTCCAGTAGGTGTCAAGATGAAATATTCTGTGCCCCATTCAGTGATAGGATACACCACAGAGGTGTCTGCTGTGTACAGCTTGTAGTTGAAGGAGGTTACTGTCACATCAGCAGTGGCATCGATGCGCACCGTATTTGGAGACTTCAGGCAGCCATACATCTCAATATTTGTGGGGAGACTGATGATGACCCTTTCTCCAGCATTCAGAGTTTTCTCTTGCTTAAAGTTTAAGGGAGGCACGTGGACTGTCACTTTAGCATTGGCCTGAACGGCAGTGATGTATAGCTGAAAGCGAGGACTGTCGTAGTGTGCAGCATAATTCTGCATGAATGACAGGGCAAACTCCCTTCCTGCATATCCGGCGCTAGATGGACCTGACAGACAGGTGAAGAGCAAGCAAAGAGACAGAAAAACACGTCAAAAGAAGACTTTTCAAGTGAGCTAAAATACAGCAGTCAGGTACAAAACTGTACTTCACAAATTCCGTGTATGAAGAAAACATGTCAAAAAAAAGCATTAGGAAGTGAATGGGGACTATTTGTGTCAAGAAAATCAAAGGATTCACAGACTGGTAATACAGAACTTGGCTTGAGACTTCTTGGATCGCATACACAGTACAAAGAAACAATATGACACCAAAGAGAAAGTGAGTGAAAAATAGCTTCATTTTTAAGTTAAAAAACGCAGGGATGAATGCTGGTCTATAATGGATGGATTGCTTTTTTCCTTGATAACCATTGTGAGAGATTTAGACGGAGGAATAGTCACTTGACTGCTTCTCAGCAGCACTCAATAAGTCACTTGCGCAGACAATATAATTGCATAATGGAAATATTATCAATATCTGTGCCTTTGCTGTGAAAAGAACATTTTCTGGGCTCAGTCAGGGCCTGGGGGATTTAGATTACACTCCTGTTTCACCCATTCAGTATAATAGTTCCTACTCAATAGCAGCTGAAGGTAAATGCTATTCCCAACAAAAGCAAATTTCAATTTAGATGCCTATCCTTTATGTGCTGCACTCTCAAATTCTTCACCTGTTTAACATTCTTCTTCATTCACATGAGCACCTGGCGTACGGCCGCACAACAATGCTCTCCACTGATGGGGTTGACAACCTAGATAAATTGCTTCAAATTGAGCGATCACTTGGCTACATGTCCTGCCTGGGAATTCTGAGCCAAGGTTTGAGGAATGCTGCTGTGATTGATTAATTGAGCTTAGCTATGATTAGTCAGATTTAATAGTTGTTAAAGGTGGGCAGGAGATTAAAGAAAAGAAAGATTTTCCTGAATTGTAAAAAATTAATTGCTATTAGTCCATTTGTTCAGTATAACATAGCTTCAAATCGTGACACACTGGAAAGAAGACAAGCACAAGCTGAAAGTAATAAATTAGAGTACAAAAAATATACTTACAGCTGAATAAAGCCACAAAAGCACAAAGCAGCAACAGGCTCCCCATGGCTGAAAGGCAGAAATCCTTGTTTTAATTACAGGATCATTTGAAATTTACATTACTTGAATAATATAAATGCATTAATTTGACCAAACAGCTAACATAAACAACAGCGCTTACCTGCTAAGAGGCTTAAATGTGATGAATTTTTTACAGTTGCATCCTTTTATATACTCTGCCGGACAAAAACACAACCAATCAAAAATGTTAAAGCACACAAGGTACGACTTTGGAAAAACATACCCTTCCTCTAAAACAAATTAAGGCAGAACTTGGCAAAGGCTCCTGCAGTATGTTGACATAGGTGTGAGGTCCAATACCAACTCCATGTAAGCGATGTATCACACATCGATTACTTCACCAATACCACACCCAGGGACATCCACAACCCGGACTCTGACAAGAATCCCTCCATACGTTCCTAAGAAAATTGCAGTGGTGTAGAAAATAAATATTTGGAGATATGAGTGGCCTGACACTCACATCATACCGACATAGTGATTCTATCACCCCAGACAGCTTCATTTAGAAAAAGTAATGGATAATATATTTTTCATACATTCATGCTTTTATGTCTTAAGTCAGGTCAGTTGAACATGACCCATTTTTTTTTATCTTAAAAACATCTGCAGAAATTCCAGTGACAGGCAGATATAGGTCAATTACAGCAGTATTGTATATTCTGGTGTAACCAAATAATATTATCCATTTTAGACTGGGCAAGGCAAGAATGTGATAAGACCACAATCACAACTTATCTTCAGAGTTACCCAAGAGTGTCAAACCAGAGTCAAGTTTGATGATAAGGCTGAGTTTTTGAGGGAAAAAAAGAGAATATTTGTATCATTGATCTCTCAAATGGAAGTGGTATGTAGTATGTGGTTCCAAACGCTGGTTTCTTAATAAAGTGAAGCAGCTTACTGCTCATATAATGTCACATCTCTAAATACTGGTGGAAACATTGGGACAAAATACTGGCAAATTTTAAAATAATGTGCTGGTCACGACACTTTGGAATTTAACTTGGTAAGTTGCTACAACATGCTGCAAACATTACGTTGCAACTACGTTCCTGTAATGACTCTCTGGGTATGCATTAAATGTTTGGAATAAACTCCCATCAAAAATAAACAAGCAATTTCTGTTGACAGTTTTAAGAAAGAGCGCAAAACTTAATTTTATGATCATGCTTTTAATTTTGCCTTTTGAAAACTCTGTTTTAAAATTTTTATTTTAAATAATTAATGAACTATACAATTAGTTTTTATAACATTTATCATCCAATTTTTTTCTCTCTCCAGGACTTTATTTTAGCTCCTTGTGTCCCCTGTTTTAATGACCTGTGTTATTGATTTGTTGCCTTGTGAAGCACTTTGACCTGCATCTTGTTATGAAAGGTGCTATATAGATGCTATTATATAGCAGGTGCCTGCTAACATGGTGATAAAACCATGTTAGTGTATTAATTTGTTCCTCTGTACCTGTCATTTTATATTTATATACTTTCAAAATATTCTTCTGCCACAGAGTTTTGTCATTTGTTTTATTAGTTAAAAAAACCAAAACTCAGTCATCACATCACCTATTGTGCATCACAATCATAGCATATAAGCCCTTCTGAAATGTACAAATCACATTTTTTGCCAATTTAAGTCAGTTCCTACATGTAAACAACAATTTGTCAAAGATGTGCAAACTTGCAAAATGGGTGGATAATCCTATGAACAGATCAATCAAATCTTAATTAAACCACCATTTCTGTAGAGTGGCAGTTGTTGGGCTAAATGGGTGGTTTCTGTTGGTTTTGGGTGTCACCCAAGAATAACCGCACATAGCGGAGGGTGCAATAATCATTTGTGACAGAGAGAAAAGTAAATATGACTTGGCCCTAAAAAGTTTGCATTAGATTTTGCTTATAATGATAAAAAACTCAAATATTTAATACGTGTTCATTTGATCAGAAGCCCTTGGGCAGGGCAACAGTAAGCTTGGTTTAGTAAATGTACACACATTGTGGATTTAGATAAAGGTGTGCCCTCGTTATTGTTGAACCTAATCAACACTGACCAGAGATGGCCTTATTTAAAAAAGGTGTATGGGTTTGACTGATAAGAGAGCTGCCAGTGTGTTATGTAAAGTGTGAGAGAAGGGCATTCCATCCAGAGTTTAAATGACAGACAATACACACAAATTTGTTTAAAAACTGTTGTATTTCAACATTCAGCAATACAGTCAGGAAATTAAAATAGCCATCATCCAGTGAAGCCACTGTAAAATGAAAAAACATTCATTATTGAACTGATTTTTAATCAAACACCAATTAGTCAGTGCACATTATTGTTGAGGAGAACATCACTTACCAGCCAGGAAAGTTGGTGAGAACCCATGACCCGACTGAACTGTGAGAGTGGAGGTCATTAAGGTTTCCACAGAGACCACACAGTTTCCCTGAGAACCAGAGAGGCACCTTGACTGTCACCATGGTAATGCCAACCTCTATTTCCAGCTCTGACTCCATTCCAGCATCTCTCCTCAGAATCACTGTGACCTCTGACTTGTCCTGGTTCACACCAGATGACAGGGACACCCCTGATGACCAAGTGTGAGGCAGGGACACAAACTGTCCATTCACCTGTGGGGTCAAACAGTGACAACCATTGGAAAGTTTTAGTTTGTAGCCATCCTTAGATTAAATTCATCCCTGTTGGTGCAACCCAGTCTAAGAATTTCATCTCAGAGTTTAGTAAAACTGTGTTTTTAAGATGAGTTAATCCAAATTTAAAAATAAACAGAGCCCTGTTGCACAATGCAAAACTAATCTGGAAATTAACTGGAATTAAACAGGGTTTAATCAATATGGAGCTCCTAGGGGTGTAACGATTCACTCATGCATCCAAAGCATCAGACTTTAAAATCTCAGATATGAGTGCATCGGTTCAGACAGCCTGTATCAGTAAAAAGCTGAACATGAATCGGAAACAAATCGATGCAGCACTGGTGTATTGATACTTCCTATTAGGATGCACATACATTTCATTTTTGGAATCAAGGACCTGCCACTGTAACTTTCCTCTGTTTTTTCCTCCTCCTTGCTCTGCCTGCACCGCTCTCACTAGATGCTTGCTGCTGCGCTCACACAAAACAAGCGCTCCCTCCTCCCTTCTCCTGCGACAGAAGTGACATTGTACCGCATCAGACCAAACTTTTATAACAAGCAAGTGTAGAATAAGTTTTGGGATTTATAAGAAAGATGGTTTGCCAGCTATCCAAAAAGGAAAAATGCTGTTTTGTTTGCCAGCTAGCTAGACAGCTGGTTAGCCTACTCATGATGGCTCAGCAGAGAATTATTTTACTCAATCTTAATACAGTAGCTTTTTAAAAATTAAAAAAGTGGAGATTTGATGTCTTTTAATTCAAAGCTAGTTTAAAAGTTTGGTGCAACATAATTTAAAGTTAAACCATGATTAAATCAGGTTTAAAAATAAATCCTATTTGTGGAACCCAGCCTTAGTGGGGTTATACCTTCACTGTGCCATCCTGTATGGTGAATGATGAGCCATGCATGAGGATCTGAAAAACAGAGATGAGCCTTGAGGAGCTGCCATCACAAGGTCCGTAGTAAGAGATCACGCTGAACCACTGCTCACTCTCCTCATCACAGAGCGACATCAGACTGTAAGATAACTGAGGTTCCAAGATCAGCTGCTTCCCACTGAGTGTGGAGACTTTGAGGCTGTCCCTGAGTTCACAGACTTCAGGTCTGTTGTGACAACCCCACGAAGCGTTCTTCAGAGCACACTGCTGCCCCGGACTACAGCCCGCCTCCTCACATATCACCCCACTCAAAGGGTGGCACCAGCACCTCTGGGTACAGTCCTCCGTGTACCGTTCCTCATCCATCTAGAAAATGGAGACAAGAGAAACAAATTCTGTGGTTGTTTTGAAATACTTCACATGAGCTTTGATTAGTTAATCAGTGGTGGAATATAACAGTGAATGTAACTGAATTTGTACTTCAGTACTGTACTTTAAAATGCAGCAAAGTAGAAGAAGAAAGGGTACTTAAAGAAAAGATTAGAGGGAAATATTATACTCAGTGGTGACTGGTCAATAGAGGCCACTAGGGCACTGCCCCTATCCCAGAACTTGAATAAGACTTAATTACTTTGAAAAATATATATTTTACTCACTAAACATACAATATTATCTTTGCTCATTTAAAAAAAAAAAAAAAATACAGTATATGATTATAACTATTCTTATATTCAGGTGAGTTTACACAAATGAAAACACTTATGAGCATTATATTAATGTCCATTATCTTATGTCCATAAATCCCTGTAAAACTTTCAAGTCCTGCATTAAATTCTTGACTTAAAGATCTAGTGTGTAACAGTATTTTTACAGTTTGGTAAAAGTATGATACTTAATGCTGTGTACATTTAAGGGAATAGGCAAGCTGCTGTATTAGAGGAAGCATTCAGATCCTTTAAGTGTTAGTATTTAGCTTGTGTAATTACCTTGATATATATATCATGAAGAACACACCCACACTGACTGTAAGGTACACACTCGCCCACATCAAACACATTTCCAAACTGGCACTGGCAGCCTTCTGAACAGCCAGTAGCTGAAGAACTAGGCAGGAGCAGAGCGGGGCATGAATTGGAGCTCGAGTCAATACAACCCCCTGGGCTGCTGCGGTCAGGACACTGGAGAGCTGGTAGTAGTAAAAACAAATCATTTAGAGTGGATTACATACTCTACTTTTACAAAATTAAACCTAAATGATTCTTTTACCACAAGGAGTGTTCTCTCTCCATGGTCCTACTGGTATTCCTTTAGCCTGGCAGGCTGCAGCATAGGCTTCCAGTGCTAGACACGCAGCCTTTTGACCTGCGCCTGCACAAACTGCCCTCGTGCACATGTGTACATAAACATCACGGTCCACATCACTGTTCCAGCAATGGTTGAATTCAATACTGCTCATCAACAGGATGTCACAGATCATGCGGTCATGTGGGGACAGGTTGCACTCATCACACTCTTTCCCACAGGTGTCAGTGCAGTGCTGTCCAGGAACTTCTGCCCAGCTGTGCAGGAGCTCTGCATAGCTTTTGGTAAGATGACCTCCTCTCAGTTCCAAGTCGTCATACCTGTCCCCATTGAAGTTTCCACAGAGGCCTGATGCTGTGCTGTCAGAGACTTGTGGCACAGTTAACCTGAGGTACTGGGTAGAGGACAAGTCAATTCTCACCCCAGATCGTGTGAGCATGATCAGTCTGTTGCCATCTTGGTATGCTTTGAATTCTCCGTTATCAAAAGGCACGATGCGTTCTTCTCTGTTTATCTGAAAAGCATAAAGACCAGTTAAAGCAAAAGTTTTTATGGAGGCTGAGCTGCTGTGGACAGGGTCGGCAGCAAAAACAAACAAAAAAAATGTCAGTTCAAAGAAAAATGTGTGTTATATTTAATATTTTTACTGCGTTACTTTGCTGTCAGCAGTGTTAGTAATTTGTAACTGTAACTAATTACTAAATTTCAGTAACTTGCCTAAGGGTACCTCTAGGGTTCTCCACATTAAATCTACTTTTAAATACCTTTATAATACCATTTATGAATTTTAAACCCTAAAACAAAACATACAACAATTAGTAACTAAGTACTTTAATAAAATATAATACTACTGTTCAGGTGGCAAGCAAACAATCTTTTTCCTTCCTTGACAAATGACTAATCTGCACCTGCTCTAACAGGGGAGAGGCTGCACTGTAATAATTTACATCAAAACGTTCAGAGAGAGGCCCTTTTTTCCCCCCAAGTGGCTAAAATACATTTTGCTATTGACCAACAGGTTCAACAGCAAAACGTATTTTAGCAGCACAGCAGCACATTGCTTAGCTTCTCTCCTCTGAGGGCATGCCAACCAGCATCGACTGCAGGCAAAATACTGACTACTACTATTTACTATTACTATCGATAAGTACCTCATACATGTACAACCCCACTTCAAATAATCTGAGCTATCCCATTAAGGGTGCAGAGACTTTATGCAACTTATCTTTAACACATTAAGATAGATAACAAAACTTACCTGTATTTTAAACAAAGTTTCAGGGTTAACCGACACTTCCAGTGAAAGCAAATGGAACACTAGTCTGCTAATTGTGAAAGTGCCAGTCGTATCCTTTTTAAAGCTAAGTAGGAGAGTATAGTCATGCACAGTTTTAGAGGAGAGGACTGACAGTACATAGGTACAAGTGCCATGGTGAGGCAGAATAACACCATCAAAAGTGATGTAGCCGAAGCCTGCAAACACTTGGCACACCCCATACTGCAAGGCAAGGCTACCATTTACTGAACAGTTCTCCATGGGGCTGCAGGTTACTTCTCCTCCTACACATTTACACTTTTGGCAGCTTTTCTCAGAGTAGAAGTGGCCAGCCGGTTGATAATGTCCCTCGTGTATGCAACCACAGTCAGAAACCGGCACACACTGGCCATCACTCAGGACGTAGCCGGGGTCACACTGGCAGCCCTCCTCACAACCTCCACTACAATTTGCTGGTGAGGACAGTCCAGGGCACATGACAGGACAACGAGGTCCACACAGTTCATAGTGGCTATTCTTAGGACATGACATTCCTAGCAGGAGAGAGGGTAAAATATGTCTTACTTTAGCTTAACAGAATCACAAAACATTTTACACATGATTTACTGCTTTATAAATTTACATTTCATTCTACCTTAAAGCAGTCAACATGCAAGTTCCATTGCACCCCCAAATTTCCAATTTTTTAATGACAGTCTGCTTGACAGGAAGTCGCCAGAAGCCTTTCGAATGCTTAAAAACTCAAACCTTGCAACTATTTTTGAACCTGAAAATATTTGGATTTCATGTTGCAACTGGGCTTAGGCATGGTATGACGACTCTATTGCATTGTGTATAACCTGTCCACACCTACAAAAAAAGCCACTGAAGCTATACCCTAAACCAGGAATTTTGGCCATTTTGAATTCTGCGTGCAATTTGTTTTTTTTGTTTTTTTTTTGCCATTATCATGATCCAGTTACTCGAGATAATCCACAGACCGTGTTATTGAGCAGTTTCATGTAGGAACTACACCTACATCTTCCAAACCTTTCAACCAAAACTCAGCAGTTCACACAAAAACAATCTAGATAGATAAATAGCACTACAGATAAGAGCAAAAATATGCATTTTTGAGTTGGGGGGGTGAACTGTAAGTGTTTTGTGACATTTTTCTAGTGTATAGGGATATTCCCACAATGGTCTATAATGCAAAAGTGGACAAAAATGTTCACAAAAGCCAACAAGTGAGCACTTGATAATTCCTGAACCCAGAGAGACATTAAGTATCACTAAATCATTAGCATTATCACATTAAATGTCTGATCCGACTCCAAACAGTGTCCACAGACTCAAATTTATCAGATGCAGAAAAAGACTGCATACGCACCACAGAAAGTGTCACTCCTCCAGTGCCTGACAGGCAGTCGAGCAGCCTGGCAGGCAGCTGCGTAAGATGCGATGGAATTGCAGAGTGCTGAGTAGTGTCCATCATAAGAGCAGGTATCTGCAACACAGTTGTGGAAGTAATGCCTGGGACTTAACACTGAAGCGCAGTCTGCAAATGGTCCGAGCTCATTCAACAACACCCCACAAAAATCACTGCCTTCGAAAAGCTTCTGTGCCTCAGCAGGACAAGGCTTCAGTCTGGAGGAACAGGTGGGTCTACAGGACTCTGCTCCCTGAGACCTCCAACTGTGGGCAAACTCTAGTGTGTTTTGGGCCAACTCCTCATTAGGCATAATTTGGTCATCAGCGAGGTCACTGTTTGCATTCCCACAAAGACCAGAGACAGAGGAGGCATAACTGCTAGGGAGGATGACCATCAGTGTGCCGACCTTGTAGACAATCAGCTGTAATCCCACATCAGTGTGAATGACAAGGGATGAAGGTGTGTGGTAGGCACTGACATGGCCTGTCTGCTTAAAGTATGGCAGGGGCTTATGCAGTCCATTAACCTGAAAATGAGAAACAAAACTGAACTCCTTAGTCTTTAACATTCTTCAAAATGAACCACTGTAAACAATCTATGTTCACACATATGCCTTAGTGCTCAATTCAGACAGAAAAAGAAAAATGACAGCCAATTTGACCCTATAAAATACTCACCCAAACCTTTCCTGGGTCATCTTTTTTCACCGTCACATCCAAACCATAGATTGAGAGCGTCAAGTCAACGCTATGAAAAAGCCTTTTGTGGCAGCTTGCATCAGAGATGGTAATGCTGAATGGTGTTAGTCCAGTTAGGTTCGAGTTTGTTTGAACCAGTGAATATGCACAACTGTCTCTAAACTCAAAATGATGCCCATCAAAGGTGGTAAAATGCAGCCCAGTAATAATGGTACAGTTCTGGGATTTTTCAGGTTGACACACCCTCTTGTGATGCAGCTGCTTGCAGACCATTCCTCTGGGACACTGTGCTTGGCGGCAGTGGACGTTTCCAGGAGCTGGTCCACATGTACAAACCTGGCCACAGTCATCTGGTACCCAGAAGGTTGAGTTGAGGCTGTGGTATTTGCCTCTGGAGTCTGTGCAGCCACACTGATGTGGATGCACACAGCCAGTTGGACTCCTAATGAATCCCGGGTCACAGAAGCAACCGTACGCACAGGCCTTATTACAGATGGTGGTATTCTGTTCACACGATGGAGGACAGGCTGTGCCACAGGTCTTGTAGTGGCTGTTTGGTGGACAGTGCACATCTGAAATGATTCATTGGTGCATCATTTAAAGATTATATCACAAGATAATTTGGATGCACTTTTACAGTACACTAATACAGGATGTAACAAGCCATACTTTAAAGAATCTATTATTATTTCTAGTTTGCTAGTTGTCTTGGACCAAAGGAGGTGTCTGAATCAAACTAACAGAGTAGCCACAACTGATGCCCGTTTTAAATCGAATCACATCATCTGCCTATAGTATTAAAATAAGTCTGTATAGTCAATAATGGACAAATTATCCCCTACCGCTATAATTTTGGCCTTTACTTGGTAGATCTGGCTCACATTTCAAAATGGTGAAGTAGCAGAAATGTTATTTCACTTAAGTTGAAAGTACAATTCCATTGCAAATTGTCCCTAATTACTGTCCAATAAAATCTATAAGGGTCCCCCAGTGAGAAATACACCTTAGACAGTAGTTAGGGACACATTACAGTAGAACTGTACTGTAAACTGAAGTCTAGGCTCTAATAAGGGTGTAACAGTGAGAAATGCACTTAAGTTTACGGTAGAGTTCTGTTGTAATGTGTCCTGATTTACCCTCTTATAAAGTCTAATAATGGTCCAATACTGTCTGATAAAGAGCATTTTTAGTTTGTCTAGTTTGATACAAAATACAGCTTATTATATCTTATAAGCACACTGTAAAATAAAGTGACATCAAAAATTTTAACTGAATTATATTACACTCCTCTACACAACTACTTACCAGCTGTTACCTCACCATGGTAGCTGTCAGATTCTTCACAAACTACAGAGTATGCATGCATAGCTTCACGAAGAGCAGCTTCTAACTCTCCATTATGCACAACACAACTTTCATAGAAGGAATCCGAATCAACTTGACTGTGACAGTGAGAAAACGGACCATTCTTATCACTGAGCACTGCACAGTGCCTCCTGTGACTAGAGACGACCTCAGGAACAGCATCTGCAAGCAAGCCCGCTTCATCCACTTCCTGCTTACAGCCAGTGCAACAGTTATGGTCCCCATCAAAGAGCTGGTAAGACTGAGCGAGCTCCACACTATTGTTGATGGGAGGGGAACCAGGCGTAGTTACAGAATACTCATCTTGAGAATCACCGTTGAAATTGCCACACAGTCCATAGACTTTGTCCTTGTAGTGTGGGTCCAGTTTAAGAAGGACAGTTGAGTTCCCATCGAAGACTACATGCAAACCAAAGTCAGTTTTCAGTAGAGTTCTGCCCGTCTTGTAAGAGACCTGAATCTTACCCCGCAACAGATTAACAGGAATATAAGTCACATGACCATTAACCTGAAAACAAAGGAGATTAGTGAGAAAAGTTAACCTGAGCAACTTTAGGGTAACATTTTATAATAAGCATTCATAAATGGTAAATTGATATTTAATAATTCACTGTTAAAACATTTCATTCTAAAATTTAATTCAAGCATTTTTCAAGGAAAGCTAAAAACTCATCTCACTCATTTTACTTTGGCCTTTAACTAGCTCTGACTTTCCTGCTACAGACCTGGGACAATTTTGCAATTTGTGTCACAGTTATGCACTGCTGCACTTTAAAAATTAGCATTTCCTTGATTTTATACACTCCATTTTTAACTTTAATGTAATTTTTAACTGGGTGTATTTTCCATCCTATGCATTCAGCACATTCTTTCTACATATTCCAATTTTTATTTTTATCAATGAGTTTTATTTTCCTTCTTATTTTCCAGTGATTATGTCATTCTATTAGTATTTTTATGTTCATTCTATTTCTTTTATGTGAAGCACTTGGTGCATGCGATTTCTTTGCAGTAAAGCACTTTGGGCTACATTTCACATATGAAATGTGCTATACAAATAAAGTTAATTATAGCTATAATTTATCATTTTATCATTGGCTTGCATAATATAAAAGAAGTTATATTTTGAAGCATAGCTGATAGGAGACAATATTACATTCTGATTACATTAGTGAGTCATTTTATTGTTGCATATATAACAAAAACATCTCAAACAATGTTATGGCATTACTGATAATTATAAAACATTAAATTGTTTAACAATGAAATAACCATCTACAGTTAAATTTTCCATTTTTAATGATGGTTCTTATAACATGTTACAGGATGTTATTCAAAAACTGACATTTACTTACACGTATGCTGTCCTTTTCACTGCTGAGCTCGATGATGAACCCATAAGTCTGGACAGTGACCACCTGAGTGGAGGTTGCAGCTCTGCTACCATGGTAGTCATTCTTTTTGGATACACTAAAGGATGCCAGACCACATGCTGCCCCTTTGCTGGCTGTGAGCAGATAGGTACAGGTACCCTCAAAGTTATAGTTGAGCCCATCAAAGGTGTGGTAATGCTGGTTTCCCCAGGTCCAGCACAGACCCTGGTGGCTCTCACAGACAGGCACACCATTGCTAAGGTGACATTTCTCTGTTTTGTCACATTTCCCCTCGCATGGATCTGTGTTGTGCTCTGCTTAAAAGAAAATACAGTAATTTTAACTTTAACAATATGAAAAGCAATGAGTGCACTAGCAAACAATTTGGTATCAAAAATATATATATTTTTTAAATACTCACCATCCTTGTAGCAACCCATGATTCCTTCTAAAACTGTACAGTTGTGCAGTGGAGGACATGAGTACTGCTCACAGACAAGAGGGGGTCCACAGGTGCAGTTAACAGTACAGTTTTGTAGCAGTTTGCTCTCAGAGGCCTGAAAACAACCCACAACATGAAAGAAACCAAAACAAAATATTTGAAAAGGTAAATTTAAATATTACAAATAACAAAAATGGTATAATACAGCTTTTTCACAGCAGCCATTTTGACACGAAATGGTAGGGTAAACGTGTTACAATGATGCAAATCATGGTTCCATTCCATTCAGGTCAAACAGAGTCAAGGTGCTACTATTGTGCATGTTGGCTCACGGGAAAGGCTCTTCTACACTAAACGAACAGAACTTCAAATTGAATCCTTGCCAACACCTGTTTATCCTACTATTGTCTGCATATTGCTGCCATTAAAAAAAAGCCTTTTCAAGTGAAAGTGTAGGAATAACTGAATTAACACTTTTCTAATTAGACTGCACACAAACTGTATGTAATTCTGACCTTAAACCTCTTCCCATCCTGTATGCAGCCGCACTGCTCTGCCGGTACACAGGCATGGCCATCATAAAGGTGTCCAGTATCACACTGGCAACCTTCCTCACAGTCCCTGGGGCACTGCACTGTCTGGCTTATCTCAGGACACACTGAGGAGCAGGCGTTGGCACACTGGCTGTAGTGGCTGAATTGAGGACACTGTTGAGCTGCACAATAAATACACACAACATCTGGTGTTAAACAGTATTTTTTCCTGCATTTAATAATTTAGAACTTTAGTGACATTTAGACAATCTACCAAAGTGTTAAACTTACCACAGCCTGTTGTGTTCATCCAGAGGCCAACCATTGCTCCTGCCTCCTTACATGCTGCCTCATAGGCCCACAGTACATCACACAGGGCACAGTGTCGCCCCTTTGCAACACAAAGGTGTTCCATGCAGAGAGCATAGTATTTATATGGGCACACTGAAGAATGACATGAGGAGAAGGGTCCCCTGGGATGGGTCAGAAGGCCACAGTACAGGTCAGAGGTGTACGCTGGCACAGGAGAGTGGCAGAGTTCACATGTGCTGTCACATGCGTCGCTGCAGGATGATTCAATATCAGACAACTTCCATGATGGCCCAAAAATGTCAGGATCGGAGATGACAGTGCCATTAGGCAGCTGCAGGTCATCTGAGGGGTTGTCATTATAGTTCCCACAAAGGCCGCAGGTTGTCTGGCGGTAAATGTCAGGGATCTTCACCACAATCTGGCTTCGTAGGTCTGAAATAACCTCAACTGACTGTGGGGTCTTGATAGTTATACGTCCTTTTTTTTGATGCACGGTAATGTTGTTCTGTGAGAACGGCAGGTTCTCATAAGCTCCATTTACCTAAGTGAAATAATTGACATGAAAAGGGACAGTTCACCCTAAAATCAAAAATGCATATGCTACTTATTTCCATCTAGATTAGTTTTGGTGCAAGTTGCTGAGGTTGAGCACCACAAACCAAGTGCCATTTAGTCCCATTATACTGGAAATTAGGCAGACCTCTCTTCGGCTGATATCTCCAAGACTGGGCAACTCGTACCAAAACAATCTAGATGAACAAACGGCACTACAGGTGAAAGGAAAATATGTATTTTTGAATATGGGGTGAACTGTCCCTTTAAACATAACTCGTTTTTACAGCACATGCAATCTGTAGTGTATGACTTCACAATGCATAATAAGAGATGAACAATAAATCATGTTGAAGGTTGTTAAATTACATGAATTACCTGAATTTTTCCAGGAAAAGATGCTGACATCGTAAAATATATTTTATTGATTTGAAGGTAGATCCATCTGCCCTCACTATAGTTGCCGTATGCAGCAATCAAAATGGGCCCCACATCCAGTTTCTTGAGAGAGCATGTCTGCACCAGGGTGTAGTTACATGAACCATGAAATTCAAATGTCTGTCCATCAAACGTGGTGTATTGGGATCCATCAACAGAGCAGCGTGCCACTTTGGGTTTGGGGTGGCAACCTTGAACACCCCTAATGAGCTTACACTCCTCATCCTCTTCGCAGGAGACATTACGACAAGTCATGTGTCCTCCAGCATGGCATAAACAGCTTTGTGTGCATGTAGACACCTCCTGTCCTGCCTGGAGGTATTCTCCATGGTGAAAGCAGCCACAGTTTTCTGGAGAGACACAGACACTGCCACTGCGAACTAAACCTGCTTCACAGAGGCAGTTCTCCCCTGTGTTTGGAGGCACCTCTACTGTGCTATTCTGCCAGCCAAGGCAGAGGTGAACAGAGGCAGAACTCATGTTGTAACTGGTGCTGGAGGGACAGGACGAGTCTGTAGAGATACAGAGAGACATCAGTCACTTAGGGCAGGAAGACGGAAAGATGTTGTAAAGGTTAGGGTTGACCAGTGATGCATTAGTACCATCTAGTGGTCCAGCAGCAGCTGAAAGGTTGTGGCCTCAACACCAATATGATTCACAGCACACTATATCCACTTTATAGTACATTTTTTAAAAAAGGGACAGTTCACCCCAAAGTTAAAAATGCATATTTTTCCTCTGGCCAGTAGTGACATTTATGCATCTAGATTTCTCTGGTGTTAGTTCATTAGCATAGGAAATATCAGCTGTAGAGATGTCTGTCTTCTCTAGAATATAATTGAACTAAATGGCACTCTTTTTGTGGTGCTTTAAGCATCACAAAAATAAATGTAAAAACCTCAACAGCAATGCTGGTCTCCAGGAAGCAAGACTCAGTAAGTCAAGATAATCCAATGACCTTGTGAGCAGCTTCTACAACAGAATTTTTTGATGAAAATGGCACAACACGTAAGAGGAAAAATAAGCATTTTGATTTGGGTTGAACTGTCCCTTTAACTTGCAATGAATACACAAGCAAACAAACTTTATGTTCTGTAAGTACCTACAGACATATATCTGATTTGTATGCAAACAACCTCCATTCTCTTTTCCTCATGTTATGTGATCAATATCAAACAATCTAAACATGATGAAATGGCATCTTCAAACGCTCCATATTTCATTTGGTGTGCAATGATGCTGAACTCCAAACAGCACGGTAAACAATTGTAGAGGATATTTAATTTAATTCACTCGGAGCACATTAACACTCACAGCAGAATCCAGGGCTCCTCCAGGCATAAACTGGAGCCTTGTGGGAAAGGCAGACAGCAGTATACTCTGCCAGGGAGTGACACAGTGCAGGCTGGAGACCTCCATGAAGACACAGGTCACTGACGCAGTGCTTGTAAAAGCTGGAGGGGTCCACTTTGCCATGACAGTGCCTGAATGGTCCATTAACTTCCAGGATCTTCCCGCAAGCCTCCGGGTCAGAGAAGCGGGCCAGACGCTCAGATGAACATTTTGGACAACTTCCTCCTAGACAGCCCTCCACACACCATGGATTCTGCCCACTTCTCCAAGCTTCTTCAAAACGATCAGGACTGAGATGCTCCCCTGTGCCGTTTTCCACGAGGTCATCAGCGGGGTCAGAGTTAGAGTTACCACACAGGCCGCAAGTAGAATTGGCATATTTACTGGAGAGACTGATTCTAACTATGCCCTCTGTGCTGACACTGAACTCAAAGCCCACGTCAGTATAGATGTAAGTGTGCAGCCCCAAAGAGAAAGCCAGTGCAGTGGGGCTGAGGTGATAGGGCATGTTCTTCTCAACACCGTCAACCTGTAGAGGGTGCCAAAATTGCATTTAAAAGTCAGCACAGGGCAACACATTTTCAAAAGTCTGGTTAAATTAGATAGTACCACTTTAAAATGAGACTACCCTTAAATTATTCATAAGTGGTTTATATTTTACATTAAAAAGGTTATTAAAAAGACACACATTAGATAAAAAGGGTAACAATGACCTGTTGCTTGCCAAATAGTGAGCCCACATTTCTTTGTACTGCTAAAGGAGCAATATACAACAATTAGTAGTACTGCAGTCAAAATAGGAATTTGGAGCCACAGACAGTATATTAAAGGTTGAAATAATATTAAATAGACCATCTATGTTTGAAATGAGTTGTTTCTCAAGGAAGCTCAGGCAGGCTGTCAAGGTAAAGCTAGGTCTGTTATCCTGAAAACAAAAGCCCACTGCTCAATACAAACTCTGGAGGCCTGCATTACTGCCTGCCAGACTCTGTTAACATATTGCCCAGTTCATTAATTTTTATGAAGGAGTAGTTGTGTATAACAGTTGATTTCTTACAACTCAAAAACAGACAAGATATATTTTATTTGTTATAAGTTACTGGAATTTAACTGCTGTGAACATATTTTAATAGTCAAATTTTCATTTGGCACATCAAATTACCAGATTCAGACACTAGGCTTTAGCAATATTGTTTACATTGATGTTTTCAGCATGCACCGTTTTACACGTCACAATAATGCTGCCCTTTTGCCAATTCTAAATGGTAGTTCATTCGTAAGATTAGCAAGTAGTTAATTGATCTTGCCACACCAAAGTATGAAAATTACTTGGAATAACTTGTTTGTAAATGGGTTATGAACACTTAATGTGTTTATAATTGTTTATAAATATTTTAAAGAAATGAAAATATAATATATAGCAACAACAGGATACTGGCACTCACCTCTATATTCTCAGTGTTTGTGCTATTTAGCTTCACAAGCACACCACTCAGATTTACCAGGACATGAAGTGCTGACTCCAGGTGTCCATCTGTCTGTAAGTGAACTTGAACAGCATCAAGGCCTTGTTCCTGTCCACACATGCCCACTAACTGGTACTGACAGGTGCCATGAAAATCATAGTTGTATTGGTCAAAGGTGACTATGTGACCACCAGCGTACATGCATGTCTGCTTGGCGTGAGGCACACAACTTCTGACATCGTCCTGAAGACTGCAGTATTCGTTTGGGCCACAGGAATCTAAATGGCACAGCACCTGGAGGGTGTTGGGGTTACAAACGCACCATTCAGTGCATCCGTCATCAGCCCAGAATGTCTGGTTGCTCTGGTAATGGTTGCCATTGTGAGTGCAGCCACACTGGGACAAGGGGACACAGGTGTTGCCATGCAGGACGAACCCCGGGTCACACTGGCAGGTCTCCACACAAGCCAGTGTGCAGGGCCTTGAACTGAATGGGTCCTGACAGGTGGCAGGGCAGGCTGTTCCACAGGACTGATAATGGCTATTCAGTGGGCAGGACATGGCTGATAGGAGACACAGAAAGAAAATGCTCAACAATGTGGAGAAAAATACACACATTACTGACACTGTAGGTTTTAATATAAGCAGCTGTTGGACTAAGTGCAAGTTGGAACGATAACTTGATAAAAAGGTATATTTAGAAACCGTTTCTGAAGATTGCAGCGTAGTTGTGTGAAAACATCTGCATATAAAAATGAAATGACACTTGGAATCAATTAAATGTGTTGATTTATCAGAGACATTTTAAGTCACAAGTACTGAACTGCTAAAATCCACTTAATCCATTAATGCCCACAGTCAAATTGTACACTTTCCTTCAGTGCTGTAAGTGCTAGCTGACCTGAACACAACTCCAGTGAAATTTTTCAAAACTTTTCAAAAACAACAAAAAAAGTACACGTAATTTTTTATAATTAATTTGTACTTAGTCTCCAGTCATTGAGTGCATACATTTGAAATGCAGATTTCTCTGATCACACATTCAACAAGAGTTATATAAAATTCTTTTTACCATTCAATTAAAACCAACTTCAATGTCATTAATGTACTTGATCCAGTGTAAATCTGATATTTACCTTGTTAAATTAATTTTAAATCATCTGGGGTTTTTTTTTGCAAAGAATCTACTTTGGTACATGTTTATCATGCTTTACTTAATAGACAATTAAGGCAAGATATTTGTATAATCAAAAATGTTTTGATTTTGTCAAAGCCAAGTGGCTACACATGACAATTTCCACAACTAATTTTGTTTCCACCTCTCATAAATATGATGCTACGGGTTTATACTAAATGATACTAAATACAGTCATTAGTCATTGATGGGTTAACTGCAACACAAATTTCAGCTTACGGCAGAAAGTGCTGTTCCTCCACTCTCCAATGTGGGTCTGGGCATTTTGGCAGGCGGCAGCATAGGCCGTCAGGATCAGGCAGAGGTGCTTCTGAGTGTCATTACTGGAGCACAGGTCAAATATGCTCACTGCTGTGGCGATTTTAGCATAGCTAACAATGTCGCGGCACAAGTAGAATGGATTTTGTGGCGACCAAATGTACTCATGCAGGGAGAGCCATCGACTGGCTACATTTTTCTCCTGTAGCTGTTCAGCAGAGCAGCGTGGGCATTTGTCTCCGCAGTCTGCTGAACACAGAGCTTCCTGATCAGGAACTCTCCAGCTCCAGCCAAAGGTGGTGGCATCAACATCCTCACCCTGTGGGGTCCTGAGGTCGTCTTCTTCGATGCCATTATTATTTCCACACATACCATGGACCTCTGTTGTGTTAGAGAGTAGGATAGTGGCGATATGATAACAGTCGTACTTAATTTGGATTCCCAGACTCGTGTCCACAACAACAAACATGCCACTCTGAAAAATCTTGACCAGTCCAAACTGTAGAGTCGCAGGCAGTAGTCTTTTATCACCATTTATCTGTTGACAGAGCGCAAACATCTTGTAAACATTAGGTCAGAATGCATTTCTCATCCTATTTTGTGGTGAAAGTTTAACCCTTGCAGTGTATCTACGCTGCAAAAACCCATGAGCAACTGCTTATTTAAAGGTCAAATTGAGTTAATAATGGTTGACTTTCATTATATGATGAAATGCCAAAGTTAAATCACAAACTAACAGGAAGGCTGGCTAGTGATGTGATGTGTTTGCATCTCCAAATTCAAACTCACCCAAACATGGCCTTTTTCTGCTCTGTAGATAGTAATATTGTCTTTGGCCACTTTGACATGAATAGCTTTAATAGAGGAAGCCTCGCTGGGGGTCCTGTCTTTCTGTACCCTGACCCAAAATGCATCATCATGCATGTCATTGTCACTGGTGTCATTCAGTATATGGATCAGGGTGTAGGTGCAATTTCCTTGGAATTCAAACACCTTTCCATCAAAAGTGTAGACGTGGGCACCTCCCAGTAGCCAGCACTGGGTTTGCCGAGGTTGACTCTGGACAACACAGGTCTCTCCATTGTCACAGGTCTTATTATCATAGTTATCAGCTGAAAAAAATAAAAGAGGTGGAATATAAGATTAATGTCAATTTAGGGAGAGACACCTGCAGACAGTTAGCCCTTTCAAAAAAAAAAAAAAAAAACTACTGTGAATAGAGAATTATTGAGTAAAGTTCAGAAGCAAATCTTATCTACAATAGATGCCAGCAGAACTACCAGCACTGCAGTAGTGGTAGACCAGCATACGCCTGATTTTCCCTATGAAATTTGAGTAAAAACATTCTAAAATATAGTGTACACTTGGACTGCTTTCTGGGGAGATTTTTAAGTAGCTAAAATACCTTTTGTTACTGACCCTGTCCACAGCAGTTAATTGTTTAGCTTCTGTACCGGTACTCCAGGTGGAATATATACAACTGGGTGCATGCTAACAGTATCTATTGCTGTCAATACAACTATGACTATGGATACCTCATACAACCCCACTTCAGATAATCGTAACTATCCCTTCAAGTGCAAATATTCTGTGGCCAGGAATAAGGAAACTGCCTTATTTGGAAGGGATCATATGTAAATACACATTCTATTATTTGTATTTCATGTAATATGCTTCCATGAGGACAAGGAAAGTTAGGAGCAGTGCATCATTACTGATGATTGACAACCAGTGCAACCATGCTTAAACCCTGAGGCAGACAGGAGGTTTCTAAGTGCATAATGGATTATTCAAAAGGGGCAAAGGTTTAACACCTCACATTAGGTCAAATGATAGGACACTGGAAAAACACAAAAACACCTTTGTGCAACGTATGAGGTTGCAAAACAACTCCAGACAGAAAAACAAAATGACAAAACCTGATAATGCAAGACTGGTGAGTGCTGCATGGTGCAGCTGCGGGAACAACAGTTATCCTGTGAAGCAAATGTCACCCAACCCAGCAGAACCAGCTGGGCCTACCTTTCCTTGCACAGCCCCAGGTATTGTTAAGGGTGCAGCTCTCTCCCTCGGGGCAAGAGGCTGGCTCACAGCACATGGTGGCGGTGGCAGAGCAGTTACAGCGCTCAGAGCATCCCTCAGCCCAAGATATCTCTCCAATCTATAGGCAAAAAAAACCAAAACACAACAGTGAGTCACTATTTGTGATCGTTACACAACTGTCCTCTAAAGACAAAGCAAAACAACGACAGAAAAACACAAAGGACTAGGATTTTGTGATTACTCATATCACACACAGAGGTGAGGCATATGCACATTTGGCTAAGACATTAATGAGTCATAATTAACAGTGCATGGACTAAGTGGGGCATGTCACCTGTTGAACTCGACTGTGGCAACATGTTTATAACTGAATCTGCGATGAAGTCACATGTCAATTTGTCAGAACGGCTCACGCCCTTAGTGAATCAAAAGGTCAGTCAAAAGTCAAGTTGCAATTTTCAGTTAGATCACATGCTAAATGTTCTGTTACACAGGATTAAGAAAAATCTCACAGTAACTGGAACTAGTATTTCCAGTCTACCTAATGTTTTACTTCTAAATAATGATTCGGTAATTAATGTCACCAGAGCTCAGAGAAGGCTTCTGCTTTTAGGCCTGACAACTACCCCAGAAAAAACAACACAACTTTTTGTTTCCACCATGAACTCCAGATTCCAGAATGAATTCCATCATTAGACAATTTCTTTGGAGCTCTCTATATCTCCACACCTTGTTCAAGGCATTAGAGAAAGTTAAATCAAAATTTATAAACCGGACGGTGAAATAATGTTTGGGACTGTACTCATAAATTATTTAGACATCAAGATCATCGTACACCATTTTTCTGTAGCAGTACATTTTGTCTCATTTTGTTTTTTAGTCTTAATATATGTGTGTATGCATTAGGGTTGTCCCTGACTAAGGTTTTTTTTTAGGCAAATCAGAATTGGCTGTCCAACACAAATATTCAAGAATTCGTCCTCTTTTTGTCCAGTTCAGTGTGCTGCACTAAAGTCCCATATCAGCCTAAATAGCCAGCAAGACTCCTGTTTTAATACTTATCATCATGTGATGTAAAAACATCAGATTTGCACAGTGTCAGAGAAAGTAAAAGTTCTCCCATAGTTAAGTTATAAAATCAGTGGGGGAGCGTCTTCTCCCCAGGCTGCATCTGCTGAGTCACCCGTGCTCCATGGTCCTTTGTACCATCATCCCCCATCTCTCCAACCAAGTTGGAATAAATCCTTAATTCACAGCATAAAGATAACACCAAACAGTTTTTGGTGTGTTTCATTTGGTTTCTGTTGAATTTGAATGAAGCTCACAATGTTTTTCAAAGAGAGTCTGGTGAGTTTGGCTCAAGCAAGGAAAAAAAAGCTGTTTCTGGTTAAACAAAACACATCTTACTCTTTAGAAAAGGTCTCTCACTTTAACAATCCTTTCCATAATGTTGTCAGACACTAACAACAATTTGAGTCTGACAGTGGCAAAAACAAGCGAGCATCCTCTGCCCTGTGGTGAACTGGCTGCAGCGTGTCATGCTGTTTCTAGCACTTTTTCCACTTCCATCATTTGTGTTTGTTTAGAAACTGTAAAGTTTACAGCTTGTGATGGTGTTACATGGCTTTCTGTATAATAACATCAGCAACAGCTAAAAAACAAGAGCTGAATTTTTTTTCCATCAACAGCTCATTTTGCTTTTTCCTCATCAATTAACCAACAGTTTGTTGTCACAAGTGTGCCAACTAATAAAAAAGTATATTTATGACTCCTTTAATACCTCACTGAAATTCTCCCTGTGTAGTTTTGTAAACTTTTATCCATTTGTATGTGTATAGTTATACATTGTACACACATTTCATTTATTTACTTTTCTATTCCAGTCTTGTCTGTATGGTACTCATGTGCCATCAGGGGTGGAGGGTGGGAGTGTAATTTTAAAGACTGAAGAGGCCATCATTGGGATTTTGATGATCAGACGTGGATAAAACAGTATTATGCTCGTTGGATTCGTTTTTGTTAAAATGATCATTTGGATGTCCATATAGAAGCTGCTGATTCACTGTCATGCTCTAACTTCCAGTACTGAAAAATAAAACTTTGATCACAAAAAACATACATCGATTGCCATGATAAATGGAAAAAGTATTCAGTTGATATAAGCTAAATAATGTGCAGCGACTCACCTCATAGTAGTGCCCCTGGTAGAAGCAGCCACATTTCTCAGCTTTGACGCAGCCGTTTCCACTCTGCATATATCCAGAGTCACATTGACATCCTTCATAACAGGCCCATGGGCAGGGGATATCGGATGAAATACCACAGGACTCAGGACATCCACTGACGCATATATTGTAGTGAGAGTTTTCAGGACATGAGAGCACTGTGGGAGGGGGAAAAAAAAGGGTTCATACACTGTACAACGTCCAACTTGCCTTACATCAATCTGGCACCTTCACTATATAGAGCTTGCCAGAGTACAACAGAAGCATGTGTGCAGGCCTGTATGATTTACATGCACTGGCACAACACTAAAGACTAATGAAACAACACATGTATACACATAAAAAAAAAAAAAAAAAAATCAAGATTAATAATACTCACAGCACTTCTCACCCCTCCATGGTTTGATTTTAGCACCCGAATCCTGGCATGCAAAAGTGTACTCCCTCAAACTATTGCAAAACAAGACTTCATTCCCATTGGACATACACAAGTCATTCACACAGTGCTGAAAGACGGGTTCTGGGTCCACAGTGGAATGGCAGCCACTAAATGGTCCTGCAGGAGCGAGCAGCGTGCCACATAGGTTATCAGATGCAAATTTGGCAGCCATGGTAGAGTTGCACACTGAACAGTCATCACATTCTTCAGAGCAGTTTGTTCCAGGTGGTGAAAGTAACCAGGAAGATGCAAAGATGGAGATATCACTTGTGTGGTTCCTGTTTGGTTTGCGTTTACCATCTGTAACAACGGTGCTGACGTTTCCACACAAACCACACATTCTTCTGTGAGAGGCAGGAATCACTATTTGTATTAGGTTGGGCCCTCCATAAGTGACAACAACCCCGGTGTCGACAACAACACGAGTCAGAGAGCCAGAATGAAGTATTGCAACGTGATCTAGCTGGACAGGAAGACTCCACAAAACATCATCAATCTGGAAGATTTAAATGTCCAAGTTACAATCAAAGAACACTAAACAGTTTATTTGTAAGGGTTAAGGATGCAACAATAAATTTTTAATAATTTTATTATATAAAAGGACTGCTGTTGGCTGGCAATACATTTTTAAATGATGTATGAACAATGCAGCAAAGACAGTTTACTTTGCAAATTTTTGCACATGCATAGGTTATGGCTGGCTAAGTTTATTTTTTAATAAGAGGCAGACACACTGAGTTAAAAAGACAAATGCACATTTTATACTGTTCATTTATATGAACATAAAACACTGCACACACTTTAATAAAGGACTTTTTTTTAAGTTGTCATTGTTGGTTTTTAATATTGCACTTTGGACTTTACCATACCCTGAGTTTTGGTATGATTACATCTACAGGTAAAAAAAAAGATTTGGAATTCACCATTGAAAGATTATGAATCAATGCAAAGAAGTCAGACATTTCAAACCCAATTCAACATTATGATCACCATAAAACTGAACTAATTGATGGTGAAACATGACGTAAACGTGCATCATGTTTATGTTCTAAATTAGACTACCTGGTAAAACTAGCAAGGAGTAACTGTGTAGAAATGCAAAAAAAAAAAAAAAAAATGATTGCATTGTAAGTTCTGAATCAGAACTTAATTGTGAAGTACCAAGCAATTCTCACCCAAGTTACACCCCTGGTAAACGTGCAACCACTTACCTTTACTTTTCCCTGGTGCTCCATCTGCAATGACATGTTCACTCCATGGACTCTGAGGTACAGCTGTCCTTGCTGGATAATAACAGTATGGTCAGACTCTTCCTCATCACAAACCTCGGATAGAACATAACGGCAGCTTCCCATGTTAAAGTCAAAGCTATGTCCATCATAGCTACTGAAGTGTCTGCCACCCATGACTGCACATTTAACAGGTTGCAATGCATGGCATGCCCTGTGGCCATCTTGGATGGCACATTTTGTTCCAGCTGGACATGTGTGGTTCGTACACTGCACTCTCTTGTGGCCCACACAGACGCAGTGCAGCTGACAGTGCTCATCAGGGTAGAAGTCCTCATGGATTTCATGGTAAACACCATCATAAATGCAGCCACACTCAGAGATTGGTACACAGTCCTCTCCACTGTGAAAAAACTGAGGTTTGCAGAAGCAGCCCTCTTTGCATTTCACTGTTA
This sequence comes from Lutjanus erythropterus, assembly GCF_056507025.1. Lineage (NCBI taxonomy): Eukaryota > Metazoa > Chordata > Actinopteri > Lutjaniformes > Lutjanidae > Lutjanus > Lutjanus erythropterus. The sequence continues at coordinate 20,466,178 of NC_139325.1, read as the reverse complement.
GAGGACTTGGGCTTTCTACACAGTCAGACATCTGACTGGAGCACAGGTGGTATTCACTATTAGGTGGGCAGGAGAGCTCTAAAAAAAGAAAACACATTTCATTCAAAATATTCCATATTTACAGAGGTGGCAAAAGTATTTTACTCAAGTAGAAGTACATATACTGGTACAGTAGAGGTACAGATGCAGCTTTTTTACTCAAGTAAAAAAATATAGGCTCTGATATGTACTTGGTGTTTTAAAGCAAAAAAATGGCCTTTCCAGTTTAGTTTTAATGTGTTCCATGATGACCTTTCATTAGGGAAATGGAACATCACCATGCGTGCTATGTGTTATTGCCCCATATATTTGGGTTAATCTGTCCTGATGGCACACAATGACACATAATACAAATCAATAATTCCCCATAATGTGTTAAGCTAAGAGCCTGTCTCAAAAATGTAAGACAGTAGTGAAAGTACAGGTTTGTTTAAATGTAGGGGGTAAAAGTAAAAAGCTGGAAAAAAAAAAAAAAAAAAACTCAATACTCAAAGACAGATACCTTAAAACTCTTACTTGGGCACAGTGACCAATCATTTGTACTTAACTACTTCCCATGTCTGCATATTTAGCATTACAAAAAACATTTTATACTATGGTTACTTACCACAAAAGTTGGAAGTCCTCCATTTATCCACTATAGCTCCCATTTCTTGACATACAGCAACATAGCTGGACAGAATCAGACACAAGGCAGTCTGGTTACTGGAACAGAGGTCATGAACACAGTTATCATAGAAATCTTGTGGATCAACAATTTTGTGACAGCTCTGGAATGCTCCCTCTGTGTCCAGCAGCCGTCCACAGAAATCTTTTCCCTGATAAAGAGTCATATCTTGTGAAGAACAACCCGAGGTGTTCTGAGGCACATCCACGCATTCCTGTTCACTGCTGATTTGCCAGTATCTAATGGCCTCAGAGAGATCAGAGTTGTCATCAGGCATCAGATCATCTTCTGGATCAGCATTAAAGTTCCCACACAGGCCGCAGAGATTACCAGAGAAGCTCCTCGGCATCTGAACAGTCAGGATGTCAGAGTGGTGCGTCACAACAACACCAAAGTCCGTCTCTATGCACTTTGAGAGCCCAGTCATGTAGAGCTTTACTTTCCCTCGGCTCAACACAGACGGAAGACGTAGAAGCAGACCATTTACCTGAAACAGGTGGAGTGATGTTAAAGTGATTGTTTGGATTATTTTAAGTGGGGTTGTCTGAGGTATCAATAGTCAGCGTATTAGATGTAATAAATGGTGGTCAGCAGCCCCAGTTTGGAGAAGCAGAGAGGGGCACCAGCACAGAAGCTAACAGTAAAAGGTATCTTGGCCACTTAAGGTACACCTAAAAAAAATTAAAATCTTTTAAAAACACTTAAGTCACACAATAATGCAAATAAACGAACAGGTGGAGGCAGCAGTAGACCAACAATTCCTGTGTTCAGTGTGGTAGAATAAAGGATTTTGCCAACAAAGGATGGTTTGGTTGTTTTTTGGCTTAGTTGGTTTGAAGGGAGTGTTATTGGGCTTATATAAACGGTGGTTTCCCAACGTTTATATAAGCCCAATAAAAAGCTGTCTGAAGGCAAAGTAAAGCAGTGAAAATATGCTAAATATAGTGTACATTTAAAAAACATTGATCTTTAAAAAAAACAAAAAACATCAGTTTAAGTGGCTAAAATACCCTTTGAAACTGATCCTGCCGACAGTGGTACATTAGATAGCTTCCTCTCTGCTTCTGCAAACTGGGAATGTGCTGAATGGCATCTATTGTAGATAATACACTGGCTATTGATAAGTACCTCATATAACCCCACATTAACTACCCAAATCGCCTTTTAACAGTTGAGACAGTTTATCCAGATGTCCTATAGCAAATAAATTAACCTACCATAACCCTGTTACTCCAATCACTTGATATCTCAATGGAATAACCGGAGACCACCATTTTAACATGCCGAAAGGAAACATTTGAAGCATCCCGCATCTGGTTCCGGACCTCCACGCTAAAGTCATCCATGTCCCCCCAGGAGGGACAGTGAGAAGTGAGTAGGTAAGTACAGTTGCCATAGACGTTAAAGTTACGTCCATCAAAGGTGGTATAATGAGGATCTCCTTTGGCAATGCACACCCCGGGCCCCTCCATGTGACAGCCCAGGACTCCATTCAGAACCTTGCACACTTTACCGTCCTGACAATGAGACTGAGCACACATAACAGTCTTTGAGTTAGGCTGGCAGATACATTTCTCCTGGCACTGCTTGTCGATCCAGAAGTTCTCCTTGGGAAGATAGTAGGAACCTTCATGAAGACAACCACACTTGCTATATGGCACGCACTTCCCACCACTCAGCAGATACCCTCTGTTGCACTGGCATGATTCCACACAGGGCAGGGTGCAATTATGATGGGCCTCTGGGTTACCACAGGTAGCAGGGCAGGCAGAACCACAGATCTCGTAGTGGCTGTTAATAGGACATGTCTTATCTGTGAAATAAACAACACACTCTTAGCATTTTCCCCCCACCAAACCATGTTATTGTTCTACTTAAAGACAAATTAAAATTAAACTTACAGCACTTGAAAATAGTTCTCCAGTTTTGCACTCTGGCCCCGAGCCTCTGGCACATGTTGGTATAGGTGGTCAAAATCTTGCACATAGAAGACGCAGCTTCATTGAGGCAAAGGTTGTTTACACAACTACGAACAAATGGCTCAGGATCAATATATGAGTGGCAGTCTGCAAACGGTCCATCACTCCTTTGCAGCAGAGTGCATTCAATCACGAAGGAGTTGCCTTTCACGCCAGGAAAAGATTTGGTTTGGCTTTGAGTGCACTCTTGACACGAGACAGCACCACCGCAATCCTCAATACAGGAACCTGCGTCACTGTTTACCACCCATGGGAGGGTAAAATCCTTGGTCTGGGTCTCAACAGTGCCATTAGAGGCAATTACTCCATCTGAAGAGCTGTGATTAGCATTTCCACACAAACCACACAGGAGTCCAAACAGCTCTGGTGCAGCTTCAACCTGGAGATGGTGCTTCCAGTCATACTGCAGAGAAAGGCCAATGGCAGTGTCTAAAACAACGCTGGAGCCACTTGGATAAAAGTTCAGGGAGCCATTTCCCAGGCTGAGGGGCAGGTTCCTCTTCTGTCCATTAATCTATGAATTTAAATGCAAATGCAAGAACAGACAACAGACATCAATGTTTTAAGAGCTACAAAAAGTGTATGTTTGATTAAATAAGTTCAGTGCACTCACCCTAACATGATTTTTGTCATCTTTAACTATGGAGATATTATAGTCCTGGACGCTTATCTGCACCATGTGGATGCTGGAGACAGTGGCACTGTTCAAATATGCTCTGGCTATATTAATCTGCAGTGGAACCGAAGCATTTAAGCCCATGCAGGTAGTCTGAACTAAAGTGTAGTTACAGTTTCCCTGTAGGACAAAATCTCTTCCATCAAAGGTGCGGTAATAAGAGTCACCCCATGCAGAGCATATTTTAGTTTTCACAGAACAGAATGGTTTTCCATCTTTGATAGAGCACTTCCGTTTGTGACCACAATGCAACTCTTCACAAGAAGCTGAAACAGAAAGACAAGTTAAGTGTACATGTAAGTGTAACCACAAAATGCTCAACATGTAATGCAAAGTCATTCAGCCTTAAAGAACAATTCATCTTCAAACTCAAAAACACGTTTGTACTATTGAACTATCCATCTAGATTGTTCTGGTTTGAGTTGTTACGTTTTTAAGCTATATTGGACATAAAAACACCTGCTTTATCTCCATTATAATGGAACTTGATGACACTTGGCTGGTTGTGCACAAAGCACCAACAACAAAAAAAAAAAGTAAAATGCAACACCAGTGTCTCTTTCCAGGAAACATGACCCAGTTAGTCAAGACAATCCACAGACCTTGCTGTGAGCAGTTTCATGTAGGAACTACTTTATTTCTTGAACAAAGAAAGCAGTTCCTACATCCCTACAAACACAGTATGTCCCCACAGCATTGCGATTGTGATGTATCATTTATGACATATTGATGTTCCTGCAAAACTACAGTTACGTTACCATTAATTATGGTGCTGCTATACTGTTGAACCATTACAACATAAACGGTATTCTCTGGTATTTTTGCACCATCTGCCCAACTTCCTCTGCATGACGTTTTCTGTATTTATAAAACGGCTTTGCTACAATGTGGCTAAAATGTCACAACATCTCCAAAGTGGTGGAAATCTTGGGGCAACATACCAGCAATGTTTAAAATAACATGCTGGTGAAAACAGACTGGAATTTCATGACACAAAAATTACATTGCAACCACGTTCCCGCAAGGACTTTGAGATATCCAACAGCGATGTCACTTTCCAGAAATCCTGACCTGGTTACTGAAGATAATTCACAGACCTTGTTGTCAGCAGTTACATCCTGACCAACACAAATTGTATGTTTTGGCACCACAAGCCAAGTGCAATTTAGTGCCATTTTATTTGAGAGCAGGAAGACATCTCTATGGTTGATATGTCCAAAACTCAGAAACTCACACAAAAAATATCTAGATGGATAAATAGCACTACAGGTAAGAGGATTTGGGGGTGAACTGTCCCTTTAGTACATACATTTCTCACATGCTGCTGGATATAGTTGCCTGCTCATGGTACTCAGATAAAGTCCCACATCTGTGTTGGCATTAGGAAAACTGGGCTCTGCATTATCAGGCAGCTGAGTAAACTTGGGCTTCTGGGAGATTTTAACACCAGACTTAGAATCTCCTGCTTGAGTGTTGTTATCTTGCTCCTTGCTTATATCATCTGAATCAAACATAGGTACAGCCTGGCAGATCTCATCAACAGATGGCAGCACTGTTAGAGTTGAAGGATGCTGTGCATTGTCAGGTCTCAAGTAAACAAGCTGAAGAGGACTGTCACTTGTAATGTGGATTTTATCTGATGTCAAAAGAGGGATGACCTTCATAATGCCACCGACAAGAGACACATTCTCCTGTGCGGTGCTGGTGGTTATGTCCACGTCAGAGTCAGTAGTAGTCATTGCCATCAGGAAGCTTGTTGAACTCATTCCTGTGTTTACCAAGGGAGGTATAACATAATCAAAACTCCAGTGAGAGACTGGTTTCAGTGCAGCAAATCCATACAAGCAATCTCCAGGTGTGTGTTTGGAGCAGGTGAAACCAACCACGACACCTACAGCTTCTTGGGAGGTCAGCTCTGAGCCAGAGAAGCTGGAGTTGCTCTGGAGGTAAACACTCTGCAGGCTCCCTATATGCAACTTAAGAACAGTACCACTGGGGTACATACTGCCTTTAAAGTGCACGTCTCCTGAGAGGAAGATATCAATTGATGTCTCACGGTCTGAGCTCGTGATCACCATCTGGCTGACAGCAGTCTGGTTAGGGAAGTAGTCAGGAGTAACAGGATAGTAGTGGGTCCCCCAGGAGGATTCATCGTGAAGGAGGCTGTGGTCACAACCAGTGTGGGTACAGAATGAGGCAAGTACTGTCACAGGCCATGTAGATCTCACACTGAGAAGGTGGAAGGAGTTATCACTGGATATTCCCACAGACAGCGGTAGGTGAATCCTCTTTGACTGGCTAGCGGAGAGGAAGATGAGTTGCTTGAAGCCGCTTTCCAGAACCTTCACGGTGACTGAGGTCCAAACACCGGTGGCTGTGATGGTTACTTGATGGCTAACATTTGCTGTCAGGTCATTATGAGGGGGGAACATCATCAGAAACTTCTTACCAGGCCTGGCCCCGGACAGGCCTGCAGAGGAGGATGTAAAATTGAGTTTAACTTCTTAGTCAATATAAACCATTTCAATACACTCCCACATCACAACTGCAGCACTGTTAAAAGAAAATAAAACAAAACAAGAAAACAAAGAATTTAGTGGAATCAACTAATCTTACACTAACACTAATATACAAGTATTATTCAAGTTAATTAAACTTAAGCGAAATCTAATATATTTACTCCAATAAAATGGCCATGATATGTCAGAGATTAAAGAAATATGCTAAATGGAAACACTGGCTTCTCTGAAAACAACTTCACTGCCGTGGAGTCCTCTGAAATATCTATTCCAGTTTGTAACTTGTATTATTGTTTGACTATTTCACATTTGAGTTCAAATTTATACAGAATGTTTGCTGGATGAGTTAGCATCTGTTAAGGAGTTGTAAGAAATTGTTAATCTTTTAGAAGAAGTAGATGTTTATAGTTAAACAATGAAACAGTTAAGTTGAGCAGTAAAGGCAGGTAGTCTCTTTTCTCCAACTCCTCAGTGTGTATTTTCAGAGCAGTGGGCTTTTATTTTCAGGATAACAAGCTTACCTTTACCTTGACAGACAATTTAAATTACAATGCTGTGTTCAAGTCTGGAGAGGAGGGGGCAGGGGGAAAACAAGGTGCTTCAACCATAGACTGTATATTAAATAGGGATTCAACTTATTTGCTATACTGTCTATGGCTCCAACTCGCTATCTGGATTCCACAATTTACTTTTGAACGCACAATTGCTACGTATTGCTCCTTTAAAAATTTTGGTATTTCTTCAGTAACACTTCATAACTTCTAAACATGAGTTCTTCTAAGTCTCTTTCAAGTATTTTGTCTTGAAATGAGATGAATGTACTGTACAAAGTTCAATCAACTCATTAAGTTCCTAAAGAAATATTTGGAATATTAGTAAACTACATCATTGAGTTAAAGTTCTCCTGAGACTTTTTTTTTTTATAGTTTGAAGAAAACATATGATGGAAAATGAAATCCATAACCCCTTATACTTAAGTTCACATACTTTCACATACTTTCTTTGTGTCAATGCTGGAAAAAAGTAGCTCCAACAGGAACAGCTAGAAGTTCTTTGTGGGAATTTTTTCCTCAAGCACAACTGACTAAATGAGTTTATTTGACTAGAAAAGTTTATTTTGGATAATTGTCTTCTCAAAGTCAGTTAACTTGAAATTTTAAGGAAGCCTGGACACCAACTTTTTTAAAAATTAAAATAGTTTTTTCCCTTACAGTGAGGAAATGTGCATCAAGAGTAAACAATAGAAAATGACTTCCGGATTGGCTACTCTGACAGCAGTTGACAATTTTAATACAGTAAACAATAGACTTGAAGCGAAGTGATAATATCTGAGGGCATTGAGCAAGTTTTCCAGTCTGCACAGCAGGTCTGCTTGTGTAACTGAGATATGAGTGGTGGTGTCATATTTCAACAAGCTCAGCAGCCAATGAAGCACATAGTTCCTGGTTCCTGCAGGAGTACACCTGTGTTAATGTGCAGCCTCACTCCATGATAACAAGGATCTTGAAGCGGGAGCAACAACATACCAGCAGTGCATAGAGTCAACTCTGAACAACAGCTCATTGAAATGTAAGTTCACCTTTCAGCCAATACTTTAAATTAGTGTAAGGTTCCTTGCATAATACTGTACTGTTTTCTATTGTACATGATTAATTTTATGGACTGACCGTTAATGAGTAGCTAAAGTTAATAAGAAACAAGTAAAGGGGTAATATTTTTTTTATTTTTTGATTTATTGGTGTGGTGTGATTTAATTTTACATACAATGATGCCTTCTGATCACGTCCCAATGCACAGCGAAGACAGCTAAAGACTTCTCAAGAAACTAATTACTGACCATAATTCCCTGTAACAGGGCACAGATTAGTGGGCTCTCTTTTGTTGTTCTGCGAGCTGGGACATAACCACACCCCATTCATCACTCAAAACTAGACAAATAGAACTTCTCAAGGTACACAGCAGCAGAACTGTTGAGACTTGAGTGTTGCAGGTGAAAGAGGAACAGCCAAATGCAAGTAGCAGTAAAGGTAAAAAAAAAAAAAAAAAAAAGGACTAGAGCTCCAATTATTAGTCAGCTATCAAATTCATTGCCAATTATCTGGTTTACTGATTGTTTTGAGTATTTTTTAAGAAACAAAAAAAAAATCAAAAAAGTCAAATTCTGTGATTTCAGCTTCTCAAATGTGAATATCTTTTGGTTTCTTATAGAGCCCAACAGTTACTGGATTTTGGGGCCTGATATTGGCCAATATACAGAATATAGACATATAAACAAGGTGGGTGTGGTGGTCAGTTTTTTGTATTTGAGTACAAGTTTATGAGCACAGCATAAGACCAATACTGGTACTGGTACAGCCCTAATCTTTTTGGGCTGTGAGCAAAACAAGACATTTGAGGAAATCGCCTCCAGCCTTGGGAAACAGTACTTAACATTTTTTCTCATTTTTCAGACATTTTATGGACCACACTACTAATTGATTAATTGAGAAAATAAGTGGATTTATCAATAATGAAAATAATCATTAGTCACAGCTCAAACATGGACATAGCCGAGTAAAGAAAGGACTAATTGAAAAACCAGTCAGGTTATACTGTGATGTTGGCACACATGACCTTTGAGTCTCAGTCCAGTTTAATTGCAGCCCAGTACCTACAAACAAAGAGCCACTTACCATGTCCCAAGAAGCACAAAAGGAACAGCAGAACAAACTGCATTACTATGCTGAAACAAGAAGATTTACATGAATGGAGCAAATATTCTGAGTCTCTTTCCCCTACAACTAATAGATTTTAGGAGTTTTGCATGCCAGGGAAAACAGAAAACAGAGAAACTTATTGATGAGCTAGCAACAGACATATAAAGACGTCCTTTAGCACACCTGTGCTTGATGAGCTTGTCAGTCACTAGACGTGGACGTCATCATTTGTCGACGCCTGCCAAGTGTTCTTCATAATTAATTAGTTATCGTAACTTCCAGTGGAAAAATGTATTATTCAAATATTCATGTGCCTTTTTATGCAACTTCTGGTCCATTAAATTATTCGCATTTACGGGAAAATGTGTGGCAATTTGCTATATAGGCTATCGCTGCTTTACATTAGTGTGTTTTCTTGCTTTGAGGTTCAGCATCTGCACTTTAAAGTTTTCAGGAAACAGCAGAGGCAGCACTTCTGAACAGACACACGTAGGGTATTTTCCGCGGTAGACACAAAGGGCATGTCAACGTAAAATGAGGAGGCTGTGAATCCCCTTGTAGGTGAGAGTAAAATTGCCCCGAAATTGTCCAACTTTGCATGTCAGGGTTTCAACAGTAAAAGCTGTCTTTTCCTGTTAACGCTGCGTCTCATCGACCGACCCGGCGCGGCACGTTACAGCTGCGGTGAGTTTCAGGACAGAGACGGAAGAAACACACAAGGATATGACTTGAAAACCCTAATTTTCCACAAACGGAGTTCAACTTTTGATATAGAGCTGTCTTTTTTCCCCCCCGTGTTGGTATGTTGTTTGTTTTTAAAGTACTTGTTTGTAACGTAATCATACACAAAATTTACTAATGGACATTTTCGTAAAAGCTAATGAGCATCAGAATACAACTGTCTCGTGCTTTTTAATCAATTTATCTCATCCATTGTCATCAGCTTTGCTTGGCTTCCTCACCGAGTTCACGCAAGTTCACGTGAGTTTTATTTTCTGTATCATTCTGGCGCTGTAAGACACGGAGAGACATTTCAAGTCAGGCCACTTTATTTATATAATACATTTAAAAACAACAGGTGTTGAGCCAAAATGCTTTACAGTCGAGGCAGAGAGGCAAGTATCTGCCTCAAAGGTGATAGAAGGAGAAGATACAATAATTCAATGTCAGCAGTAACACAAAGAAAGCAACAGTTAAATGATGCAGTAGTAAAGAGAAGACAAGACTAAAAATAGAAGTCAAGAATAAAAAAGGAAACTAAGACAATAACATGATTAAAAACAGAACAAAAGTAATGAAATCAGAAGTTAGATGAAATAGAATTGACGTAAAGCCAGCAGAGTTAAAATGCAGTAAGAGATATTAATAGTACTAACATTTCTGCTCTAAACAACACATAGTGAGTCAATGTGACAATAACTTGATTTCATCCCTTAAAAAGTCGAGACTTTTTCCTTAAGGAAACAAGTTACTGAAGTTTAGGTAAAAAAAATAAATTGATTAAAAAAAAAACTGACTTGTCCCACTGCAGCACCCATGATCTAACTTCCTGTGTGTCTGTGTACATGTGTCATTCATAATGTGCTTGCAAGTATGGGTAATATGGCTTATAAACAATATTTTAATGTTTTTTGGCAGTTCCTCAATATATACATTTTCTCTAAAATAAAATACCATAAATGTGTCAGATGGTGTAAACATATGATGACAGATACATTGTTATAGATTAGTCTTCATTGACAAAATCAGATATCACAATAATTATGACTAGGGCACAAAATTGTCACCAGCCACCAGCTGTTAATTTACAAGTGGTTGGTGGATTTGGTTCATTCACCATCCAAAAAACAATAGTAATCTACTGAGTGGCTGTTTTAAAATTTGGACGTTCACTAGCCAATTGGCTGGTAGACAGAAAAGTTTTGCACTCTGTTTTTGACCTAATACTTAAATATTAATATTGTGACAATGCTGTGGAGATTTGTTCTTTCCTAAAATATTATCACACAAGAGATTTGTGATAAATAATCACCAGTAATAAGGGCACATAATGAACAGCTAGAACAGTCTGGTAAGTTCAGAAATTGACATCACTTTACTGTAATCGTAAACATAATAAAACAATATCAAAAATCTAAGACGATATGTAGTCTCATATCACGATACTGATATAATATCGATATGTTGCCCAACCCTATTTGCAAGTGCCTGTTTTTTTCTGGTTTCACGGCTGATCACACTTCTTGCAAGGAAGTTTCAAGAATTGATGCAGGGACACTAAATCTCTGTTGAGCCCTTTCCATCTCATATTTGCAGAGTATTTTTAAGCATATTGTGTTGCTTGTCTCTTGGAGGATCGATGAGGCTGCATTTCAGATAGACTGGACTGTGAAACCCCTCAATGTGACTGACTGGAATATGTCTTGTGATAGTGCTGTTAACAAAACAAAGAACAACCAAGGCTTTGTCTCCATCTGATAAAAAGTCAAATCTGAGGTGTACGTGCCAAGAGTCCTGTCCTGTGTTCATGTCCTGAATCTGTTTGTGTCTGCTTTGATCATGGTGGAGGTTGAATATGCCAACATTTATGGTGCAACTGCAGGATCATATCTGGCCATTCTTGTGTGTCTCCTCACTAGTTTTATAGTTTTACACACAGGCAGAAAGAAAGGGAGGGGGACAGGCAAATGCAGGATATGCGTGTTGAGCATGGCTGTCATATTCCAACGCACTCTCTCATATCCTCTTAGTTGTTTCGCTGTTGACCTCATTGGCCTGATGTTTAGCATCCTCAAACCACTTGTACTGGACGTAGCTGCTTAGTCAGACTCATTGTGTCTCAATGGTGGATTGTTCACTGGTTCCCATGGCACTCACTGAGGTATTGTGGTCTTATTTTTATTTTACCATTAGTTTCCTTGTTTGTTTGTGGTCCAGTGGTGTAGCAGAGTATGTTATGTTAAAGGAAAAAAGGAATTTGCATCAAGCCCACTTAGATAAACAGCTCTAGTAGACATGGCAGAGTTGAGTAAACATTTCAATAAGAATATTTTCTCTCTTCACTGAACCAGAGTGAGCTACCACTTTTATAAAATTGAATGGCAATGAATAACAAATGATCTGGGTGCTCCGCTTTCCCTTGTTGTTGAGCTCTTTCTTTTTTAGAGCAAGTCTGTTGTAGCTTTGACACATCTTCACAGTAATCACAAAGTTTTTCTTTGCTATCTTCTCTCAATTTTTCTCACTTGTATTTGTTTCCCTCTGAACTCTCTCGGCTGGGCCACAGTAAACTCTAATATCTTTGCATGTTTGTGATTGTTATCGCTGGTGTCAAAGTTGTGTCACTGATGCACAGAGTGTGAGCAGGGAGCTGTTATCAGCGCAAGCAGATAAGAAAGAGATAGTCTGAGTCTCTGCATGTAGTTCTGTTTATATACATGTAGTAAACCCAGGCTGTTCGGGTGTGTGTTTTGTTGATATAGATTGTACTGGGTGGGTTGGAAGGAGCGGAGTGTTCATCATTCAAAATTAAACCTGGTAAACAAGATTTAGGTGTACTGTGGGCTGGCCTGGCCAGACAGGTATGAGATTCAGAGTTAATCCTGTCAGGGGGAAATGAAACAAAAACAAGACACTTTCACCCTCTAGCAACAGTACAGTGTATGCCTTTCTTGCAGCACTGCAGTCCAGTTTTATGATTTGTAGAAATCTACGTTTACCTCCTATGATCTTTGCATCTGTAGCCAGAAGGCAGCTGGCATGTCTGCTTCATAAGCAAGCTGCTGGTTATTATATGTTGCAAATTGGGTCTGGTATTAAAGAACAAATTCAATCGGCATTCAAATATACAAGAATATATTACCCAATTTGAAAAATAATACAGGCGTCAGGAGCCATTTTGATACAGAGGCAGTGGACTGGGTTGATAAATATTTCCAAATTGGATCAGCTTATTATTTCACCCAAAGCGACTCTGAAAAGCAAATTGGATACAGAAGGGGATTTTATTTGCAGCTTCTTAGGTTGTTTGCGTTTGGAGATTTACTGCAGCTATTCAAGAGGCCAGAACAGCCCACACTACACTCCCTCTGCAATCAGCCTCAGTTGTGTGATTAACATCTTTTTCCAATATAGTCAACCAAAATAGTTCTTAATGCTGTTCTGCTAATTTAGCATGAAGATAATCTTGTTGTGGACTGGGCTGTGCTCGTTCCTGCGCGGCCCTACAGGGTGGACATTTGTCTCACATGGAAGTTTTCTAGACATCAGCAACTACCATGGAAGCATTTATAGATGAGATTAGAGTTTTTGGCCTGTTTCCTTATGCCTGGGTCTTTCGTAAAGCTGTCAAACACCTTACTGAAAGATGATTACTAGTCTCCTGTCTCCATTCTTAATACTCGTGCCTCCGTTCTTTTTCACTGCCATTCACCAGATATGGTAATTTGAGTCTTCTCGCCGTACGGTGAGCATAACCCACTTCCTTAAATTGTGGCGATGAGTAGGATACAGTAAGTTGGTAAATGCTGTGTGGGGGTGTAACAGGGGGTGTTTAGAGGTTTGCTCCGAGCCTTGTTTAATAGTCTGCACCTTAAAGGAGAAGTCTGTAGTATATTTACTCTAATTTATCATAATATAACCATGATATGACCATCAGAGATGAAGGAAACATGCTAAATTGAAATACTTACTTCTCTGACAGCAACACTACAGCTGCAGTGTCCTCATTTGAAATTTCTATTCCATTTTTCAATTTCTCTTCTATTCCATTTATATTTTACAGATTTTTATGATTAATCTTTTAGAACTTTGTACAGATTTTGTCCTTTAAATAGTTTTTCAACCTATTTAATACACCATCTATGACTCTAACTCTATTTTGAATGTAGTACTAATTTTTGGATGCACAATTGTTACATATTGCTTCTGTGACAATGCAGGTCACCTCAGTTCTTTCCACATATTCATTAACTATGGAGGAAACAAGGATACAATGGGCATGGCTAACAATGAAGAGGTGCCTACAATACAGCATTTGGCACAAAGGTCAACAAGAGTATTCCCTCTGTGTGTACAGTATCAAACATTGCATGAGTGACTATTGATTCCCGATCTCAAGCAGCCGGCTAAATCTGACCAGTGAGGCTTTATCTGGGACCTAGACTGGAAGAGAGGTCATTCCCATGTTTTCCCACTTAAAAATATCACCATTCACATTGTGTTGGCTACAGCTGGGGCTTTGTTTGGCGGGCCAAGAACATCTGTGTTTCACATCTATGTTGTGGTGGTGGTGGTGACAGGAACGGAGGTAGGGTTTTTTTGGGCCCTGTGCCATGAGGAAGTTGTGAGATTTTTCATTAAGAACAACAGCACACACACACATAAGAAAAGAAATCCAAGCCAATGCAAGTGTATCCCTTCATTTCTGTGATAAGATAAAGTTGATGCTCATAGATTTTCCTTCCCGATTAGCATGACAAGAGTATTGCTTAGCAGGTTACGATAAACAAACAAAAAATATTTATTTGATTCTTTTTGTTTTGCCAGTGGATGTTACTGGACACTTTTTTTTGTTGCTGAACACCTGGTAAATCACCCGGGCATTGCACAGGGATGGGAAAATGTTGAATAGACACTTGTTGCCAGCCGACTGTGACAGAAATCTCAGAGCAGTTTTTCTGCTGAGCACTATGGGAAACAAGGTTGTCTCTCACTAACCCTTTTGCCGCCACCCACCTCAGATTACAATCTCGATCTGCGTGCATACTTTTAAAACCAGTAAAAACAGAACAAGTACTTGTTGGGTCGGAATTCAGAGTTTTCCACTGACTACTAGCAGTATGTGATCCTGAAACTCAAAGTGCCAGACGAGCCCCAATAATAGACAGCATCGCAGCTTTCCATCATGCGCTATCTCTAAACCAAAACACCAAGATTTCACACACATCAATGGCTGAATATTAATAGCAGATATTTTTAACTTTCCTTTTCCCCCGCAGCATTTGAAGATGATGCGATTGCTGTTCCTGTGTCTGCTGCTGCTGCCAGCTGCTACTGGTATGTTCTCATCTCTGTGACGCTTTCAGGTGATAAACATCTAATCAGGGTCTCTGCATCCCAGTGCCAGCATGTTTTCCTCACCTACCTAATGTATGTGCACTGTCTGTGCAAATTAATGTATGCACTTATGCTTTTGAATTATACAGCCACCTAAAAGAGAAGGTGCAGCAAAGTGTTCGCATATATAAGAATAACATTAAAGAGAAACACGGTTAAATTAGCAACACTATATAGATACCAGACACCAGAAAAGAACAGCAGATAGGCCTGTGATACAAGTGCACCATTAAACTTACTGTAGCCTTAATACTTTTTGTGCTGTACAGTCCATCTTCTAAATGAAACAGTTCTCTGGAGCAGAAGTGTGATCACTATTAACCTTTAAAAACAGTGTCATGAGCAGGGTTGACTAAGTAAGTCAGTTACTGAATACAAATTACATGGCAATTATTGTAATTAGTAAAACAATCCATTGTACTAAAAAAATGTAGTCTAATCTGGATACTTTTGGATTACTTCAAAATCATCAAACACAATCATTGAAACTATTGCACCTTATAGTACAAAAAAGCCAAAACTTTGAGTCCCACAAATCTTCCCTTTTCTTTTCTTCAGATGGAATCTGGGCTGATTATAGTTTTTAGTAATCCAACCCTGATCATTAGTATTGTGAATGTGCTCTAATTTTTTTTTTTCTTTCCAGCTGTTTCAGAAGAGAGTGAAGGATCAGCTGATGGAGGTAAAGAGGAAAAACAGCAGCACAAAATATAAAGTATAAAATATAAACGTAAAGCCTGTGAAAATCAGCTGGGAACAGTTGTCATGGTGCTATATAAGGTTAACAACAAGTGTACTGTAACATCTCTAACTGGTTCTTGCTTGAAGTCAACACAGGGACACAACCAAATGCATTTTATTTAAAGGCGCTACAAGAAACTTTCATATTGTGTTGATTTTGGAGGCACCTCTGGAAAAAAGCAGTAATGTTTTCATTTCCATAACCACATAACGTCAAAAATTACCTGATGAAAAAACACTGACTAATAACTGGAAAACAGTCATTTCACTAGAACTCCTGTGTCATGAAACCTAGTTTACACCTCCAGCAAGTAGGCCAGTCTTTAGTAACGACATAGCAACAGACATAATTTCTAGTCCCTGTTGCGTCAGCCAATCAACTTCGGCTAACGTTAATGCTTTCTAGAGATTTTGGGATTTCCCCAAACTAAATGAATTCCACACACATAAGCACAAAACTGCTTTGTAAGCTCATTTTTGCTGTAACTAAGATGAGAAAAAAAAAATCCATGGAGAGATATAATCTACTACGCCCGCTAACTTCACAAGTATTTTTGAGCTAGTGGTGCTGGCACGGCTGAAGCAGGATGCTGGAGCATCTGAGCAGATTTTCTGTGTGATCCAAACATTTTCAGTAACTCCATAGTTGTTGTTAAGACAGATGCAATCATTTCTAAAATTCCCAGAATATTTTTATCTAATGAAATATCCTGCTTCAGTCGGTATATGTTGGTGTTAGCCTTTCAAACACAACGTACTCACTGCATCACAAAACTTTTTTCTCTCTGGCTTGTCACACACAAGAGAGGCACGTGCCTAACAGGTTGGTGACAGCAGCAGCAACATAAATCTTATTAATTAAAGAAAGTTGGTTTAATTATTCTATAAATGTTACTTTAACAGAGACAAAAAATAGCTTAACTGGAGGTCATAGTCCAAATAACACATTGTGGTTTATGATTTATTCACATTCAAAACTTTTCAAACTCTGGGTGGAGTAATATTTTTAGTGATGAGTACTGTGTACTGTCAAGCTTTGTCAAGTTCAGATCAGATTGTTTGGTTGTTGTTCAATTACATTATTAAATTGAGACTGTTTTGTAATCGGTCAAAAACTACTTGTTGTATGTTTCAATTAAATATTAAAATCATCAGAGATCACAACCATTAGCAACATTTTTTTCCCTAATTTGTTTTGAAAACAATCACCACAATAATTTCATTCTCCTGTCCTTTGCTTGTTCCTACATGTTTCTTGTCTTGTACTGTTGTCAGTTCTGATATTTCGTCCTTGTTTTGACTTCACGTGAGGTTAGTGGGTCCTTTAGGTCATGCATGAAATAATTAACAGATGTCATTGATTAAGCCAGATGTGTTTGTTGACACAAACCAGTGAAATCTGTGTCAAATATAACAACTTTAAAATATAGATGGAAGGAAAAAAATATATACCTTTCCTAGATGCTGTCTTCATTTCTACTCACTTTATACAAGAGCACAAGAGAGCTGCATGCATTTGTGAGATGTCATGAACTTGTAGCTCTCCCATTTCTCACTTCTCATTTCTAATTTAGAGTTTTGATATTTATCCACAGTTGTGGTCACATGTTTATTGGTGTCGGTTCTTGTTTGCAGTTTTGTTATTGCCTGCAGTGAAGATGGTTTGGGTTTTCTGTGTACAATATTGATTCTTGTTTATCGTTTTCATCTTTTTTGCTCTCACACTGTCGGTCATAAACTGTCTTTATGAAACCTCCAATCAATAGTGTTGCTAAAGGATTAAAGGTGTTGCCTATATCCTGTCTATTGTACTGTGGAGGAACTCCAACACTTTTATTATTTGAAAATGCTCACAGTCTGTTCTGTCTTACAAACATCTGATTTCTTCTTATTTCACAGGTGTGGATGATGAGGATTTACTAGTTGAGGAAGCACGTAAGTTTATTAGATCAGTTCTTAATTGGATTGGATTGAAGGGCAGTGGGATTTTCTAGTTTCTTCATGCGTCACACTCACAAACACTGTAATGGCAGCTGTCCAGAAGAGAGTATGTGAAGGTTATGGCCTCTGTAATTATTGTCAGTAATGCAGGATTGTGTGTAGGGATTCTCTAGGCCAGTGAGATGTGTGAAGGGCTGCGGCCCCTGCTGGCTTTCCCCCCTCCCGACCATTAAGACTTGAATGGAATCAATTAGCTCCCTGGAGGGGCCCTTTGGATTCTGCCAAAAGGCCAATGAACACGTCGACATCTCCACCATCCTGCCGGTCAGCTAATCAACATTGGCATTCTCATTCTCTCTCCACGCCTCTCTCCGTCACTCCTCATCTTCGCCTTGATGGACATTTGATAGAATTACAGATCTGTTTAGAGCAGGGCCGCAGTCAGTCGACTGTTGGAGGAGCAGCCTTTCTGCAAAGAGCTGCAATTTCCTCTGAAGCCTCAAACGTAACCATCTCTGTAGACACAAACTCATAGCAGGGTGCAAAATTAACTTTTTAGTCGCTGGTCAAACAGTTGTTCAAAGTTTACCTACCAAACCATAGATAACAATTGTTTGTTTGGCCTGTGAGTGAAGTACATTTACCAACCATTTGGCTGTGGGCAGAAGCTAATTTTGGTCCCTATCATAGTATACACATATACTTAATTCCATATGTCTTTTTCCACAAGTGCATTTAAATAGCTGAAGCAACTCACAAGTCAAAATCATTACCTTTGGGAAATATTACTTTACTAGTTCACTGGATTCCTTTAGAGGAGATAAGGCCAGCCCATTCAAAGTCTTACTCATAAAACAAGCATATTTTAAGTTTTTAATGTTCTCAAAGCTCCAAAAAATGTTTTTCCAGAATGCTGAAATGTGTGATTTTATCAAACACAGCACTTTATTGAAAATAGATTTCATTGGTTTAAATTTAGTTGCATTTGTAAGTGAGGAAAACCTATAGCATCAGTAAAACAACATTCAGTATGTCCAGGCAGCATTAAAGAGACAGTTTACTTCCAAATATAATCAATAAAACAAAAGTAGTTCTGGGAGATCCTGCCGTCGAAAGAAAATAGTTCCTACATGAAACTGGTCACAACAAGGTCTGTGGATTATCTTGAGGAACTGGGTCACAGTTTCTGGAAAGAAACATTGCTGTTAAGTTTTTCAAATTGATTTTTTTTTTGGTGCTTTGAGCACCACAAGCTGAGTGCCATCTAGTCCCATTATATTCAAGAGAAGGCAGACAGCTGATATGTCAAAAACTTAATTCATACCAAAACAATCTAGTTGGATAAATGCCACTACAAGCCAGACTGTCAGAATTGGCCTAATTTGTTTAAATTATTATTATATTTTGTAAAATTAAATTTTATAGTGTTTGACAACTTTTTCGCATGACTTTTAAAGGTTAATGTAGTCCAATGTCACCCCAAGATAGTTGAACTAATTTTTAATCTTAAGCCCCTCCCCTCTCATATATGCTTTTCATGTCTGGTACTGACATGAAATACGAAGGTACAGCCACAGCCTGGTTAGCTTAGTTTAGCAACTTGTTTATTTAATCGCTACAAAAACAAAGTATTAAAAACACCAGTTGTGGTTTAACAGGGTTTTTGTGACAGACTGTTCTTAGCCGACAAACTGTTGTTTTTGTACAGAATACAACAAGGTTGTTAGTTAATGAGCTGATGTGCTGGTAGGATTTGCTGTCTTTGGTCAGAGTGAGGCTAGCTGTCACCCTCCATTTAAAATTTTTATGCAAAGCTAAGCGTAGCTGCTGGCTTCATATTTACCATATAGACATGAGAGTACTATCAGTCTCCATCAATCTTCCCATGTTACTCTGTGTGAGACAGCAGATTATCATATTTCTAAAATTGTGGAACTATTCCTTTAAAGGAAAATATGTAATAAATTTACCATACTAAATCATAAAATTGCCATTTGTAAGGAAACATGCTAAGTTGAAATACTAGCTTCTCAATAGCTTTACATTGTCAGACAGTTGACAGTTGTTAACAGCTGATCAACTTAAAGTGTAGGACTCGATGCTTGTTATTGTAAAAGTGTAATGTTACGCTTATGTTGTGCTTTTGTAAGGTTTAGTGTCCCTGCAGGCAACCTGCCTGATTCTTGAGTCTGGGGAGGAGTGGGCAGGTGAAACAAGTCACTTCATATTAAATAGAGACTCAACCTACTTTATTGACTGTCTATAGGGCTGTCACAGTATCAGAATTTCACTATATGATTATTATGGCCAAAAGAATTCGCAATAATAATATTATCACAACATCCAGAGAATTAGAATTAGAAAATTAAATAAATAATGATATCAGTCACATTCATCTTTAACTTAGTTTAGCAATGATAATGAACAGCAATGTCAGTTCAAAAATCTTGATCAGACTTTTGCTGCTATTGTTGTCTTTGGTTTACAGTAGTGGTATGAAGAAGTGTCATGTGTATATATATATATATATATATATATATATATATATATATATATATATATATATATATATATGTATGTTGTACATGAAGTAAATTTTGTTAACTGTTCTTTTGTTCTCTTTACCACTTATAGATATTCCAAATGTTCGTGCCCCTCCGCCCTCTGGCTCAGTTGTAGATAAAACTACAGGTGAAAATGAACCATCAGGTGAGAGAAGTATTTTGATTTTAATTAGCGATGTACAGTCAGTGTATTAAAATGTTAAAATACTAATAAAGAAGAATCTATGGATTCATAACATCAGACACTGGTATCAACTTACCACTGTTTAATACATGTACAGCCAACCTTTTACTGTTCTCTCTTGTAGATCAGCTCACCCTGATTGTCATCATTGTAGCAGTGACGGCGCTGACTCTTTCAGTTGCGGCAATAGTCAGTAAGTATTCAGTGTTTTAGTTGAGACATAATGTGGTGAACTGTGAAATGGTGCCTGTTTGATTCCCACAGTTGACAAATGCACCGCTATAAAGCCTTTCAGTGCTTGGCCGGAATCACTGTATTCCCTGTGTGCCTTGTAAAGCTGTTAATACCTAAGTAAATATGAACTTTTAACTTGTGCAGTCATGACCTTTTTCCCTTTTTTTTTTCTTTTCTTACAGCCATAATGTTAGTGAGGCGCCACATGCACGTTCGGCAGCAAGGGTAAGGCCAAATAACTTCACTTTCAGAGTTCAAAGTCTAGAGGTTTTCAAAGTGGGTGGCAGGTCTCCCCAGGGGGCTCCAAACAGTTTCAGGGGAGGCTTGAATGGAAGTAAAAAGAATATTATATTGGTTTCAATAGGAGATCACATAGAATAGCTTGAATGTGTGTGATTTAGTTAAAAAGATAGTTCAGAGATATAATCAGAAACTAATAAATAACTATATTGATTAAATTATTGGATGTGTAAGAGCTCGAATAACATAATCATGATCATGTAGACATCCAGGACTTAACAAATTTAGCATTTAAACTGCAGGGGGTGTATTTTCCAAGTTTTGTCTGAGAGGAGGCTCCCAGTCTCAGACTTTGACAACCCCAGGTTTAATCTATAAAATGTAATGTGACGCAAAATGCCTGAAACAATTAATTATCAAAATCGTTGGCAACTAATTTTCTTTCGATCAGTAAATTGTTGCCGCTCTAATTTGAAGCATACCATCTATTGTCCAAGTAACAATATTATTGTAGTTTATTAAAACTAAAAAACTAAAGCTGGTTGTGAAAAATAGTTAACTGCTTAAAAATAAAGTCTAGACCTTAGAAAAACTGAAACAATAATCTGTATTTTGTACAAAAGTAAAATGAAATAAAAATACACAGGAAATTTCTTTAGTTTTGTTCTTTGTCAATTTGGTCAGCGCATGCATGAGGAGACAGTGTATATGTTAATTAGGTGACTGTGAGCTTTCACAAATGTTGTTTGTCTTAAAATACCTGGTCTGAATGTCTTAAGTCTTGCCGCTGACAAATACCCCCCCATTATAATAACAAAAAATAAAACAGATACAGAAACTAATAATAAGTAAACTAAATTTTACATGTTTGATGAAAAAACTAAATCTAAGTAAACCCACTGTGGAAACAAAACTGAATTAAAAGCAAAAATTTAAAATAAATAAAATAAAAAAAAAGAAGAAAACTAATTCAAAAAGGCAAAATAATAACCTCTTCCTTATGATAACTCTTCTAAGCACTTCATTTCAAACTCAACAAGAGGAACACATTTTTTTTCCTCCTACGTGCTCTGCAGGCCTACATACTGTTACACACATGTTCCACTTTACGCTAAGTCAGCCTGCAGGTGACAGAACCAGTCTGGTGGGTAACAGCCTTTTCTACTTTCTTGCCAATGTCCCTTACTTCATCATACTCAACGGCATCCAAACCAGAGAAAAACACTCGGGTGGCAAAACGAAACCAGGATCCACCCATCTGAGCCCGTCGGGACATGTACAGCAATTAGTATCCCGGCCTGAGGCCACTGCAGAACACTCCCCACCTCTTACCCTCTCCATCTCAGCCATCAAACAATAGCCTTGAGACAGTGCTGCTGAGTCTGTACGACTGAACAGGACAGGACCCAACCTGTTCCAGATCTTACCTCATGAACTGAGTCAACTACTGAGAAATAAAACAATACTGTAAACACGATCCTGGCGTCATGACAACAATCTGCCAACAGCAATCAGACAGCAGAAACAGCCTAAACCAGTTATACAAAGTCAAGACAGCCTCTCTTCACGTTTTGCCTCCCTTCCACACTTTGCTCATTTAACTGCAGTTACCTTTATGGACGGCTTTCTGCAGAGTAATCAGATTTTTTTTGTTGTTGTTGTTCTGGGGTGCAGCAATATACGACCTGCAGGTTGGGTCAGAGGTGTTAGGGGGCGAGGAGTTCAAATTGGTCTCCAGAGATCTCCAAGCAGCAGTCATTGTGGCACAGACACCCAAGACTGTCTGCAAGGGTTAAATTCCTCCACAGGATTACTGGCTGCCTCCTGGGGCTGCAGTCAGCTCTGGCAGTGTTTGGTGCTGACTGATCGCTCTGCTGAAAAGAGGCTTAATCACACAGCAACCTCTGGCTTGTTGGATCAACAGTGCCTTGCCAGGTTTATAAGTCCCACCTGGGGATGAGCTGTGTTTTGAGGTGATGCAGTCACCGTGCACCTGTCAGAGCCCTGCAGCATGAGGCAGACATGCTGCTTCCTGAATTCTGACACGCAGGGTTGTTTTCTTCTTCTGTCTTTCTGCTAACAAACTGAAGAAGAACCTAAAAATATCTTCAAGATGACATACTTTTGCCCTGTCTCACCCCCCGCCCCTTTTTCCCCTGTCCCCCCTCTCTTTTCAGGATCTACTCCGTGCCTACAGAGCAGGACCAGAAAGGTGTCTAGTTCCTGGTGGAGTAGCAGTCCTGTACCACGCAGACAAGACAGTAGGAATGCCCTGGCTAGGTCATCTCCTGCTCTTTGACTCAGGACAGTTACCTTTCTTTGCACAACAGCTTGCTTCTCACCATTCAGTTCACTGCTCCCTCTTACACAAACTCTTGTCAGTACTAGGGGTGTCATGATTAATCAAACCCACAATTCGATTTTTTTTTAGTCATTTTAAGGTCATAATTCTTTTTTTTTTTTTTAATTCAGCACTTACGGCAATGCCACCGTTAGACTAGCATGTTCTCACTTGCAAAAAGTCATCAGTCCCACTTTAGGGATGGTGGCCTTGTGATTGGAGGTCTTCACAGGTCCAAAAATGAATGTCTGAACCTGAGACCGGAACCAGAAAGGTCAATTATTTGAAAACATACAGAACTGAGAAATGTTGGACCTGAACCAGGCAGGGAGACACAGACCCGATCAGGACAGATTCCTCAGCTGATTGCTATTTACAAGATAGCATTTCACCTGACCAGAGACTGTAGGTAGAAATTAGCTAGTAAGCTAAATCTGAACATATCCAGTACAAAGCAGCTTTTCTCTTTTTTTGAGACTGATGTATTTTGTTCATGGTCCCTGATAGAAATGGACTTAATAAACCGAGTGTTACATTTCATCAGGATCAGTGCTGCCTGATCATGGCTGCGTCCTCTAGGGTCCATTCAGGTATAGCACATTATGTTAAACAGACCTGGGACCTGTGGTAATTGAACAGGACCCCACCCAGCCCAGACTGACTGTAAAACGTGGACCTGATCCCATACGGGTTTCAGGGCTTAGGGTTCAGGTGGACTTTTCAATAAGCCTAATATGTGACATAAAGTAGAGTTTTTGGTGTGGGAAGTGTAGGAACTGATGTGAGCATTTTTCTGATTTTAAGGACGAGTGATGCCATGCTATAAGGGGTAGTTAAACATTCTGCAAGAGTTTTTAACTGGTTATAAAATGGTCTCAACATAACACTGATGCCTCTGACCCACAAAACCAAGTGAGTTCTTAATGCCTGCCACCAGGTCGGCATGCAAAACAACACCGTGAGAATCACTGATCCTGCCTTTGATTTCAATCGATTTCGATTTACAATTGAAATTGTGACACCCCTAATCAATACATATGCAATATGTGTTTGCTTGTTGTTGTTTTTTTTTGTTTGTTTGTTTTTACTGTCATATACTTTTGTCTTTGTCCCTGCTGTTTCTACTCCATATACACACGATTTTTACCCGGGACACTTGGAACACATTCAAACCTTCTAATTGGATTCTATTTGAGGAATCCAAATCAAAGCCAGTGAATATGGCTTAAAGCTTCTTTTGTTAAAAGGGATAATTTAGCACAGCCACAACCCCCCCACCCTTTTTTTTTTACTACCTGAAACAAGAAATTATTCCCACCAGCTATGCGGTGAAATCTGTATTTGCATTTGATTCTGTGCGTGTCGAACAGACCTGCCTATGTGAAATGGTTGATGAGTGAGACAAACCATGCTAATCCACACTAAGCCAGCCCAGTGCTCACTTCATTCTCCTATTCACTCGTCTGACATCTTCTGTTCCCGGCCCATTAGGAGTGACGGGAGGCAGTGCAATAGGAAGATAAAAACCTGTTCCCCTCTTCTCAACCTCAGTTTAAAAAAAAAAAAGAAATAAGTGGAAATAGCCAGTGTGAACATCTTCTTGCAAGGCAGCGAATTAATCGACCGCCATGAGTGATGATGTTTTCTTTTCCCCCTCTCTTTTTCGTTTTGAAAGGCTTTCACTTCAGTCTTGCAGATTGTAAATAGCTCTCTGAATGCTGTAGAGAGTTAGATTAATGCCTCACACGCTGGCAGAGAGACGCTGGGTGTTGGAGGGAGGGATAAAATCTCACGAATCAAATAAAGTGTTGGGGATGATTGGGAAAATACCAACAATGCCTTTGTTTCATTCATACGGCGCATGATGGCTTCTCTGTTTTCATTTAAATGGAAATCAATCATGCCCTGTGAAAGAAAGCGTTCTATCAGAGAACCCACGGCACTGGTTATTTGTTTTAATACGGAGAAGGGACTTTCTGTAGCAAAGGTTGAAGAGGAAGGAGACGTGCTCCTGGTTGACATGACAGTATTTGTGGTGTCATGAGTAGCAACACTGGGATGGGCTACACGGGGTTAAACACTGGATTTGTCAAAGCATGGTCTCACTTTGCTCTTCCACTAAATCTTGCAGCTAATCTTGCCACTGGGGGCAGGACTTGGCTCCAGTCCAGCCAGACTTTAGAGCAAAAACAAATCAGCCTGTACAGTGACTACAGGTCTGTGCTGCAAATGATGCATCCCTAGTTTATTTAAGAAACTGGCAGATGTGATTATTGTCTGCGCATTTGTTTTACACTTTGTGTTTGAGCAGTCTGTGTGTAAAGTGTGTATTACTTCTCAAAAGTGCAGCGTTGCCCAGTCAGCCTTCAATATGTGTCAGCATTTCAAAGGGAGGACAATTGGACAAAAATTGCAGTACAAAACATTTCAGTTTTTTATGTCTTTGTAGTCAACATA
This sequence comes from Lutjanus erythropterus, assembly GCF_056507025.1. Taxonomy (NCBI): domain Eukaryota; kingdom Metazoa; phylum Chordata; class Actinopteri; order Lutjaniformes; family Lutjanidae; genus Lutjanus; species Lutjanus erythropterus. Next base: position 20,440,783 of record NC_139325.1, on the reverse strand, counting down.
TTCATATTTACTCACTATTTCTGACAAACAAAACACAATGCTGTAACATTAGCAGCAGAGTATTCTCTTTGAATGCTTTTGCCAAAATGTAGAAAGCAAAAATCCAAAGAGAAATACAGTATTTGGTCCAGCCTGCTCTACTCTATTATTCCTTCCTGTAAAGCCTCTCTCCTCTGACACTACTGATGTAAATGTACCAAATGTAGCTGTTGAGCTTTGTTTCTTCCTTAATGTGATGTATGTGTGAAAAGGTTGTGCTTTTTTCTTTGTTAAACTGGCTGGTTGTTTGTCTGTTCAGGCTTAAGTACCGTGGCCTCCAGAGCTCAATGCACTGCTACTTTAAAAAAACTTCTGAAAAGAGACGAGTACAAGCAAATAAAGAAAACACCTTCATCAATTTGACAACATGTGCAGCATTTTCAAAACAAGGCTTAAAGTGAGAAAACTCAAACAATTACAGTTGTTTTTGTAACTTGTTTGTACTGTATATTTGATTGTATTTTTTCTTTCTTTGGTAATTACTGCATATGTGCTGTCAAATTAGCCCCATCTCCTATAAATTATGTTCCTATACAACTAATTTGCAACAGCAGTACTTTTTGAGGGATATGTAATGCTAACTGAGAAAGGTTTTTATATTAACATAGTGAGGAAATGTTAAAGAGCAAGAAGATACTGAATGTATCAGTAAAATGTTAACTGACAATGTATTTCATGTGTGATTATAATCCATTACATAATTCTGAACAACATACAAACGGATTTTTTTGAGACAAGTTTAATCAAATTGAAGATGTTTTCTTTGTTTTCTTAAGTTGCAGTGCACTGAGCTCTCAGGTCCACTCTACCAAATTCATTTTTCTAGTTTAATATATAATATATTGTATGTATTTGCAGATTTATTGAGCTATGCATTTGCATTGTGCCTCTTATTGAAAAAAAATGTATTTGGCAAAATGGTCTTTTTTTATACTTGTTGAATTTAAGGGGTGAAGTCTTCTCTCCACTGTTCATTTACAAATTGTGTGTAGGAAGAAGGAAAAAAAAATAGTTGTGGCGGTTGGGAGTCAGTTACTTGCCAAAAAACATTTACAAAATATTTGTATTTTTGTGTAATTTTGCTGAAAAAAATGTTAAATAATTTTGTTCATATGCACTTGTGTATTCAGATCAATCCATAACAACCCATATTATGTACTTTTGTGCCAAAGATATTCACAATGTTTTTTTCATCATGTAATTATTGAGTATATAATACAGGACCTTATATCTTACAAGAAAACAGTTGTAGCAGGTGATTGTATTTCATGACTTTATTCTGTCTGCACAGCTGCTGTTGCCTTGATTTAGTTGTGATAACAGTGAATACTCCTGTATATTATGTAGGTATGCAAAACTATGGATTGTGTTGATTTTAACATTAAATCTGTTCTATACAATTTGCTCAGTTCCTCCAAGTTTGTTGTCTGTATCATTTTGCTGCCATATGGATGCAAAGATAATGCACCAGTGGATCTTGTTTAATCTAGGGCTTTACTCATTTACAAGCATAGAGCCACTAAGAGGCTTAGACACCCCGCACTAAACATCACGTTTTTGTCGAGATTGAAAGAGTAAAGAGCGTGCAGCATCTATCAGGAGGAAAAAGTGACCCAGCTTCAGTTTTTTCAGATCCTGGCAGAAGTGTTGTGCGAGATTGTCAAATATGAGATGTTATGCAGTTATTCTTCATAACCTGTAATAATAATCCTGGCTGTGAGACACCGACTGTGTTATCAGTTACAAGATACAAAGGTGATTAAAAAAAGCCTGCTTCAAGGCTGAAGGTCTGATTAAAATATGAGTCATTTCTTCATTATTTGCCAAGATAAATAATCACTTTACTTTTTTTTTAGTGCATTTTTGCCAAGTATAGAAATAACAAGATGAAGCTGGTTATGGTTCTACTTTTTCACTTGTCAGTGTGATTCATGTTTTGATACTGTTACTAGGCAGCATATAGGCAGTCCACATGCACACACACTCTGCCAGGTGTTGGTTGAGTGTTTTTCTCTCGATGGACCACTGGTTGGCTTCTTGCAGCTGTACTATAATCAATGTACACGTGCTGTCTCTCGTTATCCTTGGACCACTCGATATGACCTGGAAAATAAACACAAAGAACATTTAAAGAAGCAAACACTGTTAAAGTGATCAGTTATATTTATCCAACACAAATAAGGGGAAAATATGTGGCTTAAAGTTGGTCTGTTATGGTTTCACCCAACAAATAGCTTAATCATAATCTTTTTGATCTATTAGTCATCACAGAGGCTTTAGTCAGCATTCTGTAGAGCTATTATATGTCTAAAGTGACTGATTGTTTGCTATATATCATCCAGTAGCCTGTGATATAAATTACTTAACTCATTCAACTGCTGTTTCTCAACAGCATGATATAAGCACAGCTGCCGTTCATGCACATGGAGGATAATTTACATCACTTTTGTCTATCAGCTTTCATTGTCTTGAATTATTCAGCAGTTGTGCTTATCATGCACCTCTCCAACACCGCACAAATAGAAAATATGAAAATGTAGAATTAATGAAATAAAAGACCGTCAATACTTACTTCGATGACCTCTTGTGACATTTGGGCAGCCGGCAGACTCTGCCACCTACAGTTAGAGATAAGCAAAAGAGTATGACGGGAAGTTGAATATAATTACAAAAGATTACACAAGACAAAAGTGGCTTTCAGAGTCTACTTACAGCCAATGACCATGATGCCAATGATGAAAAGAACTGCTGCAATGGACAGTCCAGCATGGCGCAGGGACTCATAATCTGGACATATGAAGCACAAATCAAATGCTTAACCATAGACACAACAGGTAATAACCAGATGTGTGGATTTAAGCCACATGACTTGTGTAAGGCTTGAGTCACAAATCTGATTACTTTAGATTGGACAAAATCAAAAGATCCAGATCCACTTGAACCAATCTGATAGCAGCCAATTGAGTTGCAGGAGAAAACCACAAAGAACCATCATTAGGAGCACCATTTGAAAAATGAAGAAATGGTACCAGAGATATTTTTTTTCATCTACAAAATTCATTTATGAGAGCAGCCTATCCAGGGACTTTGCTCCTGCATCCTGCCTCTGACCCTTTTTTGCTGAAAACAAGCACTATAATTCAAGTCACTAATATAAGTCAATCAGTTCAAATGCTTTACTTTTTAGCTATGAGGAACCCAAATCCTATGGCCAGTCCGGTGAACAATTATGCAATTGTTGCAGTTGCAACATAGAAAAAATTATAGAAGAAGAGGGGTCCTTTCAGTTTTCCTCCATCAAAGTAGATAAACCTGACATAAGACTATCTTATTGAATCCTCAGGTAATGTATTTCATACATTTGTCACTTTTTAAGACACTACTTTGTTGTTTTGGTACTCCAAGGCACAATCGGCACACATCATTTTCTCAGTAACATCATTATCTTACCTGTGATGAGGTGCTTGCCACTGACACACATACGGACCGTCTACTTTTACAGTACATGGCTGCTCTAATTCATGCAGTGGTCGACAAAAAATGAATTGCTGGATTGCAGGATATGTGGATCGAAAATTGCAGACAAAGACACAACAACTTGCAAATTGGTATGACATTTGAATTTAGGCAAAGAACGGTAAATCGAGGCTCTGCTGTTAAAATGGCATTACATTTGATGAAGGGCTCATTATGACTTGTTTGGGACTTGAAACTCAAAATGTAGGACTTGAGACTTGAGTTGCGATTTCACTAGAAATCACTAGAAACAATGACTCGGTTCCACCTGTTCTATAATACAATACACACAAAAAAAAAACACAGTCAAATGTTGCCTCTCACCATAGCTGAAGTTGTCGTCCCCTTTAGTATCTACAAAAAGTGAAAGCAGAAAGAAAAGTAAGAATTAAGTTTGACTGTTGAACACAGGAAGCCTCTACAGGAAGAAAAAAGAGCAAGGATCACCGGGGGAACAACAGTCAGAGATAGCATGATAGATCTACTGGCCCCGCTGACATTATGTTGATGGTGTATCAAAACCCTATCTATGGTAAGCCAGCACAGCATGAGGACACAAATATCTTATCTCCTCTTGCATAAGGTACAATCAAGCATTAATCTGTTGGCAAGAGAGGAAGTGAGGTGCTCTATTCTACCTCTCTGCCATGGGTGTTGTTTGGAAGACAGGGAATTGTGATACTGTCAGTCTGCCAGGAGATAACAATAAAACCGCAACGCCTGTGGCATTTAAGGTAACTATGGAGTAGTAAAATTTTTAGTTACCCCAGGCAAAAGCATTCCCGGTTTTCGTGGTTTTCTCAGTTGTGGATGGGGAGGATGTCACAGTGGATGCTGAAAAAATAGACAGTAAAAACATTAGTTTCCAGGACATTTTTTGATCCCTCTTCCCTCTGTGTTTAATATTTATAAAGTCGCAGGTTTATAATGCAAGAGCAGAATTTCATATATGGGAACATTTTTTTTTTACTTTCTGGGACATATTGACTCCTTATCTTTGCCATACAGTCCATACATAATTACTCCTCATAAAATTCTAGGTGCATTCCTATGTTTAACTCCATTTTTAATTGAATTTCTGAATATTTCAGTAGAACGACTCTCAGAGGAAATTTAGGCTGACACTTTTTAAAGCTCTCTCTGTCGCTCTCACTCTAGTTTGCTCTCTATCCCTGGTGCTGTAAAAGCACAGCAGAAATACTCCCTCTGTATATCTCAACAAGGACAGGGAGTTTAACATTTTCTAATTACCTCATAATTAGTTTTAAAGCTTTCTGCATTCTTGATGAGACTGTCTACTGTAAGCCTTCGCCAGTGGTGTGAGGGGATGTTATAGTGCAGTGGAGGAGTGCTTGTGGTTTATCTACCAGCCAAACTCAATGGCTCCACCAACTGGGTGTTCAAATATATGAGGGAGAGAGTAGAGATTGGCACCTGGAGAGGATGTGAGCTTTGTTGGTGGCTCTGTTGTTCTCTCAATGGGAGCTACAGGGACAGAAACATAAAAATCATATCAGGTTAAACTGAAATTATGGTTGTTATGTTCTTAAAATGCTGACGACACACCAGACTACCTGTTGAAGCCTCCACTCGTGATGAGCTGTTGTAGACATCGGCTGGTTTGGTGGTGTTAATGTGTTGACTTGTGGTTTGTTCAGCAGGGGAAGTTTCCGGGGAGGAGTCAGCAGCATCTCTGGTGACTCTGCGTGCCACTGTTCTTCCTGCTACACAAAAAAAAGCAACAGAATTAGATGAAACTGAAAAATGTCTGAGGTTTTGTCATAAGATCAGATAGATAGATAGATAGATAGATAGATAGATAGACAGACATCTTGACTTGTCAAAGCAGGAAAAGAACAGGCGGTATTAATAACATTAATGACGGATGAACTCCATTCAGGTGAGCCAGGTCCAGGGTCTGGTATTGTGCATGCTCACTCACTGACATGGCTTACTGGGACACTTAAAGGAATAGAGCTGTCATTAATGTTTCCCGCTTTGAAAAGTCAAAATGTCTGCTGTGAAAAAACTCTACTCTTGAATGATTTTTCAAAACAATGAGTTCAAATCTTCAAACAGTTCGTTTGCTCTTCACAAGCGATTTAAATTTCTCATTCACTCAAGCAAACTGGATGTGTTTTGGCAGGTGTGAGCAAAAGAATAACTACAATTGTTGACAATTTGCACACTAACCACTTGCACATGGCTTGTTGAACAAAACTGATGAGTTGATTCTCAGTGAAATTGTCAAACTCGTCACAACTTCTAAACATTCTTTCATTGTTTGAGCTGTCACATGCAAAATGGTCTGTTTGAGTATCAAAATCTTTCAGACATACCTGGATATTCCATAAATATATATATATGACATGGAGTGTTTGTGTGGAATTGGCAAATGACCTGCCAGGTGACAGTAATGAACCAGGCATCACTTAAGTTTCATTTTGTGGCAGATTTGGCTTTCCATCCAATATCAAAGATCAATTTTCTTTTTACAGTACATGTGACCAGGAGTGTAGCGGGGGGCTGATCCCAAGTACACCGCATTCAAGTGAGGCTGACAAATTACTCATGTATTGTTGGATCAACTGTATGAATCACTAAAGGGGAAAACACATTGCTACACAAATGGATTTACAAAAAAAGAGTAGAACAAAACAGAGATTTGTATCTAAGAAACATTTGTAATATGCTTTTAGATGAAAAAACATCTAAACATTTGTTCAGTATGGCGCACACAACTTTTCATTTTGGTTGCATTGGGCAATTTACACAATTTACACGAGGACTCGGTTTGACTCAGATGACATGTTTTGGATGAGTTACTACCTTTTGCAGGCATGCAATAGAGTTCTGATGTCCAATGAAACAGCTGTCACAATTGCACAATTGCACATCGAGAGGTAATTAAATTATAATGCTTGCATGTCATGGCACTTTCAGAGGGCCACAAAAAATGTTTCTGATGGCTGCAGGCTGTGCTTGGAAAAACTATGGCTTATAAAATATGATGCAGTGTTGCACTATCCAAAAGTATATATATTTAGTTGTTATAGTTATATTTAGATAGATAGATAGATAGATAGATAGATAGATAGATAGATAGATAGATAGATAGATAGATAGATAGATAGATAGATGCAAGTTCAGATTAGGTCCTAATATTTATGATTATGTAATGAAAGTGTAAAAAATTAAATAGCCTGGAGACTAAAAAGGCTGCGAAGTGGCATCTCTCAGAATAACCATGAGTGCCATACCTGTGGGAGTGGGAGCAGTGGGCATTGTTGTTGAGTTCGCCATACTGCTGCTCTCAGGCTCCGTTTGATTGTCGGGTGAGGGAGTTTGAGCCCTTGACGCTGCGGGGGGGGGACAAAAGACACATTTTAATCACCAAAAACACCAGTCAGATGAAGCCTCATAGCGAGGCCTCTGTACAGTACAGTTTACAGGGAGAACAAAGAGCAGTGTTGTTTATCCCAGTCACTCTCTCAAACTGTGCTGTGATGTATTCCTGGCAGAGGCCAGACTTTGAGAATGTGTCTGTGGCCGTGCAGGGGAGAGAGGCCTGCAGATGCATTGAGAGTATGTCACAGTAATAGTCCTGTGAGTGGGGCAGTGCGGCGCAGTCACAAAGAAGTAGCTCTCACAAAACCTCTGGCTACAACAGAGCTGGATTGTTGTGTGTGACCGCAGGACAGTGAAGCCGTTGTCTGTTTACTCACTCAGCACCTTCCTATTAATGCTGAGGCTCTACAAAACCTCTACTTTCTTCTGCTATTGCTGTGATTCCCACCACTTTAATGAACCCAAATGAAGGGACTTGGCTGATTTATTAGCTGACATTAAGTTTTGATGTGTCTGATGTATAATGATTGGATGAAAACTTTAATTTTGTTTGTAGTAAACCTTTTTTTCATTACATTCATATCTTGAGTTCTGAGATGTTCAATCTGAGCTGATCCCTTGTATGGACTAAGGTAAGTTGGACCTTTAGTCGTTACTAAAATACAACTTTTCCTTAATGTGTGTGTTGATCAAAAGATCCACATCATTACATAAAGTATGCTCAATACTCTTATAAGTGATTTCATTGTTGTACAAATGAATATTATTGTGTCGCAGTGTTAAATTTTTATGGCAAGCCTTAAATTCTCAGAATTCATTGGGGAATTCCAGCTATTCTACACACAAGAATCTGTTACTCATGACAAGAAGTACCAGCCTTCAGCCTGTGAAAACACTGGTATCGCCTCTGTGGCTCTGCAGGAGCTTCGCTCTAACCCTGATGATGTCATGCCTTTGGGCATTTATCAAGAAGGCAGGGTCTACAGACATCGCTGGAGACTAAAAATCAATAATCTTATTCCTTTAAATCAGTGGAGGTTTTTTTTTGTTGACAAATATATATTTTTTTCAAATTAAAACAAGATAATAACTAAATAAAAACTTGTTTATAATGACAACATCAATGACTACAACTATTTACACTTTTTGTCAATGAATAAAACAGAGATGAAAATGTTAGGGAGGGATGAGCTTGGAAGAGGTCCAATCAGAACTCATCTTGGTGTTGTAGGGATGTTAGATGCCCATTATTAGGTAGTACTGATCTAGCATGCACTTGTTCTATGTCTCACAATCTGCACAGACCGTTTGGGAGAAAGAGCAGAACAGACATACCAGTAAATTTCACATTTGATGTCAAGAAAAATGAGACCCTTAAATCTATCTTTTACAAGTCCCCCAATTTTATGGAGCTGGCGTACTAAACCACTGGTATGCCCCTTTAAGTTTCTAATTCCCAGATTGCAGTTTAAAGCAAGTTCCTCTTGCATATGATATGTTGAAATTATGAGTAAGAAAACACACCCTTGCTCAGTTCAATACACCCAGGGTTGTTTGCTGCAACGTTAAATGTTAAATTTTAGATATATATTACTGTGCAACTGATTTAAGTGAGTCAGCTTGTTGACTTCATGACTTTTTGCTACCTGTGCTATTATGAAACGACAATTTTTCCTTTACATTTTAGCATACCATTATCATGTTATTGTGATTTGTGGGCAAAGTGGCTGCTGTTCAGCTGAGGACAGACTCACATTAAATTCACTTCACATGTGAGTTCTAAGTGAGCTGATTCAGAGACAGTGGAGATGTTCTGCACTCACCTTGTAACATGACAAACAGGAAAAAGGTCAAGGAAACTAAATGAATCTGAAAGAAAAAAAAAACATGTTATTGTGAGAGGAGCTGAAACAACAACAAAAATTCACAGCACTTTATCAAAGATTTGTAAAATGATCCAGATCCCTCAGATGTTAGAGGTGACTTAAAGGACCAGTGTGTAGGTCCACCTAAAAATAATTGACATCAGTTTAAGTACAGATTTGAAAATCTACTCATAAAAGTACAAGTACCCCAAAAAAACGACTGTAATTTGAGTATTTGTAATTAGTTACTTCCACCCGTGCCTCTGGTATACACTAATGAAAACACACTGACAAATATTATATTCAATTTCAGCTATATTTCACTAATAAATCCCCATAAATCTTACAGACTGGACCTTTACTGTAAATGAAGACAGATCATATCAATTTGGACACTCTGGTGCATTTGTTGCAGAGGACTGGAGCAGATACACAACATCTAGTCAAAATGTCTGCTCATTAACACACAGACAGGCACTGCTAATTTACACAATGTCTCCTCAGCCCAGGTTATGATGTTACATTTTTTGAAGCAGGGCATGAGTACAAGGTGAACACTAAATGGTAAAAGGGAACATTTTGTACATTACAAATCCACCAGACAGGAAGTTGCACTCACTGAGTTTTTATACCACATGGCCATTTCTTCTTCCTCCTAAAGCACACAGGCAACATCACCCACACTTCTCATGCAGCGTGACAGAAAACAGGCTCTCACTTTGAATGTCAAACTTTATAAGACACGGATCATATTCACAATTTTTTTCCCATTTGTCAAAAATGAGTGATTGAGGCCGCGCGTTGTGTATGCAGTCCTCCCACACGTGTTTGTGTTCGACTTTACGGCACTGTTGATCAAACTTCTCCATATTTTTCAAGTTTGCTGCTGTCACCAATTAAAAATATGGCACTAGAGGATGGTGTCAAAACAATTTTTTTTTTTTTTTTACATAATGGAAATCCTGTACTGGTGAGCAGCCTTCTCTGAATCAGTGGAAAAACATGCTCTTTTCCTCCCCCTCACAACACATTGCCCCTAGCTTGAAACAAAACACTATAGAAAAACAGAAGTAGTCACAAACTTGTCCGATACTGTATGACTTTATAGCAATACAAAGAACAACAACTGCCAGGCAGGCAGGTAAGAGTGACAGATGGAAGTCTATAGGCTGGTGGCTCGACTTGAATCCACCCCCAGCAGAAAATGAATCTCGATCTTTGACCTATCCTGGTGGCAGCTCATCCTCCGGGCTTGGAACAGTGTGACAGGTGAGCGTCCGTGGCCGTCATGAGCTGTGACAGCTCAGATTAGCAGGTCATGCCAATCTTCATTTCACTCCAGAGCATATGTCAAGATGAGGCCTGTTTCCCCTGGGCTGTACATGCGTCTCTCCCCTTCCCCTAGCCTGACCTGCCTGCCTGTTTGTCACATCTAGCACTCTCACTCACTATCCCGTCTGTCTGTTCATCCATTTGTCTGTCATCCTCCATCAATCTCCTCTCAGTCGGCCGCACCAAAATACCCCTCAGCCCCCCTGATATTTAGTCATCCATCCAGGCTATTATGCTTACCTTAGTATCCATCCTGCGAGGTGCCCGAGTCCACAGATTTATCCTCATCATACACGATGCTTCTACTTCCTCTGAGAGGCTGATGGGCTAACTGTTAACCAACCACACCCATGTGCTCACCGCCACCGGCTCTACTTCCTCATCCAGTTGTCTGTACACTTGTACACTGTTTCAGTCTCTGCGCTCACCCACTCTTTCTCATGACATGGCCTCCTCCTTCTTCTTCTTTGGCTTTTTCACTCTCACTCACTCTGGTACGATCTCTCTCACAGTTCTCTCAGTATGGTGGCTCATCTTCCTACTTTATTTCTGTTTTCCCTGTCTTTTATTGCATTTGCCTGTCTGTTGTCCTGTCTAGTTTACCATCTTTCTCCATGTTTATACAATCTTTTCTGTCCGCAGGACCATCTGTGTCCATGTCTCACAAACAAGACATGAATGACCCCCTTTGTAATGAGAAATTGCTGCTATATTCACAGTTACTGAAAATGACAGCATATATTGGGGGAAACTTTAGTTATGTAGCTTCCTTCTATTTTTTAGTTTGGGTTTTATTGAATATCCTCCCTTCACCATACTGGTGTGTGGCTGTAAAGAACAATATATTCTTCACTTACATTCTTGTGCTAGCAACTCCACTGAATTCCAGTTACACAGTGACATAGCCAACCTGTTAAAATCTTGGGATTTTTTTGTTTCAGATTTTTCAGCTATTATTTCAAGGCTGCAGGACTGGTGTGTGTACTGTATGTGTGTGTGTGATTGTGACCCAACAACATTACCCAACTGAGAAGCACAAACCCAGACTGTTACAGCAGACAAAGCCTGCAATTCATCCATATTAGCAGAGGACAGCCTTTGTCCTGAATGCTTTTGGATCAGCTTGTCTCATATCTGTAATGTCTCTGAAGAAACTGTTAACACTTTATAATAAGTATTCTTAAAATAGTTCGTACGTGATATTCATCAGTATGGGGTTGACTTTTTCTCAGGTTTTCAGACACATAATGAAAGAAAATTCAGACTGAAATCTTATGCTTATGTTATTCTGAGCTGTACCCTGACAAGTTAGAAATGAACAAATCACAGAACTTGGTTATATGCATCATGACGAGTGCCAGTCTGTTATAATACAAGGCAACAAAACATTGCTTTTCTGCTTCCCAATTCTTGACCCTTTTGCTTTGCGCAGTTGAGCAAGCTTGGCACCTGGTGTGATTTTATTTTTTCCCAGGATGGTGAACACATGAGACACCCTACTCTGCCTCTGACTGGCTTACCCTGAGATGATTACCCTAACCCCACCCAATCCCATTCCTCATGTCTGAATGTACCCAACCCAAACGACCCAAGCCAATGAAGCCAATGAGCACTGGCCAGTTAGTACTAACCTGTCAGAAAGGGCAGGTCATAACTTTGCTTTTCTGGGGAAAAAAAAGAAAAGGAACTTGAGAAGAATTTTTTAGATGGTTAAAAGTAACAGAAGCCTTTAACTTCGCTAGTGTCAGCAACGTTCTAGCTAACTAGTTACCTAACCAGTGATGTAGATTGCCCGGCTAGTTATATAGTGTTTCGTCAACATTAGCTAGCTAGATGTAGCTAGCAAACAAGTGACGTATATTAGCTCGCTAGTTAATTAGTGTTTTGCAAACATTAGCTTATTTAGCATGTGACATACACACTGTTAGTCCACATAGACATACATATAGCACATAATACACACATACACACATTTACACATAGCACATAATACACACATACACACATTTACACATAGCACATAATACACACATACACACATTTACACATAGCATATCTAATTACAAGAAACAGGAAAGGAGCAAGTTGGCAGAGGTTTTACTGGGTACCATGTGTGTTCATCTGTTATTGGAGCACAGAGGAAAAAGGGTTGGGACTTAAGAAGGGTCAGTTTGTTCCTTTTTTCACCATTCTTTTTTTTTTTTTAACCACTCATATTACTTAGATATATAGGGCTGGGTAGTATTGATATTATATTGATATCATGATACTGTGATATGGCCTGAGTGTTGTCTTTTCCTGGATTTAAAGGTTGCATTACAGTAAAGTGATGTCATTATTTGAACTTACCAGACTGTTCTAGCTATTTTATTTTTTGTCATTATATCCATGTTACTGATGATTATTTATCAAAAATCTCATTGTTAATATTTTGTGAAAGCACAACTAGTCATCCCTACAATATTGTTGCAATATCAGTATCAAGGCATTTGGTCAAAATATCTTGATATTTGATTTTTTTTTTTTTTTTTTTTTTTTTTGATATTACGCAGCCCCACTTTGATAATTACAGAATTTATTTCATAAGATTCTTTTTCATCAGACAATATTTATTTTGTGTACAGATGTAGTTTTACATTTATGTGCAGATAAATATTTGAAACAACAACAACAACATTTGATGAGCCCTGGTATACACTAGTTCTTCGTAATGAAATGCACTCACACACACACCATTAGGCATAAATATGAGTTACTTAGGCTATTGGGGGAAAAAAAGAGGTCAAACAGAAAGCTATGAGAGCCATGGATAGTGATGATCAATGTCATCATAGGATCAAATATAGACTTGACATCAAAATACACAATATGTTACAGCAGTCATCATTGCTTATCTGTATGTGACAAAATACAAAAGAAAAAAGTATTTTTTAATAGTTTATTAATAGTTTTTGTAACTTATGAAGAACAAGCATATATATTTTTGCTATAGACTGCGACTGATAATTTCACAAAAAACAAACATACAAAAAAACGTATTTGGCTTTTCAAGGCCATAGGAAATGGCAACAACATAATAGGCATATTGTGAATTATTACAAGCGCCCGTTCTCTGCCCAACACGTAGTTGGAGAGCCCACTCTATCTCTACGCCCCCTGCCCCCACCACATTGCTTATATTTTTACGCCCCTGTTTATAATAATAGTAATCACACTGATTTATGAATGTGAAAATCTTAAAATATGTGAGATGTGTTTGTACAGTGTGTCATATGAGACTCAGTTAATAATAACTGCTTGTTTTCCTCCTTTTTTTGGGTCTCTTTTCTTATCTTTTTTATCCTGGAGTTTGAGTGGGAGTAAATGTGCATTTAAATGAGTAAGATGTAGAGAGACGTACGAATTCAAATGTGCTTACATATGAAAAACAAAAAAATATATACTCAGGTTTAAATGGGATTTGAAGAAGAAAGATATGTTTCTTTTGTTAGATATACTGTATACCTTTGGGGAAAAATACCAGGAGACTTATGCTTGTCTGGATTTGAATTTTGTTTAATAAAGCCAACACTATCAAAAATGGAGACAAATGTGAAATCTAAGTGTGGAGTGTTTTAATAATGATAAAATTCAACTTTTTGTTGCTTTATTTGTAACCTCTTTAGGACATTAGGCTAAATAAGCATGACTACTTTTCTGTGGTATGGTTTTATTGTGACTCCATGTAGTCTGTGGCCAGCCATCAAAATCATTTATAATTCAAGAGGATCACATGCTCTGTTCTATTCAATATGCTTTCAGATGTGCCCTCATCAAAATTAACAATTCATTGTGTTTTTACTTTCCAGTTATCTTTCATGGGCTGCTGTTGTATTTATTAAGTTGTATTCTTTCATCCACATTGGAGAGCAAATTACATCCTCATTACTGACAACAGGAGAGCACAGCCACAAAGTGAATTATAATAACTGCCTGTAAAATCATGTTCTAATTTGTAAAACCTGTGGTTGCTTTTGATTTGATTTCTATTTAGTTCAAATTGAAAAATCTGAATAATGAGAGCAATGACAGGGTGTGCAGAAATTTGAGTTAAATTTGAGTTAGCTCCCCACTGGTAGTACAACCTGTTAAAGCGATAAAGGAGCATTATTCAATCTTATATTTGTTTTTCTAAAGATAAAACATTCAGGAGTGGGGTAAGAAAAAAGAAGATGTGAAAACACTCCTACGGCTGAGGTAATTAATGTCTCTTATTTGTTTCTCTTTTGACTTAATTGTGCACTCATGCAGCCTGTATGTTCGAGCTCCCCTGAGAACCTGAACACAACACATCAAAATGTTCATGAGGCAAGTGAGGAAAAATAGAAGCTGACGTACAGTATTGAGCTGTCAAGCCTTCAGTTTAGCAGATTAGCGTTCCTGCCTGAGCTGAAATGATGCATCATGAACAGGCTTTGGTATGAACACAGCAGTCAGCTTGACAGGAACTTAAACAATTGTTCAGTAATGAGACAAACATACCTTGACAGCTCATGATGGAGAATAGCGAGCCTAATTGAGGCAATGCAGCTCAGTGAAACATTGAGATTTATCTTCAGGCAGTCAGGGCCCCATTGAGGAAACAGAATTTTGTAGTTTGGACAAATGTGTGGATAACAACAACCTTGGCAGGATTTAAATATCAACTCCCACTTTAATATTAGTCTATGTTTCCAGGGCAAATAATGTTTTGGAAACATTTTATAGTAATAACACAAAAACAGTGATGTTGTGTGAACTTTGGTCCTGCTAAAAAAACTAATGAAGCAGAAAAAGTGGACATTTCTATTGAGGAGTTTGAAGATTACACCCTTTCTTTGTCTCACTGGACTCTGTGTGTTGTCTGTGCTGTGTTATCTGTGTTATGTGCGTGCGTGTCTACTCATGAGACTGAAGTGACGAATCGTGCTCGAGGGAAAAGCAGAAGTTGGAAGCAGGAACAGGGTGCAAGCACAATGGCTTGTGTACAGATATAATAAGAGGCCAGTCACTATTTGTGCATGTTACAAGGCAGCAGGAACCTAAGAGAGCCATGGAAACTTTGAGGTGGTTTCTGATCTCTGCACACTAGACAATAAAAGATGACGTTACACAAATACAAAGAGCACACAAGCCCTGTTAGTATAATACAGGGAGACAGCATCTATTTTTGCAGGTGTTCTGCAGAGTGCAAAGGTGTTCTGTTTTCAATAAAAGCAGAAGCCTGTGCAGCTTAAAAACAGCAGCAACAACACAGATACAGTATACTGGTCAGATAGACAAGACCTTGAAGCTGTTGAATGACCTGCCTGGAGAAATTAGGATGGCTGAGTCAGTAAGATCTTTTAAATATCCTCTTAAAATACAATTTTATCAGAAAGCTCATCCTTACTTTAGTTCATTTTTTTAGCCACGCCGTTGCTGTATGGATGGCAACAACACCACTTTGGTTCAAACTAAACTATCTCAACAACTGCTAGATGGATTTCTGTCTAGTTTTGTACAAACATAAATGTCCATCTCAGGACGAATCCTCCTGACTTTTTTTTTTTTCTAAAATATTTCTGCAAAGCTACAAACATTCCTATCAGCCTGAGCTGCACTTTATTTATTTTTTTGTGCTAATTACAATGGAGGAAATATTCAGATCCTTCACTTAAGTATAAGTACTAAAACCACACTGTGAAAATACTCCACTATGTAAGTATTATCAGCAAAATTTACTTAAAGTAAAAGTACCAATTATGCAGAAAATAATCCCTGTCAATGTTTTACTATTATACATGTTGTTGGATTAACATTGCTTCTGCATTTATGTATATGTTGTATTTTACAGCTGTAGATGTTTATAGTTGAGCTTTTTAACTTTTGCATTATACAAATGGGTAGTTTAATCTACAGCAATGAATCAGCACATATGTTTGTAGCTTTGCTATCCTGTGAGAACCAAATTACCTCTAAAAGGTCAACTTTTCACAAGATCAGAAAAACAGCCCTGTTTTTTAGCTTTGTGACAAAGCATTTCCCAGCTACTTCAGATTTAGAAGTAGGAACATTTTCTCAACCCTTAACTAAAGCTGTCATTCTGTGGAAGAAGACCTGCAGCCTCTGTAGATATAAATGCCTCATTCTAATGTAACGAAAAAACAACCATCTTATTTCCAGGTCATTATTCACTAATGACAACATACTCTATATTCTCATATTCTGCCAATAAATCTTACATACTGGATTCTTAAAATAAAGATTCTAATTATTGTATAGATTAGAGTGAAGCTATACAGTAAACTGCTTTTCACTGAAGTACAATTTGAACAATAATGAAAACCAAAGGAAGAGGAGAGTTTTTAGTAGCTCTAGCCATAGTGGAAGCTTAGCCTAACCCCCTCTTCCTGTTCCTATCTCTCTTTGACTGTCCAACCTCCCTGAGACAAATTCCTTGCATGGTTTTTCTCCCTCACTGATGCTGTGAGCTGAACTTCAATCCGAGAGAAAACAGGATTAGAGTCTGGCCCTGGATATAGCTTTACCTCCTGAAGACATAACCATGCTAAATACCACTCAGTACTATCCCATTGTAGGGATTCCCAGGGACGAACTGTGAGGCCCTGAAACTCTTTGTATCAGATGAGGGAGGGACCTGCCACTGCTGTTGTTCGGTTTTCATCTGGATACATGTTGGAATACGTTGACGCTGGATGGGTCAAAAAGGATGTTGTCTGCGTGAACGGCACCATGAGTCTGTGCTGCCTCTGCCCCGGTGCCAACCACAGCGTTGTCAGTCCATTTTTGTGTCTAACTGACTGATTCACGTCTACCTGCAGGCCAAAGCAGGGAGTCAGGGAGGGCGTGGCGGGGGTGGGGTGGTGGTGGGGGGATTGTGGGTAGTGACCGTGACTTGGCTCCAAGAAAGAGGGTAAAGGTGAATGAACAAAGTGAGGTCAAGGGAGGAGGAGGATCGAGGCAGATCACAAAGGGAGAGGAAAATAGGCTGGTGGCTCATGGTGGATGAAAAACTGTCCATGTACAGCATCTACAATAGCATCATAAAGACAGCCATGATCGCACAGAAGCTACCGAGGCTTTCAATAATATTTCCTTTACTTTCCCCTTAGAAATAAAGGTGCTAATGAGAACCATAAAGGGTTCTTTTGATTGTCCCGATAGGAGAGCCTTTTACTTTCCATAAGAACCAATTATAAAGGTTCCACTCTGGAACCCTTTCAGAGAATTCTACAAAGAACCCAACATAAATGTTTATAGCCAAGACCATCTGCAAAAGCTTCCACCCAGAACCCCCAATGAGAGATTCCACAGAGAACCCTTCTATAGTATGATGGCTCCACACAGAACGATCTCTGGAGGTTCTATAAAGAACACAAAAAAGAACCCACCCAGGGATTCTACCAAGAACCTTTTTATATTCTATAGGTTTTATCAAGACCCCACAAGGAGTTCTACAGAGGACATTTTTATATCCCAAGGGTTTTATCTAGAACATACTCATGGGATTCTACTTAGAACCCAACAGGTTCAGCCAAGGACCTATTTTATATTCCAACCAAGAGGGTTCTACCAAAGACACTTGAAAAAACCTTGATGAAAGATTCCTCAAGGATTTCAACAATCCTTGAAGAATCTTTCTTATTGGAAGGATTGTTTGGATGAAAAGGTTTCTTAATGGAACTTAATGGTTTCTTCAGAAGCAAACGGTTCTGGGTAGAACCTCAGCACTTCAGGAGGAACCTTTATTTCTAAGAGTGTACCTTTCTTTTGTTCAGCTTGTTGAGTTTGTCATACAATACCTCACTATAGGTCAACTCGGTCCTTGGAGAAAATGTTCAATAATAACAACAGACAGTACAATTTCATAATACATGAAAGTGAAATACTGCATTAAGTGAGTTTTAAAAGCATTCTGGCTCCACTCTTTTCTACTGCGAGACGTGCATTCACTGTGATTTGTGAGATACCATTAAAAAGAATAAAATAAATAACACTGTATTCAGTATCTGCTATACTGACTATTACTGAAATTTTCTGCTCTGACCTTCTCATTCTAGACTAATTCTCCTCGTAGTTCAAAGGGGAGATCAGAATCTCTCTGCGGTTGTCGAACATCCATGAAGTCCCTCACTCTCTCAGTCCCCTGCTGAGAGACAGATTGCATCTCAGTTGCACTTACATACAGTAAATCATCTGCCTTTACAACTGAATCAATAAATTAGCTCTCATCAACGGTCAGGTTGTTTACGGACCTCAAAGTGGGTTGGAGATCTCCACTCATTCCTTTGATGAGGCAATCTGTGGTCAAATGAGGGTGGAGGGGAAGGAAGAGAGGAAGCCAGGATGTCCTGGTACGGACTGCCGTGTCTTACGTCTTCATACAGATGGCTGTGAGAGTCCACAGGGAGGTCGGGGACATCTTTAAAAGCACATGGAAACACAGGCACAAAACACAAATATGGGCAAAAATATTTATACTCTTTCAAATTTAATGTACTTGAATGATTGCAATTGGCAAACATTAAGCTAAAACAGGAAATGCCCCATTCGGTCATGAGTTCATACAAGGACAGGTGATGTAGTTCCTGATTGGAACAGAGTGCATGATACTTTGGACATGAAGTGTTTACTATTGTCTTGTTTATTTTGAGATACATATTTGCCTCTCACCGAGCCGGCGTACTTCCTCAGGGTGTGGAGTGAGAGGCGGCATGTAGTCACCAGTGGGGTAACAATAATAATGGGAACTTTCCTGAAATTAGTGAAGCAGAGGAGATAACATCAGATCAGCTTTGAATTTAAGTAAGGTAGAGTTCAGGTAAACAACAGTTCCACATGTGTTATGTCAGTACAGGGGCATTCCAGTAAAAATAGGTTAGTTCACCCAAATTACCGGCCTCTGGAGAATATTTTATGATTTATGTTGGTTGATGCTATCACGCCAAACTTTATTTCACAAAAATTCAACTTGAATCCGTCTTTATTAGTTGCTTCCCCAGTTATTGCTAATGGTTGTTAATAACTGTGGGGTGGGGGTGTGTGAACTTTTTTTGGCTTCTGAGAAGCAGTAGCTTTTATATGATCCACAGCAGCTTTTTTAAGGGAACATCCTCAAAAAGGACAAGGTTTGAAGGGAAACAGGGAGCTGCAGGGAATTATAAGTAAGTACACAGTAAGTACCCAGTTACACAGAAACAAGACTGGCTTAAGAAAATCATATTAATTACAAATAAATAGCTTAGCCACTGAACTCATTCATCTGCCAAGGGAGAAATAAGAGGTGCCACTACAATCACTCGTATTATATATGGACATGTTTTTGCACAAATTTGCTAGCTCACTTTTGGACAGAAAGAGATGTGCTGCTCCCATGTGAAAAATTGAACTATCCCTTTAATGAAACTGGGATCCAGTTGATCTTCATCATCATCTTCTCGCAAGGTAGGACTTTTCTCTTTTAGATGTGTTAACACTTTTTCATGGGCTTCATGCATTTTTCACACCCTTTCTCAAAACAGTTAAAACAGATCTTATACACAGACCCAGAACTCCGTGGAGAAAACATCCATTCACAGCTGATAGAAATTAGCTGCATAAGTATGAATCCCTGCTGCACCCGTGTGAAACTCCTTCACACATTTTTTTAATCAGCAATCAGTCCTTATCCATCCATAAACGATGCCACCTCTGTGTTGTAAGCAAGGATCATAGAGAGATGCACATTAGGAGAGAGAGAGAGGCCATGGCAGAGGGACCCAAGGAAGACGAGTTGACCTTTATAGGGATGGACCTCTTGTTGTAGTTCAGCCAAAAAGAATTATATGGAAAAATCTGTTGCAGTTTCTGCGTATTTCTGATTTGAGGTGATTTTTTATTGGGTCTTTGGTGAAGACAGAATGCAGTACAAAAGCTGTACCATACTCAATGTTGGACTTGGTCTGGTCTAGGTGGTTACTGTAGGTTTTACATGTCAGTGACAGCTCATGGGAATGGAAAGACCTCCACATTAGAATAAACCGAATAAAGAAAACTTTTTGCAGTACTTCAGCAGGGCATGTAAAAAAGGGTCAAATGAACAGATGCAGCGTGCAGCAGGGTTTGTTATTTGTAGTAAAATGATCATTGCAGAAAAGAATACAATTCATGTTGTTCATGTGATTTGCTTACTTGCCTTTTTGGCTCAAAACCAAGCCTTCATCAACTAACGGCACAGACATATAGCACAATTTAAAGATGGGCTGGATGATATTCATAGCTATATTTTGTAGTATGTGGTCCATTGTGTAATGATCAAAAGAATATATTGATTTGACCATAAAGTGTGTTGTTTGATGAAAGTATTTGCTTTTGTTGCATTATTAATCTTTTGTAAGAGTTCAAGCATTTTGGATACAAAATGAGTCATTTTGGCCAGCAGTTTTCAGTTTAGGCCTGTGTGTGAACTGTTTTGAAAATATACTTCTGAGGCCTCTCAGCTCAGGGAAGCTGCCTTGGTCTCACACACTCAGTTGTGGTGTCCACAGGTGTCCGTGTCCACACTCAGGCCTTCAGACTCACTGTGGGGCTGGGTGCCCGGCTGCCTCTACCCGTCGCAGACACCTTCACCAAGCGAATGGGACAACTTGAAATATCAGACAGATTTTACCCCGGATCTTAATTAATTGGAACTACAGAAGAAGACCAAAGATATAGCCCCTATTAAAATGGCTGGCAGCGCAGTCTGTGGAACATCCAGAGTAATGTAGTCATATTGTTCAGAGAATGAGATGTTGCTGCTTTCAATACTGTCTCCATTGTATTAAGGTGTAGGCTGAAACATCAAAACCTGGCCAAATAAAACCCAAGCTATCTGCACTTGAGGCTAGATACCACGACAGGTAAATGAGAAAACCGATTACTTTTGGTAATTTGGCTGAACCAGCCCTTACAGGTATGTCCTGTTTTAAATTAGGGGAGAGATAAAGTCTGCCTCTGCAGGGATTTGTTTCATTATACCCCATCCTGACAGCACACTAATATGTGTTTTCTTCCACCTCGCTCAACAGTTTTCTTCAAGGTTCAAATCCTTGTTGGCCCCTTTAAAGTACAAAATGATAATTCTTCTGCGATCGATGTGTATTTTGAATGCTAATTGTGAAGTATTGATCTATGTTCCATCTCTATGCACAGCTAAAGGTTTCATTAGTTCATCTATCCATTTTCCTTGTTATGGCTGAATTCTCCACTTCCTCTCCTTCACCCCCTGCCTAACCTCTTTCCTCCCCTCATCTGTTTACTCAGCCTTCTCGGTGTCTCTGCATATTTTCCTAATTGCCCTTTTCTCTTTTCCTTTCATCCCGCTCTTCCCTTTCTTCTTCCTCCTCCTTTCTTCCCGCTCTTACCGCCGCGTAGCTTTCATAGACGTTGCTGTCTGTTTCAGATCCAGAGTCAATGAGGAGGGTGCGCTGGGCTGCAGCGTTGATCTTTTCTCTGGTCTCATACTTATTGGAGGTGCTTCCGGTTGATTGGCTGGACCTAAATACATGGAGAAATCAGATTCTCTCACTTAGTTTCTCAACACCTCCTAATAAAAAGAGTAAATTCCCACATACACTTATCACCTCTTTGTTGATTTATCAAAAGGACCTTTGAGATCATAGAGCAAACATAAAGTTGCTATGTTGGAGGTATGTCTATAGTCACATGCAGCAGCTCATTCAAAATCCTCAACTGTCAAAATGCATAGCATCCACAAAGCTCTTAATACCACTAAATAGGGAGAAAAAAGAAAAGTAAATAAATAAATACAAATAATGTAAATAAATATATATATATATAATAAATAAATAAATGCAAAAAATAAATCAAAAATATAAAAATATGATGAAAAGGAAAATAATCAGAATATATTTACATACAAATATAATAATTAAAATTAAAATTAGAATAATAAGAAAATAAATACATAAAAAAACTAAATAAAATATATGAATAGAAAAAAAGAATAAAAAAGAAAATAAGAAAAATAAATAAGTAAAATATAAATAAAACATACATTTAAAACAATAAATAAAATATAGAAATTAAATTAAATTAAATTAAATTAGGTCCTTGTGACTGACATGGCTTTAATTCTCTGCATCCCAAAAGAGTACAAGCAAGTGGTGTGTGTATTTGCCTTCAACACATCTTTGACAACTCTTAATCTCCAACATGCACTAACAGAGATGCACACACAGCAACTTTTTTCACTGCATACATCAAGTTCTTAATAACGGTGTATCATGTGTACCCATTTATTGCAGGTTTGTGGTGCAAGTTTGATGTCACTAATATAAATGGATATTGACAGGAGGTTTTTTTTTTGCCTGCCTGGCTGTTATAATAGCTGGGTCAGCCAATGGATCAGGTCTCAGACTTCTTAAAGGGATTGGATGTGTTTCTCTTTATTGCTTTCTACTGCAGGGCCTTAACTTACCCCTCTTCTTCATTCTTCTTTCCGTCCGACACGCTGCCTCCTCTACCCCCTGCAGGGGGAACAGGAACAGGAGGAAAGAGGCTTAGTGTTCGGAAATTAGAAGTTGAAGAGAGGAGCATCATCTCATAAGCACCGAAATTGATCAGAGCAATAAAAAAGGACCGGAGAGTGAGAGTGCATGGAAGACGCATAAGCTGTGAAAATCTATGTAGAAAACCAGAGGGCAGAGGAAGGTGAGGAATGAAAAATAAAAGATAGAGAGGGGAGAACCTGTCTGACAGTTAGACTGGAGAACAAATAGAAAGAGACAGAAGGAGAGATGGAAGAAGGACATAAAGCTAGCAAATGAGATAAAAGATATGGATGAAACGCAGAAGTGACAGCTTTGAAGGATGAATGTGGCAGGAGGTTGAGGCTTAGAGAATGAGCAGAAGAAGAGGAGACAGGATAGACGGATAGAAAGAGGGACATGGAGAGATGAGAAGGGAGTGAGAGGCTGAGCTGACAATTGCATCATGGTTTGGAGTCATCTCTTTTGAGTTTTGCTGAGGATTCAGGACATTATAATGACAGAAAGTGATGGAAGAAACACTTTCACATCCACAGATGAAAAGATCATTATGGTTACCTGTCTGCCCTCGCCTCTTTTTCCACCTCACTCCAAAGAAGCAGCCCAGTGAATTTAACACCAGCACCACTCCAAACACCACCGTGAACACCACTGTCAAATAGGCCGGCAGTCCACTCGCACCTAGTTCACAAAATATTAGAAACATTAGCTCAATGCATAACAATGAAAGTTAAAGAGGAAGTAATATGGAAATTTAGAAAGATAAAAACTGACTGAGACAGACCCAACCGCTCTCTCAATTGTCTTTATTGATTAAAGACTAGCAGAGGGGAAAAAGTATGGGTGGCTGCCATGACAACCGCTTCTCTCGTAGAGCAAACATTAACAGCCTTGGAGGTGCATACATTAACATGATTTAGCCAAATGAAGCTAGCTGCTGTGCAAACAGCAATTTCCAACTGCCCTTAAGAGCTTTTTCAGGGAGTTGTGATAAAAGACTCACTCTGTGAGACTGAGTCGTCATCTTCTGAGACTTCTACTTCTGGCTTCTCTGCGGAGAAAGAAAGAGACAATTACAAAAACTGGTACCACGTAAGCAGAGGTCACATGACTTGACTTGAATCAGATTTAAAAGTAGAATCAGTAGAATTTGTCCAAGGTGTTCATAAACACACCAGAAACATAGTTGATTGTTGTTTCTCGTTCCCAAGATGTCAAATACTGATGTTTTGGGTTGGTATAGCGTACCATGCACAGCAAAATAATAAGAAATAAAAGAAAATACAGGCAGTCTCTGCAGATACAGACACCATCACACACTTCTTGTGTGTCATAAGTGATGGTTGAGAGGCATTATGTATATAAGCCTATACAATGTTTTTTTTTAGGAAAACATTGCAAATTATGGCTTTAACTCACAAATTTAAGGACTTGAGAATTGCTTGACTAACACATTTTGTTAAAACAATTAAAACATGTTTGTATGATTTCTAGTGCAATGCACACAAACCTAGCAGGCAAGTAGGACACTGCAGACCAGCTACGATGGAGCAGGCTAGTCCAAAAATAACAAAATTTGAATTCAAGGATTATGTTTCAGTGATGTTAGTGACAAGTAAACAGTGGTATGCTGTCACTACAAAATCCACAAAGATGGGGGTTGTAAATGAATTAGGGCTGGATCATCTTGGAAAAAAAAAATCAAATTCTGATTATTTCTACTGATATGGCAATTGCAATATTAAAAAAAACTCATGAAAATGATTAAGGTGTGATTTTTGCGTGGATCTATATCTAACAAAGATGTTTTCTTACGTCTGTAACATATGATGTGTAAGCCAGGACATCTCTGCAGCACGATAATATTTAATTTGAACTGATTATGAAACAGCCTCAATTTAATACTGATGCCTCTATATGACCTCCATAAGCAAACAATATCATCAGTAAGAAGACTGTATATCTATATATGGCTATTCTTAATACCTGTCAACATGTCAGATTCTCCATGAACTCAGATGAAATGAACCTGTGTTCACATTTTCCCCTGCAACGTTACAGTCAGAAGTACATTAGCCAGCTAAGCTGAAGCAGGGGGAGATTTTTATTTCATTAATTTTTATTTTTGACCATATATTTTGTGGTTATGGTGGTGGAAACTGTACTGATTTTGTCCACAAAGGCCTCTAAAATCAACAACATGTGAAATAAACAGGAAAATATTGTGCCTCAAAGTGGCCACATAGAAATTTCAAAAAAATTGAAATTAATTGCTCATCCAAACCATGAAGGTGTCCTTTTAACTTATTGGCTGGTCAAACGTTAGCTTGAAAGCTAACAATAATGTTAGACTTGGACTCTGTTTTAGAGGTATTAGACTGTAATAGACTGACTCAATTGTTATTCAGTTTGAAGGCTTGTTATTGATCACAAAATGCGAAATATCAGTAAAATGTATAAGGTGTTAGCAGGCTGCAATAGTTTTTGTTTAAATTGAGAATAAAACTTATCTTTTAACTGATTTAAATGTGAAAACTGGGGGATCGTCAGAATTTTGTATGACTTATGAAGTTGCTTGACTTATGGCAGGGACTGGACTTGACTTGCTTGATTCCCACCACAGTAACTTGAGAGTTGAGGGTTATGACTTGCTTATGATTTGCACATGTGCAACTTGCTCCAACCTCTGCTTGTGAGCATAATAAGTTGCTAAATAGATCATCGGATGGTTGTACAGTAGGGCTCTCTGAGTGTCAAGCTGGGGTTACTCCAAACTGACCCTTTGTGGTGATGGTCAGTACTGCATTGCTGTCAGCATAGCCACTCTCTCCCATCGCATTGAGGGCATTGACAGAGAAGTTGTAGGTGGTGACAGGCTGCAGGCCAGTGACAGTGAAGCTTGTTGCTCTGGGAGGAAAGACGTCCACGTAGAGGAAACTGGCTGACTGAGCCCACCAGTACCTGCCAACCAAAAGGCACCTGTCAAGTGCAGTTCTTTGATTATGAGATGGTGTCATTCTCAAACCAACATTCTTTCCTGACATTTCACCTTATACGAAATTTTTGCCGCAGACCTCCATTAAAGCCGGGGATCCACTCCAGAGTGACCGAGTTGTGGGTGGTGCTGACTTGGCGAAATGACGAAGGAGGATCTGGGTGACCTGAGGGCGAGAGAAAAGAAGAAATGTGGAAAAAGTAAATGTGCTCTTGATTTTGCAAAAGTACTGACAAAGAGGAGAACACCTTCACTCGACAGGAGGCTATTTGAAAAGGCTTTAGGTGCTAAGAAATGGAGGCAGTTGAGTGATTGTATCTGCAGAAATAACACACGAGGCCCTGCTGGCCTGTAGGATCGTGCCTCCCCTCCGGCCTCCCTCTCTGTTTTGGAGTGGTTATAAATAGACAAAGATGATATTACTAAAGTGCAGAGGTGATTTTCTGGATAGAAATAGATGAGCAAGAAAAACGATTTGAAATATTCACACTTTTCTCATTCTCACAAGATATGTGCACCAGAAGGAACAGTCATAACTGTTTACCTCAGAGCAAAATGTTGGATTTGTGGGTGTAATTGTTATGATTGATATGATTTCAGGTTGTCACAATTATCACATATTGCTAACTAATAAAACTGCATTTTAAATCAGACAGATTCAGAGTCCATTGAGATTTAAAGGGGCAGTTTGGGTTTTTTGATGTGGGGTTGTATAAGGTACTTATCTATAGTCAGTATATTACCTACAGTAGATGGTGATCAGGAGGAGACTATGTCCCAGCACTACGTTCCAGGTGCTATTTTTATTGTCCCCATGACAACAGGACATCTTCTCCTAGGACAACGGGACAACTTCTCCAAATTAGTGGTGTGCCGACCACCATCTACTGTAGGTAAGACCCTGACTATGGATAAGTACCTCATATAACCCCAGTTAAATAAATCCAAAGTATCCCTCTAATTAAGAAAATTGATCATCACAGCTGATGATAAATATTTAAAAAGAATGAGTGAAATCAGGAAGAAGAAATGATCATCGTGGTCAAAAGTTGTCAGTGAGCCTCTAAAGCCTCTTTGTTTTTTAACAGTTTATCTCTTCTTAATCACAGTTTATTCCAGCAGCTCCAGAGAACAACTTTTTGACAGCAACAGCTTTGCATTTTTAACAGCACATCGTTCTGTAGCTGCTTCTTTTTCTTAAGGTTGTGCTTTGTTGTATGAATGATCAGGAAACATGTGCAGAGCTCTGGCTGATCCCTCTCAGAACAAAGTGGCTGATTTGTCCAATTTAAGTCATGCAATGGAGGATGAAGCCTCTTGATTATTATCAATATTGTGGACAGAGATCAAAGGAGGCTAACCAGGCCTTCAGTCTGACATGAGGCACTGCTTCAGTCAGGGTAGTGAAAGTGAAAGTGGATTATTTTGCATTTGGAGCATGGAAAAAAATAAGGGTGGTTTTGGGGGCAGAGGGAGAGATAGTCAAGGAGAGAAGGAGGAGGAGAAATAGTCGAGCAGCAACATAAGAAGGGGATGCTCTGCTCGTCTCTTGCTCCAGGCTGCAGCCCAGTTTGCAGAGTAAATAATTCCCACTATCAGCTCCACTCATAAGATTCCAGGGCGAAGGGGTCAGCCTTATTTGGATCTCGTCTCCTTCAAATCCAAAAAGCACCATGCTAAAAAAAAAAAAAAACTCTCTCTTCCTCTTGGGCTCTAAAATGATAAGGAAGCATATAAAATTTATTATCACTGCGTCAGATTAATTATGAATATTCACAGCACTAAAAAAACGACTGGGGAAAAACAGGGCCAATATTGGATTGTGTTTTATGGTTTTTATAGTAAACATTAAATGTGTCCAGTGATGGCTGTGGGCCTTTGCTGAGAGCAGGACTGTGTTGATAATGGTGGTGTGGTGCAAGGATACAGTGGTGGCTTGGAGGCAGAAAAAGTCTAAGCATGCCGGGAGAGCAAAGCGTATCACTGCAGCATTATCTGAGGGAGAAGTGAAGTAGTGCTATGGGCTAAATGATAAGGTAGAGATAGAGCGACAGAATAAGTTCCTTAAAGGGCTGACACTCAGGAGCAACAACTCTCTCCAGTTTACAGAATTCTGCATGTTCAATGGCCCTCCCACACTATTGTAATGTTGCTGGAAAAGGCTGATAAACCTTGGACAAAGCAGCACAGACACAATTATTTTGAGATGCTGCCAAATTAGAACCAAAGGAAAAATGTGTGCTCCACTGCCAAGTACGTGATATGCATAATCCCTACATGTTGTGTGCCCTAACTGCTGACTTTGATCATTTGCCATTCATTTAAAGCTGTGTATGGTGATTTTTCACCACTAGGGGGCAGAAAGACTTGAGCTGCATTAGCAAACAATTACCTACACATCAAGCAGAGACACACCAAGGCCAGTGAATATCCCATATACACTTGTCTTGTAGCTCTGGTTTAGTCCACCAACTCTTTATCTGGAACTTTTATTTCTAAATTCAGAATCCACTCTCTGACATTTCATGCTGGCCACGCAGCGTTCACTCTGCTTTTTTGGTGGAAACATTTACCAGCAGCTTTGAGATCGGGGACACTGTGTTACAGTAAGGCTCAACCATACTGTCTATGTGGAGGCCAGATAACCAAACAACGAACAAAAAGTGTCTAAAGCTTTGTGGAGCTGCAGAGTTGGGTGTTAATTCTCACTGGCTCTGTATTCTAAGTTACCCTTTCACACACACAGAGTCATTCCATTCAATTTGAATTTAAAAAAGTATGTATTGTTAGCCTTTCACTGGTACCCAAAGAAAAAAAACATGCTGTAAAAAAAAGTTCATAATTTCAAGGCAACTGTTTTCACAAAATTTTGAATCAAAACTCTTTTGAAATAAATTTTTTAAAGTTTTACTGACCAGTAATCTTTTGGGATTTTTTCTTATTTAGCAAAAACGTGAATCTTTGACCTTAAGAAACAAAAAACATTTTATTTCAAAAGTTGTTGAGTAAACTTATTGAAGTGAAAGTGAATAATTACAACTATTTCATTTTCGAGCACTCACATTCAAATTCATCTAAAGAAGAAAAGCAAATTATCTCAACAGAAGATTATAGGTCAGCAAAACTTTTTTTTAACTTAATTTCAAACCCTAAGAGTTTGAATCTGACTAAAAAATTCAAAAATTTAGTGAAGACAATTGCCTTGAATTTATGAGTTTTCTCAACATTTTTTAATTAATTAATTAATTTATTTATTTGGATTTCTGAATTTGGTGATTTTGAAAAGTAAACTGAGAAATCTCTATATCTGAAGCCAGATAAACCACTAAAGAACATGTTGGACTATCTGAAAAATACATTGCTACAACCCTGAGATAGGTCTTAGCTCATGAAAAGTTGACGTTTTGGTTTTCGGAGGACATCGACCGAGGATATTGTGGAGAGAATCTGAGTCACCAAGAGACACAAACCCACACACAAATGTATACAGATACAATACTTGTGCTGACGAGCTGAATGTCAAGCTTGTCTTCCCCAAGTGAGTTGCGAGCAGTGCAGCTGAAGACAGCGTAGTCCAGAGCCGCGCTCACGTTTAGTATTTGAACTGTGCTGGTGTGGAAGGAGCCCTCCCTCACGGTCTGCTCCTCATACCTGCAGCAAGCACGTACCCCAACACACACACACACACACACACACACACAGAGAAAGAGAGATAAATCCTGAGCAGGCAGACAGCAGGGATTGTGATGTCCTGCAGATTGCACTAAGTCACCCAATTTCACACATCAAAGAAGCATTAAACAGGTATTTGCATAGTGAAAGGCAAAGTATAAAATGCAGTAAATCTGGATTTAGTGGTGAAATAGCAAGAAATAGCAAAAGAATATATTATATTGGGGTAAACCCTAATCTAATTGTAAGGACTTATCAATATGTAACCAAACACTGACAGTAGCATCGAAGGTTATACACTAAATAAGGGTTCCAAAAGGGTTCTTCCTGAAGGACTGAAGTTCTACTCAGAACCAAAGGGTTTGTGAAGGATTCTTTGTAAGACCAGTATTTTCATTAAGAAACCTCTTCATTGAAAGAACTCCTTTTGGAAGAAAGAACTTTTTCATCAAGGGTTCGTCAAGGGTTTTTTTGTACCATAATATAAATGGGTTCTCATTAAACCCCCCTGGGTGGGTTCAAGATAAAACCCTTGGAATGTAAAAAAGATTTTCAGTGGAAACCCTTAGCTGGTTCCTGTTGGTACCCTTGGAAGCTGAAAAGGTTTGGGATTGAACTCTCAAAGAAGGTCCTGGGTGGAACCATTACACCACAGAAGGGTTCTCTCATACCTCTCATAGAGGGTTCTGGGGGAAATCTTTCACTGATAGTTATAGGTTTAACCTGTTATGTTGAGCTCTAGGCAGAACTCTCTGAAAGGGCTCCAAGTGGAGCCTTTATGAAAAGTTCTACAAAACACCAAAAAGGGTTCTCCTATGGGGACAAGCCAAAGAACCCTTTATGGTTCTAGTTAGCATCTTTATTTGCAGTGAAAGGATTAGCAAGAAAATCATTTAAAAACAATAAAGCCTACTCTATGACCTGGGGTTTGCAAAGTCCATCAGTACACCATTTTTTTCCCAGGAGAATTTGACACGAGGAATCCCCTCTGCCTGACACACAACCTCAGCTGTCGTGGTGCCGTCCCCTCTGGTTGCTACCTTCCTCCATTGGGCTCCTTTCTGAAGCTCTGGTTTGACTACACAAGACAAGATGGAGGTTAACCATGCAGAAAGCAGACACAACACAGGAGTAAATGTACACAAGTATTCACTGACAGGTACAAAAACGCAAGCATGTTCCCACAAATAAGTCTTCATGTACATTTCGCTCCTGTCCGACACCGAGAATAAATACGACAAACTCACATTGCACCACTAGCTGCACATCCACAGTGGCGGCGGGGGCTATGCCATTATCGGCTGTGCAGTGGTAAAGACCAGCGTGAGCCCGAGTCACATCATGGATGGTCAGGAGGCCGGATTCGTCTTCCTGAGTCTCCTCTCCCATCTCCACCTCCCCGTCTCCCTGTGGAAGACAGATTGAGGGGGAACAAGATGCAGACAGCAGCTATCCCTCAATACACACTCCCCTCCTCCTGGGTGAATTGGGGGGTGGGAGAGTAAGACAGGTAGAGGGAGAGTCGAGCAGGGAACCATCAGGGCTTGAGCTGCGGATAGGAAAGGGCGTTGGGGGAACAAGCTCTGAGGACAGAGAAAGATAATGCCAAGGGTTGGAGAGCCACAGGGAAAAAGAGAAAAGGAGGGGCTGCGCAGGTTGAAAGCGGGACACGCAGCACTGCCAAGGGGTGGGTTAGAACGGAGAAGGCATCAGTAGATACAGAGACCACGCCACGTTGACGAATGTGCCCTTTAGTCACGCAACAGTAATGAAAGCTATTTTTCTGGATTTGGGCTGAGTGTGGAGCAGGAAGAGGTGGGGTGGAAGGATAGTTAGAGCCGGTGAAATATGGTGCATCTGTGCATTTAGAAAGGCCAGTGATAAACGGTAAGAAGAGATAAAATAATAAAAAGGAAGCCAGATAAAGGTAATATAATTCAGGGGATGGCTGTGTTTCTGTGGATGTGTGTGTATCTGAGCTCTCACCAGAAACTTCCAGGAGAACATGCCAGATATAACAGGGTTGGCATCTGCCACACATATCAGGTCTGCTGTCTCCCCGACGTTCACAAACACAGGGTCTTTCTCTGCCTTGACACTGGGAGCATCTGAGAGTAGAAAACAGGACAGGGTTAAAAGGTTAAAAGGCCAAACTGGGACAAATCATTTGCCAACCCATTAAACAGGAAAGCTGTGTTCCTATAATTACTCTTACACTTGTTTGCCTTTGAACTTGTTCATAACCCTGTCTTAATTGGCCTCTATGTTTCGGATACAACACCATTAACCTCTCTATATGTTGGAGGATTACCGATGCTTCTGTAAACAAACCGACTCGGTCATGTGACCAGTGGTGCCTGGCCAATAGAGGGTGCTGGGGCACTGTCCCACTCACAACCTAGACCTGCGCTGAAAGAGACTTAATTACTTTGAAACATATAAATATATATTTTTTTAATGATCAGTGTAATTATTGTATAGTTTGTGAGTAGGAGCATAATCTGCGATAAAATATAGTTTAAAAATTTCTAAATTACTGGGGCACAAATTCTTTGCCCGAATTCTTGTTAGAAATTTCTTCAGATTCATTATTAATAATTTTATGTATTTATGTATTCTTTATTCATTCTATGTCATTCATAGTTTTTCTCTGGACTTCATATACTTAGTCGGAATAGGTTTAAAGTATTTGTCACAGCTTGCTCCTAAAAACCGCTTTTCCTGAAATCTGAGGCAGACGATACCTGTGTCTCTGCATGCACTAAACCCAGTGTATTCTAAGCTTTGCGAGTGTGTATGAGCTTCTCTGTAAGCTAATCAGTTAGCTCATAGCATCTATTGGAAGAACAAATTGACGCCATGTGGATATTGTCTACAAAGGACTTAAAGGACTTTTTTTCTGATAAGATTGTTCATAGATCTGGAGTCTGCCTGCTCGCCAACTTCTGTCACTTATTAGTGTGGATAGCTTAACTGCGGTGATCAGTGTGGATAATAAACATTTTTTCAGCTCTGGCTTATTAAAAAAAAGAGCTGTGGATGCCAAAGGGAAACCAACACCTGACCTGCAGGATCTTACAAAGGGGAAGAAGCTATAGATTACATAAACTTTTTTAAACAGACTGTCCACTCTCAGATTGCCTTGAAAGTCTCATTGACACGCCCCTGAGCAGCACATATCAGCATGCACAATACAAAGGCAATGCAAAACTGAAATCTGAAAAAGCCTAATTGATGTGATCTGTTACATTGCCAAACATAATAATTTCCCACAGTTCCTATATCAATGACTCACTCTCTCCTTCTTTATTGGCATTTATTGTGCTGTATACGTCTATAATGTGTGAAAACATTTTAAACAAGATGCATCTATTAATCATCTGACTGAAATATTTGATTATTTATAGTATAACTAAGTGTGAACTACTTTTTGTCTTTCCATCTGTAATTTGAACTTTGACTCTACCCAGGCAAAGATTTCACCACATATACTGCACTGGGATGCACGGTACGTCCACCCAACAGCATTTATCTGAATGTTGCTGATTTACACACCACTGGGTCACAGCAGCGCATGAGTGCCTCATGGTGCATCTGACATTTAATGCACAAGAATGAGTGGTTGAGTATATAACACCTTGTGTGAGATGATGCAAGAAAAGCTCAGAGTCAAAACCTAATGTCTATATTGTATAATGTTAATTTTAACTACTTTATATACTGTCAGGTAGTTTAATCTATAGTAATTCATCATATTCTTTAGGATCATCGTCTGTTTGTCTGTGTCCCTGTCCTGTGAGAACACTTAGAGGCACTTTTCGCTACTTTAGTCTTTTAAAAATTGTTGAGTAAATTCATTACAGTTAAAGTGAATAACAAGTTAACAATATATAATTTTCATTTGCAATGATTTGATTTTAAGGCACTCAAATAATCCAAGTTGGGTTCTTAGCTCACTGTGACACTTTGAAATACTGAATTAAAATACCGAAAAAAAAAAAAAAAGTAAATTATCTCAACAAAACCTTTGTTTTTGTTTACGTCAAGTTTGACTTAAACCTCAAAACTTTTGTGAAGCCAGTTTTCTTAAAATTATGAGTTTTTTCAACTACATTTTAAAGTGTGCGTAGCCCACCCTAGAGAAAAAAACACCAGCCGCCATTGCATGTGACCCACACAGTCGTCCACTGACAGCACATTGGCATATCAACTATGTGAGACTGACCCATCCTCCTCCCTTGATTCCTCTCTTCATTAAATCATCTCTCCTCCCTGACTACAACGTTCCTCTTCTTATCTTTATTTGCCTCTACATCACAAGCTTTTTATACTTCCCATGAGTGCCAT
Organism: Lutjanus erythropterus; assembly: GCF_056507025.1. Classification (NCBI taxonomy): domain Eukaryota; kingdom Metazoa; phylum Chordata; class Actinopteri; order Lutjaniformes; family Lutjanidae; genus Lutjanus; species Lutjanus erythropterus. The sequence goes on along the minus strand of NC_139325.1, from coordinate 20,407,118 downwards.
GTCCTCGCAACAATAAGACCATTAGTGCCGACTTGTCTAAACCTATGTTCACACTTGAAGAACAGTGGCGGGGAACACTAGAGAGACAGAGACCTTTGGGTTGGTGGGATCTGCCCATGTTGGCCCGCTAACCAAGACCGACATTGTTAAGTGGGCTACACTGCCACCCATAAAAGCTACTACAATCCTCCATACATAATGAATATCTACAACTGTCAGGCCCAGTCAGATCAGGACGGCAGAATCCATTAGGTCTGTACCATGGGCTTTGGTGAAACAGGCAGACCTACATTTTCAACACTTCCATTATTAAATCATCAGTATCGGGGCAGAGGGCCTGCAGCTCGAGGCTGGGCCTGGGGCAGCAGTGGAGGTGCACGGCCTTGCATGGAGGCCTAATTAATCAGGCATGTTTGCTGGGCAAGAGCTGAAAGTCAATGTTGTTGTCTGGGTGTGTCAGCGCATGTGGAAGCACTGATGGTTCTGATACTTTGCAGCTTTAGACAAGTTCAAAAACACGCTGTTAGCAGCAGCATAAAGATTCAAATCCAATGTGCAAAATGGATGATTTGCAAAGTGCAAGAAATTCTGCTCCTTCTCCATATTTAAAGGAAGAGGAAGGCTCTTCAGCAGAGATAAATGATGTGGTTAACTTGTGACCCACAGCACCTGCAGGTATACCTGCAAATCTGGCACATTAGAACCTGAAAAAAGATGATTAATTATGAATGGACTGCAGGACGGTAAAAAAATAATGATTATAAAAAAAGCACCATTTCAAATATTTTCTCTCTGAGGCTTGCAGAAGATCTGTGACATATTTTAAACATCCAGTGTGTAAAATGTATTGGGATTTATGGGCAGACTATGTAGAAATAGAATTAATTAGTTCAGTTAGTGTCCTTTAAATCATTTCTCAAAAGGCTTTTTATTACTGCTAGTACAATGTTTCATTTCCAGCATGTCTTATTTGCTTTACTATTATTGTTATCATTTTAATCTTATTGTTGGTTAATTTATTCAGTTTTACTTTGTATTATTTTATTGTATTATTTTAATAGTCAGATTTTATTTGCCTCATTGCAATCCTGAAATGTTTTAACCCTGTTCCAACAATGTAAAGTAATTTGTAACTTTGTTATTTGTATCTGTATTATAATTTTCATCTCTTTTTCTGTTTTGTCCATTTTCCTTTGATAGGTGCTCTGTGAACTATTGCTTTAATCTCTAGACCATTGTAAATACTTTTTTTCAAAGGCATGGTGAAAAAAATTACAGTTGCACCTTAGCTTACAGCACAGCTGCCACCTATGTCAGTTTTAATATGTGCAAAATGATCTACAGTTATGAGTAATAAAAGTTTCACTTGTGGAAATAACTTGTTTAAATTTGTTTTGTTTGTATGATCACATAAAACCTTGAGTACACCTGACAAAATCTGAACGTGTGTGGTCACATGTGTCTGCTCTACAGTTCTTTGTGTGTAGGTTCTTACACTGAACATCCAGCATGATGGAGGTCTGGTTGACACCCTCGTCATTTGTGCACTTGATTGTGTAAATGCCGGCATCTTTCCTTGTGACGTTCTTGATCTCCAGAGAGTTGTCGTCTGACCAGTGGTAGTGCAGGTCCCCCTCTTCACACAAGCATGGGAACACACACACATGCAGACATGCAAACCGATGATAAATTAAGTATTCATTACACGCTCATCAACCGCATGTCCTCTGGCCGCCGGTCTCTAAGTGACATCTAATCCTGCATTATTGATTGGCCTGGCTGGATTCCCACATCAAGCCAACAATAGGCTGAGTGAAAGACACCTTCTGTACCACAGCAGTTAAAATATAGTAATAAGTGTTTTTCTACTTTCAGGATACAGTCATTTTATGGTGGGGGCTGTGTATGATGGAGTTAACAGAGAAAGAGAGTGGGTGCAGGCAGCAGGGCCCTGATGACACCGGCCTGGAGGAGAAGCCAGGTTTAGAACCCTTGTGTTGTATTCAGTGAGACAGCAATCCTCATTTAGACTGCATACATTAGAGCCATAATGAGAATCACATTTGGCAGGGTCCCATGCTGGCTAACCTGCCATGTTTTATTCAGGCCCTGAATGGCAGAGCTGAGTGCTTACTTGCTGGCTCAGCTCAACTAGGACCTGGTTTATAGAGCCATCACACAGCCCTGGATCACCTTTGACCAGCTTCTCCCTGCGGTGCAGCCAAGTGCAGGAGACCTCCTCAGGGTTAGCTGAGACCAGCAGTGGGATGGTTGCCATGTCATCCTCCAGCACCTGGACCTTGGTTGGCTGCTCTGGGCCGAACTCTGGTGGGTCTGACACACATATAGCACACAAATATAGCTACAGTAAATTCTCTACTAACACACAGTTGCTGCAGAAACACAGTCACAATGTAATTTTTGTAACATGTAATGCTGTAGCAACCATCAAGATAATTTCCAGAGTGTTGTCACCAGCAAGTTAGTTTAAATGTTGCAGGTATGCTTTTAAAGATGTTGTGACAACGTCACTTAATATAACTGGGATGTCCCATATAACATCCCTACTAAGATGGGAGGAGCAAGGTAGGGTAATTTTGCTGCAATGTAATGTTCTACATGTAATGCATCAGTAACATCACTGCAATTTAACATTTTGAGTGTAATGTTGGAGGACCATTGCTACGTTGTAGCTAAATGAGTGTCCTGATCACGACGTTGCAGCGACATACTGTGTTTATTGGATTTACACCAAAAATACATGCGCAGAGGCACGAATATAAACTCAGACCCTCTAAATGACAACAACCAGAAAGAGGGGAACACAAAGACACACAAAAACATGTTGAGCATGAAAGCAGTAAGAGACACTAATGAGAGTCAAACCAGTAGAAAGTCGACATCCCACCAATAATTCCAGATCTAAACAACTTCACATACTTAGACGACGGGGGAGTTAGGCAATGCGGGAGGGAGAGGGACAGGCATTAAAACGACGAGTGACAGCGCTGTTGTCCAACTGCAGCTCTGCACAAACACACAGTGACATTCCTTCATGCTCGTACACAGTACCAAGCTTTGAAGCAGTGGCTGGCTGCTGCCTGTGAAATGGCATCAAAGACAAACATGGCCATGCAGCAAAGCAAATGCACAATTAGGACACACTGCCGCAGAGCTCAACAGACCCACAAATCACAACAAAGGTTTCCAGTAAACAAAAAAAAAACACACACATACACATACTATACGCTGACATTTCTGTGCAAAAGTACAGCAGTAAAGCAGCTTACACCCACACCATCATAGATCATCATTATGCATCGTTTAAGTTTTATGCAAACCACATTTCTTGGTCACTCGCCAAGAAGAAATAAAGGGAAACAAACAAACTCAGAAATGAAGAAACAATTCACCCCCCACTTACAAAGTACATTGAGTTTGAAGAAAGTGTTGGCCCCCTCCGCCAGCAAAGGACTGTAGGCCTGGCAAATGACCCTCTGGTTGTGATGCTGTGAACTCAGATTCAGGGAGAGAGAACTGCTCGCTGACACTCCACCAAAATGAGCTTTCCTGGGTGGCTGCTCCACTCCCTGGAACCTGGGACAGAAATCCCATCCAGCACATCCAATCAACAGGGGAGTTCAAGTTCAACAAGCAATCATGCATCATTGCCATATTTAACAGGATAAATATCAGCCATGAACTAGCCAGGAAAATGCCCCTATCAACATGTGTCAGTCTGCTATGAGCTTTCCACTGATTGCCTTGCCAAACCTGAGGGCGCCCAGGCTCCAGGAGATGTTGGCCTTTGGGTTGCTGCTTCCAGAATGGCACTCCAGATTTAGCGTCTGGCCCTGACGAAGCACCTCCTGTTTGGTTGTGATCTTCATACTTATAGCTGGAACTGAAGAACCATGGAGTCAACAAGATAAGACAGTCTGGTCACACTATATTTGAAGAGGTGTGCCATAAGACTGTTACAGTGTCGTAACCATGTCATGACACTTGTCACAAGCATAAAGGAGTCTTTATGAATGTTATGACTGCTGTCATGGTGTCATTTGGTCAGTTATGTCATATAAGATAAGATAAGGTAAGATAAGATAATATAAGATAAGATAAGATAAGATAAGATAAGATAAGATAAGATAAGATAAGATAAGATCCCACACTGGGGGAATTTTGTTGTTACAGCAGCTTAAAGACAAAAACTATAGTTAGAAGAAGGAGTGACTAATAAATAGAGTACAAAATTATATAAAAGAAGAATGAAAATATGAATTAAAAATATATACACACAAACAACACACACCTTTCATTTACACAGACATATGGATATATATGGGCAATTATACAGGAAATGTAATGAAAAGTTGACACTGTTTGAGATGTCTTTGTCAAGACAATTTGACATTATGAAGCCAAGTCATATGCGGTTGATTTTGACAATGGTCATCATTACACCATTGTAAGTGTGTCATTAATAATTTCCTTCACCTCAAGTAAAATGGTACTATTTGGACCTTTCATAAAGATGTTATTGAATGTTATAAGGCCAATATGACAACAGAGTACAGTATCAATGTGATTTAGCTCACAGAGTTTGCTGATGGACAGAGCTGCTGGTTTAAAGTAGGCTAGGCTAACCACTGTCTGCTGTCATCTGTAGCTGACGTTAGCTAGTTAGCTTGCTTAGCCATGGAGCTAGCTGCCTAATTATCTGACTTAGCTCCGGGGTGCCAGGAACTGAACCCAGCACGAAAACCAACTTTGTACTGTATTCCCTGAAGACAAACTGGCAACAGTCAATTGGGGAAGTTGTGCTTAATCTTTTCCAGTCCATTCATGTTTTTTTTTTCAGTTGATTTATCTTTGTTGTTGCAAAGTGTTCATGGTTGCCTGTAAACAAAATGAATGTTAACAAGGTGTGTATCCTAAAATGCCTGAAACCATTACCCAGAATTCAATGCACCATGACAGTGCTATAAAAACATTTGACAGTGTAATAAAACTTGATGACAACTTTACGATAAGTCCAAAATGCACCACTTTACTTGAAGTCAAGGAAAATATTCATGACACACTTATAATGGCCTCATGACAGTCAGTGTCAAAACCAACCACATATGATAGTATATCATAACGTTAAGAAATAAAACTTTACAGTTTCTTTAAATTAATGTCAAGTTATCTTCTAACAAAGACATTACTGGCTTGATTATTGTGAAGTTGTCATGACAAAGACATCTCAAACAATGTCGGCTTTGCATTAAAAATGAGTCTTAAGCAATCTTACGCATTCATAAGGACTCCTTAATGGTCATGACATATGTCATGACATGGTTATGACAGTGTAATGACAGTCATATGCGCATCTTTTCAAATGAAGTGTTACAATCTTAACTCGATGACAATTTCAAGATGAAGAGTATTAAATGATGTAGCTGAAAATGAGTGTGAACGAGTTCATATCAAACCATTCATCTATTGTGTTTTTTCTCTCAGCTGAGTTAGACTGGAATAAATCTCAGGCTGTGTGTGTTTGAATAACTCACAGAGAACCATGAGCTTAGTCTGGGCAGAGATGGTCTTCTTTGCCTCATTTTTAGCATCACAGCGGTATGTGGCCATGTTGTCACTTGCTGTCAGGACCAGGACCAGTTCTCGAGCCACACCCCGATCGAAGGGCGTCTGCTTCAGTGCAGCAGTCACAACCTTTCCGTTCTAAAACAGGAAGGAGGGATATAACATTGAAGAGTGTGTGTACTCATACTTTAGTACAACACACACATGCATATGCAGTGCACGCTAACCTTGAACCAGGTCAGAGTCCCAGTGGGATTCCCTCCAGTGGAGAAGCAGGTGAGACGGACCGTGGTCCCTGAACGAAGGGAGACATCTTGAGGAGGAGCATCGAGCCATATTTTTTGAGGGGGGTCTGTTGTAAAAGGATCAACAACAGTTTGAAATTTGGTAGAATATTTCACAATATTTTACTTGATTTTGCTTTAGAGAGGATCTCTGGCCTCTGAAAAGAGCTACAGTTTGAGTCAGAAAGCCACTGATAAAGAATATTTTAAAGGTGAAAACATGACCAAGCAGGCCTGGGAAGTAGTTGCTCATTCTGTGTCAAGGGTAATATTTGTCAAGAGCTATGTTTGCCTTTTTGTGTTTTTGATGTTCAGAGTTGTAGTCATAAATGGATGGATGTATTTTTGGTTAGATGAAGGCAGATGAGAGGGGGATACCATCCCCCTTGTTACCCTTCGCCCACCCCTCTCCATCCCCTCGTAGCAGAGAAGGTGCAAGAGCAGTGGGGTTGTTGAGTTGAATATGTTTGTCTAGTCTGCCTGACTCAATGATCCTTTATCTGACCGATGTTTGTGCAGGTCAGAATCTCCATCCAAAACCATGGCTCTGAAATATCAGTAGTCATGCGGTTCCATGTTTTAATAAATTTGGATTTTGAATTTTGACTTTTTCTCTGAATGTTTTTGTCTTGGATCTCTAAACCTTTTTTTAAAGGTTACAATTTTAAATTTAATGTATTCAGCAGTCCTGTAACTGCATCCAAGGGAAGCTAACAGCCAGCTAACAGTGGCAAAAGACATTTTGATATTTTTTCATTAATGTGAATTTTTGATTGCATTTAGATCTAAGAATAAGTGGCTTTGTAAAGCTTTGTCAATGCGACTCACTGGTTGATAATGGCTGCTCCAACCTATTTAGCTGTGGATGTATTAAAAATACAGAAGTACAATTCGCTAGTAGCAGATGAACAAAACCAACCGGATCCTTCCCCCCTAGTAAAAATTACCAAATAGCCCACTGACTGAAAATATAACAATCATGAAAAAAGATTTGAGCTCACTCACAATAGACACTGAGTTTGGCGACCTGGGTCTTGGAGAAGCGGGTGCCCTTATTGAAAGCCTCACAGGTGAGTTGGAGCTCATCCTCCTCCCTGGAGACCCTGTGGGTCATGTTGGACATGGTTGTCATCCCACCATTGTCTCCCTGTAGACAGAAAACACACATGACATTTCAGGGGACAGACAGCTTTGGTCTGTGGCGATGTCAGAAAAGAAAAGAGAGAGTAAAAAATCAGAGAGAAAAACAACCCACAATGGTTTGTCTTGGTGAATACAGATGGCAAATTAGCTGCTGTAATAACTGATGTTGCGCATGGTCTGTGATAAATAAGCATATTCATCTGACTCTCTCTGCTTTGCACGCTGTTATAAATTGAGCAAAGCGTCATTTTGCACCTGCCTGATAGCGGCCATGCCTATGCAGCACATCTGGTTATTAAAGCTATTATTGTGGTGATTACTGTAAAAGCCACAGTCAGAAAGACTAACAAAGACACTGGACAGGAGCTTCAGTCTTCATTAACCTCACACTGTTTCAGATGCATTAAAGCTCACACACAGCACAGTGAGTGCCTTGTGTAAGATCAAATGAAAATGCTGCTGCCAGATGAATAAAGAGCTTGTTTAATAATGCTCATCTTCTGTGTCAGCTTTTATTCACTTTGATCTTATTAACATACACAAAAGAGGAGAAGAGCAGCAGAATACCCCTTTTGGAATCGCTGCTGATTCATTTGCAAAGCTGCAGCAGGCACTATTCAGGGACCGCTCATGGTCATACCGTTTTCTTTCATCTGTCGAAGGTTCACATGAGGTCACATTTCAGTTTGAGGATTCTTTAAATTCAATGGGAGGCATTTTAAAAGTTTTTCGTTAGCGCTGTAAAGGCAAGCTTGACTGAAGGACAAAGCTCTTGCACTTTATCTTTTATGCCTTTTGCCTCACATTCTCAAAAAAAGAAATAAAAACATGCCCTTTTTGAGCATTCTCTTTAAACTGACCAGCATTATTGTCAATTATAAATCATTGTGTATACTGTCTCCTGCCAGCATTGTTCTTGGCCTCAGGCTTAGATAGAGAGATTTCAGCTGTGTGCTACAGTAATTTTGTGCTGTGTCTAAGGGTGACCATATTTCTGAAAAAATCAGGACAGTCCAGAATTTCAAGGAGCTGTCCCGAATCCCGAATGCTGTCCCATTTGTACCGAAAATTAATCCTTGCAGCAAGAACAAGCTAAAACGAGAGCTCTCTGTATGCTGTGAGACTCAAATTGACTTGAGACTTGAAGGCAAAAGTGCTGAGGAGACCTGACTTGGGGAAATTGTAATATTAAAAAATGCTACATAATTTGGAGAGCTGGTTAATTGTCATGAATAATTAATAACATAACGGAAACAGGCACAACAAGCTGCTGCTGTTAAAGAGAGAGAAATGAGAGATGAGAGAACTATTTCCTTCAATTATGAATTTGTTCGCATGAATTAGTAGATCAATATATATATTTTTTTACTCTGAATCCCTGAAAATATAATGATCAAATCACTTAGACTCTAGAAGTGTTCCTGAGATATCGTATTCACAGGAATGGAATGGACTCTAGGTCACAGTGACCTTGACCTTTGACCACCAAAATCTAATCAGTTCAACCTTGAGTCCAAGTGAACGTGTGTCCCAAGTTTGAAGAAATTCCGTCAAAGTATACTTATCATGTTTATAAATGCGTAAGAGTATTACTAATATGTTTTCACTTGTTTATGGCAAATAAGAGATGATGATGTCATTCAACCTGTTTTAAACCAGGTGACAGGGAATGCTGCCACCACTGTGGGAGGAAGTTGTGATTAAAATATCTAATATCTGTAATTCAAAGCATGGAGAATAACAGTATATATCACTGTATATTTAAAGCCTTCTGCAGGGGTAAAGTGCTTAATTGTATTACGCTACATATTTCACACAGTACAGCGGTATTTTAAGACCATTTAATGTGCAAAACTGGAATATTAAAAAGAATAAAACACAAAACTTTCTCAAGTATATCAACTATTACCAGCACTTATAACTGCTGTCATCTGACATGATTTGCAAATGATCATTTTTTGCTTGTTGTCTGACTTTTTAAACCTGAACCATGTCCATATGATGGCAGTTACACTGGTCTTTTTTTCCAACTTCTTCCTCTCTTTGTTGTGTGCAAACTCCACAAACACGCTAAAACCAAAGCTGTTTATATGCAATCTGTTTAGCTTAGTCTTCCATATATCTTCATTCGTCTTCATGCATTTTGCACGAGCCATTGAATAGACACTGAGTTTCAAACCAGTCTTAGAATCTGTCAATGATCTTCACAATGTTAATTAAAAAAAATGGAGAAAGTCAAAGTGATATTTCTGAAGCTTAGTAGGAACTCGGGCTCTATTTGAAACTCAAGTGACCCACCTTGAGACAGTCTCCATTTCCTGTCTAGTTTCCTGTTGGTCCAAATCTTCAGCTTGAATTTTTTTTCTGAGAAGCGATCACTCTGTAGTAGTCCTTACTGTGGCACAAAAGTGCCAAGGCAAATTATATCACTGGTACAGATGATACAATATAAAAATCATTTCCCAGTCTGAAATACGGCCTTCATTTGCCATCATGCACAGAGCTAGCCTGAGTAGTTTGTTAAAGCTTGCTATTTTATGTTACAATTACAAATGTTACTTTATTTAATGTTTGTAATGTATTTTTTTTCAGAACATGGTGGCTCATGTTGGCAATTGCCTTTTTTTTGGCTGGTTTATAGATGTAATCATTAGTGAGGTGGCTGTATTTCGCATATTTTTGAGTGCTTGTCCTTCTTGTTTAATGTCTTTAAGGAGCTGATGATGCTAAGAACTGCTTCTCGGCTCTCATTCTGTGCAGCTTGCAACAATATTTTATTTTATTCCCCACAACCATCTGGTGACCCCTGAAAATTATTTTGTGATTAATCAGCACATTTTATTCCCTCTGATGACATGTTCACCCGCAACACCCCTGTCCTGAATTTCACCCATTCTCATCTGGTGACCCTAGGTTTGTCGTCTCACCTCTTCCATGGTGACAACAGTCGTGTTGAGCTCCTTGTAGCCCAGCCACCAGCGAATCTGGACGGGGGGATTACTGGATGTGGCGTAGCAGCTGAGACTCAGCTCCTGCCCCTCGATGGCTGTAAGCGAACCCTCCAGCCTCACCTCCAAAGGCTCAACTTATGTACACACACACACACATGCAAAAAGAAAAGTCAGTAAAAATATCGTCCCATGAATAGTCGTACATTCAACAGCTACCTATTCTGATCACAGTGGCAGCGCGACTATTTTTGGATGTGAAACATGGAGCTGTATCAAGGGTGAGAAGGAAAATCACTTTGAGTGGCAACTTGTTTTCTCAGGAGGTTTTCAACGTGGTTTCTAAAGTCTGCTTCGTTTTAACCACAGGGGGAGACAGGGTACAATAGCTGCAGGCAAAGTGATGCAGCTGCATAAAGCCTTCGGGGGAATACAAAGGCTGGGGACTGAGCTGGCAGACACGGGGAAGGAGGGGTCATGTATGTAAATCTTATACCTATTTGTGTCTCTCCCACATGAGAACGGGATGCATTTGTGCATGCCACACACAAAAGACTGTTGAAATTACGCAGGTGCCGTGAGCTATAAGAGGCATTTTCATATTACACCAGTGAGACATACTTTGTGCCCTCCAGCCTCTGCCAGTGCCTAGAGCACAGTCAGGCAGTCAGCAGCTCATTTTCAACACTCCTGAATGGATGACTAGGAGGCATGGCACCACGGCCTGTTGGGGGCTCGGTGAGGAAAGCGCCACCTTTACACACTGAGGCATGAGCAAGAGATTTCTGCAAGGGACAATCCTAATTCAAAGCATATTTACATAAAATAGGTGCATCAATCGTGCCAGCATTTAAAGCTCTGACTTATATTGTCTGGCTCTGTAGTGGAAATCAGGCTATTGTTAGGCTCAACGCACCAAGGCTGCTGAATATTAATTCTGTATTTGTTTTATTGTTGCTGAAACAAACATTTTATATTCAGAGAGAAAAGTATAATCTATTAACCATGGGCGTTACTGTCGCACAAAGTGTAGGCTTTACTGCCTCAGGATTGTGCATTGAAGCAATTCAGCTGAATTAGTGGAGCAGCTATGAAAGAGCACGCAGTGATACTAATCTGGAGGCAGTCGGAAATATGGGCCGCAGCCATAATAACCATTAGTTTCATTAATGATATTAGCATTAGAATTTATGCTGGGACAGCAAAAGAATTGGTTTTGGAGGTAAGACTCTTATTATATTCCTCTGCCTCATGTCCATATCCTTAATAATCCATTGCTTCGAATCCTGCCAGGGCTTTGTGTGTGTAAGTGTGTGTGTGTATGTGTTCCAGAGCTGTGCACTATATTAAGCATTATTTTCACTCACAGAGCACAGTAATTTTGCGGCTGACAGACAGAGGGGACGGGGACACCAGATTGACGCTCTCACAGCATAGCACTGCCTGGTTGTCCACGGGGGTGATCCACAGGTGGAGGACACTGCTGGACTTCTGTGCTAGGACGTCCTCTTCCCAAGCTGTGGACAGAACTTCTCCATTCTGACACACACATGAAGACATGAAATTCAAAAAAAGACAACATCAAGACCATGTTTAAATAGTTACATGTAAAGGTCATTGTTGTTAACTAAAATTAAAACTAAAACTAAGTGTGAAAAAACACTGGTAACACTTTATTTTAAGGGGTGTGTGTAAGACTGGCCTTAGACTGTTATCGACATGTCATGACACCTGTCATGAACATGAAGTAGTCTTTATGAATGTTTATGACTGTTTAAGTCAAGTCAAAGTTAACATCGCTTGAGATGTCTTTGTTATGACAACTTGACATTATCAGACTTTTTAACTGTTTAGCTTTATATTTTATCATTACATTAAACTGACAAATGTGGTTGGTTTTGACACAGGACATCATAGGACCATTTTAAGTATGTTATGAATATTTTTCTTGACCTCAAGTGAATTGGTATATTTTGGACATGTCATAAAGATGTCTTGGACATGTCATAAAGATTTATCATACTGTCAAATGCTTTTGGAACAGTGTCATTAATAGGGTTATATTGTCTTGGTTAATGTCAGGTTGTCATAACAAAGGCATCCCAAACAATGTCAACTTTGCATTAAAACAACAATGTTTATGACAATAGTCATAAACATTTATAAAGACTCTTTCATGTTAATTACAGGTGTCATGACATGGTTATGACAGTGAAATGACAGTCTTATGCACACCACTTTGACTAAAGTGTTACAATTTGAGCTAACTGAAATAAAACAAACTACAACAAAAACTAGACTTTAAAAAAATAATAAACTAATTATAATAAAATAAAAATGTTCAGGAAATGTTTGTTAATTTGGTCAAATTTATCAACACAATGAACACTGACAATGAAAAACAAAAATAATACTTAAACTAATAAAAACTAAAATAAAACTAAACAATAAACACTAAAGTGAAACCAACTCTGGAAACCAACTGAAACTAAACTAAATAAGGAAAATAAATAAATATAAATGAAATAAAAATTAAACTAATAAAAAGAAACAAAAAACATAGTAACTCTGGTATGGTCCCATATGGTGCAGTCACAGCAGTACAGAAGCTAATAACAATGTGGACACTCAGACTTAGAGTTGAAGTTCTTCAACTAAAATAGCTCACTTCTTCAGCATGACAGTGTGTTACAAAGCCTCCTTAACAGATGGTGCAGAAGATTTACCTTGGTCCACTGGAGAGTGGCTAGGGGGTTTCCACCATGAGACACACACACTATTGTGAGCACTCTCCCCGCTATGACTTCCTCCCTCTCAAGACCAAAGATAACTGGAGGCTGAGGTGGGACTGCCAGGAAATGGAGACAAAAATAAAAATGGACTTGACAAAGCGGAATGGCATAGAGGGCGATAGAAGAGAGAAAAGGGTGAGGGGAGGAGAAGGGATGCAGTAACTCAGGGAAACAGCGGGATGGAGTGACCATCAATAGGATGACATAAAAAAGAAACTGCACTGCGATGAGAACACTCTTGGCAATTGAGTGGGGGAGCATCCCTATTTGTTGCGACAGGGCCAATAAATTGGGCACATTCAACATGACTGTGGGATAAGAGGTCCAGATCTGATGAAAGCATTAAGTATTAAGGGAGCAGTGAGCTGGATCCAGTCCATAAAGCAAAATAACAGATGTTCAAACAGTAATAAGGCAACGTGAAATATGAATAAATTACAGCCTCCTTGAATAAAATATATGCAGTAAATAGGGGAGGACGGGCCTTTGTTATTGCTGCAATCAGTTTCACAGAACAGGCTGCAGACCCTGGGCCACAGTGACAAATTGCCACCTTGCTAACAATCTGGCTGGCTGAAAATGGCCACCGCGCTGGCTTTGATGGGCTGGCATGCTGAGTAAGACTGCAGCGGTGGTCCCAAGTTCTGCAACATTAGCACTTAGCACAGAGACCATGTTGTTTAATACAGGGCAGGCAGGGAGATGGAGAGTAAGGGAGGAGTGCTCATGGTTATTGGTGATTGTTAAAACAGCAGTGGCGGCGGAGGCTTCTAATGTGGAGGAGTATAGATAGAGACAACATTAAGGTGTCTAGTCAGCCCGTGGATAACACAACGGCTGAGCTGGAGGGAGCGCTCGCCGACGAAGATGTCAGCAGCCCCGCTCCACTTTAATCAACAACATGATTTAGGCCTGGGAGAAGCAGGTGGGTAGACTCTCAGGCCTAAACAATCAATTACTTCAAGTGATCAACAGAGTAGAAAATACTAAACCTACTGTAGTAAACAGTAGCTGCCGTGTCACACTGTTCTGTTTGTGCATTCAACAACACTGGCTTTCATTGGTGCCTCGCCAAATAAGAGGAAAAAGAAATATGAGACCGAGACAGCAAGTGTGTCAGCTCACCTATGTGTGCCACATTAACAATTTTATTATATAATGTCACGCGGTTTGTGATAATAACATGAAAGCAAAAGCAACAGAAGCTGCCTCCCCTCCTGCCTCAGTGGATTCTAAATTTAATTTGAGCTGATGAGCACAAAAGTTGCTGGGTTTAGTTTTGCAGGATTCATCATTATTAACTGTGGTGGCCTTAGCTTCCCATATTAGTTATTATAATACTGTTAAAAAATTCAGCACTTGAAGCCTCACTGATATAATCCATCTCAGTTGGGCTAATAATTGGGTTATGTGTTTTGTTTAACATTGGGGAAATAAGACTGAGAGCGTAAATAATTTTAAGATCACTGAATAAAACAGTAAATCTAAACTAAACTAATTCAGATTTAATTGCAGAGATGGTCTCTGATTTCATGCTGCTATAGCCACCACTGTGTAAGGTAGTTTTACAATACAGGCCCCTTTACACTGTATAAAAAACCCACTAACACCTACTAGCATCTGGCATTTGTCCTCATTAAGAAAATGTAAAATCTGCATTAATTCCCAGGTCAAATGACTCTGCAGTAGAAACGGGTATTTTGATTGGTGTAAACATGGCAACCAGGTGGACATGCTAATGTTTACCCCTTTTTGCCTGAAGAAATGTAGGCTTGTTTCGTCCGTCAGTAACTATTGTGACTCTTCCTCCTTTTTCATATGCATGTATTTGGCTTGACTTGGTTTGCCTCAGTGCAGAGTTTGCACCCACTTGAGGGTGTGTATTTAACTGATGAGCTGTACTCATCTGTAGTCAAATATCTGTATAACAGTGAATAAACATTTTATTCTTTTATAAATACAAGTCCCACATTATTTTATTATCTAAAAGCTTTTCTTATTAAGCAACAAAATCAGAAAATGCTGAGTTTTCATTTGTAACTTAATGTAACCCCTATCTGGCTGAGACTGAACATGAAACAGTAAAATAGAGCTGAAAGTACAAACAGTGCTGCAAAGGAGAAACTTAACTTCAAACCACAGAGTTTCAGTTAGAAGTCACAAAAACACTGAGAGCTGAACACACAGGAACTTTTAAAAATGGCTTTCTTTCTGGGTCATTCATCTTTTTATAGCAGGTGTAGCCCTGTTAAAAAAAACTGAATTAATTTTGGTGTAAAACTGTATAAGAAAACAGCCTAGACCTCCTGCTATCAATCTCAGCCCACCAGGAACAAGCTTTAAGGACCAGAGGCAGCCACACTCATGTTGTCTTGAAGTAGGTGTGAGTTTGCCTTCAGGTTCAATGTTTCTCCTTGGACCACTAACGCAGACTGAATGCACACAAGGCCGGATACCCTTGGGCCTCCACAAGCTTTGGTTCCTGTGTCTGAGTGTTTCTGTACGTGAGTGTGTGTTTTTGTTAAACAGAGGGGGTGGTGACAGTCAGTTTACAGACAGGTTGAGACACTCACAGTACACGCTCATGGTCATTGTGGTCTCCACAGGCCGGAAGAGGGCGGGGTTGATGGTGTGACATGCCAGCTGCCTCCCGTTGTCAGAGCTCAGAGCAGTGACCCTTTGAGAGGGAACAAAAAGACCGAAGAAATGAGAAGGATAAAAGACAGTATATGCTGCGCCACACAAAGTGCTGAAGTTCAAAGTTCACTTCCAGTGGTGAAAGAAGTATTCAGATCCTTTACTTACAGTTAGTAAGCGTATCATATTCAACATTACAAGTTAAAGGAAAAATAAAAAACACCATAAAACACCATTGAACGATAAAACACAAACATAAAAGTGAAGAAAAATATAAAGTATGTAAAAAACAATTACCCCTTTGGCTGATATATCATTATAAATGACTTTATTAGATGTTATTGTGGATGCATTCATGTTAAAATAGCATTTTAGTTCTGTAGCTGGTGGAGCCAAAGCTAGTTTTAACTACTTTATATTTTAGTCCTGTCCTGTGGATAAATGTAGTGGAGTACAAGTACATGTTTGCCTCTGAAATGTCGTGGAGCTAAAGTATGAAGTAGCATAAAATGGAAATACTCAAGAAAACTACAAATACCTATAATTTATAAAGAAGTACAGGTCTTGAGTACCTGTACTCAGTTCCTTTCTATAACTGTGTCTAGCTACTTGCAGGAGGCATGTGAGAACAGATTCAAAAATGCATTTTGTGATATATATCGGAACATCCACTAGTCCCTGCAATGCAGTGCATTTATTCAGAGCCTAGTTTACTCTTTCAGTTTATGTCTCCTATATCAAATTACAGTACAATGTCAACCGTAACAATCACACATGGCCCACTGCTGTGCACACTCAGTGTGAATATAAGGAAGAAGCATCAATATTGCTTAAGACTTTGGCTGTTCAGCAATAGAGCTGAACAACGCTGCAGCTCCTCAGTACCAATGTTATCTCAGGATATGACAAGGGGTTATTATCTTTGACACAGAGGAGACAAGCAGGATTAAAGCAATCTATGGCCCTGTTTAATGTATAGGCACCTGGCGAACCGGCGAGGATCGGATCTGTCTCGCTGCAGGAATGTAATTTTGTGCGTTTGACAGAAGCTAATTCAATCGCACAGTGCCAAGTAACAGTTCACTGTGTGCAGAAATTCATTGTACTCGCTAAGACAGAAGGAGAAAATAAGAGCGGGGTGAAAACAAGGGAAACATGAAACAAAGACAGACTTGGAGGGATTGAGCAGGTCGGTGAGGAGAATGAGTCTGGCAGGCGGGCGAACACATACGTTACTTCAGCACGCGTGTTCTGGAGCTTATCCTTTGAGCCAGACATGGTGAAAGACTCTGCACCTGTCAGCTCGACTCCATCTAAAAGACACAATGGGGGGAAGGCACACACAAAAAGGGAGAATAGAGTGTGTAAACTTGTTCATGCGAAACAGAAACATCAGTGTTATTCTCGTGTGGAATGGTAAATACTGGAATATGATAAATATGATGTGTGCGGTGCAGCAACAGTACGTCTCAACCTGTCCTTAAAATGAAATAAGACAATAAAGATGTACATTTCAACAAGAAAACACAGAACAAACATATCTGAGACCGACAACACAAGCCTGGATACTCTTAGAAATAAAGGTGCTAACTAGAACAGGGTTATTAGGCTTGTTTCAATAGGAGAACCCTTTTTGGTTCCCATTAGAACATTTTATAAAGGTTTCCAGAGGGTTCTATTTAGAATTCAACATAAGGGATTATACCTAGAACCATATCTAGAATCCACCCAGGGGTTCTATCGAGAACCTTTTTATATTATGGTACAAAGAACCCTTGATGAACCTTTAACAAAAAGAGTTCTTCATGGATTTCAACAATTCAACTTCTTCTTCCAAAAAGGGTTCATTGGATGAAAAGGAACCTTTAATGTTACAAAGAAACCTTGACAAACCTTTCTTAAAAAGGGTTCTTCAGAAGCAAATGGTTTTAGGTAGAACCTCAGCCCTTCAGGAAGAACCTTTTTGGGACCCTTATTTCTGTGAGTGTAAACAAATTCACACCAAGAGAAAACAATACAACATCTCTCTCTGTCTGCTTCAGCAGTATACAGTATAATAGGTGTGACAGGGGAGCAAAAAACAAAAACAGGAAATGAGAAAATTGCAGTTGTTTTTGTCAACAACTTGGAAGTTGTGATACTCTCACTGTAAATGTAATTGTAAAGTCAGTGGAAATCGGAAATTCAAATGTTCAGGCTATTTCCTCCCACACAGAGTCTGCTCCTTTCAACTCTGCTAGTCAAAGACTCTGAAGGAAGAAATCTTTACTGAACTTGCATTTCATCCTCTGCAATGTTATACAGTTTATGCATTCAGTCTGTGACCTATGGCGATCCAAGGATGTTGAATATCGGAAAGCTTGTCGCCCTTTATTCTAACCTGTCAGGCTGTCACATTTAGTGCTGTTGAAAGGGTGACTCACCTTTAAAAAGTGTGATTTCCGCCATGGGCTTTGCGTCAGGGGCAACGCAGGTGACGGTGTAGTCCTCCCCTGCCACCCAAGGTGTTGCCATGTCCACCTCGAAGTACGGCTCGGAAGGAGGAACTGAACAAGAAGAACAATGGCTCAAGTTTCATAATATTCATCACACTAATTTGGGTTTAGCTGAAGCAGCAGGCACTATCGCAGATGGATATTAGCTTATGCAATGATATGATAATAAGCGCTCGTAGCATTTGGGAGTGACAGGAATGTCACGCTGTCAGCTTTTGAGTGATTTACTACAGCGAGGTTTGATGTTCTGTCGAGTTAGAATACAAATTGTGGACAAGAAGAGAATAAAGAGATGAAATAGTGATGAAACCGATCCAGCGCTAATCTATCACAGCAAACACCAAACACTTCTCTTCTCAGATCACCCCCAAGCTAAATATGTGCTTTCTGGACTGATCAAAGCAGTTCTCACTTCTCTCCACTGTTCTACTCTACAATCCTTTTATCTGACCATAAATAGGAAATTCCAGAAAAAAAAACACACATAGCTTTTTAACACAAGGGACCGGGAATTGTTTGGCAGTAAATTGAGAAATCTGTCACCAACTAATCATCAAAGAGATTTCTGCAGATCTGTACCAAGACTATCACAAACCTGATCGTTTATTGTGCCAGCTTTTTAAGCGAGTGGGTGAGCCCATAGAATTAGAAACTATGGTTACCGTTAGGGTTGTTTTGCTTTCATCAAAGATCAAGTGCAAAGGCTGCCTGAGTTCAGAGACAGAACAGGGGAGTTGGGAAAGTACAGGATGGATACATGTGTGTGAGGCAGACATGAAAGACTCTGGCAGACACGTAAAGAGATATGGCAAGAATGAAAAGTGAGTGTAAAGACAGAGCAGGGGCAGGAGGATAGCTGCTAGCTGAATGTCTGAGATGAATCCACTGCTAATTTGTGGGTAAAAACAGCTGGACCACAAGCATCTAAACCGGCCAGCTCATTCAGCTCCTCTCCATCTATTCTCTGGCACGTTACAATCAATCCCTGGCCACTAGGAGGAGCTGTTGCTGTGTGCAGAGTCGCCCATTGGCTCCAGTCTGCTATTGAGACAGATGAGATGTGGCTGCAGCTTCAAACTGATTTAAAAGAAGCAATTGAATCTGTGTGGACTGTGATGGGTTACCCAGAGCACTGCAGAGGCGCGCGCTGCAATAATGAGATGCATTTGTTTGTTTTTCCCCCCTCTTCCCTGAGAAGATGACTGGGCCATGCATCTATTGACAGCCCCTGCACTCTCAATCTACTCAGGCCCGCACGACTCACATAGGCACTCCACTTGTTGTGCTCGAGGAGTGTCTGGCAGCCTAACAAATCCTAAAATAAGAATAATGATATGTTCGCAAATGAGGCAGGCAGGTATCTAATTTTTACCTCGCTCGCTCATGCTGGCCCGTTTCTCTTATCTCTCATTCACTCCATCATCCCTCTCCAGCAGCCTGAGCCCACCCCCCCCCTTCTCTTCTCTTCCCCATGCTATCCTTCTTGACCACTGCAGTTAAACTGCAGAAGTGCGGGGGTAGGTGTGTTCCAGCTTGGACTGGGAATTACAGCCCGCCATCCATCACATCTGCAAACCATGTGACCCAATCAGCCCAGGCAGGATGAACTTAGACGCACACACACATTTGTACAAATGTGATAGCATGTGTGGACAGCAAGAAAACACACATTCTATTCAATTTACTCGACAGGCACTCGGAGCAAAGAAGAGACAGCAAACAAGCTGTTCTCTTAATTAACTCTTTGTGCCCCTTCTTTGTCTCCTTGCTGTCGGCTTTTTTAAAAATTCTGTCTCCCCATCTCCCTCTCTTTCTCTCTGCTTTCTAGCCCTATCTCCCTTATTAAGGTACATATACTGTATGAACACAAAAATAGATAGGCATGCAAAGACGTGCTCCTGCCGTTCAGACGGGAAACAGTGAGCCACAAAATTCGATTCATTAGACAAATACAGACGGATGGATGGATAAGGCAGATAAGAAGCAGATTAGCAGACACACATCAATATGCATAAGCAGCTCTTTCCACCTATCTTTCTCTCTCATTCACACACATACACTCCCTTTTCTCCTTTGCACACAAACACCCAAAGATAAACTCAAGTCTACAGTCCATGCAGATTTTGCACGCACAAACACACTGACACGGGCGAGTGAATGTGCAGACGAGCTACATTCATCACACTTCATTCTAAAAAACAGTCACCAGTGTGTGTGTGCACAGTAACATGTGATACTGAGCTGATTCTCTGGAAAATATTGGAGAAGGCCCAGAGGATAAAAGAGTCTCTAAAAAGCTTATTATGCTGAATTAAGAAAATAATGGAGAACAGAAGATCAGACTTCTCAACACCAGACAGACACAACTCATTGTTTTTATCTCTGGAAAACGAAGACTGGCCAAAACCAAACACTCACTCACATATACATCCACAAGTATTTTAATACCCACGTGCAAAAATACACACACATTCACACACACATACACACATTTTAGGTCTCAGGTGTGTGATCTCTGGCAAAGAAAGCCCCTGAAACAGTCCTAATTTTTTCAGCTTTCCCTTCCTCTCCATCTCCTCCTTCACATGTGCATCTCTTCTGTGGTTCACCCACCCATAGACTCATCACTCTTTCTTGACCAATTACTGAATCTCTTACCATTTGGTTTTGTGTCCATTATCCATAACAATTTTTTAGACCAGTGTGTGGGATTTCACCTTGCTGCGCCCTCCCCTTCCAAGACTGTATGAGAACTTGTAGTGACAGCGAAACATGCAAAAAATTAGGTTTAGTTTCTGGGCTACTGTAGAAATAGAGCAACATGGCAGCCACCATGTGAGAGGACCCATGCCCGCTCATTTTAAAACAATGAAAACTTTACTCTTACTCTAGCCTCAAAAGACAGACAAGCCAACTGGATAAAAATTACATTTTCAATGATAGCACGTGTGTGGATTTTACTCCGACAAACTGCTTTCTTAATGGGCACCACACGTTCAACAATAAATAAACACCAAAGCTGTCTGTGAACCAACTTCAGACTTGAAAGCTGTAAGGTTTACCATGCTTTGTGATGTTTTACTGTTTATTTTGCAAGTTATCCTGTTGAATTTAGTGTTAGCTGTTTCTAATATTGAGGGAAAGTCAAGAGAAACTGTGTAAAGCCTCATGTGAAGAAAACTCAGTAACACATATATTAGATCAGATGTAGGCAACTGTTTATTCATGTTGCTTTCTGTGGAAGTTCATACTGTAGCACGTGCTGCGGTAGCTCAACTAGCATTAGTTTTATTGTTAAAAAGAAGCTGGTTCAGCTTTGTTGTGATCCTCATTGCTGGTGTGTGTATGTGTCTGTTGCTGTGTTGCCACTGTATGTAAATTAACTTGGTGGATGTAGCCTTAAAGTAACAATACACCTGCATGTTAAAAAGAAATGGTCAAACTGCAGGACTTCATTTGCTTGGCAACACTGTGTAGCTTTCATTTGATTAGCATCCATTTAGGCCTCTCAGTACACTGGCTGATTTTGTTCATCAACAGTTAATGTGCAGATTTCTTTTCCCATCAACCAATTGATTGGTTGAGGAGTAGGCAGAATTTCAGTCAACCAAGATTTTATTTGGTTGACTACAGCCCTATTATGAATATTATTCAATTTCTGCCTTATTCTGCCCCAAAAAAAAAAAAAAACTCGTACACACTGGAGCCTTAAACTCCTATTTGTTTGAATCATGGCCATTTACAGAAAGTAATTCACACACCTGCAAGGCCTAAACTGACTGAATGGTAAATCTATATGATGGATAGATTAAAAAAGAAATGCAAAGCAGAAAGAGAGAGAATATATCAGTTATCCTGTTACTGTCTCATTTTACCATTTAGCAGAGCTTCATTTGTTAATTGTAAAGACCCTGACTCAGTCTGGTAGTGTGATATGCACACCGTCACACCAGTGTATAACACACTGTCCTCTGATGGGGTTATATCTTGGGCAACTGTCAGAACTTTTCGTGAACGAAGATGAATAAAGTCACCATGTTCTACGTTGCTTATGCCCCCATTTATAAGTTGTTCCATTATTCATAGCAGGGAATCATAAAATGAAGGCTCATTATATACTCTTCAAGTGCTAAACTCATTAGCTACCGCAAAAACCTCACTATAGCCCTGGTTCCTAAAATGTCCTCTAACCTCCAACCAACACTGATAATAAGCTTACACACATGGGCACACTCACACACACTCTCACACACACATCTCTGTAAGACCCAACTATGGCAACTGAATGAGTAACACAGTCTAAAACCAGAACACATCAAATAACTGTTTTGAACATTTGCAGGAGGCATCTGTACAGGCATGCAATGCGGTGAGGGAGAGAGTTGTTCATTAATAGGATTAAATGCTAAGGCTAATGGTATAAACCGAGACACAGGATGTGTCAGGTATGTGACGGGCACAGTGCGGGGTAAGTTTTAGCAGAGGAGGGGGTTTCGGTGGTGGGGGTAGAGGTTGTTATTGTCATGGATTACTCACTGCCACTTGATCTGCCTATTGCAGTAATCCCCTATCTAAGCTCCGCAGGAAGGCAAAAACACACAGGAGTTATGTAGCACCAATGGAAATGTCTTGAAAACATCTCTTTGTAAGCCCATGGATGGGGCTTATTGACATTTTTGCCTCCATCCCTGCTACTCAGTGCCTGTGGTGATCCATCTTGAATTAGCCAGTCATGATAGCACTCGCTCTGACCCGAGAATCCAATTATTTGACCAGCGATCTCTGTTTTGTTTTCACATTCCTCCCCTCTCCCCCACTGTATCTCATAAAGAGTTTATAGTGTTTTGATTTGATGCAGGGCTTGATGGGATGTGGCCATGGTTGACTGGCCAGGGGTGTGGGGCCTTGGGAGCTGTAGTTCAGTGATGGAGAAGTCCGTGGGGAACTCATCAGAGACAGTGCTCTTCAAAAGGATGCACAGTTTCTAGTCCCAGTTCAGCACTAACAGGAGATTGAATTCATCAGCTCATTATAAAGCCCCAGATTAGTCACGTATTTTGAATCAGTTGAGTTGGTGGGCTGGAACAAATGACCCTTTAGGACCAAGGCTGCGGAGTGCTTTTTAAGTCAGCCGCTTCACTCTTTGCCCTTTGCAACAGTGCAGCTGCAAATGTCCATCTTTAAACGGTCAACAGCTGGAGAGTGATCCCTACATACCAAACAAAAACACCAGCCGAGATGTGTGGAGAGCAATGGTGGGGGCAGTGTGGGATGATTGCCATATTTGAAAAAAACATTGCAAAAGTGCCTTCTTGGTTGTCCCTATGGTAGTAAAACATGACGAATTGCCCTCTATAGTTCCCTTCTAGTGGACAAAACAAGATTAAGTGCCCTCTAGAGTGCCCTTCAGTGGACAAAATGTGGTAAAGTACCTTATAAGGTGCCATTCTAGTGGATAAAATGTGGTTAAGTGCCTTATGAGGACCCTTCCAGTGGACAAAATGTGATAAAATGCCCTTTGTGGTGCCCTTCCAGTAGACAGAATACAGTAAAGTGGCAGTAAAGTGGTGCCCTTCCAATGGATAAAATGAGGTTAAGTGCTATTAAGTTGCCCTCCAGTGGACAAAACATAATCAAATGCCCTGTAGGCTGCCCGGCAAGTGGACAAAATGTGTTTAAGTGCCCTCTCTTGTGCCCTCCACTGGATAAAATGTAGTAAAGTGCTTATAAGGTGCCCTTCCAGTGGACAAAAAGTAATAAGGTGTCCTCTAAGGTGCACTTACAGTTGACAAAATGTGGTAAAGTGCCCTATAAGGTGATAAAGTGCCCACTAGAGCATCCTTCCAGTGGAGAAAATGTAATAAAGTGCATCTCAACTTTTAGCGCATTGCCACCACATACAGCTGGTGCCCTTATTTTTTTCACCCCTGCCCCAGTCCAGCATTGATGGAGAGGATTCAGATCTGATGTCAAGGAACACAGGGCAGCATTTAGGTTTCACTCACGGTAAATACAACTACCAGTGATCCCTGATGCAACACAAAACATAATTCCCACACATCTTGACCTTTTAGCCAAAGCCAGAAGCAATTGTGTTGACTTTGTGCATGTGGGTGCACGTGTAATAGCCTTCTCTGAGGAAATAAATGTGGGAGTCAAGCCTGCTGTGGCTGCAGGTGTAGGCCTGCTGTAGGACATGAGACCGCTTCAGCGTAGAACAGAACATCGCCATTCAACGGAGACGTCTGTGGTCTATGCCTCTTCCTATCCCACACCACCCGCCATCCCTCCCACCGACCCATTGATGTCAGAAAAACCTGCTTTCTTCCCAGAGGAGAGCGAGGACGCTAGAATTGCCCCGGCAACCCTCACTCCCCCCTCACCCCTTTTGAAAAAAAACCCCTCTCCATGGTCACCAAAGAGAAAGCCCGAAAGCGAGGCAGAGAGGGAGAAATTGTGCAATGGAGAGAATGGGGAGGGGGATGTAAGTAAATGAACTGCGCCTGGAGAAGAAAGGATCTTTTAGAGTCCTTTCCTTGCCACATATGGGCTTGCTCCCACAAGCTAGAGGAAAAAGGAGAGAAGAGATACCGGTTGTTATAGAGTGACAACAGGTGGTCTAATGTAGTCGTACAATTACATTTATTCCAGCCCATGTCTGAGTAGGAACTTTTCAATCACTTCTGTTATAATTTATTCCTGTGCGAGGGAGAGACATGGATCGCCCTGAGGCTGCCAGAGAATCCAGGCTCTGCAGATACTTTATATTGTGTAGCTGCTGGTGAAAGCCACACACCTACTGGAACGTGTAGGGATGGCACTGTGCTTGTTAAAGGAATAAATACTGTCCAGAAAGTTATAAAAATTGTGACTTTTTTCATGGTTCATACATGCTTTAAATATGATTTGCACTTGAAGGAAACCGCTGAGTTCTACTGTACCCAAGGACACTTTAAGTGTAGTCACCACATTCAAGTGTGCACTGCTTCAAATGTGTTATGTTAAGCAAATTAAAGCTCTTTATCAATAGAAATGAATATTTAACAGCTCTTTATATGCTGATTACCGGTCAAGAGGTTGTGTATGTTACAGGAGTACTGAGGATGCCCATTGTGCCTTATTACACATTTCCACTCAAAGTAACCAGAACCTTTAGTCACAGGAACTATACACTCACCAAAAATAGAAACGCAACACTGTTTTTCATCTACAGACTTCATCTACTGTACGCACACACAAAAAAATGTTCTCACAAATTTGTTAAAATCAATGTTAGTGAGCACTCCTTTGCTAAGATAATCCATCCACCTGACACCATATAGTTTTTTAGAAACTGATCTCTGTCTAGATGAGCATTTTAACATCTCCATTCATATTAGTACACGTAAGAACACATATCACAAACTTAGACTGGGCATGAGCATGCTGGTGTAAACAAGGGATGTTTTGACTGGGGAAATGTTACTGCTGTTCACAGTATCCACTTGCATTCTAATATTTTCAACCACATGTGTTTTTGTCTCCCTTTTCCATCATTCTACTTTCAATGTCCATTTGTGTCTTTCTAAATATATATTTTATAACATCCATTTCATCAATGTACAAACTCAAATACTCCATAGTATCATAACACATACTCTATCATACTAGCAAACATTGATGTGTCAAAACAAATTCATTTTTGACAATGTCCATGAATCAGTGGTTGCAGTCACATTACACTTGTAAATTCAAAGAAACTTTCCCTTCTCTGTGGATTTAGCTTGGGGTTGTTTGACTTTGATGCACAGTCAGCTGCTCATGAGCATGAACTTACATTGTATGTTAGCGAAAAGTTGACGGTAGTAGTCCAAATGTATTAGCAGTTTTCTCAAGTCACTCAGGTAATACAGCATTCTTCCACTGGACTCATTTTTGTTCCTTCAACATGTGGACATAGTCTTGCCATTCCCCGACTGTACAAAATCGCCCTTCATATAAACAAACAAGATAACAGTGCACTCTGACATTAGAAGCCAAAACTCTTTTAGTGACCTAAAGTGCTGTTTGTATGTGGATGAAAGGCAAAAACACATAAAAATACCTGAGTGTGTGTGGACAGGACAATGGAGATGCTGATTCAACAGCAGGATTATCACACAGATGTGCCTCGGATTGGTTACAATAAAAGGTCACTCTGAAACATTTTATTTTGTAAAAAGACATTTATTAGGCACTGAATTATGTAAGTAAATGAACTGCGCCTGGAGAAGAAAGGATCTTTTAGAGTCCTTTCCTTGCCACATATGGGCTTGCTCCCACAAGCTAGAGCTACAGATACCAAATTTTATTCCACATCAAGGAAAATTATGATCGGCCTCTACCTCAATTGGCAGATTGGCCATAGTTCATTCTCGAATAAATATATTTTTTCAAGATCAAACTGTACTTTTTAGAGTGAGCTTTTAATGTGACCAGTCCAAGGCACACCTGTGCAATAATCCTGTTGTTTAATTAGCATCTCTATATGGCACACCTGTCGGGTGGATGGATTATCTTGGCAAAGGAGAAGTGCTCACTCATGTATTCTACAAACATTTGTGAACAAAATCTGAGAGAAATAAATTTGTGTGGATAGAAGCCTGAGATCTTTTACTGCAACTAATAAAAATGGGAGCAAAAACAAAAGCGCTGTGTTTCTATTTTTGTTGAATGCTAGGAGCTTCCTTCAGCCTGTTGTTTGTGCTTCCTCTGCAGTCTAAAGACCAGTGAGATGGCTGCTTTTACATGCCATTCTTGCCTGCAAGTACACAACAATGATGACGCCATGTAAATCTGTGATGCAATCTGTAATTTTGTTTTGCTTCTTCTGGCTTCTGGTGTGGACAATGTTCTTCTCACTTAACTTGCAGGAGATTGTTGCATACAACTCATCATTGCAGATCTCAGTTCCTAGTTCCCTCTGGATTTCATCCTGAGCATAAATGCTCAATAAGGCCTGAACTTTGCTGTTGGTCCTTTTTGTATGCCTTCCTCTGTAATTCCACGTTGATGTGTCAAAGCCCAGTGAACAAAAACTGGGTTATGGCTGCAGATTTTAAAAAATGGTGGCTGAAATAAAATGTTGCCAGTAGTCAAGCAATTACACATGTTCAGCACTGAAAACCCCCAGAAAGTACCACTTCCTGACTTTTGTCTTTCTTTTGACTTCTTGTTTCAAATTAATGGTCTGTATCAAGCAAAGAAAACAACTAAGGAGATGGCTGAAACTTCTAAAATTGGGTTAAGAACTTAAGAAGAGATGTGGTTGGAAAAAACTCCTGAATGAATGTGACTGGAGAACTCTTGACTATGTTTAATAGTGAAAGTAAGAGTATTTCCACATGCACAATGCAAAGAGAAGTCAAGGGATTGGGACTAAATAGCTGTGTAGCCTCAAGAAAGACACTTATCAGTGAGACTAATTGGAACCACCACGGAGTCCAGACCTTAACCCCATCGAGAATCTTTGGGATGTGCTGGAGAAGACTTTATGCAGTGGTCCGACTCTCCCATCATTAATACAAGACCTTGGTGAAAAATAAATGCAACTTTGGACAGAAATAAATGTTGTGACATTGCATAAGCTTATCCAAATGATACCATGGCGAATGCATGCCATAATCAAAGCTAAAGGCAGTCCAACAAAATATTAGAGTGTGTGATTTTTTTTTTGGCCAGACAGTGTACATCGATGCCATCACATAAAGCAAGAGGCATCATTATTTTTCTGTCATATACTTTCTTTTGTAACTACATGTTGATGTGTCAAAGCACAATGAACTAAAAATTATTTGTGGCAATCGTTAAATATGGTGGTTGAAATAAATTGCTGGGAATTCTTGACCAGTCACAAAATGTTCCACGCTGCAAGCCCCACCCCAAAGTCACTGTACTTTTGAAACGTACTAGAGACCAAGTGGGGATAGTTTTGGGGGTAAAATAATGTCCCCAGAACTTAATTTAGACCCCAGTCCCTGTGATGGAAACGCACCATGCTCCAAAGGTTCCTAGTCCCTGGGGAAGGTTCCTGCAGTGGAAACTATACGTCCTTTTTTAACCCTGACCAAAAAAATACACGTTTAGCCCCCACCATCCCCTCTGCTCACGCACTCACTCACTTAGGATGTTGACCCAGGCTGTACTGGAAATGATCGCTTGACTGCTCTCAGACTGGCCCGCTTGACATTCATAGGGGGCATCATCTTCGAGTTGGGCCCTTTCGATCTGAAGATTATACTGCCCTGGAATATAGAGGGAGAGATTAATTATGTTTATGACACATTATGTTGTGATAAGGATGTGCTCACTAAATACATGTAAAAAATTACAAAGAGGAGGGTTTCATTTAGTTTTCTTGTTCACACCTCACTGAATTTAACACTCACTGTTCAGAGTTGTGGCATGTATATCGATAAGTACCTCCTGCAGGCCCTATTTCTTCTGTGCTGATTTCACAGTGTCTGAATTATGGGCAATTTTCAACTTGCGAAATGAGAAAATTAACAATAAAAGCAATTTGTACAATGACAGTCTGGCATTTCAATTCAATACGGTAATATACTCTACCACTGACGTTTGGATGTTTGATTTGATTATAAATAGACTATTTTTGTATTTCTGTAAAATGGAAACATCTCACTTGCTGAGAACCTCCTGCTGCAGGCATTTCCATTGACATGCAAGTAGTTGTCTATACTCATAGCAGAGGCATTTTGTTTCAGAATGAATTACCAGTATGGTAAATGAAATCCAATCCCAGATTCACAACGCTGACTGAATAAACTGTCTATTAATTGATGCCAGGCAGAGTCCTTCTCTCTGTGTCTCTCTTCTGATAGTCTGGCATGCCAACAGGGCTTGATTTGTTTGATGCATTGCCATAACCTGTGGGGATTAGATGATGTTCAGTGTTGGTTTTCCAGCTCCTGATTCTCTGGCTCACAGCCTACTAACATGTGCAAAATAGTATCTTGGTCTGACAACCACCCAGGCCTAAAAATGCATGTGTCAAGTAAGCTGGCAAGATAATTAACACCAACCAGAAGCAATTTTCACATCTAAGTTATCATTGAGTGCAGGGAGAGAGAGACACTGAAGTTATTAATCATATTCCTCTTTCCTGAAATTACTCACAAATAGTGCAATCAAGTTGCAGAGAGTGTGTATTTATGGTTGGGGAGATGGCGGATGGCTGCAACATGATTTGCTTATTTGTCCATTACTCTGTATTTATTTCAGCAAGGGCCTTCAAAGTTTTTCATGGAGAGTATATCTATACAGTCTTTATGCCTGCAGTGCGTATAATACACTCTTAGAAATAAGGGTTCCTAGATGGTTCTTCCTGAATGGCTGAGAATGGCCCAGAACAATTTGCTTCTGAAGGAATAAAGGGTTAGTCAAGAGTTTTTTGTAAGAATAAGGGTTCAAACAAGAACCTTTTTCATCCTTAGAATCCTTTTTGGAAGAAAGAGTTCTTCTACAATTGTTGAAGTCCTTGAAAAACTATCATCAAGGGTTTTTTGTGCTATAATATAAAAAGATTCTCAGTTGAACCCCCTGGATGGGTTCTCAAAACCATTGGTATATAAAAGAGTTATTGGTAGAACCCCATAGGTGGAGTCTACATGATAATCTTGAAATACAAAAAGGTTCTCAGTAGATCCCTCGGTAGGTTGTGGTTAGCAGTCTTAGAGGGTGGAAAGATCCTGACTGGAACCCAGAGATAGGGCTCTGAGTAGAACCAGTGCACTGTAGAAGGGTTCTCCTTTAGAACCTCTCACAGGGGGTTCTGGGTGAAACCTTTTACAGATGGTTCTATCTTTAATCTTATATGTTTGGTTCTAGGTAGAACTCTCTGAAAGTGTGTGAAGTGAAACCTTTATAAAAGGTTCTACCAAGAGCCCAAATGAGTTCTCCTATGGAGAAAAGCCAAAGAACCTTTTATAGTTCTAGTTAGCACCTTTATTTGTAAGAGTGTAGGACATTCTCCCCTCTGCAAATCTGCATTCCTGTACAGATCCTAAGGCTTGAAACACATATTGTTATGCAATTGGCAAAGGTCAGTCCCAGTGGAAAGGGAAATAGAAGAAGAAAACCAACCAGGGTCAAGTGCTGATCTTGATTTAGACATCCTTTTTACATCATTCAGTCAGCTGAGTAAAAACAACATAGTTCCCTCTCTTTCTTTTTTGAAAATTTGAAAATCAGGCAGTATATTACAGGAACTATTCCACTTTTTGAGTGTGTACAGGGCCATGCACCCTTTCAGGAGGTTTTTATATTGTCATGTGTTAAGTACTGCTCTATTATACTGGTACAAACGGATTCAGTATAAAGTATGTGCTACAAAAGCATCATTGTTTTTAAAACAAGAGTAAAAGCATCCACACAACGTGACAGGTGTGAATTAGCTGAAGGTCTTTTTCTGGTTTTGTTAGGTATTATATACTTAACAGGAAATAATACCGCGTGTGCATTTTTCCAAGGTCTACCAGATTCATTCAGTTTGACAACAACTATGTTTGAAGACATTCTAGTGTGGCCAACATACTCATATGTGACTATATTTTGCAAATGTATATGTTTGATATTAGTTTGTTGATATTAGTTAGGAAAATTGCAACATTTATATGTGATGTCATGTGAAAATACTCATTCATAATTTTCCTGATAGACTGGCTGCATGCCATGTACTACTATTAAAATAATTCTCACTTAAAGGGATAGCTTGGATTATTTGAAGTGGGACTGTATGATGTACTTATAGTCAGTGTATTATTTGACCCACTCCCAGTCAGGAGAAGAAGAGATGAGTACTAGTATGGGAGCTAAGCAATGTGCTGCTGTGGATGTATTTTAGCCACTTAAAACAAGCCCAGCCTAAAAAAAAAAAAAAAAAATCAGTATCAGTTTTAATGTTGGGGAAAATGCTGCTTAATGAGCTAAATATCACTTTCCTCTTGCTAAACCAGACTCCGTTAGCAAAACAGTCATTTTATTTCATAGAGCACAGGAAGTTGCTGTTCTGTCAGTTTGTTTGAGTTATTGTGTGACATCTCTCAATCTGAACTAACCTTTAAAAACATCAAAGACACACAATAACACAAACACAACTAATAGGCAGTGGTACACCAACAACTCCAGTCTTCTGCAAAATCAAATTATTGACTTTGCCTCAAACAAACTCTTGTTTCTGTTCCTGTGTGTTGCTTTTCTTTATAATGCACATTGATGCGTACAAATGCATGAAATCGCAGATCTCGGCTCATGTCCACACACATTGACATTATTGCTTTAGTTTGGTGAAACTAAGGGTGCCACGTCTACCGTTGAGTATATGTCGAAATCAGCACTGTTTTTACCCAGTGAGTGTAACTGTGTTATTTCAGGCTTTTTAAAGCATCAATAAACATCATGATGGTGACAATCAGTGCAAACTGGTGGCGTATCAAGTGCAGTCAAGTATCATCATAAATGATTTTGCTCTTTCTGTGCAGTGTAAAGTGATTGCATACATCAGTCTGCGGTCTGGAGTTTCTTTTCCTAGTAAAGTGTACCTGTGCTGATGGGCATGTTATTCATGAGTGTATGTTTGAGTGTTTGACAGCTTGTGCGTGTTTGTTTTTCTCATGTTCATGTGTACATATTCTTATTTAGCTTTTGTTGATGCAAAAAGAGGCAAATTATTTTTCTAACCATGTATCTGCTGTAATGCTTACTGTCATTTGCTTGCTGGCAGATAATCAGCTGACAAACAACATTTTAGTGTTCTTAGTGTTGTTTGTTTTTTTTAATGTAAACTCTAAGCATTAATGGACAGTGTGTACGGGCATCTACTGTATGTATCTCCATGTTTATGTGTTGCTGGCGGTCTCCCACACTGTGCAACAGTGAAGTGCGGCTTGTCTAGTTGTGGGCTGATCAGGAACAGATGCTCTTCTCTTAACTAGGGATTGCCTTCTAATTGGCTATTACTTTTTATAGACTGTGGTGCAGATTCTGCAACACACTTTATTCCCTGCCACATTTCACTGATTTGCTGACACTCTGTTGCTTTAATTTCATCTTTTTTTTTTTTTTCTTTACATGTGAGTGACAGTGAGGGGTGTGTGTGAGAGGCTGTTGATGATCACATCACCTCCTCAGTCCCAGATGCTCCCTGTATAGAGAGCTAGTGTGCCATAAGGTTCCCGTAATGTCTGTGTTGCTTTATTACAGCACTTTGAAGCCATAGCAACAACATCATCTCATTTACTTTTAAAGTAGCCAACATCAAGCTGTACTGTCGCATGCTTCCTGAGTTAACAGCAGCACTTCAAAATTAAAAATCATATGACCTGTATGTCACAAGAAAATGAATAAGTATATAGGATAAATCTAAAATTGACAGCATGTGTTTGTGTTACCGTTATTGGTACATCATAATTTAATTTATCCATATCTGACATCTTGTTCCAGCCTACACAGTGGCTCCATTTAACCTTGACCAGTGTTTTTTTTTTAGCTTATTCCTCTCAACTGGATTTTCTGAATTGATCATTTTTATGAGATGTTTTATTCTCTGGTAAAACTCTAAGCTTTATTTAACCATAGTTAATTTATGATGACAAATTCTGGTGTCTTTTCAGTGATCAAACAAGTTCATTTGGTCGTATTTTATTTTACAGTACAGTAAGAAGATATAACAAGCTGTACCTGGACAAAACTAGAAATAATATGTTCTTTATTATCCTGATTAGGTACCATACACCTAACAGGACACTAATAAGATGTAACAAGCCATACCTTGCATCAAATTAGAGGTAGAAATAAACTACAAATAATATGTGTTAGACTCTTTATTACACTCTTATTAGATTTCATCAGAGGGTAATTAGGGATCAATTACAACAGAACTGAACTGTAAAGTAAAGTGAAATCACATATCTGCTACTTCCTTATTTAAAAACAATATGTGAGCCAGATTTACCAGGAAAAGTCTGCAGTGATATAGGTTGAGGAGTATTTTGTCTCTGTGTGACAGTAGGAAACAGTAAACTTTACAGTTTACAGTGGAGTTCTGCTGTAATGTGTCCCCAGTTATAAAGCTTAATAATAGTCTAATAAACAGTCTTATACTGATAAAGTAACACATTATTATAAGAACACATTTTTCTAGTTTTTGTCTAATATTATACAAAATGCAGCTTGTTACGTCTTTTAGTGTTCTGTAAAATACAGTGTGACCAGATTTTTTTTTATTCTCTGGCAAACCTACAAACCTCTTTTAACCATAGGTAATTTATGACTACAGATTCTGGTGTCTTTTCAGTGATTCTTTTTAATCACATTCATTTATTTAGGTTGGATAGGTCCATCAAAGCCCAAAAGGCCACAGACCTTATTCTGTGAGTATCCCTGTTTACCTCTCTTGGGGTTTCCAATCATGCTGTAGCGTGGAAAGCCTGGCAGGCTTCTCTGAGGTCCCAGGAGGAGGCCATCTTTCACCCACTGCACAGTCCCTGAGGCCCGCAGCACCTCACACCTCAACACAGCTGTGGCTCCCATCCGCACAGTGAGGTTCCTGGGCTTTGTCCTGAAGGCCTGCTGGGCCTGCGTGCCTGGAGACATAAAAGGAGATGGAGGAAAAGAGTAGAATGTTCGAGCAGGGAGGGAATGTGATGGGATTTAATGTAAAGAGGTGGAGAAGAACACGGGCTGTGGAGCGCTACGGAGGAAATAAAAGTAGTACAGGGAGCATGACATAAACATACACCACAGGGATGCAGTCTTGTGGTCTTTTGTCTGAGAAGGCACCCCGTTGTGTCTGGCCACATTATTCATCCTGGCATATGTTTTATTGATGGGAAACTGCAGTGATACGGCCCTGAAAATGAGTCAATAAAGTAATTACTGCGAATTAAATCCCCCCTCGGCCATGCAGATAGGGTATTGGGAGGAGGAGAAAAGCATGGGGTATCAGAGACCTTGTTCACCTGCGGTTTTTCTTCAATGTCGATGCCCCACCAGCTAATTCCTCCTGGGAAGAGTAATGATTATCACTTTAATCCCCCTTGTTTGTCATAGGTGGGGTTGGCCATCCTTCAACCTGGCTCTTAGGTGACATTCTGTGCTGCAGTACACTTGAGTCGGGAAGGTAACCTTACTACAGACCACCCATGAACCTCTAACACTGGGGTGAGGATTATATGATTATTATACATAGAGGTTTATGAATAAATTCAGTTCAAGTTTGAGCCAAATGCAACTGCATACTCCAATTAATGCTTAATATCTAAGCGTGAACCTCGTTTAAACAATGCCCCACAGAGAAGCCAGCCTGATTTCACTAGGCTGCTTGAATCTTGACCTTCATTGAAGCAATGACCAAGTTGTTTGTGAAGTGCATGCTCTGTTGCGTCTGACAACATGAGTGAGAGGCAGAGCTCTCAGATCAAGGCTGAACCAGTCACCTCACGTCAAATATGAAGGGCAAGATTGGCCATTACGGAGGATGCATACAAACAACCAAACACAGGAGCACATTAGCATACAGTTTACATAAATGAATACTCAACAGTGGTCCACAGTGGCTGCTGAAATAGTTATACTGTATTATTCAGAGATATAGAAATACTAAATACTCTATCAAAATGTAGTAATAAGATTCAGTTTTCATGTGCTAAAGTGAGTGTGTAACTTTTAAATAGAAAATGACACAATTTTCCTCTTATAAGATGAATTCATGAGTGTTCGCTCAGGGTTTTTGCCTCACTCAGTAGCTTATAGTGGCTGATGTTAGCAAGCTTTTAAAGGTAGAATAAGTATGGTTTGTCAGTTGCTGTTTGTAAATGCACCAGAAAGGACAGTTGATTGTCGAGTCTCATTCCCAGGACATCAAATGCTGATGTTTTGGGTTGGTAAAGCATCCCAAGCACAGCAAAAATAATGAGAAAATGAGTAGGTACAGGTGGAGGGTGGGGTCTTTGCAGATGCAGGAGCTGCCACAGGCTTTTGGTGGGTTGAGGGTGATGACTGAGAACAATTATTTTTGTGTGAGTCTATGTTTTTTGGGGAAAATCCTGCATAGCATCCTATTCTATCCTATCCACCACAATACAAGTATATGACCCATTCTTGATATAGAAAATATTAATTACTACAGCTTTAAAAGGATGGTTGAAATTATTTGATGTAGGATTGTATGCCATATTGGTGTATTACCTACAGTTGATGGCCCCATTTGGAGAAGCTGAGAGGAGCACCAGCATGGAAGTTAAGCAGTATAAGCCAAATATATTGCTCTCTCCAAATGAACCAGACTTCATATATGAAATCAGCAATTTTACTTTGCTGAGCGCAGGAGCTTCTGATTGACCATAGAGTTTGGTTGGTTTAAAGAGAGCAATAAGGGCTTATATAACAGAGGTTTCCCTTTGGAAAAGACTGTCTGATTGCAAGCTAAAGTAGTGAGAAGCTTCTAAATATAGCGTACAAATAAACTGATGTCAGTGTTTTTACGTGGAGCTTTTTTTATCTGGCTAAAATGCCTTTTGTTTCTGACCCTGTCCACAGCAGTTCATTGCTTAGCTTCCTTCTCCTCTCTGCTTCTCCAAACTGGGTTCGGGCTGATCAGCATCTCCTGTTGGTAATACACTGATTATCGACAAGTACCTCACACAACCCCACATCAAATAATATGTATATATGAAAAATATGTACTATATGTTATTTAAATGAAAGTGCTGCACAGGTTTCGGTGCAGGAATGTACAAAGAATAATGAGCAGAAGTTCACATTAAGAATATTAGGAATGTGCAAGATAGTAATCCAAAGAAAAAGATTTAATACGCGGTTAATTAATGTAAAGGGGGGGGGGGGTTGTCTGGGAGTCTTGGAGAGTGGGGGTGTCAGTGGGGGTCTCTGCTTAATGACTGCTAATGACTGCTCAATTCCATGTCAGTGGCCCAATAAGCCACGCCAGTAATAATGCATGTACATTACCTGGATGTGAGGGAACTGCAGCACCTAAACAGAGTGCATCCATCATTAATTAATGTTATTAATTATACCTGTGCTTTCCTGCTGTAACTTGTCAAAATGTCGGCCGTGGAATATTGATTTCCATTCCTTACTCAAGAGTGAATGTCTACAATTACATATGTACACTCTCCATATCTTATGTATTTAGTGCTTCTCTATTATACGAAGTACAAACTGATTCAACATGTGCTACATTTGCTTGTTTCTAAAACAAGAGCAAAAGCATCCGCTCAATGAGACAGGTGTGAATCTGCTGGCAGGTCATTATCGCATCTTTTTTCTCTGTTCAGTGTTACATACAAACAATATTTGTGCACTTTTCCAAGGTCTATACCAGGGGTCCCCAAATGGCGGACCGCGGTCCGAGTCCGGACCCACACGCCGTCCTATACGGACCCGGATCTATAACCAATAAATTATTAATAGATTTTCAATTTTGACGGGACGCTTCTATTTTAACTGGCGCAACTTTTCTAGTCTTTCCGGCGCTGGTTTATCTGATCAGGAAACGCACAGACCAACTGTAGAGAAGCTGCGTGTGGAAGACTGTTGTTAATGACAGAGTTTATTACAACAGAAACTAACGTGATGGTTAATGACATCGACACCAACCAGATGCACTTATAAAATTAAACAACTGTATAAAGAGGCCTATACGTAAAACAGGAGAGTCTGTGTTTCTCTGTGAGAAACTTTCAGATCTTCTCACAGCAGAGTGAACAGGTGAGGGAGGAGAGGAGGACAGACTGATCACTAATCAATCACTGATACCGTCGTCCTCTCGGACTGATTAAAAAAAATAAAAATGACAAAATTGATGTCAAACCAAACCTGGGTGTCCACACAAATAAAGTTTTTGTGTGAAACACTGCAGAGTGAAACATCGTGCTGTTTACAGACAGTCTGCTGTCTGTAGTTTGACAAAGAGACAGAGAGGGTCGTGTCTAGAAGGGAACCCTAGACCCGCGAAAGATCGCGCGAGTTTGATTATTTTAGTAGAACCACAAATCTCGCGAGAGTTGTGCAAATAAAGAGTTACCTTCTAGAAACGACCAAAAAAGGTGCGCAGCTCCAAAAATAGAAAATCATGTCGTGGTGCCGATGTTTTTAATGTGGCGGGCCGCCATAAATAAAACACTATTCACTGATCCACAGAGAGTCACTGAAACACTGATCACTGACCTGCTGTGATGAAAAAATACTCACATTCTTTACTTAGGTAATTTTACATTGTGGTATTAGTGTTTTTACTTAATTACAATTTAAAAATTGTGCATGTTATTTTTTCCTTTTTTGAAAAATCAACATTTTTATTGCTGTTGTTGTACTTTAATTGTATTCTTGTTGTTATTTTCTGATGACTAAATACAGACCTGCAAACTCATAAGAGGAGAAAAAGGTGTCATGTTGGTAAACCAGTCTCCTGTCCTCTGGGGGTCTGGGAGCGTCTGTCCTGCTCCAGAAGAAAAATGTTGTGATTTTAACATGTTAACAAAACATTCTGGTGACTGTTTCAGTTAAAAGAGTTAGTTCACTCTTCTGTTTGTGGTTTCTGCAAACATTACTACCTTTACTTTTACCTTTGTACTTGGAAAAAAAAGTAAAAAGTAAAGTGAAAACAGTAAATCTACATTAAAAGTAAAGTTACTTTGCTGAGTATTTTTACTTAGCAATTTATAGTTGTTCATTTAATAGACCTGTCTTATCTTCTCTTTTGTATATTTCCATTGTTCTTAAATAAAGCAAAAGTAATGTAATAGAAAAAAATGCAGAACACGCAATATTTCTTATCTGATTACTCGATTAATCGGCAGAATAATCGATAGATTATACTTAAATTTTACTGGTTCGGCCCACTTGAGAAAGTTAGACATTATGATGTTCCGGACCTTTGCTTTAGGAAATTTTCTCTAACTGGACCTCTTTGAATTTTAATTGAATACCCCTGGTCTATACCCTCATTGAGCTTGACAGCAACTTTATTTAACAATATTCCAGTGCTGCCAACATGCTACAGACAACAAATCCCAGCAAGTGGTTAAATAAATATTCATGTGTGGCTGCGGTTTACAAATTTACACACGTTTGATATTAGTTAAGAAAAATATGCAACACTTGCAGTATATGTGATGCCATGTGAAGATGAGTGTTCATTCATAATTGAATTTTGCCTGATTGTTTGGCTGCATGCCATGCACTACAATTAAACTGCACCTTGTGGACCAACCATTGAAAATAAATTCTCACTTAATGCTTTGGTGCCTTGATCAAACTGTTTTATCGGTTCTTCTATTTATTTTTCTTCAGGCTCATTTAAAAAAAATCTATTTATCTATTAAATCATTTGTTCATCTTTTATTTTATGGATTTTATTGACATACCTCTTATTTGATTTTTCTTTTTCACTTATTTTAGTACACATCCTCTCTTTTAGTATTTTATTGTTTTATTATTTTATCTTGTGTTCTTCACCTTTCATTTACTTTTCATCTGCTATTCTGAGTTTTATTTATTTAAAGATTTAAATTTATTTACATTACATATTTTATTCTTTTAATTACAATGTCATTGCTTTGGGTGTGTGTGTGTGTGTGTGGATGTGGTTTGAGTTGGGGTGAGGTGGCAGGAGGTTATGTTTTTATTGTCTGCAGCACTTTGTGTTACATTCTGCTTGAATGGAAACAGCTATATACATAAACTCTATCATAAATTGACTTCCATTCACATTTCCATTTCTAATTTAAAAGTAGATAGCTACTATGTATACTTCTCAATTTCATGTATACCTTTCACATCATACTCCACTATTTTCATTTAAAGGTATCCAGTTATATCTGTGTTTTGTTTAAAGCTCAATCTTCTCCTCCAGTCATAAGGTAGCAGCACACGTCATTAACCTCGTGTTGTCCACTTCATTGTCAAATGACTTACCGGTTATGTTTATATGAGTTCCATGAACTGTAAGTCATTGTGGTAATCACCATGGAAACTAGTGAGGAAAAGTGAAGCGAAATTATGTTGGTATTATTTATTTTCTGTATAGACTCCTCAGTACCAGAGGTGAAAATAGGAGGGACATACCCAGTGGATCTATCAAGGATAACTTGATGCATGGTGTCATAACGCTCATATTGGACAGATTTCTCGTGAGCCAAACTGAGCCAAGCAACAGCCCTGGTAGAAAAGTCACCGTGGTCACATAGAGTAACCCTATTCTGGTATCCGGATTAAGCTATTTGCATAAAACACTAATGCCCTAAGACTGGGTTCCCGTTACCATGAATAAATCTGTTAATAAAATGTTCCTTTCTACCTGAGGTCCTGTTTATAGGGAGAATGGTCTCCCAGCAGAAGAGAGTGAAAAGATACCAGCTGCTGGTCTCCGATTTGACAAGGAAATAACAAAAGAGGAAGGGAACAATGATGATATTAATAGTTGGTCCCGTTCACCACCCAGTGTGATTTGCTCTAGTGTTGGCAAAAACAACATTGATATATCAGTGAATATCAGTACTGAATATCTGAAATGCTTTCAATACTCATTTGTCATAGTATCAGTAATCTGGTACCAGCTGCACTTTCTCGCTCTCTGTTCCCCCCAACAATGAGCTGAAACACACCGCAGCACTGCCCACAGTCCTGCCTCCTCTTACTCACCGTCTTCTTCTCAGCACTTGTCTCTTTGCTATAGCTGTTGCCATGTTATATTTATCTTTTAATAAAAATCTAAAAATTTTACGTCCTCAATGTTGACTCAGTTTTTCCTCATGATATCAAACAGCAATCCTTTTCAGGGTATTGGATCAAAATGAGAAATTCTAGTATTGTGACACACTGTTTCGCTCAAATGCACAAATGAAAGGAGAAACATCAGGACGCCACAGCCTGTTGATACTGTAGTTAAAAACTAGCATTAACAAATGAGTAAATAGTCCAAATAGTGGGTTGGAGCCATGGACAGTATATTAAATAGGTTGAATCCCTATTCAAAACACAATCT
The DNA here is from genome assembly GCF_056507025.1 of Lutjanus erythropterus. NCBI lineage: Eukaryota > Metazoa > Chordata > Actinopteri > Lutjaniformes > Lutjanidae > Lutjanus > Lutjanus erythropterus. Next base: position 20,367,191 of record NC_139325.1, on the reverse strand, counting down.
GTAGTTCAAGCAAGTTGTTTCCCCGCCTCCTCCCCAGACTCAAAGCTCAGCCAGGTTGCCTGCAGGCTGCAATGACACCGAACCTGCATGAGCACAAGACGAGCACAACATTATACCAAGACAAGTGACAATGAGTTCTACATTGTAAGTTGATCAGCTGTTTTTAACTGTCAATTGTCTGTCAATGTAAGGCCTGTTATCCTGAAAACAAAAGCCCACTGCTCCCAAAATACAAACTCTGGAGTTGGATTTCAGTGACTGCTTGTCTTACTGCTACCAGACTCAATTAACATATTGCTCAATTTAACCTTTATAAACATCTATTCCTTCCAAAAGATTATTAAAGATTTCTTACGCCTAGTAAACAGACACTTACTCATTTGGTGAACATTCTGTATTAACTTTAACACTAATAAATTTATGTGAAAAGGGCTGAACTAGATTGGAAATTTCAAGAACATGTGGGCCAGTACGTCAGCTTAATCACTGATGACATATTGTGGTCATTTTATGATTTAGTACAGTAAATAGATTTTCCTTTAAACAAGAGTTTCGTACGATTAAGCTGGTTAGTTTAACCTACACTACATGCGTCACTCCAAACCTGTGTGGCTTCATCAAATTAAGGGTTCAATAAAGTCAAGGTTGCCACCGCTCAGCTGAATAACCTGACCATGGATGGGACTTGAAAAGGCCACAGTTACTGTAATGATAACTTCATGGTGACATTTGATTCTCTTACCCCAGATGAGACAGAGAAAGGGTAGAGCAGAAGGAGACACAATCCATGCTGACAAGAAGTCCATTTCACCGCTGACACCTGACCTTCGACAATCCTGAAACAACCATGAGAAGAAAAACCCTACATGAAATATACACAAACAGCAAATAATCTCCACATGCCCTGCAAGGTGATTACAGCAGGCATATACTTTTAAGAAGAATTTGTGTTTTGTCCAGTAGTGTTAAGAAGCTATACAATTAAAATGACTTTTCATGTTTATGTTTCTTGTTGTTCTTGTTTATAACTGAAAATGATTACAATGCCATTGCTTTTTCAGATCAATCCTGCACTGCCATACAATGAAATAATAATGCTAAAAAGCCACAAAGCATTTTAAAAGTTCTTTATAATGACATCATAATTTTAATGGTACTTGGTGTTGGTAATTTGTGTTTCAGATGGGCAGTAAATGCAGATGAGCTTTCTGTGTCAGTGAGTGGCTTAGTTAGTTAAGATAGTTTCAGTCTCCTGATGAGCCAGACAAAGTGCACAATTCCCTCAGAACTTGACATTTGAATTTGTGATTAGTTGTTATGAAGACCTCTGTGATTTCTCCTGGCCTCTCTTACCACAATAATTCAGGATCGGCTGAGGGGGAGAAGAACAGAGCAGATATGATCTCCTGTAAGTCCTGATGAAGAGAAAATAGACACCTTTCTCAACAAAGAGGTTTCAAGTCTCTGCAAGTTGATTTTTAAACAGCACTTAAAGGAATGGAAACCAATGGCTGAAAGCAGGAAATGTCCTCAGAAGTATAGAAGAAAGGTATATAAAGTATAGAATTTCTATACTACATGGTATGAAAAACACCAATAATGTCAAATATATAAAATTCATAGTGAACAGAGAGCTTTAAAGGTGCAAGAAATGATGTTCAACCTCACTAGATGTCAGCAAACAACTATATGCTATAACCCCTTCCACACATGCATTGCAACTCTGCAATTATATAGAAACTACCTGGAGGAGCTCCATGTGTGAACACAAATGTCTGGACTTAATCCTGGCAGCCCCCTAGTTCAGTTAGTCACTGTCACATGGGCATCTTGTGACCATGACCACTTCTCCACTTTGTCACAAATTTTATTTTTGTTACCTGCAATAAAGTCTGCTCTTTGCCTAATAAAAAATACATTTAACTTTGTATGCTGATGAATTTAGTGTATTAAGTGTTGTTGATGTACTGTACATTATTTTATATATAAGTGTATATAAATAAGAATGCAGTATTATGTTTGAAAATCCCTACATATTAATATAAGTGTATATGCATAAGAATATAGTAATATACTGCAAGAAGGAATATTGTTGGTCATACTTTTCTGATTTTAATATTGTGGTTGCTCTGAGTAGAATTGTTTTTATGTTTTGTGTCAGTGCCAAGTAGAGTAGCTGACGCTGTACATCAGCTGAAGGTCTTAATAAATTCCTAAACCATACCTTCACATTATAGACAGTAGATCAGAAAGTTCTCACATTTTGTTGTTTAGGCATGACCATTAATTTAGTTAATACAGGCATGGTCCTGTCAGAAAGTCAGGCCAAAATTTCTGTCAGTAACAAAGGTGTATTTGTATTTTGCAGGTAATTTCTCATGGCAACCTGTATGTACAATCCACTGTGCAGATCATGCCATGCTCCGGCTGTGAATGGATCCCAGCGAACAGTGTAGAATGAAGTCAGTAGGCCGTGCTGTGGGTCTGTGCCCATAGCATCCAATACTCTTTTTGACCTGGAAGAGCCCTCTGTGGATTTTAAGTCAGTTTGTAATCACTTCAATTTATCTGCTGCAGGAGTGGAACAAATAATAGTGATTTACTTAATTGAAAACTAAATATTTTCTCATCTGAATAGACAAAATGAATTGAAGGCAACAGCTCTTTGACGCATCTCCCCTCAGTCGATTAGTTGCACTCCAACAGGCTTTGATAAGAATTAACTCACACTCAATTATTTTTTTTTTCACTCTCAAAACATTTGTGTATTTCAGAGCCCCCAGTATACTCTTTGAACACACAAGGGCAATTACTTCCCCCTTCAATGAATAGAAAATCTTTTCTGAGGTTAAAAGTGCCCATCTTCTCTTTATCTCTGTCTCCATTAATGCTGCATGTAGGTAAACACAAACATGATCATTATATCCAACCTAATGTTGACTTTTATCCTCTTAGGCTTTGGAATTCACAGTTATCCATCCATGGACGCTTCTTTCATTTGTCTACAGTACAATGAAAAAGGCAGATTTTAATCTCTTCTTTTGGGATTTAGAGCTGAAACTTTAGGTATCCCCTGTGAGGGAGAGGTTTGGCCGGCACAGAAAGGCTGCTTGTGAGTCACCATTTTCATTGGAGCTCTTAATAAAAGCACAGCCTGCCTCACCTCCCCACATTCCCATTACCTAGTCAAACAGCAACCTTAATTACTTTAAAAATACAGCCAATCACAAGAATGTTATTTTTATTTTCCTCGTCTGAAAAATGTGCAATGTTGCAGCATTTGTAGAATAACTGTGACATGTCATTTAACAGTTGCTTAAAATGTAACATTAGATAAATGCCAGACTGAATGGCAATTTAATTTGTCTTCAAGTATAAAAAAGACCCATACTTTACTACAGCAGCACTTATTTCCACAGGTTTTTTTGACCTTGTTCTTCACCAGTTTCTTACAAATGCAAATTAGAAAGTTTGATTTGAAATTTGATTCGCTTTCAGAGACAAGGCTGCCACTCTCCCCGCAAGGGCATTAGAGGCAGCTGAACCATTCAGCGTGACCCCGACAGGTAGATTTTTAATGGCGTCTTTCATAACATCATCAAACGACTCAATACACTCAATCCTAGACCAATTTAACGTGAAACCCCATGAAATCAGTCAATGTGCAGAAAATGAAGTTTCAACCTCCGTGCAGCCATCCAATTCAGATGTGGTCCTACATCTTAATACCAACCTAACTTCTTACCAATCTCACCAGTTGCCTGTGGGTCCAATTACTGTAGCTTATAGAAGCTGCGTTGTGAGCCATTACAGCTTTAACACTGAAGTGCTGATAAAGAGGGTTTCTAAAAGATGCAGATTAGATTATCAGCACAATCTAATCGCATCCGAATCAATTGATTGTGCATTTAAACATGGCATTCTTTAAGCAGCCTGATTAAGACCCAGCTGGGAGTGCTAAACACAGACAGAACAGACCTTAGCCTCCAGGATAGACGGGCTCAATCATACAGAATCAGCTCGGTGCAGCAGTTCACTAGCTTGAAAATGTCCAGTGCAGATTCGAGGCACTCAAAGAAACCCAAGTTTGGTGTTTGTGAGCTTCGATTCGACTCCCTTCAGCTCAAAGTGTTCAAGTTTACTGGATTACTCTGACTTCGCTACACACACTCACACACCTGCTCTCCTCAGGAAAAAGTTGAGAGACAGAGAGGCAAAACCTTCTTTCAACCTCCACCAGCTCAAGCACATCTGCCTGCCTAGGGTGCACAGAGAGGAAGAGAGTAAGGCAGGCAGACAGACACACAGAGAGAAGGGGTACCTCCTTCTCAAAAAAAGCCAAGAATCTTTGAATAGGTGTGTGGATTTGCATGAGAGAGAGAGAGAGAGAGAGAGAGCTGTGCTTACCTGTTGAGTGACGCCGAGGCTCAGGAGCGTCTTTTTGTCTTCCTGATCTACAGATGGCTCTCTGAACACAAGTGAGCAACGGAGATGTTAAAGAATGCCAATGGGACTCCCCCTTCTCTCACTCCTTAGTCTATGACAGAGGCAAACAGATAAAGAAAGAGAGAGAGAGGAAAGAGCAGAGACTGAAGAATGAAGGAAGGTATGGATATGAAAAGTGTTGGTGGCGGTGGTTACAAGGGGGTCACCAGAACAGTCAGAAAACAATAACAATGTCATGGCTACCCCAAAGATTCAGAGATTTTCTTATATTCTTTTAAGGCCACACAGTAACAAAATGACAATTTAACAAGTTCTTGGACCTCTGGCTTCAGCGGAGTAAAATTAATTAACTATAAAAGCTTAAACGGTACACTAATGAGACTCACCCAGTCATATTTTGTATCAAATTAGACAAAAACTAAAAATAATGTGTTCGTTATTAGACATTACAAACACAACTACAGCCTAATTGGACACCATCCACCCAAAGGTACATTAATAAGCTGAAACAAGCTGTACCAAATTAGACAAAAACCATCAGTAATATGTTATTTATTAAACAGTATTAGAGCCTTATTAGATATTCTTAGAGGGTTATTAGGGACACATTTCATCAAAACCATACTGTAAACTAAAGTGTATTATTTCCCACTGTTAGAGCCTTAGTAGACTTTATTAGAGGGTAACTGGAGACACATGACAACAGAATTGTACTGTAAACTAAAGTGAAATCACATATCTGCTACTTCCCCATTTTAAAAAAAATATGCAAACCAGATCTACCAAGTAAAGGCCAAAATTATAGAGGCAGAGGAATATTTTGTCTATCAGTGACAACACAAACTTTCTGAAATACTATAGGCAGATAATTTCATTTGATCAAAGAAGTAGGCATCGGTCTTGACTACTCTGGGATCAGCCAAAGAAGGTGTGTCTCCAATAGCAGATATGTGATTTCATTTTAGTTTACAGTGGAGTTCTGTTGTAATGTCTCCCTAACTACCCTCTAATAAAGTCTAAAGAGGGTCAGACAGTGGCAATTAATACACTTTAGTTTACAGTACAGTTCTGTTGCAATGTGTAACTAATTAGCCTCTTATAAAGTCTAGTAAGGGTCTAATAAAGGGTCTAAAACATACTAAGAGAAACAGCTAGGTAAAGTTACACTGAGTACTATGTTAGCCAGTTAAAAGAAATGAGGTGCAAATGTTTATTTAAATATTTTTTTTTTTTTTTACAGTTTGTGGTTACGGCAGTGGAAACCTACTCCCTTCGTCCACAGAGACCTCCAAAATGAACGAAATATGAAAGCACCTTGTAGTATCTTTAATAAAGTCGCAGTGAGCCAGCAAGACGAGTGGAGAGACATGCCTGTAGTTTCTTTCTATTTCTGCCTTCCTGGGGAGTATTCATGGAGCCCATTATTTAGCGTTTCGCTGTGCTGGGTTGGAAGGAGCAGTGCAGCCCTCAAAGATACAGACACAACATGGACGTCCTCACAGCTGCTAGTTTGTAACATTTACGCTCATACATTATGAATGGAATGGAGAGTATCCACATAACTGTATTTCCTATACTGAATACTCCTGGGGTGATCTGCTCCGCTGCAGAGACAGAGACAGAGACAGGCCAAAGAATTCACTTTCAGCAGTGGAATATTTGATTTTTTTTTTTTTCTGAATATTGCGTTACTGCCCCCCCTTCTTTTGTCAATTATATACTTCCAACTGAATGGTGGCTGGAGAATACCACCATTTGCTCAGTGGAACATACTGAAAGCTTTTCTAGCAAGACAACTTAAAGGTCATGTTTATTTTCCACATGCATGTATTTTTCATTTGATCCGCTGATAGTCCACACTTGTGCTGTGGCTCTGTGTTGACTACTGGATATGTACAAGCTATTTGCTCAGCTTAACACAAAAGCAGTCACACTGCTGCATCTGTTGTTCCACCATGGGTCAGCCATGCAGTAATGATGGACCAACCACTGTCTGTGAGAATAGCGCTGAGAAACTCCCACATCTGTGCAGCAGGCAAGAAAGAATGATAATGACGCACAGCCTGATAGTGGCACAAAGGACTGTAACTTGCCAGTGTCCACTAGCTGTGTGTGTAAGTGAATAGGCAGTGTGAGTGGGTGTGTGTGGCCCAGATGTTAGCAGCTGGGTTGTGTAGTCAGAGTCGGCCCCACAGACAGTCATTAAGCCCAGCAGCCCAGGGCTGGAAGGTTAATTCCCCCGCCTGGAGGGGTATGTAGGTGGGAGGCAGGAGGAAAGGAGGAAGGGAGGGAGGGTGGAGGATGAGGAGGAGAGGCGGCGGTGATGGGGAGGGTGGGGTGGGGAGCAATGGGAGGCGAGGGGGCTGTGAAGCTCAGCACTCAGTTCACACAAACAGCACTGTCAGCAAGAGTGGAGCCGCTCCACTGCCAGACGAAGGAAGAGGAGGGGAGAGAGCCGGGGCCTGACAGAGAGGTGGTGAGGGAGGGAGGGAGATGGACAGAGGACCCGAAGATGAATGGCAAGGGGGAGAAATGCAGGGAAGAGGAGGGAAATACAGTAAGAGGGTAAAAAGAATTCATGTCAGGAGGTTGGACAGGCAGAGGGTGAGATGAAGGGGACACGAACGAGTAAGGTAATGGAGCGAGAGAAACGGATGGAGGAAGGAGACAGAAAGATACTGTAAAATGGGCTGTGGAGTGATGAATAGAAGACAAGGGAAGATCAGGGGGAAAGGGGGGAGACGGGAGGAAGGAAGGCTGACATGAAGAGTTGTTTTGAAAACCAACAGGAAGTCTACTGACTCAGACCAGTGCGGCAGGGAAAGCGAGGAGGAAGATTAATCAAAGAAAGCAATAAGCACTACGGTGGAAAGCAACACAATATGTGGAAGAGGGAAAGATAGGGTCATGTCCAGGAGATTGATTCAGAAACGTGGAGCAGGAGTGAAACCGCATGGGACGTTTTTTGTGTGTTTGAGTTCCTGTGCATGCCTGTGATTGTGTATAGTATTAGTATGGAAGGTAGGAAGGGTGTGCTTAAAACTGCACCCACAGGTCTGAGCTTAATTCCACCCACTGCATCATTTTGAAAATGTTAAAAATGTGGGCAAAGGGCCTGAGGAGGGGGGCAGGGAGGGGGTGCACAGGACAACCACTGTAGGGGGCGTGGCCTTGACGCCGCACTGATCACCACTCATTGTAGCAGTAACAACTACAAGTCAGAGCTAATCACCCACACAAAGCTGCAAAATTACCACAAATTTGCAGTGTCTGTTTTTTTACATGGCTACACCTGCTAAAAATAGGCAACTGTCCCTTTTCTTGTTTCCAGTGGAGACGTTTGCCTTTCTGATTCTGTTTTTTTCTGATGTGCACTGGAAAGCCCAGACTCAACTCTGTGCAGGAGAGCTGAGAGAAAGACATTTTTAAAAGCTTCCCTGTGTTACTTTTGTATCTTCCAACAGAATCAGGCTCAGGTATTTGCTTTATTTTACTGTTTCTTGTTCACTGTCAGCAGTAGAGAAGTTGTGTACTGCTGGTGGAAAAAAACAACTAAACAAACTAAACTAAAGACAAACGCATGATGAGTAAATACACATCTTCAAGTGCGTGCAAAATCTGTTGTTATACCGAGTTAGAAACAAGCAGCACATGTGTATGAAAAAAGAGCAGTCACTAGAAGAACATTTGTGGCCCTTTTTGAAAGTTTCTGTGTTGTAGCTAGAGCTACAAGGCTTTCTGGTGTGTGCGTGTCTGCAGGGGAGTGTTGGTAGCCCTGCTGTTTATCATGGGATCATCATCAAGGGAAAGAATATAGTCAGGTGGAGCTTCTGCAGCCATCAAAAGAGCCAAAATTGAAAAATACAAAGAAAAGAGTTAGCAAAAAATAGCACAATCTCCTGCACATGGTGAGTCTTGATCGGTGGGGAGGTGGATTGTCCAACTCTGATTAGAGGGGATTAAGGCTCTTTCTTTTAATATAAATTTCATCACATATATTACGTGCCAATGGATGACTCTGTCAGCATTGGCCTTGCAAGTCTCAGGATGGTTTAAAACAGTATATAGTGTTTTGAGTAATTTCCCATGAAATGCTGATTTTTTAAAATGAATTTATTAATAAATGTCGCTTTATACTGTGACATCAGCTGCACATGTAGATGCTGTGACCAGTAGCTCCTTCAGTTTTCATGACTTTTCTCTTTTAATGTGATATTTTTTGGCTTTCTCACTGAAACAAGTATTACCTATGACAGAAATACACTCGTAGGCATTGGAAAAAAGAAGCATTGGGGTAGAGGAAAGCAAAGGTAAGAGCTATGCTGACCAGCTTGGACTTAAGGCTGCTCCTGGCTAAAGTCCAGACAGGAAAATGAAACAGATGAAATGGGCCGAGACATGGGAAACTAGACACAGTTGTGCCCACATCTTAGAGACCTGCTCCACAACATTGCTGATCAAGGTTTTACAATTGACAGGCGGACCAGTTTGGAGCTGACAGGATGCAATATGCAAGACTCCAGCAGTAACAGTTGATGCCCACTGTATTATCATCACCATCTTGTTGCTCCTATACCTGGGTCTATACAAGTACACATGTATAAGCAAATAATTGCATATGTTGTTTTATTTTATTTTTTATCTTATTCCACCCTGTATATATATTCTGTGTGTGTGTAGCCAGGAAATACAGCTCTAATTTTGTTGTGCTATGATAATAAATAAATGACTTTGACCGAAACACCTGCATTGATGTGTTTCATCAGAGCACACTACATAATTTGATTTTAAGTGTGTAGTAGCTCTTTAAATAATTTGAACTGCCATGAGCAATGTGGCAGCTCACTGTCACTTGTCAAAATAAAGGAAAAATGCTTAATTACAGAATGAATATGACAGGCTGGAGTCAGCAGCTAACAGTCTAGACAGGCAGAGATATCCGACACTCAATGTGCGATCCACACCAAAAGGAGGATTTAACTAGTTCAGCGCTCACAGTTCTTTGGAGGTGGTTAATTTAATGAAAAAAGGGCCTCAGTAGCCCTTCAAGACTTCTGAGAGCTCCAACAAAGATCTGCAAAATTGTCTTTGCACATTGAGCTGGAGCGTATTACATCCACACTCTGAGCCTCAGCATTAACTACAGCCATCTGACCTGATGATCTGATTGGAGCCCCGGCTTCTGTTGCCTGCCACAGTACAGCTGCCATATCAGTGATGCTTCTGTGTTCTAAATCTGTAGACAAGGTCAACATGTTTTTTTTTTTTTTTTCCCAGCCAATCTGGCTCCCAGTCGACCACGGGAGAAGCGATTTAACAGGCAGCCACAGAGTGGGAGCATGCATCACCAGAAGCCAGAAATGACAATTACAGGCATCACTAAAATAACGGTAGCAAACAGAGATAAGAGGACTTTCAAAAGTCTGACAGCATAGATAGTTGCTTAATCCCCTTCAGCGGCACTTTCTTCAAAAGTCTGTTATTGTGATGAAGTCTGAATGGGGACATGAACCTTGTCCCACTGCTGGCAAGTTTGCAAGAAGGGATTCTCAAGTCACTGTGCTTTGGGTGACCTGCAGACCAAGTGATGCCGGAGCATGTGGAAGGACATGTATCAGGGTTAAGACGGATTTGGAAAAACCCAATTAAACACACCGACACACTCTATGCTGTTCCCCCTCAATCCCCATCCCTGTGTCCCTTTGCATTTTGGCAGCAACATGGACTTCCGAGCTGGGCGTGTGTGCGCATGTGTGCAAATGTGTGTGTGTCAGGATGGATGGAGAGGCTTGATACAACCAGCTGTGGTGTCCAGATTGGGGAGGGATTATTTCCAAAATCTCCCCCATTTACCTCAGCTGCCTAACAAGCTCCTACATAACCATGTTAATTCACTGATATTGCAACATTGATTCCACTGTTAATAACAAACAAACACGGTTGACCAATCAAATGAGATCTTGTTGATGAGGTTTTATACTGATCTTTGTCTAGGTAAACTACAACATGAGGAGGCTTACTGAGAGTGTGTAAAAGGCTCAACATTAGATAAAATCTTCATCAGACTAATAATCGGCATTAGATTCAGACATATAACTGATGGCTGTATGGTCCTAATTCAATTGCAGTAACATTTAAATCAACAGTAAAAATAAATCACTAAATTGCTGTTTGTGCATATCATCACACCAGGGCACAGGAAAAAGAAAAACTTAAAAGAACAAATGACCAATTCTATAAACCACCAGAAATTCCATACTGATATGCTGTTTAGTACACTAAAACAGTATGTGAGGTTCTTTAGGATGTCTGAAACCCTACTATGAAACCAGTAGTATGTGAGGTACATATTTCCAGTATTACAGTATGCAAGCACTGGACAATAGACCACTGGACAAAAATATCCCAAAATACAGTGCAAGAGTGATGACAACAACAACATAACAGAGAAAGGTGGACAGCAAATAAAGCAGCATTGACGTAATGTCAGTAATGTTTAAATTTAAATGTAAGTAAGATTTCACTTTGCTAAGTGTAATATATTTTTAAAATTAGTTTGTCAGGAATGTGGGTTGCCACGTTTCCACGTCTCTAGAAGGCAAGGAGGCTCAACACGCAACCACAATGCAATCACACACACACACACACACACACACACACACCCCTACACGCCTCACTCATACACTAGACCCACATACAAGTGCAATATAAACTCTGTACAGTACTTAAACCATGCAACCTTCACTGCTTTGTTTATACTGTATGAATAATCTGCAATATATTAGTGTATATATATATATTATTATTTTGTGTTCTATTACTTAATCCATCTGTTACTTACTTACTGCTGTTTTTCTGTTGGAGCGTTCTGGCCAAAGTTTTTCACACGACCGTAGTTGTATAACCAGTGGGACAATAAACATCTTGAATCTTGTGCATATTTTTTGGTATGCAGTGCACTTAAGTTATGATTTTGTTTCACTTACTTGATACTTTTCACATTTATTTTAGAAGAAAGACAGGCTCTCCTTTGATGGTGAATACTCCTACAGTATATTCTTTATTTTCAATAGCAGTTGTTATCTTTCCCACAAATTCAGTGAGTGCATATGATGTTGTCCTATTTGTTCTAAATCCATATTCTTGATCACACAGTATTTTATGTTTTGTCATAACGCTGTCTAACTTTGAATAGAATATTCTTATGTTCTTACCAGCACTGCAGAGAATTGTGAAAGCAAATAAACTGGTCTGTAGTATGTGTCTATCTCCAGCTTTGTATATGGGTATGACTTTACACATTTTCATTTTACTTGGAAAAATAACAGTTTTCAGAGATTGATTGCAAGAGTAAGAGCTTTCACCACACACTCAATCTCTAACTAGCAACATTATTAAACAGTGTGTTGACTTGATAGTATCAGTGATTTATTTTCCATCTATTCCCCCTAAAACATAGATTCTTTTACCTGTACATCTTTATTTTCCTCTTCATTTTTGCTGCCAGTGTTGGCAATCTCCCCAGCCAAACCTAGAACAACAAAGAAATCGATAAACTCATTAGCAATTAGGGTCATATTATTAATAATTTCATTATTTTCAATGTTACCTGCCAGCATCATTGTCAGTGTAAGATAGCTTCTCCAAACAACCAGCAAAGAGCAAAAGAAACCCAATTTGACTGTAGAGGGGAATATTGTTCTCCTTGAAGAATATGGAAAATGCAATCACATAATCTAAAGTAAATTAATACAGTCATAACAAATACGCACAAGCAGACAAGATGTAGCAAAAAGTAACTGACAAAATCAAGAAAGGAGACAAACTAACATCGACAAGAATTCGGCAAAAACTGGTGAGTTTCAATGAAATGGTAAAGCTAACATTAACATACTTAAGTTATGTTAATGTTTTGCGAGCTAGCTACAAAGTTGCTGGTACTAACATCAAATCTATACTCTCACAATGTCCGATGGGTTTTCTCTGTCCCAAATGTGTCTCTATGTCTCCTCGTCCTCTTCAATCCCCTCACCATAGACTCAGTCATTGTCTTATGTTCCACAAATTATTGCTCTTTTAAATGCACAATAAGTTAGTTCTGCCACAAAGAGTTTCTAACACATTAAAGTTCTAACAAACTATGTAGTTTGATTTTTGTCTTCAGTGTTGGACAACCGCCATTGCTGATGAAAATCTATCTGACACGACTCGGGCAGAAATCATGTTAATGGACAAGGTAATGCATTAAAATTTTACTCACATTATATCTAGTTATGTTCGCCAGCTTCCTTCCTCACTCTCTTCCTGGAAGTCATAGACATTAGCGGCTAGTGGGAAATGCACCATTACCTTGAATAAATTGCTCAGCAGAATATGTAACATATGTCCAGTGTCTTTAGATATTTTAATGCACAAATGTTACATGTTACAGCTTTAAGAGACTGGTACAGGTCCCTTAAAATTTTCTGGAGAAATTGGTTGTTAAAGGCCAGGTGGTAATTTTAAGCAACTCATTTTTTCTAAGCCATTTCTAAATGAAAATTTAAGGGAAACCTAAGTGATTTCATGCAACCGGGCACAGGCTTCTTTGGGAAAGTGGAACTCTTCATCTAACAGATTCCTGTGTGAAGTCATGAGGTCAGAGGCTGGACAGGATCGCTGAAACAATATTATTAGGTCACTGAGGGAAGAGGAGCAGGGTCAGATAATAAGACTCAATCCAGCTGAGTGAAAATGCATGGGAGGGAAAGTGCTGACGCCTCCCTCGCTCCCGCTCATCCAATTCCCAGCGCTTACTCTGTGCCACTGATATTCATGCCGAGCTGTCCGTCCACGGCCCACAAACTTTAACGTTCGCCGTCTTCGCCACCCCATCTATCACCCCGCTGGGGTGATGGACGAATGGAGAGCAAAGCGGAAAGTATGGCGGTGGGCGGGGAGGGAGAGAGGGAGCGAGGAGGAGACACGAGGGGACAATATTGAAATTTGAGGTCAGAAAAGACAATTGTTGTATCCACTCTTGTGTGTCCCATTCACTTATTCAGAGGCACCTCATCCATGTACAATAAATAGATGCGCAAACATATGTGCACAGAGGCACACACACACACACACACACACACACACAACACCAGAGCCTCCTATCACAAGCAATTCAATATAAAGATACACAGAGCTCAGGCAATAACCTGATCCTGGCGAGAGATGTTACAGGCTTTGACAGGCGGGCTGAGCCACACAGCCCAGGCTGTTCTCCCAGTGTCACTAACAAAACAGGAGGATTAGAGGATGAAACTGAGCTAAATCTGGGCGAGCTAAAAATGAGGGCAAAAACAAGGCATGGAAAGAAACAATATTGAATGGATCCAAAGAAAGCCTTTAACAAAAGCTATTAAGCAATAAAAGGCCACTTTAAAAACAAAACCCTTGTGTTCTATTATTTATGTTCTGTTGTCCACCCACCCACACACAGACACTACACAAATGTGTGCCCTCTACACACATATTTGTACTTCTGTATCTTCTATGAAAGAACCTCCACCGACTCCATTCATTCTTCTAACACCATTAACCACAACTCTCAACACCACAGCTTTAACTACAGTGAGTCAAGGTCAACTATAATGTTCCTCCTCACCTCTCCCTCACCGCATTAGTGTTACCTGAGAGGTGAAGATTTTGCAATTTGTACCTCAGGAGAATGGAATTTCATTTTACTACTGAAGGTCAGCTAATGCAGTTTTCAAAGGAGTGATTCAATGATTCAAACTTGGTTTACATTATTTGTGATGATTAGCTGGTGAAGATGCCTCCTGGAGGAGATTTGACAACTCAACCTTTGCCTTGACAGCCAAAGCAGAGTTTCTGTTACGAGCGGTTCTCTGTTCACTATACATTATGTAGTCAAAGAACAATTTTGAAGTGAGAACCACAATTCAGTATTGTTGGCTAAGGCTTGGTCATTGTAGTCTAGCAATTAGCCAGGTTTTTTTGTCTTTGGTTGCTGGGGTGAGACTGAATTTGCTTTCTGTGTGGCTTTGTTTGTTATTGTAAAGTAATGCTGCTGCGTTGTGCAATATGAGGCTTGGGCAGTGGACTGCAACAAAAAGCAGGATTTTGAAAGAAAGTAATGATAATAATAACTTTATTTACGTAGCACCTTTCAAAAACAAAGTTATTAAGTGCTTTACACCAAAAAATATACAATAGAAGCAAAACAGATCCAGTACTTAAGATTTAAACAACATATATCAATCAATTAAAGGTCCGGTGTGTAAGAAGATTACAGAAATTGAATATAATATTTATAATAGGGGTTTTCTGATATACTGGTATTGACAACAATTGTGATATAAAAAATGGAATATTGATATCATGTTAATAATACACGTATGATAATAATGATATTACCAAGATTCATTATGCATTAAGTGTAATTGTACTTTTTGTGCATGTTTGTACAGTTATGGTTGTAGTCTTTCTTCACCTCGCTACATGTGTATTTTGAGTGTAATTCATTTGTCAAAAAACAAACAAAATGCAAAGATGAATATTACTAATACCAATATTGTGACAGCCCTAATTCATAAGTATGTTTTCATTAGTGTAAAATCACCTGAAAATAAGAATTGTTGTGTTTCCATTAACTTAAGATGATTTGTTTGTATCTGCAGAAGGTGCAGGTCCTCCATGGTTTCTATAGGAGCCCAGAATGGACAAACCAAACACTGGCTCGAGATACAACCTTTTGTGTTCTGCATGAGTTTATGGCCAGCATAGTTTCTCCTACATACTTGGCTGGGAGGAGTGACATGAAACTCACTGCTAGATGTCACTAAATACATACAAGTCCTTTAAACTTTTTTAAAAAATTATTTTAGTGGCCGAATTTACCAAAAGACACTAAAAAGTAGACAGCTCAATTAGCCAGTATGTTCATGGTATTATATGGCCTTTAAAAAAACTCAGTAACCACATACTGCAAAATATGTAAGAAATGGTCTGTCTATATCCCTGCAGCTTCAAGAGGAAACAGCTGGCCACCTGCTAGTATGCCTCATATTTTATTGACTTTAACCATCACACAAACCTGACCAACCTTTACTTCAGCTGTGCTGGCTTAAAGCTACAAGGTAAAAAGTCAGTAGGCCACTGCAGATTGACCTATACATAGTTACCTGCTGCGGACCAACAATTTCATAACAGAAGACAACCAAAATCACAATGCAGCACAGGTAACCAGTTGTGTGATAACAGTGAAGGAATAGACCTTTTTCAAGGCAGCCATATTGATATTACATTGTCGGGTACAAAGGTTTTACCCATGATACAGTTTTTTGGTGGGGTGCTTCTTATGCCTTTAATGGACAGGAGAGCTGAAGACATGACAGGAAATGTCACTGCAGAAGACTCAAAGCCTCCGTACATGGGGCATGTGCTCCACCAACTGAGTTACCCAGGCACCCAAGAATTTGTTCTCAATGACTTACTTTGTTAAAATAATAATAATAATAATAATAATAATAATAATAATAATAATAATAATAATAATAATAATAATAAATAATTAAAAAAATATAATAAAAAAAATATAAAGAAGAGGACCCTCTCCCTCATTTTAAGGTAACAAAAATGCAACTACTCTTTTATTAAGGCAATTATACATGGATGAAAACATACATGTGTTTGAAGTGATAGTACTCACCCCTGTGAGTAGATATTGAATGAAATTTCATTTTTGGGTGAACTATCACTTTAATATCACTAGTATATCGAACTATACTTTAATAATATCAATATTCTGCCCAAAAAAATCCCCACCAATCTCTTATTTTTGTCTTGTAGAAAATATCTTAAACCATGCTGTTATCATACCGTTTTGAACAGAGCAAAAAATTTCGTGGGTCCTTCTGTCTTTTTAAACTAGCCTCTTGCAAAACCAATCACAAGGTAAAATGACCTCACTTCACAAATATGTCCTCATTCTGAAGGCTCAAACTGGTTCTCACAGGGATAGAAGCACAAGAGCACACAGACATTAAAAAACACAATCAGGCCCAAATACACCTCTGCCAACAGATGGGCTTATGGCTTTGTTGAGGTTGAGTTTGCCATCCTGCCCGTCCCATTTTCACAAAATCCACTTTAATTAACATATCAGAGCTCCAAACGAGGCTAAACCTCTTCTCTGCAAACTGTAATCTGCCCAGTTTGAACTGACCAACCGTAGAGCCTACATGATAAGGCTTGCCAACCGAAACACAAGGATAATCCAGTTATACCTGCTTATACGGCGGACAGCAAAAAGGACTGATCTGACAGGCTCTCTCTGAAGTGCCATAGCTTGCATTTTGATCTGAGCAAAGTGTTTTGATTTACTTATATCATGTGGCTCAATCTGATAGGATTCTCTAAGTCGTTTTGGCCGCATTATCTGGCCTGTGCTCAACTCACACAATAAGATTAAATATATGGACTACTACTGGGTTCAGAGCATATGCCTTTCTTTTATTCCTCCCCTGTGCCTTCTATCTGTGTATTCCCACCCATATAACTTCCTCCCACCCTGTCACTCTGTCCTAATCACCTAACCCTTAACCACCCATACCTCTGTGACACCTCATCCCTCATAAAATGTATTTATTTTCCTTCTTTCAAGTTTACTCCCCAAAACATTACCACGCCCTCCCTGTTCTGCCTTCCTTCTGAGCATCTATTTTGATCTGAAGGTGTCACAGGAGCAAATGCAGGGTGAGTGTGGTTCCCCCCACCTGCAGACTCACAACTCCCAGAGGACCGCTAGGGAAAGTTGAACGGGCCAACAGATGGAGACCATTGTTCAAAGAAGGGGGGTCGTGGGGTAGAGTGTGGCAGCAGTGCCGCAGAAGACGTGGGGAGTCGTGAGAGTGTGTGCGTGTTTGTGCACGTGTTTATGAAGCCGACACTTGTTTTTGTGTGTGTGCAAGTATGTTTTGTGCCTTTGTGCTTGTGTGTGTGGTTGTGGGAGGAGGGCGGGGGGCCATGGCGGTTTAACACAAGATGTTTGAAATCTGTTGGCCTGACAGCGTGTCACAAGACTGCTTGGTTAATAGAGTCTCCTGGAATGTCCTCTCCTGCAGTTTTAATGAACCCCAAGCCAAAAGGCCTAATGAAGCGTGCTCCGTTTGCCAAAACAGTCCCTCGGCTTGACCTCCCCTGACCCACACCACTCCCACGCCACTTGAGGGTGGGTCTCCATGGTGACTGGCCCAGAGAGTCTACTGGGCCAAAGTTGTCAAAAGGGACAAAGGCAGGGAGTTACGTTGGAGAAAAGCAAAGCAGTTAAGACAAAAGACGTCAGCACATGTGCCTGCATGTGTTTAAAGATGGAGGTGGTTTCAGCTCCAGTTTAAGATTTTAAATGTTGCATATTTCCGCTTCCCTTTGTTATCCTGACAAAAAAGGCCAGTTAGCAAAAAGCTGCTGTTCCCTGGCCAAGAAAACATTTTTCTTAACAAGCTCTTCCCCCTTGTCAGCATCCAAAAAGATACACACAAACACAAATGCATGCACACACACAAGTTGGTCCTCATTGCAGTTTAACTATTCTTTGTTCAAGCCAAGCAAGAGCCTCATTATTCAATAAGTTAAGACTATAACACAGGCAGTGTTGTGTGTATTCAAGAGGGATGCTGGTGTGTGTGGTGTGTGCGTGTGTGCATGTGTGTTAAGTATGAGTTAAGGACTAATAAAGTGCAAGGCACCTAATTAAACAGTCTTTGTTTATGCTCTATAGCAGTGGTATAAACTCAGCAGGCACAGTGCAGGGTGGTATGCCAGGTCGCTATGCTCTCATTTGAATAACTACAGACAAAAGCAATGAGAGAGAAGAGGGCAATCAACTTCAAAAGAAATTCTTGCTTAATTGCAAAAGTGTGAGAAAACCAGCAAAGACAAAGAAGAATGAGATGATTAAAGTTGCATTGAACAGTGTTTGCAATTCTAAACAACATTCGAGTCCAATTTTATTTTAAAGGTATATTGAAGGAGTCCAAAAATGAGCACTTTGGTCCTTCAGTAAGTCAGAGCTGTAGAATATATTTGAAAAAAGGTTGAATCCCTATTTAATATATGATCTATGGTTGAAATGTGTTGTTTCCCTCTGCCCCTCTTTCGCAGACTAAAGGAAGCACAGGCTGGCTGCAGGAAGCAAGATGAGCCCAACATTGTAATATTACAATAACAAGTAACAACGAGCCCCACACTGTGAGCTGATAGCTGTTTATAACTGCCAGTTGTCTGTCACTGTAAAGCTAAGCCCATAACCATGAAAACAAAAGCCCACTGCTCTGAAAATACACACTCTGGAGTTGGAGTTTAGTGACTGCCTCCCTTACTGTATGCCAGACTCCATTAATATATCGCTGAATATAAAACATATAAAACGTAAGCATCTACTCCTGCTAAAAGATAATAAATGATTTCTTACAACTCATAACAGACATTAATCGCTTTGGGGAACATTTAGCAGACAAATAAAAATAAATAAATAAAAAGAAGAGAAATTTCAGAGTATGACACCGTGGCTGTAGCATTGTTCTCAAGCATATTTCAACTGTTGTTTCCTTAATTTCTGATGACACGTCATAGTCATTTCATGATAAATTACAGTGAAGATATTGCAGATTTCTCCTTTAAATATCCGCAGGGGAGGCAAACATGATAAACAACATATAATTTGATTAAAGCTCTTTATTTCCCACTTTTGATTGCATCGTGACAGGTCTGCAACAGGGAGTGTGACTTCTGTCGAGGCTGAAAATGGGCCAAAGATAAACAGTTTCTAGACTGAGTAACTTTTGATTAATGTTTTTGTTGTTCTCCTTTTTGCTTCGCTGCTGTGAACTGTTGAAGCACAGCACTATGAAGTTAGAATAACAAGCACGGACATGCAATGGTTCCCTTCCAGCGCCGCAACAGATAAAGAAACAAACCGCACATGGATGGTTGGACTTTTTTAATTATAATGTGAATCAGTCCTGAGACCCGTCCACCACTCCCCAGCGCACCCCCCCTTTAAGAAAACAGGGTGGAAAACCTGAATGGGCAATCAGTGCTGTTCCGCCTGTGCACATTCCTGAATCCAGCAGTTTAATAGTGCCATTCATTATAAGCCTTATTAAAATAAACACAGTCTTTATGATATAATAACAAATAAGCAAGGCTGCACGTACTGTCAAAATCGACAGAAATTAAAAGTGTCAAGGAACACTATATCACCACTGTAACCTGTTTCTGTCTCTGTCTCTTCTCTCCCACACACAAGCACATGCACCTACTTATACACACACATACTAAAATAAAGTAATCAGGGTTATTTAAATGAGTCTGCAGCCTGCATAAACAGTGCTAACGGTAAAGAACATTATGGGCTATACATTCCTGATCTCCTTAGGTGGTGAGAAGGAGGGTGCTGGGTGGGTGGTTAGGGTCCATTTACAGACACTTATAACCTCAGGTGGAGGTATACGCATGCGAAAAGACCATGCATGACACGAAAATTTCAGATTTGTACACACTGTCTCAATGAATTACATGTGTTGGTTTTACTCTGCTTATTCTGTGCATTTTATTGTTTTAGAACAAACATAAATATTGCTCATAGTGAGTGTTCCAAAGACAGGGTGTCAGAGGGTGTTGGGGGCAGGACTGGAGATTTAGTGATCTGCCTGTGTGTGAGAAAGGGGAACTGAAGGGGTTCCTGAGTGCTACCAGCTGACATTCCCATGCAATCCAAAGACTAATTGATTAAAGGGTTATGAACATGTGTGTACGGAGATGCTATTGAGTGTGCATGTGTGCATGGCAAATATATGCCATATGGAGCAGGGATTGCACCTCAATTACTGTGAATGGGGTAAGTGTGCTATGTATCAGCACCGCCTGTTTGGCTCACATGCTATATGCTTAAATCTTCACAGGCAGGCTTAGGATATTGTTGACTCCAAAACAGGCAAGCCTGATATTTTAATGTACATCACATTAAGTCCATTATTTGTTGCTGTTATCAGCGTGGATATGTTGTTAATCAAAGGTAGATAGATAGAGACAAAGAACAAATTTTAGCTTTGTCCAAAGGTAAATCCAACTTCCAGCTCATCTAAAGCTCACTAATTAACATGTTATATTTAGTCGGCTTAATTTGTACAAAAGTTCAAAAACAAGTCTTGTTGTTACCATGCAGAGTCACGAGTCAGTCTCTAAATGCTCTGCTCAATAGACACTGAGGACAATTTCCCAGATTTTGTTGCTAAAACTGGATGGAAACCATGAAACCTGTATTACTGGACCGATAGAAAGTCTTTGGGGCGTAGGGTTTTTTATATTGAGACAGTGACATGCAGAAGTTGTGTGCTTACTACTGAGGACAATTAAGGGAGAGCATCGTTTCAGGCAGGGGTAGACACAAATATCTTTAAGCACCCATAGGCTGACGAGCCCCTAAATCTATTGGGCAAAGTACATTTTTGGTGGCCCAATTATAAAGTCATGTAAAAACAATACAGACAAGGCGTTTAAGACAACTTAGCACAGCCTTCCATAAATGTTACACTTGTGTTGTCCTGTTTCTCCCATGAACAGTGATGTGGTGCCTCCTGAAGGCACCATTTCGAGCTAGACTTCTCAGCTAGTTGAAGAAACTAACGGCACATACAGCACTACAGTACATCCTTAGATGTGTCATATTCTAATGACTTACACTCTTGCTTTCATTCACTCCTTAATTTCCATTGTTTTCATTTTTTATCGTCCACCTTTTGTATTTCAGGTTCTTCTTTAGGATCATGTTAGCTATTTGAGTAGGCTTAGTAAACCCACATTTCAGTAGCTCCGACATATTAGTAACTAGCCTGGCAACCTACATGAAATATTTCTTGGCCAGAGTAATGTTTTGTGGCTAGGGGCCATTTGGCCATTGTTTATGTCAAAACCCTGGTTTCAGGTAAGGTGTGTGTCCTTAAAAAATGTGAAAGGCATAGGTTTGTCAGCTGGTGTCCATTCAAACATTACCTTGCATCTAGAAATCCCTAGATGATCGGTAGGCAAGTTCTCCCAACATCTGATATTGTGCAACTAGGTGAGGCTGCAAGGCAACTAGTAGACTTCAGGAGGTTGCTGGAAGTCACCAGCCAAGAAATAGTCATGCACATAATCCTCTTTCAAACTACAAATTGTTGCTCTTGCTGATGAAACGATCGAGATATAATGTGTTAATTATTGAGAAGCTGGTAGATAGATTTTAATTACCCTTGCAAGAGCTAGGCTAGCTTTTTTCCTGCTTCCTGTTATTATCCTGTGTTATATGTAATTGGTATCAATCTTCCCATGTAACTCTTGGCAAGAAAGAAAATATACATTTTTCCCAAAATGTGAAGCTGTTCCTTTAAACATATATACTGACCAATAACCTGAATAGCATTGTCTGCTCTGTCCTGAATAAAGACCATAACATACATACCAACTACAACAAAAAAGAGTTTGACTATGGGTATGATTTGATTGAACTGTAATTAGTTAAAAGAAAAGTAATTCATTTAAGTCATAGTTTTGGCAATCAATACCTAAAAATTAGGCCACTTTCATCAGGTCTTTTTGCACTCTACAGGTGAAATGTACCAGAAAAATCTATCTTTAATTGTAATGACAGTAAATGTCTTGAAACGAAAATTCTGGACTGCATACTAAGAGTGTATTTTAGGTCGACACTTTGGATTCACTCAACGTTAAGCAGAACTTCTGTGCCAAAGTGAGGATTAGGCCTATTTCACGAGGCTGTGTTTTATTGTAGTGAGAATGTGCATTGGGGGCTGCTGCTGGATGAATCGACGCTACCAAATTGAACTAATTGCACTGTTGCCTGCCCAATGGACCCCGTCTGGGACTCAGGAGAGCAAAGAGCTGAGAGCAGGCGAGTACATTACTGAAACCGACTAATTGCTCACACCTGTGCCTGCCCAGTTGACTCTGCTGGGGATTCTAAGGGAACGATAAAAGCAGAACTGGAAGCATATGGGTGTATCTATCTGTTCATCCATCTATCCACACAAATATATACAGTATTTATATTAATGTGGATTGGTCAAGGTTTGTTGGACCTTGCCTCAGGTGGTTTTTAGTCAGTCTTGTATAGTGCTGTGCTGCAGATACGGTGTCAGGTTCCACTCCGTAACAAGAAGTTCAGAAGTCTATGTATTTCTCACTTTGGTTCTGAAAGCTGGCAAATGCAAGTGGCCTGTGTTGTCACCGGCTCAAATACTCAGCCTCAACGACCACTCTCTTGTCACAAAGAAAATAAAAAATACCCTCCCCAAAAAAACATGAGGTGACTGCTTGAGTGCAGCCCGAAAGAAAGCATTGACTTTAGACTACTGGGTTATGAATCAGACTGTTTCCAATTTCAGTGCCGTCTGCTTTCAGTTACCTGAAGAGTACCACAGGAAGGACTATATGGAGGTTACAGCACATAAATGGAAAAGCAGCTGAGATGTAAATCCTATTGGAGTGGGGTTTTGTAACTTAAGGCTGACAGCAGTTATATTGGGCATTATAGGTATTTCATAATTGACCCTTCCTAAGTTCACCCTTTTTGTTCTGGGCTCACAGTTGAGCAAACTTCATACTTTGGTCACCTTTCTCTTGTCCTGTTTCTTTGTATGAGAAAAATATGCATACCTAATTTGCCTTGCGGGAAGACACACACCTACCCTGTTGTAAATGACTACACCCTTCCAGGTGTTCCAGGCTTCTGCTAAACTTAATTGTTTGCCTGGCTATGATGCTAACTGCTGCTACAAACTAGGGAGGAGCGCATTTTTTGTTTCTAGTATTGTGCAAAGTCTGTTTCCACATTCCTTAGCATTGCCCCAATCTTTTTTTTTTTAAGATTATTTTTGCCTTTATTATGATAGGTATAGCTGAAGATATGACAGAAAAGGGGGCAGAGAGACAGGAGATGAAACGCAGCAAATGGGCCGCAGGCGGGAATCGAGCCAGCAGCGGCTGCAGAGGACCGACAGCCTCAATACGTGGTGAGCACGCTCTCCAACTGAGCTATAGGGGTGCCAGTATCTCCCCGATCTTATCCCTAGATTTATACCAAAACACCCCAAAGCAGAGCAAGTCAGATAAAAGATTTGAGAAAAGACTGTTTTGTGTTGTGATATTTAAACAAACCATCTGTCAACAGGGAAAAGCCTCTTGTCTACGAGAGTGGTGTCTTCTGTTCACCTGGCTCACAGCGGGGTCTGTGAGTGTGACTTGCCACCAGGCTGGCCAGCAACGCCCGCATGCACTTACCGGCTGCTGTGCCGGTTGGGTTTGAGTAGGGGGTTAAAGATAAGGTTGGGGTGAAGTTAAGGTAAGGGGAAACAGACTCTGACACAACACTAGCTAAGCTACTCTCGTCCCTGCCCTGCCCAGTTCATACCATGGCTTAGCATCATAACTAGTTATCATTTAGCAAACACCTGTAAGGCTATAACCAATCAGAGGCAATGGTTAACTATCTAGTTAGCTAGCATTTTGCAAACTTAGCTAACTTAAGATGTGACTATATATATGATGCTTAGAGGTCCACCAACAACTATGAGTCTAGCACATAGTACAGCTAAGTTCAGGAAACAGGAAAGGGGGAAGATGACCAAGCTTCTTCAAATGATATTGAATCACAGAGCAAAAAGGGGCAGGACTTAGAAAGGGTCAGTTATGGTTCATTTTTCATGTTGAATGTTGTCTTCACATTTAAAGTGAAGACAATTGAAAGGAGGTGAGGAAAGACAGGATAGGAGAGGGAAGTGAGCAGAAAAAATGATAAGAGAGGGACTGTGCTGAGATAGCTGTTGTCTGACCAGAGGCTTCCTGGGCAGAGCAGAGATGATCTCTGAGTCTCACAGCATGAATTCCACACACCCTTCACCACACAAACAGCACGAATCCTGTGCATGCGCCTCGTGGCTCCCACACACCATGCCTCAGAGAGACACACATACACACTTAGGCATACACACACATACACCCACACAGTGAAACACATGGACAAAGCATCACTCGGAGCAAGACCTCAAACTCTGACCGATATGGTATCCACAGTGTTCTCATTATAATCACCAAAGAATTCGTCTTAATCCAGAGGCAGAACAAACTACACACAAAAGCCCTCTTTATCTTTACAACTTTTTCCATTCAGCCTGATCATTTCAAGGATGATGCTGTTCCTTATGGTCTACACAGAAACATCAAATCAGAAACATAAAACAGCTGCTCAACTGTAATATACTGTAATGATGGCGCGCAGCTCGATGTCAGAAATACCCAAGCAAACAATACCTACCATTCATCAGTTAGTGACTGTGACTTTTAGCGGGCAGGAAATGACAGTTATTGCATTCTGCTTCACTTTCCCCTGGCTATAATACAAAAAAAATGTGCGTAAATATGTGCTTACACAACTACCTCTTCAGCTTTACTGTGGAACCTAACACTTTATACCCAGCTCAGAATTTATACATCTGCAGGCACAACGCATATCTACTCTGTCCGGTCATGTTTTCCTTCTGTACAGCTGTGTAATTGCGTGGCTTGTCTATTGTTGTTTGTGACCCCACCTTCATTGTTGTTACACCTTCTGCTTGTACCTTGGTAAGGTTAACCCATCTCTCAAGGGGTGTACTGTGCCTTATGTACAAGATATAACAAAGAGAACACCATCTGTATGGGTTTGCAAGGTAGCAAGGTTTGTGTGTGTGTGTGTGTGTGTGTGTGTGTGTGTGTGTGTGTGTGCACATATATCTGAGCATGAGGGCACAAAGCCATCCCCTTATGGCCCATTGTTTTGGAAGGGTATGACTCTTGCACCCCTCCCTTGGATGTTGGGGGAATAGAGCACAGTCTGGCTAATATTTAACTAATGACTGTGCCTTCCAGACTCGACCGCCCTCCTCTCACCAACTGCCAGACCTGAGCCATCTCTGCAGTGAACGTCACTGAAGTGTGGCTGTGTGAAATAGAATGTGGAGGGATGGGGCTCTGCACATTATCAGGGGAGAGGGGTACGGGAGAAAATAACTGTTGGAGAGCCCATAAAGGAGCTG
Organism: Lutjanus erythropterus; assembly: GCF_056507025.1. Taxonomy (NCBI): domain Eukaryota; kingdom Metazoa; phylum Chordata; class Actinopteri; order Lutjaniformes; family Lutjanidae; genus Lutjanus; species Lutjanus erythropterus. The sequence continues at coordinate 20,341,617 of NC_139325.1, read as the reverse complement.
TGAGTGAGGGAGAGATGGATGCACAGTGTTGTGTGGGAGGCCAACGAGTCCAGCAGTCTGAGAGAATGCCATATGCTACCTTGAGGCAGGCAAAGTCTCAGCAAAAGGCGAAGGAGAAGCAGAGTTAGGCAAGAGTGGCTGGTTTCCATCAGCACTGATATTATATGTCTCTGGCCTTCACATTTCTCATCAAGGAGCACACTTATAGATGGAGGCGATGCTACTGACAGAAGGGAAACAAGAGAAGGGGGCTGAGGAAGGCAGAGGAAGGGAGGGACACAGATAGGGAGAATGAGTGAAAAGGCATAATTATAGAGGCCTGTGTTCATCAAGTGGTGAAAAACAAATCTGTAAGGGCAAAATAACAAAAAGGGTGGAAATTAAGGGGAAGTCTGGGAGACAGGGAGAAGTGAAGAGGGGTAGATCGCTATAAAGATGCAGCAGGGCTGATTATTGTTGTGGTGCCACCGATGTGGACTGAAGCCCCTGGTGCTGCCAGGCAAATGTAGTATTAGTCACTTCAATAATTAATCACCCTGGGAGCATGTCGTTGCAGCCATGCACTGACCCATTTCTCTAACATTTTTCTCAACAGTAACATACCCTCAGAGCCCCTCTTCTTCCGTACCTTTCACTAAGTGAGGTGGGGGTGCAGGCCCAAATCCTCTGGGTCAAGCCTGGTCATTTATTAGCCGCATTTCTCAGGAGAAATAAAAGTAATCTTGCTGCTCTTCTCAAAGGCTGGAAACCATGCAGGGAGACAGAATAGCGGCCTCGGCGGTGGCCCAATGGGCCTTGCTGACTGTCTGTCCTGGTGAAATATGAAGCCCATATGTAGGACGGCCATCTGAAAGAGGGACCCAACAGGGCTCCTTCAGGCTTTGATGCTCATCACCACAAAAGCAGATGGCTGTGTCCTGGTCTTAAAACTTTTTTTGCTACAACTCCCCCCATTTCTTTTATCCAATCCTATCCGGCCTATTAGCCCCCCGCCTGTCATGGTCTAGCAGCCTATGCTTAGCCCCCAGGGGGTTTCCAGGGCTATGGAATGAAGTCAAGCTTCCCCATTGACACAGGTCTCACTGGATAGCTTTAAATAGAAGTCAACCGAGTGAAAAGGCATGTTTTAGAGGACAAAATGGAATAAGGTGTGGGGTGGATCAATACTGCAGGGTTGTTTGGACTTGAAATGCTTTGCTCTCTGTGCGCCACACAAAGCAGCGCTGACTGCAGGTGGCAAAGAATTTTTCCGGACATTGGGTAAAAAGTAACAAAGGGTGTTTAATGGAAGAGAAACCTGCATGCATCTGTCTGAAAGATTGTGATCAAAGCGGAGAGATAACCCGCTGTGTGCGCTCTATATGTATTCCTGCCCTCTTCACTAAAACAGGAAGGATTTGTCACCAAGGTCCAATCCCAACCTGTGTGCTGCTCGCACCCAAGCAATTTCAGAACCAGAAAGGCAATCAAGGACTTAAAGTCAGACACAATGCAAATAGGTCTGAGAGCCCATCTGTAGTAATCCAACAGTCCCTCCTGCACCAGTCTGCTCTCCGTCTCAGCCTCTCTGTGGCACAAGCCAATTAACTGTTTGATTCAGAGCCGGGGATGAACACCCTAATTGATTACATGGCGATAGTCGATTCAATTATCAATTTAGGCACAAAAAGCTGAGCAGAGATTCAATGCCCGGAAGTTTGCAGAACGAGTTCTTCAGTGAGTTGGCAGCGCAATTGCTGTGTGTGTATGTTTAAGCGCAGGAATGAAAAGTAAAGGAGGAAGGCACGGAAGCAGTGGAAGAGAGGTGGGAAGACTGACACTTGCTGTAGCTACTGCGGGTTGTTTACTTGCAGTCTCTGACTTACACCTCAACTCTGCTTCTTCTCTCTCTTCAACACAGACATTCTTCGCTGCCTGAAGCACACAGAGAAGCTCACACAGATAGGGATACAGAAAGGTACACACACAGATAAACACATAAATATTTGCATTAATACAAACATTAAACGCAGAAATATATGGTATATATCGATATGGACACACTGTATACAGATGGATTGTTAAATTTATGTGGGAATTTCACCCCATGAATACACAGAATAAACATACATGCATATTTAAAACAAAAACTCACTTAGACATTTCCAGCTGCACAGACTCATAGGTGCAAATACACGGACACACAAAGCCACATGGGTATTCGGGGATTTGCAGCAATTGAATCACATGAAAAAGCCCTTCTTTTCCTCATCATGTCTGTGATTCTGCTTTGTTTACTCTGTCATGGAGAGTTGCTCCGTTCGATCAGGCTGGAGAGGCACTAGGTTGGGTGGTTGTGCTAACGAAGTCTCAATGTGCCGTCTGTCGACAGGGTAATTTCCCAGGATAGCTCTGTGTTCTCACTTCTCATGGCTGTGCTGGTAAAGATAGAGGGAGATCAGCACCTGAGTCACTGGAGAGAAGAAACCAAATGGGTGCAGATTTCTACTGTACATCCACTGTCCTCTGTCAGGGTCTCAACAGACCTGTTTCACTAGCCTACACTCTTTCACTAGGCATTTTGTTGACCTGACACACTGTCCAGACCATTATTGTGTACATGCTGCCATTCCTTTCCAACACTGTAGTCGGTGCTGTAGACAAACTTACACCAAGCATTTCAGAAAATCATACTTGAAGTTAAAGTAAAGCCGGTAAACTAATGTATTTCTTTTTCATCTGTTCAACAACTAAATATACTTACTATACTGATCGACCATATTATCATTACCATCTTGTCGCTGCTGTTTACATTCAACACACACAAATACACGTGTATGCACTGTATATATGTAAATAACAGTATGTTGTTTTGTTTTATTTTATCCTACTCCACTCTGAATTTAATTAATTTTCTGTCTATATGTTGTATGTGTGTATCTTGACGGAATTACAGGTCTCATTTCATTGTGCAACCCTGTGTTGTGTCATACTAATAAATTACCTTGATACCTCAATTTCTTTGTTTACGTGCTAAACAATGATTAAGATAAGATAAGATAAGATATTCCTTTATTAGTCCCACAGTGGGGAAATTAATTAATTATTATTAAATTAATTAAATTAATATCAGCTTACGGATATGTTAAATGTGTGTCTTTTAAAAACCTTTAAAAAATGTATAGTCACTTTTATATCATACAATATACTATACTGTGTATTAGAAACCTATATATAAGTACATAAAGTACATATTTTATAAAACATGGGATTATTCTAGAGCCTATCATTGTCAGTTATCATATGCGGCTGGTTGATGCTTGAAAATGTGACTTTAATAATTATAGTTTCAATTAATGTGGGTGGTTTTGGGCAAAACTATAGAGATGCAAGAGAAATACTTTTGTTGAAAAAGGGAACAGTCTCTTTAGGATTGTGTAGATACAGTTCTCTGTTGATAGTTTGGTGCTGTTTAAATAATCAAGCTTTAGTGTACTACAGAGAGTTCATCTTCAAATTTACATAACTGCACAGTTTGGGTCAAAATATAGCAAAAAGAAGAGCATGTGGTGGTGCATGAAGAATAACAAAAACATTATTTTCTATAGAGGTTTGTTTGCAGACCACAAGCCAAGGAGCTGCACACAGCTGGATTTTGAGAGGCGCACACAAGCTGCAGTGGTGTTATTTGGATGCTCACACTGACGTGCACGAGGCATACAGTGGCCCTTGCTTCCTTCCATCCACTGTAATGTGCTGGCTAACAGAGAAATACCATCTTTCTGTCAGCATGGACCCCTGTCTAGCTCTGATGACTGTTCACACAATGACAAATAAGTTACACTCCTTTTCTATCAACAGGGTCCAGGAACAATGTGCTGCTCTCACTGTGCAGGATGGAGTCAAGGAGGTGGTGGAGAAAGAATGCGCAGACTGTTGGGAGTGATAGGGAGGGTCTGTGTTGAGCAATTTTTAAAAAAGTCGTTGGAGACAAAAAGTGTGCCAAGGGGACCTCTCCATCAATCTGTCAGGGTCTTCCCTTGCCCAGCATGAGCTTCTAAGGATACTGTGTATGTATGAATGTGAGTGTGCGCAGCAGGGGGCTGCATGGATATAACACACTGCAAGTGGTCCTCCCAGATGGTTGTGTCCCACTGCTAGTGGGAGGTCTGCAGCCTTTATCTATGACAGGCAGTAGGTCTTAACATCCTCCACACACACTGCCCTGCCCCAAGCCTGAGGCCCATGGGGCTGAAGTTATGAGAGAGGCAGGGTGTCCCAGCACAGGGACAAGTCCCTGCCTCCCCTCAGTCTTTTTTTTTTACTAGAGAAAGAAAAGACCTCAATGACAGCCACTGCTTAGAAACACAGGGGACCGAAGATGCTCACTCTGTTCTCTGGCAAGGACTATCTTCACTACACTCATAAAATTAAAGGTGCGAACCAGAACCATAAAGGGTTCTTCAGCTTCTCCCCATAGGAGAATGCGTTTTGGTTCTTGGTTAAGCATTTTCTAAAGGTTACACTTGGAACCCTTTCAGGGAGTTCTACCTAGGACTAAACATACAGTAAAAGGTTGTGAAAGGTTTCACACCTAGAACCCCTTATGAGAGGCACTACAGAGAACCTTTCTATGATTTAATGGTTCCAACAAGAACCCTATTTGAGGGCTCAATCCAGAACTTGTCCACCTGCTAACAAAAACCCACCCAGGGGGCCCCTTTTATATTCCAAGGGTTTTATCTAGAACCCACCAATGTGGTGTTACATTGAGAACCCTTTTAATTTTCCAAGGGTTTTGTCTTAAATGCACCCAAGGGGGTTCTACCAAGAACCATTTTATATTCCAGGGCTTCTATCTAGAACCCTAAATGGGGGTTCTACCAAGAAACATTTTTTATATTCCAAAGGTTTTATCTAAAATGCATCCAAGGGAGTTCTATCAAGAACCCTCATATATTCCAAGGCTTCTATCTAGAACCCAACACAGGGGTTCTACCAAAAACCCTTTTTAAATTCCAAGGTTATTTTTTAGAACCCATCCAGGCTGTTCTACTGAACCATTTTATATTATGTATTTATATTAATCCTTGCATCAAAAAAGCGTTCTTCAGAGGCAAATGTATCTGAGTAAAACCTCAGTCTTTTGTGAAGAACTCTTTTGGAACCCTTATTTCTAAGAGTGTAACTGCCACACACACATGAATGCCTGAACACACACTGACATGCACAAATGCCCCGGCATGGCTTCTTCCTCCTTTGAGGGTTGAAGCTGGTCCAGAGCATCAGCACTGTTGGAGAGGCTTAGCGAGGGAAAGGAAGAAAGTCTACAAGAGGAGGGGCGAGGAAAGCTGTAAGACAGAAACTGCAAGACAGACACGCGGATGCCAGGAGACACTGAGCCACAACGCATTCCTAATCGACTTGCTGCCGACTTGCAAATCCAGCATTCTCATCTGGTCGACGCAAGGTCAACTGTGAGATGTAGTGAAACAAACTGAGGGAGACAGAGGAAGGACTGGATGAGTAACTGGTGCAGTGAGTAACTGTTGTTAATAGAGAGAGGTGACAGGATCTAGATTTAGGACAGCGTGTCTGCTGCTACATAAGGTGAATTTTAAAAGTTGTCTGCTTCAGTGTCCTCCACAGTGCCACCTTGTTACCGCTCAAATCTCCAGGAAGTCATTTTTCAGAGAGACCGGTGTGTGTCAGTGTGTGTGTGTGTGTGTGTGTGTGTGTGTGTGTGTGTGTGTGTGTGTCATAGCAGATAGGGGTTATTCTTTTATCCTTTGACCCAGATTTGAGGGAGAACTGAACAGGGGACATGAAAGACACGGACCTCCCAGCAGAGCCGGGGTCATGTGCAACCTGAACACAGGCGCACACCGGCACAGCCAGCCGAGCAGAAAACACTATTATGCATACACACAGTCCACGCAGACACACACAGCGCACAAACTCGCAAAAAAGCATGCATGCACACACACCTTCAAAAAAATTCATATGATCAAGATCCCCCCAGAACAGGACACATGGAAATTCAGTCAGACACACCTGCCACAGCTCCCACACCGAGTCCGTCCCTTCTCCCCTCCATACACACACAGCATATTAGTTCTATTGAGGGACCGTGCAATCACATGTGTGTAATCACTAATTATTACTGGCAAAACAACACATGCATATTCACATTTACATGCAAACACTGCATTCATCCACACCTGTACATCTTTGTACATATTGACAGTTGTAGCTCTGCATCCATGACATTTTCATAAGCGCACACTGATAAAATTTGAATGAGTTTAGATGCAAGTAGGCTTACAGCAGTAGTAGGTGTTACCAGTGTTACATGGCGATGGTGCATAGACGATTAAATTATTGCCCCAACAATCGAAAGTGTTATCAGTCGATGAAAGTGTCTGCTCCATACGGCTGTAGTAGCAGAAGTCAGATTTCAAATGTAACGTCTATAGCCAGACAGATACATCAGTCAGATGTTACTCATCCATACAGGCCTATCACAACTGCACTGGTCTATATCCATATCAATCTATATCAGTCAATCAGTCTATATACATTGTCTGATATGTTCCAATATGAAAACTTTTTTGTGCTTGAATAGAGTAGAATAGAATAGAATTTCATTGAAAGTTTTTTTATTTTTTATTTATAGTTATGTCCAGTTATTAAAAATTCTGGTGAAAGTTTACTGTTTCAGTGATGCTGGCCAAATAGGGGTGTCGTGTTTCTGGAAATCTGTTATTCAGTTTGACTTTCAGTTTCATTTTGTTTGTTTATTCAGTATTGACTATATAACCATAGAGACGGTGGATAGCAAGGGTCAATCAAAGAACAGGAATATATCTCTAAAAAGTGTAGCTACAGGCTCCCGTTAAGTTGTGCTGTGTCCTCTTTAAAGTGTTGTTTTTTTCAGTGGACATGCACCAGAGGGACACATGTAGCCAGAGTGCTGGGAGAATTGTGATTCTTCTTTTCATTTCGAATATTGACATTGAAAGCTAATTTCAATCAATTTTCAGTTTTTTCAATTTCAGTTGAACTTGTGACACTCCTATGGTTGACATATTGGTATTTGAATGTTTTTATTCCTTAATATTGTCATCAGCGTCGCCCCCAAAAGTCCAGTTTCAGTAAGGCCCTAGTAATCACAGCCTGGCACAAGATTGTTTGATAACTGAAAATTGTTGTACAGACTGAAATCCACTGAAAGGGCAATTATACGTAGTCCCAGCATCACCAAGGAGTTGTGGGGTGCATGCAGACATAAAAATTAGTATTTTGTAACAGCAGAACTGCTTTTTACCTCAACTTTGGCATTGCTTTACAACATGCCTGTGGATGTCAGCTATAGTTCTTAAGGTCAGTGTGGGGGACTTTAGATAGACCTCATAACTCCAAACTTATATAATGACAGACACTCTTAGCATGATTTTTTTTTCAAAGTAAAGGGAAGATCTACAGTTAAAGGTTGAAGTAAATGTGCTAAGGTTATAGATATTGAATCCCTGTAAGCATGGCAAAGGTGAAGGAGAACAATTCTTCAGTCAGCCTGTAACGGCCTGCAATAAAGTTGGTGTGGGTGAAATGAAATGGGTCTTGCAACAAGTCAGAGGTGAGAATGTCTTTCCTGTTGCTTCCAACGAAAGAAAAGGAGAGAGACAAATTGATACGACAGAGACATGGGGAGAAATAATCTACATTATTAGAGCGGAGAAGTTGAGGCAGATAAACAAGTTAAAGATTATGGTCTGTTTGTGTGTGTGTGTGTGGGTGAGTTTGCTCGTTGATACTTGACTGAATGAAAAAATAGCGAATATTGGGTGCAAACAGACTTAGAGGAAAAATTGCAGGAGCAGAATGGACAGCTTTACAGTGGGAAATGGGCAAATTTACAGGCAGAAACCTGGATACACACCGGAGACACACAATATTGGGCTTCCGCCAGTGTTAAATATGGTCCATCACCTACAACCAGATGGTTCCTCACTTCTGACCGCCACCACCACACTTCTATCCCCCCCCCCCCTGCTCAATTTTTGTCTCTCCAACAGTCTCCTGCCTCTCCTCCAGGGAGGGTAATAGCTAAATGCTGTCATTTCAGCAACTCAACTTAGTGCCACAACCGATTGTGCTGTCACAAAAAAATAGTCTTTACTCTGGATATGAGTGACAGTCTTTGGCCAGGCTTCTACAACTACTCCTTATGACCACTGAAATCCCTTAAGGTACACTTCTTGTTAGAGGTGACAAGTCAGCTTGGAGAAGAAAGCCATTACCAGAGAAGAAAGGTATCAGGCAGCCTCCTGCTGGTATAAACTGAAACCAAATACAATGGCTCCCAGCCAAGCAAGTATTGTGGGAAATCTAATAATGCCATTTCCTTGCCTTGCTAGTAATTCTCGTGAAGTTTTCTTTACCTCTTAGGAGAAATGTCGTTGGCAGGATTTTTTCTTTTAGAATTGAAGCACATGTTTTCATTCTTTTTATTCAATTAATTTATGAAGTATCTATCAAATAGCAATATCCCCTGTCCTGCTAATATTTCCACAGCATCCTTATTTTCATTTTCTAGCTGACTTTTAGAAATCCATCATCACCTACTTAGTAATTGCAGGCCTCCTCTCTTCTCTCTGGTCACAGTGAAGCCTGGGAGCTTGGCCACATGGTTCAGGGCTGGGCTACAATGCACAAGGACGAGGGGGGATGAGGAAACTAGTGGGGGTTCAGAGGCATAAAAGTTCCTTTCTTCTTCGCCCTTGCCTCTTTCTTTGAGCCAGAACAGAGGGTTGCCACGGCGATGAGGTTGGTCTGTCTCCCACGGCGTGGTCTGGGAAGAGCAGCAGCTTGCTCTGACATTTACTCAGGCTGGAGGAAACAGAGACGATAGAGGAGAGAAAGTGACATACACACACACACACACACACACGCACTCAAAGTAAGAAGAGAAAGAGGGGGATGCGTTAGCAACTGGCGGCTGCAAAAAGTGGATGTATTAAACGATAACACCTGTAACATCAGAGGGTTGACACACACATGGAGAACTGGCTGTCCCCGCCTTTATCCGAACCTTTTATCTTCTTCTCAGCGTCCATTCATCCCAAACTTCTATTCCTGGCCTCCTTTTTCATTTGCTCTCATTTAGATCTTGCCAGCATGTCAGTAAGCCAACACATATTTCCATCCTAATCGTACTCGCTGCCAAATTCATGCTCGCAACCAATGCACAGACTTGAGTGCAAGCAAACAGACAGTAAAGACACACACAAACACACACAGACAAAACTATGGCCATCCTACTGAGAGGCCAACCACCAACAATGCCAACAAGTTCTGCAGTCAAAACCAGGAAATTTGGTCAGAGATTCTAGGGAACAGAGCTAAACAGCTTTTGTTTAACATTTCAGGACCCAGGAAAATAGCTATTGAGCAGATTCCTTTATATCGCTTATCTTTTGCTATGTGTGTGTGTGCATGAGTACTTATACAGCTAGAGATGGACCAATCCACTTTTTTCAGCTCCAATACAATTCCAATATCTCAATTTGGACATTATACCGATACCAGATCTCTTTTTTCTTCATGTTTATTATTATTATGATTATTATTATCGTCGTAGTAGTAGTAAGACTGCACAAAGCTGAAACTAAACTTCAGTCTGGTGTGTAGTTTGTGTAAAGTAACTTATGTAATTGTGTCCTTCAACTATTGTGAGATGCTGTAGGATTCAGGCTTGTGACATTAACATGTGCAGCTGATATATGTTCTATTTACCTCAGTGGTTGGAAGTTACAGCAGGAAATTACATTGCACCCGAGTTGATGGTGTTCCAACATGACAAATCAGAAAAATACTTTTTTTGACCTTAATAACAACGCATTCTACAGTTTTCTTTTTTGCCATATAAACTGTGTAGCAATGTTTCCACAGACAGTACTGTGTGTAGTGCTTTACTCCTGTTGATGGACAAAACAGCCATATTGGATTTTGAGGTCAGTGTCGGTGAGGTTCCTCTGACCCTCCAAGTCAGAAATCTAACTTCAGGGGACATTCTAGTTGAAACTTCCAACTTGGAAATTCCAACTTCCCAGTTCAAACAGAACACAACAATAGGCTGAGAGATGACACTGATTTGCATAACTTCCCATGAAGCATTGGTGAGAGCTTTGAGTTTGTTATTTCATGTTTCAAAATGCGAATGTCTGTTTGTTGGTAATGCGTTTGTCATGCGTTGGCTCAGAACATGGTGGTTTATGTTGGTTTGGTGCTGGTTTATTGTTACACCATGTCATTTGGAACACCTTCTATTACATGATCCAGTACCTGATGAATGCCATTAGTCAATATCAGACCCAAGTACTAATGTTGGATTGTGTCTGTCTCATCTCTATGTACAGCCTTGTCGTATAGCCACATGTGCATAGGTCTTGGTTTGTGCATCCATCGACAGGTCAGTATTGAAGACGCTGAAAAAGCCTGTGCTGCTTGAAAACCCAGAGCAAATCAAAAAAGCACTTTTTTGTTTTATCAAAAGCTGTTCAAACACTGTTTCTGATTTAGGGAGACAACAGGAAGCCATATCAGTAAATACAAGCAAGGAAATAGAGGTATGAAGGAAATGACTGATGTGATGTGGGTATTAAAGATAAGCTTGAGTACAACATACTGCCACAGTTACAGTAAACATGTAGTGTGTTTTTTTCCTAATGGACCAGTTAACATACAATCCACAAGAGGCAGAGAAAAAAGAGAATGCACATAATGCATGTCATGCAACATTCACCACACTGCTGATGGAAGTGGCAGCATTGTTACATCCATATGTGCCACTTTGGGGAACTTCAGCAAGAATATACAGTATGCTAATGCACACTTTTCTCTTTGACACTGAAATACACAAGGCCCCTCTGTCAGTTGTGAATGAGCTTTGTATTCCCTAAGACTGGAGCTCCAGTGGAAATGTTCACTTTTAGCCGCATTCTGATGCTTCTGAATCTAAATAAAGGCAACTTCAATGGGGATACTCTTTGTTACCATTACCGGCATGAACACACAGGCATAGAGACACACTTCTACCAACATGAGAACAAAACTTTTCCTCTCAGAGCACTATACAGCCATATTTCCGGCAGATCACCCCAGTGCAGTGCACTCTGTGGCATTTGTGGTGCTCAAAGCATGAAGGAAATTTGAAAAGCTCAACAGTAACATTTCTTGAAAATAAAACCACTACAGCTATGGTAATGCAGAGGCCTCGTTGTGAACAGTTTGAGAACTACTTTCTACCAACTGTTCATCTGCATGCAGTAGGCCAAAGCTGTCAATAACAAGATCGGTGGGTTATCAAGAGCAACTGTGTCACTGTATTTACAAAGACACTTTGGTTTGTTGCAAAGTGCCAACAGGTACATTAAAAACACAATACACCAAATGCCACACATTTTGAGATGGAAGTACCCTTTATCCATCTTTGGCATTCAAAACTGCCTTTAGTGATTCTGACCTCTAAAAAAAATTAAAGAAGACTGACAAACTCAACATTGATCATTGATGCACTGCATCAAGGCTCTCTCTGCCTGCTGATTGTGGTTCATGAATGAATATTGGTCTTACTTTTTAATCTGGTTTGGTCTACCAACTCATGACAAAGACATCCTGGCAGTTAGCCTTTCGTCTGCCTGAGATAACTTTGTATGAATTTGGTGCTTAGTGACAAAACAAGCAAAACAGTCAGATGAAAAGAGCTTGAGAGCTGCTCTGAACTGCTGACTGAACGCAAGGTGCAACTGTAATAGAATGGACACTTGCCCAAGGCAAGTACAACACTATGTCTGGCTAGTAAATCTGGCAACTCGCTTGCCCAGCCGTAAGTGTAAAACAATTAACTATTAAATTATTTTGATAGATTAATCATTTAAGTCATTTTTTAATGCAAAATGACAGAAAATGCTGTTGTAAATGGAAATGTCTTCTCCATTCTCTGATAATTCTCCATTTCTGTTTACAACTGACAAAACAAAACATTTAAAGACATCATATTGCAGCCCGATATTAAACCTAACAATTACATTCTCTAGATGCCTTTATAAATTCAGAATATGTAAATTTGTTCTGTATATTAAATGTTACTGTGATCAAGTTTTAAAAGTATGTTTTATTATCAATAAAAAATGAAAAATAATATGATGGGTAAAAATAGATTTTGAGAGAATTTTTCTGAACATGCCCATTAAAAGTTAATTATCAGCAAGCATTGACCTTATGGGACTTTAGCTGACAACGTTTTTTGACTTAAATCTTTAGGACAGAGGAATAAATCTCTTAATCATCAGGAAATGTACTGTACATATGCTGTACCTAGGCCTACACCTGATTCTTTTTTATAAATCTCAGTCATCGTGAAAATGGGCACACTTGCACAAGCTTCATTTCAACTCCCACAACTATCCAGAAATGCTCTTAATCATCTGTTTGCACATCAAAACTTGTGCCTGCTCCACCACTCATTAGACCTGTGAATGAGAAAAAGAGCAAAGAAGAAAAAGTGTAATTGAATTGATTGTATTTCATTAGGTTAGAATATCAGAACAGCTGTCATTATGGCTGGTACGCATGGCTGTGGCTATTTATAGTATTCGTACTACAAATATATCAAATGTAACTGTCAACCATCATTGCATTGATATCTCAATCATCATTAGGTCTATTCTTCATCAGAGGTATACTCAGTGATACATTCATAGAATTCACATTGAAGAAAACAGACTTTACAAAGTGCTTTTCAGAATTCAATGAAAAGTTCATTAACGGATAAATAATGACTCAATGTAAATAAAAATGTTAGAATTCATCACTAATGAAGAATTTTACATTAATTTGATTAAATGTGTAATGTGTGGGTTCTGCCACTAGGACACTGTGAAGTACTGTGGGATCATGGGAGTTGTTGTCTTCAGTTAAAAAATGACCATGTGTATCTGATATGACACAAGAAGAATTCATGCTCATGGAAGAGATAATATTAAAGTTTTGTTCAGGGTACATTTAGTCATGTCCGCCAACTTCAATCCTTACTCTTTGACAAAACTGACATATTTGTGTTATCCCGGAAATTATAGCAATTGGCTATTAGTTTTACAGAAACTTATAGCAATTAGCTTCTCAGTAAGTTCTCAGCATCTGCAAGGATGTCTGTTTTATCCAGAGTAATTATCCTACCAATTAAATTATTGTAAATTACATCTAATACTTGTTAACAATATTTATTTATTTAATAAATATTTAGTTTAACCCTTTGATGCACAACATATGAACACCCCTTCTAATGCGCAACATGGGTCAAAAATGACCCGCATTCATTTTCCATGTGTTTTCAGGCTGAGTGAGTGTTTCTTTGCTGTATTTTTTTAAAATCAATTTATTTTATTATTAAATGTCCCAATTATAATTTTAATATCTTGTTTTTGATTAGTATAAGGCCAATGCTTCCATTGTCTGTTTATTATTTTAGGAATAAAAATAGATTTTGGATTACTACACCACATGGGTCAAAAATGACCCATTTTTCCAAGTGTGATTTTGAATTAAATTACTTCATACTATAACAACAATTTGCTTCAAATAATCACTTTAGCAATGCTTTGGGCCAAATAATCATACATTTTATATTTGAAATGTGTTTATTTGTCGTACACAAACATGGACATTCTGTAGACACATACCTCTGATAACAGTTGAACAGTTGATATTTTAACCATTTTAACATCTGATTTGTGACCAAATAAAATATAACAACTGATCACAGTACATATTGAATAGTTTAACAATTGTAATCTTATTTGTGACCAAATACAATAAAACACAACTGATCACAGTGCAGCAGATAAAATTGAACTGATAATTTAACAATGTAATCCGATTTGATTTAAACTAACATAACCAGTGGTGGACAAAGTACTGAACCCCAGTACTTGAGTCAAAGTATAGATACTCCTGGTCAAATATTACTCAACTACAAGTGAAAGTTGTTCAGTCAAAATTTTACTTGAGTTAAAGTACTAGATTACTTGCTTTTAAAAATACTTAAGTTTTCAAAAGTACGTTTTGAAAAATACTTAAGTATTCAAAAGTACAAATTTCAAGGTACATTTTCTAATATCAATACATGTTGTATTGTTTTCATGATGCATTTACAGAAGCTTGTAACTCTCTGAAACCATCTAATGATGCACTGACCTGCTTGTAGAACCACTCTGCTACACAGTCTATAGAAGTCTATAGAAACACCTATAAAAACTTCAACATAGAAATACAATCAAAAACTAAAAGGACAGCTGTTGACATTTTCTGATGTAACTGTATTAAAATCACATCATAAAATTAGATTGAAGCCAACTGTAAGTTGTTCTCCAAGTCTGTTAAATAACTGAGATTTCTTTCTGTCTTCAGGAGCAGTATTTTTATTAATTATGTGGTATTTTTCACCCGGATAAAAACAATCCAACTTAAGTTACTTAACTTAACTTAAGCTAACTTTAAGCTACCCGGAATAATGAATAATTATAATAACATCTTGAGATTTAATTTTGTCTTTCTCCTGCCGTCACCATTACCGCTTTTTGTTTGAATGAAAGAGGGAGAGTTTGCTTGTTCTTGTTACAGAGCGCCTGGACGTATTTCTGCTTTTACATCAGTCCCATTTGAGAGGAGCTACTGTGATTGGTTTCTTTCTGTGAGGAACACAGCATGTGACCAATTGCATTTAAGAAAAGAAGAAACAGCTGACTTCAACAATGTGCTCAGTCAAAAAGTAACAACAACCTTCCTACAAATGTAGTGGACTCAAAAGTACAATATTTGTCTTTGAAATGTAGTGGAGTGAAAGTAATAAGTTTCCAAAAAATATAATATGCTATAATACAATATAGCTAATAGTATTGAATATATTTTCCTCTCTGACAAGTAATGTACTTTTTCTCAAGGTAACTTAAACCTTATCAATTATTATACAGTTATATTTCACAAGTCTAGCTAGCTAGCAGCAGTTACTTTGACAAGTCTAACTAGCTAACTAATAGGCTAGTTATTATTCTTTCTGAGATAAGTAGTCTAATGTACTTATTTAATAGACTGTATGACTAATTCTCAAGGTAACTTAAACCCTTATCAATTATCATATACTTATGTTTCACAAGTCATCAAATGTCAACATCTAACTAACAGTAGCCTATTGAAAATGTTTCCCTTTCTGACAAGAAATGGAGCTACTTAGTCTTCAAATTACCTTAAACATAATCAATAATTATGCAGAGTTATCACATCAAATTTCTTATCAGGTAAGATGATAATTATTGTAAAATAAGACTTACATGTTTCAGGTCTTCAAATAGTTCTCCACAGTGGGCTACAGTAAATACTGTATGTTACACAAATGTGGGTCATTTCTGACCCATGTGTGAAAACTTCATGAAGACTGACAAAAGCTATGCTTATTCATAAAGGAAGAACAGAACACTTAATATGATGATTTCTGCTAAATAAAACAATTAAAATTTACTGAATAGTTGGATAAATAAATGATGACATACATAGAATATAAACATTCAGCATAGAAACACTCAGCCATACATGAAATAACATGGGAAATGGATATGGGTCATTTTAGACCCATGTTGCGCATTAGAGGGGTAGTGATATAAAAAGTGTTTTTATTCAAAATGTAAAAAAGAAAAATATACAAGAAGGATGAATTATGATCAAAAACAAGTTAATTGAGGAATACCTGGAATGCTGAGTAATAAAATTAATTAATTGCAAAGATACAGCAAATAAAAACTCAGTCGGGTCACTTTAGACCCATGTTGTGCATCAAAGGGTTAATATTTGTTATATTAGGTTACTTATTAAGCAAATGTTTTTTTGTTGCATTACCTTTGCAAAATTAGCATCCTCTTTGATTCCTTGTAGCTAGTTCCTGCTTCCACGAGCTTCTGAACCAAAGGGGAAACCCAGTGATATATTCTCTCATGAAAATAGCTCAATGTACATTTCAATTTAGATTTCATTATTTTCTGTCACTTAAACTCTAATTATGTCCTTGTTCCAAGTGCAGCTGGACAGACATGGACATTTCCTCATGAAAGGAAGGATAATGGATTTGTACGTCAGATAATGTGAGTCAAATGCATTCTCTATCTATCTATGTTTATGTCTTTGCTTGGTGTTTTTTCCTGTGATTGTTAAATGTGCCTACATTGCTGTGTGTGAGATATTGGAGATTATACATACTGTAGCTTGTTTTCCTGAGCTCTGAAGTTCAGCTGTTCTCCACACAGACAGTCAGTAGGGACAGAACCTGCAGTACTTTGAATAATTTGGAATTTCTTCAATTTTGCATTTATTGGTTGTTCAGTGACCTGTTGTTGACTGTGTGTGATTTATGAATGAGCCTGTGCAGAGGGTCTACTGGTTGCTTGTAAGAATTCCTTCATGCTTGTTTGTTTGTTTATTTGTAAGCTGTGCTGGAACTAGAATACTGTAGGCCCTGTAGACTTTTCATATGCCACGTATGAAGATAAAGGTGTGTCAAAGTCATGCACTTGATGCATGCATTGTCTCTTTTGGGTGTGAACATGAATCAGTCAAACATGTTTGGTAAAAAAGTTTCTACTTTACAGCTTATTATTTCTTTGAAAACTTGTCTGACTTGGCTTCTGAACCAATGAAAATACTCAGTTCCATACTATTTTGAAAGTATGTTACCTTGAGAGGCACCTGGATTCGTGAGAGCCTAACATCATACAAGAATCCATCTAGCCAGACTCTAAGCTATCCGTCAGTGTCCACAGAGGGACGGCAGCTGAGAGCATGGTTTTGGGCGTGCCAACAACAAGAAGCATCCATGGAAGCGACTCGTCTAGAACAAACAACGGATGCTCCTGAAGAGGATAGCACGGATACTGTGACAGCATCAGTTACATCAGAAGTTCTTAACTGAAAGAATGGCAATGAAAGCTCTGATCAATGGAAGATGTTTTCGTTCTTCTTCCAGCCGGCTGTGGCTTTGGTTTGGTGAGTTGATCTGATTAGTGGAAATTTGCCCATAGTTAGCAATTTTTTATTTTTAGTTTTTGAAAGCGCTTGCCCTTTTCCAAACAATTTCTATGGACGGCTTCCCTGATTTTTTTGTCTAATAAACTTATGACCGACTGAAAGTGTTGGTGGTGGGTCTATCTGTGGGGACCCTGCACTCTACCAGGAAATTCTTATTTTCTCATATTTTGCTGTGCTCAGGAGCAAAATATGTTGAGTCTAAAGTCGGAGTTTTTAGTATCAGTGTCTTTTAACCTGGCTAGATCACCATGGTTAAAAATAAAAAGTTGTTGAGGGGGACGTTCATAATATCAATCAAATCAAAGCTGTATAATGAAGAAATGTAACATAAAGTAACAGCAGCACAAACTGTATGCAGAGTAATTTTTTTTTCCTGTTTGCTTCAGGTCATATTAACACTTAAAATTTACAGTTTATCATTCACCCACTAAAATAATGATGAAGCAGCTACAAACCACTTTGAATACTATTTACTATTTAAAGTCTGTTTTGCATTGCTCATACTGCAGCTCAGAACACTGATTAGAAAATTGATTAGTCTACCTTATTTATCATGTAAAATCTTCAGTCAGCTAAACTCATTTTACTTTAATTTGGCCAAAAACTGAAGTGACCTCCACATCTCTGCTATCATGGGACAGTGTCAGATCGAGAGCATCATGTTTAAATCTGCTATATGAAATTTAACTGTTTAATGTGCAGTTGTCATGTTAGAAATAAACAGCAGCATTAAGACCGCATTGAGATGATCAGTAATTTTCTGACAGTATTCCGCTTCTCCTGCCTTATTTGCAGCAACACTGTTGCTTTTTTGCTGTAATATGTTTTTTATGTTTTTCCAGAGCTCTTAACAACTTGGTCATTTTGACTGAAGTGGGTAGCCTCCAAAAATATACATTCTCCAATGGAACTCCTGAAAAACTTGGTATTTCACCCAAATGGGCGTGATTTTGTATTTTGCAGCATTGCAGGCTTTGGGAGTCAGTTAGGTCTCCTGTATGTTTAAGCTTTTGGGTAAGGCAAAGATTAGGTTAATGAACAACTTTTTAGGTTACAGTTTTGCAAGCTTATCCAAAAAGTTACAAGACAGTCCAATGCGAGCAAGCAAGAACGCACACCAGGCACACAACACTCTGTGTAATGCAGATGTAAGATACCACCATGGGGGTGGAATACCAAGTGTTTAGCGGAGTCCCATTCTCAGACAGATTTTTATTTTTTCAGTTTTGTAAATTCTGTGAGATACATGCAATTTTGGATATTAATGACTACCTTGAATGTAACTTATATTTATAGGTGAAGTTTGAAAATGCACAAAGTATTGGCTTTGAAGATAACATGTTTGTCTCCCCACAGTTTAATTGTACCTGTTTTTAAATTGGTAATACAATACAGTATTCATGTAAACTATATTCTGATCCCCATGCAATGTCATTAGAATGTCAGTAATTATTAGCACGTTACCTTCTGCAAGTAAACACAGGAGTGAATTACAGGGAATGGCTGTCATTTTCCTTGTGCCTCAAACTTTTATTACATATTTAAAAAATAAACTTAATTTTAGAATTTGTCATGACATGTTAAAATGGAAGACAAAAGCAACAAAGACAAAGCAACAATTCACCTGTTAAAATGCACAGTTATGCCCCAAGTAGGATCCATCAGAAATAACAAAAATCATAAACAGGGCTATGCTATTATTTTTGTTATGAAGTATTTCTTTCTCTTTTATCTAGATGATACTCTTTTCACTCGTAGACTTGGGCTCCCTGGGATGATCACATGCTGACTTGGTCATAACTTCATTTGTGCACTCTCTGTCTGTTCAGTACATGTGGTCACTCCCACAGTGATATGGGGATAAATGCGGACCAAACGATGCTTTGTAGCAGATTTATCCTTCTTTGTGTATGATCTTATCACTTGCCGAAGGCACTTTGCTACAAACCAATGGGGGTCTCGAACTTGTTCCTCTCTGCCACGTGTCCTATCTACCCCTTTGTCTCAGGGGGTCAGTCATTCTGCCGAGGCTGAACTCAGGGGGATAGAAGCAGCAGGAGTGAGATGAGCCTGGAGGGGATCTTCTCACCCTGAGACGAGTGATAACTTCGCTGGGACTAAGTTATGCTAATGCATTCATCTCCAAAAGCACCGTGATTATTTAGAGTTCCTCACCAACTGTTTTAGATTTTGCTCGCTTGCTATTTTATGCAAAGATGCTTTTTTTTTCACCCAGCGCTCCATTGGCACGGCGCTTGCCGAGCTGAGGGAGATAAGAGGGGAGAAAATTCAGAAGATTGTTGAATTCTTTGCCCTTATTTTAATGTGCCCTTGATGTGTGAACGAATGCAAATCAAAATATGTCTACTTTTTTTCCTCCTGAAAATATCGCATGTTGCAATTTTACAAAATGACAGTGGAATGGAATAGAGCAGATGATATTGCATACAGTATATCATTTCCATTATTTCTCTGGCCCTCTAAACTGCCCTATGTTTTATTTAAAAGGTTCAACACTTTCACTTTAATCCATACAAACTTGGTGTATTTCTGTCCTTCCTCCTGCATCAGAACTGAACCCCCTGTTGTCCCATTTGGCCAGTTTTGATTCCACCTGGTGCTCTGCATGTCGTTTTGCGGTGAGGCAGCGTCCTGGCCTGGTTGTGGTGTTCCTGTGAAGCAGCATCAGGGGATATCAGCATAATACCAGACTGAATATGTTAGAGAGTAGTCCCTCTAATCCTGAGCACACTGTAATCAAAGGAGACTGGGCATCCTACTACTGTGACCGCACAAACGCATGCCATTGGTCTGCTGAACTATGCAAAGGTGTGTGGGTGCAGGGAGGGGGGAGGATCGGGAGGGAGAGGGAATGGAGGTTACAGGGGTCTGAAGAACTGAAGGACTTTTTGGGGGAGGCAGAAAAAATTATGGAGAAAACAGACATGAGGACTTTAGTCTGTGACTTGGAGCTGCACACAGACTGGAGACTTAACTTGGACTCATACTCAAAAGATTTAGGACTTGAGTTGGACTCAAAATTTGAGACTTGTGAATCATTTTAATTTAATTTTTTTGGCACATTAGCATTAAGGAAATGACAAGCTGAATGTAATGTAATTCCTTTTGGATTTGGTGTGCACAGCCACAGATGACTGTAAGTTGAAGCACCAACACATGGTGAACACACCTGCAGCTGCTGTGCAATGTGTCATCACCTTTAGCTATGATAACGTCACACAAAACCCAGACAGAAGAATCACTAAATATAGCGTCTACCGGGATAAAGGCTGCTGGATCGACCACATCAATCTTTATCAGGCACCTGACAATGCACATAGTTGAGTCACTTTGTAAATTAATGTGAAAGTTAGTCCTAGTTAGGGCAGGGTGATTTGGCTTCTAAAAAATGTGTTGATATTTTAGGCTATTCCACATGCTACATTATATATCTCAATATGCACATTTTTTGAAAATAACATACAGTCAACTTAAAAATGGTGCAAACATATGATGAGCTTATAGGATATGATGCATTAATGCCCAACAGTGTATAAAGAAGGTAGTGCAGGGTGATATGGACATTGTTTTTCCAAAATATAGGCTAAACCTAATAAGATTTTTGACAAATAATCACCAGAAAGTTTACTATTGTTGCAAATTTTGCACATTTTCCCTCACTGATAGTTAGGATAGAAAATGCTAATAACTGATTAACTGGTTAATCATTAA
The DNA here is from genome assembly GCF_056507025.1 of Lutjanus erythropterus. Classification (NCBI taxonomy): domain Eukaryota; kingdom Metazoa; phylum Chordata; class Actinopteri; order Lutjaniformes; family Lutjanidae; genus Lutjanus; species Lutjanus erythropterus. Next base: position 20,320,773 of record NC_139325.1, on the reverse strand, counting down.
TAATTAATAATTATGCTGTGGCTTGGCGTGATTTCATACTGCACTGCAATGGCTTGTTTAAAATGATCATACATCAAACAACTAATCAATGCTAATAATGTATGCTAATAGATAAAAGAGTGATGATAATAGAGAGCATGCTTTGAATTCCTCAGATATATGCAGTGTTCTAAGCAGACCAAAGACATGCAGTTGATCATTACAACCATAAGAGACTTCACCTCGACTTGCTCCTCAAAGACTTGAGACTAGACATGGCGTCAAACTCAGGAATTTAAGACTTGATTTGAACTTGCAAAAAATGATTTGTGAGCATTTCTGGAAAAGAGGAAATAATGATGTATCAGAAGCAGCAGGGGAAAAAAACAGTTTCAGGAGTGAGGAGGAGGTGATGGTCAAGAAACAAGGGGAAACAGAAGAAGAAGTTGCAGGGAGATTTAAAAGGATTCTGAAGGCCTGTGGGGATTTGCAGAGAATTTGGAGGAGATTTCTGGAAATGAGAGCACTGCCCAGATGCGCTGCAGAAAGCAGCATCTGCAGCATTAATTACAATAGCCCCCCTCCCTCACCCCCGCCGTACTCTGCCACCTGTTTCCTTTCAATGGCCCCACTATACGTGAGTGAAATCCAGGAATCCACATTCAGCACTATGGCTGATGCAATCGCATACAACCTGCAACATCCCCCTCCCACCCCTCCATCTCCACCCATTCACTCACACACATGCACAGACATACACCACCACAAACAATTCCCCGGGGGTATCTTGATGTCTTATCTATTAGGAAGTGAAAGTGAGAAAGAGAGCAAATAAAGGCTCTCTGTCACCTAAGATGTCTTGTCCATGCGGTTCGTTTCTTCCTTGCTGCTGAATTGATTTGGTGAGTCAACCGCTTCACTGATGGAGAGATTGTCTGCCCCAAGAGGACAGAGGCGCACTCTGTTTGCGGTCTAACGTGCACGTTGCCATGTCAGGGCTGTGTTGTGCCAGTGTTGTGGTTGCTACATATTGCTGCTATCTGAATCCCGAGATTACATCTGCTCAGCTGGGATTGTTTTCATGCTGCTCTCATGGAAGGATGGTGAAATTGTATCAGAGATTAAGCTCAACCTATTTCACAACAAATTCTGGCCAGCGATGAGCTAAGATGTGGGTCGATCTTTACCTTCTGAGGTCTTGGGGTAAGAGCAGGACAGTGCCCATAAAGTATCACAGATAGTAATACAGTTTGTCTCTAAAAGAAAGATCTGCAAAGAGGATTTGTGGTAAAAAAGCACGAGATCAGTTCTCAGTGTCTGCAGATTTCCCTCATAAGACCAAGCAGTAAAGGCCTGGCTTATCTGAATATAGGTGAAGGATTGATGGGGGAGGATGCAAAAGGAGTACAAGCCTCTTATAACTGAAGATCTCTGTCTAAGAGAGGGCACGCTCATGCGACAGACCACACCTCCCTGTTTAACCTGCAGGCTTCCAACTCTATTACCCCTTCTGGCCGAAACACTGCTGGGCTTTTCTAACTGATCAATTAAATAATTTAGTGGCAATTTAGAATTTGCTTGTTAGATGCTGAATCAATGGTATGGATCCCAGAAGTCAGAGTTACATCTGAGACGTGGCTGTCGAACCAGCACCATTTAGAAACAGCAACAACATCTGCATATGCAATACTTTTTCTAAAGCAGAGCGATATGGACTGTGTCAAATATCACAATATTTTTGACGAAATACCTTTATGTCAATATTGCAACAATACTGTAGAAATCACTATTGGTGCTTTCACAAAATAATGAACACAGTGAGATTTTTTTCTATGGCATGTCTTGTCTCTGCTCACTTTCTCTCTTCCTCGGGTGGAGTCTGGGGCAGTGTGTTCAGCTGATCTGGTTGTGTGTTTGAAAGATACTGATTGTATTTTTTTCATTGTCTGATGTGTGTTTCAGCAATAAAGCAAAAAAAAAAAAAAAAACAGGTTAAAGGAAGAAAAGTATTTGAAGTACCTATACACAGCCGTTGGCATAGCAGTCCGTAAATTTGACCAATCATCGTAGCTTCCCGCGAGTTCCACCAATCCGGGGGTCAGAACCCTGTGTGTGATTTGACAGATTGTCAGAGCATTTTTGACAAACAAAAAAGTAAATGAATATTTGAAGAGTCAGAACTGTTGAGAAGTAGGTAATAATCAGTTACCAGTATAGACTCAAAAATATCTATACTGTAAATCCCTATTTTTTTTTTTTTTTTTAACAAATTATACAAAAATAAAAAAAAAACATAACATCTGACTGATATAATAACTTAGTGGGTAAAGGCAAATAATAGAACAGTTGGAACAGTCTGGTAAGTTTAGAAAATTACATCACTTTACTGTTCTATAGCTTTTAAGGCAAGGAAAAGACAACACTAATGTCATATTACAATATAACAATATCCAAAGTCTAAGTCTCTCTCTCACACACACAAGCTCACTACACACACTAACACACGCAAAGCAAAGGAAGATATATAAACTAAGATCCACAACAGAGGCAGGAAGCTGCAGTGAAAATAATATCAGCTGTTATAACACTAATGAACACCAACACAGAGGCAGAATGGAGATAGAAAACTACATTTCCCTTTTTTTTCCGCTTGACCTCCTGCTGAGATTCAGAGGCTTTAATTCTCCTGGTGATGTTGGGATCCAAACAGCTACAGTGAATAAACAAGATTACCCATTTGGACATGCCAGTAAATCTTATCATATTGGAGCAGGGAGAGGGGCTGGGAAACAGGACCAAAGCAATAAGGTTGACAGAGGCCAAGACGCGGGCAGCCATGGTTGCTGAACACAATTCCTTTCTCAAACAAATCTTCCTATTTCCTTTTGTGACTTAGTGTAGATTTTGTTCTTCGGCTGCAGGGAGGCAGTGATGTTTCATATGTTGTGGCAGCAAAAAATTATCACTCTTCATAGGCGTGAAGCATGTACTGCTGTATCAAACGTTATTCTCCGTCAGATATTAATCACCACTGGATTTGCAGGAAGGCTTCATTATACGACCAGTCATTTTTCTTTCCTCCCTTCTCTGATTTCATTTCAGACTCAAAACATAAAATCTCTGCAAAAAACGGGGCTGTCTGAAGGTTGCTGCAGCTAGAGAAAAATATCTTTTCAGAAAGCCGCACAGCCATTGTAATTGAGGATGCTCTCATCAGTTCGAATCGGATTTGGTGGAGATAAAAAGGCGATGTCTTACTGGATCTCTATATGCTTAGATTCTAGTCTAATTGTCTTGCTCAACGTAAAGCTATACGGCGTGGAAGGAAGCCTCTTGTTGTTAAGCGGCCTTGTGCCAGATTTGGGTCTTAGCGTGAGGCAAACAGAAGCTGTGCTGTAGGGCTGGGCGCGATGAAGGTCGGGGGAAGTCAGAGACGGCACAATGCACCCCCCGGCTCCACCAGGCAGACACAGAGGCAGCCGATGGAGCTGTGCCACACACTGGTTAGTCAGGGAGTGATTCTTGATTCCATCATGAACATCATGCCTCATCACGATGAATTCTTGTGACTGAGATCATCAGAGGCAGTTTTTATAGGACCATAACCTGTAAATAAGATGATTACAGCAGCAAACATAATGTGGGCTGGGGGGCTGGGCAAGAAACATCGCTGCACTAAGCATACATGACAACAACAGTGATAAAGGATTTGGGGCTTATGAGAGCAGGAAGATGTGGGACTTGTTACCACAATATATTTGACATGAACACGCAAAAAAAGATTATGGGAAAAAAAACTGTAGTACCCCTCCACACACACAAGCACACTTGATATAGGGATGACAAAAAGGGGGGAAAAGAGATTTTTTTTTTCTTTCTCTGTCTCTGAGCAGACGCTGATCTTCTCAAATCCCTGTGTATCTCATGTTAAATCCGTGTAATGTGGATTAAGACCTGTTGAAACATATATATAGTTATATCACAGGAACAGATTGGGGCGGACTTCTTTGCCAAATCCTTACTTGTTTGCCCTGGAAAAAAAATGACATTACTGATGTGGATGGGCGATAGAGCAATATGCCAAATACAATCAGATGATATCAGGTTGTAATACTGTTTATAAACTGTAGGAACTATCCCTTTAACATCTGTGGGAGGTGAGGTAACTTAAGGGAATTAATGATCAGGATTGTTTTTGGCGGTATTTGTTTTTTATATGATTTTTCCGGTCACTGTGAAAAATAGGGCTGAGTATTGCTTAAAGGACGAATATGTAAGACCACAGCATTCAGAAATGAGTACTGACAAAGTACTGACATCGCCACACCACTTGACTTCTAGCCATTGTGGTAGCAGGCCAATCACATATAACATTAAATTGAAGAACACTTGTGATTAGCTGCGATCAAAACCATACAAATAGTCGTGTTTTTTCTCTATCTGGGAAAAAAGGAATGAATGCAGGTATTATTTGACTGGACTACTCCTTGGCACAAAACTACTCTGTTCTGGGTTATTTTGGTCGATACCTTAAAGATTTTGAGTACTGATACCCAGCCCTGGTGATGAGGTATCCAAAACAAAGACATTGCTGCTTGGTTATTTTTTTTTTTTTATCAGTTCACTATGTTCACTATTTCTCAATCGATCATTCAAAAAAACATTTATCATATACCAATTACATGCGCTGTGACATTGAGATGAATTTAACATTTTTATTGCAAGTAAAGGTAAGGAAACAGCCTGACTGTGGAACATAGACTCAAAAAAAGATAATTCACATGCACATATGCAAGATATGTCCACACACACTCACACACATACAAACATCTATGATGCTATTTAATCCCCTGCATCACCCGCTGTCCATTAGAGCAAGCTGTTTCTTTCCCAGCATGCCACCAAATCCTAGGAGGACATTATCCCAGGACATACAGTATGTTTCTGCAAAAGCATGAGACCCGCAGAATGTACAAAATACATTTATAATGAAATTTAAACTATTTCATTTCAATTTTATACACATGAGGGCAAATTCCTGATCAGTGGTTATTTATTGGATCAAATGTTAATTTATTGTGTATTACAGACCTGCTCTGCCCTGCACAATTGCCATGTATTATTCTATCAATATTTCCAAAACAACAAACCATGATTCTACCAACAAGTGATTTCCACATTCCTCCAGCAACCCAATCGCATGTTCCTTTTTAACTAGGGGCATTATGTTCACTATGGGCAACTTTATGTTCCCTAAATTTACAGTGGGAGTCAGTGTGCTTTTTTTTTTTTTTCTACTACAGAGCCACCGTAGTGACGTGCTAGTGACCCTATGTTATTTATCTGTATAACATTATAAACTCACTCACTCTCACTTGCATTTCATTGCAGCCATAAGTGACATGAGTAGGGTAAACACAGGTGCTACAAATGATACTAATTAAGATCCTGTTCCATTTAGTGTAGTAGTGCCAACATACACAATAGCAGCCCCCTGACTCTTTTTGACCTGAATGGAATGGAACCTTAATTAGTATCACTGGTAACACCTGTGTTTACCCTACTATGTCATGTTAAAATGGCTGCTGTGAAAAGGGTTATTAAACCTTCAAAGTCAAGTTTCAAGGCACCACTTTCTTTTTTCCCTTATCATGCATCATTTCTGTAACATGTTTTTGCTGCTGTTATCATATAATAACTTACATTCATGTTGTGGCCTCCTGTTGTGAAAATAGTAATAAAAAACCCACACTGAATGACATCTAGAGAGACATAAACATCAACATACACCTGCAGCAAACACAGCAGCAGAGACATGTAAATATTTTCCTAGCCAGAGAAATTAATAAATAACCAGCTATCCCTTCCTTACCACGTGTTCTGAACTGCTGCCTGATGCTGTGATGTTTTCATCCCACAGATAAATAGCAGCCAGGTGAAAATGGTGTTTTCTCCTGACTCCACCAGGAGACCGGGCTCAACCCACCCAAAAGAGCTAGCAGCTGTCGGCTGCAGCTGAGCAGAAGGCTAGAAAGCCGGTGAAGTAATGAATGCACCACATCTGAGTGACTTTCTAAGACCTGCTTGGAATATTTGTATAGAAATCACAATTGTGCTGGTAATTCTTAGTCGGCCTCCCCACACACACATCCCTCACCCACCTCGCTCCGTGTCTGATACCTTTTGATTCCAGTAGGAGGATAAAGATGAGTGAAGGAGACAGGGTGAAACAGAAGAAGATAGAAATAGATGGAAAGACTGTTTGAGAGAGAAAGATTCTGTGGGCATTATGCATTCATCCTACATATTTGAATGTGCATGAAACAAAACACTTTATACTCAATGTGTAACTCCTCCATGTCCATCTCCAGTTTAGAACGTGACCCTCATTACGTGTCAGTGCATGTACAGCAAAATACTATGACTGTGTGTGTGTGTAGATATTGTGTGTGCAGGAGAGGTGAATGAATTGAGCTGTTTTGATACAACCACTGATCCCATCTTGGCAGGGAGAATGACCATGCTTATTGAATGGCTGCCTGAGTACTCTAATGAGGTAATATTACCACACCAAATGATGAAAAATTCATGTTACAAGTTGGTGTTGGTGCAGACGGCTCTCAGGAATTTCATTTGCTGTTTGATATTCTTACTTGCCAGCTCAGCAGGCACTATTGTATGATTGGAACAGAAAAAAAACACACTTAGGGCTGAAAGCCCAAGCTATTACTGTGAATAGCCTGTAGACACACAGCAACACAAGTGGAAAAGTGTGTTCGTGTGTGCACCTCTGTGCTCTGCGCATGTACTGTAGGTGTATGTGTGTGCTTGTTTGTGTACATTTGTGGGCAGCGCAGGTGAAGGCATGCATACTGAATGCTAAGTGATCATCCTGCCCATCTCATTGGCATTGGAGAGCTTGTACAGCTCTGATAAGTGCATTTATGGAAAAGTCAGCACAGCTTTATCTCGTCATTGCAGGTTAGATCACAGATAAAAGGATTAGACTCCAAAAAGTAAATAAAAAAAATCAAGCCTGAGATAAGACACCAGCTTCTAAGCAATACCAGCTTGCTTCAGACTCACACCGCATCGTGGCTGCTCATCAGTATGGCCCCTATCACTAACCCGGGGCTCCGTATGGGGCCTCACTAAGACCCCCAAGGACAGTTCAGATAACATTTTCCTAGAGAAGTCATTGATGTGAGATTGTGCTACTTTTAGTTGTCTTGGGCTGATTTTTCAAGTCTTGCGCAAAAGAATCTCCCCCTCAAGGCTACAGCGGAGTAATCATCCTGGGTAACATTTTGCTGGCATGTAAATTCACATAGCTATACCTTCAAAGCATTTAATCGCATGCTACCTTTTTTCTGTAATTCTCACACTCATAGAAACAACTGTTTTAACAACAACTATAGAAGGTTCTACCAGGAACCAAAAAGGATTCTTTTATGGGGACAAGCTGAAGAACCCATTTTTACAAGTTTTCACCCTAAAAGTGACTCTACAGAGAAACCTTCCATTGTGTAATCATGCCATCAAGAACCCCCCCAGGGGGCTCTACTGAGAACCCTTTTATATACCCAGGGGTTATATTTTTATATTTATTATTATTATATAATTATATTTTTACCCTTGATGAAAAAGTTCCTCAAGAACTCAATCCTCTTTCACTTTCTTACAAAAGGGTTCTTCAGATGAAAAGGATTCTTAATGAAACCCTCAATCCTACAAAGAACCCTTGACAAACCCCTTTTTCAAAAAAGGTTTTTCTCACAGGCAAATGGTTCTGAGTAGAACCACAGGACTTAAGGAAAAATACTTGTGGAACCCTTATATGTAGGAGTGTTTCCACACACTCAGGTCTCTCTTTCCCTTCTTCGCCATTCTCTGCGTCTGTTTTCTTCTGTATCTCTTTGATACATTCCTTCCTCTCATCCACCTTGACACATTCTTCTGAAAACCTCCTTTCTCCCTTTCCTAATACCCCCATCCCTTCTTATGCCCCCAAACCTCTCTGTCCCTGCTCTCCTCAATGTGTTGGAATAAGACTCCAGCAGTGGACCCTTAGGGTGATGGTGATGGAATGCATTTGGGGGGCCAGCAGCTTTCTCTCTCCAACCTGCATGCAAAATCATCCCAATGGGGAATCACTGGCACCTGTTTACAACACCGAGAGGGGTGCAAGCACCATGGTAACACCATTGCTCTCCCTAAAACCTTTGGCAGATAGGTCTGCACAATCACCCCCAGTTAAAACGTTTTACTGTTGGATAAAGAAAAAAGCTGAGGAGGAAAAAAAAAATTGGCTGAAAGTACGCTGGCACACATCCAGCCACAGTGGAAGTCTGTTTTTTTAATTCCTGTTTCATGTTTCTTGACTTAGAAATTAAATTTATGAGCATGGCAGAATGAAAGATGCCTTTATAGTTGCAGAAACACATACTGTACACATAAATCCTGCTGGAATCAAGTTGTACACTATATACACACACACACACAAACACCCAGAAAGTACAGTAAACGGTGCAAAAGGCACAAGAAAGGGCTCACAGCAGAAAATCATGAATGCACATATTGCAGCCATGCACACATGCATAAAAACTCCCTCATACACACTCAGTGCTGTCAGGAATTGCAGTTTTTTTCTCCCTGGCAGGGTGCTCAAGAGATTAAGCTCAGGGTAATTCATAGTATTTTTGGTACGACTAAATGCTTTGCCCAGGTTTCCATTTAAAAAACCAATTTATTGATTTCCACTGTGGAATTTTTTTGCCGAGTGACCCCGGCAGTTAAATATTCATAAGCCATTAAAAATAAAAGATGCACATTTTGTACGTTTGACCCGTTGTTATGTACAGCACAGTCTATAATCTGTTCAATCCAGTATACTGTCCCACTCAGAGGTGAAGCAGGCGCTGTTTTGCTAACAGAAAAACACCATTAGTTTCCCACATGTTCAGCGTTGATTAGAACTGGATGAAAGAGACTGAAATCTCCTCATTTGGCAGATAGAGAGGCCCACAAATATCTTCATAACATTATGCCGTTGCTGTTGTTGTTCCAAAAATGCCGTTTTTTTTTCTCTTCAGATTGAGAAAATTGCCTTCCATTACAGCATTTAGATAAGATAAGCAAAGAGGAATACAAAATGAAAACTTAGGAAAGCCATAAAACCTTTAATTAAGATGTGGATAAGTTTGAGAAGAGAGAATTGCAGAGCCTATTCTTGAGGATCCCTTTATAGAGAATGAGGGAGATGAAGGAGAAGACAGTAAAAAGCAGGTGAAACAGGAGACGGAAGTAGAAAGGTGAGCTCTATTCCCTTGGAGAAAAACAGATAAAGGAAAATATCCAGCTCCTTTTTGTCCAATAATGAGCATTAACTTGGGATTTTACTAAACTGGCCACTCCATCTGACTGTGTCAAAAAGGTCCAATCTTGTTTTTTTCTCATCTGCTCAATACTGTCTTATTTAGTCCTTCAATAAGCTTTTCACATGTCTGCCATTTCAGGATTGGGACTCACCGGCTCAGTGTGAGTCCCCCCATCTTGAGAAATTATGCATTGGCTGCGATGCTCCCTGCTGAATCCCTGCTGGGGCTGAGCGGTGTTCTGGGATGCAACCCAAGTCTAATCATCCGATACAAGTTTAAAAGTAGCCATGGGTAGTTTTTCAGTGGTGGGGAGGAGGGACCACCATGAGGGGGCCCTGCAGAGATGCTCTGCAGAGGCAGCAGGCAGCTCTATCCAACTGCCCTCGCATGAAGCGGGGCAGGTAATGAAAGGCAGAAACATAGATGAGTGATCTGCCTGCAGGACTCACTGGTCTTGATTAGGCTAGTGCACTGTGTGTGCTTCTGTGTGTTCTGGCTGTGAGTGTGCGATTTGTTTCTGCTGTCATTAAATCGCTCACTCCACATTACATTCATAGCATTCGCTCAAAATGTTCCATTTGGTCCATTTGGTTTGGGAACATTTCGTCCATCTCAAGAGTCTTCCACACATGATGTGTCCACTTATGCATCCTGTGTCACCATGCAAATGTGTGCACGTTTGCATAATCAGAAGGCTGATTTGGATCTTGAATGTAATACTACCACTGACTTATCAGTAGAAGTGGGGTTCATTTATTCTCTTGGGCATCCAATGGAATGGTTTTATTATGCTGCCTCTGCTTGTTATTGTAGATGTTTGGCATGAGCATGAGTGTAGTAGTGTGAGAATAAATGAGTGCATGTTGTGTAGGGCTGGTCCATGAACTTGAATGATAAAATGCTTCATTTCAGTCTATCAATAATTATTGATAATTTTAATGACCAGGAGGGGTACACTTAATAGACTTAAACAAAAAACAACTGCCATACTGGCAAACTGACTTGCTCTTTTTTTTTATTAACAATTTCCTCACCGTCTGCACTAATTTTCTCACTCCATGCCGGTGTGTCAGTGGTGCAACTGAACAACACCTGTTAAATGGCTGCTTGCATGTCACTCGTAGCACACTCCATTATCAAAGGATATGATTAGCCGCTTATGAGCCAGGATGTATTTCTTATGTGCTTTCATGGTAGTTTGCATTTAATATATTTAAGTGAACCATACTGTTGTATTTCTAATACAGCTTCAATATCAGATTAGTGGCCTTGCAAATGCATTGGTAAACTGTGTGAAAGGGTTGACACCAAGGTTGAACTCTGGTGGGTATAAATGAGGCCTATTTAATTACTTTTTTTGAAGGGTCAGATTAAAAAAAAAAAGTGCCAAGGCGCCGGACATTGTGTGACCTGTAAAGTTAGGAATTTAAATGTGTAAAACAATGCACCTTTTCATTTTTCTCCACTATATTAGTTTTCACAACTGAAAAAGAAACATTATGTACAAGAGTACAGACAGAAAAAAAACCTTTTTTCATTCTAAATTCCCTCCATTTAACCAGCCTAAGCTAACCGACCAGTGTGTAGGACAAGGTGGCATATAGTTGTGAAATAGCAGATTTCAACCAACTTGCCTGCCAAGCACACAGGAGAAACTACAGTGGCCATGAAACTCATGTGAAGTGCAAAAAGGCCATATCAAGAGCCAGTGTTTAGTTTGTCCCACAAGCCACCAAATCAATTGGCCTAGTGTAGATGTTTACTGCCCAGCCAATGTAATTATCACACCTCCTCAAATGACTTTGGTCTTCTTCTGGGTCCAGTGTAGAGCAACATTTAAAATACTGATTTTACAATTGATTGAGTTGATTTTGTTTCGAATAATCTGATTTTAATACCTAAAATCCAAGGGTGATCTTTTAATGTATCCTATGCCTTTTCCTGTGGATGCATGAAGCTTTAACCATGTTAGGTTTTATGTATATACTATATATATATACTATATTCCTATGTATTCCTCCTCTGGCAGCTCTCTCACCGGAGCTGCCAGAGGAGGAGCGGAGCTGATGCACATGGGTTTTGTTACTATGACAAGTAGACTTATTAGTCATTGTAGTTGAAAAGAGAAAAACAAGTGAGAAAGTGGTGTTTATCTGTATTTTTTCAATGTATGAAACTGGGTTAGAGCTGCAGTGGGACCCCAGCCCCCAGTGGTTGTTTCTCCTCTCCAGGATGGCAGCTTTCTGTGACCACAAAGTGCAGCGAGTTAGGCACCACAGATCAGGTGTTATCAATTCTGCAGTACTTAAGTACTTGGGGAAACAAATTTGGCTGCTTTTCACGTGTTGTGCTGCTAGCTTGATGGACTCTTTTATTGAGCTGAAAACAGCTCATTCGAATTGGAACTCGAAATGATTTGGGAAATCAGTGGTGATGCCCAGCCTTAGTCCAATGGGTGTGCTAGTAAGGATTTGCCCCAGATCAAAATAGTTCAGTTTTACTGGATAAAAAAGTATGAGTATGTGATACAATGAGTGAGATGCAGCATTTACTGACACAGAAACCATACAGCAATCAGAATTCAAACCAACACCCTCAAGATCTTTTGCAGCTCATTGGCATCTAAATAATCACTAGCCCTCACCCACTGACTGCAGTAAAGTAAGACAAGAAGCAGAATGCCCTTCCCCAGTGCTCTCCTATCTCCTATCCCTTTATCCTCTTGTCATTTGCTCCTGATCCCTGATTTCTTTTGTAAGCCGACTTCAGTTGGATAACCCTGTAAATGCTTTGAGATTCAATGAGGTTATAACTCCTGAATATGCTTAATTACAAGCCAGGCTGTGGATAACATGGATGTGTTTACACTAAATCGGGCAAAAACACAAGGACAGATAAACAATGAAGATATAGGGCGGATGACAGATGACTCAAGATGGGCCTAATATGTTTTCAGCCCATCACTCAAAAACAGTGATGAGCTGCAAACCGCCAATGCATATTATCCTACCCAACAGTGAATTCATCAATGTCATTCACTTGTGACGTTGTGTTTTTTTTTTTTTTTTTTGGCGAACACAGTTTTCATTTGATAGCTGCTGTGATTGGAAACTGGAGATTACTGTTGACTACTGGAAGACTTCCAGATGGAAATACAATTTTAATAAAGCAATACAACCAATTTCCGTTTCATTCTGCTAGCCACTCACTTGTAAACTCAAAGCTAAATGATGTTTCTGCTCCAAGGTGTTCAGGTACCTACATGATGTGTTGTGCACCTCCTCAGAAAGGTAATTACAGTACACATCAGGGCTACAGGGATGTGTGGAGACCAAAACAAATTGTGATTGACCCTCACAAGGTGATGCTTTGTATTTACCCCCACCCCCCACACATACACGTCTCTGGTGCTAGTGGCGTTAGTTGATAGGAGACAACATGCAGCAGGCCGAAGAAAGGCTAAGTAATTTTCTCTTCTACAGACAAATTCCCATTCTGTTATCTAGCAAAGCCATTTCCAGCTCAAACCTCCACCTTGCTGCATTTGTCATTCTCTATCAATAAGTGAGTGAGAGGCTGTAAATATGATTCAAGTGTATAAAGAAGCACAAAACTGCCTGACAAAAGACAGCATGCCATCTACTGTTGTGGTGCCACAGTCAATAGTTAAGATTATGAGCTGCTCAACTCTAAATGGTTCTGTAAACACGCTCAGAAAAAAAGGCGCTAAATATAATCTATTAGGGCTCTTCAGCCTGTCCCCATAGCAAAACCCCTTTTTGGTTCCTTGTAGAACTTTTGATAAAAGTTCTACATAGAACCCTCTAGCCCTTTTCCACCAAATAAGTTCTAGTTCTGGAACCTCTTCCACTCAGGATTCTTGGAAACTCAGTGTTAGCTAGTGAACCAGCCTTTTTCCACCAGTTGGAATAAAAAAACAGCAGGTCTTTCTTGGGAACCAAAGTGGATGTGTCATGTTCTACAGGTTGTTATGCATTGGCCCATCTCTTGATGACATCCTTGTCCACAGTGGTTCTGATCAAAACCGGTACAAGGTGGTTCACTAGATAGCACCAAGGTTCCAAGAATCTTAAATGGAACAGGTTGAAGAACCCAAGGTTATTTGGTGCAGAGCCTCTCAAGGTCCCATTAAAACATAGAGAACATTTCTATAAGGGTGATAACAAGAACCTATCCAGACATAATTGGAAATGTGGGCCATTGCTAAAACCTTCCAACCAGAGCAGAGAACCAGTGAGAAGCACACTGCTTTCTAATGTATGGCATGAAATGATGGTAAAGATGTCAACTATGGCAGAATACAAGTAAGATGAACTCATTAAGTGGAATCGAGATACATCTACATTTAAAGGTATCAAATAGAACCCTTTCAGCTTAATTCCCTGGGCATGTCAATTGGGCACAGAGCTGATTGAATGAAAGAAAAATAAACAAGGAAAAAGCATAGAGAATCCGGTCAATTTTCAAAATAAAAGACCACATGCAGACTTGCAATCATAAAAACAGACAAAAAAGAAACTGTCTAATTACATAGCCAACCAATCAGGCGGGCAAAATGTTTTACTGCAGAGATGCCTCTGAAACACTGCTGGTGGGACCTGTAGCTGTGTGAAGGATGAACCAAAACTGTCATGCAGGCATGCTTGCACAGTGGAATCAGTCAATGGTCATGGTTAGTCAAAGAACCATTGATTAACCGTTTCTTCAAATACAGGGTTCTTCAGAAGCAAATGGTTCTGGATAGAACCTTAAGGCCAAAATGTACACCCATTGTTCTAAAATGCAGAACATGCACTTGAAAGCATCTGGATGCGGGTCAAACTGCCTTGACGCTCCCACTCTGAATTTGTTTCGATTTTGGAGCTTTAAGTCCATTGAAGCTTTTAATGCTTTTTGGCCTTCAGTCCCTCAGGAAGAACCCTTTTGGAACCCTTATTCCTAAGAGTGTAGCTGCTCCTGTAACCACAACTGCCACAGCATTGCAGAGAAGCATAATTCAGCTTTTAGTTTGTTCATGCTAGGGATGCAGCTACTCAGTTTCAGAGAGCATTTCACCCCTACAAGTTATTTTACTCTTCAGAGACTTCCGTTTTTTTTTTTTTTTGTTTTTTTTTTTTGCAGCAGCGGCTTTGACATATGGAGCTGTGCTAGGGAGAACTAACAGAAAGTTAATCTGCCCCTGATTCCCATGGCTTGGCCAAACTCCCCCCTTTTAATAAACTAGGTCACAACTAAGCAGAGCCAATCCAGAAGAAGAAAAAGCCCCACCAACTAAAAATAAAAAGGGTACAAAAAGGGAAGAAAACAACAACATTAAAGAATCAAAATTGGATCTCTTTGTTCTGAATTTGGATCGTTCACACTGTAATTCCTGCACTGCGGTGCAAAGGGGTGGAAATTGCTTGCAGGCCAAGAACACCATTGTCTTTGGACTAGACAATAAAAGAAGAAAGCCCTGCATAGCCTACAAACAAAGTGAACCGGCTGCCATACACATGAACACCAAGCTGGTGTAATCGACTATAGACATAAGCTGCAGGATGTAATTGAAACAGTGCTGACAGCAGTGCAAACGACAGAACACAGACTCAATTGAAGGAGGGTGAAAATGGCAGCAGATGGTACTTTTCTTGTGGTTTGTGATGCAGTGAGAAGCTTGTGTTTAGTTTTCCTGGGTCATCTGTTCTGTTGAAAATATGGTGGACACATTTCCTCTGTCATCTCTGATAACACAATAGTTAGGCTTGTGTGTCTTTCAGACTGCTGGCCACCTCTCTTCTCCACTTCTATCCCTTCCTCTCCTCTCCCGGGTCTTTCCTGCACTCTGTCGTGGCAACCCTGCAGGCATGCTGTCTCTCCTCCTGAGCTCAAAGATTCTGCAACACCTTGGATGTGCCTCTCGTGGGAAGGAGACGAAAAGAGAGCCTAAGAGCAAGAGAAAAAAGTGGTGTAGGAGAGGCGAAAGATGGGATAGATGGGGGAAAAATGAGTTGTGTTTTCATGTTCACAGCCTGTCCTTTTGATGTACACACCAAAACAACCTGAGGCCCACAGCAGCCAATCCCAGTGGCTAACATGACAGTCGGCTTGGCAGCCACTCTGCACGCTTGAGACTCCACTCCGCCTCTATTCCCGCCCTGTCCTGCCGTGCTCACTACCATCCCCTCCCAATTCTCTACCTTCATGGCGTCCCCCACTTCCCACTAACACAACCCTCCATCTCACATGCCAAAGCACATTTGGCACCCCAGGACCAAGCCTTCCATTTCTGCCAACCAGTCTCACTATGATGCCAATGGTTTTGGAAACAACTCCGCACCATGAAACTGGCACACTATACACAACAGAAAACACTGCCCACTTACACTCAACTTTCTAAATAAAAACGATAGGCGGGGAGAATCCTCTTTGTGCGAGAGATCTCCGTTGGACTGATCCAAAAAAAATGAGAAATGAGAGAAGGAGGAACAACGTGCGGCAGGGTGCAGATCCACATTCAGTACATTCTTACAAATAAAGGTGCTTATTCTTTACCTTGCTCCCATAAGATTCCAGGTAGAACCTTTTACAAAGATTCCACTTGGAACCTGCACAGTGCACAAAAACCTGTAGAAATTTTTCAGGTTCTGAACCAGGGGGGAAAATGTGGTTCAGAATTAGGTGCTTGAACTGGAATGGTGCCACTAGGACCCACAGAGTTCTACCTAGAACCGTCTGTGAAATTGTCCACCCTGGACCCCATATGAGAGGTTCTAAAGGAGAATCTTTCTATGGATAATAGTTCCACCCAGAACCCTCTCTGGGGATTCTATCCAGAACCTTTTAACCTTCTACCTCCTACCCATGCAGGGGGTTCTGCCAAAAATCTTTTTATATTCCAAAGTTTTCATCCAGAGCACACCCAGGGGGTTCTGGTAAGGCCCCTTTTATATTATGGTACAAAAAAGTCTTGATTAGTGGCTTCTTCAAGGATTTTAACAATTTTCTAAGAAATCTTTCTTCCAAAAAGGGTTCTTAATGGAACCCACAGTCTTACATAGAAGAGTTGATGAACCATTTCTTCAAAAAAGGGTTCTTTAGAAGCAAATGATTCTGGGTAGAACCTCAGCAATTCAGGAAAAACCCTTTTTGAACCCTTATTTCTAAGTGAGTATTGTATTAGTACAGCTGCGCACAAACACACATACAAACACACTAAAACATTATTCATTTTCATTACCAAATTCATAACAGAGATAAGGCCAGCGCCAAATAAAAATAATCACAACAAAGGAAAGAATACTAATTAAGATATGGATAATCATTATATGCATACATGGGCAGCACTGTTGTGATCATCACTGTTATTGTTTTTTATTGTCTTTCATCTCTGTTAAGAGGCGATGAAAATCAATGGCAGGCTCTCCCTGCGGCTTGGCAACCAACTGCAACCCGCTGAAGAGGATGGAGATGGCTCTCTGTTATAGCTCTCTCCTCACACACAGAGTCAGGCACATCCACATGTGTACTCACATACTGTACACACACACAGACACACAAACTCCTCTCACCATTGGCTGCTTGCGGAGGGAGATTGCTATCGGGGTGAGGCAGGGTTTTAATTGATCTTGGTCACAGTTTAATGTGAGGCAAGGATTAGCTGTTATCGGTGGAAGGGAAGAGGGGAGAGGGAAGGGTTTGGGGAGGAGATATCACAGTCCCTGACGTTAAAACCCGCCGCCCTTGATGACAGGAATTCTGTGATGTGACCCACAAAGATGTGAGAGTGCTGCTGCTGGGAAAGTGCAAGTGGAAATCTGGGCAGCGGAGAGATGGGCGACATCAAGCTGAACTTAATCCCAATTTCCCTGTGACGTTTTGGGCCAGATCTTGGCTATTTCTATCCCTATGTAGAGCGAGGGATGGAGCTGGTGCCAGGGTTTGGCCTGTGCTATTTAAATCCACAACTTGTTATTAAGCTTTATTGGAGCATACAAGACATGAAAGTGAGGCTCGTTTGATTATTGGCAGGTGAATCATCAGAGAGCTAAAGGGCATAAAAGAACAGCCTGGGAAGAGGTGTGGGACTCCCTTTGCATCAGACTCGCACACCTTCGGCATCTAGAGTCTGAGTTTCTGCAGTCTTTGCGATTCCCTATGGTTCAATAAAACTGGAGATAAATAAGGTATAGGGCAGACAGGGTCAACATTAATCACCAAATTACACAGGTTCAAAACATAGTGGTGTGTCCTGTGGCCGCCACACATCATCGGGGACGGATATAACTTTTCTTTTTTTTTTTTTTTTTGAGCCACAGATTTCAAAGAGTGCTTTCGCTGTAGCTTAAATGCCAGGGCAACATGAAAAAAGCAGTAGAGTGTGCCAGTTGGTGAAGCTTCAAACTGAATGAGGGAGAAAAACATCACAGCTGAATAGGGATGGCTGCTTCGTTGTTCTCGCTACACAGTTTTTTCTTTTCTTTTTTTTTTTTTTCTACCAAAGAGAACATTGTGAAATTCCTAATCAGACAAAAAGAAACAGGGAACTTGGAAACAGCGACTGCAAACAACACAGAGAGCAGAAAAAGCTACATGACTAGTGGTAAAGCAGCTTTAACTCTTCCATCCCATGACTTTATACATGGCATGGAGCTATGCTTGCTTTTTTGCTCAAGTGTATTTCATTGATAGTAGAGGCTGGCAGCTTGAGGGGGTGTAGACAAGCAAAACAAATCATCCTAGCCATGAATCTGTTGCTTCTTCTGCTTTTCTTTTCTCCTCTTGGACAGTTTTCTCATTCAGCACTCTCCACTGACAGTAGACTATAGTTCAAGAGCCTCTTAACAGTCTCCCTCACCCCACTCCACCCCCAGCCGCCTGCCTTTCTGCGAGTTCCCAAGACAACGCTTAACCCAAAGGATAGATGAAAAATCAGAGGCAGCAGAATGTTCAATTTCTCCACAGAGGATCCAATAAATGAGATGGAATTTGATTTGAGAGTGTTGTGTTGGATTACATGCATTTATAACGTTGTGCAAATGGTCAATACAGTATATAGCAACAGCATCCTCTGCAAGACAGACTGAGAAACCAGATAGTATCAGCAATCAAGACCTTTTCTTTCACTGAACTCCTGATTTGTGCTGTATAACACTAGGGCTGGGAATCAGTACTTGATACCCTTAAAGTTACTGACCAAAATAAGCCAGTAGTATCGAAACTTCTCCAGTCAATCGATACCTGCATTAGATTCTTTTCATACCCAAATGTAGAAAAAAAGACTATTTGTATGGTTTTGCTAGCAGCTAATCACCACAATCATTCTTCATTTTAACACGATGTGTGATTGGCCCATTACCACAGCAGCTTCAACCCAAGCAGTCTCTGATGTGGTGCAGTCGAGTGCGGTTTATTTGACAGAGTTGGTAGTTCAGCATGCTGAGATGCCACTAAAACATTTTGCGCAAGGATTATTTCAGGAATGCTTCAGTTCACATGATGGGTATGGAATGAAGTGGAAAAAATGTAGGCTATCTTCAATGAAGAATTCTCTTGGTCAATCCCTCCATAAAGATGCAATGTTGAGATCACAACAATTAACACAAAAATCAATCAGTGTTAATTTTTGCAATTTTATTCAATTATCGCAACTTTTCCTTAAATTTGACCAATCACTGTAGCTTTTCTTGAGTTCCACCAATCCCCTGTGCAAACACTTTACCTGTACATCTCAATGAACCCAGTATTTTATTATATACTATTTGTATTTTTTTAATTCAGTAATGAGTACTGAAAAGAACATAAGATTTGTCATTTTTATTGATATTTGCCAATACTCTTCTTTATAATTTTGCGCTTGAGTTTTAGCTCCAAAAAGACTTTGCTTCTTGTTGAATACCCCCCAGGTGCACATGATCATTTGCAAATAAAGCATAATTTGTCAGAATTTTTGTAATCCTGAACCTTTTCAGTAAGTTTATTTAAAATACTCAGAACAGACTGTGGTGCTATTCTCCCTGGAACAAATTGTCATTGTTTTTTAATGAATTATACAATTATGCAACTTTGCTCCCACAATTTCATTGCAGAAAAATGCCTATAAACACTGCAACATACATCACAATGTTTGAGAAAAAAGTGCCGTGCAATCAGGTGTTTTAGGTTACAGCAATCTACAGAAATCCTGGAGGGACTGATTGGTATCAGTATCACTTTCAGGGTACTGGTATTGGTAATGGTAATTTGTTAAATGATACTCAGTCCTAATCAGCAATCAAGTCCTTTTCTTACCCTGCACTGTTGATCTGTGATGTGTAACATGCTAAACTATGATTGTCATGTTATTGATTTTCATATTGAATAAGCTAATTAAATTACAGTGTTTTTATAACATGCAGTATGAAGAATTATACTGTACAGTCTAACACACACATACACCTTTATGAGCACCAAACATCTCTGTGCCCCAACTCATTCAGGGCCATAAAAACATATTTATGAGAGCATCAGGCCATTGAGCCACAGCAATGTTTGCCATTTTCTCTGCGCTCTATGATTCCATCCAAGCGTCAAGATTGATTCTGAGAGCTCCTACTGTGTCACCCTCCATAAGGAATATGTATAATTCAACAGCCTGTTTTTTTCCCTTTCTTTTTTTTTTTTTTTTATAAACATACACTCATACTATTACCAGCCCTCAGCGACAAAGCCATCCAAGGAAAAAAGAGGATTGTCTGCTTGGGGGACAGAGCGTAGGGGTGGTGGGGGAGTTGTTGGTGTTGGTGGATTGGTGCAGCTTTTTATTCCCCTCAATGCCCAGAGTGCTGCGAACGCAACTCCCATGTTGTTCCTCATGCAGAGACACTAACAGACTGTCACATGGTAGGGCGCTGCCAGCTGAACAATCACCAACACCAATCCAGCCTGGCAATTGTCAACCTGTCATTTCTAATGGCCACGGTGGGCCAGATGCTCGCAGAATAGGCAGGGCAGTTGAACACAGGCAGCAGCCCAGGCTTTGTACCTGAGCCTAGCAGGGAAGCCACCACTGTGCTGTCTATGTCACTGTGTGTGTAGGCACTTGTGTGTACTGTACCCTTTAGGGGGAACAAGTGACTCTGTACAGTATAAGTGGTGTTTCTTTGTGCAATTGTGTGTGTGCATGCATGAATGAATGTGTACATGTACATGCATGGTGTGTGTACGTTTGTGGGCCCAGTGTTCGTTTCTGTCAAGCGCCTTCCCGGAGACTGAGGGCTCACTGGGCTAGGCAGGACTACAGTCATTACATCCACGCTCTCGCACAAGCAGATGGCAAAACAGATGATCCTCGCTCATCTCACTCATGACCATCCATATTTATTTCATGGTTGCTGGCCCACAGACTCCCCATGCCTATCACTTCTCCATGAGTGCCTTGGCAGGGAGAGGGCTGCCGACGCGCACAAGTGTTTGGAAAACAAAATAGGCATGAAAAAGGAAGCAAGTGAGAAAGAAAACAAGTGAGAGCGCGCACAAGAAAAAGCTGTGAAAATCCAAAAAAGGAAAACAATGGTACGCGTCGATGGTCGCCCATCAAAGCTGTTAAATAACTTCACATTTATCAAAGACAGCAGCAAATCCATGTGTTGTTGTAGGCTACTGTTCATGACTAAGGCTCTGGTCGATGCTGGTTGACGTGATTTATCCCGCTTCTTAAAGTGCCAATAAATGAAAGGTCTGATTGGCCCAGTGTAGAACTGGACAGAATGGCTCTTCACTCACTGCCTTTGATCTCCTGCTACTTACTGGGGAAATGAGCAACCTAGCCTAAGACAAACTCACAAAGAGCCCCATACATTACCATCCTATCCCCTGGAGCCTGGCCAGAGCTAAAAAGCCCAAAT
This sequence comes from Lutjanus erythropterus, assembly GCF_056507025.1. Taxonomy (NCBI): domain Eukaryota; kingdom Metazoa; phylum Chordata; class Actinopteri; order Lutjaniformes; family Lutjanidae; genus Lutjanus; species Lutjanus erythropterus. The sequence goes on along the minus strand of NC_139325.1, from coordinate 20,299,532 downwards.
TGGGCCGTACCAATGCTGTTTAATGGAACTGGGTATGACAAGAGGCCATTTTTAAATCCACTTGACCAGCTCAGTGCAGACTGTGCGACATCAATGCAGCACAGCTTTTGCTGAGGCAGGAAAGTTGGACCTTTTACCAGGTATCCTAATTATCTTCATCCTCACTTCTCTGTTTTATGTATAGATGTGCACATTAATGGGTGGATTTATTCTGCCACCATCATCAAATCTTACCTTGGCCCTCTGCTCACCCCTTTCCTTTTCCTCTCCTTGCTCTTTTATTGTCGATGTCTCAACACATACTTCTCGGCCTCACCAGATCTGGCAGCAGTCGTGGACGATGGATGAAATTTAGGTTAATCATAGGAAGTGACACAGAGGTGTCCCCCAGGGCCAGTGGCTGAGTGAGCAACTCAATTAAGAGCAAACAGTCTCAGACAGGGCCACCCATGCAGGCTTGATCTCTGCGAGCTTCAGGGGAGAAGGGAGGGGAGATCTCAGCAAAGTCTTGCCTTGCCCTCCCTTTACTCTCCCTGGGCAGGCGATGGATTCAGCACTGGCACTGGCAAGGCAGAGCCAGGGGGCAGAGTGACCGTGTGCTCCAGTTACTCTGTCGCAGATGATTCACCATAACTGAGGGCGGCTTCGAGCAGGACATGTGACACACACAGATGAGTGGACAGCAGCTTTGTTCCATTATCAGTCAGCCATGGGATTCAGGGAATGGGAGGGTGGGGAGCAGGAAAGGGCAGTGAGAGCGGGAATCATAAACATGATCCAAACCACCATTTCCCTCCCTCCGTTTTCCCTTGAGCCAGACTCAGAGAGGGGACCCGGTTGGGGTTAGTGATAAGGGCAGATTGTGGCCGTACTGTTAGCTGGGGTATAGAAAGAGCCAAGAGGCTCAGAATAGATAGCTAGCTCTATCAAGGCTAAGAAAAGGCCCTTGAGTCTAAGTGCCATCATTTCCAATAGCAACAAGCAGATAAAAACAGCTGGTGCCTGTGGCAGAACTCTGCTACTGATTTGTTTAACCCAAGGACAGAAGACAGGTGAAATATAAAAAAGCTGTGTTGCCAGAGTAACGGAAAAATATGGTGCTCACTTTTCATCATCAAAGATATATTTTTCTCTGGTTTATTATGGGCTGTGGTAACATTGTGGTAAGATTCATGGATGAGTAACTTGTGCAAATTAAGCTATTAAAGCCCATAAAATAAACTGCAGCATCAGTGTTAATAGTATGTTAAAAACTTGTAAAATAAATAAATAACACATAATTTGCTGTGTAGTGGTGTTCATAAGAGCCTGAATATTAGCATATCAGTAAATGTAGGATGACCAAAAAAGCACTCCAAAAAAGCACTTGTGCTGTTTGGGCAGACATACAGTTTGGAGGACTGAACCTGACAAAATTAAAGTAAAGAAATAGATAAATGACTCAATAAATAAATTAATATGCCCTATTTATTTACCTCCCCATTTAATATCTCAATATATAAATGTAATTTTATGAATGAATTGTATTTTTTAAAGTATGTATGTGGAAATGGAAATTCACAATAAAGAAATGTAGAAATCAAATGGGAATACATAAAGAAATGTAAAAAGCAAATGCAAATACAGTAAATATAAATACATTTAAAAATAAAATGATTATTAAAAATCATGTAAATTAATAAATACACTGGAAAATTTCATGGGGAGGTAAACAAATAGGCCATTAATTCATTTATCAATTTATTTATTTTAAATATTGACAGTTTCAATCCTCGCATGAACATGAGTAACAGGCAAAGTTGGCACCATTCAGCTGTCAGTTTACAGAGGAGACGGTGGACACGAGAGGAGCTCCCTCATCCTGACACGTGGCATGTGAAGTTCACATGGAGCAGAGGAGCTGGGTGATTCTGAAGGCTGGACTCAGGATGTGCTTTGGCAGGTAGATTATAAAGACACTGCAGCCTGTCCATTACATTATTTCTTTTCATCATCTGTATGGCCATAATATTAAGTTCTTCAGTGTGTGGGTGAGACTCTCGGGAGCATTATCAGACCTCTCACACCCATTACAGCCATAAACATGCTCACAAAGTAGAGCTCCATAGAGGCAGGAACCCTGAAGTAGTCTGGAGTCTGGGTCTGGGTCTTTTATGTACCTCTTGTAAATTACTCTGCTTGGGCTCTTTGATTCATACTCTGTGCAAAGGCTATCTGACTGGAAGGATCATGTAAATAGGGAGAATTTCTAACACCAATTCTGGCAGTGTTAGAAATTCTCTCTCTATTGACATACCACTTAACATATGAGGAGCAAAAAGCTATTCTGGCTTTTATTTTCTTTCACATTGATTTAACTTTCATTTTGTTGTTGTTCCAGAGGATTTGAAGTAAATAACACATCCTGGGTACAATCAACAGGCAAAAAATGTCTTCTGTCAATCAAACAAACAATGATAGCAGGTTACACTGTTTTTTTTAGGGGGGGGTGGGGGGGATTGAAAAGACTAACAAAGTTGGTCGAGTTTGAATGAGGTGTGCCCATGTCATGTTTATGACAGTTCAAACTGATGCCAAATGTTCGCCCAATGTTTACAATAGTTACAGTGCAGGACTCATCATTACTTGTGATTGTCCAAATATAATGTTGCACTTGTCTTGCAGCCATGTAGGTTGTGTTGCTGCAGCCTGCAGGCAGCCTGCCTGATCTTTGAGTCTTGAATGATTAATCATATGTTAAATAGGGATCCAACCAGGTCTGGGCGGTACAAAGGTATTACGGTATACCAGGGTATTACGAAATCCTGACAGTGTGATTGTGATGATGACTGATGGGGAAATGCTGTATTGTAGTGTGTAGCTTGTGCCACCAAGGGTCAGTCTCTGCGCGGTAGTGCCGCTGAGAAGACAAACATGGATTTCATAACAAAAAGAAACATGGCGTCTTGGGGATAAAGTTACAGGACTAATTAGTTAAAAAGAGAAAAATGCCTCTGCCCATATTTTGGATCATGTTGGATTCAGTCCTGATGATACAGGTAAGCCACTGCAGACTACAGACTGATCACAGTGGCGTTTCGGCGTGAGTGTGTAACTTAAGTGAGCATTACAGAGGGCAAGGGGCAGACTAATTACTGTCCATGGTGACAGTTACCAGTGAATGCGTGCAGAGCAGAGGGACAGGTGAGCAGTGAAGTTGTCATTCTGGAAGAATATGTACAGTAAATTTGCAATTTAGGTTTGAGTTTGTCAGTGGACAAAGGCTGCAGCTTCTCAAGACCGTGGGACTGTAGGAATGGTGCCACTATGACAATCAGCTCAGCCTACATTATGAGTGTAAAATACAATGGAGTACACAAGTTTTACACAAATACCACCTAATTCCATAAACCCTGGTACAATGTTAGGAGGGTATGAAGGTATGTATAAAATGGATACCACACAAGCCTAGATTCCAAATATGTAATATACTGTCTATGGCTCCAAATGGCTATTTGTACTGCAGTAGTCATTTCTGAACACTAGTATCTTACATATTTCTTCTTCCTTCATTATGCCAGAGAAGTTTTTATCAGCTCCTAAATCAGCTCCAACATGTACATTTTCTTTAGTACATGTTTTCTATATAAATACCATGTTTTGTGCTGGTCTGTAATGTGATGTTAATAAGGTTAATTGCTTGTTGATTGTATGTTGCCTAAAAGTTTTAAGTGAGTTGATAAAATGTTATTTTGTTATTGCCTATCATTCTGGACCTCTAACTTGGAAAAAAATGTGGACCTCTGGGTAATAGTTTTGAGAACCCCTGCCCCAGTCCATGTAACTTTGGGGCACTGAACCAAGTAAGAACCTGCAAGGACATAACTTTAAGAACAACAGAAGTAGTGATGCAGATGTCCCTAAACAGACTGCATTACCACCATCAATCACCCGAGTTCATACTGACTGGCGGCTGTCGCCTCTTCTCATCTCATCCTTCTCATCTCCCCTCGGCTCGTTGGCTGACTAGCAAATAAGATAACAGCAAAAGAGTGTAATGTGCTGTCTAACGTCACCTCTGAGTTCTGCGGGTCTTGTTGCTGTGGCGATTGCAGAGGGCAGGTTGCGGTGCCCTGACCTGTAGTCTCTCCAAAAGGATAATGAGCCTCATGGCTCCCCAAATGAATGGCGTGGGCGGCCAAGGTTCAGTCTGTTTCCCCATAATGAGCTTCCATCCTTTCAACAAAAAGCCACAAGGCTATTTTATCCTTTTTAATTTCTTCCCAATCCCAACTAATTCTATAAAATAACTATGGACAAAAAGCAGAGTTCAAATATGCAAAGAGCCTCAAGCATGATCATGCACACCAGTGCATGGAACAGTGAGAGTAAACAATAAGAAAGGCAACACCAGCTGACATTTTGAGGTCAGCGTCATTCTGCTCTTCATCTCTGGCTCCTCAGCATTCCTGATTAGCTGTAGTGGCTTTGAGGGGGCACATTCGAACTGTTTGTCCATGGAGCTAATTAAGAACGACATACAAAGCAACAAACAAAACAACATATCAGCTACATTAAATCTCTTCTGAAGGCGCTGAGCAGTACAAACATGCCACTCACTCAACCCCCCCACCACTGCCACCACCCTCAGGCCGTGGTGTGCCTGCTGCTGAGGAGACAGAGAAGGTAGACAGTGCAGTGATTTTGGCCATCAAACACATGTCATCTTCCCTGAGTGGGCAGGGAACAGAGGTGGCCGAGGGAGACAGTTGTTGCAGCACACTATTGTGTGATGGGGAAAGAAATGTAGTGTGTGTGTGTGTGTGTGTGTGTGTGTGTGTGTGTGTGTGGCAGGGGCTGAGGGGAGCAGATAAGGGGTAGACAGGAGAGAGAGGACAGTCGCTCTCAGCACAGGGACTTTTCAAGTGCGAGCCTGTCAAGCATGGACTCCTGTGACAGCCACACTGAACTCCTGGTGAGCTACTATTTCCCCGACTATGGTCAAGATTACAATGATTGTCCTCTCTGCACAGGCCACCCATAAAGCCGCAGACACAGATGTTTAGACAGTCTGGCCGGGGTAGAGCTGAAATTCCTGTGTCTGCGGCTGGGTACTGTGGACAGGAACTCTCTGAAATCAGCATGTGAAGCTGTGTGACACCTGACTCTCCTGTGGTGAATTATACAAGCATGTATTTATGAATTAACATTTCAAGCCCTTCCAACCATGCTCGGGCTTTTGGGAGTGCATAGTGGTGGTTCACTTGAAATTTGGGCTGGGCGGTATTGCCTAAAATTTGAAGGGGACCTAATATGCTCATTTGTAGCTCTATGTTATCATTCTGAGGTTACACTAGAGTAGCTTTACATGATCCACGCTTCGAAAACATCTTAATTGATCTTACTCCAGCCCTGGTCTGAAACAAGTCATTTAAGCCCCCGTTTCTTTAAGGACTTCCTCCCTAAAAGCCAAATTTCTTCTGATTGTCCAATTAGAAGAAAGTGATAACTGTACAAAAACAAAACTTTATTAACTTATTTTTGATTATATTATTACTGGATTATATTTCACAGAGAAAATATTTTCTTATATTCCCTGTAATGTCCTCCAGCTGCCCTGCCTCAACTTTCTGTGTTTTGAACTACAGAGTGTCAGACTGCCAGACAGATTTATGTGCAAGATGTCGGCAGCTACTTTAACTAACTGGCTAGTTAGTTAGAAATCAGTCTAGCTATGCAAGGATACAGCACCCTGAGTGCTTCTGAGCACTGAAAATAGCAATAAGGGGAACTGACAGCGATTGATTTATTGTTTATCAGACAACAAATCATACAAGAATTCAGTTGGAGAAACAATAGAGACAACAGGAGCAGTGTTTTTCTGAGGGCTGATTACTGTACACACACAGTTTTATACTAATTTCGGTGAGACTGGATTATATTTTATGGAGAAAATGTTGTCTGATTTCACCTCTGATGTCCTCCAGCTTGTCTGCCTCAACCTTTGATGACTTTGCTGATGAACAAAGCTTTGCTTGTTGTTAGTGGTTAGCCCACTTTAGCCGCTAACTGCTAATTAGCAGAGTTAGCCTACAAGCAGCAGACTCTTCCTGGACAGGGAGTTCAAACACAAGGGGAATGCAGCAGTAGCATTTAGCTTCATTGGCAACAATTAAAGATACCTTTCCATCATCTCAAATATATCAAATATTACCACCCGTTTTTATCACTGTTGTATGACATCATTTGCAGATGATCGTTTTCTGTTTGTTATTTTTCTTTTTTAACCCAAAGCATGTCCATATAATGGAAGATGCACGAGTCTGTTTACCAACTCCTCCTCCACTGTTGTGCACTGTATCAAATTGTTAAAACCAAACTAAACCAAAGCCTTCTGTGTGCAGACTAACAGCTTAGCTTAGTTTGCCACAAAAAATCTGGCAGATTCACCTTAATGTTTTTTTTTTAACATTTTGGTGTAGCTTATTATCATGCTGCAACTCTACACTGTTTTCTATGGCATGACAGTTCCTACACACACAGGGCAAAGTTAGCAGAAGGTCCACAGTGGAGACAGTGAACCAACTAACTTGAAGAATAAAGAAAGCTAAAGAAATATTTTAATCCGCTCTGTCTCTGGTTCGACTAGTTTGGATGTGTTGAAACAAATGAGCAGCACGGGCTCTCACATTTTCCAGATTATTAGCTGGCTCAGGCTGATGAGTGACAACAAATCCTGGAACAAAACTTTTCTTCAGTCAAGCAAAGAGAGGGCTGTATAGTCAGCATGATGTAGTCAAAATTAAAACTGAACTGTAGGGCAAATTTATTGTGGTTTACTTTCTATGCCATTTATACTGACCACCCCTACCTGAAATCATCCACTTCAGTATAAAAAGCAAAGTTTAACTTTAACACCTTTATGGGAAGGTATATTTTACTCGTCCTTTAGTGTGAGAAATCATTACGGTGTCCTGCTGAGGAGAGGAAATGTGCTAATGCCAGTTTCATTATAGAGATAAAGACACCTGTGGAGCAGTGATTTAAATAACCTCTTTGATACCATCGTGAATTCAAAACGCCGCCTTTCCTCACCTTATTGTTCACTAATTAGAGGCAGAAACCAGTGTGAACTTGGCCCAGTTGAATGAATACTAAGCGGCGACGGTTGCTGCTGCAGAGGCACTGGTCCCCATAGAGCACTGTAGGATCGAGAGGGAGATCTGGCACCTGGCCCCACAGACTCTCAAACCGCCCTATAATGACAGCTCTCAGCAAGGCTCTGATTTCATTGAGGCTTTGATGTGACCGCTAATGGCCGCTGACAGATAGGCTCACACCCTGCTCATCACGCTGCTTCTTATTGTATTTTTCCAGCCTCGCTAGGACCAAGCTCTGGCTTTACCAAGAATTGATTTAATCTGACCTTTGGCAGAGTTGTGTTAAATCCACATTAACCCATGTAGGATTAATGAAGAGAGTAGAAAAGAAGCTATTTGTTATGGTGATCCAACAAAGATGACTCAAGCCGGTGACATTAACTCTCACTGTGAGATCCCCCTGTACCATTGCATTCCCCTGGTTCTCTTCCTTCAGTAATCCACAGGATGTAGCTGTGTCTGTCTCTGGTCACATTTGCACAATGTCATGTTTGTTTAAAACGTGCAAACAGATGTTAAGAAACGCTCAGCTTCTGTCATGTCGTGTTATGTTTCATGTCATCCTGGGAAAAATACAGTCCATCATTTCATACATGCATCTATACGAATACAAACATAGGCACACGTATGCATACACCCTGCCAAACATGGACATGCGGTGTCACACACACACTGAATAGCATAGTAGACTGTTTGTTTATATCATCCTAGCCCACTTGAGCTATGGCCTGGCCAGCCAACCATAATATTAGCCATGTGGCAGTCACAACAGGTTTGACTCTTCATTCGGCCCAGTCCGTGCACATCGAGTTAACAGATTTCAGCTGCAGTGGGGGCATGTCAACCCAAGAATGGACTAATCAATCATATTTCACTTGAAGCACGCTCCGGCTAAACCGCAACGTACCATCATCCTCCCTCCCTCCTACAGTTCCTTCTTTCTTTGCTTTCTTGGTGTCTCCTGAGCACATAGTGCGGGAAACACTTAATGAATCAGACAAGCTGTTCACATGGACAATAATGAGCAGGTTTTGGTTGAGGGGAACCACAATTTCTAGTTTCCACTAAGGTACTTGAGCTAGTGTTACAACAATAATGAATAGTACCATAGGGATCTCTGTTAACTATACCCTTATTAAAAGGTCAGTACTGCACCAGATTTGCAGAGGCAGAAGTGTTGCACATGCTCCAAACATTTCATGTTAATAACTTGACGATAACAGTCTCAAAATGTAAAGTTAAAACTCTGTTTAGGTATTCCTCTCAGCAATCTAAATTAGGTTATACAATGTAAACAATGAAAGAGCATATCTGAAGCAATAAGCCACTTTAGAGGGCTTTGATGTATTCATGGATAAATTGCCATATCCCCCACCCTCCTGCGGTGGCCCTCAGGACAACATCTTAACTGATATAAATCAGCTTTACTGCAACTGGTCAAAATTTACTTATTCACATCACAGAGCTTTCAAGTGATCATCTATCAGCAAAGCTAATCTATTTTCCTCTCAAAAGGGGCCCTTTTTTCATTTCAATTCATGGGTCCACTTAATTTGAGCACAACCTGTTTTAATACAACACGTATTATGTGGAACGGTTGTACCCTTGAGCAATGTACTTTACCTGCGTTTCTCTGGTGCAAAGCTCAGCTTTGCAAATGGGTTCCAGAATTTGTGAGTCACTTGGGATGAAAGTCTGTGCCAAGCCATGAAATAATAACACTAATATTTACATAAGGTCTCAATTCCTCATACCTCTTTCATTTTCTAACAGGTATAATGGTTTGGGAACACTGATCGAGGATTCATGTAATCCATGTGTTGTTGGCTGGGCTTTTGATAGACAACGGGCCACAACCTTGGCTCGCAACCTCCAGTGTAAACTATAATTAATAGGGCTGGGACAATATGCTTATCTTCCGTTTCAGTATGTAAGGCTATAGACAGCTGAAGTCCCATGGGACCTTACTTTAGAAAAAAAAAAAATGTATTGTAGTCAATAGCGAGAGTCAATTTTTTTTTTAATCCTGTTTGAACAGGGCGACAAATTACACATGTGATGTTTGTCAATTTAAAACATAATTTTATAAGTCAAGAAAGTTGCAGTTTGCAGTTTTGCAGTTTTTCTCCCTCCAAAAGTTCCTCCAAACATTAGCTACTGAAGCCACGTCTGTCTGTTTCGTAACAGGATGCAACTAGCAGGTCCTGCTCATTCTCTCTCTTCCCAGCTGATGAAAGGACCAGGATGAAACACATCAAGTAAGATAGCAATACAAGGCACAGCAGTATTGGTGTTGGTAACGTATATTGTGTGAGACTAGAGATGTAGTTCACTGAGCATTTTCACATAAAACTAAAATAAATTATGACAAACCTACATCAAATTGTGATGCTGTTTACTGGTAAAAAATATCTTTTAAATTGACAAACATTGAAAGTGTAGTTCATGGAACAATTCGACAGGAACAATGGGGCACACTGTAAGGCTAGTGACTTTGCCTCTCCATACTAAATTATTAAGGTTCTACAAGTATTGTGAGTCGATACAATGATTTATTGCATTTTTAATTAATTAACTATTTTTACACACTTCTAGAGACTGTTAAATAAAATACTGTTTAAAGGAAACTGCTGCATTTAGCCCTTCCTGCTCATCAAGCTGGTGCCTTAAGGAAATCATAAATAAACTAAGATGTAGGCTGTATTGTTAAACCCACTGGGAATTTTGAGTTTTGACCCTTTGAGGTTGCTATAGCTCTTCAGTGTGGAGCGCTGAAGCCACAGTAACAGATTGAGTTAGACATGTGAAGTCAGCAGTGACCCGTTTGTTTCCACAGAGCAGAGGAAAATGTAAATGAGTATGAGCACACGTTTTATGTAAAGCACGTGAGGTAAAATGGATTGTTTGTTAGGATGATATTACCACGATTGCGATACTAATTTTCGTTATCTGTATTACGTTGTGAGTTACGTTTCACTTTTAGTTTTTCACCATGCACTCAGCCATTAGGTCGGAATTTACTGATTCTCCCTTGGTTTATCCTGATTTGGCATAATTTGTAAGTAATGTATTTTTTAATGCTATATTTCAAAAGATATCATTAAGTTTAAGCAGGAAGCCAATATTAACTGTTATTTTTACTTTACAATTCATAAGAGAATAGTTTTTTTTTTTTTTTTTGCCCACCCCTAATAATTAAGTCACAGAGGTAATTGGGCCGTGTCTCAATGGAAGTCCAGGGCATGCTGCTTTGGTGTGGCGAGGCCATGATGAACTTCCTCTCAGATCCTATTTTCTAAAAACAGTTCTAATCACAGTGTGGACGTGGCCTTTTACAGGAACTGCCAGGGAAAGTATACAGCACACAAGAACTGGGGACGCAGTTGAGACGGGGATGAAAAATGCAATCAGGAAATAGTGGAAGGAAGGCAACTGCAGAGAGCGAGTGGCTGGCTAATAATAGAGCTGATAAGAGAGCAGTGTAACCCAAACAATATGCAGACTAACTGCTTTAAATCTGGTCTCGCAGGAAAATGAGTTCATCATTTGCATGACTCTGAGGTGGATGTGCAGATGGCGATGAAATATTTCTAATATTATTACACTTTGTAAAAAAAATTTCTCCAAATGTACACAGCCTACAACAAGATTAGAAGATGTGCATAACAACTAATTCAGTTTTAAATGACAGAAATGATCAGAGACACATTAAATGCCAGTTGGGTGATTTCAGTGCAGAAAAAAAAACATATTTGCTGCTTTTGGCAGGCAAAAACAAATTGGTGTTACAGTTTTTCAATCCTAACTACAATTCTCCAACACAATCTCCACTGAACATCATAATTTGTTATCTCTTCCACTAGGCGAGGTCAGGAGACTAACAGGAAGCCTGTGTGGGAAATCACACCTCCTTTTTGAATGAAAACAACCTTTTCCTCATCCTCAAACACAATCTGTTAGGTTAGCTTATTCTCCAAGATGTCTCCCAGTAACAGATGCTTATCCTGAGCCTATCGAGAAGAGATGAGGGGATGGGGTGAAAGGAACCAGTTCTCCAGATGTGTAAAAACAAAACAAAGGCCAGTGTTTTCAATGGTGGGGTTCTGGTTCTCTCCTTACCCATGCTGCTGTTTCCTATTCAGAAAGGAAACAACAAAATACGAGCCGGTAACTTTTATTGAATAGTTGAAGTTCTGACATTTTCAAAGAGATTAAACTGGAATCCAATTTTTTTGACACGGTGTTGTGTTTCATAACATTGATTTACCAATGCTGACCTGTCTGTGGCAGCACAGCGGGGGCTGTAGGCTCACTTAGTGGGATGGAAAGGATCTATTGACCCTTAAGACAGCTGAGGTACACTAGTAGATCTTTAGCTCCCTTTCTTGGCCAGTCTTTAGCCCTGAACACAAGGGACCTTTGTGTCTCTCTCTCTCCTTTGGCTGGCAGCTGTGGGCTAAGCACTCATCTACACATTTGCAATTTTGAAGAGGTAGGAGCAACACCAGTCTATCATTTTTTCCCTCTCCTTCTTTCTAATCTTGGAAATCTTGGAAATGAGGCACACTAAGCATCGCCAGGGGAGGTTGATTATTCTAGCTGTGTATTTGCATGGTTTTTCCTACCCGACATGCTGCTTTTTCCTTTTCCAAAGAGCACCAAAATAACAAGTAGACAGAAAGTCGAGGGATGATACAGTAAGAGTCAGTCAAATAATCTGCAGAAATCTAATGGATTCACTTTATGTTATAGTATGTCTAAATATTCATGTAAATGGAGAAGCACCATGAGATGATTACTGCAAATGTGAGTGGTTATGATAATCACAGGAAAAGTATAAGATACATATTTATGCTTAGACTGAAAGGGATGTGGTATTGATTTAGAGCATATGGGCATTAACTTACAGGCTTTTTAGGCTTAAGTAGGGGATATAAGTCTGCTGTGGTATATTTTGTTTATATATTTGCTATATTCACATAGGACCGTGAAGGTATGTTGCATGAGCATGCCAAAGCCATTCCAGATGTTGCATTTTAAATCATGTCATATCCACTTAGTGTAACCGTCCAGGAACTCCATTTGGAGTAAATGCCCCTTAAACAAGGTAGTTTTTGCAGGGCATTTGGCAGGATCAGCAGTCTTTGATCCACTCTCTTCCTTCCCTCTGCTTGGCTCCCCCTGACCTTTTGCAAACGCAATGTGACATACACCTTTTGAGCTAAGACAATTTGACAAATAAGTGATGACCGTTCACATTTTTAATTTAGGAGTATGATGAAAAATTAACCGTGGCCAACTCAGGACCTTGATTTTTAAACAAGTCTGCTGCAGCCCGCCTATCTTTCCCACCCTCTTATTCCTTCTCTGTACCATCTATCTCGTTTGCTCCCCACCTCTGTTGATCTTTTCCTCCACACCCACCGCTCCTTCTCCCCTCCCCTCTTCCTTCCTCCATAACTAATCCTTATTATGCCCCTCACATAAACCGTGGGTCTGGCACCAGACTGCCCAGCCACACAGGCTAACAGGAGCAGGGTGATAGGGAAGATTGGAGGAGGATTCTTAAGTTGTAATGGGCCAAGTGGCACAAAAGATGCTCCACAGACCCTGTTTCTTTCCCCTCATTTGGGACTTCATCCATTATATTCTTCTGTCATCTCCTACTCAGCATAATAACTCCTGAAAGGTAGATAACTATTAATAGAGTTCGCACAGCACTGCAGTCATATGGATTGCCCCGCAGCGCTGTGACTAAGTAGAACTGATGTCTCCTGTGACAAGCGCTCGTGTTGCTGTCATCCAGGACGTGCAGACACTCTGCATACATTACTGATTGCTGGCTTCCCCGCTCTCCGTCCCCCCTTTTGGATGGCACCACAGCTGTCCCAAAGTGAATCCCAAATGAGAGTATCTGTCAGGGTTTGTTTGCTGCAGGCCTTGATTTGATGCTATTACTCTGCAGATGGAGAGACTGGCTCAGTCTGTGGGAGCCGAGAGCTGCTGGTGGACAACACTTGCCTCAGGCCTGGCCTGGTGGCACTGAGGCACATTTTGAACAAACAGAGAGCTGAAACCGACGAGGGGTGAAAACAGTTTTTACTTTTTTAGTGTCTCCCCCCGTACAACAACATCCTCCTCTGATTCCTCAACACACCCGTGTGTTTGTGTTACAGAGGCCGGTCATATCTCTCTCATATCGCCCCTTCAGCCAGATGTTCCTCATTCATTTTTCTTCCACACAGCTGCATATGTAAATAATCTATGATTTCTCCTGTTGGATGGGTGGGTCAGGGCATATTGTGTGTCTGTTTAAGTAAGCAGTCTCTTCTTTTCAGCTTTAAGGCAATGTGGTTTTTCATCAGCTCCGAGGGCGACAGAAAGTCTGTCTCAAGATGATGAGGTCAATCCCTAACCACAGCCCTGGCAGCACTTTAGTGCAGGTTATCTAACGCAAGCAGACGGATGACATCTTTCGCTGAAAGTGCTTAGCTACCTGTTCCAGGTCAAGGCAGATTTCCTGCTGTTGCTATTCCAGTAGAGACTTGCTGTATCACCCATCTTGTTTCAGGCCCCCAAAGCATCTCTTTCTTCTCTGTGGCAACCATCAACTGCACTAACCCAGAGAAAGACTGACAGCCGACCCACTGAAGAGGTGTGCAGGCAAGTCGACCAGAACAATAACAAAACTGGAGTCAGAGGCAGAAAGGGGAAGAGGACAGACCCTAATAATGGCCAGGCCGTGGCTTGACATGCTATGAAAAGTGACAGTGGACGAGTCATCCATTATTTATAGCAGCGCAGAGCTGGGTTATTTATTTTTTTCAGCAGCATGAGCAGCAAGGGATCATGGCACAAAACAAGCAGCCAGTCGTGGCCTATTCATGTGATTGTCAGCAGACGACGAGGCAAGCCCAGTGGTGAAGGAAGCTGTGACTGTAGCTGTGGCCTAGTATGGACACTGCACCCAGGACAGGATTCACCTTGACTATTGCTGACTCCGTCTCTGTCCGTCTCATTGTCTCTCTTTCATGTCATAGACATGAGAGGTCAGTGTCAAATGTGCATGGGTCAAAACAATGTGGATACTTACATTTAACTTGCATTCCTTATGGTGTGATGAGGCTCTGACTGCTGCATTGATCAAAGTATAATGTTGATAAACTATATAAGTAGTACAGTTATTGAGCTAACTGTTTTAAAGGAATACTTCAGATTTAGTACTATACTGCCATGTACTATAGGTTAAACGCTTGACAATTGATGAGTGCTGCATACCAGATTAACTAATCCAAACTATCCTTGTAGATAAAGAAAAGGGTTAGACGTGCTCAAACCAATCCACAAGCAGCAGCCTGGCTGTTTAATAATGGGCTTGTGGCAAGATAAATTCATCTATAATACTTCTTCTAACCCATTCCACTCAAAACTCTCACTGTGAATTAATTAATTAATTAATTCTACTTTGACTTTCCTGTCTTTCACATCCGAGTCTGATTCAGTTAAAATAAATTTCTTGGATCTTACCATCATTTATTCAACAGGCGTCACATATCAATACATCTAGCTTATTGGCCAAAAAGTCATGTGAGCTGTCCTCTTGACTCTGTTTCTCTACAGAATTTTCTCCTATGGCAGGTGTCATCAGAACCTCCTCTCACTACTTTTAAAAGGTCTCGCTCTATTAAAGATAAAGTAGTACACAGCTTGAACCATTCTCCTTCTCCCCAACCCACTGGGTTTCCAAACCCACCTCTAGGTTTTTATAGATGTGGTAACTGTGTTCGTTGTTTGAATTCAAGTGATACTAAATATTTCTGTCATCCCTGCATGGATAAAAAATCTAACATAAAATCTTTTCTACACTGTAATTCAACACATCATATACAATCTAAAATGCCCCTGCAGACGGGTTTATGTCAGTCAAACCAAATGACCTCTGAAACAAGGAATAACAGAATACAAAAATGCGTTCCACACAAAACACATGGATTATGCTACAGCCCGTCACTATGTTCAATGTAATCACAGCTCTCCCTCATCTAACAAATTTTAAGGGGTCAAAAATAATCACACCATCCCTCAGAGGTGGAAAGATTATTAACAAACCTTTACACAGAGGCTTTCTGGTTCAGTGAACTAAACATCAGGTATGAACAAGGAGTTAAATCTCACTTGCTTTTTAGACACTAAAATCCTGCCCTACTTGTTAAAATCATATTCTATTGCTTGAAACTTTTTGTTTTTCAAGTTGATGTGCCTTTACATTTGTTTGTTGTTGTTTTTTTTTCTTGGGGCAAATGTAATGTATTTTTCAGAGGTTCTACTTTTATAGACGCAATGTACTGACCCTCTCCTATTCTCCCAGCCTTTGCTGTATTAATTTTTAAGGAGAAGTTCAGTTTTGATATTAAATAGATAATAATATACTACGCTGTAGGTTATTTAATGAGGTTATGGTTGTCTTGATGTAATTCTCTCATTCCAGGATATGCCAAAGTTTTCCTGATGAGAGTAGGGTGGATTTATTATGGTGTGAACTCATCTGATTTTTGTTGTATTGCACTGGATTTGATTATAATGAACTGTGATATTATTTGTACTTTTGTATATAGATTGCTTTATTTTCTCTGATGTTGAGCTTCACATGTAGCTTACAGTCTCCTACCCCTTTTTCTCCAGCTGGTGCTGCACTGACCCTAACTAAGGGGGAGTCACTTAAGAGAACCCTTGTGCATATTTCTTTGTGACTGATGAAAACACAGACAGTGTTAGTCCTCCAATAAAAGTCTTTTCGCCTGTATCTGTGTCATCCACTGGTACTTTGGACAAGTCATCTGAAGTTTCTCTTCTCACTATCCCTTTAATGTGGTGGCACTTATCAAATCACATAAGATTGTGCTACCATGTGTAAGGAGTTATTTGGTGTAATACTCACCAAACAATCATGAACTGTTGATAGAGCCAACAATCAACTGACACATTCATCAATGAGTGGCAGAATTGCTGATCTCAGTGTGAGACTGCAGTGGCTAATCTATGTGTATGGATTAGCACAAGTGTTCAATAGTTCTGTCCAGGCAACTGGATCGCTATCGTTGTCTCAGATATTTATCGTAGCTGAGTGGGGCACTGTGTGTCTGGACATGGCTTAGTACAGCAGAGATGCCACGGACGGCATCAGGGCATTTCTGGCACACAGGAATGCGCATGACATCAGGAACAGATGTTGCACATGGTGAGGCCCATCAAGGGACAACAACTCTGCATCAGTGCATGAATATTTTAGACAGCTTACTGCTGTACTTATCAGTGAAGACACGGCTAGGCTGGCCAAGGACCCAGTCAATCTGATCTTAAATTTTGGGGATGTTGTAATCACTTTATTGAAGAAGCGGGTGAAAATGCACCAGCAGGTTGATGAAGTGCTGGCTTGCAAAAAGGAGGGGAAGTTGCTTTTTATTAGCTTCGGTGCATCTATATTAGATGATGAAAAAAACAAGGAATGGAAGTAACAAGTTACAACTACTCACGTTATTGTAATTAAGTCTCCTCTGTGGGGTAACTTGTACTATTATGAGCATTTTTCCAAGTCTGTAATTTTTGTAACTTTTACTTAAAAGCAAGATATATAGACTCATATAAACATACTCCCTCTAAGCCATCACTTATGACCCACTAGAAGTGTGTCTCGGTGTCTGTATCTGCAGAGACCTTGCCCTCTACCTGTTTTTTTTCTTATTTTCTCATATTTTGCTTTGCTCGAGACGCTTCTGGGCTTCTGGTAGTGGCGTGTAGCCCCAAGCCAAAACAGCACGCAGGTTTAGAGGTTGGAACTCTACAAAAACACAGCGATCAAAAGCTACATTACATTCTCTGTCTGTAACCTCTGCTCTCAGTCTGTGAGAGCTCCAGAAAGAGTCTTACATATATACACAGGCAGAGCAGACTGAGGATCGCTTTGACTGTATTCACACAAAATCCAGCATTGTGTAGAGGTATGGGCCTTTTTATTAGTGCTTTAGAACATAGGCTAACCACTGTGAAACAATCAAAAAACAGCGCAGCCAATAAGGTTATCTGATCACAACTTGGCCATCGCAAACTAGGACGTACAACAAACAAACAAACAAGAAAACATTGCAGCGAGCACAGACAGGTCAGTGCAGAATTTAGGAATAATTTAGCCCAAAGATTTGGATTTGGAGAAAAAGAAACCTCCTTAGATTGAATACCTCCTATTGATAATGCACCAATTGTTACAAAGTAACTAATACTTCAAAAAGTTTTTGAGGAGTATAGTTTGTACTTTTACTTGAATATTTTTAACACCAGTAGTTTTACTTGTAGTTGAGTAATACTTCAGTAATGTAACATTACTTCTACTTGAATTCAGATTTTCAGTACTCTTTCCATGACTGAGAAGAACTGTCTTTGTCTGGCTCAAACCCAGACAATTTTGACAAAACTTTGGTCTTTATGAATATGTAATCAAATATGATATAAATAGAAAATATAAATAAATATATGCAGCTCCAGAGTCTTTAGCCTCACCTCCTTTTCTGTCTGATGACTTTATCACCATGTGGGCCTATACCCTACAGTCCCTATAGTCATGACCACTGTAATGTCAGACCACAGATCTTTTCCGTATATCTGTAGAAACTGAGTTCAACAGCCACATTCCTGTAATCCACACCCTTTTCTAAGCGCAGCTTGAACCAGAAGCCTCAACCTCTCCTTGACCCCTGAGGAAAAGAATCCCTCAACCAGATCCCCAGAGAGACTTTCATTACAGACAAAAACAAAATCCATGGGTGGCCAGAGTCATATTCTGATATTAGGGCAGAGGACATGGATTTGATATGAGGCTGGAAATAGTCCTATAGACTGCAGAGTGAGCCTCAGGTCCATGTTGAGCTTTAATGGCCCTCCTCCTGCTCGTCAATCACACATAAAGAAAATGCTTAATTGCAAATTTCAAACCAGTGCAGTGGGCTGACGTCATATTATTGGAATGGGGGAGAGGAGACAGGTTTTGAATTGCTTGTGAGCTGGGCAGATGGATACCACTGCCTAGCAAAGGTATATGTCCTTATGAGTTATGAGCTTGTAGCAGCATTCAGAGTTATGGTTGACACAGATCAGCTCAACATTCAATATCACAATTACAGTAAAAGCTGGTGTAATGTTTCTCATATGGATAGCAGCATAAACCTTAGACCCCAAGAGGACCCCAAACACTGCAACATGGACATTCACTACAGTATATAGAGCAGCATGTTAATATTCATCAATCTACCAGGCTATATTTCAAATCCCAAGGCTAAGCTTATTAATTATGATACAGATTCAATTAGGGGAGAATGATTAGTGTGTGTTTTAACAATAAAACATTTCATATGCTTATATAAAATGTTTGATAATGTGTGTACAGTATGTGTTTTCATTGAAAACCATGTAGAGTTTTCCCACAGCATAGAAGGTTGTGAGACAAAACAAAACTCACATTCCTCAGCTTGGAGCTCATGTTTTACAGAGCTGACTTTTAAGAGAGAGAAATGTCTTCCTTTCCTGTGGTAGATAATGAGGTTGGTTTCATTCGGTTTGATATTTATTCATGGGAGTCGTTTTATTTATTGTTAAACAACCACAAGTCTATCTGATGTGACTAAGGCACAAATCATGTTCATGGATGAGCTTAAGTTTTTAGACATACTCACACTGTTTAGTAATTTTCACCTTCCTCACTCTCTGACAAATCTGACGTATAGGGCTGTCATGGTAAGAAACTTTTATGCAGGATGGCGGTTTACTGTTTGGCTTTTATTGGACTTTATTGAAGTATACTGTCATAAGCATAGCAAAGCCTCTTTAAGGAACAGGGCAGCGCGTAAGTGACATGAAATTAAAAAAAAACAAATTGTGGTGGTGACGGTAATGAGCTCAACCACGGGCATCACATGACCTCGGCTTTGCGGTAATGTGGTTCTTATCACAGCCCTACTGATGTCTCCCATGTTGTCCCAGACGTTACAGCAACAAGCAACTAGTGAGAAACACTTCTTGTTACCTTGAATAAATTACATATTTCTCTGGTTAGACCACCGATTGGAAAAACATTTCAACAACTATATGAACGCACAGTTCTAGCGTTTTCAGACATTTTAGTGCTAAATATGTTACATATTGTATCTTTAACTACTTTTAAATGATAATTCACAATAAAATGTGATTGTTTAATATGCTTACACAAAATGTTTAATAACGTGCGTGCAGTATGTATTTTCATTGAAAACTATGGGGAGTTCTCCCACAGCATTAGAAGGTTTTGAGACAAAACAAGACTCACATTCCTCAACTTCTAGCTCATATTTTATCGAGTTGACTTTTGAGAGAGAGGAACGTCTTCCTTTCCCCGTGGCAGATAATGAGGTTGGTTTTATTCAGTTTAATATTCATTCAAACTAAACACATGGTTTGTGTCAGTAGAATACATTTTACTCCACTTGAACGTTAGATCCGCTTTCCAGCCAGACAAAAGGGAAAGCAAGCGATTGTAATTTTAAGGCCCAGCATGCCTTTCACCACGACTGACATCTCTTTTTTAATTGACCCCGGGGTCAAATAGGGACTGGGATAATATTTTGTTAAATTATTCTCATTTCCCTGTGAATTGCATTTCCATATATCTCCACTTCATGCCTTATTTATTACCTCCTTACAATTACCATGCAAACGATGTCTTAACTGTCACCTCTTTCTCCCTCTGAACAGTTTAGTAAATATCAAACCATATTTATTATTAATAACCCCACAGCTGAAAACCCCCTTTTTATTTATAAATTATTCACACACTCAAAAGCTTGGGGAGTATGGGCGCCCTCCATTTGATGCCACGGAGGCCAGCATAATTAAGACGATTGGCTCAAACTGATGTTGGTGCATGTATCATCTGTTTTGCCCTCATCTATCTGTCCATCTGTGTGAACCATAGGAGATCATACATTTCAATCACAGCGTCATGCCCGGTGACAGCCTCTGCACAATGGATGTTGATTTTATTATCACAGCACAACTGTTGGAGGCACCCTGCTGTTTTACTGCTCACCCGTGCCCCCGCTTTCAGTCACTCATTGATGGTTTCACACGTGCACACTGCGACCTACAAACACACACACTTAGGGACAAAAAGCACCATTTCTTTGTATTCAAGCACCTACACACAACCTGAATCACACTCTGACATATGTAAAAACAGCACACAAGTATCTACGCATGCAGACACACACATTCAGACACGCTCATTTACCCATGTGCTCACTCACACTAACCTGGGTTGGCTTCCCAGCTGTGCAAGCTGTTTCTTCCATCAACATGTGTTTACTGGCAGGGGACCCTTATGTTTGCATTACAGGGAGGCAATAAACAGGAAGGCCAGCCCCAGGGTTTGAAAACTACTGTTTGGGGGGAACCCTCATGAGGAGTGAGCCCTAATCATTGTGTGGTTCAGCCTTTAATTAAATGCAGCGCAAAATGTCAGAAAAGAAAGACCCGTTCATTTCTGTGGATGATGTTTTCTGGAATCTGCACACGCTGAAGTCCTCTGTGTCCAAATCTACACACTTTGATGAATTTTTCACAGTCTTATGGAGAGCTAACCACCTGGTTGAGTTAACAGGTCACATTTGTGCGTGTCAGTCTTTGCGTGTGTGTGTGAGAAGGGGGGGATGTGTTAACATTAAATTAAATCGTTGCTTGGTACAATACACATTCAAGTGAAAGACTGATTAACCAGATGACTGCAAGGCCTATTATTTTGGTTAATCAATAGATCCTTGAATAACTAATGAACAACATCAAAGAGCACGCCTGTAAACAGCCACAGGCAAGTGATAGACTGCACTGTTTTCATCTCTTTATAAAAGCCTTAGCTTTTGTTGAAATATGATAATGATTCTGTTCCCTTCTGTTCATTTTAGCGCCCACTGTATGACAATGAACAATAGGCTCATTTTAGATCAAACTGCACCTGATAAAAGTATGTTTTGAGTCAACTTCAAAGGAAATAATTATTAAAAAAAAATACCCAATGAGCCTGTTAACGCATTCTGCATAAACTATTTTCCCTGCATAAACTAGGTACTTCCATTTAAAAACTCTTATTTGTGAGTTAACTTATAAAGCAGTATTTAGGTTAAATAACATTAGTTGTTTGGGAGAAGCTGAAAAAACAAATGATGTGAGTAATTATTATTATTCTTTCACAAGTGTTGAGGTTTTAGAGTCAAGTGATGATCACTTCACCATTTGGCAAAACATCTGCAGCTGATTCTGCTCTAATGCAACTACTTACACGTAATTTGCCTTAATTAATTTCCAAATCTGTTGGGTAAATGGAGGGAAAGGATTGAACTGGGTATCTATTTTCAATAGTTGAATTTCCTTTTAATCAGAAATGGACCCATGACTGACACAAGCGAAGGGTTTGTTCAGTGATTCAGTTCAGCAGAAGGAAAAGTTTAGAAATAGTTGCAACAAAGGTAATGCAAACTCAGAGTTAATATTTCTTAAAGGCTTAGTGTGTAGGATTTAGAGGCATCTATCCGTGAGTAGGGTTGGGTATCATTTGGATTTTAACTATTCTGATTCTGATTCTGCTTATCGATTTTGGTTCTTAACGTTTCTCAATTCCAATTCTTTAAGTGTCCTCCTGAATTCTTCACAGTAGAGTTGTGTGAAATGTGTGCATTCATCTCACATATCTATAGGTGCACACAGATACCCAGGTTGACATACTGTAGGTGTTTGCAGTACACAGTTTAATTTGAAACTAGAGTGAAGGAAATTTGGGTATGAATCAATCAGCAGAATCAAAATTAAAAATGTCTAATTGATTCCTTTGGACTCTTAATTTCAGAATCAAATCTTGTTTGGAATTGGTTGTTGATGCCTAACCCTAATGGTGAGCCTGCATGTTACCATCACATTATGTCACCCTCTTCTTCAAAAAGCATGTAAGAGAACCTATGGTGGTGGTAAAACGTGAAAGGCCAAATCAACAGCCAGTATTTGGTTTGTCTGCTCTGGGCTGCTGTAGAAACATGGTGGTGCAACATGGAAGAGGTCCTGTGTTTTCTGTAGATATAAATGTCTCATTCTAAGGTAACAAAAACTCAGCTATTTTTGCTTTCAGGTGATTGCAAATCAACGAAAACATGAATGTTATATTCCATTTGTGCCATATTCTGCCATTAAATCTCTGTAGATCTGACACAGAATCATTGGCATGATGTTTAGTGACTGATGTGTAAAACAGCTGTTCCTAAACTTTTTCATGTCAGGGACGCACACAATAGTTGCACATTAGACGACAGACTATCTGAAGGAAAGCCATCTCAGTATTTTTTGTTTGTTTGTTTGTTTGTTTGTTTTAGATTCAGAGATAAAGTCTTCGGTCAATCAGTGATCAAACTAGGATCACTGTAAATTGCAAACAATCAAAATGGTCAAGCCAATTCCTTCCTTTGTTGTTCCAATTTTCAAAAGAAGTGATAAAAGTCAAAATATTTTATTCCTCCTTTTGCTGGAGAACCCCTACAACCCACTCAAGGACCCCAGGTGGTTGCCAGACCCCGGATGGAAATTCACTGCTGTAAAACATTACTTCAGTTCATACTGTTAATTCTCAACATGATGAAATTAATTTGGTCTAAGAATTACACATTGAACATGCAGGTTCATATGTAATACCCTGAATGGTATCACAGAACTGGTGACTTCGAGTGAAATTAATGAATTAAAAGTGTATATTTGTAGATTTAAACAGAATGTGCATTCTCCAACAAATGAATGGACGCTGCATGAATGAATGGACTGAATTCAAGTCTCCATGTGGGCTATACTCCACCCCAAAATGTTAGGGCAGTCATTTAACTTGGAATAAATGTCTTTAATACCCTCCCCGTGACGGACGCTCAGCCAATAGCGGGGCCCCTGGAGGCGGGGGCCGCTGCCCCCCCCGGCAAGCAACTGAGGCAGAGGGGCTCCTCCGACTCAGCTCCTGCCAGATTCGGTGTACCCCCCCCTACCACCACCAGATGACTGTCAGTGCGCATTTCCTATTGGCAAGAGGGAGTGAGAAGTAAACAGAGGAGACCGACGGACGGGGGAAGAGAAGAAGAAGGAGTGAGTGAGTGTGGTACGGCGAGAACAGAGTGAGAGACTCCAGCGGAAGGGGCGACAGGAGAGGCAACTTCACTGGGCTTTATCACTGCGCACTGTCGAGGAGGAGAGATCGCTTTCGAGCGCAGCAGCAGCAGCATGTTCCAGCAGGTTAAAAAGTGGACTGTGGACGAAGCTGCGGACTGATTCATTAATGGACTGTTAGAGAGCGCAGAGAGAGGAGAGATCTGTGCCGGCGTGACGGGGGGGACGGCTACTGGAAAAGAAGCTGATGCAGCGGGGAAAGTTACCAACTATGGAGATGCACAGTTAACTGAGAGTTTACAAACTGTTGGGACCGTTCAGAGTGATTTCTTTACACTGGATGCTTTTATAGACGAATCCCAGCGCGCTCGACCGTCCGTCCGTCCGGTGATATCCCGGTGCCGCGGTGGACCATAACCAGCTCAGCCGCATAGACGGAGCGACTGAATCCTACCACGCAACACTATCAGCGGCCAGAGCTACTAAAATGACGGCGTTATACCTCATCTTTTGCCTTATGGTCACAGGTAAGACACGCTTCTTGTCTGTTATCATTCGGCATGCAGGTCTTTACTGATGGAAAGAGGATGAATGGTCCGCGCTCCGTGCTGGCGCGCTGCGTCAAG
The DNA here is from genome assembly GCF_056507025.1 of Lutjanus erythropterus. Classification (NCBI taxonomy): domain Eukaryota; kingdom Metazoa; phylum Chordata; class Actinopteri; order Lutjaniformes; family Lutjanidae; genus Lutjanus; species Lutjanus erythropterus. The sequence continues at coordinate 20,275,558 of NC_139325.1, read as the reverse complement.
CCATCCAGTCAGTGCGCTGTTACAACTGCTGCAGTGCTACAATTCACCGCTGTTAATTGTCGGTAAATGTTTAATTAGTTTTGAAAGAGTGATTACATCAGGCGGCCTCACTGTCTGCAACTTGCAGACCCGGAGCAGCGGAGGACGGTGGCACTGCGTAATTCCGGGGGAGCTGTGATTGTTTCTGTTTTGGTTCAGATTTCGGATGTGTGAATGAGACGATCTCTCTTTTAGTGGACAGACATTAGCTGACGGTTGCAGGGCGCACAAACAGAAAGTTTCACTTGATTTTTTTTTTTCTGTTTTTAATCCACCCGGGTGATTTGTTGCACAGGACGACTCCGAAGTTAGTCAGCGATCCCCAGAATGATTTCAATTGGATTAAAAAAAAACTAAAGCGAGAGGTTTTGTTAGATAGAACGTTGTGAAAATGATGTTTTCTACTGGTCTGAAGTTTTTCTATTTGACTCGTATAATCAGACAGGATCGTGGTGCGTAAAACAGATAGAAGGCTGCACGGTCTATCATGACGGGAGCACAGTCTCCCGGGTGTACGCATAAGGCAGATAGATAGACAGATAGATGGAGAGAGTGAAAGGAGGGGGGAGAGATAGAGAGAGTGGTGTAAGAAAGGGATAGAGAGAGTGAGTGTGAGAGACGGAGATGGGGAGCATTTGTTTTTCGGGAGAGACATAACGCACCTGTCTGCCCCTCCACACCACCACCACCCCCTGCTGCTTTTTGTTTGCACATTTGAGTTCAGTAGTTTGTTATGAACCTTAAGTGTCACAAAAATCATATATTAAACTATCCAGCATCATTGTAAAACAGATTGTGAGTGTATTTTATGGAAAAATGACAGAAATTAATAGTTAATTATGAGACATGTCTGGCTTATGAAAGTGCAGCTGTATGTACCATCTTGTCTATCTTGTTATTAAACTGATACAATCAGTTTGGAATATGACAGAGAACAGATTAACTGTATTTTTTTCAGTACAAATATAATTATTATGAAAAAGCAGGCTGTCTGGGCTGCTGGTAAAAATGCCTATTAATTTAATGCTGTTAATGTCTTCATGCATTTTTAAAAGAGAAGTTTTCAACAATTAACACTGAACAACTGTTGACTTATCAGCATTTTTCAGAGCTGATAAACTACTGCGTGGTATTAGCAATTTAGAGAGAAAATAATTAGATTTAAGTGTAAGAGAATACACAACAGTATCACGCTGACACAGATCTTCTCCAGGAGGGACAAAAGATGGAATAATGAAATCAGCATCCTCTCAGGCTTTCTTTTTCTTTTTTCCTTTTTTTTTTTTTTGAGATTCCTCTGTCTGTGTTGTAGCTTTCAGACTTAAATCATATGCAGTTTCGCCAGCTTTCAAGATCAAAAATGGCAAAGCATGGTTAATAGCCATTTGTTGTGAGTACGTCTTTACCTTCAGCCCCGGCTCCGCATGGTTTTGTCATTATTCAATCCTCGGGGGAGGGATATGACACCAGTAGACCTCTGCTCCCTGACGGACTAGCAACAGCTGGATGAAAAGGGGCGGTAGCCAGACAGTGGCATATTTCTCCCGACCCTAACCCCAGCACTCATACACACACATGCACACACTCTCTCGCGCACACACACACACAAATAATGAAAATGGTAACAGCTGCCCTAATTAGAACCTAAGAGACCTTAGACCTCATTTATTGTGCCAGGCTTACACAGTACAAAAATTTGGCCACAGCACACGCTCTCTTTGAAATGTGCATATGGCATATAGCATACATTTGTATGTATGTAGTCTTGTACAACACTGATAATTTACTTTCTCGGAAAGTCCCCTGGGCTCCCAGAGGAATTGGATTCCACACTGCATCAGTATTCTGAGTAATCTTCAGTGAGCTCTTCTTTGGAACCTTTTGCTTTGGGTCGCTTGCGTCTCATCGGGCCAAGTTCAAAGGCTGTGAGCCGAGATTACAAGTTTCTCTCCCTTCCTCTTAAGTCGTGGTGCCTGTCATGTCTCACTATAGTGTAACGCCGTGGAAATTTTCCACCTTACTTCTTCTCACAACTCTTTTGCCTGGTCGCCGGAATGTGTGACTATGGGACACGAGGACACGGGAGCGTATCTGCTTAATGGGCCGGAGGCGGCTGGCAGACTTTCACCAAAGGTTGAAAGCCTGTTCACGCACGCGTAACTCCATGCAGGCACACAGACGGATACAAACAGAACTGATATTAAGCTGAGAAAGTGATAAGCCCCAACTGAGCCCTGTCCTCCCCACCCCATCCCATCATCCTTCCTTTTCCCATTACCGGAGATTTGTCTTTTCCTCATGCGGTGCTGATATGTTTGTGGACGCAGTGGCTGCATGGCCCAAGAGGCTGGTTTTGGGGGATCTGTGCATATTTTATGAACTGCCGTTCTGCTGTTCTTTGAATTCTTGTGGAGTGAGTCCAGATGGGCAGAGGGAGTTTAAGATGAGGAGGAGTGGTGGAGGACGGAGGGAGGGAGGGAGGGGAGTCTTCTTGTTGCACGGATGAGGCTCGGATGTGTCACCAATGTGTTGATGATTAAGCTGACAAGCAGCGGGGAAACACTGAGGAAGACCGCTGAGCGTCGTTAACCTTTTCTCCATCTTGTTATTCTTGTCTCTCTCTCTGTCACACAAGCGCACACACAAACTCGCACACAAACATACTCGTGCTCTCAAATCTCTCCTTTTAGTTCCCCATTTCTCTCCCTCCATCAATTTATTCCTCGTATACCTCCGCGATGCAAATAGATTGAGGATAAAGTAGGTAAGTGGTAGAAAGTTTGGCGGCAAGGACCCCAGCCAACCGATGAGGAGTGTTAGATAGGAGGTGCACAATAGTGCAGACACAGCAGAATCCAAACGCAGCTGAGTCTTCAACAGAAGTGTCTTGCATTATTTAGGAGACATAGTCATGGCAAAGATATAGATGAATTTTGGCCTACTTTGATTTCCTGTCTCCGTGAGCTCTGTGTAATGGTTTTGCTGCTGGGGTGTTATATTGAACACTGTATCTGAACTTTTTAGAGTCTCTTGTGGCCACAAATCAACTGTTAAGCTGTAGCTGTATCTTGTATCTTTATATCCAAGATATGTATTTTAGTTCATCGAAGATTTTCATCCAGACTACTCAAACGTTGAAAGGATAGTTCAGATTATTTGATGTGGGGTTGTATGAGGTACTTACACCCCCAGTTTAGAGAAGCAGAGAGGGGAACCAACACAGAAGCAAAGCAATGAACTGCTGTGGATGGGGTCAGCAACAAAAGGTACTACAGGTACTTTAGTATTACCATTTTAAAAAAGTATGACCTAAAAAAGTTCGAATATTTCCACTGATTTACTTTGCTGTCAAGCAGCATTTTCTGATGGGAAACCACTGTTATATAAGCCAAATATTGCTCTCTCCAAAACAACCAAACTCCATGGACAGAATCAATAATTTTACCTCAAAGAACACAGGAGTTGCTGTTCTACCACTGCCTCAATCTGTTAGTTTGTTTTTGTTATTGTGTGACTTCTGTGTTTTTAAAGGAAAGTAACACAATAGACACAAATCAACTACTGAAGATCAAGACAGTGGTAGAACAGCTACTCCCATTTTCTTTGGTTGGTTTGGAGAGCAAGATAATTGGCTTAAATAACAGCAGTTTCCCATCAGAAAAGGCTGTCTTATGGCAAGATAAAGTGGTGAAAATATTCTAAATATAACGTACATTTAAACTGATATGGATTTTTTTAGGGGGCCTTTTTTAAGTGTCTAAAATACCTTTTGTTGCTGACCCCATCCACAGCAGGACATTGCTTAGTTTCCAAGCTGGTGCTCCTTTCTGCTTTTCTAAACTGGGTAATACACTGGCAATAGTTCAGATTATATGAAGTAAAGTTGTATGAGGTACTTTTCTATCACTTTGTTGCGATTGCGTCTTGTAGAAAGCCTCTTATTTTAAACTTTCGCAAATGATTTACTCATGCAGATATAAACAGGCACACGCAGACACAGTAATGAATGATCAAATCTTAAACTATAGCCTGCCGTCTTCTCCTCATCCTGGAGACGTGTCATGCGCACACACCATTGTCTTTCTGCCCTTCTTCATAAACAAATATCCTCCCATTCCCCCTTCCCGCACACGCACTTGCTACGTGTACGGAAGAAGAAACTGGAAGGAGAAAGGAAACAATGGGGCTTCATAATGTTGCCTGTCTCTAATCAGCTTTGCCATGCGGGTAAACACAGATAAAGAACTTGGCAGTGTGTCCTGAGGCTTTGTTATCAGCTGTTAGCAACTTAACTGAATGTGTACGCTAGTATGGCTCAACACAGGAAGCCAAAGTGGCCAGGTAGCAAACTGTGGATGGCACTTGGCCTCTTCCAGTATTATTTTTACCTCCACCCGCCCATCCTCTTTTTGTCTTCGCTTTCTCCTTGTGTCTGTCTCTGCACATCCTCACCTTGTCTTCCTCTGGGGCAGTCGGAGGATCCGGGGAGGAAATGACAAGGAATAGGACAATGGAGGGGCCGTGTCAGCTTCCTGCCACTGCCTGGAGTCTTCTTCCCCATTTACAGCACTTCAGGCTGTATCATCAGCATACAGACTGGTGGGGGACAGCACAAACTTGTTTACCGTTTTATTCTTCTGTACAAACACAGTAATGGAAAGAATAGAATGAGGCAGAAACCGGGTTTCTGTGCATGTCATTAAAACAGCCCCCCAAGGGAAACAGTCACGTTTATACATTAGCAGCTATTTTAAGAAAGAGTTGGATTGCATTTATCTCGCCCTAAAATGCTAGTGTCACTTCCTACTACAGAGATGTATCACCATTTCAAAAGCCCAGAAAGCAACATACAACAGAAAAATCACAGACATACTCGACCACACATTCATTTTTATTTTCCAATCAATTCCTGCCCTGCAAGACAAGAATTTCATATCTCCTGCCGAGACACAGAAACCAACAGCAAATTGAAATTTATCTTCTGCGTTGCAGCAATATCTGTTCCTGTGTTATCTTCAGCAGCCGTGTTCCTTAACCTTATATTAAAGATAGCTCTGTTGGAGAAGGATTCTGGCAGCTGAGAGGGGGCTCAGGAAAAAGAAAAGTTCAGTTAGGAATACCATCAGACATTTATTTAACACTAGGTGCTGATTTATTTAAAGGGATAATTCAGATTATTTGAAGTGGGGTTATATGAGGTACTTATCAATGGTCAGTGTGTTACCCCCAGGAGATGCCAGTCTGCCACAACCCCAATTTGGAGAAGTCCATCTGAAAAAACTCAATACCAGTTTAAGTGTACACCAGCTTTGGGATTTTAAAAGGATAGTTTGGATCCACCAATGTCACACAATAACACAAACAAACTAGCAGATCAAGGCAGCGGTATACCAGCAACTCCTGTGTTCTGCGATGTAAAATGACTGATTTCACCTATTGAGTTTGGTTGATTTGGAAAGAGAAATATTTTGTTTATATAGCAGTTGTTTCCCATCAGAAAAGGCTTTTTCAAATAGCAAAGTGAAAATATTCTCAATATAGGGTATCCTTAAATTAATATTAATTTTGTTTAGGTGGACCTTTTTTTAAGTGGCTAAAGTACCTGTTGTTGCTGACCCTGTCCACAGCAGTACATTGTTTAACTTCTGTGCTGGTTCTCCTCTTTACTTCTCCAAACTGAGGGCATGCCGAACAGCATCTGCAGCTAATACACTGACTATTGTCAGGAAGTCTTCATCATACAATCTCACATCAAATAACCTAACTATCCCTTTAACTTCCCTTTTTACTCTCCAATATGAAATAAAATTGTCAGTGGCACTTATTAAACAGAAGATCTGGAATATATCATTGTGTGCACCAGAGCTTTTGGCATATGCACATCATCCAGAAATGACTCATGAAGAGCCCACAGAAGCAACATCCTTAACACAAACACACACACACACACACACACACACACACACACAGAGGTCAAGGGCACACACTGGGGCAGAGGATGATAAGCTGAGATGAGTGTTTGGCATCTTCAGGGCTGTGTGCCCTTTCTGGAGCGATTAGTCAAAGTCCAACTGTCTAATTAATGATGCTCCAGCTCTCAGGACATGTCATCTCCTTAACCAACTAGGGGTAAAAACACATTCAAGGAAACAAGAGATTGCCTGCCTGCTGCTCACTTTATTAGTGATGGAAGCAGTGGTGTACCCTTGTGGGACTAAGCGCTCCAACTTTTCGTTCCTTGAAGTCCAGCCCCCACTTCTTATTCTTCTTTTCATCTCTCCTTGCTGTCAGTTCAAACTGCCTGGAACGCCAGGGCTAATATTGTGTTAGTGACTCAACCATTAACCAAAATAGTGGGTTGCTCAGTCTCTTCTTCCTCTGCACAATAAGAGACTGCTGTGTGTTGTTGTAGGAGGCTGAGTGAAGGGTTGGAGAAAGTGTTGCGATGTCTTTTAATTCCATTTTTTTCCATTTCGGACAGGGCTGAGAGACTCGCCCTGGGAGGTCTGCGAGAGAAGGCAGCCAATTTGCGATCAACTGAGGGGTGTCAGTCAAAGCTTATTGATCAGGCTTTTTAACTGCGGCTCCCTCAATGGCAAAACATGTTAATGTTATTGAGCTGAGTGAGATGTGAGAAACAATGTAGTGAGTGGGTGGTTGGTTGAGGTGGGTGGCGGGTTGAACCAGTAGGAGGGTAAGGTGTGTCTCTCTCCTGCCGTCTGTTTGGCCAAAGGAAGCCGATGCAGAGCCGGCAATGGGCTCAGCATGAGAATAGGGGGGAGGGAGAAGGAGAGAAAAAGAAAGAAAAGGAAGGCAGAGGGGTCAAAGGGATTTACTGCCAGGAGCCTAGCATTTCAGGTAATGGATATGCTTGTATTGGTGTAAACCAAACCTGCTGTTTTTCTTCCAGCGTGGCAGAGGTGAAAAAACAACAAAGGTGTAACTGACTGCAAGTCTGAGGGGGATTAATAGAAAGTTGATATTTCAACACCTCAGGCTAAACATTAGATCTCAGGTGTACACTTGGACACGCAGAAAGTGGTTGTGTGTGCGTGCATGCGTGTAGGTGTCAGTGTGTGAGCACAGAGCTGTGGAAAGGGGGTGTTTGCGGTCGAGGTAAGGAAGGTGTATACACTCTTAGAAATAATGGTGTAAACTAGAACTATAAAGGGTTCTTTGGGTTTGTCCTCATAGGAGAACCATTTGTGGTTCCAGGTAGAACCTTTTAAAAAGACTAATAAGACTAGGGTTTCAATTAAGAACCCTTTTCATCCAAAGAACCCTTTATGAACAACAGTTCTCCAAGAATTGATGAATGCTTTCATCAAGGATTTCAACAAGAGTCAAGGGTTCTTTGTAGCAAAATATAAAAGGGTTCTCAGTAGAACTCCCCGGGTGGGTTCTTGTTAGCATCCTCAGAGGGAGAAAAGGTACTGGACTTAGCCCTCACAGAGGGTTCTGTGTGGAACCAGTACACCATGGAAGAGTTCTCTGCAGAACCTCTCATATGGGTTCTGGGTACAGCTCCAAGTAGAACCTAATCTAAAGATTGGAACCCTTTGCAGAGAGTTCTACCTAGAATCCAGCATGAAGGGTCATACCTTGAACCATCTATGAAAGGTTTCACTCAGAACCCCAAGTTCAACCCTTCTATCATGTAATAGTTCCACCAAGAACCCTCACAAAGTGTCAAGAACCTCTCCAGATTGAAAGGGTGCCTACAAGAACCCACCTAAGGGGTTCTACCATGAACCATAAATAAATTTTCATTTAGTGCCTACTCAAATGGTTCTGGTGACAACCATTTTCTATTATAACTGTTTTATCAAGCACTGACTCTGGTTTCTACGAAGAATCCTCTAAATTACAAGGATTTATCTAGAACCGTCACGGAGGGTTCTACCAAAAGCCCTTTTATAGTATGGCACAAAGAACCCTTTGACCAACAAGTTCCTCTCCTTGAAGAACTCTGTCTTCCAAAAAGGGTGCTTTGGATGAAAAGTGTTCTTAATGGATCCCTTAGTCTTACAGAGAAAAAAAAAAGAGGTTCTTCGGGAGAAAATTGTTCGGGGTAGAACTTCGGCCCTTCAGGAAGAACCCTTTTGGAACCTCTTATTTCTGAGAGTGTATAGAGTGAGGCTTTTTTCTGCGTCTGCTACATTCCTGCGAAGAAGCTGCAGCAGCAAGGAGGGCACAAACACACGGCTAAGTGCTTCCCAAGCTGGCTGAGGTGAACCTAACACCCCTCCTGGAGGAAGCAGCCCAGCCATTGTTCCAGCACATTGCACCCGTCTGACTGAGGCATCCTAGCGCTGTGCAGATCCCAGGGGGCTGGAAAGAGAACGAAGCAGAGGAGGAGAGGGACTGATTGTTCCCTGCTCAGACTATCCACAGATGGGGCTACAGCACAGGATGCTGGCTGTTTGCTTTAGAAAGTCCCAGGCGTTTGCTTTGCAGTCGTGGTGTATAGAATGCTCTGGGGGATAGGGGAGAAGAGAGTGCCAGTGGAGACAACAGCAGGGGAAGGGGAAAGAGGGAGCGGAACAGAGAGAAAGAAAGAAGAGAAAGAAAGGGATAGAAAAAAGGACCTTGCCTAATATGATGTCAGTGTGAATATAGTGTCAGTGCCAAGAAGGGAAGACAGATGATACAGCCATACAATGATAGGGTAGTTGGGCGAGAGAGTGCTCAAGTCCTCCCGTTTCCAAACAGAGACATATAGAGCTGGAGATAATGGAGAAGGGAGGGAGAGTAAAGAGAGTAAGCGAGGAAGGGAAAAAGGAAGGGATGAGATGCAGGGAGCCCAGGCTGCATCCATCATGTGGTTTGGTGCAGAAGCCATTTGTACCTATTGTTCTCCATAATTTGTTTTCTCAGAGCCTGCAACGGGAGGGGTGAAGGGGAGAGACAAAGCTACGGCAGCCATTTATTTTTGCGCTAATTACATAAGTGAGACAGCATAATTAGACGTATAGCTAAATAGACAATAGGCTGAGAGAGAGATGCACACAGGGAGATAGACAGGGAGGTGTAGATGCATTCAAATAGATGAGAGGCACTGGGCCACTCTATTTCACATTCAAGAGTACGAGGGAACATGTTAAAAGAAGTAAAGGGGTTGGAGAGGGATAAAGGGAAAGGAAAAGGGAGAGTAAAGGAGACGGGGCGATGGAAGGGATAAGAGATAAGAGGGAAGGAGAGAAAAGCCCTCTTCACAGACTGCACTTTGAGGTGCGGCCCAATGCTGCTGGAATAGTCACCTCATTTAATACACCTGCTCAGCGGGAGGGGAAAGAGAGATATAAGGAGGAGTCGTAAAGAAAAAGAGAAAAGGGCAAAAAGAGAAGAGAGGAAAGAGGAGACAGATCTCATCTCAGCTTCTTCAGATCAAAGGCAGAGAGTGGCTACAGAAAGCTGTTTGTTGTGGCTTGTTTGGGAGGGTCTGTGTCTGTGTGAGGTCATGGTTTGACCTGGCCTGCTATTTTGTTCCGGCGATATTACACTTCCAACACAGACACATGCCAAAACCTAGAAGGTATCACTGTCTACTGGGCCTGGGACAGTTTTCTGTATAGAAATATAATACACATTGACCAGACATAGATGCTTATAGTTTTAAGGACTGACTCCTGAATTTGGGATCTGGCAATGAGTATTTTTTGCGGTCTTATTGAGCTCAAAGGAAACATAAAGGAATGAGGATGTTTGTGTAATTGTAATATGCTGGAGAAAACTTGGTGGCCACATGGGGCCACCTACATGGAATATATGGTGGACACGGGCCATAGGGCCATGGTTGATGTTCAACCCTGACATTGCTGCAATACGTCATTGTCCACGCCACATTGGCCAGGGCAAGACTAGCCTGTGAACAAATACATGTAAATGGGGAGCTGGGGATAGAAAAGCACTATGTTTACATTTCTCAACTAAATTTTAATGAGTCATGTTTGAGGGTTTATGATCAACATGGAGTAGGAAAAACATCTGAAAAAGCAGAAGTGAATCAGAGTTAGTGACGGTGTAACATAAGTCTTTACTGTGAAAAAATATAGCCCCACCATAGAACACCTGCTTTTAGAATTGACTTTGGTTTAACAGTCTGTCCACTTGAAAGGCAGTGATTTTAACATTTAAAATTCACAAAAATAGAACTGACCTATCTTCTAATAATGAACCTTGTAAACATTTAACATTTAAGCTAATGTAGGAAGTAAGGCTCAAACGGACTTGTTTTCTACTTGGCTTGTCAAACGTTGTGTAATAACCATAAACAACAATAACAAAAACAGTAGTTCCACTCCTCCTCCTGGTCCCAGCAGATCTCCTTCCCAGTACACCACTGTCCCCCCAAGTTGTAATGAGATCTGCGCCCTTGGGCAACATTGACGTATGATCCAAAGGCCATTGCGCCATCTATATATTTATATAAGTCTATGGTTTTCTAGCAAGATCTGGTGAGGAAGTGAAGCTGCTGGAAAGCTAATGAGAAGACGGACGTTGTCTGGTGAAAGAGAAGTTGAAAGTTTAGAGAAGAAATAGATTTTACATCTTTTAACTTAACTGAAAAGGACCAGTCAGGCGATGATGTGTTGCTGAATGTTCTGCGTGTGCTAATGCAGTTGTGCATCTGCTCAGGTTCATGTGTAGGCGGTGCGTGGGTGTGTTGAGCATGTCACCAGTCTTTCAGGACTGTGATACAGGGGAAGATAAATAGGCCCTTAATGAAGCCACTCAATCACAAGCCAGTTAAAACAGCTGACCAAAGATTGAGGGGCAGTCAGGCCTGATTGGAGGACTATTGAAGCAGGTTGAGGGAAGCTCTTGAGCCGTCACACTTTAGATTAGCCATTCACTGGACTACAGACCTCGCCCTAACTACCCTTCTTTCTCTAAACAGTCTTCTGACACACTATAGTAGCTCAAGTCAACTCCCTGATTGTGCTGGAGAGTTCTTTAAAAGCCAATTTAAACTCAGTCCTTTGTTTAACTCCCCAGGAACTCAAGCTGGGACATATTGTATTGGTTGTGTGTGTGTGTGTGTGTGTGTGTGTGTGTGTGTGTGTGTGCTCTTTTATTGAGACTGAGGTTTTGAGTTTTGTGTGAGCTGTCTTTGAGCATGTGATGTTTTGTTAAAAAAGAACTGGGTGTATCTCAGAACTGGTACCGACCAGTTTTTTGGGTGAAAAAGAGGGTGCATGAGAGAAATCAATGGCCCAATTCAACCTATTACAGCCATGACTGTTGCTGTAATGGTGTGGAAATGGGCAGTGGTCATGTGGATCCCTTCTATACCTCCGGGCTTGGATCACAACTGAAGCTCTGATTCATTTCCTCCCAGCTTTGATTAAAAAAAAAAAGTACTCTGAGGATTTTCAAAGACTGGTCTCACATGATGGTGACGAGGGCAGAGATCCGTCCGTTTTGTGAAACGGATGAGACCTCTATTCTGCCAGGTTCGCCGAAGGACAAACATAACACTGGGCTCCAATTTTCCTCGACAAATAATGACTCCTCTAGTCCTGTCTCCTTCCAGCCTTTACCTCTTTGATCCCAGGTAATGTGTTAACAAGCAACGGGTTCATGGAATACCCATAACATTACTATGTGTATTCGTGCTGAGGTGTGAGAGTGTGTGTGTGTTTGTGCATGTGTGGCTGTTTTCACACCAATTAATGAATTGCTTTATATGCCTGCTGAGGTGACGATGGCCTGTCTCTAGCAGGGCATTGGCTTTTTTTTCCCCTTCTGTGTCTGCCTCAACGCATGATGGCCAGGGTCCTCTCTTCTCGCACACTAACACATTAATGAGACCAGTCTAATTAGTGCTTGTGGTTCCATTCAGGGGACCCCAGAAACCACAGCACCATTGTGAGTTGGCCTAATCAGGGGGCCACTTTAAGACAGAGGGTCTATTGCACCAGTGAGAAAGTTCACACATATAGGGGAGACCAGCTAGGAATCACACTCAAATTAGCACTCCAGTTAATTGCTATAGGGGGACAAAAAAAAAAAGAGAAAAGAACTGGTTGTATTTCCAGATACTTGACCAGTGAGGTTTAGATCTTGGCTCCTTCCCGTTAAGCTCCCTCCGGTAGTGTTCCTCCCGTGGGCGATGCAGAAAAATGATTTTGCTCTCCTTCATCCCTCTCCCTCACTCCAGATAATTCAATCTCTTCAATATCAAATAATCTCTCCCAATTTTTCAGCCTATTTTAACCTTATCGCTCAAACAGCTACCTCTGGGGGACGAGCCTCGTTCCACCTTGTTAAAAAAGAGAAAGAAAGGGAGAGGTGGCCCAGGAAAGAGGGATGGCAAATAGCTCTCTGAGGAGTGCTTTAAAAGTCTCTGCTTGCTGTTCTCATGGGCCATATGTGAAACGGCGGGCAAATAGATTGAAAGAGAGAAGAACGACGAGGATAGAGAGATGCAGAGGAAGATAAAGGAAGACAATCTACAAGAAAGGAGGGGAGCGTTGGGGATGTGAGGTGTGGTACTTAAGGTCTGGGGCTCTAACTTGTGTCCCACAGCACTTAACATGCCCCCAGCCATCTCTCCTGGCAGTTAATTAGAATCCAATAAGGTTGCCGCCTGTTGGTCATTGTTCCTCCAGTGTGTTTACCCTTTCCAGAGGCTCCATTCGCTGCTTAATCTGCCGAGAAGCTGAATGTCAATAGGTCAGGCCAAGACTCCAGAGTCCTGAGAGAGAGGGAGAGACAGGAGCGAAGGGGGAAGGAGAGAGGATCAGGGGGGATGAAGGAAAGGGGTCATTTCTCTCCTCTCCTCTCAATATTTTTCTCCGCCGTTCCTTTCTGGTTGTTGTTTTCCCCCCCCTCCCTCCAGTTTGCGTCTCCTCTTCTCTTCTTTTCTTCTCACTTCTAATCCGTCCTCTTGATTGTTCTAAGCTGCTTTCAGCCAGCCCCTGGGGGGGTGGGGTGGGGGGGGGGGGTTTGGAGTCTGTTTTAATTAAGATTTAAAAGACGACTCCCTCAAGAAGGGAGATTTAAGAGCAGGATGGACTGAACAAAGTAAATGAATGAAGGTAGGACAGATTGTAGAGAGGGCTCAACAGATATCAGAAATCGGTAAAAGGAGAAAGTTAAAAAGCTATTATTTTACACACGTAGACAGGCACGTTGCACACACCCACATATTCACACAAACGCAGCCAGACTCCAAGGCATTCAACTGGCTAAGCCAAATGGGATTTTTTTTTTTCATTTGTAATCAAGCGGCACAATCTATATAGATCGATCTCAACTTCCTGTGATTCATACCATATCCTGCAAGGGTGATATGGGATCAGTGGTAGCCAGCAGGCAAGCTGAGGGAGTTATCTCCACACTCTGTCTAATGATCGATCATCTCACCAGATGGGCTTAAGAGCATGTAACGCTCCACTTGTTTATTAGAGCCTCAAACCTGAGGACTCTCAGTAGGTGTGACCATGCAAAGAAAGTCTTGTTTTCCAGACAGACAGACAGACAGACAGACAGACAGGCAGAACGCATGAAAAAGACAAAAGAGCTCAAAAGAGCACTAGAAGACTGGACGTTATGCTTCACTCAATTTGCATAGAGGCTCAGACAGATAACCAAGTCGATTATATGGTAGGTATTTGCATGGTGTTTGATGGTTCACTTTAAAATGAGCACAGGTGAAATTTGTGTAGGAATGTATAAGCAGAACTGAAATTAAAATTTCTTAATGATTCCTTTGGAAATGTTAGTTTGGAATTGATTCTTACTTGGAATCAGTACACTATGCCCAGCCCTTCTCATCTGCCTGTATAATGTGGTTCTATTTGCGTGGCAAAGTCACCATAGTGGAAGCTTTAGACATTCTTGTTTGACACTTAATTAACAGTCTTATCGCACCAGGACCAAATATTAAAGATGAGATTAAAAGTCTGGCCATCAAACATACAAGCGCTGTTACTGTCCGGTGTTGCTTTACTCCAACTTTGCAAACATTGTGTTGCAAATTGTGTATCCATCTGTGTGTGTCAACTGCAGCCTGAGAAACGGCGTGTGCTGCGTGTTTGGTAAATCAGTCACATAGCACACATCTGCCCCTACTGTGAACCATACATTCTTCATCCAGAGTAAAACCCCAAAGAAAACACACCCCAAAGTAGACTGCACAATAAAGTGTTTAAGTTCATCAAGCCAGGGACTCTGGTGCAGCCGGTAAGGTGTTAAAGGCCAGGCAAGGGTCAAGAGCCCAACCCACAGCATTCTCTGCCACGATACATCCCAACACACAGCCACCATATGTCCAGGGTTTCACAGTCAATGAGCCAACCCACCCAGCATGACAAAGACCTATTCACACCCAGTTGACTCCGAGGAAATCTGCAATGCCATGGTATGATGAGGACAGAATGCAGCACTAGTCCTGCCAGTGGCCGTTAGAAAAAAAAAACAATGGACTAGAAGATACAGAGAAGTAAAAGGAGTGTTAGGAAAAGGCGTACGAAGACAAAGAACTTTACAAAGCACTTTGAGCGGATAAATGTAAGCATGGTCTTGCCCTCAGCTTGCTGCAGCTCCATCACTTGCCTCCATCAAAGCCCCTTGAGATTCTCCCAGCACACTCTGCCTCTGTCACTCACAACTCTGTTAATAAGGCCAGCAGTAAACGCCAGGAAAGATATGCAGGGATGAAAGATCCTTCTCTCATGTTCCTCGCTTTGAGGATGTGTTTCCGGGTGTCGGGGGGAGGTGGTGGAAAACGCGGCTTTATAGAGTAATGCTGCATTTTAATGGAAACAATAAACCCATCCGCTTATAAAATAATATTTTGTGTCCCATATCCTGTTGTGTAGCAGCTCTGGGGACTTTTGGCAGACTTTGAACAAGCCCCCACCACAACCACCACTAAAGCTAAAGGTATAGAAGAAGCCCATGCCAAAGAATAAAGTGTGAGGAGCTCCTGGGGGAGGGATATATCACACATATATTCTTTCACTGCAGCGATTAATATCCGGGAAAAAAAGGTCAAACTTGACTTGAAACGGTCCAGTATATCACAGTTACATTGGGAGGCTACGTTTCATACATCAATCCCTGCTGTGATGTCTCATCAGCCTGGTCACACAGGAGAGACCCACACTGCACATTATCAAAGATTGATGGGGTGTCCTAGTTAAAGACAGGGGGAGGAGAGGCGACTGGTTAGAGACAGGAACTTTGCGTTTTTAGAGGTGTTGACTGTGGGTCGTGTGGCCTTTCAAAGACCAATGCAAAAACCATTACTTTAGTTTGAAAATTTCATGCCAGGCTTTACTACTGCCTAACCTAAAGACTTTACCCTGAAGCACCTTTTTACACTGAAGAAAAAAAAAAAAAACACCCAAAAACCCAGTCATTTTCAGCAGAGGTAATGAAGGCTATCGGTAACATCAGCCCAGCACAGCAGAGTTTGCACCCAGTTGAGGGTGTGTATTTAACCAACGCAATTGTCTTGAGTCGAGTGTCTGAACAGTATCTAAAAAGCTTTTATTATAAAACAGCAATGTCAGCAAATGTTAGCTTTTCAACAGCTGTAACTTAACAATACTCCCATACAGCTGAAAGTGAACATGGAAACAATGACTAAAGCAGATACCTGAAAGTACAAACGCACACAGGAGAGAAACTAAACTTCAAACCACAGGGATTCAGTTAGAAGCCACGAAAGTACTGAGAGTTGAACACACAGAGAGACGGCTGCACAAACGTCTGCTTTCCAGCACACATCAGAAAACAGTCATGTACAGTCAGTAGGACAAGGGTCAACTGCCTATTTTTAACAGGTTTAAAAAACCTGCTAATTTTGGTGTAAAAATGGCATTTGATATGAGGGGGAACTTGCAAATGCAGCATTTTGAGGTCAAATCTCTCACACAGGACTCAGGAAGCTCAAGAAAAGGGCTGAGCCTTCCATCTCTTCCCATCCGCCCTCTTCCTCATCCTTCCCTGGAACGGAAGACAAAACAAACTGACAGAACAAACAGGCAGATTATCCTAAATCCTTTTTTTCTCTAACACACAACCTAACCATCTCTTATATCCACTGTTCACTGTCACCCTACCCGTTTCTTGTTCAGAGTGCTTGCTTAATAATTAATTGATTAATTAGTTCACTCATTAATCATTTATTCATTAATCATGGCCTGATTTTTCTAGAGGAAGCGGCGCAATCTGAAAAAACCCTGACTTCACATTTCACTCTAATTATGCTCCTTTACTAATCAACGCTTAAGAAATGGAGTTTCAGGAAATTAGTTTTCCCCTTCCCTTCTTTTTCTCAACACAAAGCAGGATGTATCGAGGTCGGCAGGTAACATTTCCCTCCCTTTCTTGTGTTCTCGAAGCTCTTAGTCATCAGTAATTTTAAAGGAATGATTCAAGTTACAGGCAATCTGATGAATGGAATAAAAATTTGATGTTAAATTAAAACTCATCTTTTCTCCACCTCCAGATGAAAAGGGAGCAAGAATTCTGGTCACAGACTAACCACAGACATTGATTAATAAATGGCAATTTGAAGGCCGTTTGTAAGAACAGAGAGGCGGCAGCATTGTGAATCACACACTTATTGTTTCCACTGGATCCATGGCTCTCCTGGGAGAAGAGGTAATTTGTTTAATCGCCAGGAGTTATGTTCTCTGGACAGAGAGATGGGGAGATAGGATAGTTCTGAAATATCTTCCATAATGCAGAGCGAGCATGAGAAGGAAAAGCGAAGAGAAACATTTTAAACAGGTTTAATTAGAAGTGTTTTTGTGCCTTTGTGTTCCTGTTGGATGCAGAGTTCACAACACAGCTCAGCTGCTTTCTCTGAAGGGGCTCTTGTCAGCTGCTGACAAAAAAGAATTATGCATCAAATTAAAGAGAGCTCCAGTGAAATGGAGGCAAGTCGGGCATTAACCTCTAAGCTTTAAAAAGCACACATATTAAGCAACACTAATGAGACTCTCATTGAGCGAGTTCTGTTTTATATTCAAACAGACACAAAAGCACAGCTTTGACTTCAATGTGCAATCGCTGCCTCTGAATGAGGTTGTCTCTCTTATTCATCTCACCAGCAGCAAACACTGCACAAGTGAACAATAGTGTAGATGGCCCTTTTACTCTAATGAGATGCATACATTTACAACATTACCACCCTCATTAAAAAATAATAATAATAAAGGGAAAAAAAAATATTAATTATGAAACGCACTACTTCCTATCGTGAAGAGCCAAGGGGGTCTCCACTGGGCTCAATTAGGAAGAGTAGGCCGCAAATCCCTAGACTAAATTAATTGACACTCCAGGGCATTAGGCCCAGAGTCCCAGTGCAGAATCTATGTAGAGAATTCCTTTGTTTTCATTTCCACCGCCTTTTAGAAAAAGCAAGAGATGGAGGCAATTTTAACATGATCTCTTCATTGTTTTATGGATTTTTAATCTATTATTTATTTATATATTTATTTACGTGTCATGTCTGTGGCAGGGAATGAAAAGATTTACGTTTTTTTGAAAAATTCCTGTCTCATCTTTCTGTCACATGTTGCGCACCGTTGCTGTTTTATCCACCATGTCAGCTGTTATGCACACACTAAACCAGGCTTTTGCAAACAGCACAAGAAGTTAATGATTTAAAAGCACAGTAAATTATACTGAAAGCCCTTCCATCCAAACACTGGTGAAAGAGGGGGAGGGAGCCAGAGAGGAAAATTGGGATACAGAAAGAAAAAGCAGAGAGACAGAGAAGCAGGGGGGACAGAAAAGGGCTGGAACTGTGACACAGATCCAGCCAGCAGCTGTCTTGCAGTGAAAACACCAGGGGGTAAGCAGGAATGACACGAAATGACAAGACTAGCTCAATCAACATCTTGTCAACACTGCTGGCTGATGTGTACAGACAATTTCATACCGCCACCACTGGCTCCCTCCCCTTTTCTCCCTTTTTTATATGGCTTTTTATTTCCTGTCCTCCTGCCAGCCAGCCAGTCACTTGCTATCTGTCTGCATGGAGTCAGCTCTCAGCTCTTTGGCTCTTGGCTTCAGAGTGTGTGTGTGTGTGTGTGGTGGGGGGGTGCTGTTTAAAAGCTGTGCTAGAATTATACTCAGAGAGATGCTTCTGCCCACTAGAAACCCTTAAGATATGGGACTGTGACAGTGAGGGTGCATCTATGTGTATGAAGACAGTATGAGAATGAGTGTATTTATGGCACATTGTACTGCAGTGAACCATTCACGTACACTCATATACCGAGTGTGTCACATCAGCACTCTTGGTCTCCCTCTTCCAAGCCACACTCCTCCTTTTTTCCCTCCCTTCTTCCCCTCCTTGTATGCATACCACTCTATTACTCTATCCACTGCATCTGCTGTAGCAGGTACCCAGGGAGAAACTCTGCCACTGCTCTCCCATGCGATCAGCCTCGCTGCTGCCCTGATGCGTGCAGTGCCCTATTCCAGCAGAGAAAAACCTCGTGGTGACAGCCTCGGAGACAGACTGATTACAGCGTTCCATCAATCCCCTCTCAGGCCCGCTCCTTTGCAATTGGGAGCTGACAGGAGCCCACTTTTTCCATTTTTACCTTTCCTCAGTTTTTCCGGTCTTTCTAACATGTAGTGGCTCTTTTTTTTTTTTTTTTTGCTGTTGTTCCCTGCTACCCTGCTTTCTTGAGTGTTGTGTTGACAAGCTGACACAAACCCCTGTGATTTTCACACCAGGGATGCAGAGAGCGAGAGAAAAGGGACAGGGGATACAGGAAAGAAGAGGAGAGCGAAGAGAAAGTGCAAGGGGGAGAGGCTGGCAAGAGATGGCAGCTGACACGGGAGTCTGAAAAAGCAGAGTGATGGCAGAAAGAGGCATGGAGAAAGCAAATCAACAATTAGTAACACCTTATATAACTCTCAGAGGGGGCCTGCTAGGCATTGATTTCAGGGATCATGGCTCGCTGACTGTAGACGTATGAGTGATAAACAGAGGAATGAGAGGATGGGCTTGGATTGTAGAGGAATGAGAGAGAATGCCCTGGGTGGGGGTATCAGCAGAGCAGCAGGAGCAGGAGGGGGGGCTGGGTGGATGAGCGGGTCCACTCTCTAAAAAGGGTCTAGGTCTGAGCCAAGATTTTCACAATGGAATAAAGGCTGAAAGGGGTGGCTAGGAGGATTAAACTCCAGCAAAACAGCTCTTAAAAAGCTGTTAGACTGCAATTTGGGCACAAAAACGCAGAATGGGAGAAAAGATAGTGCGAGTGGGTGGGTGGGAGTGCAGCTGGAATGCAACGTGGGAGAGAAAGGACTGAAGAGAGGCCGGGACGCATTAAAGGTGTGAGAGAGGGGGCCATCTGCAGTGGCACAAGCAAAACACAGAGGTGCTCACACATGTATAGCATGTGTTGGGTGCCATAGTGCCACGAGTTGGTGGTTGGTGGGTGGTATCTGCTGTTAGCCCCCCTCAGGCCCTCAGAAGTTCTGTGGGAGTCATAATGAGCTTAGTAGCCAGATCAAACATGAGATGGGTGCAGGGTCCCCCTTTGGGACATACTCTTTGGTTCAACTACCTCAGCACTACTGTCTGTTTTGTACACACACACACACACATACACACACAGGAAGGGGAAGACAAAAGAGCCTGACTCAAAACAAAGGGATAATAATTCCATACAGAGAGAAATGGAGCTTGCATTTTCCAGCCCGATTTAGAAGCCTTATCTAGACAAGGCACAATGGATGGCATTTGGGGAAAGGGGTTGTTTATTCCAAGCTTGACACTTTTTTGCCAATTGCCTTGTTTTGTGCTGCCGTTTTTTTGTCTCTTTTTCCTCCTCATTTTCTCCTCTCGGGCTCTTATTGTGGAAAACTCGCAACAGGATTCTGCCTCCACCACGGCTGCTGGGGCGAGAATGCAAGTAGATATCGGGCGCTATTTTTTAACATTTTGAATTATTACTGCACCTCGAGCAAATTGTCCAGTCAAGTTGAGAGCACTTATATTTATAGACCCCACAGGACTCGATGTTGCACTCTTTGCTCTGGATGGGAATGAGGACATGGAATAAAATCAGGACTAAAATAGGGACTCTCTGCGAACGCAGCTCGCAGCCTCTCAAGAGTGAATGAACATATGCAGTTGAGTGTCATTGTAAAAACACGGGGAAATGGACAGAGTGCATTGCCTGAGCTGCTACAAACGAGAGAGTCGGATGTTATTTTATGTGTTATCACAATGACCTGACTTTTTGAATGCTGGGTTAAACTGTTTTATGGCCTGGAATGCTATTTTTATACTTCATTTATATAATTTTGTTTTGGTGGAACACAAAATTACAAAAACACTGAACAGATAGGTCACCAGAGGCAATGCAGCACAGCTCATGTGTTATCAGCAGTGAACTTAGTTTCTAGGGTTACATTCCTAATAGTCCCACAGCGGAAGACAAGAATACAAACAACAAACAACAACATGAACAGGGATCATCTCAGGTTCTGAGTCTTAGTCCATCCAGTCCTCAAAGGGAATGAGAAAACCTACTGCCTTTTTGACATTTATCTATCACACATACAAACCTCTAAATACAGACTTTCTCGCTCCTTATACTTCTCCTGTCATACTTACTATGTCCACGTGGTGCTGCTGCCTTACAGCAAACTAATATAACAGTCAGAATAAGCTGCTTGCACTTTCAACCAACACACTTTTTTCTGGTGTGGGCAGGGTTGACCACAAATACATGTTATGAGAAAAAGTGAAAGAAGAGAAGGAGGAAAAGTCACCAATCAAAACACTAAATAATCTTTCTATGTAATATCCATATTCTTACAATAATCATTTTGACCGATACTTATGAAATTTATAAAGTCTTAGAGAAAAGGTCATTTTTTTTCATATTTCTGTATTAATCATTATCCACTCTCTTGGTTGGTGCTTCCCAATCTAGTTATTTCTTAGTTATCTCCTTTTTGTTAGCTTGAGTAATACTATCAGAAGCTGGAATGCTGTTTTTGTTTTTTGTCAGATTACCGAAATGGCATAGCAGATTATGGCTGTGGTGAGTTGGTAGTAAATGCACTGCACTGTGTGTGTGTGTGTGTGTGTGTGTGTGTGTGTGTGTGTGTGTGTGTGTGTGTTAGAAACACATTTTATCTAAAGGTCATCTGCAGTGCCATTATCTTTCTCAGTCTTTAGCATCATGGCTGGCGCTTACACATACACACTTTCAGCACACACACACAGACACACACACACACACACACTGACTGGTTCAATCTAATTCTATCAAGGCAGATGTCCAGCGGTGGACGGATCATTGCTGACATCTGTCCATCTCTTCCTGATCCTTCCTGATGTGAGTGTATCCCTATCAGTTCAGATGAAGGAGAGGGAGTGCGGGCAGCACCGGGGTCGACGCAAAGCTCTTTAATAGGTTGTGTGTCCAAGTCGGAGAGGCGGTTTTTGCACTTAACTGCGACCACGTGACAGAAACAGCAAAGTCACTGTGTCAAAGTAACTGCTAAATGTGCCCTCCGGTGCCTGACAAGTTGCTTTCCCTATTAACACTGCCCCACCCCTCCACACACACACACCCATTCACACATTCAGATGCACACACACACACACACACACACACACACACACACACCCACAGACATAAACATACATGGCACAGTTTAAGAGACACTGAGCTCACACAGTCAGGCGGAAATGCACACACATAAACTTAGCCCTATGTGCATCCAGCGGCGTGAAATGATATTCCATTTTGAGAAATCCGGATTAAAATGTATCAGGCCAAATGTGTTTTGACCTTGTTACTGGGGGATGGAAAAGCACACACTCATACACATACAGACAGAGTTAAGGTAAGAAATAGGACTTGTAAATCTAAATTTTAACTGCCTCTAAAGTAACATTAAGCACACCACATGCGGTATAACTAATCAACACTGTACATATTTACCTGCGTATCATTCAAAACGACATGGTAAATAAAGCTACATCTACTGCAGAAATGTTGAGATTTCAAGGGGATTCAGATCTTTCTTCTCGAATTTGATTCAATCGCAGCCAAAAGACAAGCTCCTCATTCTGAGTCTGGTGAAAGCTATGGTGCTGCTGTGGTGTTTGTGTGTGTACGTGAGACACTGCAGCACACCAAGAAGGAGCTTCTTCACACCCACAGCTCCCTACTTCTTCTGACTGCCTCTCCTCCACTCTTTTCTTTGTCTGGTTTCTGTTCCTCCCTCTCTGCCCGTCAGAAATGTATTCATGTAATTAAGCTGCTAATACACCGTCAAAGAATTGTCTAATTCAGCAAGGAGGAATTAAAGGAATCTGGCATGAGTCATTAGCCAGTCGAGATGTTCTGTTGAGCATTTTCAATAAGGGATCTGGAGAGCAATGAATCACTCATATGGTGTGAAGACATTCGCTACAGCAGCACATACTCTGTACTCTATATTTGTACGCCTGCATTTGGATGTGTAAGCGCGCGTGGCGTTAATTGCCATATGTGAGCATGAAAAATCTTATGTGGGTGAGGTAAAGAGAAACAATTCAATGCATGTAATCCATCTGAACAATCAACCAATGCTGTGAATTATTACCCATTGTAAACATTTAGATACTCTGGGCAAGATACTTAATTGCAATCAATGTTTGTACTGTTGCAAGTACAAAGAGGAAAATCCCCATCTCACTCTGCAAGGGGAGGCATACGAAAACGCTCAATAGCTCATAAAGGCAGAATGTTAGGGACAGGCAGGCAGACTGTAAAAACAGCATTTTTTGAAGGTATGATAGGAAAATGCCAGCCTTCGCTAAACGCCTAATAGCCTGAGCTCCAAGACGTTTCACTTCTCATTGACGCTTTTAAATTGGCCTCTTTTGATCCACAGTGCGTGACACACATACAGCCTACCTGTTTGCATCCACAGCTTGATAGGCTTTTCAAACACTAAAAAAAAGATGCACAAGGAGACATTACTGGTAAGATAACATGCATTGTTCTCTGATAATTTTTTTATGTTCAACTATATTAACATCTCTTTTGGCCCAGCTGGAGAGCAAAGCCCCTTTTACAATGGACAAAAAACCCACAAACACTCACTAACATCTGGCTTTTGTCTTCAGTGGGAAAGACTACATTCAGCACTCACTCCAGGGTCTTATGACTCTACAGTAGACCCAGCTATTTATCAGCTCTACCTCTGATTGGCAATGATGTCAGCATCACGTGGCCATGCTATTTTTGCTCCTTTTCAGCTGTAGCAATGACGGCTAGATGCATCTTTTGCTCCTTTTTCATACACATGTGCTGCATGGCTTGACTTTGTTTGACTCGACTTGTCAGCCCAGCACAGTGGAGTCTGCACCCACTTGAAGGCATGTATTTTCTGGTGACCGCTCATCTTTAGTTGAGTGTTTGAACAGTGGATAAACATTTTCTTTCCTAAAAGTTATGTTGTTATCTAAAAGCTTTTATTATGACGCAAGAGAAATGTTAATTGGCAGTGATTTAACATGACTCCAATAGATGAAGATGAAAATGAAAAAGTAAATAAAAGCAGATACCTGAAAGTACAAACAGCAACACAGGAGAGTAAGTCAATTTGAAACTACAGAGATTTAGTTAGAACCTACATAAGTACTAAGTGCTGAACACAGAGGTTAAGAACCTCTTTTTCTGTTTTCTACTGAACATGCATGAGCTGAGTCTTAGCACACATCAGAAAAGAGAAAAAAAGAAATAGGTCTACAAACAACAGGAAAAGGGTCAATCGCCTATTTTTAGCATGTTTAAAAAAACTACATATACGTGCGAACATTGGTGTAGACATGGCATTAGAATGGACGTATGTGAAAATGGATTTTTGAGGCAGTTGTTGAGAACCTCAATGGTCTAAGGCATGGAGGGCTCACGTTCCTGATGAACTCTCTGTTTGGCGGCTTTAATTGTGCTGTTGGGAGACAGAGGCAGGAGGGTGCACAGGGAGAGGGGAGGCGAGGGGCAGGGTTCAGTCCATGGTGCACCCCGAGATGAAGTGGATAATTGAGTGCGGAATAAACACTGCCAACAACCTCGGAAGCCCCCCTTTTCAAAAAAGAAAGAAAAACTAGGGAGAATGGAGTGAGGGAGAGGGGGAAGAGACGGGCAAAGAGAAAAGGGGTGAGACAGAGAGAGAGAAAATCCCGGCTACCCTCTGGGGGGAAAAGCTGCTATTGAAAAGCTATTAAACTTGCATTTAGCAGGATTGATTGGAAATGAAGAGGCCTATTAAAAGAGAGGGACAAGGGGACAATAGCGCGTCTCTGGCCGCCGTATGTTGCCCTCCTTTCAGCGGCTTTCTTCGCCGGGAGGGGGGGCAACCCTGTCTGTTTAAGCGCTCCCACCAAGAGAAGCAGTTCAGGGGGGGCTTAGCACTGCCTGAATAGAACCCTCTTTATCTCCTCTGTCCCCCTTCCCTTCCATTCTCCACTGAGCAACAAAGAAAAAGAGAAGAAGAATGAGGGAAGGGTTTTTTTAAGTCCTCTTCGCGACTCACACAGACACCCCACTTAGATAACCAACCAACTGCCTTTCTCCCTCTCCTCCTACCTTCCCCTACGGATTAGTTACCTCTGGAGTGTTGCCATCTTCCCCTGCCAGTAGGGTTTGTAATACTCAATCTTTAGCATAGTGGCACAAACAGTTGGATCCGCGGATCCACATTCACACTGTGTTTCTGTATGCGTGTGAAGGCAGGCCAGCCAATCCGGTGAGATTCTGTGCCGTACTTAAACACAGCAGCGGAACGGCGGCAGGTGTCTCCGCTGACTTTCAGCAGGCTCAAACGGATGGGTCCCCCGGGAACTTTAATGGAGTTTTGATTGTTTAACATCCATTTTTACAAAAAGCACACTGAAAGAGTGGCAGATTTTTCTCCCTAGAATTGTGTTTGCTTCATGTCAGCGAGCATATAACCATATGGTCTTGGGAAAGAGTTAAATAAGTTATGAGGCGCAGCTGACTCTTCCTCTTAGAAGCCACATTTATAGGGAGAAAAATAATATTTTCACACATGTCAGCCTCGTCCATGCTCTCAGCGAGTGCCATGAAAACAAGAGAGCAAGCAGAGCAGTTCATGGGACTCTGCTCTCTTTCATACTTACTTTCTTCACACCCCTTACAAAGCAGGTTTCACTTTCCTCATGCCACATCGCTGCTGCTGGCTCTGCAGAAATGTGTCGCCATTACATTCTCTGAAATGCCATTAGCTGTATTCTGCATACTTATATATTCTACAGCTATGTTGTGAATTTTAGTGTGAATTGTCCATCTACTTTTATAAGTAAGGGTTCCAAAAGGGTTCTTCCTAAAAGGCTGAAATTCCCAGAACCATTTGCTTCTCAAGAGCTTTTTTTTTTTTTTTTGAAGAAAGGATTAATCAAGGGTTCTTTGTAAGGCTAAGGGTTCCTTTAAGAACCATTTTAATCCAAAGAATCTTTTTTAGAAGAAAAAGTTCTTCAAGGATTGCTAAAATACTTTAACTCTTTTGATAAGGGTTTCTCAAGGGTTCTTTGTACAATAATAAAAGGGTTCTCCGTAGAGCCCCCTGGGTGGGTCCTAGATAAAGCCTTTGAAATATAAAAGGCACCCCAAGCAGAACGCCTTGGGTGGGTTCTTGTTAGCACCCTTAAAGGGTGGAATGGTTTCTGATTGATCCCTCAGAGAAGATTCTGGGTGGAACTATTACACCATAATGGGGTCTCTGTAGAACTTCTCACAGGGTATTGTGATTCTTTATGTTGGGTTCTAGGTAGAACTCTCTAAAATGGTTCTAAGAAGAATAGAACCTTTCCACCTTCCAAGGGTGTTAACAAGTACCCAGCCAGGGGGTTCTACCAAGAACCCTTTCATATTATGGTACAAAGAACCCTTGACAAACCATTGAAAGCTCTTCAAGAATTCCAACAACCCTTTTCTTTGAAAAAAAGGTTGCAAAGGGTTCTAGTCTCACAAAGAACCCTTGATGAAACCTCTGTCCTATGGGGACAAGCTGAAAAACCGTTTTTGGTTCTAATTAGCACCTTTTTTCCAAGAATGAAACTGTACCATCATGACAATGTGAATTCCATAGAGATGTTATATTCACGTCACGCTTTCTCTCTTTTCTTGCAGCCGCCACCCAAGCAGCCTACTTCTCCCAGCAGCCACAGGACCAGGTGGTTGTAGCTGGTCAGTCAGTGACTCTACCCTGTGTCATTGTGGGGTATCGGGGAATGGTACAATGGACCAAAGATGGCCTGGCACTGGGTGGAGAGAGAGACCTACCAGGTATTATCACTCTGTCTGTCTGTCTCCATCTCTCCTGTCTCTACTGCTTTCCTTCTGTGTGTTTATTACACTCTCTGTCTCAGCCTGTCTTGCTGCGATCAATGCCAGGTCTCATTAGAAACCAAGTCTCTCTCTGTCAAACATTGGAGTTTTACGCAAATTAATGTTTAGAGAACAATGTACCACAGACAGGTCGGCTACTGCTGCACACACGGAACCTTAATTTGTTGCTTAGCATTTTAAGGGTCTTGTAGGAAGGTAGATAATCAATTGGCTTTTGTCACGCACTGACATTTAAATGTGTGGCAGACTAGAGAGAAGGTGGAGAGGCTTCCTCTTGACCTTAGCCACCCCATCTTTATTGTGTCTGTGTTTAAAGGACAGACTCCTCATGCAGCAGCTCTCTCACGTGTTGCATTTCCAGCCTCACGCTGCTCTGCTAACACAACGGCTCAATTCCTGGCCCAGTGAGGTGCTGCTTGCTTTCATTTGTGTCTTACAGAGCCTTGCCACGTTTCTCTTCGCCTTTGTTCAAGGCACAAGTCTGTTCATTTTATAGTCCTTTCATTATGTGTTTGTTGTTGGTTGGTTTGTTTGTCTCTGACTCTATTCTCTGTGCTGGCTTCACGCAGGCTGGACGCGCTATTCCTTAATGGGCGACCCGCTATCAGGCGAGCACAGCTTGCTGATCGATTCGGCAGAGTTGGCGGATGACGCGGTGTATGAGTGTCAGGCTACACAGGCGGCACTGCGCTCCCACCGTGCCAAGCTCACTGTACTAGGTAAGATACACAGCTCATGCATGATCCTCACAGCCAGCCCTCGTGCCAAGGCCTGTGGGCTGGCAGCGCAAGGGAACAATCAGGGGAGTGTCTTCATCACAAAACACAGGAGCTTATAGACAAATGTACAAAATAACACATACACATGAATGATTCAAAACCCAACTTATCATAGACAAATTAAAAAATATTCTTCAAGTGATTTGCAAATTATAAAACAATCTTTTATCACAACTCGGAGATAGCCCAACTGTAAATTTAGTTTCTTGGTATAAAATCATGTCCTGAAAGTATAATTCAGACCAAGCAAGGCTCAGCCAAGACATGAAGCCAGAAAAAAAAGGAAACCCCTCTGCTCTCAGTAGCGGTAATCAAGACTGTGGACGTCTAGGATAATGTGATTGCTGCAGTCACAAATGACTTGCGTAGTTGCTTGAAAGTCAGGGTCTGCACAGTTAGCACATTTTACAGTGAGCCACAACATTTGTCAACCGCAAGGCGGTTTTTACATTAACATGATGTGAGTGATCTACTTCTTCACACAGACGTTCAGGGGTGGAGGAGGGGGGGCAAGGAGGAGGAGAAGGGCTCGGGCCTTGTGGGAATTGGAATCGGCAAAGCACTGCTGGCATCTGGTGGCATGCGAAGGAATATCACTCATTAATTAGTCCTGTCAGTCGTCCATATATTCAGGTATTATACAGAAAGAGGGGGGAACTCACAGGGAGAAGTGATGCTGCAGCTTTTACCACAACAGAAAGCTTCATTCCACAGCTTGTTGTCCTTGAATCTATCTGCTGCCAATAAGGTGTATATTCTGACTTCATTGTGGCAGTGGTGCAGATAGTGTTGCCATGGAAAGGCAAGCAGGCTGAGATCACAAATGCTATGTAAGAACATTTCAGCTAAATGAATAGCTTCAGAGAGCTCACCTGTGTTCATCAGCCCACCTTTCTCTGTGTCACTGTCAAAGCTGCACAGAGCAGTACAAAGCAGGGCGGTCATCATATGCCCACACAGCCATAAAGATGCCCACATGGAGGCGGCAAAGAAAGGTGATAAAACAGCTTTTTCTACATTAAATGCACTCTGAAAGACTGAGGCAGGTGGTTCATGAACATTATGTGCATTTCATAAACATATAAATGAAATCAGGTGCATCGCTCAGGAGTTTGCTGTTAACATGCGGACATAAGGAGTGTTAAAGAGAGGAGGGGGCTTTTTCTTTGCATGTGTATGTGTGTGCACATACCTGTATGTGTTTTGTGTGTGTGTGTGTGTGTAAATCAATGTGGCCAGATGAGACCAAAGCAATCCTGCACAGTCAAAGGAGTCAACGGCAGGAGTGCAGTCAGGGGAATCGGCATGGAAATTAAAATCACCTAGCACTCGGATTCCATTAGTGTCCGTGCCGCGGCAGCGGAAGGACCTCTGACAATTCAGATACACACAGTGAAATTGGTTCGGTGGAGGGAGCGAGAAAGGCCAGCACAAACCCCATGTTTACGCCTTCTCTTATTGGTCGGGGAGATAGACGCCTTCATCAGGGGTGGCACGCTTGGCTTGCCAGTGGTGCGTGCGAAACCATGCAAATAAATGAACAAATAAGCAATTCAGTTGAAACATCACTCTGCAACAGTAAGAGCAAATAGAGTAATAATGCTACTCCCAAGAAAGGAAATAAATAAGGTTGAGTCTGTTTTTTTTCCAAATGACAACTGTTCTTGGTCTTTTCTGCTGTCTGGAACTACACCTTGTTAAACAGACACATGTCCAAGAGGAGATATTGTTTGCTTCTTTTGCTGTTGCAGTATATTGATGCTGAGCTAAGAGCAATAGTGAGCTCAATATCTGTATGACTTCTTTGTGGCTCTGTGCTGGCCCGGAGCTGTAATAAGTTTTTTTGTTTTGAGTGGTATGTTTGTTCTGCTTTACAGTTCCTCCATCAGACCCTGTGGTGGAGGGTGGCCCTGTTGTGCGTCTTAAGGCCCACACACCACACAATCTCACCTGCAAAGCCTTGGGAGCCAAACCTGCTGCTGAGATCACCTGGTACAGAGACGGAGAGGTCATGGAATCTGCAATTTATTCCAAGGTACGGTGAGAACAGGATCTGCGCCCGGCATTATCGTTCAATCACCAACGCCCACATGATATTACAAAATGTAGCAGCGGGCAGAAATAAATGCAAAGCTATTCAAAACAGAAATATTTTCTCTTAGGGGTTTAATACTCCTCTTTTTCTTCCGGTTCTCTTTTTATTTTTCTCATCTTTCTTCCATGGTCTCACAGTTTTTTTTTCTTCTATTGCCACCCTTCTCTCACACGATTTGTTCGCTCACTCTCTGCAGTCCCCCTCCCATTTTCACTCAAGCCTGACCCCCCCTCCCATCCCACCTCCGCCTCCTCCTCTGCCTCCCCCTCCCCTCCCCTCCCTCACTAACCCCCTCCACCCCCCCTTTGCTCGCTAATGCAGCGACACTACAGCATAACTGGAGCATGCCAAAGCTCAGACAGGCATGAGTGTTTCATACAGTAGAGTTTATGCGGAGAAGAAATCACCCACAACAATGCAGAAACACAATGGGGATGCGCCGGAGCGTAAGCCAGCCACGGCTGGGAAAGTGTCACATTTTTCATGCTCTCTGACCACGCTAAACGACGCTAAACGCCACATTTAAGGAGGCGAGAGCCTGCAGTGAGAAGGGAGGGAAGAGGATTGGAGGAGGGAGGGAGGGAGGGAGGGGGAGAGGAGAGGAAAAGAGGAATACAGGGGAAAAAAAGAATATAGAGTTATCTAGTGAGATAGCTTTGTGAAAAACAGAGAGAATTTCCAGCATTAAGAAGTGAGACCAGGGGGAGAGGAAGCTTTGTCCGAGCGAGGGGTGGTGACAGGGAGTGATGTGATTTGATCTAGCATAAAAATGCTTTTTGTGTGTCTGGCTGAGGAAGTGAAAGCCTGTGTCCATTGATTTGGCTGTCCAGGGAAAAGGCTCAGCTTGCCCTTGCTCTTTTTCCAAAGATGTGTGACACTTCTTCCTCACTGTCACCACCCAAAAAACAGACACACAGGCACCTTGGCCATCACAGTTTTTTTTTCCTGTGTGTGTGTGTGTGTGTGTGTGTGTGTGTGTGTGTGTGTGTGTGTGTGTGTGTGTGTGTGTAAAGAAGAGAGGGGAGCAGTGAGCCATATCCTCAGAATCTACACCTTTCCTCACTTAGGCGTATTGATTTCTGTGAGCAGTAAATAGATTTAAAAGATGATGACAAACAAGGAGCGCTGACGGGGAACACTCTCAGAAATGTGGGAACAGCACAATATCCCCTGCTGCATCATAAAATATATGATTTAACTGCCATGCCAAAGAACAGGATGGCAATTTTAATGCCTCACACATGAAGAAATAAGACCTGCAGTGTCATAGAGATATCCCTAAGTGGTGCAATCACAAATGGCAAGTGACTTGCTGGTGCCACATCAAGCTGATGTTCAGTTGTTGAGTCTCTCTGTAAAAGTAGAGTTTGTAAACTGTTGCTTGTACTACTTCTACAGTCGCTGATGGAGGATGGGAAGAGGGAGGCGGCTGTCAGTATGCTTCCAATCATCCCTGAGGACGGCGACTCCGGACGCACCTACACCTGCAGGGTTCTTAACCCAGCTGCCCCCGCTGGACGACAGACATCGGTCACTATCAACGTCCAGCGTGAGTGTCCTGGCATCGGCCTTCTTATAAAGACCGCCAAAAGAAAGCATGCTAGATACAGTAGTCTGTAAAACACTTTTAATCCTGTTGCACTGTTGAAAGGTGAATGGTACAAATAAGATTACTAAATCCAATGAAGACCTGAGTCGTACATTCATGTCAATAATGTAAAGGTTTTCCCTCTCACAGACCCTCCTTCAGTGACTCTATCAGTCCAGCCTCAGACTGTGACTGAAGGAGCCAAGGTCCTCTTCATCTGCTCTGCTTCGGCCAATCCTGAAATCACTGGATACAGGTAACCATCCCTTGTTTTAATCAATGTGATGTGGATACAGATATGGACGGAGCCTTCTGCCACCCTACGTTCATTTTGACAATATTAATGCCCGTTTCTGAAAGCTCACAGATACAGACAAAAGCAGTACAACTGGTGGTCATGTAGCACTGTGGCCAATAGTTCAAGTGAGACCCAACCACATGACAAAGTTTTAAAAGGCCAAACACACTGGAAATGACTTCAATAAAGTAGTGAAAAGAATTCTCTGTCCCCAGTTGTGATGTATTTAATGGCCACAAAGACTACCATCATCTATAATGCTGCTTCCGCTTTTAAATCTTTCTCAAGTGGTACATAATTTCAGCCTCTTTCAGTGTCACCATGTTTTGACTCTTCCTCTTTGGGGTAACTTTTGACTTTAAAATACATACCAACATAAAGGATGCATGAAAGTATGTGGGCAGTGATGGTTATATATTTTGAAAGGGATACATTTATTTTTGTACATATAGGAGCCATAAATGAGCCTTTAGATGACGATACAACACAATCACACAACTATTTTGAGATATTATATGCTGCCAACAAGCCAATAAACACAAAGATGTAATCCAAAAAAGCAGAACAAGCATGTGAGTGTTTAGTAGATTCATTGCGTTAAATGGACTGCTTGATTGGCAGCGTTTGATTGTGATTGGCACAAGCCGTGAATCAGCTAATAGCCACTTTGATACGCATGGCTTAGTACCTTCCCTGAACTAATGTGGCTGTATAATGTGATCACTCATCTGTTCCAGGTGGTCAAAAGGAGGAGTTCCCATCTCTGAGGCAAACGGGGACAGCCTTGAAGTGACAGTGGACTACTCTTACTTCACTGACCCTGTCTCCTGTGAGGTGTCCAACTCTGTGGGCAGCACCAATGTCAGCACCCTGGTCGATGTCCAATGTGAGTTTAACTTTCTGTACAGTGTGGCTAAGCTGTGTATTTTGAGATTTTCTCGAGGTGTGTGTTATTTTAAAGGCACCCCTCTTATTGATTGTAACTGGCTGCCTGTGTTGCTTCACCCTAGTTGGCCCCAGACTGTTGTCGGAGCCTAAGCCAATGACAGTGGATATAGGAATGGATGCAGCCTTTACTTGTGCATGGACTGGAAACCCTCCTCTGACCCTGGCATGGACAAAGCAAGGCTCCAGCGTGGTAAGGCAACAGAAATACTAGTCATCACTTCTGTCTTGGTGGTAAGGCGAAGCTTCAACACCTTCCCTCAACACTATCCCTCCAGAGAGAAACATCCACACATGGCCTTCAGGCATGAATCCCTCACACTTTTCCCCCACACGTTCTTTTTCAGGCTGAATCTTCAACACCTCCTCTCTCCATGCTCCCTGAGGGCTAAAGCCTCTGGCAGAAAACTGTCTGTCCACTGACAGATTCATACAGCATCATCAGGGCACATGACATGCTGTCATAACTCTAACGCAATCAATCGCTCAATCAATCACTCAGTCAACCGGTGAGCCAAGGTGTGGCTGAAGCTAACAGAATTACAACACATGCTGCAGTTTTTAGAATGTAATATCTGCCTCTTTGATGATGCTGCACCAACAAAGATTAACTTAGTCTAAGATTAGTTCTACTCAGAGTTCAGCAAAACTAGGTCTAAAATTAGTAAATCCATAAAAAACGTTTTATGGTTTGCTAGCTAGCTAAAAAATGTTATATTATTTGCAAGCTAGCTAAAGAGTTAGTTAATTTACTAATGATGGCTCCTCAGAGAAGCTCTAATTTCCTTCCTTGCTGGCAGAATTATAAACTGTTGTGAAAGAAAGAAGAGATTTAACCTAGGTTTAATCTAGGTTTGTGCAAAGTTTGGTGCAACCTAATTTAAAGCTAAACAATGATTTAATCAGGTTTAAGAATCAATCCTTGTTGGTGCAACCCATCCTTAGACTAAAAAGGCCCAACACCACTTAAGTATCCATTTCCTCAAAGTCAATTTTGTAGGTGGAACAAATGGGACATTTCCACCTTCACTTTACGTCATCCTGGCATGAAAAAAAATTCAGCGCGCACACACCATCATTGGGGACATCCCATAGGAGCTTCTCTCCTGCGACTAATGTAATTTCTGAGGCGATGCTGGAGAAAACTCCCTCAGTAAAGAATGCTGCGGGAGTGGCGTAAACGATGCTGTCATCTCAAAGAGTGAGCGCTTTCAGCCTCTCTGAGGGAACTGTGCAGGCATTTTTCTAATCCACCCACTGCCCCTGTCCCTCACACAGCCACGAGTAATGGATTAATTGGGTTACTCCATAAGTGTGCTGAAATAAAAAAAATTGGAGAGAGTGAGAGGTGGAGGAGGGGGAGTGTAGAGAGGGAGGTGGACGGAGTGGGGGTAAATGGATTAATCACAGCTTGATGGAATGACAGGATCAATGAGCTAAGAAGTGAGTGAGTGTAGCGGCTCCAAAGGCTAGAGCCCACTCACACCATAGTATGCTCTGTTCTGTCCCCACTGTTTAATTACAACAATCTCCCCAGCAGCACGGTCACTCAGCGGTGGCTGGAGTGCTTAATGCTGTGATTAAAGCTCTTCACAATGAAATTAAACTCAAACCACCAGCATTTGTTACAATGGTCAGCCCACCTCTGTGCTGCCTCCACAATGAGTGTGCCACCAATAAAGGTCCCGGTCTCCTTTGTCTGCCTTTTCTCCCCACCGCCTCGCTCTAGTTCGTTCTCTCTCTGACACGCTTCTTGCTTGTCTCTCTGGGTTTCTCTCTAGGTGCTCAGTAATGGTAACACCTTGCAGCTCAAGGCTGTTACACAGGAGGATGCTGGAACATACACCTGCAAGGCCATTGTGCCCCGGATTGGAGTTGCAGAAAGAGATGTCACTCTAACTGTAAATGGTGAGTGGCATTTCTTTCAGAGCATAACACTGTTGCTTATTAAGTTTGGACTGATCTGCTAAAGGGGAAATATGGCACTTTTCATCAGGACGTCCATCAGTGTTGACGGTAAATGTAGTCAATCTAACATCTAACATCATAGATATAGAGATGCAGAATTCACCACAAAATCAACTGTAATTCGCTTATTTCTGAATCAATTTCCATGAAATTTGGAATTAAATTCAGTTACTGGGGGTGATCTAATCAGCAAACTTCCACTGGAATATGTAGGCTCCACCCTATGACTAGGCAACATCAAGAGATAGAATATATAGATAGAATTTCATTTAGAATATCAGCTTTTATCAGTTTCAATTCATTAATAAAATAAACAAGACTGTATTTGTTCTGCAGACTCCATTTAAGAGAAGAATCCATACACCCCAGCTAAGATACATGATGATGATGATAACTCCACTTCTTCAGGCTGGATAGTTTCCATTACACAAACAATGTCACAAATATTGTATGCAATTTATTCACTAAAGTCACTGACACATATAATACATTTTCTGAAGAAACTCAGAAAAGCTGAAATTGTAAATAATTTACACTTCATGTTGCCTCATTGGCATATATATGTCTCAGTGGAAGCTGAAGCTATTCAGACGGTTAATCAGAATCAGAATGATTATTATTTTATTATTATTAAGCAGGTTTTCGCATATAAGGAATTTACTGTGGTATACTGGTGCATAAGATCAAACAAAACAAACAAGATCAAACATTAAAAATAGAAGAAGAAATTAAGGGAATTACTGTGAGTCAAAAACAGTATTTTTAAACTTTTATTTGTATGGATTCAGTGAATCCTTTAGTTTTTTTCTGCCATGGATGATAGGTCCATCATTTAAAATATATGTTGTGATATATGTGAGAATCAATAAATGCGTTACTATATCTGTAAGAATTGTCCTCTGTGAAGTCATGTTAATTATGCACAGTATCTGCTTATTTTGGGTGGGTTTGTTCATTCATGGTGTTTTTGTGGCCACTGTAATGTTATGAACCCTGAATCACTGTGAAGCAAACTGCATTGAATCTTGAATATTTATTTTCATAAATACAATGGTTACAATATGGTTACATGTAAACTCACAGATTTAAATTATTAGGATTTATAAAAAGCACTTACTGTTCTATTCCTCTGCGCCATAAAGGACCACAGTCAGCTCGGTAAATGTTGAAAGTGTTCTGCGGGGTGAACACACTGAGGCAGACAGGGTCCAGGATGGTCAACCATACATGATAAATCTTCATCAACCTCCTGCAATCGTCTTGTAACCTAATGTAAGATACAAAAGTAGGGATCATGGTATCTAACAAATGTAGTGGGTAACAATAAGAATAGCATCGTCAGACAAGTCAGGGATAATATACAGTAAGCATGTCAGTCTGTCAGTGAGTGAAATAAACCCTGACAGGATGATGCAGGACCCAAACACAAAGTGGAGGGGTTTTAATTCATCCAGAAGAGGGTTATTTCACAATATTGACCTGCTCACTGTATAATAGTGAGTGACTCTCAGTGCAGTGACTCTCCAAAATAAATCATTTGACACAAAATATTTATTTTAAAATATTTTTACATCACCTCAAGAGTCTATTCTAAGGTGTGTCATACAGAAATTAGTAATGAGTATGTAATGAATTAGTTTAGCTAAAAAATATTACCTGTGGTATCTCCTCGCAACATATATTTTCATTTTCTGTAGGCATCGTTGCACCTGAGCACCTATCCAAAAGTATAGAAAAATGTAAATATTTCAACAAAACATTAAGTTTATGAAATTCAAAACCTGACATACATTAGACAAGCTGTGGTGGATGAGCAGTAAACTTTGCTAAATTTCAAGTTCATAATATTGGATCTTTGTAACAGGTAATGAACAAGTGGAGTGAGTTACAGTTAGCATTAGCTACCGAGCTACATTTTAGCATTGCAACAACACATACATCGACTAACTGCAAAGTACCAAGACACACAAAGTTGTTGACTCACCATTGACAAACGTCCTGCTGCATCCGCAATGTTTCAACTTCTGCAGGAGCCTCTCCGTCTGGGTCAGATTCTGGATCAGAATCAAAGGGTTGAAGTGAAGCGTGTCTGAAAAAAGCCATATCTAGGTAACTGTTCAGCATAAACATACCGGCGTGGGCCCGATAATTTAAGCCACGCCCACATCCGGAGAGGGGCGCGACTACTCACAGCTCATTTGCATTTAAAGCTACAGGCACAGAAACAGCTCGTTTTGCAAAAGGCTGAAACGGGGGTATAGAGGCATGCTGAAATGCATGATCTGAGTGGTGTTTATGAAAGAAACTTCAAAAGCATGTTTTGAGAACCTCTGAAACATATAAAAACTTGTCAGAAAGGGGCATAATATGGTACCTTTAATAGAAATTAATGTTTTGGCATAGTGCTGATTAGATCACCCCCAGTATCTAAATTCAATTCAGTTTAATTAGTTTAATTAGTTATCATGTTCAGTTTCTGAGGTTTAAAACAAACTACATTTCATGAAAATTGGTTCAGAATTAAGTGGGTTACAGTAGATTTTGCTGTAAAATCTGCATCTCTCCATGCACAGTGTATAATTTAATTGACCTCCTCAATATGGCAGAGACATGTCAAATCACAAACATGGTCTCTACATTTCTATATCTACGCCTAACACTATGTTGTAGCCAACAAAGTAATACTTACAGGCTAGGGTGTTGATACACAACATGGACATGGATGTCAGAACCTCACATGCAGTGCATCCTGGTACACGTAGGCACTGCTGGCACTGTAGCAGGAGATCTCAGTTTTCTCAGTCAATATAGCACACACTGAGGAATTTATTGCTTCAATTAACAACATTTGCCATCAACATCGACTGGACATTCACATAAAAAAATCCAGAATTTTTTCTTTTACATAAGTAGCATCAAAATTGATATCTGACGATTTAGTATTGGTCAATTTTTCAAAATATTCTCCTTCTTTTTTTCATGTATCTATTCTTTGCTCTCTGTCTTTCTGTCTTCTTCACACCAGGCCCTCCTATCATCACAGCGGACGCCACGCAGCACGCTGTCAAGCACTCCAAGGGCAAGCTGGAGTGTCGGGTGGGAAGCAGCCCCCCACCTGATAAGATTGTAAGTGAGCCTCTTATTTGTGTTGTGCATCACTCACTTGTGTTTGGGAGTTTATACAGTATACTCCGTGTTCCTCTTAGCCACACCCACATGTGATGGCTCACTCAAGTGTAGCTTTATCCCTGACCTCACCTTCACACCTTTGCACTAGCACATCTCCACCTCACACGCTAACAAATACATACACACACACACACACACACACACACACACACATATTCACAACTCTAATTGCACCGACGTTGACTGGAGAGATAGTGGAGTTGGGGGAGCTGTGGGAGACTGGCTTCCTGCAGGTTTCAGCCAAACCGCATTCAATTAGCAGCCCAAGAGGCATCACTCGGCTGACCCTGTTGAACTGCTGAACGTACGCTGGGCTGAGAGAGGATAATTAGGGTGTGAGGAGGAGTGAGAGACAGGTGCCCTGCTGGCCCTGCGCTACAGACAGCAGAGAGGAGCCTTATTTCATAGTGCAGCTACCTAACCCTCCTTAGGCCTCACCTGCAGGGCAGACGTGGGAGGCAGCTTAAACATGAGCCTGTGAGCTGTGTCAGCCATGGAGCACCTTAGAGGTCGGTAGAGAGAAAGCAGAACAGAGGGAGAAGCTGATGTTCAGTCAGCGGCAGGCGGGGATCTAAGGATAAACAGCCGCACCGGCCTCTGCTTCGCTTGCCATTGAGGAATTCTTCATAGAACAGCGACTTACTCCCTGTTGTCTGTTCTCTTGCTCCTCTCCACAGGTGTGGACCTTTGGAGACATGAGCCTGTCCTCCGGTTCCTCCGGTCGTTACTCAGTGCAGACGGTAACCAGCGACCACGGTGTCCTGTCTTCTCTGGTGCTGTCAGAGACTCTGGCACAGGATTTCCAGCTGCGCTACAACTGCACTGCATGGAACCGCTTCGGCACCGGCACCGCCCTGGTCACGCTGAAGGAGCAAGGTAAAGTAGAGCCCAACTATCACAGCTATATATCAGACCAGCAATACCAAGACAGCACCTGCCCCTCTGGGAGAAAGATTCTGGTTTGATATAAAGAGACAGGTTGTAAAACAAATAAACAAGAGAATCCATCACGAAAAGAAAAGAAAGGGATCCCAAAATGTGAGCAGTAAAAATGTATGAGCCTCCAGAAAGTCACTGGTCTTCCACTTGGATGGAAGAAGACTAAAGGAGCATGACACCTGCCCAATTAACCTTTATTTATTAAGGTATCGCAAATGCTGAGGTTCAGGCAAGGTCAAAAAATCATTTTAGATATGTCAGTAAAACAAAGGTTTGTGTAACCCCAAAAGGGGGTGCAGACACGATGTTTTGGCAAAGTACCTGTATGTTCTGATCTGATGTATATCCAAGGTTCCAGTGGGTTCTTAAAAATAATCTGAATTTTAGTCCTTAAAATGTCTGTAAATATCTTAAATACCATTTTGACAGGTCTGCGAAACTGATTGGATTATAAAGTTAATGCTACTTCTAAGTTGCATTGCATTAAGTGTCTGTCACTGCGCTAACTCCTGCAACACCTCTGCAATAAACCATGTTCCCTGATTCTGACACTGCTAAAACTTTCACACTTTTTTGGGCCAGAATTGATGTGAAATAGGTCATAAATTGCATTCAAAATAGTCTTTAAAAAGTCTTAAAAAGTGTTTAACAGTATATTTAACTAAATATTAGTCGATAACTGGATTTTTTTTTATCAGAACATAATACAGATTGCTTTTGTTTGTTAACCTTAAAGGCACCATTCTGTTAATAGTTTATCATTTTTCTTAATTTAGGTTTGACGCATACATACATTTTGCTCTATTTGTGTTTTTTTTAATTTATAATAATTAAAAATACTCTTTCAGTGTCTAAGATCATTTTGGACAATAACATCTATTGTTGCATTGTAAATTATCCTTCCTCCATTGTATATCTTTGTATCCACTTTTGAGGGATCGTAAAAATGTGTATTTATGTGTATATTGTATTCTGTATAAATAAATATCAGCTGATATATCGATATCAGAATTTTTTTATTCCCTAATATCAGCCCCAAAAATCCAATATCAGTCAGGCCCTAGGAGGAATAATTGCCATCAAAGCCCTCTGCAGAAGTCATGGTGATTCTCTCAATCCTGGCTGTGAAGGGGGCCAGATTAGGTGAAAGCAGCACTCCTGTCCTGTGCTTATCTTAATTATAGTCCTCTAATCGATATGATTTAATCAGCAGATGGTTCCTTTAATGAATATGTTTGCCCCATAACATAGATATTGATTGGGGACAAAAGTCAATTAGAGGAAGCCACATGTGTTTGCGGTTGGGCTCATATTCTCTATCACTGTCTCTGAGCCAAGTTCAGCGTCCCGGGCTGCAGCTCCTTCAAGTGATCTTAAAATTAGGCGGTAGTACTACGACACTGATGCTAGTGGAAGACTTTGTTGCAGCAGACACCAAAAATAAGGTCCTCGCCAGTAATTTACATCAACGTAGCACAGTGGGGTCTCCAGAGAAATGGGCAGCGGTATCTCCTGGAATCTCTAATTAGATTACTGTCTGTTGCTTCATTGCATGTCAGGCCTTGTTACCCTTCTTTCAGAGAGATTAGAGACAATAGCCAGGCTGCAGGTTGCCGCCGGATTGTCCGCGTGAGCATACACTAGCTGTGAGCAGGCCAGAGCTTACTGCAGATGAATTTGTACAGGCGCTGACGTTTTCTGGGATTAGCAAGACAAACGAATGGATCTCTTTCTTTCTGTTGCTCTGATCTGCTTGTTCTTGACACTGACGCTCCACTATCTCTCGTTTCATCCCTCCCCCGCTCTTGACAACCATCTACCCCCACCCTCTACTACACCACACTTTTCTTCTATCACTCTTGTTGTTACAGAAGCCCTGCCTATGTTGATAATTGTTGGCGGAGCTGTGGGTGGAGGCTGTGTCCTGCTCATCTGCGTCATCACTCTGGTCTCCCTGTGCTGCAGGCACACAGGCAAAGGTGAGCTCAACGGTTAGTATGGGCAACAGGGTCAACAGCCAATTCTTCAGATCAAACAGATTTAAGTCTTTTTCATTTGCAAGCTTAAAAGTGAGCACTTTTTGTTCAATTTATGTGCAGTTTCACCCTATGTTTGATGTAAATGTTGATGTACAGGTCTGCCTGGTAAACTAAAGTACCTTTTATTTTCAATCCCCACAGGTAAAAGATGTACTCGTCTTTCCAAAAGTGACATCAGAGTTCAGATTGTTCACAGTGATCACAACGCCACACGTGGCAACGATGATGAAGAGGATGTCAAAGAGCCCATGGTAAATGTCTTTGCATGGCAGATATCTCTGTTGATGGTTAGGGAAACTTCACATTAACACTGCAATGTAAGACTCAGATTGTGTTTTGTTCTTATTCAAGTGAGGTCTTGTTCATCCTAGTAATTCTTCAAAAATGCTTGGTCTTCCCTCAGGCTCCGAACAGCAGCGAGTCTCCTGGGACATCACGCACAGAACACAGCGACCTCCTGGAAGAGGAGGACGATGAGAGATCTGACATCAAGGTAAAACTGAAACTACTTACTTGAAGAAACACTCTAGAAATAGCAAGAATGCATTATTTTCATCCGTTATACACAGTGTTTGATGGTTACTTTAAAAATGATTTCCAAAATAATTACTAATTACTTGTTTAAAAATGTAGTCCGCAACCTAATCCGATACTTTTGGATTACCTCACTATGAAATATGGTAAAACTGTTTAGCCTGATAGTGTTTTATGTCTGTTTGTTTACAGATTGTTTGCCCAGCTATTCCTTCCTTTGTTATGTCTGACTGCACATTTAGATTGATAGCAGAAATTTTGTCCTTTTAAATGTACAAAGTATCCTATTCACACTTAACATTCAAACTAAACTGAGAATACTTTATTCTAGGGCCTATAACATTCAAAAATACTTTTAAGTAGTATTGACAGGTTTGCTAGACAACTTGATTTCTGAGTAGCCAACATTAGTGGTCGGTCCGTGTAGCTTACGTTAGCGGTTGGTCTGTGTAGCTAATGTTAGCATTTTTTTCTCATAGGATCCCACTAATGGCTACTACAATGTTCGTGGCCATGAGGACCGCCATATCCGCAGCAGTGGATTCTCTGAATATGTCCCCAATTCTCGGCCAGTTTACACTCCATCACAACTGCCCTCCCCCAGCCCCATGTATGGTCAGCATGGCACCCAGCCTCGCATCTATGACTTCTCCCACCGTTATGCGACCACCACAGCGGGCAGAACCGCATATGAACAGCAGCAAGCTGCCCAGCAGCAACAAGCTGCCCAGCCCGCCAGCATTTACCCCACTGATCCCGTCTACAGTGGCTCTGCGTACCTACCTGCTACCTACGGTCGCGCCTTCACCAGCTACGTCAAGCCTGCTTCCTACGAGAAGGTGGATGCATATGACCAATCAGATCAGGCCAGCAAGGTGTCTAGCTCTTCTCGCTTCTCTTATGCCTCCTCACAAGTGTCCTCCCAGCAGTCTGACTATGGCCGGCCCTCACAGCGTATGCAGACACATGTTTGATTGGACAAACACACTGGAAAAAAAGAAGCATACAGGAGCAGTGAGTAGATAACCATTGTGGCAGGACTAACATGAGACTTTCTTTTCTCGGACGGTCCTTTAAGGATGTGTTTGGACAGTGTTTGGAGGGAGTTGTGTGATTTTGGTTATGGGATAACCAACCTTTATTTGTTGTGATGGCTCGAGGGATCTGCGACAATGCTAATTGTGGAGCTCCTGAGCTGGGGAATTAAGCAGATTGTGATGTGCAAGTCAAACTTCTGATTACAGTGTGATACCTCACCAGGTTATCTCTACATGATGACCACCCAAACCTGTGGAGATATTCTGACAGTGCA
This sequence comes from Lutjanus erythropterus, assembly GCF_056507025.1. Taxonomy (NCBI): domain Eukaryota; kingdom Metazoa; phylum Chordata; class Actinopteri; order Lutjaniformes; family Lutjanidae; genus Lutjanus; species Lutjanus erythropterus. The sequence goes on along the minus strand of NC_139325.1, from coordinate 20,233,470 downwards.
AGAGCCAACTAGAAAACAAATGCATCTCCTGAATTTGGGTGGCCAAAATGACTGGGGTAGCTGTTTACCTGCCTTCCAGAGTTTACTTTGTGTCAACACTAAATGTCAAACATGACGTCTAAAATACTTTGAGAGACAATGTGACAAGCAGGACATATTTGAGGAAAAAACAGATCTGAAAAACCTGTTGTTGTCTGTCATTTGGTGTTTTGTTGGCATGCGAAAGGAATTCTAAGCACATTTTTGTGTCTCTATCATCAACAAAAGACGGAGCTATCCACAGAGACAGACAAACTATTCTGCACAACAGACTAGCTCTACTGACCAACAAGTGCTACAGGCACTGTACTGTATGAAGAGTCTAATCAGCGGTGGAATACTTCTGGCCTGAGCTGTATTCCTGGAGCTTCTTCTGATAACAACCCTAACATGTTGGACTTGTGTTGCTTACCGGTGGCTAAAAGAAGGAGGTATGAAGAGAATGTGTATTTTAGCCTTCATTGTAATGGGGGACTATGTGTTTACTGTGCGTTGTACCAAGATGGACAAGGTAAGGCCATGACAACCCAAAGATGGTGTTAATTTAATGGGGGTAAACAGGGGCTGAGGTCTGAATACTATTGTCCTACCCCTGGTACTGTTTTCTGATTGTAAAATGAAGAGTAAGATATTACCAGAACAATCAAAAAGTGGTGATTTGGAATGATGGCAATCTTGAACTTGAAATAAACTTGAATGCAGCATCAAACTTCAGCAGGCTCAGGTGGGGATTGACTGTCCTAATGTGGACCATACACTCAAGTTTTACAACTCCAATCAAACTGTCTCAATATGTTTACAAGAAACAGTACTACCCTGAAACACTAAGTATCTGTACAAATGGCTGAGCCCATACTTTCTCTCTGTTGCATGCAAATGATGTGTCTAGTGAAACTCTTCAGCGTTTATATTCATGTCCATTTCATGTTTGAGACATTGGTTTCTTCACCTGGCCCTGTTGCATTCCAATTTCCTGGATTTTTCAGTATGGACGCCTGTACTGCCATTTGTCTAAAAAGCTGTTACCAGGCAGCTTGACGAGAGAGAGCAAAAGCCACTTAAAGTGAGGAGGCAAACATCATCGCTTGTCTTTATTTTTATATTTTATATAAGCCTTAATGTACAGCGTGTAAGCTGCTCTATTGTAAAGTATCTTTATATACATATGTATCTATCTTGGTTGATTTATTTGGGTCCACAGATTTTCTTGTCTAAGTTGTTCATCAATCATTGAATGCAGTTACTATGCTTTTTTTGGAACACGACTAATTGCCATTTGTTTGTTCATTCTTTTAATAATGTATTAAGAATTTTATTTGCTAAAAATGAGCTATCGTTGCTTGTACCTTTGTACACATATTTATATTTAAATAAAACCATTTCCGATAAAGAACTGTCTCGTGTGAATTCTGAGTTATCAGCCTGGTTAATCAGCCTGGTGTGTAGCTTCATCGGGCATGGGGAACAGCGACAAACAAAGCTTTCCATGTAGCAACAATGATGAATACATAAATTAGCAGCACTGTCTATGTTGATTTTCCTATTCCCCCAGTGGTGCGCTGCTTTTAATGAAGACAGATGAGATAGCAGAACCCCCACTGTATGTGTATCCACCTCCCGAAGTCGACATGCCCATCTCGTAGGGTAATAGGATAGAGCTGTGACAAAGGTAGGTATTATTTGACAATATGAGTTTGTCTTGTCACCTCTGTTCCCCAGGTAGGCATGCTGCTCACGACGGGGAGGAGAAGTACATGCTCATTACTATTCTACTGTGAGAAGGGACAAGGTCTCACTAGACACGCATTTCTTATCCACATCATAATACAAAATGAGACCTCATCACAGACAAATAATACAGGTAATGCAATTAGGTACTGAGGAATCAGATAAAAGATGTTTATTATTATACAAAAACATACACAAACACACGAACAAAGAAAGGTTATAAAGTATGTCCATACTCCAAGTCATAGTCAATGTACAATGTTTATGAAAATAAAAGGATCACTCCAGGTTTCAACACATTAAATTTAGTACAAACGATATAAAGGAAAACGTTGTGGTTTTATTTTGTACTTTACAGCTTGATCAATACTTTCTTTTTTTTCCTCAAATACACATTTAAGAGTGAGACTGAAGTTAATACAACTTTAAAAAAGTTATGTTAACTTCATAATCCAATCAACTTTTAAAACCTGTCAAAATCAAGATATTTTAAGGCCTGAAATTCAAATGATTGAATTTTAGATTTTAAGGGCCCACAGAAACCCTGTAAAAGTTGTAGCCTCTCCCAAATGTTGGAGAAATACACATTTACACTTGCATAGTTGAACTGTAAACCTATGAAATTAATTTGAAAAAAAGGCCAGCTGAGCAATATCCTCAAAGTTTTCTTCGCAATTTTCCCCCCTTCAATAAATAATACTTATGCAAATCTTTGGTTTGCTTCTCCAGGATACAATATTTCCAGGATAAGCCAGAGATAAAAAGGGAAATATAATAAAAGACACCATCCAGTCAAACGTTTGATTTAAAAGTTGATTGAGTTGGTCGTGACCAAAGACAGGAAACTCTCATGGGGGATAAGAGCTCATTGCTCTGCTCTGGCACCATGTGAAAAGCCCATTGGTTTGCTTTGGCTCTCAGGTGTGTGTGACTGAAGACCCCAATCACCCTGAGCTTAACTAGAGATCTGTGCAAAAGCCAACTGGATCTAATCCTCATCGTCTGCTCTGAATATCACACTTTGGCAAATCATTCACAGACCAGGCAAAGGCCAATAAGTGTCTGTAAATATGTAATAGAAATACTGATGTAGACCCCCCGATCAGATAAACAACAACTCAAAACAACTTAAGCATCACTCCAGTCTCGCATCAACATTCTTCAGGGACCATAGTGTTTTGTTTTTTTTTTGCCTGCCTCAGCCCACCAACTACAAATCTGTTAAACTTAACATTACTGCTGGCCATTTTCCAAAGCAAACTGTGGGCTTAAGAGATTGATTAATTCATTTTCTACCTTCCAGGCAGCTTCTGCTTTTCATTCATTTTAGTTAGATATGAAAATGCCCCTGCATAGATTTCTTTTTTTCTTGTTCTTTTGTTTTTCTCTTAACTTCTGTTGTCATCACATGATGATGCAGATGTCTCTACAAGCTGATGTTTACACTTCACTGATAAGTTACTACTAATTACTGACAAGAACTGAGACTAATGGATGCCTGGTAGATACATAGGTAGATAAAATGCTTTAATCAATTTAAAAACCTGTGCTATGTAAAATGGTGAACAGTAAAATGTGAGTATTTTGCCACAAATATCCTAAAAAATAGTGCTGTGGTCCCTTTAAGGGATAGTTCACTCAAAAAGTGAAAATTAAGTCATTATCTACTCACCCTCATGCCGATTGAGGGTTGGATTTATTTTGTTAGTCCGCAAAACACTGCTGTAGTTTCACAAGAAAACAGCGTTGCAGAATCTCCCAAACAATGAAGGTGAATGGTGACCAGTTTTCAAACGTAAAAATAACTGGAAATAAAACATAAAATGCCTCCATACTGCTTGTCTGGCATAATCTAAGTGTCCTAAAGTCCCAACATGCTGTTTGCACACAATCACAACACACACACACAGTTCATGTGCATGTGAACGTGGCTCCAAGATAAGGATCTACAGTGAAGATTCAAGCTTAAAAACATGGTGTAAATAACATTCTTTTCGTCAACCTGGCATTTGGGGCTTTAAGAGCCCTGGATTACACCAGATGAGTAGTATGCAGGCATTTTATGATTTTATTCTGTTGTTTTTTTACATTCGAAATTACACATGGTGTAAATAACATTCTTTTTGTCAACCTGGCATTTGGGGCTTTAAGAGCCCTGGATTACACCAGATGAGTAGTATGGAGGCATTTTATGATTTTATTCTGTTGTTTTTTTACATTCGAAAACGGGTCACCATTCATTTCCATTGTCTGGGAGATTCTGTAACAAATTTGTCTGTGTAACTCCAGCAGTGTTTTGTGGACTGACAAACTAAACCTGACCTTCAATCAGAATGAGGATGAGTAAATGACTGATTTTTCATTTTGAGTGAACAATCCCTTTAAGACGCCAGATTAATAAAACCCCAAATGTATAGTTATACAAAAACATAAAGTGCTTCAATCAATGCCGCCCAAGATGATAAAGGCATCTAACCTGTTCAGAAATACATGACTTACCAGCAAAATATGCAGCATTTTTCAAACCAAAAACAATGTATAGATTCATATATACAGAATCCCTCTAAATCATCACTTATGAAACCCCGACACACACAGGCAGAGCAGACTGAGGATCACTTCAGCTATATTAACACAATATCTGGTGCCATGTGGAGGTGTGGGCATGTTTATGTGTGCCTTAGAAAATAACGCCTGTAAAATAATCAGAAAGTAATGGGTTTTTTTTGTTAGATTCACTGCTTTGTTCTTGCCACTGTCTCAGGTTTTGCTTTGCTTGTTTAGTTCCGGGTTTCAGCCTGTTTGGCAGTAGTATGTTGCCCTAGGCCAAAACAGTGTACAGGTTTTGACATCAGTATTCTATAAAAATGTATAGTAACTAACAGTGACATTACATTCTCTGTCCCTTTCATCTACTGAGAGACATCGGCAGAGCAGACTGAGGATCGCTTCAGCTGTATTCACACAAAATCTAGGGTTTTGCAGAGGTGTGGGCGTGTTTATTTGTGCTTCAGAACATAATTGCAGTGAAACAATCAGAAAATAACCTTTTATATCTCTGATTCACTGCTTTGTTATTGCTACTGGAGCTCACTCTCCTAATTCACACTGTATGTCTCTTGCCCACTCTCTCATTTATTGAGCTGAGGGGAAGGGGCCAACTTTGAAAGTTGCGTTTAAAAACAATGTTGCAGATTCTACCTTTAAAAACAATTATTTTATTTAATTCAGAAATACACACAAAACTGTGTAAATTTTTCATATTTTTATCTGAAAAAGTTACATTGGTCAAATATTGGGAACATAATTCCCAGCAATATGCACCAATCCCAGAATATGCATATTTCATTATTTGTACTCTGAATATATACACTAGTAAAACATAATGATTGATGGGGGTAAAAATCTTTAAATCTTTAAAACTATATAAAATATGAGTTGGTGTGGTTTGTGTGTAAGTGTGTGTGTAAGTGGGAGGAGTAGGCAAAAGGGGGTTGACAACAAAGTAAAGTGCTTTAAGACATTCATGTGAGTAGCTGGGTCCATGCAGCAGTATCCTCATGCTGCTGCTAAATGAATAAATCTTGGAGAGACTTGTCCTGAATAAGACTCAAATGTTCTGTCTCCATTATTTTTAGCACACTGACGTTGTCCCCCGCTCTGCATCCCTCCCTGCTACCGACAGCATCATCAAACCCCTGTCTCTGTCCTGATCCACTCTCTCAGCTTGGTGACGCGTGTGTAAACACCGGGCTTGTTCCGACGAGCGCAGCCCTCGCCCCAGCTCACAATGCCAGCCTGAAACCACTTCCCACTCTCCTCGAAACACACCAGGGGGCCTCCGGAGTCTCCCTGGCGAGGACGGTAAGAAGAGAACGGTTATTAGATTGGGTCTGGATGTGAGATGCATGATAATTGTAAGGGTGTGAGAACCTATCTATATCAGCGCTTTGGCTGGAGAATGTGTTGGACGTTCTCACCTGGCATGCGTCGACTCCTCCGGCCAAGAATCCACTGCAGAGCATCCTGGAGGTGACTTGGCCTTCAGTGACCACGTTGCACACAGTATCGTTGATGATTTTCACCGATGCCTTTTGCAGCAGCTGTGCTTTTTGACCTGTGAGAGTGGGACAAAGGGGTCAGCGCTCTGTCACGTGACCTATGTGTTCGTCACTAACATCAAAGGTGTTAATGGGCTGGATTAGTGTTAGCTAATGAAGGTTTAAGAGGCTTCCCAGGAGAGCCGACGTCTGTCTTGATATATGGATATGGAAGAAGGCTTAATGGAATAGAGCAGATTAGAAAAAGATGAGAGAAAAGGGAGGGAGGGTTGAGCGGAAGAGAAGTATGTCATGATGGGAGAGATAAAGAAATGGGAAGGACATTAAAGGAAAGAAAGAAGACAGGATGAAATGAGGAAGAGATGAAGGAAGCAGGCAGGCAAAGAAGATGAAGGACGGAGATGAATAGCTAATTGTGAGAAGGATGGGGGAGGAGTGGGATGTCTTAATTTTGATGTGAGCTGGATATGCAAAAAGGGAAAGACACAATTGTAGAGTGGGTCACCCATAATTGAGGAATAACAGTATAAATATTCAAAATGAGTATAATAATCAGTTATACACAGTGAAAAACAAAAGATGACTACAGTTCCACACAGAACCACCAATTCCTGCATAATACCTCCTTCTCGGAGCGCGCCCCAGCCTGTGACCCAGCAGGCCATGCCTGCAGGGAAGACGTGGGAGTAAGAGGGTAGGCAGATGGGTTGGATGGTGTTGGTGAACTCCAGCGGCTCGCTGAGCTCCAGCAGTGCAATGTCATAGTCAAAGGTCATTTGGTTGTAATCCGGGTGGGAGATGATCCTCTTCAATGGGCGGCGCTGTACACCATCCTGCTTGTACTGGTCCTGCATGCCACTATAGGTTTGCCAGTTGGATGCAACATGGTTCCTGTGGTAGCATGTACAGCATCATGGGGCAAAGGTTATGTTTGTGTACACGCACGGACCAGGATGGGTGGATGCAATGTCAAGAACATGTGTGCAATCTAATACAATCCAACACGTAAAGCCCTGCAACATATGTTTCTGTAAGATTACAGTGTTTGTTATCACCTCAATAACATGATAATAAACAGCTTTCAACAAAGTAATTAAATATAACTTAAATTAACTATACCCTCAACAAGAAACTCTGCACAAACTGAAGAATGTTAGTATTATTGTACTGGATTGCATGCACTTTTCATGATATTGTCACCATCCCTGTACAAAAACATGCAAAAATTACATACCACTTATAATGATTTGTGACTGTAAAATAAACCCTTGTCTTGGCTTGAATAAGTAATCTGGAAAATGCATGCAACTTTAAAAAAAACAGCATTGTGAATAGCAAATATCAACACCAACTGTGAGTCTGAGAGGATGAACATATTCCTCGCTCAATAACAATAGAGGTGTCTCAGGTCTAACAGCATGGTGAGTGCTCCACCTACAGGCCACTCTGACGAATGCACGTCCATGCTTCCATGGATGAGATGTAAATTTAGCCCCCCCAAGGTTTTTCTGAATTAACTGCATCATCAGGGGCCAATTTTCAGACTTTGCAATTTGTATATAAATGGCCCCTCTGTTGTGCAAAGTTCTACTTTTTTCCAGCACAATGTGTATGAGAATACTGCATAATGAGATCTAATAAAATGTAAAATAATATGATGAATAATAAAATATAAGGGGAACAATAAGAGTTTATATACCAAAATATATGAGAAGGGATGTGGTACATGTCATATATGGTACAGTTCTGTTCTCTAGATGTATATGAGTGCTGTGGACGTTTAAGCTGTGACTCACGCTGGGTTGCTAGTGACAAAGCAGTGGGAAGCTGAGAGGAGCCACGTCTCCGAGATGATTGAGGCACCACAAACATGCCCGTAGGTGAGGAAGTGAAGGCTGACCTGCCAGGGCCACTCCCCCAGCTCAGCGTTCTGCCCTCCCACGATGCGGTTCAGCTTATAGGGCCGGGTGCCACAATCTTTAAAAAAGAAAACATGAGAGTTTGAGTTTTTGAACGATCATTGATTCAGATGAAAAATATTCTACATTTACAATGGGTTGCAACAAGTCACAAACTACAATACGAAACCACAATTAGATTAAATTAAAGCAATACATCCACAAAAGGGATTTCTAGTCCTTTAAAGAAAAAAGTTTGCCCTCACAATCTCACACCCTTTGAAACGCATCCAAATCCTCCATTTTGACATAATATTTATATTCTAACAACACACATGCTCTAACTAGACTCTTAAAAACTAATAAACAATCACAGTCCTGTCCTCTATCCATTCTGTCTTTGCTACTGCAAGCCACTACAAGGAACCTTCATACTGAACTTCATACTGTGTTGATTTTGGGTGTCCCTGTGGACAAAAGTGGTATTGCTTTCACAGCAATAGCCACAAAATAGAACGTTAAAAATAAAATTATCTAAAGGCAAATCTCCTCCTGCTTTATTTAACTGCTCATCATACTACTCACTGTAACTTAGCCTGGGAACATGTAAACACAGACTCGTTTCATCCAAATGCATGGAGACTCTTCTCGGAGATGGTCTTATTAACTTATTTAGGTCATAGAGAGACATCAGTATTAAAATGAGACAGTTTCATAACCAGTTAGAAACTCTTTGTAGTAGCTTTAAATAAAATGTAATCTTTGCTTGTTTAAACAGATTATTCAACAGTCCACCTTATCCTTATTTTTAACCATAATAAAACCAAATACAAACATCTGTTTGGTGAAATGCTCTCTGTAAACTGCTGATTAAGTCCAAAGTGTTCTAAATAAAGACATTAATCTAGAACAGTGGTTGTCAGGACACCCAGGGGGTCCTCAAAGTTACGGCAGGGGGGCCTCCAAATTATTGTTTAATAATTTTTTGAAAGCTGTTGTTAGCCATGTTACAACTGCTGCTGACATATCAGCTGCACGGAGGACGAAACAAGAAATGACCCAAATATATTCAATGCAATATATGTATTAAGGAAGTCCCTACTACGTCTCTCTATCAGCTGAGGGGTCCATGACCTGAAAAACATTTAAATACATCTGATATTTGAACAAAACGATTAAATATTGTCTCTCTTGTAGAATAAAAATAACACTGATCTAAGACTGTAGGATTTAACACTGATACAAATGCATTCACTTCCACAATTCCATGTAAACACACGCTTTATAAATTACCAGTGTTTATATAATGAGAGGGGAGAGGTGTCAGATGGTTGAGAGCAAAATACAAGGTGAGACTGGCATGAACTATTAGTGAGGGAAAAAAAAAAAAAATCAGAAAATTTGATTATGTTGACTTGAAGCCATCATGACGCCGGCCTTGGCTGTGAATGCTACTATGACTCTTTGGAATCCTAATAAGGCACGCTGGCATATTAGCTGATCAAAAAAAAACAAAGAGAGAAAAAAAAATACACAGACACGCCCTGAGGCTTAAATGTAGGAAAAAACAAAAACTTCAGAGATGACAAGAGCTGCTTTCAAAGAAGAATGAAATAAATAAAGCAGTCAAGGCCTGGGGCTCTTTTCTAACAGACAGCAGCAACGTGCAGCTCAACCAGCTCCTCTATAATCTATTTGAATGACACTGAAGAGATTAGATCCACTTTCAGCTGTTTTAAAACATTTAAAAAGCTCAATGTTGCAGTGTAAAGGGAAGCGAAAACGTTTCTTACTGCAGCCGGCCTCATCCGAGTTATCAGAGCAGTCGTTGACGCGGTCACATTCGGCGTTCACCTTGTTGACACAGTCGCCGTTCTTGCACTTGAAGCTGAAGTCGGAGCAGATACCCGGAGCTGCAGTGGGGTGGAGAGGAGAGGTCCCAGAATCAAAACACATAGCGTATTTCAATCAAAGCGTCAGAGCATTGCTAAGTTCAACCGGTAAAATACTATGCAATCAGTGAGGCTTCAAAGTGAGACTTGAATGCACAATGCATAGTGATTGAGGAGCAGATTGCATTGATTGGGGTATTGATTGGGGTTGAGGTCTAATATCCCTCTTTATTCACAGAAGTGAAAATCAAAAGGAAATGCAAGAGTGCCCTCTGTGTGTGTGTGTGTGTGTTTGTGTGAAAGGAAAATTGATAAAGAGTGAAGCAGAGAGTGGGAAGAAATGAGAGAAAGAGCTAAAAGAATGTGGACAGAAAAACACTTGGAATCAAGAATGAAGTTTTCAGTCCAGCGTCTTTGTATAGCATAAAATGTTACTGAGCCGTGGATGAAGGTTAATTGCTTAATGGTTTGTGTTAGATGCTTATAAATCACTCTGGTGACGAGTTTTTTTTCTAATGTGTGACTGGCTGGGAAGAGAATAAGTGCTCCCACTTACAGGTTTTACAAGAGGCCTCGTCGCTTCCATCTTCACAGTCCTTCTTTTTATCACACACAACATCCTGAGGCAGACAAACCCCGTTACCACAGCGCCACTCATTCTCCTCACAACCTGGAGGCAATGAGACACAGAGATGAGGAAATGATAACAGAATAAAGATGAAAACTTACATAAGGCGAGGACAAGCCTATACGTTTCAGAAGGACATTAGCGGTGCAGCGGCGGCAGACATTAGCATCTGTCTCTATTCTTCTTGCGTGTGTTACACATGATTAAGCGTCTGCTGAGCAAATTGGGCAAGGCTTCAAACAAACTCCATTACTGATAAAATAATGACTGCACACAGCCCAGGAGTCAGTGACCAGAGCATTAGCAGTGATGTGCCTTTAATGTTAGCACAATTAGCGTAGCATTAGATAGGGTTTGTGTCCCCTAAAGAGCTCCTTAAGACTGGGATACTTACTGCATTGTTTCTCGTCACTGCCGTCTCCGCAGTCATTGACGCGATCACATACCCAGAGTTTCGGTTTGCACAAGCCATTTCCACATGCAAACTGGTCCTTCTCACACTCTGGTGTAATAGAGAAAACAAGTATTAAACAATGCAACTGAGGAAGAACTGAGAATTACATATGAGTGATTTGAAAAGACTATCTTGGACCTGTCTGAATGTAACAAAATCTGGCTTCTGGCACCACTAAAGCTCACTCATTAACAAATCAGAGGTTCTCAAAGTTTTGATGATTGAGTGCAAATTTAGGGAGCCATCATATGATAGAGGGCCACAAAAGAAAATCCATTAACTTGTCATCAGATTTGTGACTGGTCTCAAAACAACCTTTAAAGTACTTGGCAGTGAGCTCCCAGATTGCAAACATTTGTTGGCTGCAAAACTTGTGAAAAACAAAGAAGGCGCTCCCTAAAACCAGTGTTTGATTGGTCCATTCTGGGTTGCTGTAGAAACATGGTGGTCCAACATGGTGGCCTCCATGGAAGAGGACCCACGCCCTCTGTGAATAAATGGCTCATTCTAAGCTAAAAGAAACACGATTCTTATTTTCACTAATTAAACCATACTTATGAATAAATTCCAGTAAATCGTACAGACTGCTTCTTTAACATTAAATTGAAGCATTAAATTCACCTGTCTGCAGATAAGACAGATCACTTTATTTGTCTGCTGAGGTCTGACGAAGTTAACAATTGATCAATTTTTCCTAAAAACCTCCATTTCTGCCCAGCTATGTAGAGTTTTTTGCATGGTGGTTTTTCCAGGTCACTTCCAAATTAAACTGCTGAGTTGTCCACAGAAATAAAGCTCTGGCACTGATGACAGAGCGTAATTGCTGCAGCACCTGGGAGGTACCACTAGTTGTCTTTCCTAACCTGACAGACACTTGATGGGGAAAACAGTTTGACTCAGTAGCTGAGAGCTGTATTAAATACCAGCTGTTGAAAGTGGAATGATTAAAATACAATGCATGCATTTCATGGATTCAGGGGCTGCAAAAAATGATTCTGAGGGCCATCATTGACCCATACGCTGCACTAAGAGAACCCCTGCATTATATTTAGTTTACTTAATTTGTACTAAAACCAAAGTGTAACAAACAAGAAGTTGTGGTTTTATGGGGCATTGTGTGCAAGTGTATTTCTTGGCCGGTCGCAGTGAGTAAGTTTGGAGCCTGGCAGCCTTACAATGAAGACTGCACGAAATCACTGCGGCCAGCCAAGAAATAGTCTCGTACATTACCTCCCATAAAACCATAACTCTGTGTTCTTACTCTTCAGATTTTGTTACCTTAGAGTCAGACTAGCCATTCTGCCCTGTTTCCAGTCTTTATGCTAAGCTAACTGGCGTCTGGCTGTAGCCTTATATTTAACGGGCAGTTATGAGAGTGGTATCGATCCTCACATCCACCTCTTGGCAAGAATGCAAGTAGTATTTGCCAAAATGTCCAACTATTTCTTAAAAGGAGCAGAGAGGAAGGTATAGAAAACAGGACAAGAAATGAGGAGGTATGGTTGGGTCAAGGAAGAACTTACGGCACTTCATCTCGTCACTCATATCACCGCAGTCGTTCCAGCCATCACACTTCAGTTCCTTCCCAATGCAGATCCCAGAGGCGCAGGCGAACTTGTTGGGGCAAGCTGGTTACAAAACCAGGGAAACGAGGGAGGGAGCAGAGAAAAAGAGGAGAGATAGACGATGATGACAAATTGAGCGAGAGGGAGTGACAGTGTATGTTCACAACATCCATCATGTTGCCAATGCTTGTCCCTGTTGATCAGAGCAATTATAAATCCATTTCGTTCAAACTGGGAGACAACATAAAGAGCAGAGAGTATTGAAAGTGGAGTGCTCCTGACTGACAGTGGCAAATAAAATGGACCCAATAAACAAGCTCTCTGGTGATTAGTCTAGCTCTTGAGTTTCACTGCCGCAGTTTCTGAGCCTCTATCACTAAACAGCTCTATTTGACTGTCAGTCAGCTACCGTCTCGTAGTCTCTCAGACTACACAGTTACTCCCCTTGTCTCGCTCCATAATGGCAGGCTATGAGTGTCACTGTCACATCGCAACATTTCACCCATCGCGCCAAACATCGTGTTAATGTGGGTGCAAGATGAGACTTTTAACTCACGGTTTGATGGATCATAGGCGCTGTACTCGGCACTGAAGCCTTTGTCAGTGTAGGACTCGTCGGAGTGGAAGATCACGTCTAAGGTGTTGGTGGAACTGGTCAGAGCCAAGGAGGACATTTCTCCGCAATATCTGGGACACAAGGCAAATTCAGGTTTATTACAACTTCAGCATTGTGTTGTTCTAGTGGTTATAATGAGAATGTGCTCACTAAAGTAATTTCTGAGATTAGTGAAAAGGGCAACAACGAGAGACAATGGGCCCCTGGGCAGAGAAGCGTTGCCAACAGCACAATACCTAAAATTACCTCTACTTCAACAGGGTTTACAGCGCACATATATACAATTAACACCAACAGCGTATTAACTAAGACCTACATTATTATTATTATTATTATTATTATTGTTATGTTCTAGATAACCTGATGGGATAAATACTCATGTATCATGATGGTGTCTTTCCTGAGACATCTTCAAAGTGAATGTTTTAGCTACTACTTTCAGTTTTTCAGTGGGACTTTTGGGTCTCTGTCATTGACATAAATGACTAATCCCTTTAACTATGTGACAAAAAAATGCAAAGTTAGTAACAGAGACTTCACATAAAGGCTCTAGCTCTAGATCCCCTGAGCCCCCTGGTAACCCTGTTACATCCATGAAAAACAGGCATGAAGCATGAACCGTGTGAAAGGTTTTAAGGAAACCAACTGTAGTTAGATCGTCTTAAAAGATTTTATTAAGAGGTAAAACAGAAAGTGAGCAAGCCTTAAAGGGTTAGTTCTGATTATTTGAAGCAGGCTTGTATGAGGTAATCATCAATACTCGGTGTATTGGATTGCCGTGCCCCCACTTGGGAGAAGCAAAGAGCAGTACCTGCATAGTAGCTAAGCAATGAACTTAAAAAGGTCCGCTTAAAAAAAAAAAACTCACTATGAAAATGAGTGTATGCTATATTTAGAATATTTTAATGCTTTATGTTGCAGTCAGACAGCCTTTTCTGACTGGAAACCACCGTTATAGAGGATAAATTTAGCTTGTATAACAGCCCAAGACTGTCTGACAGCAAAGCGTAAACTAAAATTGCTAGTTTTTTTTGGTGGACCTTTTTAAGTGGCTAAAATACCTTCTGTTGCTGTCCACAACAGTTCATTCCTTAGCTGCAGGTACCCCTCTCTGCTTCTCCAAACTAGGGGCATGAGACACTCCCTCACACAATCCCACTTCAAATAATCATTACTATCCCTTGTGTGGTACAGTGGGTCAAAGGTTAACAAAGAAGTTGGTCTATAAACTGTGATGGATGCTTATGACAGATGTATCATTTAGCGTGCCATTTCAAAGAGTTAAATGAGTCTTACTTGGTCCCCATAACCTCCACGTAGTCTTTGTGACACACACGGATGTCCACCCCAGGCTCTTTCATGCGGAACATGGTGAACTTCACACGCACCTTCTTCCCAGCAGGGACCTACAGCACAGAGGAAGATGTGATTGGTTCATAACAACCTTATTTACCATGCATGTCACTCCTCCACCCACACACCATGACATGTATCTGTATCCCATGTAAATGCAAGCAGACAGCAGCAACACACCCAAAGAGGCCATGGGCCCACACATGCACATGCACACACACACGCATGCACACACGCGCACACACACACACAAACGCACACTCTACGTACACATCAGCAAACAAAACCAACACACAAAAAGCTGCAGCTCAGCCAGAGCTGCGGCAGCAACAGCGGTCTGACAGATGAAGATAGAAGAGGTACTGAACAGCTTGGCTTCTATAGTGCTGCCTCAGCATTCCTCTCATGGCAGGCTGAGGATGGAGGAGGAGGAGGAGGTGGATAGAGGGGTTTCAGGTGGAGGAGGGGGGCTAGTGAGACGAGCAGTGTTGCAAACCTCGATGGTCCACTTGCAGTCCACAGCAGGAGGATAGAAGCTGGGGTGAAGAGGGGAAGTAAAGACTCCTTCATTTTGAGAGAGGGAACCACCACAGGTTTTGACTGAAAGAAAAAGACACATTATCACTATTAATGGGTACGCCTAGGATATAAACAATAGTTATATGTATCAGCAACAGACACGTCATCAATGGCAGTAAGAAAATTGTACAATAAAATGTTCACTAGTTTCACTTAAATACTTTAAGTACAAACTGCCATGAAAGCACATAATGAATATGCCCTGGCTTATAAACAGCCTTTCATATGTCTTTATAATTAAATAATATAATAATAATATCATTTTGTTGCAACCATCCCCAGTCTCCCCTATTAAGTCTATTACCTGTGTGCCTTGATAAATACAGTGGTTAAATTCAAAATAAAGTAGTTAAAACAAGCCTTTTTTCACAGGGTCTTTATTAAAAATAAGTAATTAAAAAATATAAATAATTATCTATATTGACTGAAACAAAACACTTCATCACAATCATTTTTTCAACTATACTGCCCGGTCCTAGTTTGGAGTATAAACAGTATCATAAACAAGTGAAACATAGTAGTTATAAAACAGAATGCAGCTGGAAAACAGTTGATGTTAAGTGCTGCACGTCTTAATTACCTTGAGTCCTGGGGATGGCCTTATACTTTGCCTCGAAGCCAGGCCTCTGGACATCACTGTCGGTAATCAAGTTAATCAGCATGATGTTGCCGGACGACACCACCTCAAGAGGGTTGGAGGGGGGCCGTTGACCACACTTCCTGTGAGAAAGTGATGAGTAGTCAAGCATGATGGTACATAAATCAGGTACGACTACAGAATCAGGAAAAGCTGTTTGCAACAAATTGCAGTAAACACAACCATGAAGCATAAGATGAACATCTGATGCATTTACTGAACAGAGTCTCGCTTTTCCTTATGATGTGCAACACTTACGGAACTCAAATAAAGCTGTAATTCTTTTTAGTCAGAAGCACTAACACATCAATTCAGCAAACGAGTTTAAAATGCTTCAAGAAAAAATAATTTGAGGAGAAATCAATAGATAAGCAGAGAGAGGTAGAGAAAGAGATAAATAAGGAGAGATGTGCCAGCACTAGATAGAAATTGCTTAGGCGGAGTTTCAAAGTCAAACATTAGGTACATTAGCAAAAAGTTTCAGCACTGCTGGCGGCGGAGCAATGGAGGTGTGAATGACGCTGCAAGAGCAGCAATACATCTACCTCCAGTAGAATAATGTCATTATAGAGTATTATATTATGGCTCTCATAAACCCCATGTCACCTTGGATAAAGCTGATCGCTCAATAGCTTTATAAAAATTTTATGCATCACTTGGTAACGCATATTTGTTTGGCAATGGTTTCTGAGTTTGAAATTGCCTGCAGCTACAACTGATGTTGCATTCAGGAGCCTGTAGTTTCAGACTCGTAGCCCTCCCCCATATACAAAGTGCAATTACACACAGTGGTGTAGCAGGATTCAGGTTGGCACCCATCACAGATTTGAAAGGAGAGGTCTTTTTGAGCCAACTCAATCTCACTGAGGTCTCAAAAGTTAACAATAAAATGGGACATGCAGCGCTAAAGGCTTCAGGGCCAAAAAAAAAAAGTTGTAATCACACATCCAGTGAAAGGAATGAAGTGGAACATGTTTTCCACCCACATCAAAACAGCGTTTACTCCTAAATCCCTCTGCAACATTTCACTCAAATACAAAGTGATTCCTAGTGGTTGTCCTCTGGGAATCATGTAGAAACTATATTTCCTCCTGATCGTCAAGGCTAAATAAATGAGACAAATGTTGGTTGAGTCCTATTAAACAAACACTGCCATCAAGGTTTAAGGCAAAATCAGAATGTGATTTGTGTTACAATTTCATATACTGTAGGAGCAAAACTGAGTCAATTTACTGGGTTTCTCTTAAATAAAATTCCTCTCTGGTAGAGACATTAGTGCATAGATATTGCACAGTACACTGTACGATGTTAAAACCCAATCCATATACGGTATAAAGACTTAACTTTATACAAGATAAGTGACCTATACTTGAATGGTGTGTTTGCATCTTCTTCTGAACTTGTCCAAAAATATGATACTGAAAGCAAAATAACTTTTGGAAACACATACAAATTAGAGACTTAATGACTGAGGGCCAAGTCATTCATTCAGGGCAAGAATCCAGTGATGGAATTTTGTTTCACAAAACTTTAAACAAGTTACAAAAAGATATTTGTACAAATCTGAGGAGAATTTGGCAGAAGGACCAAGGGTGATATCTAAGAGATGAGCTGTAGTTAAAAATACTGTCAAATACCCGTAAATATATAAAGAAGGATTTGAGAAATTTACTCAGTGTAAGTTAATAGCCTAAATTCATTTTATTTCTTCAAAACTGCACAGGACAAGCTCACTGACAAATAATTTATATGATTTATAAATGTCAGACAGGAATGTAAACTTGTTTCCTCATTTTGTAAAAAAGTATGAGAAAACAGATTGCAGTTAGGATGGTGAATTTTTGCAGGCCAGCCCGGAAGTTACCATCACTCTGGATTTTTCAACTGGACTTAAGATTAGTGCAGAAAATAACCTCTGTGGCAAACAAAAGTTAATGATAGTGACACGTTTCGTTATGCAAGTAGTTAATCTTCACAAATAAAGACCACTTTCATAATTTCTAAACGGAATCACCAGAATTAAAAAGCTAATGTTCCTATAAAATGGCTATAAACTAACTACACCATAGTTGTGTGTCTCAACATAACCCCCACTAAGCATGATGTGTAATATCTGTGACTCTCATTTAGCAACTTGTTAGTACCACCTTTTAAAGACACATACAACCTTCAAAATTCAAGAGTGTGGTATTTATTGATGTATTTTATGTCCTAGAACAAAATGTGTTAATCTCTTAGGCTTGCCTTAACCACAGACCCATTCCTTTGATGAAAAGCCCGCTAAAAATGCAAACTTAAAACTTGGAAGCTGTACATTTATCCACATTTAATGCTGGTTCACTGTTTATTTCATGGGCTAATCTGTTGAACTCAGCTTTTGCATATAATGTGGCTAATGTGACTACTATCACAGGCTGGGTAGATGTTGGAATTACACTATAACACTGAGGGACAGTCAAGAGAAACTGTTAACATTAAGCCTCACTTGAGGCCAACTACAAAACTTGCTCAGACCCTAAAGTACCTAAAGGAGTGATCCACAGATGACTTTAAACTTAGCATCACTGCACTAAATTAATTCATTTATCATAAATGAAGTAATGTGAAAAAACAAACAAAAGAATGGCACTAATTCTGCAGCATAAATCTGTTAGAAATAGTATCATATTGCATATTTGCATGAATAAAAACTTTAAATTTAGATAGATAGATTTAACTTTAGGAGCACTGGTATTGCCTTGTACCACAGCCAACATATTCCCCAAACCCTCTGGACATTCACAACCTTCCAACTTACTCTGTGATGGCCTGAGAATCATCTGGACTCAGAGAGTCATAAATGGAGACGAAGTCGTCAGAGCAGTCATCCTCAATGTGGAAAAAGGGGAAGGTGACAGATATGGCATTGTTCTCTGGAGCTCGGATTTGCCACTGACAACGAGACCTAGGGGGGTAGGCTCTGGGGTAACCTGGTGAATTAAAGGTCCTTGCCGTTTTATCAGCGTCCAGACGGAAGAAGCACTCCTCTGGGAATTAAAACATTGAGTAATAGTGAGCACAGACATGTGAAACTTGGTAAGTAGATTGCAACTTATAAATTAAAATCTGATCATCATCATGTTCTGTATCTTGTGTTCATCGTCACCTCTCTGGCAGTCGTCTTAACAGATATTGACAGTTAAGATTGTATCTTTTCTGGTTTTCCTTGAAATCAATTTCTAATTATGCAAAGCAATGACTTTGAATTACAAATTACACATTTGAACACCATTTAATCATGAGTTCCTCCATCCTTTATGCTATAGATGTATGTAAGGACAGATTAATGTAAGGATAGCAGAGCTACTATGCTAATGTAATGTAATGTAGTCTAATCATCCTGAGGTTATAAATCACCAGACACTGTCAAAGAAAAGTGTCAGGCACAGTGACTGACTCGCTCTGGCCTGATACGGGGTTCTCAATCTCTGACTAGAGCAGCACATGTACAGTACAGGCCAGACCAGCCATTCGTTACAGACTGGCAGGAGGGTGAGCATCTAGCCAGCTGGAAAATTACAACTGCGAGTGATTGAAATGGGACGCGCTGTACTCACTGGCGTTGGGGTTCCTGGCCATGCGAGGATCTGTGACTGGAGACAGAGAGAGGGGAGGGAGGTGGGGTGGCAGAGAAACAGGAGGAAAAGGTAAGAATGGGTCACTAACGTTGGGAGGCTGATAGAATTTGATGCATGAGCCTAAAATATTTGGGTTGCACATTTTCTGTTCCATTTCCCTGCGGTTAAGGGAACTGGTGATGGTGTGTAGCTCTTTCTGCTCCATCTCACCTTGCCCTACAGCAGCAGCCCATACATCTCTGTCTAACTATCTGGGACAGCAACATCAAATCATAGCCACAGAAATCATTTTAAAGAGGACCAAAACCACTGAGTCACAGGGCCAGCGTTTGGCTGGTGGCCAGGATGTGGACAAATGCAATGTGAATGCTGAGAAGACAGAAGGAAGAAAAATGGCTGTCTCAAGCCAGGCCAGAGCCCAGCTAATATCATTAGAGGATCCAAACAGCATAAAATGTGCAATCTCAGATGCAGCACAAGCAGAGAGGTCTGGCTTATCTGTTATCATCTTATCAGCACAGCTCAGAGCGAGCTTCTATAATACAAATAGAAAGCAGACAGAATACCAATGCTGATAGGAGATGACAATGACCTTATTCAGATCTGGATTTGCAGCGCTTTATCTTTGCTGATTGTTAAATGTCATAATCTGTAGCCCACTGTAGCAAACAACTATCTTTTTGCCCCTTGGCGTGACCCCACACGTTGCCCCTGTGGTACCTACCCGAGGCTGTGACTTCGCTGATTTGGATTTGCTTGCTGTCTGACGTGCTGCGCTGTGCCTTAATGCCAGTCTCCAGTGCCTCCAACACCCGCTCCTCTGAGAACTCTGGCACAATTTCCAGGTCTTCAACTGGAATATCAAACTGGGACCAGTAATAGGCTAGCACACCCTCACTGTTCAAGCAGAAATGAGAGAGAAATGGATGTAAGGAAAAGATCATTCAGTAACAAGCTTAAACATTCAGCAAAGATTAGTGGAACACGGGTGATTTGGATTACTGTAAATTACAGCTGCAACCATTAGTTGATTAATTGATTATTTGAACTATTTTTAAAATTGATTAATAATTTCAGTCATTTTTCCAAGGACAAATGTCAAACATATGCAGATTTTAGCTTGTTAAAGAGATAGCTTTTTTGAAGTGGGCTTGTATGAGGTACTTCTCTATAATCACTGCATTAGCTACAGTAGATGACAGTTGACACACTCCAGTTTGAAGAAACAGAGAGTAGTATCAGCACGGAAGCTAAGCAATGTTGTACCTATGTAAAACCTATTTTTGCCCCTTAAAAAGGTCTACCTGGGGAAAACAATCAATATCAGGTTAAGCGTATGCTATATTTAAAATATTTTCACCACTTGACTTTACCTTGCCTCTCCAGGAACCATCACCTTGTCATGGTGGAGAGGTTTGCGTGTCCCTATGAACCTGGGACCTGTGTTGTCTGGAGCCTAGTGCTCCACACAAACACAACACAAACAAACCAATCAAGGTAGCAATAGGTAGTGAGGTAATATGATTTTGCCTTTAGAGTTTGGTTGAGGAAGAGAGTGCAATACTTGGCTGATATTACAGCAGTTCTCCAGCAGAAAAGACTGTCTGATGTCAAGGTGCTTAACTTTACTATTTTAAATATAGTGCACACTTAAATTGATATTGTTCTTTTTAGGTGGGCCTGACACTGTCCATAGCAATTCATTGCTTAGCTTCCTTCACCAGGACTCCTGCTGCTTCTCCAAACTGGGAACATGTCAACTGCCATCTACCTTAGGTATGACTATTAGTAAGTATCTCACACAACCCCATTTCAAATAATCCCAATTATCTCTTTGAATGTAAGGATTTGCTGCTTTCTTTGTGTATGATAGTAAATGAATAGGCTTTGAGTGTTGGACTGTTGGTTTGACAAAAGAAGCCATTTGAAAATGTCACTTTGGGCTCTGGGAAATTGTGATGATCATTTTCACAATTTTTTTGACATTTTATAGACTAAACCAGAGCCTTTCAAAGTGGGAGGTCGGCCTCCCCAGGAGGGCTCAGTGAATGGAAGTGAAAAAATATTACATTAGTCATTACATAAGTTATCGAAAGGAGTTCACACACACACACAGAGAAAAGCCTACATTTGTGTGATTTGAAAGAGATTCAGAAATATATAGTATGGAAGATTTTAACTTCCTAGAGTCCAAAACTAATATAAGCCTTTGGGATAGAGTGTTTTTCATACATTTGGTCTAGTCATGCTAAGTTATGTCACCCAGCAATATTAGACTATCTTGACCCAAATGTTGTCTGTGCAATCAAATAACATCAGCAAGTAAACTGGGGGGAGTGGGGTGCACAGTCTAATACTTTGAAAACCCCTGGCCAATATTAATTAATCATGAAAATAATTGGCAGATTAATTGATAATGAAAACAATCATTAGTTGCAGCCCTACTGTAAATTACAGGAGCTAAATCTAGCAGTAGCTGCATGCTCTGTCTGAGCTGGCCTGTGCCTCAACACTGGCTGTGAACTGTTGTGATTTACTGCTACTGTTAGTGCAGAACTTCATAACTCACTACAGTGCAATGCTGCACACATAACTGGGTGTGGTCACAAGTGAACAGGCCACATCTAACCTCGATTTTGGTTGTTTTAAGAAATGCAGCAGACCTTAAAGTTTGAATCCATGGAGGTCAATGCAACAATGACCTTCAGTTTTCACAATCTGTTCAGAAGCATTAAAAAGTATACAAGCACAAGATCTCAACATTACCTGAATGCAGTGACCACAGATTTAGTGTAGTATTTCGCAAGCAATGGATCTGTCTTGTAGTTTTCCTGCAGCTGTGTAGAGAAAATGTATTTTTTAGTAAAAAAGAACATGAACAAGATTTCTGCTTGTCTGCCTAAAGACAAAGTACAAATTAGCATGTTAACATAAAAACGGTCTTCCATGAAAAGCACATAACAATGGTATTCTCAATTAACTTTGTTGCCTTCAGCTGCAGTGAGTTGCGAACTGTATCAGACGAGGCTGCAGTCTTACTTTGTGGTCTTAAATGCAGGTCACAACCATATTTTATGCATGAACAGTGTTATCTAACATTAGAGCAAGTGCTTGTTGTGAAAAGGTAACACCAAAAAAGGGAGAAGAACACGCTGCAGAGGATGTCTGGTTAGCAGGAGATAAAAGCAGAAAATGACATGGTGGGAGAGGAAAATGACTGTTCACAGGACAAAGTGGTCAATTATCATAAAATAAAATATCAAGACCGGTTTCAAAATGGCCATTTCTGAAGTTTAAGTCAGCAACATCAGATATTATATGAACTCATTGCCATTTTACTAAACCCGTCAGGAGGCAGAGAAGAGATAAAATAAAGGGAACTAAGATTTTCCAAAACTCCACAGAAAGCTGTGGGACAACTGGTTAAACATGAGTCCTCTACATCCAAGGTGCTTTAACCTGTTTTTTATTTACTATACTCCACAAGTTCACCTGTCACAATACCAGAATTTTATACTTTGATACAATACTATCATAAACAATGGCACCTAATACCCCTTTCTATACATATATCCTCAGCACACAAATTTAGATGATTTCTTTCTCCTTTTTTTATATTAACAACCTGCACACAATGCTGCTACAGAAAAGGTCACTGAACACTCCCTGATTCTGCTGCAAGCCAAATTTCAGGCAGGACAATAAAGACTGAACTGAACTGAAGTCTTGCATGAGACTTGGGTCACAAATTTGAGGCCTTGCTTGACCAACATTGATAAAAGACTCTACTTAGACTTGGCATTCATTAGGCTGCACAATAATACCGAAATAATATCAAAATTGCAATTGGCCAAGTGCAATATCCACATCACAGCAGCTGCAATTTATTTGAGAAAAGTTCTAATAAAAATACTGTTAAAACAGTATTATAATTTAGTACTGCAGTGTTGCAATCTTGTTCTCTAGATGTTACAGACTCCAACAAATGTCACATCATAATGGTGTTTTTTTTTCAGTAAAAACGAAAATTGTAATGGAAAAATTATAATTTCCACTAATCATGAATCATATCACCATCAAAATATCTGTCCAAATAATGTCAATTTTTTTACCGTATCATGCAGCCTTATTCATGATTTGAGACTTGACTCAAAAGGACTTGACTTTTTATTTAACATTTGCATTCTTCTCGATGTTGAGAAGTTACGTTGTTTTTGAAAAACGACTGAGTGATTTCTAGTGCAATCTGTGCAAACTCATAGGATGAGGCAGATCAGCAGAGGCCAATAAATGAGGCAACTATAATGAAGGGCGCTTGTCCATAAATTGTAAAGTCTGGATTCATGGATTATGTTTTCAATGACAGCAAGGTCTGCAGCTCATAATTAGTGACATGAGCACCTTTACATCCAGCTTCATCATCATTACAAAACCCATAAAAATCATCAGAATTTAGTAAGACACGACTCGTGACTTACTTAACCTGAACAATAACTTGATTCTCACCATGGTCTCTTGGGATTTTCTTGAGAGTTGACGGTTATCTTATAGTCAGCCTTATAGCTTCCACACCTTTCTAGTATCAAATGTAGAATTAATGGAGATTGCATTGTTTGGAAGGCCTGGCATCTAAAAGGTATTTTGGCAGCAATACCTTTGACAACCTTGGTAAACAGTAACCTAGATCTGACCCTCTTCCTTAAAGAGGTCCTTTTTGTTGTATGCAAGTGCAAACCGGGTACATCATAACGCTTAGCCTCCCAATCATCTAGTCATCTAATATTCCAGTCGACCACTTCCATTCTAATCCATACCTAACACCCTCACTTCTGCAGCTTTTCACTGAGAAAGTGTATGCTCAATTGGGTGTTAGCGAGGCTTTTCTTGCTATCAACATGCTGCTAAGTGGTGCTACAAACATCTCCACTGCCTCCAATAATAGGAGATGCTGTTGAGGGATTTACTAAGGGAATGTACAGCGTTTTATTCCACCCACGCAAATGTGCCTTCAGCACTTTCCGTGCATTTGAAGGGGCATTTTTAAAAAAGCATTTCCACGATGCCAAACAACATCCATAACTAATCCTAAGTGAAAGAGGGGAATGAGTGTAACACTCTGCTCAAAATAGCTCACAATTAACAATGTAGATGATAGAAAAGGAACAAAAATAGGTTAGTCATTTTCTTTGGATGTCAAACTCACAGTTGCCTCCAGGTTGCTCGCCAAATTCTTGAATTCCTTGCTGTTGGTATCCTCCAGCTTCTGGTCATACTGTACGCCAACCAGCTTCATGTGCCCACTGAAGACCTGCGCTGATGGGTTGAGCTGCTTACTAATGGTGGCTTTTGAATCTGCATCTTTAACTTGGAGGAGAGACACAGATGAGAGGTAAGTGTTTGATCAACAAAATGCTATAAGATAGCTGCCTTTGATGAAAGAGGAGACTTGGGGTTTTGAACAGGCCTTGAAGCACTATTTTAAAGTTGTACAGTGTGATCTCATCCCAAGAAGACAGTTTGGCTCTCAGAGCAATTAAAACAGCCAGTTGAATCAAGAGGCTGTTTATCAAGACTTCAGAGGCCTTTTTATCAGACGTATGTGTAAATGACAAGGAAGCTGTGCCATGGACTCTGTGACATTTTTCTCCTTTGCATTATTAAACGAGAAAGTCAGAGCTGTCAAACAGGCTAACACTAATGGGAAATTACAAAGTCCAAACAAGCCACTCTTACACTCTTATATCAAAGAGTCGTGCCTTAACAGCAAGTGGAAATGATCCACTTTACACTTTCTGATGTTATGCCTGTCTTGGCAGTAACTGATGTTGGGAACGTAAGTAGTCACAACTTCTCATTTAATTTTATCAAGAATAACATTGATTTATGTACAGAAATGTCCAGAGACTGTCCAATGTCTCATGATGTTCTTTCCCTTTAATTTACTCAAACATATAAAAGCAGCATAGTGCCATACTTCATGTCTCCACCCTGGGTGATGGAGCAGAGGAAAGCTTTCAACTATACTCACAGACAAACAGCCAAATGAGGAATGCTGCAACAGCCGCGAGGATGAGAAGCGCCACAAGAACCCCGATCACGATGCCAGTCTTGCGCTTTGATGAGGTCTTCTTTTTGCTGGTTAAGAAGTTGATCTGCTCATGGTGCTGATACAGAAAAAAAAAAGAGTATAACATAGTCAGCAAACATGTACCATGTTCTGGTTGCACATAGCATTTAGTCTGATTACACTGTGAATTCCTGCAGTGTGTATTGCATCAAGATGTATATCATTTATATTAGCAAACATCTTAAAAAAGATCCCCAAATTATCCTACAAGGATTAGGTCATTAAAGCTGGGTTAGGCAGTTTATTTTTTTTGGCACAATTGGGCAAAAGTTCCAGAAAAACCTTTAAGCATAATGTGATTCAAGAGGTCCAAAAATTTGTTCTACTCCTCCTCTTTGATCTGTTTTCTAGCCTGTGACAGAGACTTTAGCTAATCACAGGCCAATTACTAGTACTTAGTCCATTAGCTCAATGCTAACATATTGGGAAATACTTTAATGAAAACTATCATGAACTCAAAATTCCCAATGAGTTTAAAAATGAAGCCACCACCAGGTGGACCTGCATGCACAGAGAGGGCATAGTTTTATTTTCTGTTTTATTTATTATTCTTATTGCACTAGCCTGATGAGTGGCAACAGCTGAATATATCAGCTCATTTCAAAAACAGTTTTATTTACTTATCATGTGCAGTAATGATGCTCCTGAAATAAAACTCAGAAAGGCTGACGTGACGTGCACTGTTTTTGGAAATCTGAATCATGAGATACTGTCTCTGGTGTATGATAGAACTTTTCCCCCTGATCCAGTGTTCAAAAAGCAAACAAAAATCACAATAAATCATAATAACAAATCGCAATAATTAAGAATCCCAATACATATTGAATTGTCACCTAAGTATTGTGATAGTATTGAATCAGGACATATAAGTCCTGTAAGACGATTGATGAGTCTCAATTTCTGACAGAACAAATCACATTTTCTCCTCAGTCCATGCAGAATGGCACAATACACATGATGGATATTTGGGAATCTCCAAAAGATTTGTTTGATTTAGATTAAAGCCTCAGTAGCCTACATTGGGTGCTCAGTCTACCGAGTGAGCTACGGGGGCCCCCCACAAATGGGATTTTCAAACTGTAATTAGAGAACCACGCTGTAAATACACCAATTCCATAAAAGAAATAATTAATGCCTCACTCTCCCTCACACTGAGTATGTGATGAATGTCTACACTTGTTAAAATTTTAGTAGGAAAACATCTTCGACATGTTACCATTAACAAGCTCAGTGTAATCATGGAAGACAGGCAGGGGAAGTTCGTATGCCAGGAACAAACTATATGTACAATGATGTAAAGCTAGAATATTTTTACTTCTCAATATCTGAGAAAAAATAAACTGCTGACCTTTGACACGATAACGAACAAAAATGTGACATGAAACACCTTAAACTTCTTTGCCAGAGTGACAAGTTTTAACAGGCGGCACACACACCGTATGTGTGCAAAACTGGTCAAACCTGTTCAGTAAATGTGACAGAGCTCCCACACTCATACCTTCATGTACACATACATGCGTTCATTAATTGCATAATAACTGAGGGATACTTCGTAGAGAGCATGTGCACAGTGCTTTAGGCTGTGTGAATATCTGTCGAAACTGTGTGTGTGTCTGTTGTTGAGCTTTCTCAAGTGGGCGGACTGAGAGAAAGGTTTCAGGCCAGTTAGTAATCAACACACAATGAATTCAGTGCCTGTAGCCCATGAGTGAAGAAGCCCGAGTGCCATTAGGGATGGAGAATCACTTTGGTATTAAATCAATTTGTCAGATGTGCTGCCCCTTAAGATGGGGGCTCAATTACATGAGTCTAGATGATAACTCATGGCAATTAAGGCCTATTCTTACCCGGCCTGGGCTTCCACACATGCTTTCTAATTGGAATCTCTAACAGCAATCATGGGCCAGAATGAGGGGAATCATTAGAGATGGGGTCAGCAAGTGCTCCAGGGTCTTCGTCACCCTGATCACAGCCTAATAAAACCATTACATGCTCTTCATCATAACCCATTCTTCACTCCTAGAGAGAAATACTATCCAATCTTTGAACTATGTGTCGTGTTTTTTTTTCAAATACCAGCTCAGCAGGGTAGGCCATTATTAGACGGTCTGTCTTCTGACACTGAAAACGCCAGAACATGCTGATGGAAACTAAAAAAACGTTGTTTGACAAGAGAACAATCTGGGCCGCAGATGAGGCAGCAAGTTATCTGTTCAAAATTGCTGGTAAACTTAAGGAGTGGGGGATGATTCTGCAGTCGGTTGCTACAGATAAATTTCTAAGTAGTCTGACCAGTTTAACAAGTGGGAAAAAAGTTAACACTGGTGTTAGGTGTGGTTTAAAAAAAAAAAAAAAAAGCAGGTCACCCTCAGGCAGAGCTGCTACTTTGTTATTTAAACACTGGTCCTTATTTAAAATGATTTATTAATATCAATTAAGATCTCTAGAAGTGTATAAAGCAGAGATTGAATGTATTTTTATGTACTGTATTAAAGCTGAGGTAGGCAGTTCATTTTTGGCATCACTGGGCAAAAGTTTCACAATAACCTTTTAAGCATAATATAGTTCAAGTGGTATTAGAGAAAGCTTCTTCTTCTCCTCTCTTGTCTCTGTTTTTAGGCCTTAGAAAATCTAGACCATGACAGGAGGCTGTTCCAGTCTGTATTTGTGGTTCTGCTGCCATTCCATTGTGCTGCACCTGCTCAAGTTGTTTTTCAACATATTTTGAGCATTTTCTGGGCGCTATATGAAGCAGTTTCACAGTGACATACAGCACAAATTACCAGAGGCCAAACAGTCGGCTCCGGGTTAGATCTTAAGACTAGATCAGAATTTGGCAAAAGTAGGCTTTAAATGAGTCAATTCAGATTCAAATTAAGCAGAGCCCTGTTGCATAATCAAAAACTAATCTGTTCAGTAAATCCAAGCTTACATTATTTGCTGGTTAGCTAAACAGCACTAGTCTAGTCTAGTTAGCCTACGCATGATGGCCTAGCAGAGAAGCTGTAATTTCACCTCCTTTCAGAAAAACTTGACTGGGAATTAATATGGCCAAAGATTTAAAAGGAAAGCAGAAAGGAAAGGAAAAAGAGAAGCCAGGCAGAAACTGACAGTTTTAACAGATCAACTGGAGTGAAAGAAAGAAGAAATGCATCATAATACTCAGTTGGGTTGAGTCTGTTTCCGAACTTTATTTGGCAAACCTCATTATTTTGCTCAATCAATCTCACAAAGGCAGCTGTTTTAAAAGTTAAACCTCCTCAAGGGTAAGTTTAAAGTTAATACTGGATCACATTTTAAAACTGGAGTTTTATTTGACTGCAATAAAATCAAATTTAATCTAGGTTTAGAGTAAACTGGGGTTTAAAGAGGTTAATCTTTCTTTTTCACATAGTTTAAAAGTTCAATATGACATAATTTAAAAACATGATTTAATCAGGTTCAAAAATTAATCCTTGTTAGTGTAATCCAGCCTAAGAGTACCCCAAACATTTAGCACTGCGCCCCATAATGCTGTCAGGCTCACAATGGACACCTTAAAAGAAATGATCAAAAGTCATGCAGCCAAACCTGAGAAATCATTTATCATTTTTTCATAATTTATTCCAGGCACTCTTCTTCCTTTTCAAAACCTGTTACCTACACTACCCACAATGCAACTCAACAGCTGACAATTTAGTTGAAGATGTGGATGTTATGCAAGGTGTGGCTAATGTAGCCTGGAGTCACTGGCCTCAAGCAGAGATGGGGAGCAGGCTACAGAGGTCTGGTAAATTCACTTCTTTCCAACTCCACACCCAAGAGTTTTATCATTTCCAACTTGTAGCCTTCAGCCCCAACTGATGTTGCCTCAAGCGACATCACTTGAGGCAATTTATCAGATTTCTTGCATCTCCCTCTGAAGCCACAGAAGGCTTTGTATAACTTTTTGCACATATGCCAAAATACTCCCCAAGACCTGTTAACAGACTTTGATGTGTAAAATCGGCGGAGTTCTCCTTTAAAAAGCCCTCATATGCCTTCTAAACACTCACCAGCACTGATCTGTTCTGTCCAAACAAACCAGCCCAGAGACTGCAACCAAGTGAGCCAATCAAATACGACAGCCAATCAATGCATTTAGGCTTCAGTGGTCTTGTATTTACCTTTCGTGAACAAACACCTACACACATCTCCTACCTGACAGCAGCCCTGAGCAGACATTTAGCAGTTAGTCTCGACTGCAGCGTGTGTGAGGAGGAGTGGTGCTACAGCCTTGTGGCAAACTACCACCTCGCTGAAAAGCCCAGATAAAGGGCAAACACAGGCTGAGGGAAAGTAAATATAACTGCACATCGTTAGACATTATGAAAGATTGAACTTGTCCCCAGTTTTGTCAGCTGTTGATTAGAATGCATCATTCAGTGGAGTCAATAATCAGAGACGTGACATTAACACCACATTCACTTCACTTCAATGGCTCAGTTTTCAACATGGCTGCCCTCGAAATGTGGTTTGAAATGCAGGAGAAAAGCCGCACGGCCTTGGTTGAAGAATTATTTACTCACTCCACTGAGTCACCACATAAACAGAGAACAGACTACATTAATCATAGTACAGTATTCCCATTTGATCCAAGCTCTATGACTGATCTCATTGTCTGTGAGTAATCAAACATTAACAAAGGAAGAAATGCTCATTTACCAACAGTTTCTCTCCTGCCACTTATGCAATCTCTCAAAGCTTTCAGAGTCAAGAGGCAGAGGGGTGGCATGACAACCTTGGCACCTTAAGTAGATTTGGAAAGTGGTTTGATAGCTGTTTACTTACAGTTACATTTAAATGTTTAAGGTTTTGCCTGTTTTTTTCATTGTAAATTGAAAAAAAAAGAACTGAAAGAAATTCCACTTTTGTAGCATTTTAAATAGAGGGAGAAACCATTAAAGTGATAAACTGTAAGGAATTAAGCAGGATGGAGCATCAAGAACCAATTCTACATAAGAATCACTTCCAAAGGAATCACTAAGAAATCTTACGTTTTGATTTTGTTTACTGATTCCTAAACAACTTTCACTACTTTCCTAATGTGTTTGTCTTATTAACTCGTGAGTCTAGCATTATTCTCAGTTTACTTACTCAGCCTTTGCCAAGCTACTTGACAAGTAGGTGAAATGTACAAAATCTATTATAACAATCACCTCAGTTTAGCAAACACAATACTACAAAACACTTTGCAAAGATGGGATTCTCTCTATTGTCACAGTAAAGTAAAAAGAAGTAAAAATCAACAATTATTAAGAACTGAAATGAGTAAGAAGAATCAGAATCTAAATCTAAGCGATACCACACTCCAGATTTACGTGACAATGAGACTGGGAATCTGGAAGTGAAGTTATTGTGTGCTTACTGTGCAGCTGCAAATGAATCTGAAGGACAGATTTCATACATACACCTCTTCATCCGTCTTACAGAAGTGATATTTATGTGTTATATGATATATATGACCTAAAGCACTAAGCCCTACTTATCCACCATCACAAAGCTGAACAAATACAAAATGTATTCATGTACCTGCACTCATATATAATTTTTGCGACCTACAACTTTTTTTTTCTTTTTTTCTTTTTTTTACACAAAATGTTACAGAAGACACTTTTACTGGATGTTAACTAATGCCAACGTGCAGCTCACTGTTTCTTTGGGAAGTCTCACAAACTTTTCAAAAAACTAACACGCTTGCCAATTCAGTTGTGTCAAATTCCTTTAAAGTGTGGGCCTCCCCGCATCCTATCTCTGAGCTGGGAGATGGATGATGAACACTTTGATAACAAGCTGCTGTTTTTTTTTCAAAGTCCTTGTTAATGTCACATTATATCAAGAAAGAAAAACAGTTTGTTTTGCCTGAATCCTGTTACTGTTTGCTCACTGTCTTAGCTCAGTACACATTCTGCTACACTGCAGGGTGTATTTCCCCAAGGCTAAGGCTGTTTTCATGAAGCTGTCAAATAAAGGTGGTAGAGAGCTGGTGAATTTCAGCAGCACTGACCAAAGCCATGTAACCATTAATGAGTCCCTTTGCAGAGTGAAGTTCACCTTTGGCTGCATGACACTATTTTCTGCCTACATCCTCTACTGGTATTTCATTCATCTCAAACAAGACTGAATTATGTAGTAACAAGAACTGTATTATGGGTATTTACATAATGTATGCAATATGCTGCAGGAGATTTTGACCCACAGGTTAGGCAAAATAAGCTTTCGGTAGCTTTAGCGTCCTATTATCACTTAAAACACATGCCTGCTTAAATATTATACAACAAAAAGAAATGGTTATTGTGATTTTCAAACAGTTAACAGGCTGTCCTGGTCGATCTAATATAATTGAAAATCACAGTGACAGCTTACTCATGGTCTTTATTGCCCAAAAAAACAACTATATACCATTGTATTTGTTATTCAGTCAATAATAATTCAATGTGTTCCACCAAGAAATATACCTGCAGTTATTGTTGATACACAACAACTACAGCCAGCGGGAAATAAATGAGTCACCGCTGTAGAGCTTCAACAGTTTCAGTGTGACTCAGCCACAGTTCCTCAGGTTGAGAAACTTAAAGTTAATATTTTGGAATTATCTACAGTAAATGTCATTCTGCCAAATTTATAATGAACCAAATACCATCCATACAGCTGATGAAAATAAAACCAATATCAATACAGACACAGTATGTCTAGCTGATGTTTTCTACGCCTCTATCCTTCCTTCTGCACGGGGGAACAGAGATCAACGCAACAATAACTTGATCCATATCACAGTCTATGAGATAATGTGTGGTAGGTTATGAAAATAGTTAACAAATTGAAGTTTTTTTTCTCTATAGATGAACAAACCAAACTAAAAAGGAACAATTATTTTTTAAAAAGGTAAACATCAATGTGAAATTAGCAAATAGCATCAAAGTCTCTTGATGCCTCCCCACCATTTCATCTGACTTCACAGAACTGCCTTTGTGACTGAAGAAATAATAACTTTGTTTTGTAAAGAATACATCATGTAAGAGAGATGAAGCATAGCTTGGAAATGAGCAGTGGGGGGAAAAAAAACATTCTGCAGAGTTAAATAATTTAATTTCCCACATTTCCAACAGTTATTTCATGTTTAATTTAGCACAGTGCTGGGCAATGTATTAATATTTTGATATGACACTAGATATCATCTTAGATTTTGGATAGTGTTATATTGTGATAAGGCATAAATGTTTATTTTATTGCTCTTTAATTTCTTGTTTATTATTTAATATTTTCCCCTCTATCGCTCTCTTTGTGAAGCACTGTGTAACTTTACTTTGATAATTGCTCTGTAAATGAAGTTTGTTATGATTATTATTGTCTTTTCCTGGTTTTACAAGCTGCATTTAAGTGCAATTTTCTGAACTTACCAGACTGTTTTACCTGTTCTACTACTTGCCTTTCTCATTATATCCACATTAGTGAGGATTATTTATTAGAATCTCATTGTGTTAATATTTCGTGAAAGCACCAATGGTCATTCCTACACTGCTGTCGCAACATTAATAAATATTGGTTTGCTATTGAGGTATCTGTGCAAAAATATTGCGATATTTGATTTTGTCTTGGGCTGTAACCAGCAATTATTTTCATTAGTGTTTAATCTGTTGATTATTTACTTAATTAACTGATTAGTTATTTGGTGCATAAAACTAATAAACCAGTAAATTAAGAAGAAGAAGAAAATAAAAGACTCAAACTGATTAATCTATTGTCAGAGTAGTTGCTGATTAATTTAATAATTGATAACTGATCCATTAATTACTGTACTCTGTTGCTTACTGAAGGCAGTGCAGATGTTAACAAACACTGTCTGTACAGTAGGACAGCACAGACATGAAAACACCACAGACGACTCAATTTAACACTAATCAAGTGGCCCTTCTTTAATATTTCATTCAAACGTCCACAATAGTGTAAAAACTCCATCCTAGTATCAGTATTTGTCTTCTGAGGAGGGGGAAAGGCTCTGAAACCTGTCAGTGGTCAAACGTATGAGGGTTTGAAGTGTGTGTTACTGTAGGCCTCATCGTGTAAACATTCACACAGCTCCCACATTAAACACGTTAGCAACAGCTCTGAGCCCAAACCAAAGAAACATTAGGGGAACTATATGTTTCACTGTGTGAGAAATAACACACAACACACATTGTCAATTATACAAAATAATATAAGGAAGTGAAGTTTGACCAAACTTACGTCGTAGTTGTATCTGGCGGTTTGCATCTTTCAAAACGACCCAGCTGAAGTCCAAAGGACAAATCCTTTGTTCCTCCTCCCAGAAATGTTGCAGAGTTATGAATCCTGATTTTTATAATCTGTAAAAAAAACAGCAATTAAAAGTATATAAGCAGGCGTTTAAATTCAATCCAAATATCAGCTGCTGTTTCTGTGTCGTCGTGGTTTGGAAACACCTGAATCGACCTCTTCCTCACACACCTTTGAAACAAGCCACGCCCCAAATACCTGCAGGCTGCAGCTGCACTGGAGACTTCAGTGGCCAGAACGCTTCATGTTTATCGTCACGCTGTGCTAAAGTTAACAGTCAGACCGCACAAATAATCACCCGCTGGCTCTGACATGTAACGGGTGCAGGTAAACGTTTTCTTCAACCACCTGCTGCTCCTCAGCTTGGGTGACTTGCTGGAGAGGAAGTTGTTTTCTTTATTTTCATAGCATGTGTTCCCCCTGCTGACCGTTTGTGGATGTTGCTGCCAAGAGCCATGGACAAAAAACTTGATATTCATATCACATAATAGCTTGAAAGGGGAGCATTTAACTAAGATAAATGGGAAAAATGCTAAGTGCAAATCCACAAAATCTTTTATTGACTTCACTGGTTTAGAAAATATACAAGTATAAACTTGAAATGCAAATACGTCCATACTGCAGGAGACATATGCAGTATAATCAGCATTAGTTTTTTTACTCCATAAAACAATGGAGCCAATTTCCTGAAGCTTTAAAGTACATTCACAGTGGTGCTTTACACTATTTTGGTATTTCATACTGAGTTTGCATTTATTTTTTGACTGAATTGTGCTTATTTGTTGAGAGAAGGTTACACAGTTGTGTATTCATTGTATCTAAAGCAGGAAAACAACACCCTTTAACATAATGCATCCAATACAACTATGAAATACAACCTCCAAAAACTGGACAACACATTTTATTTCATATTTCATAAAGGTAATTTAATAAAAGTTTTGTTTCATTGGATGGCAGAAGAACATAAGTTGCTATTTTTCATTCACTTTAAGTGCCATTTTGATGTATGGGAACTATCTACTTGAAAGTCTTCATCACAGGTTTTGGCGTCTGTGTGGACATGAGTTATGAGCAGTTCAACCAACAAACTTTCTCAGGTTGTTTTATTGTCTCATTCAGGTTTGAAGTATCCAGAAAAGAACAAGATAACAACAAAAATGAGCGAAAAGTCCAAAGAAAGAAATGAAGACTCATATGTTGAGGCTGCAGGGTCTGTGCAATAGCTTTATGGTGTTCTTATGACTTTTTGTGACTGATCGTGTCATATGTGTAATGTGCAATAAGTATAAATTGTGGTTGCAGAGTTTGTTTTTGTTTTGACTGTTACTATCAAGGCAGCTATATGTGTCCAACATCTGAGTCCAAGACAAATTTCCCTATGGGGACAATAAAATAAAGTGCATCACATAGTAATGTGTCATATCTTATTGTATCTGAAACTAAGATACAACAGCCCTGCAGTAAGTTCTACCCCCTTGAAGTTAATAATGTTCACTTCATGTTTTTTTCTTTCAAAATTTTCACATTCATCTAAAAAAAAAAAAAGGGAAACGTTCTATATGCTCACCTCAGACCTGAGTTTAACACGTGTTTTAGTAAGAATGACTGTTACATCACATCTAGTCTGGATGCTGCTCAGTGTTGAAACAGCATGATGTGAAAATCATACGCTTCTGGTACTTTAACACTGAGAATGGACTTTTTAGTAAAGCACCAAAGACATGTTGTGTCCAGCATTTAAACATCCGAAACTTGTAAATTCATAGATTCTTGATTGTTCCATGAATGTAGGGCTGGGCAAACACACACACACACACACACACACACACACACACACACACACACACACACACACACATAGATATATTTAACATTTATTGAAACAGGTTCCTTAACAATAAGTCTCATACTTTCACATTCACCCCAAATTATGCAACTGAATGTGTACAGTGAGGTGACTCTTCTATGTTAATAAAGCATGAGACCATCTTTTTTAAAAATAATGTCCATCCAGAGTTGTAGTTTTCTAACGGTTCACAGCCTTCAGTCTCTAGGTTCATTGTTCCATGATAAGGGGCGAAAATTAAGCCAGTTTATCGTCATCATTTTGAGGGCTATTAAAACAAGAGCTCTGAACACATATAATTTGTTTTTTCCTACTCACCTTAGAGATGCTGTGGTTCAAATGGTGTGTCTGGGTTCAAAGTTTCTCCATTTTTCCTTTTTTGTACCTTCTCCCAATAGACTTGTAGTTTAGAACAATCCCAAAATATGTGGGAAAAGTCTCCTATTAAGCCACGTCCTCTTCAACAACAGAAAGTTGTTTTAAAAAATCTAATATTCAACTTCAAATCAAATCAAATACACTCAAGTTGGGCTACTTAATCATTTATGCCAAGACAACTAGGACCTCTTCCACATCTTATCTTAAATTCTGATGTTGCCCTCCAAGTCGCTGGTAAGTTGGGCAGACTGGGCACAAATGTAACACACTCAATTCCTCCAGTCAGAAACAAGCTGGAGTGATGACACTCCATACATGGTCAGTGGGATCTGCTTGTGGAAAAAGGAGCAGGATCATTTCAACAAGTTTTCAGCCAAAAAAAAAGACTTTTGCCATCCGAGATTCGCCCTCTCTCCCCATATTCAAAAAACTGCTTGACTCATCTGTTCAACACTGCCTTCAACCATTGACAGTTTCTTCACCTCATCCCTTGTTTGTTTTTTTCTGTATGTTGTTTCTTTCTTTCTCTTGTCTTTTGTGAAGCGTCTTTGAGTATTTTGAAAAGCGCTATATAAGTATAATGAATTATTATTATTATTAAAATTAAATGTTTTTTCTATTTTTTTTTCCTAATTTATATTTTTTTTGTTGTACGGTACTTTTTCTTCTGTTTAAAGTTTAGATGACTGCAAATTTAAAGTTACATCAATTTGATCTCTAGGTTATTGCTTAAAAATTAACATGAACAACCTATGCTAATATAGGTGTTGCTAACTAGTATACAATATTTTATCCTGGCTGTGAGATCGGGGGCAATTGTAACAATGGGTTATCTATGTGCCACATGACCCAATGTCAGCACCTTGTAAAAGAATTTGAACCATAAGAAACTCATCATTAGATACTAAAATGGTAATGTGATTACTTTGAGATGTGCTTTTATTTGAGATACAGTTGCCCCAATTGCAACTGGACCACACTGACTTCTTGCGTCTTGTCTGTCATAGTGAAAATATATCAATTGTATTATTAATGAGTGCACAAATATGTTTTTATAGACCTGTCAAAGGATGACTGTCAGCCCCTAGTCAGTCAGTCTGCTTACTGTTCAGCTTGAGGACAAATCAACTTAAATCGTATCTGACGGGTAATATTATTCTATTTTCTCTGGATTGTCCCTTTAAACTGACGCAGGAACTCAGCAGACAAGCCTGGGATCCTGCCAGTGCAATCTCAGTCCACCACCACCAGATGTCTCTCTTCACTAAGCCACCGCGTGGACGCCGTGAGTAAAGCGTGCGATAAATACCCGCAGAAACAGGGCTTGGTTCTGTCAGACTTCATCCACAGAAAATCCCAGGCTGCCATTGGAGAGACCGTCGGCAAGAGCGAGCAGGACGCAGACGCAGGAGGAGATATCACAGGAGGGCTCCGGCGAACGCAGTGTCCATCACCACTTCAGCTGATGTAACCAGACAGCGTTTGTTGGAGTCAGTTTATTTCCACAAGAGAAACTCCGTCATAAAAAAGAAGACAAAAGAAGGCGAGAAAATGGGACATACCGCAATACCTTTATTGATGGCTGTATTGTCCTACTGCGTGTGGGAAAACGTCGAGGTAAGAGCGACACAATCTGGATCATTTGTAGCGATGGCGCATTGCAATTTTGCTGAATGTCGATGTGACTGTTTGGCAAAAATGGTTTATTTTTTGTACTTCCATGTCGACATTGCACATGCCACGCATACAGCTGCTTCTTCTATCTCCTATCTCCATATTGCTGACACGCACAGGCTTATCTGGGGCAGGTTTAATTTGTAAATGCATCCCCGAGCACCGTCCTATGTCAACAAGAGTAATGACACACAATGTCCACACAAATGCAGTGATGGGGAAAGGATTTGAAATGCAAATACTGTGATAAGAAGCAAGGGGCGTGCATATTAGAGTATTCATAAAGATGTGGTTTTTTTTAGTATATTTGTCTCGCTGCGTCAAGTCTAGGCCTGTGTCGGACATGAAAAATGTTTCACAGGCCTTTTTTTTTTTTTTGCTCTGTCTGTGGAAGGATGGAGATCATATCCCATTTTCCCATCTGGCCTTGTCAGGGGGAGAAATCAGCTTGCATCCGTGCTTTTAGAGGAGTGGTGCAGCTCTTGAGCAGGATGGAGTCATGCATATTCAATTGCAGGTCTGTGTTACGTTTGGTCTCCATGAAAGAACAGTGAATACATGACAAAACTCCCTGATCGTCCAGTGATTCTCCCTGTAAATTAAATTTTACAGGGAGAACCATTGTCAACCATTGTCAGAATTCATGTACCTCTATTTCTAAATATGTGGCCTTGAAAATGCATGAGAAACTAGAGCTGCAACAATTAATCGATAAGTTGTCATTAATCGGTTTGAATAAAATTTACAGATTCTCGGATTCAGTTTCTCAAATATGAATATTTTCTGGTTTTCCATAGTCCTATATGACAGTAAATGGAACATCCTTGAAGTGTGGACAAAACAAAATATTTGTGAATGTCGTCTTGGCTTTGGAAAACACTGGTGGACATTTCTCACTATTTTATGACATCTTATGAACCAAACAACTAATCGATTAATCAAGACGATGATTAATCAGAAATTAAAATAATCTTTAGGCTTCAATCCTAGATGGTATGACTTTGATATATCCCTGGACATGCAGTGCATGCAGTGAGTGTGATCCAGAGTGTACTAATGAGAGACAGGGGGTCATCCTATTGGCATCTGTCTCCATCAATAGGTGGAGAGGAGATAGTAAAAGTTTCTTGTACAGAGCGACAGATCAATGGGCCACCAGCTGCTCCCGCCTCTCCCTCCTGTCTCATCACGACTTTCATACAGCAGACTCACAGTTTGATGGACTCGACCTTTATTTCTCAATAACTTTTCAGCCATCCATCATCTCTCTCCCCCTCCGCCTGTGATAGAACCGAGGCATGAGTCCAGGTTGGAGCGTGGTGGGGTGGTGTTGGAGGTGCGTATGAATGTGGAGGGGGAGGAGGAAGGGAGGGAGGATGAGTCATGATGTCCCAGCTGGAGCTTTGAGCTCAGGTCAAATGTACCTGGAAACGCAGAGCGGATGGACCTGCTCCAAATACAGTAGCTGAGCTGCACTCTTAGAAATAAAGGCACTAACTAGAACTATAAAGGGTTCTTCAGCTTGTCCTTATAGAACCCTTTTCCCTCTAAAGGTTCTACTTGGAACCCCTCAGAGATTTCTATGTAGAACACAGCATAAAGGGTTGCACCTAGAACCCCTTAGGTTTTAAGAGAACCCCTCTCTGGTGCAATGGTTCCATCCAGAACCCTGTCTGTGGGCTCAATCCAGAATCTTTCTGCCTTCTAAGGGTGCTAACAAGAACCCACCCAGGGGGTTCTACCAAGAATCCTTTTATTTTCCAAGGATTTCATCTAGAACCCACTAAGGATGTTCTACCAATAACCTTTTTTTCATTAAGGCTTTTATCTAGAGCACACCCACAAGTTTTTACAGAGAACCCTTTTATATTCCAAGGGTTTCATTTAGATTAATCCACCCAGGGTGTTCTACCGCTAACCTTTTTATATTATGGTACAAAGACCCCTTGAGGGATCTTTGACTAGTTCCCCAAGGTCCTCTTTCTTCCAAAAATGTTTCTTTAGATGAACTGGTTCTTCATGGAACCTAGGACCCTGTCCTTGAGTTTTTTTTTTCCCCAGAATCTTTCCACTTTCAAAAGGCAGTAACAAGAACCCTACAAGAGGGTTCTACTGAGAATCTTTTTGTATTTCAAGGGTTTCGTGGAGAATCCACCCAGGGGGTTTTAACAAGAACCCTTTCATATTCCAAGGGTTTTATCAAGAACCCATCCAGGGTGTTCTACTGATAACGTTTTTATAGTATGGTACAAAGAACCATTGAGGAAGTTTTGATGAAAGAATTCTTAAAGGATCTCAGTAATCCTTGAGAAACTCTTTCTTTTTTGGATGAAACAGGTTCTTTGTGGAACCCTTAATCTTACAAAGAAGCCATGATGAACCCTGTCTTCATAAAAAGGGTTCTTCAGAAGCAAATGGTTCTGTTTAGAACCCCAGCTCTTAGGGAAGAAGCCCTTCAGAACCCTTATTTCTTGGAGTGTAGGATCTGGATACATCTTGACTGTTGGTTCAGAGTCTCCTAAAGTTCTCTAAGAGGATTTGTGAGATGTTTATTTATTAGCCATCTTCCACAGTGAGTCTGTAGCAGTCATAAAGCCTCTCCTTTCATTCTGAAATAATTTCACTTCTCTAAGAGCCTTAGTGGGATTACTGCTATGCTGAGGAACAGGCTTTAGCTTCATACAGGCAGACCTGCCCATGAAGGTTTACGCTGAAGATTACGCTGTGAGAGGGTTGGCTGGCTGGATTACACTGTGGTATTAGTCCTAATAAAACTGTCAGCTTCCCTTAATTTACTCAACATTCACACAGTTGAACGTGTGAATTGGACAAATTTGTTTTGATCTCTCTTTTATGCTGTAATATAGAAATTTGTTAGTGCGTTGGGATAATCACAATATAATCATGCTTGTAAATTTAATTTCCAGACAGTGTTCTGGATTAGTGAAGCCTCAGTAATTTTTTTTTTTAGCTGAAAAACAAATTCTGCATCATCCTGTGTTGTTGCTGCGACTGAACAGTTGCACTGATGCCAGGTTGTCACATATGTCAAGTAGAGTAATGGCTTCCCAGATATCTCAGCTGTAATAGCACCTAGCTGTCACAGCAAATCAAAGCATTTAGCTAATTGACACGCTGAACAAAAGGTCACGCATGAAAAGATGACAAGAAACGACCACCTCTATGGGCAGCCTGTACACTTCTGTCATGTAGTCTGACATTCATGAAGCTGAGGATGTTTGGATTGAATTGAATTTGTTCAGATTTGTGTCACTAGCCTTCATGTCTTCTTTCATCTTTGTTACATATATGCTGTAAATAGGGGCAGGTGGTGATATTAGAGCATATGCTATCAGGGATTTTGCCATAAAATTTGTAACATGTGAGCTACCCCTACCAATCAATGAGCAGGACTGATTTGTGGAATTATTAGATTTTTATATGATTTTTGCTTGAATGTGATGCAGTTCTTTGATTTGTCAGGTACCAAAGTTGCTGCGTTTGTCAAAAGAACATTAATTACTGCATATTTTTTCTGTTGACAATACATTAACTGAATTTTATTACACTATATGTACAGTAGATATTGTGATTAGGGTTGTCACTATCAATTATTTCCATTGTCAGTTAATGTTGATTTATAACTTATCATTACTTTATTCATTAATCTTTTTTGAAATGGAAATAGTTAAAAGGTCACAATTTTACAAGCCCAAGTTATATTTTAGGCAGCCAAACAACACTGCAAAGCCAAAGTTACTTACTTTACAAGGGTTGCAACTGATTATTTTCATTATTGATTATTCACTGATTAATTCCAAAATTAACTGTTAATATCAGATATAGTAATAATAATAATAATAATAATAATAATAATAATAATAATAATAATGTATAGATAATATAAAAAAATTGTCAGTGCCCAGTGTGACTTCCTCGAATTGCTTCTTTTGTCCAACAAAGTATAAAACCCAATGACTCTTCATTTAATATCATAAATGACAAAGAAAAGCAGCAAGTCCTTCTGTTCAAGAAACTAGAACTGTTATGTTTGATATTTTTGCTTTAAAAATGACTGAAACAATTAATCAGTTATCAAAATTGTTGGAGTTTTACTTTAGAAATGTTCACTTAAATGACTACTTGATCATCAAAATGGATTTAAAAAAAAGTAACAATGATTCAAGGTGTCAATGATTCAGTCCAGCTTTAATTTCATCAGGTTAGAATCTTTTTGGGAAATGGAAACCACACCCATATTTATAAATCATGCACCACACTAGGCTGATAAGCAGACAAAATAGTTGTCAGTTACTTCTCTGTCAGTCGACTAATTTCTCAATTGACTAATCATTTCAGCTCTTTTATGATGTGAAATTATATACCATTAAGTGGGTTTTATCCATACTGCCCTACCATAATGTTGTTAATCAAACTGTTAATGGATAGAATTACCAGACAGTAATGTCTGGTAATTTGTTCTGGCTAATCCAGGAAATGAAATAATCTTAACAAAATCCAAGTACTTCATTTCATTGATGCAGAGTTTATAAAATATATCTGATATTGTCATTTAGCTGTCCTGGTAATTGATGTGCAATATAGCCTGCAATAATCTAATGCAACCAGAGATATTAAGGAAACAGCTACTGCTGCAGAAATGCTTCTCTTTTTGTTATAGTAAAGGAAGCAGGAAAACCTGATTGAAGTAAAGCAATAAATAATGATTGTGCTTATGTGTAGTGGCTAGGGTTGTCAAAGTTAACAGGTTAATAATGTGTTAATGCAAATTCCTTTTAACGCCACTAATTTTTTTGATTCACGATCAACGCATGTTGTATAATACTGGTCTGAATCAGAAGCGAGCTTCACTGTCACCTGATGATGTAAACAGGCTTCTCTACGTATGCAACTGGTTTATCGCAAAAAAACAGAAGTACAGGAGGAGGGAGATGAGTGAGCGCTAGTCGAGCTGCAGCTCCACCTGAAACCAGGTAAAAGTAAAAATAAGGCTGACCCACAGCAGAGAGAGAGAGAGTGAATATGGACAGATGTGTTGACTTCATATAAAAACATTTTATTCTTCTGTGGTGCACAATTTTTTACTCCCAAGTCCGATTTGTGTACTTTTAAATACTCAAAAACGTCATGCCGATCAGTCATAACTGCGAGGGATGAGAGATGAGCTGCAGAGAGGAGGGAGTGAGGAGAGCGTGTGTGTGAAGTGCCGACAAATATAAAAACTTTATTGATGATGAATCCTGATGTTACTGTACAGTTGTGTGGTTTGAACACTACAGATTCAAATATCTGTTGCTGCAAAGACTAAACTGACAGACGCTCGTCTCCTCCACAAAACATTTGTCACTGAATTATTGTAAGTCATGATGAAGAGTCCAGACGCTGTCTCTCTTCATCTCCTCGGTGTGTGACGGTGTGTAGTTTTCTGTCTGCTATTGTCTAAAACGACCTCAGAGTGTAAATGATCCTGTTATCTTAATACAAAAACATGAATATCGCACACCATCATTCATTATATAGACTGAGCTGAATAAAGATGGACAATATTTTATTAAAGAAATAAACTATTATTAACAATAATGATACTAAAGAAATAAATAAATGCATATAAATAGCAACCTTTTCCTAAAGGACTGCTGGCTCTGTGGTGTTGGAATTTTAAATCTGAAGCCTGCAGTGCACCATAGAAACTTCAATTGACTTTCTATTGAAGTTTTTAGTGCATTTTGGCCTTAATGTTAAAGGTCAGTATGCTCATCTGTGCCTGATGGACTTGGGTTTGTCATGTTATTATT
This sequence comes from Lutjanus erythropterus, assembly GCF_056507025.1. Taxonomy (NCBI): domain Eukaryota; kingdom Metazoa; phylum Chordata; class Actinopteri; order Lutjaniformes; family Lutjanidae; genus Lutjanus; species Lutjanus erythropterus. The sequence goes on along the minus strand of NC_139325.1, from coordinate 20,190,246 downwards.
TGAGCATATTTTTTATGCCAAATACAGTGCCTTTGAGAGTTTCTGGACAATATTTGTCATTGTTTTTGGTTAATGTATTTTATTTAATGAAGTTACATTTGAATTCCATTTTAAACAGTTGAAAAATATCCATTTAAGGTACATTTTGAACAGATAAAAAAGTGTGCAATTCTTTTGCAATTAATCACAGTTAACTACAGACAGTCATGCGATTAGTCACGATTAAATATTTTAATTGATTGACAGCACTAGTTGGCACATTTGATAAAATGGGGACTAGGGACTACAGGTGTGCTTCTGTATTTGTCAAGATAAATGACTGCAGCGTGAACCTGAGCCTGAGCACTGTAGTCCAGAGAGGCTGCCAGAGAATAGTAGAGGCAGAACCAGAAGCTCACCCACAGTACTCCATCTACAGGTTTCAGGAAACACCAGGTGTCTGTGACGGCAGAGAGTATAAATGGAAGAATGAGACGGAGAGAAAGAAAGGAAAGAGTAGCACATGTTAGTACAGCTGAAGATTAATTGAAACTGGTGAGTCACAAAGTCGCAGTATAACCCCCTCACCCCCCTCTACTACCACCACATCCCCACCAACAGCAATTTCAGGCCTCGTGCTGGAATACAGCCATACAGATTCATGCACCTCCCACCCCCATCTGCCTTTCAGTGCAGTAACACAAGAGGATTTGTTAAAAAAACAAAACAAAAAAAAAGATAAGGACAACCAGATCTCTCTCTCTCTCTCTCTCACACACACACACATGCACACACTCTGCCCTACACTCACTTAATTAATTTTAGAGCCAAGAGATAATCGGGTTCCACTAATGGATTCCTGTGTGCTTGCTATTCTCTACTATATCCGTGTGCCAGTGGGCATAAAACGTACCGTTTTATTGTATCACATGTTTTTCCCCCTGTTCTCTGTATCTAGCTTCCTTTCCAAGGTTTTCAAGTGCGGCACACACACAGGAGCTGGATTAAATCCTGCAGAGTCATTGTGAAATGAGAGCTACACTGAACCAGAGGAAATGAGTGTTGTAAATGTGCCTTAGCAGCAATTCAGCTGTTCCTAGAGGTGACAAACTAATGAATGATGTTTATGCACCCTTTTGGCCATTCTTGCAATCGACAACATTGTAACTGTGCCTTGTGTTCTGTGGTTCAGAAGGTTATTGAGGGGTTATTTGGGGGCCCGGGGGGTCCTTTCTCGCTCTTAGTCATTTAGAGTGTCTTGTGTGGAAATGAATAAAGTATAAATCTGTGTTTATGTCTCTGGGCAGGCATGGAGTGCATCCAGATTTTGTGCTGAAAATAAATTGACATTAATTGTACATACGCACGCATTCTCCCGATAGGTTCAGCAAAGCTCTGCCAAAATCCTGGTTTAGATGATTCAATTTTGTCTCCTGGCCTTTCTGAAATACTTCGAATTATGCATCTCAGTTGGAAAGGGAAGTAATTCCCAATTCAGATTTTAATAATGTTTGCTTGTAAGGCTCATCACTTTATGTCATCTTTATAGCCTGTCATGCATAACGTGATTCACTGCAGTTGATGAGTTAATTTCTTTGGCTTCCCAGACTGCTCGGCTGTTTCTAGGTTACATATAATCAAAGAAGAACGTTAAAAAAGAACTTCCCAAAGATTACTTTACCTTTCATCATCTGCTCACTGAATGTCAACATATACGTCCTCTCTAAAAATGGCAACTAGAACCATGAAGGGTTCTTTGGCTTGTCCTCATTGGAGAGCCCCTTTTATAAAGGTTCCTCTTGGAACCCTTTCACAGAGTTCTACCAAGAACCCAACATGAAGAGTTATACCTAGAACCATCTGTGAAAGGTTTCCACACAGATGAGAAGTTCCACAGAGAACATTTATGGAGTATAATAGAAAAATTGATGAAACTTTTACTTCCAAAAAGGGTTCTTTGAATGAAAAGAGTTTTTTATGGAACCCATAATCTTAAAAAGAACCCTTGACAAACCTATTCTTCAAAAAATGGTTCTTCAGAAGTAAATGGTTTATGTAGAACCTCAGCCTTTCAGGAAGAATCCTTTAGGAACCCTTATATCTAAGAGTGTAGATCCATGGAGCAATTTCCAGCTTTGAGATCTTGCAGATCAAATTTGATTGCTTGCACCTGTCTGTAAAAGCTGAGGCCTGGTGTGTGGTTCCAGTGTGTTAATATGTTGTGTGTGTGTGTGTGTGTGTGTGTGTGTGTGTGTGTGTGTGTGTGTGTGTGTGTCATGAGTTTGTCCAGTGTCACCTCTAGGGATTGAGATACTAGCACAGCCACCCTGATCACATCCAGCTGTGGCTTCTCTCCAGAGTCTTGCAGGGCAGAGATATCAGTAAGCCTAATGGGTTGGATTTCTGCGGAGAAGTTTAATGCCTGGGCGAAGCGAGATGTTTAGTACTGCCGCAGCCATCGGGAGGTTTCCGAGGAGGCCCCCCCACCCCACCCCTCGAAAACATCTGCAGTGTGGCGATAACACTTGTCCTCCATGTTCAGGAGGAAAAAGAGGGAGCGCAGTCAGACAGATTGCTGGCGGAGGGAGAGAGCGGGGATTGCCCTGCTGGCACAGCGGATGATTTGAGAAAGCATGAGGGTGAAGGAGGAGGGAGAGCGTAAGTGATGTAGAGCATGTAGAATGTTATGTGGGTTGCAGGGTGGAGTGCATGCTAATGGAGGAACCCAGCCCTATTGCTACTCAGCCCGAGCAGCTTGGAGAGCACAGAGATCCATCTCTGTCATGTACATGTATTCACAGGTGGCCTTGAAATGAGATGGAGGAGGGGGTGAGAACCCTGTGGCCAGTGCAGGGCAGAGTTGTATGAAAGCAGGACTGCAAAATCTAATTTCCTTAACGGCCTTGGCTGCAGGGTTTGAGAGAGTGTGGGGCTGTTGGGTCCACTGGGACTGATCAGGCTGGTATTAACATTCTACTGAAGAACACTGGAAGCTGTAATGGAGGGAAACGGATGTGAGTTTTAGTAAGTCGTTTTCTTTCTGCCATTGTTTGCACATCTACAAAACACATAAGCATTCCACTTTCAGAGAGATCTCCCCAGAACCCAATGTAAAGGGTTACACCTTGATCCATCTGTGATAGGGTTCACCCAGAACCCCCTATGAGAGGTTCTACAGAGAACCCTTCTATAGCGTAGTGGCTCCAGGCAGAATTTACTCAGGGGTTTCTAACCAGGTTTTTGTCCACCCTTTTTATATTCCAAGGATTTTATCTAAAGCACACTCAGAGTTTTACCAAGAATGGCTTCATATTCCAGAGGTTTTATCTGTAACCCACCAAGAGGGTTCTACTGAGAACCCTTTTTGTTTCACAGGTTTTTATCTGGAACACACTAGTTTCCACAGGTATTTATCACTCAGGGTGCTACCAAGAACAGTTTTATGGCTTCTACTGAGAGCCCTTTTAGTTTCAAAGAGGTTTTATTTATAACCCGCCAAGGGGATTCTTTTTGTTCCAAGGGTTTTTATCCAGAACATCCTTGGGGTTGTACCAAGATTTTTTTTATATTCAAAGGGTTTTATCAAGAACCCACCAAAGGAGTTATACAGAGAACCTTTATGTTCAAAGGTTTTTTATCTAGAACAGGCTCAGGTTATACCAAGAACATTTTTTATTCCAATGGTTTTGTCTAGAACCCAACAAAGGGGTTCTACTGAGAACCTTTTTAGCTCCAAGGGTTTTATCAAGAACACACTGGTGGTTCTTTTTATTTTTATTTTTTTGTTTTTATTTTCCAAGCATTTATTTAGAACCCACCACAGGGGTTCTATGGAGAACATTTTTATATTCCAAGGGTTATATACAGAACTCACCCAGGAGGTTCGACAGAGAACCTTTTTATGTTAAGTTTCACAGAAGAACAGTAGAAGTTGAAATGGAGAGACACAGATGTGCATTTTGGCATGTCCTTCTCAGTCTGCTATTTTTTGCACAACTATAAAACACACACTGCTCTGTCAGCAGGACTAAAAGCTCATTTCTAACACGTTAATCAAACAAAGGTGCTGTGGTCTTGATGGGTGGAAATCACTCACATACACACAATTAGGTCACATGCTTGCACTCGTAGATAACTCAGAAAAACACACACGTTCACTGCACACTTGCTGCTTTATAAAGATGGCACGCTGCAGAAGCTGCATCAATTATTGAAGGCCGTGGAAAGGTCTGGGCTCTCGCTTGTCGACGAGGCTTTGGCACTTGTCACGCACACTCTTAGTCTTCCGACAGCAGTCCTCCCTCTTCATGCTACCTGGTTTTTATATACCCCACCCACCTCCCCTTCCTTCCCCACCCTCTAGGTCCACTCCCCAGCCTCCCTCTACAGAACACAAAAGAAAAACCCCACGCCCATCTCCTCCTCGCCTCAGCCCCCCTCATCATCCCTCCTCTCTTGTGTCTGCCCCAGCCTCTTCTGTTCTCCCCTGCCACATCCCAGAGGCACTCATTACCCCTCCCCTACCCACTCTCTATCCAGACACTGCTGCTCCATCTGCCTCAGCAGCTTTCAGTGGCCAGCGTGTGACATCTTTTCACTTTCCTTGCAATTGTTCTTGAATAATTCATGCTCCAAACTCACCCTTCATTTTGTTATTTTTTCTGCATTTTGCATTTTTTTTCTTCAGTCTTGATATTTTCAGACATGTGACTGTCATGTGACATGTGACCTGTCTTCATTTGCATCTGCTGGATCTCTCTTTACACCTCACCAAAGCCCTTAATGGTCCAGTGTGTAAGATTCACAGGGATTTATTATCAGACTATGGCAGAAATGGAATATAATATTCATTCGTATGCTTTTCATGGGTGGATAATCATGTGAAAATAAGAATTGTTGTGTTTCCGTTACCTCAGAATGAGCCTTTTATGTCTACAGAGGGAGTGGTTCCTCTTCCATGGGGGCTGCTATGCTGCACCACCATCATTCTACAGTATGAACAATGTGAACTAATCAGTTTTGTAGTACATTTCAGGAGATATTTTGTGAGGGTTCTGTTGTAATTTGCCTGGTGGTTATACAACATTTCCTTTGATGCATTCCATGTGGTGGGAATTGAGAGTTGATGCAGAGATGGAACAGAGACAGGAGCTTAGTGCGTAAGAGGAGCAGTTTATTTGACAAATAGAAAGCACGAGTAAAGATGCGCAACCTCCTCGTCCTCCTAACCCTGTGTATGTGTGCTTGTGTGTATGCATATGTGTGTGTGTGTGTCCTTGATTGAACCCAGATGTTTCCTTGATTGGTCATTTATACTTCATTTTTTTCGTGTTCTTAAGAATTGTGTTGCGTCACAGCCTGTTGAATTCAGAAGAATTACACTATTGTTTGTTATAGAATATGAAAGCATTATACAGAATATTTATGTGACATATGTTGACACCACCATAGCCATTAAATTCTGTTTTAACGATGTCCTACATTTCCCAGAGTACTTTTTGACAATCCCCACTTTCAAGACAGCTGATGTGAACATGCTAATACATTACCTTGTTCATGAACATGATTTCTGAATATCTGAGCAATGTCAGATAGAATTTTTATCGGCAGTGTTCAACACTGAAGACAACTCACATGATCTCACACTACTTTACATCATCAAATTAAATCTTTTGCTATTGTTTGGATGTGCGACACATCTAGTGGCAGAAATTCCACACTGTGTGTTTGAGAAACCATAAGGTAACAAAATTTAATCGCATTAATGAATGCATTTATAGCCTTCTTTTGTTCAATATCTGAAAGTGAATTTAAACATATCATTTATATATGTGGCACACAGAATTTTCACCATTACCAGTAGGTGTTTATTTATCAGCATTAATTAATTTTAGGATGGAATTCATCATAGAGGAGGGCGTACTTCCAACAGAGGAGTCTCAAACGTATCCTCCCGTCCCCTGAGACAGGATGTTCCCACAACATTTGACTCGATGCGTAGCACTCAGCAGTCCCAGCGTAGAGTCTCCAAAGGCTGTCTGCAGTGGATTCTTCCTTTTTATTTTATGCAGTATACACAGATGGAGCACCGCTATAAACAGTGGTGCTGGTGAAACAAACAGCTATAGATAACAGACTCAGGTGCTGCTATGGCTGTTGTTAATCATCAGCCACAAGATTCAGGCGGTGACGGGGAGAGACATCTTATGGTCATTGTGTTGGCCAAGGCCAAGCTGTGCCAGTTAACAGCCAATACTCACCCAAGCTCGGCTGACAAATTGGATACTTCGCATGAGTCTTGCGGTGGCTTGGAAAAAGAACATAATAAAAGCACAAAGCACAAATGGAGGTCCCAGGCCCCGGTGAGGGGGTCTTTTGTAGAGATTGTCTCAATGATTAAACCATTTTCCCTTCAGTTGGACAGTCTGTGGAGACTTTATGGCCTGAGGAAATGAGATAACACTAATATTTAATCTACTGAGTGATTCTGCAGCACAGACTGGCAGACTGCACAGCCAGCACACATTATCTCACCACAGTGGCCCGGTCTAAAATAACACTGAGACGGCTAAAGCAAGACAGGACATGTCAGCCTGACATGATCTCAGTTATCATTATTGTGTTTTGTCAGTGGATTTGTGGAAGTGGAAGTGTGCTTTCTAGTGCTACTGGAAATGTAAAGTGTGTGTTTCGATATGAGACGTGGGCTTTTAAATACCAAAGAAGATGAGAAATAACCTCAGATTGTTCAACAATCACTGCAGTGCCTTCAGGATTATCATTTTTTAAAAAACACCAGTTAGAACAGCAGTAGCACCTCTCTCACTTTAATTAACATAAGGTGAAGTGACTTGTGCATCTTGACTGATAGTGACTGATGTTTCTGATTTGTACGTATCCCATCTTTCATAATAGTGGGTATGAGCGTACTTGAAGAAAGTGTTGGAAGGACAGACAGTTGAAGTTGATTTGAAGCAAACTGGAATGATAATCAGTTGTGTTGTAACATGCAGGCTGTTTGGCCCTGAAGCAGACGAGTCAGAGGGACATGTGGCGAATCAGTAAGTCAGCCACTGATTCACCACACTGAGATTTACCAAGGGCAGCTACCAAGCAAGAGTGGGATCATCAAAAAGAACACAAAATAAAGCTGTTCCTGAGAGCGGCCTAACAGAAATCATTGCTATATTTTCAACATGAACTGTATAAACAGTATATTGAATTTTTGCCATCAAATTCTGTATTTGATGTGATTTTGCTGCTCTGTTCTGTACATGAAACATCTATTGCACGTCTGTCTGTCCTGGGAGGGGGATTCCTCCTCTGTGGTTCTCCCTGAGGTTTCTACTGTCTTTTTTTCCCTGTTAAAAGCTCTTTTTGGTGGGGACTTTTTCCTTACCCGATCGAGAGTCTAACAGGCAGAGCATGTTACACACTGAACAGATTGCAAAGCCCCCTGAGGCAAATTGGGATTTGTTTTATTGGGTTATATAAATACAATTTGATTTGACTTGGATGACTATATTGTTAATGCTATTTGATTTGATTAGAATATATTATGTTATTATATTTTACCTATTTACTGCTGCTGGTAATTCATTGAGTAACTGCTTAGTCTATGAAAGAACCCATAAGAGAAAATGTCCATCACATTTTCCCAAGATTTAAATACTTGATTTAGACTATTGATTTGTCCAACCCAAAAGATTTTAATTAAGATTTTAGTCATGTTTATCATAATGTTATCGATTATATCACTGTCTTCAGAGTTACACATGCACCTCTGCTAGCAAGAGGTCAGTTCCCACCAGGACATTGTTGTTGCCATTATTGTTTACATTCAGATTCAATAATTATTCATGCACTTAATTGTCATTTGCATATAATTATACATTATTAGAACATTGCAGTATTATAGGGGACACATTCAAGTTTTTGCCAAACTTAGCAGTGCCCAGTATTGCATAAGAGATTTACGTGATGTGTAAACAGCCAACAGACCATGATAAGGAAAGCTAACCAACCATGAAGCCGGCGATCAGCAACTTGCCGCTGATAGAAAGTCGAACCAACCATATGGGGACTCTTTCATGTGAGAATGAAAGAGAGAGGCAGACTGATAACGAGCTGAAGAGAGAGAGAGAGACACTGAGTGACATGCTTGAAATTCTGTAGGGAACCAGTTGCTACGGTAACAGGGAAGGTAGCCGGCTCCTGTGGGTGGTGTTACCATGGAAACCACCCTCAGTGGCCAAGTGATGCTGAGAGGGAGATCGTACAGGAGAGGGCTTTAAAAAACTGTGTTTATGGGTTCAATGGAAAGACAGAAGAAGAGGGACAACAAGTGAGTGGAAGCTGCTGTTAAAGAGGGAGAGCAACACCAGCTGTGCCGTGCGCTGTTTTCATCCACTTTGCAGAGCCTAGTGTTTCTCTGCTCTGTACAAGAGACAAGCTGGCCCCGGCGGCCTCAGCATTAGCTGTTTATCCTGCTGTTCATTAACAGAGCACCTCATTACCATGAACAGTAGGCCAGAGATGCTGTGCAGGGCAACACACTCTCTGAGAAACCTGGGAAGAGGTCATCCCCTCAATATGTCCCTCCAGTTTGTTGGGCTAAAACTGACCATGCTGGGCTGTTTTTATCAGCAGTGGTGTGTGTTCTGACCTTTCACTTGGAGCTGTGTTCCCACTGTGGGGATACCACATGCCTCTGAATTAAAGCAAACCAACATGTTGTGAAGTTGAGTGAAATGTTATATACATACCATTGGGACTGTAATGATATGGACTTTTTCTCACCACAGTGACAAAGCAACATATTCCTGGGGAATGGCAGTTATGACTGTCCAAATAATTCTTCGTTGAAGCAAACTGTCATAAGCCTAGCGTAGCTCCTTTAAGGAACAGTGCATCATGTCTGTGTGGCATTTAAGTGAATGAAAGTGAGCAGCATATGAGTGCTGCTCATAGCGGAGCAGAAACTCAACAGTAAGCTGTCAGGCTGGCAGTAAATGTATAGAATAGGTTACAATGTGTCAGTTTATAAATGAGGCAGCTTCTTAAGACCAAGAAAAGTTCATCTGTTATTTCCCAACTGCTGGAAAGCTATGAAGTAAGCCGTGGATGAAAAGCTAGCGTTAAGCTAATGCTAACATTGTACCTTTACAACATTGGTTCTGGTGTGAAGCTTTGCAATCCAGACTTGAACTGCAGCATCTTTTTAGGAGATATGATAAAATAAAGTCATTCATCCATTTGTTGAAAAAAATTGTTGTTAGCTTGTTGTTAGCCACCTACTGGTAATCCCAAAATGCCTTGTGTTGACTCTGTCGACCAATCAGAGGCTCTTATTCTGACTTCTTTGTGACGACGCTGATCCATGGATGTATTAACAAATCCATCAACATGGGATTGACCCTTCAAAATAAAATTTGCTGTGATGATGGTAATGAGCTCAACCTCGTGGTAGGATTCACATGACTGCGGTATTGCGGTAATGAGGTTATCGTCACAGCCCTACATGCCATTATATTTAATGTGGTGTATAATGTATTCTATATGGTATGGATCTGGGGTGTCTGCCACTTATAAAAACATAAATTATTACTTTCAGCTTTCTGCTCACGCCCCCAGCTCAACAGACATGTATAATAATTATATTATAAAAACACACAGCCACACACCACTCAGCCCCTACATCACGTTCTCATTGTGAGACTCACACTACAACACACACACACATATATATGTTTCATTTCCATAAGATGCATCTGCTAGACAGGCTCCCAGGAGAGCTAGTACGATGTGATCAGAATTACATATGTGCATAAATAAAAGACAGAAGAAAAGAGATAAAGTATATGAATCTTTTAACCCCAATTCCCTCTTCATTCTCGCCCTCCTCTGCCATCACCTCCCTCACTCCTGTACTTGATTTATTGCTCTGCCACTATACATATACAAGAGATAATCCGATTAACAGTTTTCCATTCTCATATTTGTGTTGTTAAGAGGTAATTTTGGTATTTTTCAACCTGGACCCCGATTTCCTATGCTTTTGTGTCTAAGTGACTAATGAGGACAACACTTTTTTATACTGGTCAAGTATATAGGGAAATCACTGGAGCCAGCAGAAGCAAAATTGTGCTTCTCCAGGCACCAGTGCACCATCAAAGTACATCCAGTAAGGTGCTTGTTTTTTGCCACTGACAGGCTCAGACCGTTATTCTGATTGTCTGACAACAAGTAGTGAAATGACTCTGGTCTCTGTAGTGAAAGGATCACTACAGAGACAGACCTTTTTAAAGAGTAAGATAAGTTTTGTTAAACAAGAAACAGCCGTGTTTTTGCTCTCAGTGAAATAACGAGCATCCCTTTGCAAAACTTATTTTTAACATCCTTATTCATTTAAAAGTGACAGAAACAAAATCATCTTGGCTCGTCTTTCCACTTCTCCAACACTTAGCAGCTCTGTTTAGTTGAAATAAACCCTTCATTCACCGAGCTTGATGTAAAAACACTCCCACTGCTTCTCTGATGACCTACCTCTCACTCCTCTCCGAGTATTTACACATTTAACGGTGAATAAAGGGTTTATTTCGACCAAACAACCAGAGCTGGTGACCGTTGGAACAGTGGAAATGTGAGTCAGAACATTTTGGATGTTTTTTTTTTAATTTGTTGAGTTTGAATGAAGAGAATGACTGTGTTAAAGTTACAGTTTTGCAAAGGGAGGATGAATAAAAGTGCAAACACAAGCACTTTTATTGGACATATTTTGACTGTGTGCAGTTAGTTGTAGGGATTGTTGGAGCTTAGTTCTGCTTCTGTTGGCTGCAGTGGTCTTGCTCAATACTGGTTCCATTTCCAAAAAATGTTGTCCTCATTAGTCACTTAGACAAAAAACATCTCTAAAAAATCCCAAAGTAAAGTGCAGAGAGCAGTAGAGGTCATGTTGATGAAGTATATCCATATCCCAAAGGACTACTAATTTCCTGATATTATATATATTTAAGTAATTTAAGCTGCAGTACTTCAAGATGGTGTTAGTTTCAAGAAAACACTCAAGCACAAGTGGCAGTATAGACATATCCGTAGAGGATTCTTGTACCAGATGTGTGCAGGACGATAAGTGCATGAAGTGACAGCAAAGTAAAAGTAGAACTGGGGGAAGAGATGACATGTGGATCCAAAGGAGAATAACCAGGAAGAAATATTTCAGTGAAGATGTGCTGCAAAGACTACAGAGTCAAAGGCAGAGTGAGGGGCTTGAGAGGCAGCAAGGGCCCAGGGTGTGAGATGAGAAGGAAGCAAGAAGAAGAAGGAGATCTTATTGATGCTGGCTGCCTGCTGTTTGTCAGGGACACCACAGAAAGCCGGTCTATCCTTAAGTGGATCAATTATTACAGTAGTTTAACCTAAACATGCCCTCATTTAGGCCTTGAGATTGCCTTAATCTACTTAAAACATGCTCAAGGACATAATGTTGTTGCTTTAAGACCTCCAGTCTCGTGTTCTCCTGCACAAAACACACTGCACTGGAAAATAAAGTTATCATCTGTATACTGAAAATCGTTTTACTTCCTAATCTCCATTAACCTGCTGAGTTCAGGATCTGGTGCCAGGGTGGATAACCAACTTCAGAGACCCAACTCAAAGTCTGTCAGTCATTTAAATGAGGGATGCTTTATTCATAACACTCAAAGCCAGAAAAACATTAATTGCTGCTCTTGTCCTATTGTGGTCTCAGGATAATTTGATTTAATGTATTTGTGCATTTCCATTTCATTAAAATAATGGCCCCTCATCACAACCAAGAGATTTTGAACTATGTGAGAGAAAAGGCAACAATAGCTTGTAGAAAATAATTGTCTTAGTCAGCTGTGACAATGCACAACACACACTTGCTAATGGAAATTTGAACCTTTGAGTGCCAGATATGACACAAGTTGTTTTCAATGTATTTACCATATAAATACAGATTTGGAGAGCATGTTTGCATTGTGTCGATCACAATCTGCCAGCAGAAAATCCCTGATTCAGTAGCATTTGTGTTGACATTAGAACGTTTCAGATGGACCTGCAGTGCTCAAATCTCTGCTAAGCCTTTGATTCCTTCAATCCCCTGAGGTACCTCTTCAGCTTGAAATCATATCTGCAGGCGAGCACAGTGTTTGGCATTAACATGTTGGCATTCTCATGTTGTGTTGCTTAACGGTGAAGGAGGTTCAGCAGTGTTACATAACAGGAGAAATTCATTAACAATACCACCAGAAGACGAAATCACTTCAGTTTGGCCATGTGGAAGCCGAATCTCACAGGAATTTAATGTTTTCAGACGCTCTGTTTTTCTGGCTGGATTTATGAAACATTATTACGCAGTTGTTTGTCTCCCACATATCTGCAGGAGGCGGTGGCACGAAGAGAGGATGATGGTGAAAATGACCAATGATGCTTTGTGCATGTTTTCTCTCCAGAAAAGACAAAAACACAGTGTGGCGTCACGATGGTGCGTGACTCAGAAGAAGCATTTGTTGAAATGTGGGTGGAACAGAGAGGCGACATTCAGCCCACTCTGTGCAGCACAAGTTTCACAATCACTTGTTTCATTACGAATATTGCTTAATACGGCCTTTCCATAGAACTGGGAACACCACACATGAAATCAGCTTTACGTCTGTGGGAGTTTCCTGTTCTGTTCTTCTGATTGCATTTTTGACGAGTTTTACTACGGATGCTGCTGAAAGGCAGGATATTAAAAAAAAAGAAAAGAAAAGCTGACAGGAAACGTAGTAACAATATCGGCTGAACAATGGAAGTCAAATTCAGGTGTGTGCGTTGTAGAGTGTATTTTAAAGAGAGAAGCAGAATATATGTGAACATGATATTTATCATGAGCCATGTGAGTCCCTGCTGGGAAATGTGAAGTCTCTCTTCCTGTCAGTGTGGGGCTTCTGTTGAGTCTTGTGGTAAAACTGTACAACACTGTAAAATAAATATACTGGAATTTAGGTGACTCGACTAATCTTTTCTCATTAACTGAAACCTAAATAGGGGCCCCTGAAAGCAGTTAATTAAACTTAAAGATAGAATCAGTAGGATTTGTCCAAGCTGTTCGTACATGCGCTAGAAAGATAGTTGATTGTTGAGTTTCACTTCCAGGATGTCAGATACCAACGTTTTGAGTTGGTTAATGTTGGTAAATATTAAATAGGTGATATCCTATTTAACCTAATCCTATTTAATGTTATTTCCACCTTCACTCCTCCACAGACTTAAAGAAGCTCAAGCTAGCCTTTACAGGCATCTACTCCTTCTAAAAGATTACTAATGGTTTCTTACAACTCACAAACAGGCACTTACTCATTCATTGTATATTCTGCATTAATTTGAACTTTAATTAATGTGAAACAATCAAACAAACAGAAATGAACAGATTTAAATTTGGAGGTCAAAGGTCAAGGTCACTGTGACCTCAGAAAACATGTTATTGACCATAATTCAAGAATCTATGCTAATTAAATTATGAGAAGTTGATGAGATCTTCACATCCAAAAGGTCAAAGATAACTTTCACTGTGACATAATGTTTAGCTCTTCATCAGTCATCTGTACTCCTCTGTAAAAATAGTTTCTAAGTGAGTCACTGGAAATGATTCACTTAAATCATACATGTCAATCTAGTGATAATTTACGTTTACCAAAAATTAAACTCAATGCCTTTTGAATTCCTTTAAATTCTTAACTAAATACATTACAGGAGACAAACATGGATGTAAACTGCAGCTTGTTTGCAACAGAACTGTGAGGCAATAATTCCATTTAAAGTTCAAACAAGTAGTTTATTTTTACAGTGTATAACTAAGGTTATGTGCTTCCAGGATGAGTGAGTGACCTTTGCAGAAGAGAGACAACAGTCTCTTTCCTATTCCCCAGCCGCAGGTGGTTATATATAGGCTAAAACCTTTAGAAAGGATGTGCCACTCTGTACAGACCCCAAAGGGCACAGCACCGAGTAAACACGCTCCTAAATAACCACAATCATGAAATGGTTGGCACAGGCAGCTTCCAGATCTATGGAGTCTCTTGCAGTGATGCCATCTGACGTGCTCTGTATTTTAAGCTATACTTGAAATCAAATCAAATATTGGGAGCTGGGTTTGGCTGCTGTTTCAGACCTAGATGAACCCTGGCGATTATGGGGCCATCTGCTCCCAGTGTGCCCAGCTGGAGGCTGGACCGCTGTAATCTGGACTGACGAAGGCTGACTTAGAGAAGGTCGTGATTTTTGCACGCCCAAAAGTCTCTGTCATAATGGTTGGCAATCAAGTAGTGAAATGAGGCATTAAGTTTAGTATTCAATAAGTAATTCTGTATGTGGTTTACAGTAGGGTGCTATAGAGTAATACACAGAAGACAATGCAAGATTTTCCGCCCTGCCCATCAGTCTCTTCTGAATAGAAAATTAATGGCTTCAATTAGCTATTAGTCAGTGATGTATAATAATGAGTGTCAATGTGCAGCCCTAACCTGCTCTATCCTCCTTTGTCCCCTCTGCATCATGAGAGTCTGGCAGACTAATGTTGCTACTCTCTAATAAGTACATGTCACACCAGGAAGAGGCCTGATGGAGCCTATGAATAATTAACAAACATGATTACAATGATGAATGCTCCCAAATCTATCTGGCCATTTAGCACTGGCTGAGGGAGTGAGGCCAAACAGCCGAGTGCTAGGCATTGTGTGAAAGCTGGTAGGGAGGGAGAGGCATATCAAGGATAGGGCGGCTGGGGTGGATATAGCTCAGCCTTGAGAGAAGGTGGAGGGAGGGGCCCCTGAGAACAGGAAGACACCCACTATTCAGCCATCTGTGCTGCAGAAAAAGCACAAAGACATGCTCAGGGAAGCCTGTTTGTGTGTGTGTGTGTGTGTGTGCATGTTTTGTACGTGCATGGGTTGTGCATAGATAAGGCCTTTTTGTACGTGGGCGCGTTCTCTACATGAGTGATGGAAATTTGCCAGTCTTAATGCTATGCTAATCAGAAGCAATCCTAGTTAACCAGGCTTTTCACACCAGAAGTGACAAAGATTGCTGTTTGCCCGCTAAAGAGCGCTAAAGAGCGCTAAAGAGCAAACTGCAGATAGTCAGTGTAGATGCTGGTCAGCATGCCACGGGTTAAGAGAAGCAGAGAGGGGCACCAGCAGCTAAACAATGTACTGCTGTGGACAGGGTCAGCAATAAAAGTTGTTTTATCCACTTAAAAAAGGTCCACCTACAAATCATTTTAAATGTAGACAATATTTAGAATACTTTCACAGCTTTACTTTGCTGTCAGACAGCATTTTCTGATGGGAAAATACCGTTATAAAACCCATTTATGTCCCTCTCCAAGCCAACCAGACTCCTTAGGCAAGATCAGTAATTTTCTCTTGCAGTAAAAGGGACTTGCTGTTCCACCGCTGTCTCATTCTGTTAGTTTGCTTGTGTTATTGAGTGACTTAGGTGAATCCAAACAATAAGTCTAAAGCAACAAAGTGATCTTTGGCTTCCATAAAGGCAGTTTCCTGCCAGAAAAGGCTATCTAATGACAAGGTAAAAAGGTGGAAATATTCTAAATATAGTCTACACTTAAAGTGATATTGATTTCTTTATTTTTAGCTGGACCTTTTATAAGTGGTCCTTTGTTGCTGAGTCTGTCCATAGTAGTTCATTGCCTAGCCTCCTGGTACTCCTCTCTGCCATCTACTGTAGCTAATATACTAATTATCAGTAAGTACCTCATACATCCTCACTTCATATAACCGGAACTACCCCTTTAAATACAGCTTTGATTCTCCATGCACCTTCCACACAGGTGAAGGTGTGCCAGAGCCCCTGCTGTAGTTCCAAGTCCTATTCTATGGCATATGTTTATGGCACAATTAAATGTATGTAATGTCAAATCATAATGTAGTCGACAGAACTGGCATGAACAAACTGATCCTGGAATTTTGCAAGTTGTTTTGTCTTTGTGATATATGGTCGTTTGATTACATTGTCACTTACACAGTGTATTTTGGTTAGATGGGATGTCCCAGATCCCTGTTGCTAAGTAGGGATTAGTACCTCAGGGATCTGATGTCTCTAGTTAATTATCAGGTGTCAAGCAAGCCACCTATAATTTATCTTTGAGCAGAGTGAGTTTATGTAGTAGGTAGTATATTTTCAAGTTTAAGTTGATTTATATAGTACCTTAAAACAGATAGTTTAGATTATTTCATGTAGGGTTTTATGCTGTTCATATGGATACCTACATTAGATGGAGGTCAACACGCCCCTGGCTTGGAGAAGCAGAGAGGGAATTAAGCAATGTACTGCTGTGGACGGTGCTGATCCTGTAAATAATTACAATTTAAATAAAAAAATATACCTCATAAATCTGTACATGCTCAATATGGTATTTTAGCAATTTTTAAAGGTCAATATTGGTTTAAATATACATTATATTTACACTATTTTCACTACTTTGTTATTGCATCAGACAAAAGTAAAGCTCTAAGTAAAGCTCTATATTAGACCAAACACAGGCTCTAGGTATGTCCTCAGTGATTTTACCTCACAGAACTCTGCAGTCGCTGGTTGCTGTCACAGGTCTGTTAAAAGGTTAGTTTAGATCCACAGAAGTCACACTTTGCCTAAGTGGTGAAAATAATCTAAATATAGTTTACACTTAAACTGTTACTGATTTTTTTTTTTTTTTGTTTTTAGGCAGACCTTTTTTAATTATCTAAATATGTTTTGTTGCTGACCCTGTCTAGAGCAGTTCTTTGCTCAGCCTCTGTGCTGGTATTGTCTCTGCTTCTGCGAAGTGGGGGCACGCTGACCTTCATCTACTGCAGGTAATATGCTGACCGATAAGAACCTCATATAACCCCACTTAAAGTAATCTAAACTATCCCTATAACACATATGCAAGATATACACATATACCACACAAATACATAGACACAAGGCATGTAGCTCAGTTCATTTGGAGCATGTATAATAAGTCTAGAAGTACTAAACAAATAATTACAGCTTGATAGGATAAAAATCACAATGAATCACAACTGTATGTTAGGGAATAAAAAGTGATAAAGGCCCCTGTGTGGCCGCGGTTATTTACATAACATGACATGTTGCTCCCTGCAAAGCAGCCTCTGATGCGTTAATGCCATGGCTCTCCACTGTACAGTCTGGCAGCAACGTGTAAAAGGTGACAGATGATGGGTGGGCTCCTCCTCTCCGCCTCTACCACTCCGGCTTGCCTGCCTGGGCCAGGAGATTGCATCATTACAGAGGATGAAGTCATCCTGCAACATAAGGGTGGAACAGGTGCTAAAAATTTAATTAGAACAGGGTGGAAGACGCTGCAGGAACATGTAAATGTACTGCCCCTGCCTAAACTCAGGGCTGACTGACAGAAGCATTTATGCTGTGAGATCATATCTGTTGGAGGCTCTTACTTTGAGTGCTCCACTCTGCAGCATCATTTCCTCTACTAGTGGGATATCGGTGAAAATATAATTAAGCATTATTATATCTGCATCAGCTGTTCCACAACTTCTGGTCCAGCGCACAGTGCATTTTGTCTCTGTGGGAACACTTAGTTTCCTTGTGATGCTTTCTGTAATGGTGACTGTGGAGGTGCACATGTGATTATTACAAAGTGAAGCGGCACAGTCTGTATGCAGCGGATACAGAGAAGTAGAGCAGAAAAAAATATAATATCAAGGGAGCCAACGGAGGCAAAGAACCTGGTGAAGAGGCAGAAAGCCAATCGATGCTTAATATCACCAGGTCGTTATTAATGATACAGCAGAGTCTGCAGAGGGGAGCTGCCAGGCTGCTGGGCTGTCTGCCTGTTCAGCCTCATCAGCACTAGGACGTGATATGTGGGACTCAGGATGGTTGAACAGCACTGCCTTGCCTCCCACCCCCGGCCTCTGCGTGCTTGCAAACTGCACTGCACAATACAGATGCTTCAGTACACTACAGTGCTTTCTCACTGATACATGGACAGCAGCTCTGTCTTTTACTGCAGAAGAAGAAGCATAATTGTTGACAGATTGTGAAGCATTATTGTGAAGCCAACTGGATCAGTGTGTCTCAGCTCCTGATGGAGACTGGGACTTTTCTACTCACACCACAACAGTCCAATTGGCATCGGAATGGAAACTGCACACCACTTATATATTTTGACCGCATGTTTGGCAGTCCAAAGGGGAATTACATCTATAAATTCTAAGGATAAAACATGGACAAAACAGCTTAATCAAAGCATAAGAATGTGATTCATTCACTATAGCAAAAGCTATTTTTAGCTGTGAATGAAAGCTTAATCCTGCACAACAGAGGACTATTGTCTGTGTCTATTTAATCTGTATCTAGTGAATACAGCAGTGTGTCCACTACGGTCCTCAAAGGACTGGGAGAAGAGCATCTTTTACTCTCTTGTAAACATTACCTGTTTTGTTAAAAACAATATTAAAAAAGTTAAAGGTCCCATGCTAAAACATTATGAGGATTTATTGGCAGAACATGACAGAAGTGGAAAATAATATCCATAAATTTGTTTTCATGTCTATATAATCACTTGAAAAAAAGAATTGTGTTTTGTGAATGAGGTTTGTAGCTACATAGGGCACCAGTCCTCTTCCACTGTGGTCGCAATCTTGCACCAGCATGTTTCTGCAGTGGCCAAGATCATGATCTACATGAAGTTTACACTCTATAGGCTTCATTATCTGAGGACCATGAATGTTTGTACAATATTATATGGTAATCCACCTGTCTATAGTGGATGAGATACTGGCTCAAAGTGTTTGGCTGAGCGACCGATAGACTGGCATTGTCATAATACAGCCACGATGCTTGCATGGATAAATGTATTATTTATTGTTACCTATTCACCTCAGCTGCACTCATTGGTAACTGATATGGGAGACAATCTGTTGTTGGGTCTGTTTGACCAAAAGCTTAGGAAATAAAGCAGATGTGTGTGACAGAAATAACATTTTGACAGCTTTCCTGCTTTGTTTTCATCTCTTATCCACAACTTCTGCAGGTTTTCTTTCCCAATTGTCTGTTATCAGGTAGACTCTGCTGCTCTTGCTTAACTCACCAATTTGCCATTTAAACAAGATTAGCAGCTTGGCAGATCCTCTCCACTGTCCTGCTGCAAGGACAACAGCACACGGCACAGGAATATTTGTCCAGTTGTGTCCTGGCTGGACTTCAGGCTGGATGTTGGAGTTGATTTTACAGTGAAAGAACAGAGAGGAGGGGGAGGGGCTCTCACACAGGAAAACAATCAGGTGTTTAAACTACACTGCATCTGTACCAGTTAATAAGTGAGGTAAGTCTTTCTGGGTTCTTTTGGCCCCTTAAGGACTGAAAATACTACATGAACACATATAGCTGCAGATGCCACAGACGAGTTCGGCTTTCACATCCACACAGTCCTACAGATAGACCTGAGCTGAGTGTGACAAACCCTTAAATCACAAGTTTCATCACAATACGATACTATTCTGATTCTTTGGACAACAATACAATATTTGCTGATATCACAAAGTCTAAAACGATAAGATTTTGATTTGGTTCAATTCAGTGGTTTATGATCAATACCAGAGGACATCAGGTGTCCATTTAACACATTCAGTTACATTTAAGTCAACTCACAAAAAGTAATACCACTGATATGTGATCTAGAGCATAAACACATAATATCCAAGCTGCTAGGGGTCTCTCTCACATTAAATGATACTAAAAGATGTAGTTTGATGATGTTGTGAGGTGGTGTGGGATCATGGGAGTTGTTATCTTAACTGTCCATTAGAGATGAAAATGTATCTGACGTGACTTGGACAGAAATCATGCTCCATGGATGAGATAATATGGAAGTTAAATTCACCTTATGTGTATCCTGAAGTTATACCAGCTAGTGGCTAGTAGGAACTGCACTGTTACCTTAAATAAATTATTAATTTCTCTGCATTTGAACAAATGTTGGACACCTTTGTGATAATGTAAATTCACAATTCAACAAAATATAACATATATCTAGCATTTTTAGACACTTTAGACGCTTTAATACAGAAATGTTACACATTATAGCTTTAGACAAACTGTGCAGGAATTGCCCCCAAACAATGCATAGAATACAAAAATGATCCCTCTCAATCATCCCTGATGACCCACCAGAAGTGTGTGGCGGCACCTCTGTCCACAAAAACCCCTGCCTCCGCTTATACTTATATATTTATTTTGTTGTGCTGAGGATCCTTTAACAGCCTGAGAATGGGAATGGGAATGAGACTTGACAATATATTTTTAGTTAATTTGCAAACAACAAATGACAAATCCTATTTGTTCTTCCTCTAAGAATGGTAGACATAATGCAATTAATTGAAATGGGCAAAACGTGCATTAAAATGTAATTGGCTGGCTTGATTTTAAAAGCTTTATAGTTTTGTGTAGTACAGTAATTAAGGTTGTGACTAAACATGATCAAATAAACAAAGCAAATGACAACAGTATGTTCTTGTAACGAGTACAGTCAACAGGAACATTCACTGGAATGAAACCTGGCTTCTGTCGTCATTGCCTGGAATCAAGCACAGTCTTGCCAGATGTTCCCCGGATTCCTTAGTATTGCTTTTCCAAGTCAGTGGGTTTTTTACAAGAAACGGGTCCACAATCTGGCTAATCATCGTGACGTACTTTGTGAATACACATGTCAAGTCCTACAAAACACTTCACTACACATTTCTATCCAGAAACTTGTGCCTCCATAAAGCATTCTCATTATTTTGGGGTAAGAATAAAGAGGACTGACACATACTGACGACAGCTTCTGTTGTTGCTGTGAGAATACAATGACACAGTACAATGAAACACCTACAAAGGCACCATGTGGCATTCACACAGGAGAGCAGAGTCGGTCCATGTGACGCCAGCTGTTGACTGATGTTTCTGTGATGTTGTGCCTGTCTGCAGTCGCGGCCAGCAGGTGGAGAATCTTATTCCAAACTGGGTCAAAACCCAGCAGGTGTCCTGCTGCCATGCAGAAACAGACCCACAGAAGTGTACATCTTAAAATTGTATTTCTTATTAGCTGTTATCACGAGAGGGAGATCTAATCTGCTAGAGATTGGATGAGCGGCCTTGCCGTGCTGGAGGTCAGGGCCTCAGGCTCCTGATGGACTACTATTGATTTGGGGGAACGTGGCGATACAGTTGCAGTCGCTCAGCATTGATTTTCTGCAAGTGCAGTAGTGGAGAGCAGGCAGAATGAGAGCGCTGGACCAGGGGGAGCTGCCAGGTTATCTTCTCAAATATCCGGAAGTATTTTTTTTTTCTTTTCTTTTTTCTATGTGGCACTGACCTTCCCCGAGTCAAAGAGATATATCTATTTAGACATTAGCTCAGCAGCTACACTAGACAGAGCAGCTTCAGCAGCGATTTTGTGTGCTTATCCAAGAATACACTTAATCAACAGAAAGCTCCAGTTCAGCACAGTCAATAATCAACACAGCCAGTCAGTTCAGAAGAATATTTCTTACTGGGAAAACTACAAATAAAAGTTTAAGTTAAACATTTTTTGTCCATGAACTTGCTCCGAATCCTAAATCAAAGCATGCTTAAATTGTTAACAGTCAATGTGAACTCACAAAAAAATTATGACCCAAACTTTCATAGGGTAAAAAAAATGACATCATAATGTTTTGCAAAAATAATTTCCTGGCCATTTTTCAACAACATAAATCGGAAACAGAAGGAGAGTGGTCAGATACTGAACTGGTGACACCAGTCTTGGGTGCCCACCTGAGGGGTGTGATACATCTTCAGTGCTGTAGGGTTGAACAAGTAAAAGTGAAGGTGACATGTTGCTCGCTGGATATAATTCACTGGAATCATGCATGTCAGAGTAGTGATAACATCTATTTTGCATAAAAATACACTAAACATGGATGTAAACTGCAACTTGACAAGCACAACAATCACAAGGCAGTAATCCCGATTGTTTTTGAATATGATTTCCATCCCTTCTAAGCAGCCATTGTTTCTGTTCATTTATCTGTGGGGTGATGATTAACTTGCAGGGACTTGAAACTTACTTGAGTTGAGTAATCCATCACAGCTAAGATGTCAGTAAGGGCTGACAGCCAAAACTTTGGAACTGGCTGCAAAACAACAGAGTGTTTTAAAGAACCTTGTCACAAAGAAAAAAAAAACAGAAGGAATCAGAACACAAAAATGGGAAAATAGGCACAAATTAGTTTTGCAGCATTTAAAAATGAGTTGCTTTTGAAGCAGAGAAAGCAGTTTTTGGAATCTGTACTGCAGCACGAGACAGACTTTCAGCTACTTCTACCATTTAATGATTCCTTTATAAAATATATAAATTAGCACCATGGTGGTTTAGACACAAAGATGATGCTTACTGTAATGATTACCAGTCTCAGTCTACTTTGTCAGCTAATTGATATTCAAACAATATTGAAATGAATTGAAAAAAGCTGTGGCCTATCAGGTAGAAAACAAATGGCTTCATGAATCTAAAAAACTCTGGCATGCTTTGGGAAATGGTCAGCAATAATGAAAAGTAGAGCCGTAATTTGTAAGAAATCTGCTAGGACATGCAGAAACACAAACTCCTCTTAGCGTAATTATAATGCACAGCCTGCCAGGGGCTTATTATATTTATTGTACATTTACTCAAAGGGTTTTATATATTTATTTTATTCTGTATGAATTTTAATTAGAACTTCAAACACTTGAGCTCCGGTCGGCCAAAGCAGGGCTTCCCTTTGATCAGGCGTCACTCTCCCAGATTTTTTCTCCTCCATTTCTTCCCTTTGGGCAACTTCCTTCTAATTGGCTCAGCGTCGCTCGTCTTGTCTGTCGTCAGTAAGTCTGTCTCTCTGTCTGTCAGCACAGATGAAAGGATATGAGCTATACATAGGTGGCTCTAGGGTGCAGGATGCCTTTTTGATGAGATTCAGGGTTGGACAGTACATTATCACATGTTCTCGAGCATGAATGTTGCTGTCAGATGATGCACGGAGAAACACACATCTTTCACCCAAGCTGCGTGAGTCTGCAGGAGTGTGTGTGCACGTCTTTGGTAAACAACTCATTTTTGCACCAGAGATGACTCAGACCTCCAGTGGAACATGATATACTTTAGTACTTTCTCATGATTCATGAGGGCCCCTTTTTTCTTTTCTGAAAAATGCATTTTGTCTCTTAAGTTAGTGGTTGTCAAACAGGGTTCAGGGGACCCTAAGGGGTCTGTCACTCTGCCAGAGGGTCCATGAACTTTTCAGATTCATTTATTTAAATCATCATATTTACAAAAGGTTTCATAGTTCAGTGAACGGAATGTCATAGATTACACTCTAACGTGTGTGTGTGTATGTGTGTGTGTGTGTGTGTGTGTGTGTGTGTGTGTGTGTGTGTGTGTGTGTGTGTGTGTGTGCGCAAAGCTTCCTCCCACCAGTTAAGTATGTGTCAGCCATACGTCACCCAGTAATAGTGGCAACTGGCTGTCTCACAGTTAAGCCCCAGGCTAGGCCTATTATTGCTCCTTTTAGTTTTTTTATTTTATGGTTTAGATTATATATGTGTATTCAATTTTTATTGTATATTATTAAAAATAATCTGAATCATATTTTATTTTATGCATGCACTAAGAGTGAAATATATTCTCTTGATGTGTGTGTATTTCAGTGATACTGCAATTGTGATATGATGCTTATTTTTACATCTATTCTCATTTTCATTGAAAAACATATTAAAATGATAATTGTGGGGGCGCCCCTACAGCTCAGTTGCACCCCATGCCGCCGGTGCGACTCCTGCCTGTGGCCCGTTTGCTGCATGTCGTCCCCTCACTCTGCCCCCTTTCCTGTCATATCTTCAGCTGTCACTATCAAAATAAAGGAAAAAGCCCAAAAAATAATCTTAAAAAAAAAAGATAATTGTATGCTTTTATGCACCAACAAAGATGTTTTCCTAAAGCTACAAGGTACTTGTCTATTTTGTTGATTTGTTAGGCCTCTGTGGACAAAAGCAGTATAATTTCTTTTAATTCTTAAGACATGACACATCTCTCTAATACATCTTTCCTGTTTTTGCTCACGTATTATTCCAAGGGACATACAAGAGGGGGTCCCCTGGTATATTTTCTATCTTGTAAGGGGTCCTTGGCTGAGAAAAACCCCTTGTGTTCAGGTAGACGAAGTGTTCCTCTGTGCTATTAGTAGAGCTTTTTCCTGCCTGCCTGCCTCTAACCCCTCCCCTCCTTTATTCCTCCCTGGGCTCTCTCTGTCTCTGTGCTGTGTGTTAATGTAGTGAAGTGGCCCATCGGTCAATGAGCTTGTATTAACACCTGACTCCCAGCCCTAGCTGCTGTTTGTTCCTCCATGTGGGGTCCCCTGGGCCCTCCCCGAGGCAGAGGCAACATATCCCATGATCAATAACAACATCCTAGAAGGCTGCTGGAGGAGGGGCAGCAGGGAGGGAACAATCTTTTACATACTCTTGTATATCTTTGCTACACACCTTCCTCGTCACCCACCATCCATTCCCTCCTCTGTCAGCTGTCAGTGCTGTCAGCAAACAGGCAGCACAGGCAGTCGATAAGTCAGGCTTTTTATTGGCTCTTCTTGTCATTCACTTCAGGGTTAGTTCAACAGTCTTCTATTGGGCTCTCCTGAATTTGAGGTTTGCCGATATTCTCTTAAAGCTTGCAGTTTGCACTCAATTCTCCCATGCATCGGCTTCCTCTTCCTTCCTCTCAAACCTCTGTTTCGATCTTTCTCTCACACTTGCACCCTGGCTTCCACTCTCAGTCTAATGTTGGATAGTGCCAGAGTGCACATAGGAATCATCAGTGTTCTGCCCACTGTGGTTCAGCTTCAGACACGATATTCTGTGCCACTGTGTTTATATCAACTCCTCCTCTTACGTGTCTTTCTTCTGTCCCTCCCTCATGTTCTCCAGGCTTTGTCCATGACTGAGGTGAATGGGCCAGGACCCCAGGTGACCGAGCCACAGATTGCCATGTTCTGTGGTCGCCAGCTCCTGCACATGAACCTACAGACTGGCCAGTGGGAGCCGGATCCTCAGGGCCGCCAGGGCTGCTTCAAAGAGCCCAGTGAAATCCTGTCTTACTGTCAGGAGGTAGGTAAATCACAAAAATATGAACAACTGTAGTGAATTCCAGTCTGGATCGAACTCAGAATCAACCTTATTGGCAAAGTAGTCAAGACTGGTGATGGTTTTCAAAGAACATACAGGTTCCTACACATCCAGGAAAACCCGGAAAACAGTTGACTAATTTTCCACAACACATGGAAAATGATTTTTAAATTCCCTGGAAAATCCTGTATTGTCCTGGAAAATCATTTCAACTTTTATCTATTTCCTTTTATGGGAGAGTGAACTACACCAGTGGTTCTCAATCTTTTTGAGTTACGATCCTCCAGAATAATCAGGCTCGTGATTGCGACCATCCATCCCCATCTGCTTGAGAAACTCAAACATGAGCAGCATTCCTCACAAAGACGCTCTATCTATTCTAAGACAAATTATATCACTGGTATGTATTGTAAAACACCCCCAGTCAAAAATATGGCTGGACTGAGTAGTTTGAGTTTGCTATTTTATATTACAAAAAGCCAATGTTACTTTTTTTTTAGTGTCTGTTGAGAATACTTTTTATTAAATTCTTTAAAAGATGGTGAGTCCTTTGAGGGGCCCAACTCCTAGGTTGAGAATCACTGAACTACACTACTAGGTTATCTGTCAGAGCTTCAGAACGGATAACAGGATAGTAACGGATAATGGATACTACTTATGTTACTGGTGCTCAGGCAGGATCAGTTAATCTAAGAAAAAAAGGATTCAGATTATAAGTGAATGATAATGATAAATTGTATTTACGTAGCACTTGGCAAGCTTAAAGCACAAAGTGCTTTCCAAAAGAAACAAAATAGAATACAATGATGAAATACTAAAAAAAATAACAATACAACAATATTTAACAGAGCATTTAAACAAGGCATAAAATGAAAGAAACTACAATAAAAGGAGAAAGCAGTAAAATGAATGACATGAAAACATCTGTAGTTAATGCTTTGTGTACTGACAGGATCACACTCTAGTTACAGGAGTGAGTGACAGAAGATATTTGTGTCTGATGCGTCACTGCATGACTAAAATGTCCTGGAAAATGATCTCTAGAAAAGAATCCTGATGTAGCATGAAATCTACAAGACACTGCAGAGGACATAGACAAATCAAGTAAAATGTCACATTCTTTTTCTCTAATTTGGTTTGTCTTAACACCTGTCCTATGAATCTATATATATAAACATATATAGTAAAGTGATGGCGGCCTTGTTGGAATATCTCAATATTTCATTTGTGCCACCATCCACTTTTCCTCCTCTTGTTGCCTGATATGTGTCTTTGTTAACATTTACTGTAAGGTAATCAATGGTACACATACTGTCCACACACACACGTGCACACACACACACACACGAACACACACACACACTCCTCCTTAGACATGTTTATTTGTAGTAAAGGCAACTAAGCGCCATCTGGAGGTCAGAGGAGACATAGCTGCCACAGAGTAGCAGAGTAGCAGCCATGAGCCTGTAATACGATTAGCAGACAATAGTGTATCTGTGATGGCTTTTACACAAAAGCCTCCCTTTTTGCCTTGACATTTTTGAAGAAAGCATTTTGGTGTGCATTCATTCTGGGCCAGCACCATTTCTCTCAATATTAAACCTCATTATGTGTTTGTGCTTCAAATTATTGGCCTAGATTTAATTGAAAGTAGTCAGATGTGAAATTGGAAAATACTGAAAGATGAGAACGTTCATTGAAATGAATGAATAGACTTCAGTATGCAATGTCTAATGTGGCTACAGACAAAGGCCTTACACAGCTTCCTGTAAATATACCCAACAAAAATAGAAACGCAGCACTTGTTTTTGCCCCCTGTTTTTGATGAATTGAAGCAAAAGATCTCAGACTTCTTCTGTGCACACAAAACACACACAACAATCCATGTTACTGAGCACTTCCTTTTTACCAATGCATCCTTCGACAGGTGTGGCATGTAGAGATGCTGATTAAACAGCAGGGTTATGAGGCAGGTCATAATAAAAGGCCACGCTAAAATGTCCATTTTTATTGTGGAAAAAAGACATTTATAAGTTACTGAACAGTGGGTTCAGATACCAATTGTGTGGCTGCTTTTTTGCCAGGAGGGCAAAAGGCATGTCTCTCACCACTCTGTTGTTTTCCTGGGAGACTCACATTTTTCACTGCTTTATCACAATTTTTCTTTCTGGGATCACAGTTCTCCTATTTTTCTCCTGATTTCTGACAAAAATTATGTTTTTTTTTCCTTTTTGTTATCACAGCCTCTTTTCTGACCCTGCATTAAGACTCTAACAGTCTGTTTTGTCCCAGACAGCAATACAAAATGTCACGTGACGAGGAAGACAGCTGCTCACACCTCATGATCCACAGTTAGTGAGAGAGACAGAGAGTGAACTGAGAGAAAGAATGCATGCATTTTGTAAAATTTACCATGTCAGTTTTCTCTAAGGGGTAAAAATAATGAATGAATAAATGAAAGAGAACTAACGATTATTAGTTTATACCAGAGATTCAAGCAAATTATTTCCAGATAAATGAAAGCAGACACTGCTGTATAATGAAGCAGTGTACTTAATATTTTGATGAGAATTAAACATTTCGTGTGCACAGAAAGTGTTAGATTTTTTTACTTCAGCTTGTGAAAAATAGGAGCAAAAACAAGTGTTGTCTTTATAATTTTGTTGAGTATAGTTTGAGAATATGTTGCATGACTCTTTCCCTTGTTAGTCTTCTCCCCACTGACTGCGCTCTCCCTTGATCCTGCTACTTTTATTCTCCCCCTCCCAACCAATCCCTGAACATCTTCTCTAACCAATCTTTCCCTGTCCGCTGCGCCTCTTGTCTTCAATCCCCTCTGTTCTGTCCATCCATCTGTTTCTGTGTCTCTGTTGTCTCTGCATGTACCTGTACGTCCAGATGTACCCAGCACTTACGATCTCCCATATAGAGGAGTCAAAAAGACCCGTCACCATCCACAGCTGGTGTAAGAAAGGCTGGGGCCGCTGCCAGACACACCCCTTCATAGTCCTGCCCTACCGCTGTCTAGGTAAGAACAACATCTCACTATTATTAAATAATCACATTACCAAGAACACGCAGGTTTAGTTTTGATGTGTGTGCTCAAGTTGCTGTTCCTTATGGCTAAAAAGTCCTAGAACATCTAGATTTTCTGTATGCTTGAGGTCATTTCACCTGTTTCATAAAATTAAGATACTTTT
This sequence comes from Lutjanus erythropterus, assembly GCF_056507025.1. NCBI lineage: Eukaryota > Metazoa > Chordata > Actinopteri > Lutjaniformes > Lutjanidae > Lutjanus > Lutjanus erythropterus. Next base: position 20,161,840 of record NC_139325.1, on the reverse strand, counting down.
TGAAGCATTTTCTAACTTTATTGGTCTGTGGACAGTTAAAACAGAAAGAAAATTTGTGGAGAGAGACAAGGGGATGACATACAACAAATACTATTTGCTTTCTTGTAGAGAGTTCAATGAAAAGATCAGTACAACTCTCATGCCTGTCAAATATGTTAAATATGAAGCTACAGCCAGAACTCAGTTAGCACTGAGACAAAGCTAACAAAATCAGATTTCCAGAAACTCTGAAGAAAAAAGCCCCACAAATTTTATATTATAAAAACACATTATGTCTTGTCTATTTAGTGGTAATGATCTTCTTATCTATCTCTCAGCAAAAAAGACAATAAGCATATTTTCAGGAGGCTGAACTATTCCTTTTCTTTGTTTATTGCATGAGATATATGTATTTTTTTAAAGGCTATCATTATGGTAATTAACAACATGTCTTCCTAAGATGATGGGAATTCCTTTAAAACACTTTGTCTTAGACTTGTAGCATTGTGTTTCAGTGGGACCTGAGCTAAAGGGATGGTTCAGATTATTTGAAGCGGGGGTTGAATGAGGTACTTGTCGATAGTCATTGTATTGCCTGCAGTAGATGGCAGCATACCTACATTTTGTAGAAGCAGAAAGGAGCAACAGCACTGAAGCAATACAGCTACAGCTGTGAAGAGGCTCAGTAGCAAAACATATTTTATCGCTTGAAAACATCCACCTAGAAAAATCAGCATCAGCTCAAGTGTAAACTGTTTAGAATATTTTCACCGCTTTGCTGGCAGACAGCCTTTTCTGACAGGACACAGGTGTTATATAAGCCAAATATTAGTTGCTCCAAAGTTAGTTGCTGGTTTACCACTGGCTCGATTTGTTAGTTTGCTTGTGTTGTGTGTCTTGTGTGAATCTGAACCATCCCTTTGAAACATTGTAGTAACACAAGTTACACGTCTACAAGTGCCTCATGCAGCCCCACATAATCCAGACTATCCCTTTAATACCAAAACTAAGCAGCAGGCATAATATTCAGTAATTTGAATAAAACAGTGAGCGTGACACAAGGCATGATTCTGTGTGAAAGGAAATAAATACTTGAATTTGTTTATGCTCATTCCACTAATGATGCATGATTTTAATGCCACATAGGACCTTACATTGATTTCATTTCTGGCATTTGAGCTCCAAAACTGCCTTTGTATCTGTCCCAGTTACACAGCCTTCTCGTTGTGTTACTATTAGATATGATGGCAGTGATACAATGCAGGATGTGCAGTTTAAAAGGCATAAAACACCATGAACAGTTCAGTGCCTGAAATAAGCCACTAGGGGGGCAGATGTGCTAACAATGGATGATTGAATGAATGAATGAGTAATGAACAGTGAGTCACCTTGGATTCATGAAGATTTTTATGCACAGTGCTGTAGAACTGGCTCTAGCTTGTTTTTATTTCGACTGTACTGCCTGTTGTGTGGGTGAACACTTTCCTTTATACATGAGCCCTAAAGAACAGTGTGTTATAGCAGTGCTGTATGAGAATGTAAAATGCCCTACTATATGTACTATAAGACCTCTTCTCCATTTCTGTGTGGTTTATTTTATAATACAAAGGAGTCATCTGCATTTATGATCTCTGCAATGAATGTTTTAAAGCACATTTTTACTTTTTGCCTTTGACTTGCTACTGTAGCTGCAGTTTATCTGTTCAAAGTGCTGGCACATTACACATTTATGTTTTCTGTCAGTCCTCATCTATGCACCCCATCCCCATCTAACTACTCTAGTTTGCTTTCATAGTTCTGCTTCGTGTATTCGGTGTATTGTGCAGCTTGTGTTTATTCACATGCTCTTTCTTTTTGTCCTTTATTAAAGCATAATCATGTTTAAGGTTCTGGGTTCAAACACAGCACCAAGTTTAACTCTAAAAATACTCCCACTGCTTGAAATCATCTTACACTGACCTCATCTTTTCTTCAATCCTGCTGCAGAGGGCGAGTATGTGAGCGAGGCCCTGCTGGTGCCCGACCGATGCCGTTTCCTCCACCAGGAACAGATGGATGCCTGTGAGAGTTATGTGTACTGGCACAACATTGCTAAAGAGGTGAGAAGGGCAGAGAAATGGCAGTTGTACAGTTTTCAGACGTTTGAAACTGTAGGATGAAGGCATATTAATGAGGAAAAGAAGGGTTTACAGCCACATTAAGGCGGGAGGGTGATTTTTATGGGACTTTCCACTGGTGCATTTTGGAAATGTTTAACTTTTCATGTACACTTTCCAGTGCAGATTTAAAACCCCTTGTGCAACCAGCTCAAACAGTTACATCAGACTAGACCAGACAAGTCTGGCACAGTGGTGTGTTGTGCATCACGTCATAGTTTATCAGTACACCTACCAAAGGTGTTTGTTACACATCAGGAAGGAGGTAGAAGTTCATCCTGTTTATATTCACAGAAAGGAGAATCAGAATGCTGTATTTTATGCAAATTTGAACAAAAAAAAATAATTCTGACAAGGATTTAATCTCAGGAAAGAATTTGGATTCATGGCATCACCAGAAATCCCATTTCCTGTGTCCCAGGAAATAATATAATATAATATATAAATAATATAAAACTGGGGAAAGTTTTTAAATATTCAAAATATGTGAATATATTTAGAAAATATGTGGGCCTGGTTTTCTTAAAACATATTCAATAGTTGTGTGTGTGCGTCCGTGGAACAGCTCTGTGCATGTGTCAATAGAGCACATGGAATACTGAAATTAATAAATTAACAAGCACAAAGTGCCATGAATTTGAACACTTCTGACCATTAAAACTCGAACGTATGAATTAGACTAACACAATACGATCACTGCCACCAACTTAGCATGGAAATGCTTCTACAAAAGATTAAAAAATGAAGAGCAAACTATGAACTGCACTCGTGAAACAAGGAATAAAATGTGCTGGACTGAGGTTCAACAAGCGGGTATATAATAATAATATAATTCCAAGTGAAAGCCCAAAGTGTGCAAGAACACTGGATTCATACTTTATCCAGAACGCTTCTGAGTGAAATACAGGCAAAGATAGCAACATATGGCTTTACCCTCAACAGCTAGCTGTGGCTCTCACTGAAGAAATATAGCCAAAATCTCACACCAAGTGTGTGAGGGCTTTTTTAGAGCTGTGCTTTATTTTTATTTATTTTTTTAAGTTTGAGTGATCAGGGCATAGTTTGCATGCCTTCAGGTGGAGTCGCACCAGAATATGGAATCTGTCTCAGCTCAATAAAATGGTGGCTTGTCATAACAAATTTTGTTTCTTTGAAATTATAAAACAATTGAAAAATATAACTTCTATGAGGCTGGTTAGTCAGACAGTGACAGATGACAGGCGATGAATTTGGCATTTTATCCTTGCAGCTATAGCTAAGATCAAGCTGCATACGACATGCATCATTTATATTATGTCCATTGTAATGTTGATTAATGTTGAAATGGTGTTATTCTGCCTCAATAATTGTTACTACCACCAGATAATACACAAAAGCAGTCAGGTTTGGAAGCCAGAAATATGACAGATGTTTTTTGATGGTAGTTGAAATTATACCTTAAAAACAAGTGCATTTTTATTTTGTGCTTCTGTTCCCAGGATAGAAAATGTTTCATATTCAGGAAAATGTAATTCTTTAACTTTGACTTCTTTTTACATTGTCTTTTTAACTTTGTGGATGTGATTGCTTCCCTGTCAGGAATGCACTGCAGACAATCTAGAGCTCCACAGCTACGGGATGCTGTTGCCGTGCGGAGACCATTACCGGGGTGTCGAGTATGTGTGCTGCCCCAGCCGAGGGAGCTCCAGCGGTAAAGGCGAAACAGAGGAGAGAGACGTCCCTGCCGGTCCTCAGACACTCACATCCCAGACTAGTGGAAAACTCAGTTCTGTGTAAGATGATTCAGCTTGACCACACACAAGTGTTGTGAGGTCACAGGTTGTGTGTTGGCCGTTGTCAAGTAACGAGGGTTTTTTTTTCTTGTCCGCAGCACCAAAGTGACAGCCCCCACACCAAGCCCCTCTCCTGACACTGATGTGGACGAGGCTGACATGGAAGAGGAGGATGATGAAGTGGTGGAGGAAGAGGAGGAGGAGGAAGAAGAAGAGGAGGAAGTTGATGAGGAGGAGGCGGAAGAAGAGGAGGAAGAGGAGGCAATAGCTGTGAAAGATCCAGAGGAGTATGAATACCCCATTGACTCAGGTCCCTACCAGACGTCAGACTATCTGGACTCCTTCTACTATGACAAAAGCCACAAACCCACCACCTCTGCACCTCTGATGAAGGGAGACAGCTGTGAGTGTCACTAATTTTTTCTTTTTCCATTGTGTGTGAAAAGTGCCCTTTAGCAGCTGTGGTTAACAACACCACCAAATGACTAAATGAGTGCTGACAGACCATGTTTACATGCACAAAAGATTCTGTTTTTTACCCTTAAGGACGATAGTTGCACTGAGCTGTTTATATAGCTAATGATAAAGAATATTTCACTAATGTTCCTGTTTGCATGCAGGTGTGCATACTGATGAAAAAGTAGTACAGCTTGCTTCTTTGCACCAAAATAGAATTGTTTTTAAGTTTTGAGTTTTCCATTAGTGGCAAACTTGACATATGAACAGCACTCCCTCTTTCATTCGTTCAACCACCTTCTTGAATCGTTCAGCACTGCCACTTTTGCGCACATCCAAAAACCTGTTGATATCCACTACTTGACGTGTTTCTCCTTTCGACCAGAAGTATGGGCTTTTTTTTTGTGCATGCATCTCTCCTCCAGTCTTGCTTTTGTCTGGTTTGGTTAGAACAGTTACATAGAGCTGACAAACAGGCAAGAAGCTGTGTGTCGCAAACTGCAGTAAAAATCCCACTGCACATTCCTAAGTCACGCTCAGTTCTCCATTAAGAGTTGAGAACTTTCTAACAATTTCTGTAGAGTAGCTAGCTAGTTTGCTAGAATTTTGCTAACGTAAGATGTGTATATGCAGCTCTTAGAGGTCCACCAGCAACATATTTTAACCATCTTCAAAATTTGGTTTCTTTTCAACATAGAGAAGCCTGGCACATGGCATATTTAAGGACAGGAAACAGGAAGAAAAATTTGATCAATTATTATTGGAGCACAGAGCAACAAGGGGTGGGACTTGGGAGGGGTCAGTTTAGACCCATATATGTGTTTAAACCGACTCTTCCTCAGAATATTTTCCAATGGCATTATATACATGTGCAAAGTATGCTCCTAAAACCTGAATTATGTCAACATATCCCACATGTCCTAATCAGAAAATGCTACATTCAGAATATCCAAACGGAATACACCGTTTACATGACCTGTATCGAATTCTGAATATTGTAATATTCTGAATAACAGTGGAAAGCTAGCGTGCATGTAAACATAATCAGTGTCACTCTTTCTTCTTTCTCTTCTTCTTTCCTGGTTATATGAGATATAAATCATAGTGTTTGGTGAACATCTTCTGCACTTTATCAGTTTGTAATGAGTGCATGTAGTGCATGCATGCCTCTGACATGCACATGTGTCTCTTTCTAAATATACAGTTTACGTGACCTGTATTGGGTGCTTTGTTCATCCACACACAAACAGTTAACCTCCAGGCCTCAGCAGAGCTCGTGTGTGCACAAAAAATGGGACAGTCAACCACTTGACTGAACTTAACTAAAAACAAAATCAGGATGGTAAACCATGATAGTTCTCACTGTCTGTGTGGCAGATAGTATAAACAATTCAAAGAAAAGCCAGTGGCTGTTGATATTTTTTTTTTTCAGTTGGTTTATATCCCATGGTGGTAGTGAAAATCCTCATGCTACTTTCTTTTTTCAATGTGCAATATTTTGTCAGCCATTACATTAACACATATAATACAGCAGGTGATTCTTTTCTGTCACATTATATCCTTTTTATGTCAAACAACAGTAAATGCAAAATGTCAGTAAGAAGATCTGAAAAAAGTAATACATAAAAGAACACACTGCTGTGTGCAGACATTTGTATTTACAGTGTTTCTTATTACCCTACAACTTTTAAAACTTTCCAGGTAATTCCCGCTGCACTTGTAAAATAACATTGAAGGTGTGTTTTCTTTTCAAAACCATAAAGTGTTTTCCACGTCTTATCCAGACACAGTATCTCATGGCAGAATGTCATAGGTAATTTCAGCACTTTTTCAATTTCTGCTGGGTTTATAAAGAATTATTATTATCTTCCACCCAAATTGTCTCCAGGACAAAGCAGATGGCAGATGGCAGATAGTTTTCCATTGTCGCTGGTTTAATTTTTCCCATTCCTCTATTATTGTGTAAAATTGCTTCCTTCCCTCTTGCTACTTTTCTCTGTACACACCCTGAGACACACTCTGGCTGTTCTTTTAATTACAGGATAATTGCTCTCTGGCTCTTGCAGTCAGCATGACAGTAATAACCTCTGTTTTCTGTCTCTCCCATCCAGTGACTACGCCTCGGCCCACCGATGGTGTTGATGTTTATTTTGAGAAGCCGGTGGATGACACTGAGCATGCCAACTTCTTGCGTGCCAAAACAGACCTGGAGGAGCGCAGAATGAAGCGCATCAATGAGGTGACTTTCACATGGCTAAGAACAGGCTAATAGTTTTTTAGCTGGCAGGTTGGACTTTGTAAGGTTGATTCGTTAATCTGGGATGTGACTCGCTTATCATATTCTCAGAATGACAGGGGTGCTGACCAGCGCATGTTTTACCTGCATTCAGTGAAGCAGATGCAGACAAAAATAGTTACAGAAGTAAAAATAGAATATAAATTTCACATATGCCCCTAAAGATGTGAGTTTATGACCTTAGGTTTACATCATGGGTAGTAGATGATATAAAGTATGCTTGTATGTATAATTAAAGGAGAAATATATAATGTATTTAAAGTATTAAAGGATTAAATGACCATGATGTCATCAGAAATTCAGGAAACATGCAAAGTTGAAATACTGACTTCTGTGAGGAGGAGGTGGGCAATTAGCTTTAGAGTACAAATCATATATTTAATAGGGATTAGAGCTATTTAATATATCATCTATGGCTCTAATTCATTATGTGGACTGCAGTTCTCATTTGAAGACAAAGGTCTTACATATTTCTCCTTTAATCCTCCTTTTAATTTCAGTACAATGTGACAGCAGTTTAAGACTGGAATAGTAATGATTGAGGAGTTACTAGTAAAGTTATTATCAGTAAACTAGTAGTATAATTTGCAGTGGTTGTGGTGGCAGAGTTTCACACATGATGGAAAATAAGAGTTAATCACAGTGCACATCAGCTGTTTATCTTGCTCACGGTCAAAAAAAAAAAAACGCCTCCTGTTTCAAGTCAAGATTGTCTTTTTGCTTTGGGTTTTGGCTGTGGTATAACACAAATTCTGTGTTTTCATTACTGCCCTCAAGCCTTCCTGCTCAACAGTTTCGATGGGCACCATCAAGTCTTCACAGATTCTCACTTATGATGTGTTTAATGTTCTTTCATAACTGGCCAGACAGTGTTGTCTGCATTGCGGTTTTTCTTTTTGTGCCGTACATTCCTCATGACTGCCAACATGTTTTGTTTTGAGGTGATAAAGATGTTGTTGTTAAGACAGATACTTTTAAGGAATAGTTAAACATTTTGGTAGATAGGTGCATTATTTGCTTTCTTGCTGATTTTTGTTGTCTCATTGTCATTGTGGGGTTGCTGTGCAACCAGAGGCGACTACAGGAAGTCAGTTTGCACAACGAAGAAAGAGGCACAAATCCCCCTTTGCACTCTTTGCCTTTTGTACAGAGATTAGGGCTGAATGTTTAGGAAAAAAAACTGATAATGCAATTGCAATATGATTTAAGATAGTAGAGGGAATGATACATTTTGACTACTTTATTCTTGTTTTAAATGATAAACGTGTGTATGATTTTTACAGGGGTCTGTACCAAACAAAGATGTCTTCTTAAGTCTTTTGGCCAGGACATCACTGCAGCAGGCCAATATTTAATTTAAAATAAGATAAGATAAGATAAGATAAGATAAGATGAACTTTATTGATCCCACACCGGGGAAATTCACTTGTCACAGCAGCTCAGCAGTACAGATAGAAGTGACAATAAGTACTTAAAAATATTAAGATAAAAAAGAAGGAAGATATGTATGTACATATCAGTTTAAAAATATAAAATCTAAGAAATATAAAATTTAAAGTACAGGACTGTACACACAGACTATTTACAATATATACACCTTCCACTGTAAACATGTTGCCTTGAAGAGGCAGATTGCACAAAGGTTATGATAGATTGCATGGTACTTTGACACATTTTACCTTTAAAGCGACAAGTCACCCAAAAATGAAAATTCACTCAATATCTACTCACCCCTGTGCTGATGTTCACAAAACACTCCCGGAGCTTCAGCTGAAAACAGCGTTGCAGCCAAATCCAGTACAATTGAAATGAACAGTGACCAGTTTTATGTAAAAAAAAGAAAACAAAAAAAACTCACAAAATGTCTCCATACTGCTCGTGTGATGTAATCCAAGTGTCTGTAAGCCGCAACATTAAAATTTAACCCAAAAAGACGCCATGTAATGTGTTAATTAGTGAGGTTTAGAGGAGCTGACCAAATTTCAGTGACACTGCCAAAGAGTTATACACATATACACAGTCTACAGCTATAAATTGTACAGCCATATCATGTTACATGCCACTATCAGTGTGCTGTTTATACAGGTAATACTGTCAGACCCCATTTCATACCGTTTCATAGAGTAAGTGAAAGCTTTACGAAATTAACTGACATTATGTCTTTTTAATTCCTTAGATCATGAAGGAATGGGCCGAGGCAGACAACCAGTCAAAGAATCTGCCAAAGTCGGAGCGACAGGCCCTGAATGAGGTAAGCAGACGTTTGTCAGCGTGCTTTACTGGCTTTAATTCAATAGTTTAAATTCTCCTGCGGCCATGTAGCACCAGCTTTTACTCATCCTTGTCTCTCTACATCTTTCCTCAACCAGCACTTTCAGTCTGTGCTGCAAACACTGGAGGAACAGGTCGCTGGGGAGAGGCAGAGGCTGGTGGAGACTCATCTTGCCAGAGTGGAGGCCATACTCAACAACAACCGCCGCCTGGCCCTGGAGAACTACCTGACTGCCGTACAGTCTGATCCCCCGCAGGTGAGTCCATCGTGGAGTACAGAGGTGGGAGAAAAGCAACATAAATACAAAGTTAAAGGTGCAGTAAGTAATTCTGGAGAGAGGTAGCTGAGCTTCGTTCCCTATCTCACCGAAACTGTGAGAAGCCAAAGTTTCCAGGTACAGGCTAGGTTTTCTAAAGAATGAAAACAAAGCCAAGTCTATTTCTATCTGTTTTCACTCAGACCACTTGAATTACATTATGCTTAAAGTGATAGTTAAGATTAGTTAATGTGTGGTATATGAGGTACTTATACATAGTCAGTGTATCACCTAAAAGAGATGACAGTCAGCATACCCTCAGAAACTAAATGTATTTTAGGCTCTTAAAAAAGATCCACCTAAAATAATCAATATCAGTTTTAAGCATATCAGACTGTCATCAGACAGCCTTTTCTAACACGAAACCAACCAAACTCCATGGGTGGAATCAGTAATTTTATATTGCAGAACACAGGAGTTGCTAGTCTACCGCTGCCTTGATCTGCTAGTTTGTTTGTGTTATTGTGTGACTTTGGTGAATCAATAAATCACAAAATAACACAAACAAACTAACAGATTGATGTAGCGGCAGACAGGCGACTCCTGTGTCTGCGAGGTGAAGTTACTGATTTTTGCCTGTGAAGTTTGGTTGGTTTGGAGAGAGTAATATTTGACCTCTGTAACAGCAGTTTCCCACCAGAAAACTTGTCTGATGGCAAAGAAAAGCAGTGAAAATAGTATAAAGTATATAAAAAACAATATTAGTTTAAGTCTACACCTAAACTGATATTAGTTTTTTTAGGTGGGCTTTTTCTTAGGTGGCTAAAATACATTTGCTGCTGACCCTGTCCACAGAAGTACAGTGCTTAGTTTCCTATGCTGGTTCTCTCTGTTCCCCCAAATATCTACTGAACATAGTACCCTGATTTTGGGTAAGTACCTTATGCAACCCCACATTAAATAATCCAAACCAACCCTTTAAAGGTTATTATGGAACTTAAGCCTGGTGACACTAAATGTAAAGTGTCTACCCCAGCTTTAAATCCTTGAAGCAAACACAGACCTGTTTTAGATTCTTACTCTGTGATAAGCAGCACATTTATCTCACTGTCTGGCATTTCCTCACTCTGTCCTGTTTTCACCTTTGTCTTCCAGCCGGAGCGTGTGCTGCAGGCTCTGAAGCGTTACATGGCCGCAGAGCAGAAGGACCGCAGACACACACTCAGGCATTACCAGCATATTGTGGCTGTCGACCCCCAGAAGGCTGAGCAGATGAAATTCCAGGTGCGTGTCTCAAAGTGTGTGTGAGGTATCTGCTTCTGAAAGGGTTTTCACACACACCCGTGCTTTTGAAATGCCAGGCTCCTTTTCCGCTGACCATGAAACGCACAGAACATTGTGTGCTGAAGAGTTAGTACGTGCCACTGATGAGTTAATAAATACTGAACTCGCAGAGGTGAACCACCTACCAATCTTCTTTTCATTAAACTCAGATCAAAGCCAGGCTTTGCTGACTTCAAAAGCAGCTTTAGACACATGAAGGCATGAAAAAATATGTCTAGACTTTCACTTTTCATTTGAGGAGCCAATTCACTGCTTCTCTTTTCACAGCAAAGACCGGTACAACACACACTCATCATCTGAGCTCTGTTGGCCTTTTCTTAGTGAAAAAAAATCTTTCAATCAGAGGGGACTTTACTCTGAATGTACAAAATATAATTTATTGATGTGTGCATTAGTGATATGTGGATGAGCTCTGAGTTCATCCAAAGCTGCATGTACGCATCAATCATCCAAACAACATGAGGATGAGGAGTGGGCTTCTAATGAGCTGGATGGGATGAAGGGGAGGTGAATGGGGTGGAGAAGGGTTGCAAGCAGAAAGGAGAACAGATTTTAAGTTTGAAAACAACGACACGACTGGCTGATGGAGATTGTGGCAAAATCTGGTTGGTTTTTTAGAGCAGAGTCCTCCTAAATGATTGAACTTGCACTGAGCTTCATGAAATGCATTTTTGTCATTTATAGGTGTACACACATCTCCATGTCATTGAGGAGAGGATGAACCAGAGTCTTGCACTGCTGTACAAGGATCCATCCTTGGCTGAGGAGCTGCACAATGACATCCGTAAGCTAATTGATATTCATCATTTCATAATTTTCGAGATCTGTAGACCCTTGTGTGTGAGCTCTATGTATTTTCTTAAAGGAGAAATGTGTAATATATTTACTGTAATAAATCATAAAATGACCATGATATGTTATCATATATTAAGGAGGGGGTCAGGGGAAGCAACTTGCTTCAACCATGGACAGCATATTAAATAGGATTTTGACCTATTTGATATACCGTCTGTGGCTCTAACTCACTATTTGGACTGCAGCACTCGTTTTGGGACACAATTGTTACATATTCCTTGTTAAATGTTGTCAGATGTCTGTTTAGATTACCTCTACTTTTTTATTCATGTGTCACCTGTAGAGGAGCTGGTAAAGGCGGAAAGAGGAGACATCAGTGAGCTCATGACCACCTCCTTCTCTGAGACCCGCACTACTGAAGAACTTCTGCCAGCTGAGAGTGAGGAGGAGAAGGATGATGAAGAGGAAGAGGAGAGAGCCTTCCAGAATAGACCTTATCCTCCCCGCATTGGTATTTATCCACACGCTACTCATACACCCACCCACACACACACACACACATACAAATTCAACATCCTTATGTCATTTCTAATTTTGTAAGTGCCATGTGTAAAATGATGAACTAGTCTCTGTTGTTAATGACATTTTTTGCCTCTTTTTTTCTCTGAAGAACTGCAGTCCAATAAGAAAGGTGAGCTGGTGTTTACTGTTTAGAATGATTGCAGAGTTTTGTTTTGTTTTTTACTTTTGCTCACAACTAAGTGCTTTTTCTGACTTTGTCTGCATCCTGCAGTGTCTGCAGTGGAAGAATATGATTATACCACATCTGAGAGAGGCCCTACTTATGAATATGAGGAAAAGGTAAAGCACTGTTTATATTTCAGACCCTATCCCAGTTTAATAGATGCATGCTAAGACACAGAAATCTGTGCTTTGTATATGTATGTTATCTTTTCATTTCCCATATTCTTACACATGACCTCTTTCTTAGATCAACACCTCTGTGGAGCTCAAGCAGGTTGTCAACAAGCCTCCTGAGATTGAGAGAGATGAACTGGTAAGAAATTTGCACGAATTAAATTTAAATCCAATCACTCCCGTGATTTATGTTTTACTGTGCATTTCTCTCTGTCCATAGCAACCGGATGCATTGGAGACGTTCAACCGTGGCGCCATGGTGGGCTTGCTGGTGGTGGCTGTGGCGATTGCCATGGTGATGGTCATCAGCCTGCTGCTGGTGCGCAGGAAGCCATACGGCACCATCAGTCACGGCATTGTAGAGGTACGACCCAAGATAGGCCTTCAATTTAAGCCAAGAACAGTTTTAAAAAACCGCGCCTGAGGTTTTGAACTCGCACTGAAACTGTATATATATATACTGTACTGTATATTACATTAATATAAAGGCAACATTTCCTGATTTTGCTACTTCATAATAAAAGAGTTTAAATAACAAAATAATGCAGACTTTTGTGGGCACTGCTATAAATATTGTTATAGTTATTACTGTCACTATTTCACTTCTTTTAATCTGTTTTTAATCATTTTCTTTTGATGTTTGTTTGTTTGTTTTTTTGGAATATTAATTTTGTCCACTTGGACATTTGAGAGGTGGTGGAGGGTGGCAACAGATGTTTGACCTGTAATTGAACTGAATCTTGTTTGTTCGGGGAAAATAAAAGTCAATAAGCATATTGTTGAAAAAAAAAAAGAGAGAGACAGAGCACAGCTTCAAGCGCTTCAAGCGGATAGTCCAGTTGAAATGGAGATGCAAATCCCTGCCGTACTGGGCTGATGTGCCGAGTCAAACGGAGTCAAGCCAAGCCAGCACATGTGTGTGGAAAAGGGGCATATGAAGCATCAGCCAGCAGTCAGTGATCTTACAGTGGAGAGAGCCAAAGTAGCCGTTGCCCTTTATTTCCAGTATTTTTGCTAAATCAAAGGTAAAATCATTTGCCTGCCAGCATCAGAAGCAGCTGCCAGACATCAAGCAGAGAAGCAGTTGACCCCACAAACCCCTGTTAAATGGTGATGCAATATACACTTTAGAATTTGTCTACAAATGAAACAAACAAGATTAATGATTGGAGAGCTTCAATGGTGCTGGTAGGCAGATTTTGTTACCTTTGGACAGAGCGAAGCTAGCTGTTTTCCCATATTTCCACTCTTTGTACAGAGCTGAGCTAACTGGCTGCTTGCTCCAGCTAGATACAGTACTTTCCATACAGATTTGAGATTGGTATGACCTTTTCACCTAACTGTATGAAGCAAATCTGCATATTTCCCAAAATGTAAAATTACTCCGACTGGCTAAGGAAACCCTGATCACTTAATCACAATCTAGTATCTAATAAACAATTCATTTATTTGATCGTGTGGTCCTTACTTATGAATTTGTGTCTAGTGTGTAATAATTGGAGCTTTTGTTTGTCTCGCAGCAGGTCGACCCCATGCTGACACCAGAAGAACGACAGCTCAACAAAATGCAAAACCACGGCTACGAAAACCCCACCTACAAATTCTTTGAACAGATGAACTGAGGTATCGGGGCTGCCAACAAGTCATGCCTGACCACTTGTTATGTCCCCCCTCCCCACTCTTCCTTACAGTGGTGTCCCAGCTACACTCCCTTTGACGGATTTACGATGTGTTGCAAACATAAAGTAACTGAATAAGTACGGGGTACATCCCAATCCCATTGTAAATGACCAACAACCTATCATCATTACCAGAATGTGAATAATGAGATATGATACAACCTCACATCACCTACTGTAATCTAATACTCCTCTGGGTTAGAGTCTGAGCATTGTTCTTTCCATTAGCGGTGCCACAGCATTTCATAATCCTGAAAACATTCACCTCATAGACAGGAAACCCATCCTAGTGGCATGACTTGACCCATCGCCCCTCACTGGAAACTGAAGTTGAACGGTGCATAATGCTTTATAGTATTTATTTTTCAGTAGTAGTCTCTTTGTTCAAATTGTACCACAGTTAGATATAATGTATCTGTGTAGATGAGTGTGAGTGACAGCCTAGTTAAATTATGATGTAACTCTCAATTTTAAAACCCACTCAGTGATTAAAGGGCAATTGTCGACCTAATTGTCAAGTGAAACTTACCTCCTAGTGAAATATTAGACAATACCTCCAATATTAAAGGGATAGTTCAGATTAGTTGTGTGAGGCACTTATAGATAGTCAGTGTATTATCTACAGTAGATGCCTGTTGGCACACTACTAGAGTGAAAAAACAGAGAGGAGTAAGCATCGTACTGCTGGGGGCGGGCTGTCGACACCTAAAAAAGGTCCACCTGAAACAAGAAAATGTGTACATTATATTTAAAATATTTTTACTACTTTACTTTGCCATCAGGCTGTCTTTCCTCATGGTAAACCACAGTTATATGAGCTAAATATCCCTCATTCTAAACCAAGCAAACTCCATAGACAGAATCAGTAATTTTACCTTGTAAAACACGGGGGTTGCTGGTCTACTGCTGCCTTGATTGATTAGTATGCTTGTGTTGTTGTATGATATTTTAAAAGGATAGTTCAGATGTGAGTTTTGTTGGTTTGGAGAGAGCAATATTTGGGTTATATAACAGTGGTTTTCTGTTGGAAAAAGCTGTCTGAAGGCAAAGTAAACCAGTGAAAATTTTCTAAATATAATGTACACTTAAACCAGTGTTGATTTTTAATTTTTTTTTTTTTTTTTTCTTTTTAACGTGTAGCTTTTTTAAGTGGCTAAAATACTTTTGTTGCTGACCCTGTCTACAGCAGCACATTGTTTGGCTTCTAGGCTGGTACTCATCTCCGCTTCTCCACCCTGGGGGCGCAGGTAACAAACTGACTGTGGATAAGTACCTCATACAACTCCACTTCAAATAATCTGAACTATCCCTGTAAGACTTGGACATAAAGTGAGGATGTGGAGGTGTTTACTTTGAATGTGTGAGACATTTAGGCTTTAAATTAAAAACAGAGAAGGCCAAAAAGACCGCACTAGTCGATACAGAACTACTGTATGTGCTGGTGGTACAAAAAAAATGTTTTTGACTTCTGAGGATCAAGGTATTTGGCAAAAATATACCAAATATCCCATTTAGCTAATTAAGTCAGTGAATGAGTTTATTTTATTTGTACTGCTACCTAAAGAAGTGTAAAACAGAATAATCAGAAGTCCATTCTTTTAATGAAAGCATGACAACTTGGTGTATGATGCTGCTGTACTTATTTGTGTTGTTCTCGTCATTGCTTTTTGAAAAGTCGGAAATGTCACCGTTCAAAATGGACACTGTAAATAACGTAAGAAATACATAACTACTAGATGTAGACATTTCTATGATTAATTTGCATTGATGTAATGGAATAATACATAAAAATAGTACATTGTGCTGTTACGAGAAGGAGAAACATTTTCCTAACATGGCTGATTGAAAACGGACTGTTGTAAAAACCAGCACAAGACAACGACACAGTAACTTCTTTCTGAATGTATTTAAGGTAGACGTTGAGATTTCCATCTTCTTTTCAGTGATGCATCATTCCCCCCTAGTAGACCAAGTAGTGACGTTCAACACACACCCAACAGACAGACTACATGCCTGATGCCCTTCTCATCACTCCCTGTAGCAGCCTGCCTGTTTGTTTTCACATTTCAGAGCAGAGGAACTAAAAAGCTTACTGTACAGAGGTGTGCAAAGAGGCCACAGCTATAGTAATGTGAAGCATCAGTGTGTGTAAGTCCTCAAAAACAGCCCACACACTCAGACATGATAGTAGTAATACATGCTGTGTCTTTAAATCTGCCAGTTTGACCTATTTGGACTCAACAACATTGAATGTTAGTACTCAATAGATGCTATATTTAATTTACTCTCTTCATAAAAAAGCTTTTCACCGAATTACTCATCGTAGTTTGTCATATTTATGACCAATATAGCACCCTGTATAGGTAAGTAAAAAAGGGAATGCCCCCTTTTTCTGGCTGATTGTTAACTGCTTAGTGTGTCAGGGTTGATTTCCTTTATGTGATTGTGTCAGACCATCTCGGTTCAGGAAGGTCATGTTCTGGGATGTTGCTTTTTTGTTCATCAGTCTTTTATCTATAGGCTGTAATATAGATAATCATACCAAAATCAGTTCCTATTTTATTTATTTCTTACTGGTGGAAGTTTTCTCTAAAAAAAAAAACCATGCATCTGTCCATTCAAAAGAAAAGCTGTTTACTTTTAATTTGTGCTGTTTTTTTTTGTTTTTTTAATGTTTTTTTTTTTTTGTTAAAGTTTGCTTTAAAATAAGCAAAACGAGTTATGATTTGGCATTAATCTTCAGTTTCTCTCATTGGGCAGGTGAATAGTAGGTTGCAGTTGCGTTATGACAGGTGAAGAGAAGTCATAGCCCTTGTATAATTTGTACAGCTACGTTAGTGAATGAAAACGTTGTATGTTCACAGTTTAAGTCAGTCGATCTTGTAATGATACTACTGAAACCATAGATGAGAATAAGCTTGCCTGTGTTTCCCAAACCACTGACGGTTTCCTACCAGCATTTAGCAGACTTAGAATGGTGTATACTGTAGTTACTCAAATCACATTTGTACGTATGTCCTCTGTCAAATTCTAGACTTCTTTGTTGGTCTGTCCCCCTTAACTTCCCAACGAAATATAAACAATGTTATCGAGATTTTAATTGCTGCATTATTGCCTTTTACAATGCTGTGTTTTGGATGTAATTATTCTGTATTTTTTATTTATATGTAATAATCAGTTGGATCAAGGGTCATGCTTTTCACCTGTAATGTAATTTTAGAGGCTTGTGTGAGAAAACATTGAAGTTTATAACGTTCAGAAATGTGAAATAAGAGTGAACATATGGCCTCTGCCTAATTGACAAGGAGTGGCACTAAGCACAAGTAGAACCAAATGACTCAATTTGTGTACAGGTTGCTAAATGTTAGACATTGAGTCTGTCTGTCTGATTTCAATTATAGTGCATTGATTCTAGAGACCTCGATAGCATCATTGCGAGAGCTGTTCTTCATTTTCATTCAGACCTTTTAACCAAAGACATGCTCCACAAATAAGCAGACAGATATTCCAATTTGGCAAAATGTTCTCTGTTGTGTAACTGTATTTGCAAGCAATCTGAGAAATTAAAACTGGTTAAGCTAATTAATAGTGTAATAAAAATGAATGACCCATAAAACACATTGTCTGTGCTTATTGACTCGCTTCTACACGTGTAGATTTTCTCTCTTCTTTGAGAAGAATGATGCCACATTCACATCATAGGAAACTTAATTCAGTCACTCAGAGGTAACATGCAGGAGAATGATAATTGACCATGATGTAACCTGTGTATTGAACCCTGTGATGTAAAAACCACAGTCAGGAGGGGAAAACCGTCTGACTTACTCACACTGGAAAATTTTCTTCTCCTGCATCTCCTCTCTTGAATTCTTTGGAAAAAGAAACCTATAGAGCACTTAAAAGACATTGTTTTTTCTACATTTCAACATAATTTACAATTTCTTCCATCTATTGTTGCTCACATATGTTTACCTCAGTGCACAAGATATGATTTGACAGCAATAAAGATGTTGGAAGGAGACATATGCAACATATTTACTGTACTTAATCAAAAAGACCATAATCTACTGGCTTCTCCACTACAACCTACAACCAACGTGTTCTCCTTTGAAATTTCCATTATTGTGCGTAATAGGGATTTTTTATTTTTTTTTTCGCCATTTCACATTTATTCAAGTTAAAACTAATGCAGAACGGTCTGTTTATGAGTCATGAATAATCTTTTAGAAAGAGTAGATTTTTTACGGTTAAATTGAGCAATATGTAAACAGAGGTTAGCAGGCAGTAATGGTATATAGACTGTTAGCGACAAAGCATCAGTTTAAGTCACTTTTAATTGAATCCAGCAACATGAAATCTGAAACTGACACGAGTCTGATGTGTCGGACATGAGGCGCTACAAATCAAAGATGAGCTGGTTTCAACTTTATTGGGCCGAGCCTTACATGACGCAGTTGACAGTTATAAACAGCAGATGAAATTTACATTATTGATTATTATTGTCAAAGTATAATGTTGAGCTTGTGTTTACTCCCAAACAAACATGGACGGCTGCGTTCTGTTACTGTTAGTGACTATTAGTTCTGTTAATACTACTTTCTGGAGTCCACTTGGCGTTCAGTGCAGCCAGCCTGCCTGAGCTTTGATTCTGGGGGAGGAGGAAGGGGGAAACAATTTGCTCCAACACTCTGAATTTGAACTGCTGCATTACCATATTCAGAGAATATGGCAAATTATGATCATTTTCCCACGTCCTTATTGATCAGCAACTGAAAAGACAATAGTTAGTGAAAATCTTGAGGGACATTGTGCAACTTTTGAAGCTTATAACATACATGACAACCCATTAGTTGTGATATTATGCTCAGTGGAACACATCTGTTAAATCTTCATGTGTATTACATCAAGCACAAAAATGTTATCAGTATGACAAGAAAAACAATGTAAGATCAGATCCTAACATTTGGGTAACCCTCTTTTAGATGTTTTGCACATATAGTTTGACAAGAGACAGCAAGAGTTAACATCACATTGCAAGCTTGATTACATCCAGAGTGTTTTGCTTAAATAAATGTGTCAAAAGATGTACGTTGATTTCAGTATTAATTTACGTCTGTCCTATCCTATCATGTAACACCATCTAACGGTAATGTTAGCTGGGAAGCGGTTGAAAGCTAACATTAGCTGAGGTGTAACGGTAGCTAATGGATTAACAAATATGTTATTTTAGCTTGAAATATGGCCGGATGATGAATAAGGTGAATTTTTGAACTCTAGGGTGTTGCATATTTCACCTTTAAGTCTGACATTCAAGTCATGCAAAATCCTGTTCATCATGTGTGTCAGACATTGACGTAATACACTACATTTGATAGTAAAACTTTCTACAAGATAAACATCTTAACCAAGATTAAAGTATGGTGTGAGATAAGGTTTTTTCTCAGTTCTCAGGATGAAGTTTCAGTGACTCCTTAAGCCACAGTATCACTTCTGTGATGCCATATTTGCAGTTTACTTCCTATATGTCAGGACAAGGAGCATGTGATGCATATAGTGCTGTTAACCTCAAAGAAAGCGAAGAAACAAAATATGTTCCCACGAATGAAGTAATACATTTATTTTCTAAAAACAGTGACACGAAGAAAACCAACACCAGAGATAGACAGCACTGCTAATGACCTATGGTAATCTCCAAATCATTGCAACACTGTTAGAAAATGATGACTCTTTTCTGTGAACTTAATGTAGGGCAGTGAGTAATGATATACTGCGTGTGTCACATTCTTTTTATCTCTAAGCAAATGCTTTAATCACATCACAGTGCTGTACTTTATGTTGTTATAAGCATTAATAAACATCAGACCCTCTGTAAAACCAACTGATTAGATACACTGACACCGTTCTCAAGCATCAGTTCACCTGACACTCGCGTAGGCAGGCATCACACTTCCTTCACCCACAAATTACAAAGAAGTGTCAGGACCCAGCCCCTAACTCTGCATAGGTTCACTTCTTCCAAACCACAACACTGACGGGTAGTCCTCCTTACCCAGATTACTGTGAAAACGTTCTGTGGCTGTACAGTGACAGTTTGTCATTGATGCCTCCAGCGCACATCAGTCATCTTGCGAGCGGTTCCTCTGAAGTTGACTGCTCACGTACCGCCACTGTGGTAATGTAAGTCAACTCATATTCACCCAGACTTTTATCACATCGCAGTCTGAGTGTGCGTTTTGTTTAGTTCAGTAACACTTTGATTCATTCAACAAAACAACAATATGAAACCCCTTAGCATGCAGAGATTAAAATGCCTCGGTAGGAAGATCAAAGGTGAATACACGAGTTGTGTACCTAAAGAAATAAAAGATCGGCATTAACATCATATAAGATGCGTGGGCGCTGAAGGTCACACTAATGTAGAATGTGCACACATGAGAGCATTTACCTCAAATACCCCGCACACACAGTTAGACACCTCAGTGAGTCAGCACTGATGCTGGGTAGGGTGTCGGACGGTGATTGTTAAACTGACAGTGGGGGGATAGCAGGTGCTAAGGAGCACGCTGTGGGGGGACTGACAGTCTTGATATTACTGGCAGGTGCATCAGCTCTGGTCGTCTCCTTCCCATATAGCACAAGATGACATTTAAGTGTTGGTATAATGCTAATTTCTCTGAGAGGAACAGATGAGATCAGACTGTCCAGTGGTGTGAGCAATACTTGACGATAACTGAGCACACAATGGCCCCAGATGTCAGCTTATACCTACGCACTTACACATGCACACAGATTAAACTGTCATGGATGGACAGCTATACACTACAGTTATCATGTAGTTACAGCTGTGGGGAAAAGGCCACTGAAGCATCAACTTCAGTGGAATAACAACTTAGGACGAAATCTGAAAAAATAACAAGAAATGTCACTGCTTCGCTGCTAACGCGTCAACACAGCAAACCTGTGATCACAGCATTACAAGGAAACCACATTGTGTTTAACACAACATTCATGTCCTATGACCATATGGGTGACAAGCAGTGGTGTAAGGATTATTATTATCTTTTACGGAAAGTAAAACTACAAAACAGTTAAAAAAATACTTGAGCAAAACTACAAAAGTTTAAGCATCAAATACTTAAAGTGCTGAAAGTAAAAGCAGTCATGCAGAATGGCCCATTTCAGAATCATATCTTTATTATATTATATGATGTGTTTATCACTTAAGTGTCGCAGCTGGTAAAGTTATTGCTTACTTTAAGTATGTTATATATTTCTGGGTAGCTCAAACTAAAATATTATATTTGCAACCGGGGAGGACAAGGTAATGTGACTACTGACACCTGGGTGTATGTAGACTGCCGTGGCAGAGACAAACTCCCAGGTGTTGGTGGCTGACAATGCTATTCGCACCTAAGGAGGAAACTGCCAATGTGGTCACTGCAGAAAATCATGATCTTGAAACCATCATCAACATCTCAAACCATGATATTTTCCTGAACCTAACCAAGTAGTTTTGTTGCCAGACAGAAACTGAAAATAAGAATTTATTAAAAAAAAAAAAAGTAAATCATAAGTCAACTAAGTCTGACTTTTAATTAACATTAAGCTGAAACAGTTTATTAATGTAACTGCTATGTGCACCCTGGGTGGAATAGCTAATGTGGCTATTTGCACGGCTGCATATAGCCTAGTATGGCAGAGACAGGCACCCAGGTGTCTGTAGTTATAGCACAGTAAATAAAGCATTTACATTTTATTTTAGCATTTTCCCCAAACATAATCAAGTAGTTTTGGTGCCTAAAACTAACCAAACTGTGACTTAAAACTGGAATAAAAAAAAATTGTACATAATAAGCATCCGTCTTCTTTTTTCGTTAACAATGAAAAACATCCTTGCAGAAGTTATTGTTCAGGAAATAAAACAATAACCACAAACACAACCATACCACTATACAATTAGATGACTGATAATTTGTATAGTCTACGTGTTTGTGCGACTGCCCCTGCAGTATATCATCCTCCTGTGCAGATTCACATGAGAGACTTGATCTATTGCTCTTATTTTGCAAGAGCTTGCTGAGTAAACCTCTGAGAGCATGTTGAGGTAGTGCGAGACTGTCCCTCCCCAGCATGCTCACACGTATGACTGACAAAACTAGTCATATAAACCTACAGTAACTCTAATGAGACCTACACATAATGTTGTAGATAGCCTGTAATTCAGACAAATTCTGAGAATCATCATTTTCAATAAAATATCACTTCCTCTGATGAAATATTGATTAATGGCCTGATTAAAAAGTATAATGTTGACATGATGCATGTACAGTTGCTGAGAACTGTAAAAGTCTATGAATATTAGCACTTCCAAATTACTTCCTTCCTCAATTATAAACTTTGCAGTGAAATTTGATTGTGTCATTTGAGCCAGCTGTGTTGAATACAGTATATTTTAATTGTAGGTTTTGAATTGTAATGATTAAATATCCCCTCACTTAACATTATTTGTGTTGACTGCCACAAGTAAATCAGTACTGTTTTATCATACCAATAGTATTTAACAGACCTGCAGAAAACTGCAGTTAAAGTATGCAACAACTGCCCAAAGTTAGTTTCACTAGTCAAACCAAATTTTGATGTGTGCATCAGAACTACTGAAACCTCAGGGCAATCCATTCCAGTATATATGCAAGAGATTGTTACTTATCTGATAACATGCAGCTGTTTTAATTGGGTTTTAAAGCTATGATATGTCACATTTCCACATTAAAATGTCTAAAAACACAAGACATGTTATATATGTTCAAATGTTTCCAATAATGTTCAAAACCAGAGAAATCCATTCAAGGTAATGGTGTGTTTCTTAGTTGTTGCTAGCTAGTTAGTTACTACCTGCTATAACTTCCAGGAAAACACGGGATCCGTTGGATACATCACAGAGTGAAAAACGCAGTTGGCAAACATGACTAAACATAACATGAATAAAACTTTAATATCACCTCATACGTGAATATGATGTCAGAGTCAAATCAGATTTTCATCAGCTATATGAGAGAAACCCTGGTGGAAGACTTTATCTTGTGCATTTAATTTCTCTGAAATTTCACTTAAAGGTGTGGCAGGTGTGATTCTGGGAAAAAAAAAAGTTCAGTCTCGTTATCAGGCCATCAGATACCAATGTTTGAGTAACCCAAGGCCCCGCCACCAAACGGTTGGTGTCTTGAGCTGAGCCATAGGGTTTGTAAATCTGGAATTGATTTTCTGATGCTGATGACACCCAGCTCTAA
Organism: Lutjanus erythropterus; assembly: GCF_056507025.1. NCBI lineage: Eukaryota > Metazoa > Chordata > Actinopteri > Lutjaniformes > Lutjanidae > Lutjanus > Lutjanus erythropterus. The sequence continues at coordinate 20,138,630 of NC_139325.1, read as the reverse complement.
ATCACACTGAAATTAATCAAGCAACATGAAAAAATGTTTTCTTCCTGAGTCTAGGCACAGAGATACTGCCTTTAGATACATTTTTATAATTAAGAAATGAACTGTTATTCAGTGAGAGTCAGATATCAAAGATATAATTAAAGGACTGGTCATAGCATCTAGCGTTGAGATTGTAGTTGCAACTAACTGAATACCACTCTCATGACCATCCCCTTCATGCGTTTAAGAGAACCACAAAAGTAGCCACAAAACCTGTGAAAAATGCTAAAGGCCGTATCTAGAGACAGTGTTCAGTTTGTCTGTTCTGGGCTACTGTGGAAACATGGCAGCCTCTGTGTAAGAGGATCCGAACCCTCTGTAGATTAAAAGGGCTTATTCTGAGGTGGGGGGGTCAGTAACCTGCGGCTTTGGAGCTTTCGTCTATTAAAATGTGCATCATGGGCTACAACAGCTGCTAGTCTTGAGTCTCCAAAAGCTAGCTATAGATGCTAAATCCAAAAAAATTTAAGTCTCTAAAAATAGAGAGCGTTAGTTGGAGATAGTTGTGGCTCCAGAGAGACTTTTTAAAATTTTTTATTAGATTTTATTAGACTTTTTTTATCTTTTATTTTTTGGACAAAAATGTCTCTTTTGATAGTATGTTCTAAGGTAAACAAAACACAAAAAGTCTTGTGTTCAAGTGATTATACACTCATGAATACATACTTATGAAGATTCCTTTAAACCATATTCTGCTACTAATATCATCTCAATCTCACACACTTGTCCTTTAAAACTGAATTTCATTATGTTCACGGTTTCAAACACAGAACAGATGGAACACAGACATGTTTATTTAATGTCTAAAGCTTATATTAATAAAAAAAAAAACTCCTGTAAAATTTGATTACACTTTGATTTTGAAAAATAACATTTTACCACATAACACTACTATCTTCCTTCTTCTGCTCCCCAATTCATACCAGATGTGACTTCAAAGGGCTTTTGCCATGTGATATTACATGGGCTTACCCGTCTCCTATTAATCAGATTTCATTGCATCAGAGATACTGCCATCTGCTCTCCAATTGCAATTTACCGGCAACAATCTATCCCAGCTGTTGAAAAGGAAAGTGCAGAGTTTAGTTTTGGCTAACTGTGTTTGCTGTTTAGTTCTTGTTTCAGTTTGTGATCAACAGCAAGGGAAGATTATTTCTACTTTCACTTACAGCATGTCTTATTGTGCTGAATGTATCTCATCATGAGGTCTTCTCCTGTTGAGTTTTTTACTTATTCGTGTTAAGAGTTTCTTGTTTTCCATGATTGTGCACTGACCTTTTCTGTTCTTTCTACATAGTTGGTCCACGTTTTGACCATTTGGAGAAGAAGAAAATCGCAAGAACCTGCATAACACAGACTCTAGGCCACACTTGCAAATGAAGCAGAGACCCAAGGTGACAAAAGTACAGACGTTTTTTACACAAGTAAATGTGCAGATACTTGTGTGAAAAAGGACTGGTGAAAGTTGAAGTACTTATTCAACTCTTTTACTTAAATAGAGTGAAAAAGTTCAAAGTGAAAAGTAGACCTCTGAGGGACATATTTATCAGCTATTCCTATCCCCTCCTTGTCTGTTATGTCTTTTTTAGGTCTTTCACATTGCCTATGTCTATTTTCAGACATGAAACAGTTTAGGTTTCTCATTGTAAGTTTGTCCATTATTCATTGTTTTGTCTCTGTTTTGTATGTTTTTTTTTCTCTACAAGATATTTATTTTTGAAATGTCTGAAATAAAAAATAAAATAAATAAAATATGTCTTGCTACATCTGTTGTTGATGATACACTGATGAACACACCAAGGAGTCTTCATTTCTTTGTGATATTGTTCCACCCATTTAGACCGAAATCAGTCTCGATTTTGAGAAGGCGGTGCACAATGATACATATATAATCAATAAAAATAATCAATAATTCCCCTCAAATTAAGACTAAAGTAACAAGCCTGTTTTGTAAATGTGAGAAGTAGAAAGCACAGATATGTGTGTTAAATGTCAGAAGTAAAAGTAAGTCTGCTCAGACATACAGCAACATTAAGATTCATTTTGAGTCCAACATTCACTCTCCTTTTAGATCTGTTTTGGTCTCCACCAACTTCTGAGGGAAATATCTAGCTTTCGGTGATAAATGCTCTATTATGTTCAAAAAATACTTGCTATATTTGTCTATCAGCTGGATTAACCAAATAAGGTTTGCAAGTTTTAAAAATTATTATATAAGTATCCACATATTATATCAAATTATATAATATATTAATAACATTTTTGAGAATTTCATATTTGGAACAACTCTTTTTTTTTTTTATTCAAACATAGTAGAGACAGTTTTCCACCACTGAACCAACTGTTCACTGCCTCAGAGGCACAATTCATTTCCTGATGGCAGTGCTAGAGACTTGACTTGAACAGAGGGCTCTTGTCCTGTCGGCTGATGAATTTATGTGACACTGTTGTAGCACGCCGGTCTGCGGTGATCCACTGTCCAGCAGCAGGCTTAGCAATGCACACGCATCTCAAATGTAGTTTTCGCCGCTTGATAATTAATAATCTAACAGCCAAATGAAGCTTTAAAGGCATACAAGGTAGTCATAATGTACTCAACCGCAGAGGTTGGCTAAACTGACCGTGTCTCTGCAGTTGGCCTATTTTTACCTGTTTTTCACACAGAGTTCTGACACATCGAAAGGGTGAAGCATATCTTTCTATTTCAAGGGAGCAGGTTTCAGTGAAGCCCAGCCCTGCATATCGGTACCACTGGCCCTTTGTCTGTATGCTTCCTGTCACACATCAGGGTCTTTGAAGTGGTTTTTGTCTCAGCACAGCACAGCCTATTAATGTAGTGACCAGCAAGTGAGGCTGGAGGGGAGGAAATCATGTACAGCATGTACAGGTATACAGCATCAGTAGGGCACGCATATATCCCTCTAACCACTGTCCCCATTTCTCTCCCTTCTTTCTCAATCTCTCACACACCCACGCACACACACACACCCACACACATATGCACACATAGTGTAGTCATTTGGTCAGATTAAACCTTTCTCGGTTTCAAAAAATGAATTTCTTCTGCCATACTCCTGTGTCCTGTTGATTTGCAAGCAGTATCAATACTTGTCCATACTTTACAGCAACTGGAGAAATTGAGAAATGCTTTAAGTGAAATCAACTAAACAAAATGATTTAAAAACTGAACTTTGTTTATTGTACAAAACAAACCATTTAAAACCATAATCAATGAACCAATGAGAGATAAGCTGAAGAGGAGGGACTGCAAAGACAAAAGAGGAAACCACCCTGTCCCTCAGCAAAACCTATACCCAGACAGACATGTCACATTACAAGTCACTTCACAGTCATGATGCGAGGTAGCTCATCATTCTCCAGACAGAATATTCACTAAACACTGGGTAAGTTTCTCATTCACACAGCTTGCTGCTTCTTAAGTTTGCGACTCTTCAAACCACAAGCAGATACACTTCGCCATTGCTCATCTTTGGTCTTTTTAGCTGTTTTTTCTGTGATCTCCTGTAAACCTAGCGTGCCGCTGTAGATCTTTCAGTTGCCCATGGAGACTTTAAGTTCAAGCGTCTCTCTTGTGACTCCAGTCCTTTTGTATTTTAGCTGCGGGGAGGCTCACTTAAGTTCATGTCCTGTCAAAGGATGTGTAAATCTGTCATATGCATGCATGGTTTTCCCCCCGTGTGAGCATTGAGATAGCACTGTGACTGCAAGGAACTCAAAGATCTGCTAACTATGTCACAACTCTGCAATAGTGCATTGTGGATTTGAGCAGCAACAGGGGGAATTTGATTATTGCACAAGCAAGTTTATTACAAAATCAAATGTATTCTAAAGATGTAAAAGGTTTAGATAAAGTTGGCAAGGACTTCAAACATAATGAAACAGAATACAATACAATGGAAGAATTGAATTATAGGCCAGTAGCCTTATGAGAGTACCACTCTGCATTACTTCAACGCATAACTGAAAGTTAAACAGCGTACACACCAGAGGCATCACATCAGTGTGAGCAGCAATATTTGAGAATACAATCTATCAGACAGTTTGAACTAAACTTAATGGAATGGTGCCCCATCCACCACTGAAAGACAACAAACATTTCTTAACTGCCTCTGTAAATGAAAAGAGAACATGACTGGAGTTTAATACCACAATACCAGGACTGAAAATTTAATGAAAATAAAAACAATACGCGATACCCCTTTTGATACCACGGCAAAAAGAAAAACGTAACGTGATGTAAATTAAGAACACGGTGCACAGAAAAAGTCACTGAACATTGTCTGATTTTGCTGCTGCAGGACAAATTTCAGTCAGGATAGTAAAGACTAAACAGAACATAGGTCGTGAATGAAGACATTAACACTGTTTTTTAAATAGTTTTGGTATTTTCAGTATCATGAAATGTTAGCATTGTGTTATTTTTTAAACACGTTGTATTGAAAAACTACCCATACTTAAATACTTTTGACACAAATGCAATACAACAGTCATTTTATGGATAAAACAATGATTGCCACAAAGACAGAATAATAGGAATCATATTTTTATTTTTTTTTACAATCTTACATATGACACAACAACAAAATAGTGCTTTTCGTGTTTCTGCAAAATCTTCATGCGCCTAAATTAACACCGTTGTTAACTAGAGTTGCTATAAATCCACATGAATCTAAATAAATTCTGACACAATTACACATGTAATAATAATGATAATAATAATAATAATAATAATAATAATAATAATAATATCGTAAAAAGAGGCACAATTGTATATTACACAGAAGTCATTTTAATTGAATATAAAAAAATTATTTACTCAATAAATTTGTGACACTTACCTGAGTTGTATGATATATTATACAGGAACAATATAATAATTTTGATTTCTAATTTTGCAGCACACAGCCTTTGAGTGCCGTAAATGTCATCGTGACAAAAACAGTCGACTGCTTTACACTCATGTACGCAGACGACAGGCCTCACTGAACTGATGCATGCTTGATTTGCATGATAATTTTCATATGTGCTCTCAACATAATACGACAACCATTATGACTGTACAGACTTAATAAATAAATACTGAAAAATAGAACTGAAATCCTAAACTTGCTGTCTCTTGTCAAATTTAGTAAATCTAAGTGACTTTCTACATCTAATGCTGAGCTGCTCGACTGCGACCTTCACTCTGAGCGCTATGAGCTGCTGTTTAAATTACTGATAAAAAATTAATTAAAAAATAAATTATTGCTTAACACTTTCCATTAATTTAAGTTAATCAATTTGATTAACAACACAGAGTGAGAGAGCATGCAATTATGCATGCACATTTAAAACAAATTCCAGTAACGAGACATCTAAATGTCATTTCGTTTCACATCTACTTTCCATTTACAGTCACCATCAGAGGATCGAATGGGGTTGCGATTGTGAAAAAAAAAAAACAACTTCTGTAATAGCTCACAGTACTTGTGACCTCTGTTGCAGAAAGCGACCGCACACTGTATGATCATAAAAGTTCATTATAGACTTCAGACTGTGTGAAGATGACAACTTCTCAGGCATCCGGTAGTTTCGGCACACAGCCACAGCGTTTTCATCCATGTATTCTCAATTTTAGAAGTGAAATTCCAATATTTCTGTAACATACTTACGTATTTACATATTCCACCCCTGCACACTGTAGCTTTTGATGTTTATCATATCCAAATACAGTCTTATTGTTGTTGATGTTCAAACTTTACTCATGTTTACTCCTGTGTACAGTCATTAGTCATGGTTTCATAAACTGGTAGGGCTTTGTGGCTTTAGAGTGTGTATGCGAGCGACGAATATCAAAGCTTTCACAAAAAAGAGTACATTTCCACACATCAACCAGACGTTCAGACATGATATCAGACACAGTTATGACTGGGGAGGAGAGATTTCTGCACATTTGAGAGCCTAATAAAAAAGAAAGTGTGTAAATCCTACTTGTGAAGATTTAAATACTTGTGCCGGTTAAAATGAAAATCCAAAGACATTTCATAAACTGTTAAGTAACACTTTATGATAACCATAATTAATAAATGGACCATTTACAGCTTTACTTAATAGGAATTTTATTCTTAACAAATCATATTAAAGGAGAAATGTGTAATATATTTACTGCACTAAATGATAAAATGACCATGATATGTCATCAGAGATCATGAAAACATGCTTGGGTGAAATATTAGCTTGTCTGATGATAATGTTACAGCTGTGCTGTGCTTCTTTGAAATTTTTCATGTTCATTAGAGCTCAAATTAAAATGCTGAGTGAGTTAGTGTCTGTACATGAGTTGTAAGAAAACATAATAATCTTTTAGAATGAATAAATGTTTATAATGGATAAATTGAGAAATTAAAGAGAAATTGAGCAATATGTTAATGGAGGCTGTCAGGCAGTCACTTAATTCCTGAGTGTGTACGGACAAATGGGCTTTTTTTTTCAGGATAACAAGCTTAGCTTTACACTGACAAACAAATGACAGTTATAAACAGCTGATCAATATACAGTGTGGGACTCATCATTGTTTATTATTGTCAGTTTACAATGTTGCACTCCTGCAGCGTCCTGAGACCTGCCTGATGTTCCTCCAGTCAGGGGAAACAGTTTGCTAAAACCATGGACGGTGACTGTTCACCGCAAAATCAAAAATATATATTTTCTCTGGCCTGTAGTGCTATTTATCAATCTAAATTTTTTAGGTGTGAGTTGCAGAGTTTTGGTATCACTACATCAGCCCTAGATATGTTTGCCTTCTCTCGAGTATAATAGGGCTATAACGCACTTAGCTACTTTCTTTCTGCAGTAGAATCTACCGGAACTAAAGAATAATTCCTGCATGGAACTGATAACAACAAAATCTGTTGATTATCTTTAGTAAGTGGGTCAGGATTTTTGGAAAGAGAAACAGGATCTGAATTTTTCACATGCATTTTTTTGGTGTGTTGAGCGCCACAAGCCGATGGTCAATCCATTACTCTAGAGAAAGCAGACATCACTGCGGCCGATATCTTCAAAACTCTACAACTGACACCAAAATAATCTAGAAGGATAAATAACACTACAGGCCAGGGGGAAAAAAACATGTTTTGATTTGAGAGTGAACTGCACCTTTAATATATCATCTATGACCCCACCTTGCTATTTGGACCACAATACTCATTGTTTGGATGCTACATATTGCTTCTTTAAGTATTTGTTGATAATTATCAATAAACCATTGTAAACCTTTCATTTTTACTTTGTAAATGTTTAATAATTAGTTTGTAAACTTATATCTATAAACATTATAGATGGTGCCATAAAGCTGCAACTGATGATTATAAAATGTTGTGTTGCATTGCATTATGTAATGTGATGTAACATAATGTAATGTAACGTAACATATGTGAACTGATGCAAGAGATACAAGTAACATACTTTGTGCATATATATTGAAAGCCTACACAGATGTTGCATATTTATCACTGCTTACTTCACCGCAGAGCCCTGGACATGGAAAAATTATGCTATAGGGGTACCTGGATACCATTGATCAAGCTGTTGTACTCGACACATTGGGCCTGAGAATGTGTTGTCTATGAACATTATTTAGACTCCCGTTAGTCACAACTGATGTTTATAAAACTTTACAATTGCTTGAAGGGATAGTTCACCCCAAAATCAAAAATAGCGCTATTTATCCATCTAAAATTTTTTTTTGGTGTGCGTAGCAGAGTCACTGGCAGTAGAGACGTCGGCCTTTTCTCTTACGTACTAAATGGACTAAAGGGCACTCAACCTGTGGTGCTCAAAGAGCCAAAAATACATTTTAAAAAATCAAAACTAGTGTCCAGTTTACAAGATAATCCACAGACCTTGTAGTGAATACTTTCATGTAGGAACTACTTTATTTCCACCAGAACTACTTTCATTATAAAGAAAGAAATTCTTATATGTAAACTGCTCACAATAAAATCTATTAATTATCACCAATTCATGACTGGATGAGTCACTGGTTTTCAATTTTTCTCTTTTTTTTTAATTAATTAATTAATTAATTAATTAATTAATCTATTTATTCTGAGGGCCATTTAGTCCCATTATATTGGAGAAGGCAGAGATCTCTACTGCCAATATACCAACTCTGCAACTTACACCAAAAACATCTAGTTGAATAAATAGCTCTACAGGCAGGGAGAAAAATATGTATTTTTGATTTTGGGGGTGAACTGCCCCTTGTGTAATGGTTTATGAAGTATATATAAGCGGAATGTTTGTTGACAGGAAAATGCTATCAACTAAAGTTTAATTTACCGTTTATTAATGATGGTTATTATAAAGTGTTACCAACTGCTCTGCAAAATCAAGTTGCCACAATATAAACAAATGATGAAATCATCTTGGGTACATTCTGCCCCCTCAGCTCTCACTACAAGTAATGCTGTCTGGAAAGGATGGAAAAAAAAAAACTGTATAAACCACAGAGACATGTTATCAGTTAATCACAAGCCAATCCCTGCTGTTGGTGCGCAAAATGATTTTCCTACTCATAATTTAACATTTCTAGAAATGTCACATATCAGAGAGCAATCTCACAAATAGATGGAACTATTAACACAGTGTGGGCCTATTTTTATGGTTCTCTGTTTGATTTTTATTTATGTTTTGTTCCTTTGACTTTCTCTTCTCAGGTTTCTGATTATAGTTCTACAAACTTCAGAAATGATTCGAATCAACAACACCCAATACTTCCACTTCCTGCAGCAGGCTGATGCCTTACGTCGCTCAGGGTCACTCTGCGATGCCATAATCTTGGTAAAGAGTCAAACTTTCAGGGCTCATCGGCTAGTACTGGCCTGTGCTAGCAGAAGACTAGCCCAGCTGCTAGCTCTAGGAGACAGAGACAGTCCAGTCCACTGCACGCTGGAGTATCTCTCACCCCGCACCTTCCAGCAAGTTCTGGACTTCACCTATACGCAGACGATGGAGGTGTCTACAGATGACTTGTACCTGCTGCTGAGAGCCGCTCAGCATTTGGAGATGCAGCCCCTGGAGGACCAGTGTCAGAAGCAGCTGGACAATCTCCACTACAGAGCCAGAGAGGTGGCCAAGAGATCAGAAATCACACATGTCAAAGAAGAGAAAGAAAGTGCAGAAGAGCAAAAAGGAAGTCCAGATCAAGAAGAGAAACTCAGAGAGACATCTCCCCCAGTAGATGAGGTGTGCAACAGCACTGTCGTGGAAAACATTTTGCCCTCTGATCCAGATAAGAACCGAAACAGTCCACCATCCCCTAGAAAGAAGTCCAGATTGCACCCTGTATCACCAACACCCTTCAACAGAGAAAGTGTTATCACCAGACCTGCTGGCGGCAACTCCTCTTTCTCTTCTCCCTGGACTTTCTCTGCAAACATGTGGAACTCTATGAACACCCTGAGGCAGATTGCAAACTATTCAAACTTAGTTGCATCTCACCCCCTCCAGCCCCAAAACCAGTCCTCTGTAGCATACCCATTCTCCCTCACCAGTCCACCTGTATTCCCCCTACTCAGCTCCCATTTTCAAAGCTCTGTAATGGGCTACTCAGGGTTCCATCCACGTTACACACAAAGCATGTATGCTGGATCCACAGGGATGGGGAACATAATCAAGCAAGGCCTGTTAAAAAGGAAAAAACCCAGCCAGAGAGCCCTCGCTGGGACCATTCAAACCGGCGAGCCTAGGTAAGTCAGCATTCAGACTTGATCTTGGAAAATTCTGTTTTTATTTTCAGTCATTGTCTCCCTATTTTTCCGCTCACAGACTCATTTAGAATCCCCTAATTTGCTCAGTTGTTCCCTTGCGACAGCGACAACTACCTGACTCACTGCTGCTTGGTTAGATGTCTGTGTGATTGAGCCTCCTGCACTTTCCAGCTAGAGCAGTTTCACCTGTTAACCCTTCCCTGCCAGTCCTAGTCAGTCAACTCTTGTTTTTTGACAAAGCCCTAATTTTCAGACCAACCACACCACAAAGGAGTAGAAACAGTTGCAAGTTAATAAAAAAAAACAACTTAAAATTATATTTAGATTTATTATAATCTAAATATAATTTTAAGTGTTTTTATTGGATTGAAACAAATCATACTTTGTTCTAATTCTGAATGAGCTTGAACACTGTTCTTGACCCACTTCACTTTGTTTTTGAGTGATTTACATCCTTTTTTTTCTAATCTATGCATATTGTACAGTGTTCCACACAGTGTAACCAAACAGTGTGTAAAGGGGAGCCCCCTAAATTTCTCCCCTCCTTTGCAGAATTCAATACTTTCCACCCACTGAAACACAGTTTCAGTGTTTAGACTGGCCTCGTCTACACCACAAGAAAATTGTTCAAAACATTTTATGTGTGTTTGTGGAAAAAAAATAGCTATTCTTCAGTGTCGCTTCATTATCCGGTTCCTTCTACTCTCACATTAAATGAAAGTTAAATGAACTTTTACCAAGAATGAGCACTATAAATACCTCGTGGTTGGGGACAGAGAGGAAGGAAAGGGTGTTTAAGATGAAATCTGTGATAAGACATAATGTTGTAAAATATTTTTCATGTGAGATTTTAACTTGCTCTGCATTTTTCCATTGAAGTATCTCTATGGAGCACAAAAAAACCCAGTCTTTTTTATTATTGATAAAGGTACAGTTAGTGTCATCTTCTGCAACTGTTGCAACAGAAAATGTATTTTCCACAGTTACCATGATGTACCCAAAGACAGCAAAGAGAGTGTTAAAGACTGCCAACACTGCACTACAAGCCTCCTTAGTGATCCAGTGCTGCGAGAGTCAGTCACCACACCATCAGGTAAGGCAAGGCAAGGCAATATTATTTGTATAAAAGAACTTTATGTTAAGGATAAAATGCATATAAGACAATATTAAAAAAAACAGAGGACATTTCAATAGAATCAAATGGGTTAAATAGAAAATAAAAATAAGATAAAACAGGATCACAACACATTGAAAACATTATTACAGTAAGATCAAGGCTGTAGCGGTGGATAGCCTGTGTAGGACTGATCAATTTAACATGATAGTAAAGACAGTTCTTCTTGTGACCCCTAACCTTGCTAGACTCCAGCTACATAGCTACGCAATGGAAAGTGATAAAGAGACTTGTGGTTTTGAGAGCATGGTGCAGCAGGAGCAGTAGTGTGGTTACCAGATACAGCTCGTTACATGCAGTACAGTATGTACTTGTACTTGCAACAGTGGTTTTTGTCCTATGCCAAAAAAGAAGTCATGCATATCGATTTATTTGAATAGATTATATAATAGGATTGCAAGTCACTGTGACATACATGAGGTAAACCAACAGTCTGTGTGTATGTCTGTATGTCTGTGTGTGTGAGTGAGAGTAAGATAGTTTGCCTTGTACAATCACGCAGATAAACATGGTTTATCTGATGTTGAATATCTCTGCTCAGTGGAACATTATGTTCATGTTTCAAGAGATTAAGATATGAAAGAAGTGTAATACCTTGTCAGTGTACTATAATTACATAATAATAGTCCTTAAGAACTTATTTAAAATCTCTCAAATAGATATAATTGCATAAAACGTGTAACAGCACATAAAAAGTAATATAGCATTTATGCACCTGCGGTCAGTGTGATGTTTCATCACCATTAGGATTTGCTTTCCACTGAATTTATATTACTATACGTTAAGAGTGAAAATTATTTTACCCAGTAAGGCACCCAGTAAGTCTTTTGGGTAAGTGGTGAAGAGAAATATTGGACAGGAAACATGCTAATGAGAACAGGTCTCGTACTTTGTGTTTAGAGTGGTGAGTGTTCAATTGTTGTGGTTTCTTCTCTTAGTCTTGATTTCCCCTACTACAGTCCCCCCCTCACTTGGCACCTCACATTTCAGCATCCTGTCTATACTATAAGGCCCAAGTTTTCACTTGAGAAACCCTAAAAAGAAATATAAGGTCCTGAAAGGCTTCAGGCTGAGCTGCTACATTAACCTCAAAATCACACCTTTGTATTTTTTAAAGAAACACTAACATATGAAGCTGCAGATGAGACACGTATGCAGAGTGACAGGAAAGTTAGCTGCTTGTACAAACTGAATTTATTGTCTTGCAACAGGATGCTGACCAGAAATACACTTGTGCCTCTAACAGGTAATAAAAATAATGTATATGTGACTGATAGTCAGTAATATTCTAAAGTTGAGCTGGGCAATATGGAGAAACTCAAATATCACACTGTTTTTTTTAACAAATACTTCAATATCGACATTTATTGATAAATAATTAAAATATAAAATAATTGATTTTTGATAAATAATCATCAGTAATATGGATATAATGACAACATGGGTAAAAACAAATAATAGCACAGAACAGTCTGGGAAGTTCACAAAATTACTTTTCAGCAATCTAAAACCATATCTAGTATCATGTCACGATATCAATATAGTATTAATAGTTTGTCCAGCCCTATTCTAAAACTGGTGAAACAAACATTTCAGATAATTTATTCTTTTGACAAATGCCTAGGCAGTCAAATAGGTTTTTTTTAATTTTGGGGGTGACTGCCACAGTTTCATTATCGAGTAATCTGCAGATTATTTTCCCAGTTAATCGATTAATAATATGGTGTATAGAACAGTGAAACTAAACAGTAAAAAATGTAGAGCCCAAAGTGACAATTGTCAAAACTCAAAGATATTCAATTTAGAATGATATAAAAACTGAAGAAATAATAAGAAAAAGACTCTCCTTATGAATAATTCATAAATGGTTTGCAAATTAGTTATTAATTAATGTATTAATGGGCTATTAATTAGGTTGTACATACCTATGTACTCTACAAATCATTAATAAAAAATCCTAAACAACATATAATGCCTGGAAGGATAGTCTCATTGTAAAGTATACAGCCCATTTCCATTTACTAATGTGTTACAAACATTTCTAACTAGCAAAAGGGTGCCTCAGTATGTAAAGTGGCACATACAGAAAAAGTCCAGGTAAACAGAATTGCTGAAGTCTTAGCGTATGAATCTGGTATGTTAATTTGAAGGAGAAGACATGGAAAATAAGCAAAGAGATCTGAGGCTCAACAGTACAGAAAAATTTAGCCTCACTATTCGGCAAGCAATAAGTCACTATTGGCCTTTCTGTCCAGTGAGCCTGTTAATATAAAGTGCTTACAACCTAATTAATAATCTAATTATAAACCATTTATAAATCATTTATAAGCGTAGTCTTATTGTAAAGTGGTATCTTTATCTTATCTTAATTTTGTGCCAACGAACTAACAGAATAATCAACTAATCAACTAATCCCAGCAGCTCTAAAATGAACTTATTCAAATTTATTTCAAGTAATTGATGATTGCGGTAGATTGCATTGCCCTGTCTAGAACTAAAGTATGGCAATAACACATAATATACATATAATAAGAGTTAAAGAAGTGTACGGCAGAAAACAGCAAGCGCACTTTTAATAAACTCATTTAGTGGCAACAGGCTGAGAGAGAGAGCATCTCTTATCACACCATCAAACTGATCAACAGATCTTATCTGCTGCGTCTGCCCCCACCCTAACCCATCTCACCATAGAGGAGGCTTCAGTTTCTACACACACACACACGGTCCACGCTGCACACTCAGACAATACATTCATGCTGCTTATACATTTTGCACAGATTTCCGTGTGTTGTAATTGTACGTAGTGTTTCTTGGTAACTTTATTTTCTTTTCCTTTTATCTCTCTTGATATCCTAATTAGTTTTTCTTGTATTTTTTATATTTTCCTTACTTTTTATTCCCTTGTTTCCTTGTTTAATGGCATTCAGAGTGGGATGTAAAGGAAAACTCATTTTGAACTGTGCATATGACAGTAAACGCTTTGAGTTTTGACTTTAATAATGCTAAACATGACTGAACATGTAAGGACTCCATATCTTACTCTGTTGGCTGTTGCAAGAATTGAGCCACGGTACCTTTAAAATATGATGTTTTTCTGAACAGTAAGGCCACTCTGACAACCACAAGTTCACACCTCAAGTCTTTTTTCCCATCTTGCTGCTTGCACAGGTGAGGCCTGTACAGGGTGTCGGTTCTGTGGAAGAGGAGACGTTGCGCAGCAAGAACCACAATCCCATCGACAAGAACACAGAGGGGAAAAACCCTACCAGTGCAGACACTGTCCCAAGAAGTTCAGTCTGAAACATCAGCTGGACACACACCATCGAGTTCACACCGGTAAGCAAGACTTAACTACCAGTGCAAGACAAAAGTGGTTCATGACTCTATTTACTCGCACTGGTTTGTCGGAGATAACTTTTTTTTTTTTTTTTTTGATTGGATAAACTTTGGTTTTAAGATTTGTGCAGCGGCCAAGTACTCACTGGTTAGACATTACATATGTTCACAGATGTAGATTTCAGGGCAGGGACGTCCCTGAAGCGAATTTCAATATTCAATATCTTTCTTTTTGTCCACAATCCAGTTACAAAGTGAAGTTAAACTGGGCTGTCAGGTAAAAAGAGCCATACACGTACAAGAGAATTTGCGTACTTTGACCAAAAGTCAATTGCATTAAACTACTGAAAAGCAGCAACAGCAGGATTGGTCTGAGGTGCTGGCCGTGTCTCTGAAGCCAGGTGTTAGCATCGTTAGCAAAAGAGACAATTTATGACTTATTTTGTTTTCATTGGCTCTTCCTTTTTCTTTTTATAGCTACAAATTCCGTTACCATTTACTTTGTGCTACATTTCTGCTGAACATCTTCCAAAGCAAACTGTTGTGTTTCCGATTTTTGACCATATTCCAGGCAGGTGATGGTTTCCACTCATTTTAATACTATGAAACTCACCTTACAGAAACCTGAAACTTGCAGACTGAGATAGAAAACACATTGATGGTAAACATGTCTGCTTGAACCACTTTAAAAGCTACATTATTTCTGCAGGGTAAAGTGGTTTAAAGCTCGCTCTTACAATTGCATAACCTTGCAATGACGGCTTGACAACAGAAAGATCAAGAAAAACTTCTGCTTTTCAAGCAATTTTATGTGCAAATTCAATTCTGGAGTGTAAGTTCACTGTAAAAATCTTACATGGATTTAGTTTATTTAGTTTATTTCACATTAACATAATGTAAATATATATATGTATTTAAAGTTGCATTTATGAAAATGTAATAAAATTTTAATTTCTTGTAATTACTTTTAGAGCTCATTAAACTCAGTTTCTAAAGAAACATCATAAGCATCACCAGACTTCCCAGCATGGACTGTCAGAGATATAGTTAGAAGGAAACATATATATGAAAGCACTTTAAGATGAGTCATGGTTGCTTATTTTCACAATAGTGAAAACACTGTGAACATGTTTTCTCAAGTACAACTGAATTAGGCTAATATCAAGTTTATTTGACAGGATAGGTGTATTTGTTTTGAATTATCATAAAATTCCCTCAACATGTCTTTTCAAATTCAGTAAACTTTTAAATCACTTCAGACACTAAATTATAACAAAATTACTTTTCTTCTTTTTCAGATAAAATGTAGCATTTAATATGAAATCTCATCCTAAAATAAGATTTTAGGAAGAGACTTAACTTCAATATAAATTTGTCCTAAAACCAAAAGATGTTATCTTTACATATATTGTATCTTATACAACTTTTTTCCAGACTCTCTCTCTCACACACACAGAGTTTCAAAAGCGGTAGGATTGGCTGTTAGGTTTTAGTTTTACTTGACATTTTTGTTCAGAATGTCGGGCCTACTGATATCTGTTTATTTTTTATTTTGTTTTTTGTCTCATCAACATACAATCAACGAGGAGACTTCACTTAATGGGACATACATGCAACTATTTCAATGAAGATCTGAATGCTTTTTTTAGTGACTGATTTAGTTTTATAGGGGAAACAACTGACGGAGTTGTTGACTTAGAACATCCCAGATGTTTCCAACAATGTTCAAATGCAGAGAAATCCATAATTTATTAGTTGCTTAAATTTCTGGGAAAACACAATAAACGTTGGATATGTCAGAAAGTGAGGAAAGAAGTCAGTAAATGTGACTAAACAAAACACGAATAAAACTTTAATATGAACTCGTCCATGAGCAGGATTTCTGCCTGAGTCACGTCAGAAAGATTTTCATTGGCAATGGTGGTTGCTTAACAGTGTAGAAAACAACTCCCATGATCCCATGCCACTATGCAACTTCATCAGACTTCGTCTTTTGTGACTGTTTTAATGTAAGAGAAAGTCCATAGCAGCAGAAGTTACATTGTGTGCATTTAAAATAACAATATATAGAAAATTAAAAAATGGTAGAATGCTGGCAATGGATCAACATTTGATGCTTAAATGTTTGAGACCCTCTCTCAAGTCACCACACCTCTTTCCCACCTCCATTGTCTTCCTTCCTGTTCTCTCATCTCACTTTTGTCTACATGAAGGAGAGAAACCTTTTGAATGTCGCCTCTGTGGTCAGCGCTCACGGGACTACTCGGCTATGATCAAGCACCTGCGGACTCACGGCGGGGCCGCACCCTACCGGTGCACGGTGTGCTCGGAGTTCTGCAGCAGCCTGGTCATCATGCAGAGGCACATCAAGAGCCACGCAGTGCAGGACTTCCCTCCTGACTGGAGCATCAACAGCACCTACCTGTACACCTCACACATCTGAGCCATGAAGTCCTCACAAAGACAGACACGTCTGCCTGCACAAAGTTCTCACAGGTGTAGCTTTAGTTTGTGCCTTTTGTGTATACTGTAAACTTAAAAAAGTTGGTCTTTGGGCTACCTTCAAATTTTGAGTTGACTGAATTTGAAAAGTTGTGATAATTTGTACTGATTCAAAAAAAGAAAACATTTTCTAATCAAATTAATTTAAATATGTTTTTGTAAATACATATTCTAACATGTCGATAAAATTAATTAAATATTAATTCAGTTGCACTTGAGATAACATGTTCAATAATCTTAATATATTAAGTTGAACAAACAACTCTTTGCAACACTATCATTTATTATACTTCATTAACTTTAAATTAACTAATTCAATACTAACCTTCATCATGGTTTGCATTAATTATTCTGAAAACTAGCAAACATGACTTGCAGCCATGTGTTCTTCAAACTAGAAAAAAGAAGTATCTCAGCAGAGTTTTAACCCTCAAACAATGCATGCTGGGAAGTCTGCTAATATGTTGATCATTTTCTTTTAAATTGAAGTTGATTGAACTCTGTATGGTACATTGATTCAACTTATCATTTCAAGTCAAAAGATCTCATTTAGAAGAACTCGTGTTTACCTGTTCTGAAGAGTTCTGAAAATAAATACTAGAAATTTTAAGTTGATTTAACTTGAATAAATAAAACTTGTATATTTACATTAAGTTAGTGAGAAAAGATTAGTAGTTGATTCCACTAAATGCCTGGATAATATTTACAGTGTATGTCATTACATCTGTTTTGAAGTTATAATCATACATGAGAGGCACAAACTATGGCTTTATGTTGCAATAGTTTCTATACAAACTGCCCTGTATCCACATTCACAACTATACATCACTAATCTCCAATAACATGTCAAAAAGTGTTCACATAAGGGCACATACGCGCATTAAAGCCACATCAACAGCTCATCCTCATCAAATGACGCAGGCATCTTCCCTCTTACTTTCATAATAATTAGACTGCTTATGTAAACTTTGTAAGTTTGACCAAGGTTTATAGCGCCCTCATGAGGGCGACCACTGTAATAATCTTTGTTTTCTTCTGTACAGTTACTTACAAATGTATCACCATGTGAAAATATGACAAGTGGCTGACACAAGATGTTTGCATCCCAGCAAAAGGGGGATTTTTATTAAATGCTTGAACTTATGAACGGTCAGTATTCACTGATGCAGATTTAAACTGTCAAGTGCAAATCCTATTTACTTACTTTGATGTCCCTTCAGCTGAAAATGTTTCTATTTTATACTTTAAAATAGTGAATCTGTTCTGGCCTGTGTTATTTTACTCTCAGAGAAATACAGAAAGAGAAGAGAGGGAGGAAGACTTTTCTCTCCAGTTTAAGTCAACACCACATTCAGCCTTGGCACTGCTTGTGAGACAAAAGGCCAAATCCCATATGGTATGATAAAAAACAGTTTAAGGAGGTCGGTATTTACATAACACTGATGTTAAAAAAAAATGTTACTGGACGGCTCATTAATCTGCTCTGGCTCACTGACATGAAGATAACAGAGCTTTCACAGACAGCTACAGTATGTCTGTCGAGCTGGTGACAAAGAACAGTCCAGTGTTTTCTTTCTTTTTTTATTCTTCCATTAGTTATTAGGATTTTTTGTATTGTCAGTCACTGATAACAGGCTGCCTAATTTATTGGTTGCAGTTCAAAGGCATGCATACACTGAGTAAATGTGTCTAAAAGGAAATACCAAGTGGTATACAGCAACTACCATACCTCTATGACTACACCACACCACGAGTTACATGACTGTAAAATTATTCCAATAGTCTTTGTATATGTTGGTATACAGTATGTAACAATGCACATTGTTTCCTAGACAGCGCTTTTGAGCCTGTTGCTACTGAAAGCTATTTGTTGCTTTGTACAGCATTATGATAACCTGCATCGGGTAGAAAATAAACAAATGTATAACTCCTTCGTCTCATTTCATAGCCCAGGCTTTAATGGATCAATATGACATGTTTTAGACAACAAATGCGTTCAATAAACAAGCTTACATATAGTGGCTATCTTGGTCATTTGTACAGAAAATAGAAGAAATGTTGAAGAAAGTGCTAGGGGCAGCTGATCGCAACTTTTTTATTTTATCATTGTCAAATATTATCACCTAGCTGGTAAGACAATTATAGCATTTTAGCTTAACTTCAAATAAAGTGTTTCTCAAACTTTTTATGCCACACACCACCACAAAAAATATTGAGTTCTCCAAGTACCTTCATGATGGGCAAATGTTAAAATGCAGTAGCATGGGCCTACCCTACCTACCCGACATTATTTAGCTCTGAACAGTTCATAAAATGTATTTTGGATTACATTTCAATTATCTGATATTCTTTATGTATTTTCATTAAAATGTTTTTGTATTTTGATAGTAGTGTATTTTTAAATTATTAAACATGTCATCTAAAAAGATCTGTCTGTCATTCCTCCATGTACCACTAGAGGGAGTTCAAGTACCACTAGTATCACTGCCTACAATACATGTACCACAGTTTCAGAAAATAGGAAATTGAGAATTAAGACAGCTGTGCAGCGGTTGAGCAGAACAAAAATTCTTTAAACAATTCCCAACTTCTTTTCTTTTATATACTGTCCACACTTTCCTATGCATATATGTATATATATATATATACATATATTTACATAGTTTTGGATTTCTCCGCATGTGGACAACAGTGTTCATGGGGCTATAAGAGCAATACTAGGTATCTATACAGTTTAAAGGTTAATGTCCATTTTTAGTTTTTCCACAACAAAAAACATAAGTTTAACTAACGAACAAACTAACTAAATAAAAGAGTTCATCAGTTTGTTTTTGGTCTAACAGGTTGCGACAAAAAATTCCCCATTCATGACTAACACATTCATTGCATAGCTTTCATGACTTATTAAAGTTGACGATGAAAGTCAGCTGGGAACAGCATTTTCAACTAACTCATGGAGCTAGCATTAGCTTCATGAGCAAATTAGAGCTCATAAATCTGCGAGTGATAGTTGCCATTTCTATAGTGAAAACTGAACTGGTTGATGGTTGGGAATGAGAGGCCTGCTTTTGTCTACATCTCTCTGAAATCAGACTTGTCTAAAAAGTTACAAATAATCTGTAATGGTATAAATATGCTAGCATTGTTATTGTGAAGTGCATGTTTAGTGTTAGAATGGAGAGCTTGACAAGCGTGATAAACCTTATCCAAAGGTAAGGTCAGTTCAGTTATTATTCTCCTACTGTGGCATGTCAACATGTCTTCTGTGAAAAAGTTCTATTCATAAATTCCATGTTGATAAATTACTCATTATAAATACTGTTAGATATCTAAGTAGACTGGATCCTTGTGTATCAGCTGCTTTTTTCTGTATTTCCTTCACTTTCATTGCCTTCAGACACCCTCTCCTCCAGTATGTTATCAATAGTGAATCCTCCATGAGTCGGTTGCTTGTCCTTATCCTCCTCTGTCACTCCCTCTGCCCAGGTTTCCCAGTCTCTGCTGGCTTTGGAGTCTTGGAGCTTACAGTCTGCCAGAGCCATTAACTGGTGCACCTGGCTGGCGCTGCAGTTGGGCAGTGGAACCTGGTAGGTGGTGTGGAACCGACGCAGGTCTACTCTGAACGAGCCTTTCTCCAGGGTCATGCAGGGTTCGAAGCGAGCACCCCACTCAATCTCTGTTTCGATATAAGATGTTTTGGCTTGACACATCATGCCTGTGCAGAAAATGACAAAAAGGAAGTGTTAGTGTTGATTCTGTTAGACATTTTAAAGGACCAGTGTGAAGGATTTAGTGGCTTCTATTGGTGATCTTGCAGATTGCAATCACTAACCCCGTCCAGAGGTGTAGGAGAATCTACGATGGCTACAAAACCCCAATAAAATGCGAAAAGCCAAATCTGGAGCCACAATGTTAAAATGAAAAAGTTGAGAAAACTCAAATTTCAAGACAACTGCAATAGATTTTTTAGTTTTGAGCCCAACTCAAGTTTTAAACAAATGTGTCTGTCTAATCATGCTTTGTTAGGATTATTTACTTTTCTTCATCAGATAAATCTGAATCTTAGGGAAAATTTTGAGGTGAAAGTGAATAATTGTTAATAATTTTCAGTTGCAGCCATTAAATTTCACACACCCAAATAATGACAAATCAGATTTACAGCTCACTGTTTCGGGAGTTTCTAAAACTTATTTGAGTTTATATAAAGAAAATTATCTCAACAAAAGGTTAGATTTAGATTTATTTAGATTTAAAAACGGGACATACATATTAATGAACATTTCCATGTAAATATATTTGAGATTGTAGCCAAGGCTAATTTCCATCTTTAGTCCCTTTGGCAGGTTGGTGTTCACAGAAAATAAGGTAACAATAAGTTATTATTATTATATTATTAATAATAATAATATAGTAGTTGAGCTGTAGTTGCTCACCTGTAGTTGAGCAAATGCACATTTTATCATATTCTCCCAATTCAATAAATAATTTTTTAAACATAGTTGTGAATATTGTATTCCATTTCTGCCATTTTTTGCAAATAAATCCCCATAAATCATACACACTGGACATTTAAATGCATCACTAGTTTAGCTCTCCACGCAGTCAGCAATTCAATCACGGATGATCTCTCATGATCCGTTACTTAGGGGGTTTGAACACACCAGGCATTTCTGTTTTGGAAGAAATGTAGTGCATAAGAACATAATGAGAGAAATTTTCTTAAGAAATGTATGCTCTAAATCCCTCACCGTTCACACTGACTATAACCGCAAAAGATATGCTAAAGATGGATACCTGACATTAACGTGAAAAACATCCTCCTCTTTGATGCCCCAGTGTGCAAATCTGGGTGTTAATATGACAAGTTATTGGATAATACATAAAATAGTTGAGTAGACAAAAACATCACCATACGCAAAAAGACAATTTCACTAAATATTTTCTTTTTCTCTTCACTCTCAGGGTTCTATTGTCTCAATGTCAGTCTGTCAAAAACTTTAAACTTTTTCTCTTGTGTTACTGTCATCAGTATGGTTATTGCATGTTTTTCAGGGGTTTTTTGTCAACTCATTCACCTATTACAGAATATTTCAAACAACAGAAAACACAATAGCTTCTCATTAACAAAACATTCACAAGACATAAAACACAACATGAAATGAACTGTATTTTAGGAGAAATGACTTTAAAAAACTTTTTAAAAAAGAAAACACATATTTGAGAAACGGAAAGTACAGTCATTTTAAAATAATTAAGGGGCTACAGTTCAGCTGCAGTTCTACAGAGATAAGATTAAGGTCCCAGCAGGCACTTCCAGTGTTTGGATTAAGGTCAAGAGCAAACATCCTCTCATTCTTCATTACCATGTGGATGTAATTTTGTTTTTCCTGTGGTTTTTACTGTAAAAACATGTTGGTCAACTCCAGTTTTGCTGGAAGGCTTTCTGATCTGATAAAAATGACCACATTCTGGCTCACAAAGATTTCAAACGAAGATTTCAGAGAAGTAGTCTACACGTTTTACAAAATTCTCCTGAAAACTTTAGTCATCCTTTGTCATGAAATCTTCTACATCAGAGCAGCTAGAGTCATGACACGTGGGCTGTGGTTATTTTTGTGCTGGAATGGAGCAAGGTTAAGTGAAATGAAGCTAAAACTATGTGTGAAAAACATTATTTAACTGGAATAAAAATAAAATGTAGGCTTTAGAGAAAAAAGAAAACTAGCTGAAACAACATTCGACACTCACAAAAGTAAAATGAAAATTAAAATATAAAGGGAGTGTCATTTTGGTCAAATTTGTCAGCACAAGTATGAGGAGTCATTGGTGTGTATGTGTATCAAGACTGGGAAGTCTAAATGACTGTGAGTCAATTTACTATTAAATGTTTTGTTTGTATTGTAAAACCTGTCATGAACTTCTTAAATTTTTCCCCACAAATACACCCCCTATTATAAACAACAAAACTAAAACTCATACAGAAACTAAGAAAAAATAAACTAAAACTAAACATTTTGAACCAATAAAAAACTAAACTGAAATAAGTAAAACCACTTTGGAAACGCTGAAAAAGCAAAACCTCAGCCGAGATCCATATCACTATAAGCACATTCTCATACTTTTTCCATATAAAAACTGTATAATAAACAAAACACTCATACTACAACATACCACCACTCATACTGAAATGAATAAAAACTAAACAAAAACAACTAAACTCAATCAAGCAACGATCTTGGAAATTAACTGAAACTAAACTCAACTGAAAACAAAAATTAAAAACAAAAATACAAAAGTACATATAATAGCTGGAGTGGATGGGTGCCTTTTCCTGGATACAACACACACACACACACACACACACACACACGAATATTCATTTTCAAACTACACTAGCATTTATATTACAGATCATATGTGTGATAAAGTTGGATTTTTACAAATTATTTTGTAGTTTTGAATGATGAAGTGGTATGCTATCTGTGTGTGTGTGTGGTTGTGGGAATTGTGTGTACGAACCCTGTTTTCAAGATCCTGCTAAAGCACTAAAGAAAAAAACACATGAAGTGTTGCCTCCATAAACTTAGCCTCTCTTTCTCAAGTCAAACATTTCCCCCTTATCTTTTCATGCACATGTAGAAACCAAACACACACTTCTCGCATGGCAAACAGTCTGCCATCAAACCATATATCTGCCTTTTAAAATATATCTACCCATGCACTGCACTCAATAAACCTTTGTACAAAAACAACTGTCAGAATGCGTATGTTAAAACTTTTACAGGATAAACATCTGGCATTTGCAATTCATGGCCTGTTCATAGCATAATACTCATGATTACACATAGTCTGTACACTCTAGGAGAAGGAGAAAGGAAAAAAATACAGGCTAAGACCAAATATGTACTCATTAACTGGCAAATGCACTGTACAGAAAAAAGGTTAAAGTGCTAGATCATATTCCATCAGCCTCACAAAGACAAAGCTGTCCCTGGCTAATCAGCAGTGAAAAAATTACCTGCGATATAAGTCCATAAAGTGACTAATTGTCTCAATTTCATTAGAGATCTTCAGCGTTGTTGCTCTTGCTGCTTCGCTTCTTCTCCCTTTTTCTCTGCTGTGCTCTCGACAAGTCTCACAACATCTGTATTTAATTTGCAGCATTCCATCTGCATAATTTGCAGTATATGCTTTCCACATATTTTTAAACTGTTGGGAGAGAAAAGACGTAATGACTGTATTACCGTGAAAAAGATGAGACACGTATTATGTATTTATGTATGTATTATTATGACCAAAACTGTGAAGCCTGTTTTGTGGAATGTCATTTTATTTTCCAAAACGCTACGTTTTCTAAAATGTGCTTCTAACCCGTTCTCAAAGATCTAAACACACAAAAAAGACCATATTCACAAAGCCTCTGACTCATCTGGAAAAATGACAATTATGTCAAAACCATTATATTTGTGCTCAGAATCGAACAATTATCAGCTTTCAGATTCTACACACAGCCAGTCAGTATATAAACACTGGTGAGTCATTAAATACAGCATCAGGGAATGGAAAACACTGTTAAGGGCATGTAGCAACAGAAGAAACAGAACTCAAAATTACAATGAAATCTTGTGTGTTCCTTTGGAAATGGAACACCAATCACAAGGCCAACGACCATTTCTCACGGCCATTTCTCACAGGGAAAACTCCAGTACCTCACAGTAACCTTGTAAGCTTGTTCGACCGGGCTGAGGATTTATGAATGTCTGGTTGATGCTGAATGACTCACATATCCAGATTATAGTCTAGTCAAGTGGCTAAATCACATCTTTAGCTTTAACTGCCCACATTTACCATTTTGCAACACAACTATATGACAACACAAAATGTGTTTTAATGGTTAATATGTGTTTAGAGTTTCACCAAAAGGGTGAGCGATTTGATATATGGGTTTAGGGCATTGAGCAAATAATTCATAGAATGGGCTTTGGTGTTTTAGCAATTGTGAAAAACTGCAAACAAAAAGTTTAAAGCACCAAAAGTACAAACACGGTTTCTACTTTGCTTTGTTTGCACTTCTTGCAAAACACTACACACTATTCATGACATTAGACACTTGTTTAGGACTGAAATGTCTTGCAGTTGTTGGGGGAGCACTTAATTTCAAAATGCAAAACACACCTGAAACTGGCAACACACACAATAATTGTTGGCCAAGTATTAGTAAACCAGTTTCAGCGTAAGACACATTGGACTTCTGTGTATTTTTTTTTTTTTGTTGTTGTTGTACAATGAAATCCTACAAATCCTCAATTTTTTAATGAAGCTTTTCTGTTTTTGTGTTCATTGAAATGTGAATAGATGTACTGCAGTGGAATGATCTTTCACAGATGGGAACATTAAAAAAGGAATATAAATTACTCAAGACAGCAGGATGTGGTCATTTAATATATTTTTCTTCAATTTCTGTAAAATTTTCAGACATTTAAATGTATTTTCACAAGGGTTTGCCCATTACTGTAAATACAGAAATAATTTAAAAAATGGGGATTTCATGATTTTCTCTACTCAGTGGAAAATTTAGACGGTAACCTTAGATGTCAATTGTGTTTATTCAATATGTTTCTTCTTATGTGATATTGTAATTCTAACCTGTTATGTGTTAAAATAAAATTTGCAAATTGCAAACAAAAATCATATTAATAACTAAAATAAAGCAGTAAGGACAACCAGTGTTGGTAAAGACTTAAAAAGTCAAAGTGCAAAATGTGTTTTAGTGGGTAAGGATGTATTATTATAGTTTCGCCAGAAGAAACAATGATAATGATGGGTTTATGACAGTTAGCATTTGGTTCAGAGAATGGGGCTCAGTATTTTAGCCATTGTGAAAAACTGTAAACCAACTGATTAGAATAAAATCGAGATACGTGAGTGGTTCAGCATCGACCAGTGACTCATATGGTAAGTGTTCCTTCCAGCATATTTTCCTTTCCTCAACCCAAAAGATGAGTCTGTGTGGAGTCTTGACTGGGCAGGGTTTCTCTGTTCTGTTTTCTGTTTTTCTGATCTGAAAGCATTGCTTGATCTTGAGCACAGATTAAAAAAAGAAAAAAGAAAATGTGTTTTATGAAATGCTGTTCTGTTTTCTGCTTTGTTAAAACAATTGTTTGAAATTTTGCTTACTCGCTTTCTTTCTGAGTTAGATGTAAAGTTAGATGATAGTATTGGACGAGGGTCAAGGGGACTGGGGTTTAGTGCTGTTAAGAAAAGGCCCTGTTTCAACTCATACTCTCCAAAGGCCCTAAAACTCAAAAAAAAAAAAAAAAAAAAAAAAATTGAAAAAGAATGAAAAAAATTTGAAAAAACAAAACAAAACAAAACAACTCTTGGCAAGGAAGTGAATAAGGGTATTTCACAAAATGTCATACTACTTGTTTTGTACAGATGTTTTCTCTCCATGGACTTTTCATAACAGTAATAAAACAGGATAAATGGATTCCTGCCAACTGAGTGAAGGATATTTAATTTCCTTTTAGTCAAAAAAAACTTGTGCTTTGTTGTGAGCTTTAGCCTTTAGACATTTAGATGTAATTCACCATGATCATAGTTAGCTTACTATAATGCACAAAGCAATGAATGTGACACTGTCCCACAGAATGCATACTATTTTAATGGTTTTGAGAAACAGCTGATTTTCTTCTATTAAAAAATTCAGTGGTAACAGCCACAAAGATACTTTCAGTTTCCCAGGTTTTCCCCCAAAATGTTTGAGCTGTCTGCTTCCACTCTAAACAATGACTGAAGGCTTATTTGTAATTTTCCCTTGTGGTGCTACAGGATATTTCTTGACATCAGAAGTGACAGCCATGGAAAATATTTTTCTGTATAATCAACAGCCTACAATACATGAAGTGCCAAAGGAAATAACTTGGAAATAGCTGGTTTTGGAAAGGAAAAAATATATTGGGCAACCCTGAAAATTTAATATCTGCGTTCCTAGTGTGATATCTGCTGCTATATCTCTTTTTAACCAGTACTACTGAATGAAACCAGAGGCAACTTTCAGTACAAAATACTTAATGGATATTATTACATCCCAACAAAAATGGGACTAATTAAAGACAGTTAATATTGGAAATGTAAAACAGAACATGGCATGTACATGCACACATTATGTGAAAAGATTAAATCAAAGGCAACTGGACTTGTTTATGTGTCTTTGAAGACATTTCGTCCTCTTCCAAGAAGCTTCATCAGTTCTTGTGTGTCAGACTAGTCTGACTAGCTCTGAGAGAAAAAACACATTAATTAGTTGAAACTGTCCCTTAACTTTCTTCAAGGAATGTTATTATTTTGCTCAGTCCATTTAAAAACGACATCAATTTTAAAAAGTTAAACCTCAAGTGTAAGATTGAAGTTAGTATGGGATCACATTTTAAATTTAAGTTTAAAGTTTTTCTGCAAAAGAATTACAATGAATGTAGGTTTAAAGTAAAAGAAAAAATCATTCTCATTTTTATGATAATTAAAAGTTTGATACAACATAATTTAAAGTTAAACCATGATTTAATCAGGTTTAAGAACTGATCCTTGTTGGTGCAACCAAGAGTTTTAGCAACTGGCTTAACATCTTGTGCACTGATGATTCTAAAATGCAGAATCATCATGAAAGAGCCTCAAACTCCAACACTGAAAATATGGGAGTAATAAAAGATGGAAATAGCTTCATGTGAAAAGATGCCAGGGCGACTGAACTGCAAAAATGATATGGTTAAAGAACAACGGGACAGTTTTGTGGATATATGTTCGGAGTGAGTGACATAACCTTGACAAGAATCTGATGGTATTATGTCATCATTGTCACATATGAAGGCCAAACACATTACTGTAACCAAATAATTCCCTTTCTTATATATATATATATCTTTATGTTTTGTTTTGCTGTTTCCTGTTGTAAAATTCAATAAAACTTAAATATATATATATATGTATATATATCAAAATAACTACTGATTACTCACCTGTGGCCTCAACAATTCCCTCCAAGATAACAATTATTTCAAACTGTTGCCGTCTAAGCTGCTCAGGGCCCAGTTCCCAGAGTGGACTGTTAGAGTCAATGTTGTGCTGAATGACTTGTGGCTCCACTAGGAAGAGACGGTCCGACCCAGTTTCATAACCAAGGTCAATCTCTGTCTGTTCAAGTGGCAAAAACTCACCCTCGGCTGTTTGGCGGGACTTGATTAACTTTGCACGGACCTTTGCGTCCACCATGTGGCTTTCTCTCAAGTCCCCCAAACGGAACATCAAACACAGCTGGTCATCTCGGTTGGCAATAACGCAAGTGCGACTAAAGAGAAGTGTCTCAGCCCGCTTCTTAGGACGGGATATTTTGACAAACATGCAACCCACCATGAGCGCATCTATCATGGATCCAACAATACACTGCATCATAACCAGCAGCACACCCTCATGGCAGATGGGAGATACTGTCCGTGAACCATACCCAATGGTGCGCTGCGTTTCCACTGAGAAGAGTAGAGCTGAGATGAAGCCATCTACACCTAAATAGCAGGGCCTTTGCTCTATGATATGGTCTTCAGGAATACCAAGGGGTTGCTCTTGTCCTAGGTCACCTCGTAAGAAGGCATCCAAGAAGTAGAGCCCAGCAAACAAGAACCATGTGGTGAGGTAGCACATCATGAAAACAAATAGAAACCAGCGATACTGCAAGTCCACAAAAGAGGTAAAGATGTCAGACAGGAAGCGGCCCCTCTCTGAAATGTGACAAAGATTTACACGACACTTTCCATCCTTGGAGACATAGCGAAGTTGCTCTCGGATTTGTGGAGGAAGGGTTGGGGTTTGGTTGCACTCACTCTCAAGGAGTTTATTCCGGGCTTTGGCCAGCCGCTCCATCTCTCTTGCAGGACTGGATACGTTGCTGTGTGCAGGAGAGAGTGGGCTGCTGTGTAGGGGACTGTTAATGACACGAAGGGGGATGGTGCTACCCATGTTGGGCACACTTAGGGCATGGCGAGGGTAGTGTGGAACACTGTTGGTCTCTCTCAGTGAGCAGCGACGCAAAAAGGCTTGCTCTGCTTCGGCAAGACCGAGGGTGGAGGGTGGAGGCAAGCAAATGTTGCCTCGATAGGGAATATCCGTTGTACTTTTATGACGGCGCTTAGCCGATGCAAGCTCAGGAAAAGTCCCTGGCATGAGGTCGGGAAGAGGAAGTGATGAGTCTCTGTCTGTCTGAGGGGAAAAAACAATATTATTTCAGCTTTGCTGACCTGAACCTGAGTTCTAGAGTTCAGTGACACCAGATTTCTTCTCCTTTTCCTCTTTTATTGACTTTTGTTAAGATAGTTTAATCATTGCCAGACCAATTCACAAATGCAAATTGGTCTATAAGATAAAAAGCTGTCAATCTGTCTGAACTGAGGAGAATGAGGTGCATCTGTCTGGTTCTCAGGCTACAGTTTTTCAAAGAAAGAATAAGCAGTCATTCTCAAGTGTTAAGCCAAGTTCAACAAGAAGCCAGTTTCCATTCTGTTCTCTGTTTATAGGACAGACATTCTTGACAAAGAGAACAATGGTGTTATAAAATTGCACATAACTATTCAGCAAAAGAAAATGGATTTTCTTGGAAAATATTAAACTACTGCCTTACATTTATTACGTAGCTCTCACACTGAATCTCCTCTCCTGTAGGTGTGGAATGGACAACCATGATGGATTTTGGTTGACAAGGCATGGACGTTCGCCGTCCCCTTGTCCCACCCTGGGTGGTCCATGGAGGTCCCATGGTTCCTTTGTTCATTGTTGTCCCAGTGGATCCAGGGGACCCTCTGGTCTCAAAGTTATAGTCTCTTCTTGCACCAGGATACATTATAGAAGAGCAAAGGCAGTAAAAACTAGTAGCTGATGAGGAGAATGATCATTTGGATTCCAAGGTTCTTCCATTGATTTAAGACCTGAGGATGTAAGAGAAGATTGTCACAGACTATTTTAACCCCAGCAGGTCTAGCACTTTCAGTGAACAGTGAAGCAACCAGAAAGAGCAGACCATGGTGATAGACAAGAGTTACAGTTAGTTACAAATACCCAGTAAAAATATTTTGACTGCAAACAATGAGAAGAAGAGCAGAACAAAGATTTACTAACCCGAGGATGGTGCCAATGCATCCCAGCATTCCATACAAGACATTAGACATTAAATACTCCATATTAAAGTAATGTTTTAGTAGCCTGCATACCATACTTTTAGTGACACTGGAGCAGCCAAGAGGAAGCTTAGTAATATCCTCTTCAGCTGGGGCTTAGCCCCTCATTATCATCCTGCTGGCTCAGCAGTGCCTCCACTGTATCCTGCAGAGTAGACTCAGGTGCTCCGGTCATACAAAACTGTATGTATCCATACTTGGCCAATAAAGCCAAATCTGATTCCGATTTCTGGATTTGGCCTGCTGGCTGCAAGTTGGGTATCACTCGAGTAGTCTTTTCCTCTCAGCCATCAGAATCAAGCTTTTGTGGCCGGGAATTCCAAACTTTTGAGTGGTTGTAAAATCATGTCATGTGATTGCATCATTAAATGCGAATAAGTCAGCACATTTTTGACATTTCACACTCACTGTCAAGTGGTCATTGCAACATGGTTGCAGTCAGCTGTTTTGCAAGTTTTATCAATGTTATACTCATTTAGAGTCAGAATTCCCACCTCTGACTCATCTTTCTAATTCTCTTTCTATCTAATTTGTGACAAAATAATAGTCTCCATCATCTGTTAAGTTCTGAGTTTGGCCTGGACCCCAGATGCAGAGACAGAGGTAGTGAAAAGTTTTCAAAAAAGTTAATTTTTTCACACGGGACAAAAAACAACTGAAGGCGAGGGCAGATGCTGGACGCGGTCGGCTGGCTGGCGCAGCAGAGCAGACAGGGGCGTAACCGAGCTGGCGTGAGTTCAGGAGCTTGAGAGCTGCACACACGGTCGGGAGGAACACTGAAGGCTGCACAAAAACACTGAAGATTAGAGCCACGAAAAAACACCATAAGTCCACAGGAGAACTTGAAACTTGCTGCGCTACGTTACCGACTGCGACTGAATAGTCCGGCACAGGAGTGGTGACTTGACCGAGCTCATATAGCAGGGGGAATGTGATGTTGAGGGCCAGGTGCGTCTCATTACGCTGAGCCAGCCAATGACTGCCACCGCTGCCACACACACTGCCCTAGAAGGAAAAGGGAGGGTGAAAAGGGAGACAAAGAAAAAGAAACACAAAGCAGACCAGACCAAACCCAAAAACCCTACCACCATGACATCATCATTCTCATGGCGGTTAGTCACATTGGCGCCATCATCTTTATGTCTAAAAAACTGAGACTGCACTGCTAGATTTTATTTTGCTTTATGTGCTTATTTTACCCTCTGTTCCTCCAATTTTTGCCTGACAGTAACCTAATATGGTTAGATTTAAACTTTAGCCTGACGATGCTGATGTGGTGAGGTGACTCAGAAAGGGAAGTGGAACTTTTTTAGGTGTAGGCCAGTAATGCACAGGGTTAAAAATCTGACATCACTGAAAAATATCAGAATTAAGCTCACATGATTCCTAGGATGGTGCTTCTCATGAGATGGAGGGTGAGAGTAGGAATGAACTATAACCCAAATGCTTTCAATTACTGGCATTTTGAATCTGTTACTGGCATAAACATATGATTTATTGCATTTTTTTTTTAAGAAAGACTAATTTCTATGTACTTCATACAGGTATTATTATTATTTATTCAAGTTAATTAAGCTTCAGATTTCTAGTATTATTATATATTTATTATTTATTATTACAGATGACACGAAGTCTTTGGTACTTGGACTCTATAGTGAGATAGTCAAGGGGCATCTGCCCTGTGTAGCGGCAAAGATAAATCCCCCACAGTGGTGATGCTGGTGGTTGGAGATTCTCCCGAGACAAGGAGGCTGATGTGGCTGATGAATCTGCCCAGACTGGGTGGTGATGGGAAGGTGGAAGACTGTGCTTCACAGCAGCATGAAGGAACTAAAGGCAGAGAGGAAAGCATATTTGAAAAAACTGCAGAAAGATTACAGGCAAAGAATGAAGGTGAGATTGGAGTGACTCGTTGATGAGAACAGCTGATAACACAACTGAAACCCCAGACAGTGAAAGACAGGATGAGTGACAGATAACTACAACCCATGCAAACAACTTTAACTATAGTTTCATTTCTTCTAACTTGAAGTCTTTTGACTTGAAATGATAAGTTGAATGAACGTACTGCACAGAGTTCAATCAACTCATTAAACCACATTTCTAAAGAAATATGATGAGCCTATTAGCAGACTTCCCAGTATGCACTGTTTGAGAGTAAAACTCTCCTGAGACCCTTCTTTTTTAAAGGTTGAAGAAAACATTTATGATGAAAACTTGCTGTGTATCTCCAGTACACTTTCAGATAAGTCATGGTTAATAATGGAAATGACTGTGAACCATGATGAGGATTAGAATCGAATTCAGACCCTATCCCCCTCACACCTAAAAATTAAAAAAAATATATATATGATAAACGTCAAAAATTATATATAGGCCTGTGTTCGTCAAGTGAGACTAAAGAGTTGGATCAGTTATATATTGAATTTATTAAACATGTTTTCTCAAGTACAACTGAATTAATATCAAGTTTATTGACAAGAAAAGTCATACCTCAACTTGTCTTTTCAAATTCTGTCAACTTGTTTTTTAGGGCAGCACAGACAAACTTTCCTTAAGTTAAAACAAAGTTTATTTTTACAGTGTAACTGAGAATGACCACAACAACTAATGACATCTAAACTGTCATCCTGCCCAGAAGTTCAGAGTTTTTAAACTCATCGTTTTGTTTTAAAAGGATAATCCATAAATGTATTGCAGTGCCTTCAAGTTGTGTGAAACATTAAACAGGTTCAAATGAAAGGAGCAGTCACTGAGATATCCTAAAGCTTTATGTTTACTTTATGTGGAGTCCTACATTACTAATGTTGCTCAAGAGTAAAACTTCCTAGACTGCATGTTTCATGTCCTCATTTAACATTTTCGACAACCCACGCATTCAACACTTATATATCAACCCATTTCCTCCGACTTTGCCAGAATGCAGGTTCCACCCACAACTAACATGTTTTTAACTGTTTTTTTACCTCAGCAAATGTGAATTTTGTCTGACTGACTCTGTTGTGCTTTTGGGTTGTGTTTCAATTTATAATAATACGTTTATGAATAATAATAAACTGTATTTATACAGGACTTTTCAAAATAAAGTAAAAGTGCTTCACATCATGATTGAAACAGGATTAAAACATTTCAGAATTGCAATGAGACAAATGAAAACAATTAAAATAATATACAAATAAAATTAAATAAACTACTCAATAAAATGCAATAAAAACAACAAATATGAAACTAAGAGAGGCTCAGATAGAGCTGATGTGATCTTGTTCTCTAATAGTTGTTAGAAAAAAGAAGAGACCCGACTTTTGATGTACTCCCCAGTTGTTAAAAAAACATGACGGAATTACTTTTGTGGCGTGTTTTTCAAGCTGGTTAAGCGGAACCATCTGCAGCTCAGTCTGAGAAAAGGAGAGCGCTGTGGATGTGAGGAGTCATCTGCTGGACAATGTGGAGTGTGTGCAGGACATCAACAAACTCAACAAGCTGATTTCCCTGGTGGCGGTACCAGAGAGATACTGTTATGTGTTATCTTGGACAGTGTCTTCCACCCACACTGGCCAAACACAGTTTGTGTTTTATTAGGCAGAGAACACAGATTGTAATGTGGGTGCTGTTAAGACACGTGATCCAGAGATAGAGCTCACATGGTGACTCATTGGGGCCCAGTCAAGGAAATACACAGCTACAATGTGAGAAGACAGCACACAGGCTGAAAGCCAGAAGAGCTGCAGACATGAGCTGGATGAAGAGAGGAGCCGACAGAAAAGCCTAAATATGGAACAACAACAATTTTAATATGTATCCAAACATAAGTGTAAGCGCCATTTATCATTTAGTGAGTTTATTACTGTTAAATGGTATTATTAATGTTGAACACAGTAAGATAATATTTAGATTTAAAGTCAGGAAATAGTAATGAATATTTGTAGGACTTAATTCCTGTTTGTTTTTACCCCTGAGTTTTATTTTGTTATTCTCTGCAGTTTGTGTTGAGCTGTGACGAATTGATAGGAAGTAGAATTTTATTGTGAAAGGTCTGTTCTGTAAATAAATGAGGATGGCGGAGCCACACGGTTGTTTTACCGTTGGCGTTGGCGTTGCCACCGAGCCGACTCAACGCGTAAAGCAGTCTCCTGTCGTCAGTGTCGTCCAGAAGTGTGGTTATATGTAGAAATAAGTAGACATAGAACATGAAGAAATGTTTAGACAAAAGATAGCCACTACAATAAGTAAAACAACCAGCTCACGAACAAGACGACTGCATCGCCATGATGTCTCGAGCGCCGAACAATACAGAACAACAAGAGTACAACTCCAGATACGGGCCTAAGCTAACCTATGCAAAAGAAACAAAGACGAAGGTATTTGAAGACAGTATAGACACTGATATGCTACAGAACTGTGACAGAAAAATGAAGAAGTGTGCGCCGCTCATCTTTTTGTGAGACAACAAGGAATGTTTTGGTCTGCAGAAGATGACACTTATTATGAAAGCCAGCTGCGCTTTGTGTCATAGACCATTTTTCATGAACACTTGTTGAATTAAGACGCCGTGCATATATCCAATATGGCTGACGACGGTGAGCACGTAAGGCCAAGAGCACAGAGCTGCAGCAGCTGGTCCGGCCACAAGAGGGCAACAAAGTACACTGAAAGAGGACTGGAAGAGTAACTGAGCAGGCATATCAATACCAGACGATCCAAGCTGTCACAGTTAACATCAAAAACGAATAAAGTGAGTGGACTAATGAAAGACAATGAGAGTCCAGACATTGTTGACGAACATTTAAAAGAATGCTTCAAACTTTTGAAGGAGTTCACTCATGCAAACTATGATGTACTCATGCTGTTACCTGATGATAAAAAGGACGCAGATCAGACATTTTGGTTCAAACCAAAAGAGGAACAGTTAAACAGTTTCATGAGTGAAGCTGAAAGATTGGTATCTACAACAAAGCAACAAAATGAAGAAGTGAGTCCAGATGATAGTATATCTGTAACTGGTACATCAGCAGAAAATAAATCTGGTCTCTCTGTTGCACGAAGCACAGCTAGTAGCCACTCATCAAGATCATCAAAATCATCCAGATTGTCTAGAGCATCATCCATCTCATCTATACGGCAGAAGGAACAAGCAGAACGTGCTGCCTTACTTGCACGTGCAGCATCCCTGAAACAAAAACAGGCATTAGAGCTTGAGGAATGCAAGTTAAAGGCAAAGAAGGATCAGCTTGAGATTGAGACAGCTATTGCTGAATCTACAGCCAAAATAAAAGTGCTGGAAAATTGTGAGTATGAGAACAAACAAGCAAGCTTTGAGGACAATCAGCAGCCAAGCAGACAGGAGCCAGTAGTAAGACATGAACACACTGAACAGCCACGAGTGACTGATAATAAAGTGAAACATGAACATGACATACAGCAAAATGATGTCATTAATAATCCCATAGAACTGTGTGAAGTGATGCTGAAACAAAATGACATCACTGAGATGTTAGTCAAACAACAGAGACTATCACATTTACCCCAGAGAGATATACCTGTTTTCAATGGTGATCCCCTTGAGTT
The DNA here is from genome assembly GCF_056507025.1 of Lutjanus erythropterus. Taxonomy (NCBI): domain Eukaryota; kingdom Metazoa; phylum Chordata; class Actinopteri; order Lutjaniformes; family Lutjanidae; genus Lutjanus; species Lutjanus erythropterus. Next base: position 20,103,021 of record NC_139325.1, on the reverse strand, counting down.
TAAGTCCTTCATGAGGGCATTTGACCATACCATTCATGGTAAAGCTGATAGTGACAGTGACAGGTTATACTACCTTGAACAGTTTACCAGAGGTGAGCCCAGAGACTTAGTCAGAAGTTGTCAGCACATGAATCCTCAACAAGGCTACAGTGAAGCAAGAAAATTGCTGACTTATCACTTTGGTGATGAACTGAAAATCTCAACCACCTATATGAACAGAGCATTTAACTGGCCGCAAATTAGGCCAAAGGGGAGTACATTTTCCACAAGTGTAGCACCAGCTACAAATGAACAGTCACCTGATAACTGTAAAAACTCTTCTCGTCACACCATTAATGCCTTTCAGAAGCCATGTATATACTGTGAAAAACAACATCCACTGGCAGAATGTCACAAATTTAGAAACCAGCCTTACAAAGATAAACTAGAGTTTCTTAAAGAAAAAGGACTGTGTTTTTCATGTTTGACACAAGGACACTTGAGTAAAGACTGTAAGAAAAGAGCTTCATGTGAATACTGCTCTAAAAGACATCCAAGCATGCTTCATTTCGCAAAGGAAGTAGATGATGAAGCAGCTGAGAAAGTTCAGAGAAACGCCACAGAAAGCACTACAACTTGTGAAACAACACACATCTCAGGTGGAACTTGTGGAGCCACCGGGGCCGGAAAAGACAGTCGTGTCTTAGCAATTGTGCCTGTGTGTGTCAAGTCAAAGAAAGGCAACAAGATTATAGAGACTTATGCATTCATGGATAATGGAAGCCAAGCCACATTCTGCACTGAGAAGCTGATGAGACAGCTTGGCATTGAGGGTAAGAAAACCCAAGTACTGCTCCGTACAATGGGCCAAGAAAAACTAGAGCCAAGCTACCGTCTTTCAGGATTAGAGGTGTGTGGTTTGAAAGAGAACATCTACATTGACTTACCTGAGATTTACACTCATAGAGACATTCCAGTGTCCAAAGAGAACATTCCGGTGCAAGATGATTTGAAAAGGTGGCCACATCTTCATGGAATCCAGCTGCCAGAAATAAGTGCAGACATCGGACTGTTAATAGGCTGTAATGTTTTCAAGGCTATGGAACCATGGGAAGTCATCCACAGTGAGGATGATGGTCCATATGCAGTTCAAACAGTTCTTGGTTGGGTCATCAACGGTCCCCTCAGGAGTGACAGTTGCACCACTCCATCTGAAAGTGAACCAAGTGTCTCTGTAAATCGCATCTCTATCGCTGATGTAGAGAACCTGCTTGTGCAACAGTTTAACCATGATTTTCCAGAGAAAGCCAGCGAGGAGAAACATGAAATGTCACGAGAAGACATCCAGTTTATGGAATCTGTCAATGAAACAGCAAAACGGGTTGATGGACACTATAGTATAGGCCTTCCCTTGAGAAACAAGGCTGTTAAAATGCCTAACAACAGAAGTGTAGTTGTTCAGAGAGCAGAACACCTGAAAAAGAAACTTGTCAAAAACAAAGACTTTCACAGAGAGTATCAAAGCTTCATGTCTGACCTGCTGAGTAAAGGCTATGCTGTTGAAGTACCACAAGAAAAGACTGTGTCTGAGAATGAGAGAGTTTGGTACATACCTCATCACGGGGTATATCACCCCCAAAAAGGGAAACTTCGTGTAGTTTTTGACTGTGCAGCATCATATCAGGGCAAGTCACTGAATGGAGAACTTTTGCAGGGCTCAGATTTAAAAAACACACTAATAGGGGTGTTAACAAGATTCAGACATGACCACATTGCCTTAATGTCAGACATAGAGGCTATGTATCATCAAGTGAAAGTGCCACCAGGAGACAGTGACCTTCTGCGATTCCTCTGGTGGCCAGATGGAAACTTAAACGAACCACTGCGAGAATACAAGATGGTTGTGCACTTGTTTGGGGCTACGTCTTCCCCCAGCTGTGCCAACTTTGCATTGAAGAAGACAGCTGAGGATGCTAAAGACAAAATGGCACCTGCTGCAGTTAAAGCAGTAATGGACAATTTTTACGTAGATGATTGCCTTTTATCAGTGCCAGATGAAACCCAAGCAGTTGCTATGGTCAGGAACTTGACAGCACTTTGTGAGAGTGGAGGATTCCACCTAACAAAGTGGATGAGCAATAGCAGAACCGTCCTAGCCTCCGTTCCTGAATCAGAAAGAGCAAGGGAGGTTAAGGATTTGGACTTCAGTCACGATGCATTACCTGATGAGAGAGTCCTCGGAGTAAACTGGTGTACTGAGTCAGATGTATTTAAGATCAGGATAAGTGCAAAAAACACACCACAGACAAGACGTGGCATCCTCTCATTTGTAAGTGCCATATATGACCCCTTAGGGTTTTTGTCACCTGTTATCCTTCCAGCAAAAATGATCCTGCAGGAATTTTGTGGCAGGAAAGTCTCGTGGGATGAGCACATCCCACCTGAACTGGCTCAAAGATCACAAAAGTGGATTTCTGAACTCACAAAGCTTCATGGTTTCACAGTGGACAGATGTCTGAAACCAGTTGGATTTGGAAAAATCACAGCTGCACAAATGCATCATTTTGCAGATGCAAGTGAGAAAGGTTATGGAGTTGTCACCTACCTACGCATAACAAATGAAAGGAGATCAACTCACTGTTCATTCATCATCGGCAAGTCCAGAGTGTCGCCGTTGAAACAGACAACAATTCCGAGACTGGAATTAACAGCAGCTACAGTTGCTGTAAAAATAGACCGCCTCATGAGAAAGGAGCTGCACATGCCACTGGAAGAATCCATGTTTTGGACTGACAGTACCACAGTGTTAAGGTATGTTGCCAGTGAAAATGTTTGTAGCAAACAGAGTGTCACTCATCAGAGACAACACCAAGCCCAGTCAGTGGATGTATGTTAACTCTGAGTTAAACCCAGCTGATCATGCATCAAGAGGCATGAGTGCAGACGCATTCACAGAATGTCAAAACTGGATTGGTGGGCCAGATTTTTTGACAAGAGACCAGAAACACTGGCCAGTTTCACCTGAATTGAGAGGAATACAGAAAGATGATGTTGAAATTAAAGGAGCATTGATTGTGAATGCTACAAATGTGCATGAGAACCCACTTAACAAGCTCATTTGTCATCATTCAGAGTGGCATAGTTTAAAAAAGTCTGTTTCCTGGATGATCAAATTCAAACAACTGCTTCACAAGCTGAGCAGACATCGTAAATATCTCATATCACAAGCAAATGAGAGTTTGAGTCATGAAAAGAAAACTGAAATGGTTGAGAGCCAAATGCAGAAGTTCAGATCAACTATTAGGGGATCCTTGCTCACTGCTGAAGATGTTGCAAGTGGAGAAATTGAGATTATCAAACTATGTCAAAGTCAAAGCTTCAGTGATGAACTTATGACTCTTCAGAAAGGTGACAAGCTTAAAAGGAGCAGTCACATTGTTAAGCTTGATCCTGTCATGCAGGATGGTATTTTAAGAGTAGGAGGAAGATTGCATCGGTCTGCATTACCAGCAGATGCTAAGCATCCTGTGATCCTTCCTAAAAATCACCATGTTTCAACTTTGATCCTCAGACATACTCATCAAGAAACAGGACATAGTAGAAGGAATTATACATTGTCCAGACTGAGAGAAAGATTCTGGATTCCACAAGCAGACTCTGCTCTTAGGAAGATACTGTCAAAGTGTGTGACATGCAGAAAGATCTCAGCAAAGCCTGGTGAAAAGAGAATGGCAAATTTGCCACAAGATCGCCTGATACATGACAAACCCCCATTCACTAGTGTGGGAATAGACTATTTTGGGCCCTTTGAGGTCAAATGTGGGCGGAGTACAGTAAAGAGGTATGGCATATTGTTCACATGTCTTACCATAAGAGCAATACACATTGAAGTTGCCCATTCACTTGAGAATGACTCCTGCATTAATGCATTTAGGAGATTAATTGCAAGAAGAGGCCAAGTGTCAGTCATGAGATCAGATAATGGCACAAATCTGGTTGGAGCTGAGAGGGAAATGCGTGAAGCAATCAAAGGCTGGAATCAGTCAAAAATCTCAGAGATGCTCATGCAGAAAGGTATCACCTGGATATTCAACCCACCAGCGGGTTCACACTTCGGAGGCATCTGAGAGAGACAGATTTGTTCTGTGAGGAAAATTCTTAACCAGATCCTAAAACAGCAGCCTCTTAATGACGAGTGCCTTCACACGTTGTTATGTGAAGTTGAGGCTATTATTAATGGCAGGCCAATAACAAGAGTGTCAAACGATCCAAACAATATAGAAGCTCTCACACCAAACCACCTACTTCTTCTTAAAAGACAACCAGTACTGCCACCTGGAGTATTTCAAAGGGAGGATTTGTATGTTAAGAGAAGGTGGAAACAGGTGCAATACTTTACTGATATCTTCTGGAAGCGTTGGACCAAAGAGTATTTGCCGCTTCTGCAAGAAAGACAGAAGTGGTCAGTAACCAGGAGAAATCTGAAAGCAGGAGATGTCGTCCTCATAGTGGATGATAGTGCACCAAGAAATTCCTGGTTAATGGGAAAGGTTGAAAGGACAGTTTCTGATTCAAAGGGACTTGTCAGACGTGTATTTGTGAAAACTAAAACTAGTGTTTTGGAAAGGCCAATAGATAAGCTATGTCTGTTGCTTGAAATGGATGAGTAAATGAAATGTTTATGTGCCATGTGTATATTTGTGCTTAAAGCATGAGATTTACATTGCATATCAAACTTGTGTAAATATTGAGTTAAACTAAATGTGGATTTAAAAGCACTTTTCAAGTTAAGAGATGAATGTAAGATTCATGTAAAAAAAAAGAGACATGAGAAGTCAGTGATATGTTCTGAGTTTGAGTTTAAATGACGCTTTAATGTGTTAAGATGTAATTGTTATGCCTCAGCAGTAACAATTAGGGGCCGGAATGTAAGCGCCATTTATCATTTAGTGAGTTTATTACTGTTAAATGGTATTATTAATGTTGAACACAGTAAGATAATATTTAGATTTAAAGTCAGGGAATAGTAATGAATATTTGTAGGACTTAATTCCTGTTTGTTTTTACCCCTGAGTTTTATTTTGTTATTCTCTGCAGTTTGTGTTGAGCTGTGACGAATTGATAGGAAGTAGAATTTTATTGTGAAAGGTCTGTTCTGTAAATAAATGAGGATGGCGGAGCCACACGGTTGTTTTACCGTTGGCCTTGGCCTTGGCGTTGGCGTTGGCGTTGGCATTGGCGTTGGCGTTGCCACCGAGCCGACTCAACGCGTAAAGCAGTCTCCTGTCGTCAGTGTCGTCCAGAAGTGTGGTTATATGTAGAAATAAGTAGACATAGAACATGAAGAAATGTTTAGACTAAAGATAGCCACTACAATAAGTAAAAGGTAATTTTAATGCTGCAGTGGCCATAATGTTTACTTCAAACATGTGTCACCTCCAGTAGCACTGATGCAGCCTGTGAAGACAGACAGGTCTGTTTATACAAGACAACACACACTACACACTGATGCTCTGTGAATAATCTAATTTCATTTCTGGCATGTTTTTGTGACAAAGCGTAATTTAGAGAGCAGAACTGTCCCTAACCATGTAATGTGTGCAAATCACAATAACTTCCAGACTCAACGTTTCAGGGAGAGAGAACTGCACAGTGGTCAGGCTGACGACTCATGTTGTGTGACCAAGGTCATTTGATGTCAGGCGTCATTTGCATCCAAAGTACACTTGTTTTATTTTTGCAGAAGACTTGACAAGTATTCTAGTCGTAACCAAAATTCATTATTTGAACTGAGTAAATAATTTTACATTGTATGTGGTGAAATATGTTCCTTTTCTAACAGAAAAGTGTGTCAACACAGACTAACAAGATGTTTAAAATGGCTTATGTGGATCTTGCAGTCATGATAAACTCTTCTTGTTCAATAACCTGGAGTTAAAGTTAGTAAAAGTTTAAATTTGCAGACATCTAAACTTGACTTATTTTGGAATTTCAAAGACAAATCCTAAATTCCACTTTTCTACACTGTGTAGCAAAAATACTCACACTCCTCCTATTAAGGGACGAAAGTGTCCTTTTCCGAAATGCCATAAAAATAGTATATGTTAATATTATTTTCCGCTTTTTTTCATAAATCAATCTTTAAATCAACTTAAGTCTTGATCATAACCACCAAGTATTTAATTATTTTCAGACTTTGAACCATTTAAATGCGAGTGTTTGTGATGACATCACAATTTTTGTAAAAAAGAAAGAAACAAACTAAAAAAATTAAATATTTTCAATATTTCAAATGCAAAGTGGATTTTTCTGGGGGGGATTATTACAGGCTAGGATATGTCAGTGATGAGCAACAACACTGTTTTTTTTTTTTTTGTACAGTGTCAGTGTTTTTTAGCTGCAGCCAGCAGGTCTGTAGCTCGCTCTGTTTGTTAGTCGGTTGGTTGGTTGGTTGGTTGGTCCACAAAGCTTTTCCTGGATAATTCAAAAAGTCATTGACTTTTGCTGAAAGTAGAGACCACACACCCCTTTGCTGCAGCTCCTGTGCATGAACTGACACACACACACACACACACACACACACACACACACACACACACACACACACACTGGAAGAATTTTGTTTGAAGTTTGTTAAACGTTAAAAATAAACACCTTCTTGTTCAAAGTGATGTTGTACTCATTTCTATTGCAAAATAAGGTAATAGGACTCTGTACTACAAACAAAACTACATTTAAATGGTAAAGAAATTCTGAATATTTGGTAGTTATGATCAGGACTGAAGTAAAAAGATTTATGAAAAAAATGGAAAAATAATATTAATCATATATTAAGAGTGAGATTTTTTTTAAATTTATTTTTATTTATGTATTTATTTTTTATCTGACGTTGCAAAAAAACTAAAAAATCCATCAAAATCAGTGTTGTTGCTGATCATTGACCTATCCTAGCCTGTAATAACGGGCTGCAAGTGCTTAGTGTGGGTGGGGATGGGAGGCGCTTAGATGACAATTTTAAAGGTACTTTCATCACAGAGCACAGTTATGTTTAGTTACGATGGGGTACTCTGACGAATGTCCTGATCTGGAAACACGCTGGGATCGCGAGCAGAAAAAATGTGTGCCGTGTGGTTTTACGCCAGGTAGGTCATTATTATTATTATTATTATTATTATTATTATTATTATTATTATTATTGTTATATTATATTATATTATATTATATTATATTATATTATGTTACTGTAGGACGTGAAATTACACCAAACTGTGGCTTCGATGATCGAGGAGGACGACACGACGTCCCCAGCATTCCGTGCAGAACTGGTACTTTTAATGATGGCAGCAGGGCTTATTGTCAGAATTGCGCCTCATGTCCTGCGGGGTTTGATGTTGTTACTCCCTGCAGTTCGACTTCTGACACACAATGCAAAGACATAAGGTATAAAGGCATATTCCTTAACGTCATATTGTTGTATATTATTGTGGCTGCCGTGGATTTGTCAGACAAAACCCGACCGAAATATAACCATGACGTCTGTGCACCATGCAGTGAAAATTTGACAAAAATCACACTTAACTCGACACACTCATCTTTCATGTCACGGTGCGGGAACAGATTAGAATGGGTTTTTTTTTATTTCGGGTAAAGACGCTTTGTGAAACATGTTATAAAGCTGCTCTTTCACCTCTTCTCATTTTCTGTAGACGCATGACGACCGCAGATCCAGTCAGAGTGAGTAAACGTCTTGTAGCATTATTTTCATGCTGTTTTGAGCTGGTGTATGATCTAAATTTCTCTTTCTCCGCAGGAAAAAACTACATCTACCACTGTTTCACCCTCCACGGTAATCCATATAATCCTAACCGTCATCTTGTGTGTCTGAAGCTAAACTGATAAACACAGGAAATTGTAAAGGCATTCCTAATGTGTGAAGGAAATGAAATCTCGTGTCAAAGCTCCCCAGTTTAATGGTTTCAGTCATGCAGTTCCTGCTTCTCAGATCATATTTGAAATAGTTCATAAATTAAGGTAAAATAGATAGAATGAAAATAATTTTAAGCATTATCTAAAATAATTAATTCCAATTTTCCATCTGCTTGCTGAACATAACTGTTTTTCTTTTTTTCTTTATTTAAGACAATAGGTTACTAGTACAGAATAGAGAAACCTACAATAATATGACATTAATGACATTTTCCTCTACAGGTTGTTATTATACCTTAAACCATTAAGTGATTTTGGTTTAAAATTACAGATGGTTTGATGTGAGACTGTGATAAATATTTTAATTAAATCTAATTAATTTTGTCCATCTAAAAATTGATACACTAAAATGATGGTATAATGCTTAAATCATGAGTGTCTCAGGGCCTCACATCACAATAGAGTATGCCATGATTTTACTGGGCATCTGTGTACATACTGTGGAAAAACAAGGCGAAAATTACCCCAGCAGTGCAAGGAAAAAATAAAAAAGAGAGACCCACACCCGCCACAGCCTGAGAGATATAGAAGTATTCACTGCTGTACCACCAGAATACAGAGCAGCTTCTTCTCTAAAGCGGAAACTCCTCAATCCATCCTCCTTGTTTCATCATAAATAAGAGAAGAGGGATGTGAAGTGCCCCATGGCTGCATTTGCTTTAGCCTCAAAAATGATTAAATCCATGCTTTTTTCCTTTTAGTATGTGTTCTGATTGTTTTGGCGTGGCTTTCTCAGTTTCACTTTTTCCAGTGTAATGGGTCTAAAGGGCACTTGGCTTGTGGTACTCAAAAACTACACATTTGAAATACTCAACAGCAATACCTCTTTCCAGAAATGTTACTTGAGGTAATCGGACCATGTTGTAGCAGTTGCACATAGGAGCTGTTTTCTTTCTGCTGAACTACACCCACCAACTGTACCACTGTGCAGAAGGACGAGTGCATCAACACGTGGATGAGAGGCTTGTGACTGCGACTGCGCCATGGACAGTAGAATAAATGGGCAGAGCCTCTAGGTCAGAGAAGTGGAGCCAAATGTGGAAGTGCTTTAAACCTGCATTGTGTCTAATAGCCAGCAGGGGCAACTCAGCTAGTTGCAAAAAGATTGCAGATTGTATTTAAGCTTATAAGACAATGACCCTACTTCTCATTAGATTTATGACCTCAGTAAACAGTTTCCTAATGAGTTTATGGTTGATATCTACAAAATTTGGCAACTTACAATAAATGATTTTAATGGACCCATGCAGGTAAGAGTTAGATTTTAATATTGTCCCTTCAGCAGCACACAATCATAACAGTTTACTCTGTTTTAATTTCAGGTTCAGACAAACCAAAGATCCACCTTAAATGCAATAACTACACAAACTGCCATCCTCTCACACTCTGCTGGCTCTGATGCACTGTGTAAGTCAAACAGACTAGGTCATGGAAAAAGAAGATGTTCTCCCCTTTCTAAATTCAGCCATGACCTTTTCTTGTTTTTGCAGGGGCAGTACCACTGGCTATTGTAATTTTCACCATGCTTGTCGTGTTATCTGCTTGTGTCTACATGAAACGGAAAAGAGGTATAAATACTGAAAGCAAAGATTTAAACACAGATAAGTCAGCATAAATGTGAAGGGCGTTGTCTGTGAACTAATCAGACTATGAAACTGTACAAAGCTGACTTGAGAACAAACATTCTTACAATAATTATCTTAGAATGGAATTTTACAGCAGGGGTGTTAATAACACCGATTATAACTCTGTGTGTCTCTTGTGTTTGGGTTGAACAAAGGTCAGCACACAGTGTTGAGTTATAACAGACGGTCATCATTCATCAATGCTGGATTCTCATCCCTTTCTGCTTCACCGGGTAACAATGATCTGGAAGATATTCTGAGTAAGTGGAAATCAAACTTTTGAGTGTCTGTTTATAGCTTGTTTATAGCTTGTTTATAGGCCTGTCATGCTCTGTATTTACTCCTAAGTGTTTATGCCTGAAAAGCCTGCTAGTTTAGTGTGTTTGAGTTTTCTTCTTGACCTGCTATCAGTCTGAAATGTTAAAAGCATACAAGTCCAACTGTTAACATATTACATTATGACTGTAAGTTAAGAAAAATGTAGGACTAGTAGCAACTCACTTTCCCAATCAGGCAAGTAGTCAAAAAATAATTAAACTACTTAACTATTTTGATTATCAATTGGTCATTAAAATGCTATTGTCTTGCTGTTTGGTTATGGACTGCAAAACAAGACATTTAAACGTGGTCTCTTAGACTGAAAAAACTGGGATGAACAACGAAGAGAAGAAAATTTGTGTTACTATTAAAGGAATATCTTATCCTATCTTATTTATTTTCTGAGATTTTGTTAACATGGAAGCCCCTGATTAAACATGAGTATTAATTGAAATCTTTGTTGTTATTTGATAACTGCTAATAAATAAGCCAGTTTGCACATGGGCAAGTAAAAATTGACTTTGGGCATATAGATTTGTGACTCACTTGCACGGCTGGGCTAATGAAAATGAAACCCTGAGATATCAAGTGATTTTACATAAAGTGTACATCTAGCTTTCTTTTCCCATTTGGAATCCCCAGCCAAAGAGGCTTCATATTTGTGATTGTCAAGCCAGCCCTCAGAAAACTTGTATTTACTTATCGTGCCCGTTCAGTCAATACTCCTCTGCAGAAAGTTTCCCACCAGCCCTGGCTGTCTGTGCAGCCTGTCCCAGACTTGGGGGCTGTGACTTACAGACATAAAGGCACCTCTGTGTAGGAGTTCAGGCTCTGTTGCACGTCATTTCATACCTTGTTTCACCAACATCATGCTCTCTCACACAGTGGTAATGCTGCAAATGCCATGAAAAACCCTCCGCTTGTACAATCACTTTGTTTAGAAATCCCAAATTTTACATTTTAGAAAACAAAATAGGGGCAACAGTCTGGAATAGATGTGGTTTCAAATATTAATAGCTCTTAACAGACTGGCTTTGATAAAAACACTCATGTTTACAATCACCACAAACATTAATTAAGGTTAGTGTATATGATACAAAGCCAAATTCCCCAAAAGTTGGGACCTTGTGTAAAATGTAAAAAATAGAATACAATAATTTCCAAATAGTTTTCAACCTATATTCAGCTGAATACCATACAAAGACAAGATAGTTAATGTTCAAACTTACTAACTTAATTGTTTGTGGTGAATATACACTCATTCTGAATTTGATGCCTGCAACACATTACTAAAAAGTTGGGCCAGGAGCTAAAAAACTTCCCTTAAAGTTAAGGATATGCTCTCACAAAACATCTTAGCCCTTGAAAGAGCTCCTAGGTGAAAAGAAGTTAGAAGTGGGGAGGAGAACTTTGAACAGGCTTAAGAAAATCTTAATTAGAGAAGAAAATGGCAGAAAGACGAAGCAGTGGAGAAACATTCTCCATACACTAAATAACAGTGAGTTAATGAAATGCTACAGATTTGATTGTGCAGACATAATGATTGTGATCAATCTCATTAGTCATGCTCAGATAACAATAGTCAGAGTAATAATAATAAACTTTTCTATATATCACTGTTCTCATCAAATAAAACCATTCAAGACAAATAAAACTTCTGTGTAACGCTATAATGGCACAGGAAAATGATCATTATGTGAAATAACTTAAAATCTATAATTTTCCATATGTAATCTATGTCCATTATCACTAAGTGTGTGTTTGTCTTTTTCACACCTAGCAAAGGGGTCAACCACAACACCTTCCTTGAAATCTTTAGGCTAAATTAGGAGCTCTCTGAGAATATTCTCAGAATGTGTGAGAGTACGGCCCCAGGTGCTCAGCTGTTCAGAGTTTCCATTGTCACATTGTCACATGTAGTAATATCTTTTATACAACCATGGTGCTTGCTTAGCTCTGGCTACTGACGCACATGACTATAAATGAAATAAAGTCATTGCTAAAAAGAGACAAAAGAATGCATTTTTCTTTTGTAGGTCCTGCCATCCTATCAGCACCTTTACAGACAGTACTGGACAACCTGGATGTTCTGGAGGAGCTGGTGATTTTACTGGATCCAGAAAGCCATGGAGTAAAGAACACCAAACACCTGGCATCTCATTGCTCCTTCCCTTCTACCTGGATTACTTACACCTACTCTATGAGGGAGAGCAAGAGCCCCCTGAAAGCCGTGTTGGAGGGTGTCACCAGCAGGCACCCCGACTGGACAGTAGGGCACCTGGCTAAGCTGCTCAGACAGATGGATCGCAATGACGCCATCTCTGTTCTCGCCAAACTCAGACAGAATGAGATAGTCATGTAGGACATGAAGGGTCTGATGAAAGATGCTTTGGAGTTGGATTAGAGGAGTGTTGGATCCACTGTCAGTGGACCTTGACACCTAGCAGAAACTTAGGCCAGTAGCTGCCAGTAAAAACCTTTTTTGTGCCTTGAAGTGCCTGTATCTGCTCTTCTGTTTGTATTTTGGTGCAATAGCTCTGAACAAAAATATAAACACTTATTTTTGCTCCCATTTTCCATAATTTGAAGTTAAAAAAAAAAAAATCTAAGACTTATGCACACAAAAAGTTTATGCCTCTCAAATTTTGTTCCCAAAATTAGTCAATGCTAGTGAGCACTTATGTTTTGCCAAAATAATTAATCCACCTGACAGATGTCATATATCATTAAACAGCATGATTATTGCACAGGTCTGTCTTGACCTGGTCACAATAAAAGGTCACTCTAAAATGTGCAGTTTGATCCTAAAAAAATAGACGTTGAACACTGGCTGTTTCATGTAGAACTACATGTACCATATAACTTTGCCCTCCTGGGAAAAATGTGGCATCTGTAGCACTGTGTGAAATAGCCATAACTCAGTACCTAAAAAAAATAGTTTTTTTCAGGCTAAAACTGCACACTTTAGAGTGACCTCTTCTTTTTACCAGTCCAAGACAAACTTCTTAAATAATTCTGGTGAGTAATCGGCATATCTACATGCCACACCTGTCAGGTAGATGGATTATCTCAGCAAAGTACTCAGTAACAAACTTTTTGAAAAAAAATTTGAGATAAACCTTTTGTGTGCACAGATGTTAGATGTTTACTCCAAGTCATGAAAAACGGGAGCAGAAACAAGTGTTTCTGCTCCCGTGCTTTCTTCCAAATAATGAATCTAACTAAATATGAATAATTCTGATTTAAGAAAAGTGACATTCCAGTTAATGATTATTGCTTCACATTGCTATTTTGTTTTCTACTTTCATAATAAAAAATGGAATTTGTTCAAACATCTTAACATCTTTATTAAGCAAATAACATTATAAATAAAAAAGTGCATAGAAAAATTAAACAGGTTTAGAAATATGTATACAAATATTTACAAACTCAAGGTTTATTTGTACATGGTAACAAAGACGTAAATTTAAAGATCACATATTTTCTCATTTGTATGTCTTTTACACTTACTTTAAAATAACCCTACTATATATATATATATATATTTATTTATATATATGTGTGTATATATAACATACAGCTTTCTTAACAGATTCTGGGAGAGATGGTCATGATAACTTAAGGTTTTTGACTAGTGCTTTGCATCCTTCATTGCAAACACACACCCACAAGATGACACAAACAGATGCACTCACACGCACGCACGCACGCACGCACGCACGCACGCACGCACACACACGCACACGCGCACACACACACACACACACACCAGCTCTGCAGGACATTAAAACCAACCTACACTTAAATTATCATCCTCTCTTTTTGCATCAGTATTCCCAAACATCTGTGTAAACAGCTGAGGTAGAATCCTTGCAAGGAGTTGGGAGTGACTCTGCTCTTGTTGTCAGATAGGTGATTGACACAAGTTAATCTGGGCTCCATCCCAGTGATTGGACATGCAAGAAGGAAAAAGGGATTAAGATCAAGACAAAACATGACGAAATTTTCTCTAATAAGTTTGAAAAGAAAAGGGTCGGGGGTGGGGATGGGGGAAGATGATCATGGGCTTGGGGAGGTTAACAGTGCTCATTTTACTCCTGTGGATGATTCTAAGACCGTCAGTTATCTACCATAACAAAAAAATAAAATAAAAATGATTCTTTAAAAATACCTGCTTTAGAACAATTTCTGACATAAAGGCTTAAATGCATGACACAACTGCCCCAAAAGAAAATTCAAGTAAATTAGTGAAACAAAGGACATCATTCGTAAACAAAACAACAAAAAAAAAGGATACAAATGTGGGAGATCTCCTAATACACTAGACTGCCACCGTTTATACAAAGCACAACCTTTTACCATTAAAATATAAATCTAAACACGAATAAATAGAACTACCAATTTGAACAGTGTGTGAATTAGATTAGCCTCATCAATGATGCCGCTGAACATCGACTAAGAACATTACATTAAACATTATTTTAAGGTGCTGAGTGCATTCTCTCAGCTCAATTTTAGACTTAACGTTTTCTCCAACAGCAACAGTCTCAAGCCTGGTGCAGGAGCTGAATGGACACACTCAGTGGCGATGCTTTATACCAGTGCTCTCCCTGATTAAGAGATATACTGTTGCAGGTTTCACGAAGATGAAGATAATTTGTATGTTTGATGGTTAGTTATGTGCAACTGTAGGGCAGCAAAGTCTTATTGCAATAGGTAATGAGCATCTGCCATGAGAATAATAAAATATATTTTAAAAAAACTGATATTCACAACTCTTCACTTTTGGCTTGGGTAGTGTTTGCTACATACACTGTACATCAAGAAAAAAAGTCTTAAAAGACATGTTTCTTTCTTTATAAATATGACACTATGTTATTGATTGAAACCGTTACATGGCGATAACCTATTTTTAACACAGGAACAGGGGAGGTGAAAAACAGCAGAGGTTATGATCTAAGGTGTGAAAACTTAGCAGACACTCAGTATTTCAAAGGTGAGAAGAGTGCTGCTCGAGTGCATAAATTTAAGATAAATGTTCTCAGCAGGGTGAATAAACAGCTAAACAATTCCTGATTTGCAGTCCAACTAAAGACTTTAAAGACCTTTCAAAGCTTAGCACCATGGTCGTTTTGTTGTTTAGAAAAAAAAAAAAGTCTAAAAAGAAGTAATTTTAACAACAGAGAAGTATTAAATGTAAGATAAAACACACAAATGAAGGTTTGGGTGAATGTATGGCTCAAGAACTGACTTCACTGCACAGATGGGGCTGTAATGTCCCCATCACTGGAGGATGGAGCAATCGTGATCACAAGTGTACTATAGACAAACATAAGTCTCAAAGCCTAGCTATAGGGTTTCAGCAATGATTCAAACAGATAAGGCTTGACGTGTGTATATCAAAGAAATTCTGTTGGTGTCATCTATACTGATCCAAAAATCCCCTAAAACATCCGTTTTTTTTTATGAACACCAAAACCACTTCCTCCACATTATTAACTGCTGTGCCAGCTGTAACTCTGAGCTCCTCACAGGCAGAAGTACCTTGTGAACACACATCAGGTGAGAAACTCTGCAAAACTTATGCATTTTCTGTGCAGGCTCTCCTCTTCTTCTTCGATCCATAAAATGTCCACATATCACTTCCTGTCTGGTCTCATAGTGGCTAATTCCCACGGCCTCCCCAAGCCCAATCCAGTGCCACCTTAATTTAAGGCTTACTAGTAAACAGGTTTCTCTCCTTTTCATGTTTCAGTTGAGGAAACGGCGACAGCGCCGGGCCCCACAGTTACAGTTGAGTTTGTTGCTGGCGTCTTCAATGGGGAACTTGTAGTCATAGGTGAGCTCCTCCCCTCTGTAGATCTTCCGAAGAGCAAAGATAACAATGTGCTTCCGGCCTTCCACATTGATAACTCGTGAGTAGCAGTTGGGTTCACAGGAGTGGTTGATGAATCTTGCTGCATTGCCATGCATGGTTGCATCCACCACATCAAAGTCATCGATGCGGAACATGTAACAGCCAATGCCCTGCAAAGACAAAAAATGAAAGCTATCGATTCATCCTCTCTCCTTTCTGAACTCTGATCCTCAATTACAACCTACATTAGTGTGAAACTGAGTAAAGAAACAGAGACCCGACAAACCTTGCCGTCATAGTACTTTTCCCTTTTGTCAGTGAGCACTGAGCGAATGACGATGCCTGCGTATTCAATAACCATCTCCCCTGCTTCGATGTTCCTCTTGCAGAAAAGACCGCGGCCATGGATAGCAGACCTGCAGCAGACGCACAAAGGGTCACAACTGGTTAGGTCGGATAAGTTAATTTATTGTACTGATTACAGCCAGCAATTTCTTCTTTGAAATTTCCATTCTGTCTTGTTTCACGTTTATTTACTTAACTTGGGTGAATAAGTGTCTGTTTCTGAGTCGTAGGTCAGTGGGCTTTTGTTTTCAGGATAATGGCCTTAGCTGACAGGCAGTTAACAGTTAGAAAAAGTTGATCAACATAAAGTGTAGGACTTGTTGTCACTTGTCATTGTCAGTCGTATAATATAGTATAATACAGCGAGTGTGAAGGTTAAGGACTTGATTATACTCTGAAAGACACACATACAGGGACGGCTGTGGACACCACAGACACCTATTGGTTCGGTTTACACTACTTTCTGGAGTCCACTTGGAGGAGAGTGTTCCTGCAACCTGCAACCTGCAGCCATCCTGCCATCCAACTCGCACTTGAATTTGGACTGCAGTGTTCATTTTTGAATGCTATGGTTTTGCATATTTCACATTTTAGCTCAAAGAGACTGAGCATTAACTTAAGTCACCTGAGCAAACAAAGGTGGGGAAAAAATACGAATAAAAATAATTTAGTCTATTAATGCAAACAGTGGGCTAGCATAGCAACAATTCTGAAATTTTTAACGGATATAATAAAGTTTTAGATTTTTGATTCCGTTTAAAAATCTTTGCTCAAGTCAAAAACTGATCTTTCGTTTATGACTATATACCAGCCTCATTGGGCTGTTGTGTTTAATTCTAATTAGGAAATGTCCACATACTAACATACTAAATGATAACCATAGCAAACATTATCCGTTACATCATATACCGTCAATATGTTGGAATTTTCATTGGCAGCATGTCAGCATTTTGCTCAAAAGAACCCTACAACTAACGACAGCCAGACAGAACTGCAAACACGGCTGTTGTCTCTTACCTCATTCTCATCTGAGAAGTGAAGTGAGTCAGATACATGTTGCACTTGCACAATGGAACACATTCATTTTAATTTATAGAGCTATCTGCACCAGCTGTGTTTCAACAATGTCTCACAGGCATAAACACAACCTTAACAGTTTGTTCAGATGTTAAGTCTATTTAGTCAGCAATGTGTGTGTAAATACAAGATTGATGCCCTTTGAAAAGGCACTGAATACATGTATTTATTTATATTTTGTTAACAGGTCTGTGGGTTTGTAATCCCACAGACTCTTCCTCCACTACCTAGCAGCTGCGAAGAGGCTGTACATATATTGCCACCAGAGTTCACTGCTAAACTTTTATTCCTCTGCTCTTATCAATAAAACTGTCTGCTCTGAGCACAACCACCGATATTCTCTCGCTTACGTTCAACTCACCACACACACACACACACACACACACACACACACACACACAGAGCTGTGCTTTTGCCACAGTGGATATACATCAGGAATATAAAAACTGCACGATGAGTGATGCTGATGTGATGTTACTTTTCTGCAGTTGTATCTTAAGGCACATCTGAGCAACAGCTGCTGCGTGCATTTTAAGTATTGTCAGTTTCTGTTCAGTAGTTCCCAGGAAAAAGAAATGCCAGAGCCATGTGATAAACAACTTAGCCTTCCATGAGTTTGAATGGTTGTACACAGGGCTGATAAAGTAATTACTGCACACCAGGTGGGTCAGCTCTCGTTTGCATCTGTGTTAGTAGGATTCCAAGTCACCACACCATCTATATGTGATTCTGTGATTTAATTTTTTTGCAGTACGTTTTTTTGAGGTGTAATTGTAACCACAGGGCTCCAGAAATACAATATCGCTGCAACTTCTTGTTTGAATAACTTTGTACAAAATCTTCACAATTTGGTTACAAAATTCAAAATGTGCTTCACAATTTCATTGTTCCCACCCAAAATGTTAAAATCCAACATTGCTGTCACCAGATGGTCTTCAGATGATAACAAGCACAAATGTTTCAAGCATGACATATAATTAGCAAATGTAGTTCTGTGCTGACCTGTACACGCCTACAGCCTCCTTTGATGTCCTTTCCAGATGTCTGAAGCGCATGGCCATGGGCAACTCCAAACTAGTAGCCCGTCTATGAGAAAGAGCAGACCAAAATCATCCAAAAAGAAAAGATTATTTTCCATTTTAGTTAAAAAA
Source organism: Lutjanus erythropterus (assembly GCF_056507025.1). NCBI lineage: Eukaryota > Metazoa > Chordata > Actinopteri > Lutjaniformes > Lutjanidae > Lutjanus > Lutjanus erythropterus. The sequence continues at coordinate 20,084,683 of NC_139325.1, read as the reverse complement.
AAAAAAAAAAGGTCTGAAGAGCTGAAAATATTTAGAAAAAAAATAAACCACATTTACAATTCTAAAAGGTTATATTTAAGTTTCAATACAAAATTGTCAAAAAAAACAAACAAAAAAACTTTAGAGAGCCTTTTTTTAATCAAATAGCACAGTGCATTTGAAAGTGTTAAGACTACGTTTAACCCAACAAAATCTACAACTGTGGGATGTGAAGGCTGACCTTGTGGACTTTAAAAGAACCTCATCTTCCTCATCATCATAAGGCCCGATGTCAGGAAGCTGTCTATGCTGAGAAGCCAGGAAGTTAAAGATGTCAAATGTGGACTTCCTGTTAAGAGAAGTTAGACGATTAAAACAGGTCTAGAGAGGTATGGATACATCAATCATCTTATCCATAAAGTGAAATACAAAAAGTAAAATACTTGTTAAAACATTACACTATCACGTGTAAAGCTGTCACCTGTACTCTTTTCCACCCAAATTTAGAAAAAAGGATTTAAGATTAGATGCAATAAAGCCTCAATATCACTAAGCAAAACTGATGAGAATCAGAATTGATCAGTGTGTGATCATTGTCATTTCTGTATGGTCATTGTGTTTACAGCACTACTGTTAATCCCTAAAAACACTGAAGCCTGAACACAGTAATAGTAACTGGTCTACATACCTCAGGTACAGCTCAGAACGCGCACAGCCACTGGGGTTAACAGGAAGGTCGTCCTCCTGGCTGAACTGTTTGAAGAAACGGAAGGTGTGGCGCTGACAACGATGGGCTCCTTGAAGTTGCTCCAGCAAAAACACCACAGCATCATGGACCAGACCCAGCATATGAGCACCGGTGAGCCTATGAAAGGTCAGAGGTCTCAGCCTCGCAATTGCTCGTGCCTCCTGCACCCCGTCTATCACTGCTTTCCAAGCCACTGGTAGGAAAGATGGGAATTAGAGGTTATAAAGTGAATACAGTGATTTACAGAATAATGATGTCATGAATATCATTTTATTATTTTGAGAACATGCCAGATAATTTGTAGGCTTTTGGGGGAAATATTTCTTATGCATTATTATTCTTACCCTCAATACTGTCGGCCTCTACACTGAAACCATCATCGCTGGTTATCTCGAACCTTAAGTGTGGCTGGTCTCTGTTGGTTGGACATTCCTCGTCCTCGTCAGAAGACAGTGGTTCATCATCTGAGGTAGAAGCAGCGCCTAACAAAACGCAATTAATACAGTCAGTCTGTCACACTACATTTAAACGTTATGGCTACAATTTAAGCAAAGTCAAAGGCTGACACTATTGAACTGAACTGACAAAAATCATTACATTATGCAATTAAAACTCAAGAATACCAGAGTATTTATTCCAGTCAGTCAGGTTGCTGTGTCCAACTGGCTCCCAACCATGCTGTTTCCCTTGTTCACCCCGAGACATGTAATCCCACGGTTCTGATCTGAGAAAGACAAAAATGTTTTTCAAACAAACTTTTAAACAGAAAACTAACATTAGTAACCAAATAACATAATACATAAAACATAATGTGTAACAGTTCTCCCGTGTAATAAACTATTTCCTGAACCAACAATGAGAACACTGAAGGCATAATGCTCTAGCACAGGGGTTTTCAAAACAACATAATTCACCAATGGTGCAAAAAAAAAAAAAAAATACTATACCATAGCATGTTCCACAACTCTGACAACTCTTACTAGTGTGTATAATTAAAGCAATTTCTCTTTTCAGTTTCTTGTGTTAGCCCATTTTTAAACAAGCAGGTTGGATCTAATATTTAAGATTAGAGGTGCAATAATGGGCTGATTGATCTATTAGTTTATTAAAGGTTTTTATAATAGGTTAATGGTTAAATATGTAAGGACTTTCTTCATCAATAGACCTTTTTCATGGCAGCCATTTTAACATGAAGCAGTAAGGTAAACACAGACTTAAAAAATTATATTTATTAAGGTTCCGTTCCATTTAGGTAAAACAGTCAGGATGCTGCTATTGTGCATGTTGGCTAACTTGAAAGGCTCTGCTACAGTAAAAGGTACAAGACCTCACTTATTTTCATTAATTCAACTTGTGCTTACTTTCTTTTTCTTATCACCATGGCTGTAATATGAAAAAGGTCAAATAATTGACGGTGAAATTAATCATTTATTGCAGCCCTGTTTAAAACCAGTAAAATCTTACCCCGAGCTGTCAGAATCGCTTATATGCTCCTCCTTTAACTCATCCAGGTTCAGTACTCCTTTCACTGTTGGGGTCTTGATGCGGACTCCTGAGGCTCTGCTAGAAATGGTGGGAAAGGTAGGTCTGCGGCGCTCCTCTTCCTCAGTGACGGGCTCTGGTGGTAGGAAATCAACTTTTGATTTCTTTGTCACGATACGGTCTGAAAGTGAAGACACTCTCTTCATGCGGACATGGGTGCGAGGGCGGGGCGCAGGAGCTGGCGCTGGTATTGGTGATGGAGAGCGAGGCAATTCCGGAGCTTCTGGTTCAATTAATAGGCCAGGTGGCAAAACAAGCGAGGAGGGGCTCAGCGTCCGAAGTCCACTCCACTTGGGGGTGTAATTACTTGCCATTGCTTGGTTGATAATTGCTTGAGCACTTTCAGCAGGAGTCATGGGAGGATTGTCAGTTGACAGAGCAGGCTGTCCTGAGGCTTTGGCGGACTTGGATTTTCTGGATGTGCTAGACTCCTTCTTCTTCTTTGTTTTTTTAGACTCTGGAGCAGTTTCATCTTTTGATGCTTTTGTACTTTTCCTTGGTTTCTTCACATTAACTGATGCAACTGCACCATTGCTAGTGTGAGTAAGCAGCTGCGTAATTGTGGTTGGATTCTGTACTGATGGTGTAACCGATGGAGGAACTGCTGCTGTTGTGTTGGCCCCTGGGGGTGGAGCAGTCATATTACCAGCTGCTGCCAGTGTGGCTGACAGTGCGTTGCTTTGCAGAAGGCTGGCGATCTGAGTGACGCAATTGTAAGAAGGGGAGTTGGGAGTGGGCAGCTGGAAAGTGTTACTTTCTGGGTTCTTGACGAAGATCTGGCCGAGGCGGTTCACCAGCAGGACATGCGGGGTGGGATCCACATTTGGACCTCCCACCTCCTTCACAGTAAGAATGGCATGTCCGGGTAAAGCCTGGGGAACCACTGGCTGCTGAGGTTCTAACGCTGGCCTGGGTGTAGAAAAGTTGATGGATATTGTGTGACCAGATGTAGCTTCCTTCTGCACAGATGAAGAGCTGTACCCATTTAAGATCACAGGGGCTGATGTGGTTTGGACTGGTGTTACTGGACATTGTGTTGACAGTCCAGAGAGAGAGGACAACGATGCAGAGGAGGAAACGATGGTGACACCTGTGGAACCCAATGGCTGTGTCTGTGTGGAGAAGACGGGTAGAGTGACAGTTCCACAAGTTCCTGCTGGAGGACATGTGCCTGATGTAGCTGACAACACTGAATCATTTTGAGGGGCAACATTTAGCAGTGTCTGTGTCATATCTCCAACAGGACTGAGGGTGGTTAGTTTAGTCGACTCCATGGATGGGAAGGTGGTTGCATCGTGTGAGGATGTGACTGGCTGAAGTGTGATACTTGTTAAAGGAGGCTGACTGAAACCTGGTATGCAGGAGTACATCTGCAAGGAGTCTACGAGGCCTTGAGAGGGGTTTGGTTCATCTGTGGACATTAAAGGGGCAGGCTGGAGAAGATCCAGCAGGGTATCCTGACTGTTATCAGCACAGTTTCCCAATGAGGGGTCCATTGCATTAGCTGTCAAGTGGTTCATTAACACAGCAGGGCCCTCAGTTGATGATACAAAATGGCTGCTGTCAGGCTCTGGGTTCAGCGGTTTGCAAGCTTCAGACTGTTGGGTCTCAAGTGATGTGCCTTCCAGCAGAGGAACCATCTCAGTTAAATGTGGACTAGGGTCACATCTCTCAAGAACAAGAGGTGTTCCAGAGGCAAATCCTAAACTGGAACCCTGGAATAAGTCCTCTGAAAATGAGGTCTCAGGCACCTTTGTGAGTAAGTTAGGCAGAGCATCATGAACTGGAGTAGGAAGCACGGTCTCTTCATTTACTAAAGGAGTGTCAGAGCATGGCTCTTTGAGTGGAGAGTCTCTGGAAATGTCTGGAGAAATGAATCCCATGTTGTCCTCATTTAATTGACTGGTATTGTATGATTTAAGCGGATCATGAAGTAAACTCTCTGTAGGTTCTTTGTTGGCAACTGAGATGGTGACTGATGATGAATCACTGGATGATGTTTCGGGGAAAAGACTCTGAACAGCCTGTGTGCTGTTTGTAGTTTCTGATTCAGGGGTATTTTTATTATTTAGGTTTTTGGCTTGAATCTGAGCTTGACTAGAACCCTCCACTTTCTGAGCATCATCATTGGCCGCTATACTTGCATCACTCTCTGTACCATCATCTACACCATCCAGCTGAGCCATAGGCCGGGAAGAAGGGGAGGAGGGAGACTTGGAATGATCTTTTGATCCAGGACAGCTGACTATTGTCCGTGAAAAGTCAAAATAGTGCTCCATATCATCATCAGAGGAGCTGTTGCCCAAGTCATCCCTGGCTGCAGACCGTGGCAGGTTGGCAACAAGAGGCTTCCTCTTGTGTACCTCTGGGGCTCTTCCCCAAAACTCATCCTGATCATCACCTTCCACCACTATTTGCCCACCACAGTTCATTGCCACACCTTCATTCAGGAGTGTCTCTTCAATTTCCAACTCTGTCCTCATCTCCTGGCCAAGACTCATGCTGTGATCCTTGTGGAATGAGCCATAGGGAAAATCGTCCTCACCCTTCTGTTGGTCTAAGTCCCCCTGGGGTGATGTACCATTTGCAGGAGAGACGTCTTCAGGCTCTGGCGAAGCTAAGAAGTTGTGCGGCACCTCGACTGAGTCTGACTGGCTCAGATCAAATGACAAGCGTGATCTGGGTATGGATGAAGAGAAAGACAGACTTGGAGAGGGAAATATGCCTGCACTGTCTTGCCAAGTGGACTGAGGAAAAAAAGACGAGGTACAGTGAGTCATTGTATTTCCAGGGCATCGGACTGAAGAAGCACTTCTCCCTCCAACTGGGCGGGGTGAGGGAGAATTTATCAGGTTTTCTGTAGCACCAAGTGGGAACAGTGGTGAAGTGGGAAGGGAAGATTTTCCAGAGCGAAGGGTGACTGGTCCAGCCAGAGGGCTCAGAGGAGGGGGGGAAATGTGGCTGCGAGGGCCTGTCTGTGAGTGTGGGCTGTGGCGACGAGCCCGTCGAGTCTCCTCCAGATCACTTATGGTTAGTATGTGGTGGGGTTTCAGCTGGGTTAGTCCTGAGAAGAAATCAGAGTTAATATGCAGCTTGAAACTCGTCTGCTTCTTATTGCATCAACATATTATTTTGTCAGTGAATTAAAATAATATTGTGAATGTATATTTTACCTGGGGATGGAAGAGGTCGGGACATTCCTCCAGCTGGTCTCCTGGTTTGGGAATAGCTGGGAATCTTTGGCCTTGCACCGTGATCTGACTTGAGTAGTGGTTGAGAGGTTTCCTCCGTTGGGGGTTGGGGTTCTGTTATATCAGTCTCTTGGGCTTCAGATTCTGAGGATTCATAAAACACAGTTTATGAAACTATTAGTGTCTTTATCTATCAGCTAACAGCAACTCTATTCCTAATGTACTGCAATTTCTTGGTAGTAAAACACGAACCGGGTAGTGGACAGGGGCTGTGAGCAATGGTGTGATTATCTCCTTGGTCAGGCATCTCCTCAACAGGCTTCTCAGGAACAACAGGTCGGACCTCCCGGACTGTACATGTGTATTTGCACTGGCGCAATGGATTCACTGTACTCCAGTACCAACGAGAACACCTTAGGAAGGGAAACCAAAGTTTTAAACACACTTCTCATTCCATGATGCAAATGTGATTTAGTTCGAAAAGAAAAAAAATGCAACTTACTGAAAACCCACAGGACACAGTTTTCCTTTGTTAGCTGAAAGTTCTGTTAGCACACCAAGTCTGTCTATCTGCAAGGAACCTGAGAAGTGACAATATGGATACAAATCATTAGTTTAACATTGCTCATATTAATAATTTCCATGGAGTAAATAGGAAACATGTTAAAAGAAAGGCACATACCGATCATGACATTGATTAATTCTGGTTCCAGTCCAGTCAAGAACTTTCTCCGGAGGCTGATGCCCTCAAAATCCACATAAACCCTGCGGTTTACTTCAAATTCTTGACCAGTTATCATCTGTACAACACAGAAAAACAGGAGATAATAAATCACAAACTGAAATTCCAAACCTTTACACTGATCGAGTAAGAGACAAGTGGGAAGAACAGAAGTTACCCTGCCACTGATGAGATGTCTGTGTTTGTAGCAATAGACCTTCTTATCATCCTGGAATACACAGTGACGGGAGCGGGCACACATGAAGTGATAGTTGCTTTGACAAGATGTCAGGCAGCAGCCCACTGTGGCCCCCGTCTGGTTGCAGCGTTCACACCGCTAAGAGAGGGGTGGGATTGATGGATGAAATGTAAGGAGTCAGAGTAATGAAGGAACAGCAATTATGACAATGTATATTTGTTCATGGGTAGACCCTGACAGATCCATTGTTAAAGATTTATTTTTACTGATGTTATTATAGTTTACTAAAACGAAACTCAAAACTAAAACTAAGTGTGAAAAAAATTTAGTTGCGTGAAATAAAAATAAAAACAAGACTAAAGAAAAAAAAAAAGAAAACTAACTGAAATAATGTTTACTGAAAACCAAAATAAAAAAATATATATATATAAATAGAAGAAATGTCTTTAGTCTTTTTCAAAACTCTCATGTCCTCCAGATTATGTATTTTTGGAACGGTTTGTGTTTTAATACAACTCCAATTTTATGTGAGTCTCGCATGGGTTCAAGTTTTTAAGCTGTGATTTTATGTTACATTGCGAGCCCCTAACCTAAAATGATTTCTGATCACCTTGTGGTAGACAATTAAGTTTTTTGAATTTGAACTGAATTTGAATAATCATGCAGAAGCACTGGTGCACGTTTGTTGAGACTGAAATGTCTACATGACTGTGAGTGAATTGCCTTCACAAAGTGCTGTGTCTGTCATGCCTTTTCTGAACATCTTAAATCTTACCCCTGAAAAATATCCCTCATCTTATAATAAAGAAAAAACATAATAAATAAACCAAACCTTAACATTTTTAACAATAAAAACTAAACTGAAACAAGATAGTCCACTGTGGAAACTAACTGAAACAAAACTGAATTGAAAACAAAAATGTGAAAAAAGAAATAACAACTAATGAGACTATAATCACTGTTTTTTACTCACAAAGATAAATTAGCAACTAACCATCAAGCGGCCCCTTGTGACAGCACTGTGAACATGTAGCAGAGAGCCATTGTCCTCTTCAAACACCTCAGCTGACCAAAGACAGCAGTTGACATGTGCCCACTCATTCTGGCCCAAGTACAGCAACCTGCCTGCTTCCTATGAAACAACAACACAAGGGAATTTGTGAACCACCTTGAGTAACCCATCAATGTCGACCGCACTGTATTTATAAGCAGTTCAGTCTCTTAGTTGAGTATCCAAAATGTTATTATAATTTTCTATTTTAAATGTGTAATTACTTACATTAGGTTTGAGGTCTCCATATTTTTGGCACAAAGAGCACTGTCTCTCATCATCCTTAGACCATCCGGTGTCTAAATCAGCTTTTGAAAGCCGTCCCCTTTTTCCTACAAAAATGTACCAAAGTAAAGATTCAAACACTGCACAAGATTAAAAAAAAAACATGTTGCCAGTTTTATTAACACCTCTCAAGAGAGCAATACCTTTGAATTTGAGCCTGACAGCCCTGCTGGTTTTGAAGTGGTTCCGGCTCGTTGGCTCCCCAGACATTGGAGAAAGTGCCTCTTCTTCCTTTACATCTAAACTTTGTCCGTTGTCCTCCTGCAGGAGCCCAAGTGGAGCCATGGACGAAAGTTCCTCCCTCTCCTGCCACTGGGCGTAAACATGCTCCGTTGTAGGAGGTTGAACAGCATGAGACAGCATCCCCCTATTTAAGAAAGAATTCATGACTTCAAAAGCTGATAAACATTTATTTTGATGTCCCTGAAAAACAGAGCAGTGCTTGTCACTTTAGATATATAGTACACCAAATGACACACCATAATTAGAATGACAATCTCTATATAATATTTGAGCTTACTACAGGAGCCATATATGCAAAGAGTGATTTTCACATTCAATGTCCACTTGTATTCAAACCAGCAAATAGAAACCATTACTTACATGGGTAAGTCTTTGGTACAAGGGTTCCACACCTTTGGGTCTTGGCTGTTGAACCAATTAAATACCTCCTCGAGGAGCTAAAGAGAAAAATCATGTCAGTATATTAGAAATGCTTTCTCACCTGTATTTCTAAAACTATTATAGAGCTTCTCAGTTTATCATTCTCCCATTAGCAATAAATAAATAAAAAGTTTATGGACAATTCTCAGAAATATCTGTACTACGTTTTTGGTCATACAGAACCTTTAAGTAGTAAGAGCGTGCCAGGGCAGTGGGTCTCTGCTCCTCTGGAAGATCGTCCTCTTGCTCAAGCCTCTTTCGCACCACCTGAACCACATCTTCATGGAACATTTTCTATAAAAAACAAGCATTGTTTTGCAACCATTATTTTGTGTACCTTAGCTTTTTCCCACCACTGCACAGGCATGATGCCTTGCAGAACAAAACCTAGATGCAGAACACTATTAGAGGTACGCTTGTTCAGTATCAAGTTATCATGGTATACCAGGGTATTTAGAAATCCTGAAGGTGTGATTTACAATGCTGTCAAAAACAGAGCTGCTCGTCTTTATTAAACTAACATAGAGATGCCATATTGTGGTGATGAATTGTACAGCACAGCATGCTCCACCTCTCGGTGAGACAGGCAGTTGAGCTGGGAAAGACTGATACTGCGAGTGGTGGGGGATAACGCAGTCATCAAGAGACAAGTAGAAAATCATGTGTACAGTGAAAAGCAGAAGCATAAAAGAAATGTAGTGAATAAATAAGAAACTAAAACACTTCCCACTGAGTAAGAGGTTGTTTGCTCACCAATGTGGTATAAAGGCCTTTGTCAAACTTCTTGCCTACAGCTCGGAGGTCACAGGCTGGCTGTCCTTCTATTCCACTGTCAGGATCAACCAACTTCTCACACTGCAGCACAAACCAAAGCATATTTTACATGCTACATCAGTACAAATATAAAGTATATACAAAATCCAGTCAACAGTAACACATTGTAGTTACTGTATTTAATCAACTTTAGGTTTTGCAAGCTCTCAACATAATCACATTATGTGACTTTCTTATTTGTCACATGGTATATGCAATTAATATAAAAAGTCTCCTACCTGGGAGCAGGTAACAAGGTGCTGGGTAAGGGTGGAGGAAAGCAAGCAAGCCAGCACCTTTTCCACCCCAGCCCTGAGCTCAATGTAGAGCAACTCTCTCCAGGCACTGGGCTGAGTCACACTGCACGGCCGACATGAATACACCACACTTTCTGGCAAGCTGGACAGGATCTCATACAGCTCATCTGAGAAAAGATTTACAGTAATTAAGCAAGAGAGGTTTTGTGAAATGCATGCAAATCCAAAATCTGTTCTCAATAGAAAATGTGTGCACTACATCATGTGCTCCTACTGCATGTCTGTGAAGAGGGCTTTGCGTGCACACTCCACAAATAGGTAATAACAAATAGTTTTGAGCTTTTTTCTTCTTCTTGCTACAGTTTTTGCCGTGCCTTTCCTTTGTTGTGTTTAAGCTGTGCAAATAAACCTAAAAACATCTGAGAACTAAAATTTAATAATATAATTATGTTTGCCATGACCTCATCAGTATTAATGAGCACAAAGCTTTGATGCGATCACTTCCAACTTTCATCCTCAGTAAGCTAAAGAATAAAAATCACCTGTTAGATCCTCACACTTGGCATGCACCCAGTGGTTACAGGTGCCACACTGCATCATCTGACTGTCATAGTCATTGTCCTCATAGCACTTGAAGCAGATTGGACAGTAGTTACCTTATGAGAGAAAAAGAGATCCAGAAGAGATTGGCGTCAGCATCAATCAGTAATACTGGTTGAGAATTAAGGAGCTGACAGATCACTACATGTGCTAAATGTTTAATCCTCACCCAGTTCATAGAGTTTCGAACAGTCTGGACAGAGTCCTTTGTCGTGGTTCCAGTCAGTGTCCCAGCTCTTCCCCGGTGTGACGCTACAACTTTTACACCTGATGCATGTCATACAGATCTACACAGAAACCATCATATTAATATGTATTCCAACCTCAGAGTGCTTACTGTTAACATATATAACTTTGTGGTTTTTTTTAAAATGTGAACCTACCCATGCTTTCCTCTTCTTGTTTTGTTTTGGATAGTTGGGTCCCAGACAAGAGCTATGATAACAGTTCTGGCATCGCTCACACTCCAACAATGGCTGACAGAGAAATGAAAAGTGTTATGCTTCGTGACGGAACTACATTAATAGTAAGAAGTAATATAGAACAAAACAAGTCAAATAAACAGGCTTTACCTTTGACTGCTTGTTTTTCCTGCCGCACACGTGGCAAAACTTGCAACGACGACAACACCAGTTTTCCTTGTTCTCCTCAGAGGGGCGTTCTGCTGGTTCAAGGCAAAACTGGTGGAAAGGCTCACAGCATACTTGGCAGTACAGCATCTGCAAAAGGATATACATGCATACATGAAGTATTTTTGAACTGATTCACATTCTTTTCATCTGTATCATTTGATGTTATGTTCTGTCAACTATCTCAACAAAAATAGAGCAGTGTTTTGTGGGCTAAAAAACTAAAACTAACATTCAATCAGCATGAGTCTGAGTAGATAATGACTGAATTTTCATTTTTGGATGAACTATCCCTTTAAGTGGTTACCTCATGTTGCCCTTTACTGGCACAAAGGAAGCAGACATAGGGGGGCATGAGCGGCGCAGAGGTTAATATACTTAGACCACCCATATTCCAGACATTCTCCAAAGTACAGTCCTCCTGAAAACAAAGACACAACACTATCAACAGCTGAGAAAACTTTGTTCCAAGTAGTTAGCAGCATAATACTGTCTGCTGAACAGTATCATGAGGAAAACAATACAGATACATAATATTGTTTTATATCATGATGTTGTTACATAGTGGGGTGATTATGTGAGGGGTTTACAGGTTTACATTTTAAGTACTGAGAGAAGTGGTAAGCTAAACTGTACCTTTTTAAAAAAAAATATTTAAGATACTTTACATTTTTGTACTTGCTAAAATATTGTTCTCAAGGTAAAATATGCCACTGAAGAGATCACCTGAATTTCATTTCTCATGAGTATTTACATTACAGTATGCAGTAAGTGCAATACATCCATTGGAATAAAAAGTAAATAGTGACCTCTAGTGGACAAAAATAATGTTTTGACAAGCACAATTACGGCACTCTGAACATAATACATTTTCACTGTAATGAAGTTTTAAAGAAAACAAAAATGTTAAATTGTCCAACCTCAATCATATTTAGAATGGTTTGCACCAAACAGGAATTCTGTGACTGTTGTAACTACTAAACATCAACTTACAAGAAGTGTGTTAGAGTATAATGTAATGTAACGAGTGACCTACCTTGAAGTCAACCCTGATTTTGTGAGTAGGTTTAGAACACTCAACTTCTCTCTGCTCAAACCCATGGGCGAGGGCAGCCAGGACACTCGGGGGAGTCTCCTCCAAAGGACCCTGAGAGAAAACCATAGCATGAATGTGGGCAGTAATGGACACAATAAAAGTGCCAAATTACCTGCTTTTAAATACACATTCTCATAGGCCTCATGGATATCCTGTGTAGTGTGCACACATGAATTGTTTGGCCACTATATGTGGACTTTTGTCAAAGCTGCTGCTTTGACCTCACAAAAACCTCCTCAAATGTGGCCATGTCTAGTTAAGTTCACATTGTTAAAAATTGGAAGTTCAGGAAAGATATTCCACACACATATGCTGCTATTTTTATTCCTATATTTTATTATTAATATATTATTAGTATTTTAGAATTCTTAAAGCTGGATTTATGGTTGATGGGTTAATAGAAATCCCACTGTAGATATCCAAGGTATAGCTTTTACTCTTATTTCCCAAATGAACCCTTTTTACATGTATCATTACCGAATAGGTGATTATTGCAGTGCAATTGCTGTTTATGCTCATTTATGTCATTCTGATCGTGATCATCAGAGGGTCTGCTATGCAGATTGCTTTGCTAGATGTGTGTTACTCAGAAGTAGACTACTGAGTCTTTTTTAAACTTTCTTAATCTTGTCTTGACTATCAGCAATCTCCATCTGCAGCAAAAACTTGAGAAAACACAAGCAGCACATGAAGACCAATGACAGTTCTTGTGGTACCCACATGCTTTCTCTGTAACCGCCTCGACGTTAAGAGGAAGCACACGTCAGCTAAGGTGGCTCAAGTGTGTAGGCTGCGCTATGAAGTAACTCCTCAACACGCTACCATAACTCAAACTCAAGACTGGCTCATGTTTCATGTGGAAATGGATGTGTCAGGGAATAAAGAATCAACACTTTAGTCATATTTGAGTTGCAACAAAGACCATGCATTATATTGATTGAAATGATGTTGAAGGCACCACAGTATTATAAATCTTAGTTGAGGAGTGGCTGAACAAGAACTAGAACCTGGCTACCAGAAGTGCATATTTACTTTTGAAAAATGAAACTGCAGAAATAGACAGCATGTCCTGGATTTGCAAAAAAGAACAGGAAGGAATGAGGAGGTTTCTCTGCTTCACTGTGCCAAAAGCTGGTATCCTGCACCAGCCAAAAGCAGCAGGATACAAGCAACACAGTACTTGGCTTGTCCTCAGAAAAAAAAAAATCAGCAGGTTGGTGTCATAGGATTGTGACAATATGGTAATAATGGTAATAATATGGATCAGTCAATGTAGTGTGCCAGTGCTGACTTTTTTGAAAAAATGTTGCACAGTCTTGACACTTAATATGTGGCACAGTCCATTAAATACAAAACAACACTGCCACTAACGCAAATTGTGTATGAAAAACTCAGAATTACCCACCTTCTCAGGTTTACGTCGACTAGATGGTACACGATGTGAGCTGGACTTTCGATGCCTGACTTCATCGTCTGAAATGTCTCCAAGGAATCCATCCAGTGATACAAAGTCTTAAAAGGACAAGAAAAAAAATACATCATTAAGAAGCACACCACAAGGCTTGATACTCTTTCAAGGAAAGAAGTACAAATTCAAAGAAATGCATGTACAAAGAGTGCTCTTCACTTTAAACAGATACAGATCATCTGTGATGATGAGCAGGGCCACGCGATATAGCCGGTATCATGACAAAATGTCTCATTTCAGTCCACATCAATAATTATTGCAAATTTTTAATTACCCATTTTAAATAAAGACAGAGAAAAAAGGTTGAATTTAACCACTTTATTTAGTTTAACCTCACTGTCTACACTTGTGATAGGTTGGAAATTCTACAAGTTTTGTTTTTATTTAAACAGACAACCCCTCCAAAGTTTTTGGTAATTACTGAAGTATTTTAACCCTTGTTACAGTCTTTACGTCACAGTAATACACTTTTCAGGTCAATAGATGGTGCTCTGATGCTGCTGTGCATCCTCGAGAGAAGTGCCATTCAAACTCTTTGTGCTCAAGGCCATTTTTACATTTCTTTTATTATTTAACTGTATAACAATTAATTTACCTAAAATACATATAAAAATCTCTAATTAATATTTCAATATTTTATTCAATCATAAACCTGAAATACTGGCACAGAGCACATTAGAATAATGATAGGGGTGGCATATTTTAAAGTTTGTCTAATTTCTACCCTATTTAATAGACTCCATGTCAGTCGCTTAATCTGAAAATACTGGACCTCAAATCAAAAGGAGCTGTGATGCATATTAATTTATTATTATTGTTATTGTTATTATTATTATTTAATCATTAATCACTGTTGACCCTTCACTGAACAGGACAATCAGTATTTTGACTTAAAACTTAAACAGTTTATGACATGGAATTATTTCATCATTGGAGTCATTTGCAGATAAGATGATCATTGGCACTGTATTTTTGCATCAGTGTGGCCAAAGAAAATACTTTTTGTCGTTTTTTTCCTGACTGAAATGAATTACAGACAGTCTTAAACATTAGCTTTACCCATTTCTGTCTCATACATGGCTGATAAACTGAACAGAAAAGACAAAACGGCAGAATGACTAGATGACTCATGGGTTAAAGTTAACAGCAGCAACACAGACATCACTTTTAACACAGGGGTAATGAAGAAACCTCTAGAAAATCTATTTAAAATAACTTCTACAAACAGAAACACGTTCCACGTGTTGATAATCCTCATATATTGTGCTTTAGTGATGACACAAAGTAAACAGGGCGATGCTGCTGCTGCAGCTGCAGGAGGAGGACAGGTCACTCAGTGCTTTACTTCCAAGGCTCATGTGGAGCAGCTGTCCTGCTGTGGTAAGTCATGTCTTGTTTGTGGAGCTAAAGAGAGCCAAACTGTTGTGTCCCAGTCAAAAAATATGTATATACACAATACACATACAATACTTTAGATGACTGCGGTAAGGCTGGATCTCTGCAGCTTGTTCTCTGGGGGAAACCATGCTCTGACCAGGAACACCAGCTCATAGCGACGCGTTGATGCACAATATGCAAATCACTGTATTTTCATAACTGATGACATCACCAAATCCCCCAACCCAAATAGGCTCTTTATGAGCTAGGGAGAGAGCAAACTGTTTCACTTGTAGCCACTCCACTATCAAGGGATATTATAAGCTTTGTGTATTCATTATGTGCTTAAATGACCGTTTGAGCTAATTTTTGTTAGTTTCACTTAAATGCATTAAATGCAGACAATTTTCTCATCAATACTGATGAAGTGTCTATCACCACTACATATCGCTACTGTGTTGTCACTCAGGCCCAGTGTTGAGAACAAAAATACTCAACTAGATCATGAATGAAGCATCTGTCTCATCTGTTTTCTGAATGTTACATTACCTTGATTGAAACGAGGTCCAGCGCCCCTTCTCCTGGCTGGTGAGGCAGAGTTTTGGACAGCTTTGTCATCCAGATCGGAGTCATAGTCCACCAAGTCAAAGTAGACTCTGGGTTTCACAACACGCTTTGGCTGCTTCCTTACTGATGGACTGTGGCTGTTGCCCTGGAGACCAGAGGGCGAGTCCGCAGCTCCCTCGTTCCCTTCGTCATTACTTGAATGACCCCCACTGAGAGAGGATCGCCGACGCTTAGAGGCAGCTTAAGAAAAAAAAAAAAAAGAAGTGGCCTTTAACTGACTATACTGAAAATTAGTATTAGAGCAACATCAAATTTGCACATTCAAGTAAAAATTACCTTTGGGTGCTGTTCTTCCACTAAGTCTGCGTGCTTTTCTCTCTTCAATTTGATCACACCTCTTATACCTTGTGGTAAAAAAAAATTAAGGAAAAAAAACAAAAAAAATTAGTTTCTTGATAATTTTAAAGACTATGAGGTGCTCAGCTACAGCTTGGAATTAAGAAAAGTCAACTTACACACAACACTGCCGTTTGGTATTGGGACCACCAAACTTGGGTTTGTCAAGGCAGTTCATGCACTTGCCACAATCGTCCTCGTGGTTACAGCCTTTACACACTCCGCACCTCCGAGAGCGATAACCAAATGGTCCCAGTCCTTTCCGTTTCACAAAATTCGACGGCTTCTTGACTTTGATGACCTTTGGATCTGACAGTCCGGGACTGTCTGATTCAGAGGGAGACCCAACATCTGCAACATCAATAGGTCATTTGTCAGTTAAGTAGTACATTATTCACCTTTGAGCATGTGGTAGAAAAAAAGCAAAAAAAAGAGGGAGCAATTTTTATTTGGACATTCACAAATATTCAGAAACTAATAAATTGTAGTGGTCGACTAATACGGGTTTTTCCAATAGGTGATGCTGATATTTAGAGAGTAGGGCAGCTGATGGCTGATATATAATGCCAATATCAAAACAAAGAAATGTCATGTATAAATCAGTTATTCCATAAATATTGCAATGTAATATACATGGTTATCTTAGCCAGCAACATGTTTTTGACTGCATTTTTTCTTGATTAATGAAATAGAAAAATACATTGATTATGCCGTAGATTTCCGAGTGTGACTGACTGGTATTCAAGGGAGACTGGGGTACAGTGTATAAGAAGCAACATCATTCAACTGCATTACTGTGTTCATTAACACTAGCTTGTAATACTTTTAGAGTAGATTTGCTGTCATTCAGGATGGGAGAAACATGGCCTCATGAGCACAGGCATCAGCTGAAGCAAATTATTTCAAAATGCCGGTCTAATTAATCACTAATAGACTGTCTGTTAAAAATGTCCTTCTGGTTAAGCTCTACACAATCAAATAGCATTACAAAGGGTAGGGATACATTAAAAGTTTGGAAAAGCAGAATATGTGGTAAGGCTTTAGCAATAAACCAGTATTTAACCATTGTAAATAAATTATCAATGTTAAGACTTTTGATGGTTCAATCCATAGTGCAGTTCATTTGTTTCCAGTCTACAAATAAAGAGATGGACACAGACACCTTAAGAGTAGGGGTGTAACTGGAGTTGTGATGGATGGTACACAGAGAAAAGGCTATATAGTCCCACATCTCCTCTGACGTAAGAGTAACGTGGCTCCTTTAAGGAATACAGCAATGTGCAGCATGAGTGGCACTGGTTAATCAAGGTGAGAGCAAGCTGCAAACTGATGCTGTTCATAGCAGAGCAGAAACTTAACCCTAAATTGTCTTTCTGATGTGTAACAGACAGTTTTCCCAACTGCTGGAAAAGAGAAGGTGGTTAGTCCTGAAGTAAGCTGTAGTGGTCTTTCTAACATGACGTATATGGCAGCGCTGACTCATAAGTGTATTAATACATACAAGTCATGATACATGCATTGTAAGATTGACCCTTCAAAATAAAATTTGTAGTGATGGCGGTGATGAGTTCAGTCCTGTGGTTGGCATCACGTAACTGTGGTACTGCGGTAATGCATTTATCGTCACACCCCTAGGTTGTGATTTGTATAGAACACTGATGCATTAACTGTAAATTATTCTGATTCAATGCATCCATCTGCTAAAAGAAATAATTAAATTTCCCTCCTAAACCACCCTCTGCCAAGACTGAGAAACAAACTAGTACAAATCACCATTTCTGCCACAACTACTGCTCCTACCATCAAATCATCACATTCAAGTCATTAGAGTTCTATAAGTGAATCCAGAAAAGTCTGCCAATCAGTTTAAACCTACCCTTAGCAATGTCTGAAGGAGAAATGCCAGTTCTTTCATGAAGAGGCAAGGCGCTAAGTCTGGGAATGTCATCTGGCACCAAGGCTCGAGGCTGCCCCAGCACCACTGACGCAGCACGACACACATGCTTGATACGTGGACCTCCTGCTCTACGGAACTCCTGGCACAGTGGGGAGATGAGCTGTGGCTGGGGAAAAAAAGGAAATTCAAAAAAGTCTAATCAGGATCAAAGCACTAGTGTGAGGCATCTGGAAGGGGGCTCTTTTGTTTTTTTCAAAACTGAATCAGTCACAAATTTCACTGCAGTACACTGGACAGAGCAAGGTTTCATTTGCAAAGCTTCTACTATAGCAGAAAGTGAAACCAACAACTACAAACATGGGTAAAAGACAGAAACAAGATTTTTAGGTTGGATCGATTTCCTGCTTTGGGCCTATTGATTTGTACACTTACTTGTCCTTGAGGTGGCTCTGTCTTGACTGCAACATGAGCATCAAGCTGAACCCTCTGCTTCCTCCTTTGTCTCTTAGAGCTTGCATCTCGAGACCTGGCGCCAATTGAGCCAGATAACAGCTACAGGGTTAACAGACAAAAATCATGACATCAATAGAAGCCTCTGAAAACTAGAAGATCACCCTGCATCATCCGTAACAATTTTGTTTTTAAATGAGGACCTCCTCATCTGTGACAGGTCCAGTTCCATAGAATTTATCTAATAATGAACAATTAAAAGTCTAACAATGACACGTGGTGATCGTGACCTTACCCCAGATGACTTTAGCTGTTTCTGCTGGTCAATCTTAATGAGCTGGACCTTGGCTTTCCTGAGGAGATTTAACATTCTTTTATTTGTACCAGAGAGACGTGCTCTTTGTGAAGCTCCCTTCTCCACAGATCCAAGATCTTCACCTGTGCCTGAGATCTGTTCTGACTGCAGCTCTCCTGTGAACATACAGTAACATGTGCCATTTTCTAGTCCAGAAAAAGTAGTAAAGCAAATATATCAAAGCAAATGTGTTGATTTTCTAATCATGTTTCTTACCTGAGTGAGGTTGGGCAGTATCTTTCCCTGCTAAATCCCCCTCTTTACTGTGCTGAAGTGCAATGGACTTGGAGTTCATAGTCCTAACGCACACAGAGACTTTTCTCACCACTCCAGGAGAATCAAGGTCTTCTATCTTGAGCTTGGCTTTGTCCTTCTCTGCGTTAGTATTCCGTTGCCTAAGGCTAATGCTCATGGCCTCATCATCGAGTCCTTCTGCTAAGTCAACAGGAGGCTGAGGAGGTTTACTCATATTGTCCATCTCTGTTGTGTTTTTGCTTTTTGGAAGTCCTGTGTGCACCCTCTTTATTTTTTGATAAATCTTGAGGTGATCTGTTTGTTTGTTGAACTTAGGGGAACTTTTCTTTTTCTGAGAATCCAGTAGGTCAGTAGATAGTTCTGTGGGCTTATCAACTGGTGTAGATAAAAACAGATCCTCACATTTGCTCTCTGGAGTTGTGTCCAGTGTATACAATTCTTCTCTAGGCTCTTCAGGCAAATTCCACTTGAAACTAGAGTTCTTTAGAAGAGACTTCTTCTTCTTCTCAATTTTGCCACTTTTTCTCTCAGAAAATAGGCTGTCAGCTAGATTAATCTCATCATCTACGTCCTGAGCTGAAAACAGATCAACATCCAATTGAGCTTCACTCAATATGTCCTCCTCATCAACTGGCAGAATAGGGGATATTGCTCTGACTGACCCATCATCTCGCCTCTTTGGCGGACGCATTTGCAAACCCAGCTGTAAACCCTTCTTTGGAGAGTTTCTTCGAGGCAATACTGACATTCCAGCATCATCCATGAACCTTTGTGGTGTCTTGATCACTCGTGAGGATCTAGCACTTACAACAGGCATAATGAAGTGCTTGATGTTTTTTACAAACTTTGATTTCCCAGGCTGGACATCTATAACATCTGCTTGCCCCCCATCAACTAATGTGTCTGTTTCTTCCTGCTTCAAACTATCTTTCTCAAGCCCCATTTCTATCAGCTTAGAAATTATTTTAGCTTGTGGTTTTGGTCTTTTGGATCCAAATAATTGAGGCCCCGACTGTTTCTTTTTGTACTTTTTTTGTATACCAATAAGTTTGGGGCTTGGGGCTTGTGTGGTAGATGCCAATGTGGTGGCAAGTGAACTATCCTCCTCAACAATTTTGTCACCATTTTCAGAGGATTTTAGTGGAGCAAACTTTCCATCTCTGCTCCTGTGCCTGTGTTTCTGACGCTGCCCAATCAAACTTTTACGCCTCTTTTTTACTTTTTTCAGAGATTTCTTTTTCAGGCACAGTGTTTTTGGATCACTTGCTTGACTTTCTGACACTAAAGATTGTTGACTTTCTGACACTACAGATTTCTGACTTTCTGACACTGACGAGTGTTGATTTTCTGAGACTAATGATTGTTGACTATCTATCAACTGAATATCAGTTTCCTCTTTTACCGGTGTCTGTATCTGCTCTTCTTGCACTGACATAGAGTCCTGTTTTGCCTCAGGCTGGGTGCAATCCCTTGTTTCTGACTGAGTTACCTCTTTTTCTAAAGGCTGAGTATCTTCCTTTAGCACAGACTCTGCGATAGTAGCTTCAACTGTAGCTTCAACTGTAGCTTCAATAGTTGCTTCAACAGTAGCTTCAATTGTAGCTTCAACAGTAGCTTCAACAGTAGCCAACTCTGTGCTGACGGCAGTTTGAGGGAGAACAGCTTTCTTCCTCTGAACAGACCTCTTTTTCCCTACTTTATTATTTCTACATCTTCTAGGTTTGGAAGGCACAGGCAATGGTTTGGCCTCTTTGATCTGTGGTTCCACTTCAATCTCCACCTTCTTATTCTCCACCTTCTGGGGAGAAACTGTATCTGGCATCTGTGGGGGATCACCAGCGATCTTTGAGGAATCCTTATCAGGAACTTCAGTGGAGTTTACACAGGCTAACTGTGAGGAGTCCTCAGCCAAAACCTGACAGGAGTTGTTAGGAAGACCATGTGAGCTAGAATCTTCAGCTGAAGCCTGAGAAGCATCTTCGACATGCACCTGCGGAGTATCTTCAACCTGCGGACTCGTTCTTAGCCTCCGTTTCGGTGTGGTCACTGGCTTATGACTGACAGACTTTGTCTGCGGTGACTCAATGCTTGATGTCCTCCTCCTTAGTCTCCTAGTGGGTGTGACCTCAGTATCCAAAGATGATGATTTATCCTCATTAGCTTCACTTAGATCTTTCAGAACATCCTCTTTCTTTTCAGGCACCGGACTAACTTGCTGAATTAAAAAGGACGGCTTTGAGCTTTTATGTTTACCAGGAGAGGATACCTTCTTGATCTGAAGAGGTGGCACAACTTTCCCACAATCCATTTTAGTCATTTCCTGTGGAGGTGTTTCATTTACGTTTTCCACTTCAGCTTCTACTGGTAAAGCTGACTTTTCCTCAATTGACAAGACAGCCTTGTTTTGAGAACACTTCTCATTATTGTCCAAGATTTTGCTCTCTTGTAGGACTAAGTTATCTGGTCTAGATTTTTTATCCCTCCCCTTCAAACTCTTGGTGACACTTGTGTCACAAAAAGTGGACTGATCCACTTCATTCACAGTCTGATCTTTTATTTTGACAGTGTTTTCTACACCCTGTTTTGGAGTTCCTACTTTCTCTAACGTTAAAGTCCAAACATATTTTTTCACCTTCTTCTTTCGAGTAGAGTTCTTCCCACTGGCCTGTGCATCATATTTTGGGTTTCTGATCTTTCTCAACTTTAAGCTTGGGACCTTTGCTTCCTCATTTTTCAAAGGTAAACTCTCACTGGATTTTACAGACAAATTCTCAATATCTGTGGATGATGGACCATGGTTTTCTGGCATCATAACATCTTTATTCAGCCTCTTGCTTTGCCTTCGTCCATCACTTTTCGCTGACTGCTTGGCTTCCATGTTTTTAGAAACTTCTGGCTTCTTTGACTCCACCAGAACAACATCACTTTTAGTCAGACTTACTGGTTCAGCTGCACTGTCTAAAGCTCTTTTAGAAAGTGGGTTTGTGACTCTGTTGCTCCTGCGAATCCCCAGTTGATTAACTTCAGAACTTTTCTCTGTCACAATTTCCGTATGCTTTAATTTCTTTGCATTTGTTTTTGGTTCTACAGTCCCACTTTCCTTTACAGTGTCTAATCGATCAGCTGATTTTCTCTCCTTTGATTTTTGGTCATCAACCACAACTTTGGCGCTAGTCTGGCAGACAGGCTCTGTCTTTGAAGCAGATCTTCCACGCCGTCTTGCAGGTACATGCCCCCCTCCTTTATCTTCTGTGCCATCTTTATCCTCATGTGGTTCAGTTTTTAATTTGACATGAGCACTTGAAATCTGGTTGCCCTGAATGTCCTTAGCTTTAGGCTGGGCCTGAATTCCTTTTATCTTCAACTTCTTTGCAGATTTTTTATTAGGCTCCTTTATGTTTTTCACTTTCTTTTTGGCCACCAACTTTATAGTAATCCTTGGTGCTGCTGATGAGGCTCCGCTTTTAGTGGACTGTCGATCCATAGTGTTTTTTCCTTTCGAACCTTTCCTGCAATCCCTTGCAGGTTCTGCTTCAGGAGATATGCTGTGTATTTCCTCCAAAGATTTTACATCTTTTACAGGATCAGGAGCGGTAATAGCTGCCTCCACTGCTGGCGTTTTAAGTGATAGCTTTTCACTTTGTCTTTTAGATTTTGTGTTGACAGCATCACCTGCAAAACAAACATAAAATAGTAAATAATACAAAACACAGTTCCTCCACTCAATACAGAACTAGGATATAAAATAGCCCTCTTTTATATTGGGCTGTATGCTTTAAGAAACACTGTGTAGGATTTAGTGGTATCTGGCAGTGAGCTTGTAGGTTGCAAACACCTTGTCTCACTCTTCCCACCCGAGCATGTTGGAGAAGCCACACTTGCTGCGAAACTCATGTAAAATGCAAAAGGTCATATCTAGAGCCAATGCTTGGTTTATCCATTTTGGGCTTCTGTAAAAAACATGGTGGCTTCCATTTACAAGAACCCCTGCTCTCTGCAAATATAAACAGCTCATTCTAAGTAATGAAAACAGAACAGCTTTTATTTTCACATGACGATACACTAATGAAAACACACTTAAGAATGCAACTTTAACTCTGTAACTCTATACACTGGACCATTAAACTTGTGTGTTGTTCATAAATTACACAAAATGTCATATAGCACAGTAATATATTTGTCTATACCTTTGGAAGCATTTTGTCGCAACCATACAGGTCCTTTAGCGCCTTTTCTGTCAGCTTCAAATCCTCTGAAGTCATCTCCCTTGAAAAAATGAAAACAGTTTATTAACACCCGAAACAACATAACAGCACTCTGCTGGAGGCTGCCAAACCATCAGCAAAAACAATGGATAAAATGTTAAGTTTACAGCATTAATTTTGAATTACAGTGAATGACATTTATTATATCCACTGCACAGACTAAGCAGATGGAGGAACACTGAAAAGTGTCTCTCTAATGTTCATAATGAAGAATGTATTCATGTGCAGCATAATTAATTAATTCATTTTATGCATACAGTCAACACAACAAAGTACGTGTATCTTGGCATATTGGCAAACAGCTATGTCAAATAATAGAAAGAAAAAATAAGTTATTAGGACAATAATATCAATGACAGACAATGGACAAGTGTTTTCATTTCTCCACATTCAAACCAAATATTTCCATTCGTCTCTTCTGAGTTGTAATAAATGTAACATTAACAATACCTGCATTAATAACAACCAAATACGCATTTAGCTGTCGGGGGTAACTATTCCTGAACTTTTCATGGTGCAGTAGATTCTTACCACCTCATGCAAACTCCGACCTCTACAACCTTTGTATGAACTGAATTAGAAGGAACACCTACACTACTACCTACAAAAAGACTGCAAGGATAGGTGGATGTGTAATTACGACTCCCTCCAAGTACAGTACTGTACATCTTCCTCATGCTTGCAGCTGCGACCAAACACCATACAAACGGCTAATTCTCTAGACAGTAACGCCTACATGTGTACTAGTAGTGAGGTTTGAGTTACAACAACACGGGTGCTGGTTTTGGCACACTTCTGCACCACCATTTAAACCTGTC
The DNA here is from genome assembly GCF_056507025.1 of Lutjanus erythropterus. Taxonomy (NCBI): domain Eukaryota; kingdom Metazoa; phylum Chordata; class Actinopteri; order Lutjaniformes; family Lutjanidae; genus Lutjanus; species Lutjanus erythropterus. The sequence continues at coordinate 20,061,061 of NC_139325.1, read as the reverse complement.
GTGGTTGGTAACATTAGCAGTTAGCCGAAAGCATTTAAGCGTACTTCTGTCTGCAGCAAAGCTGCCTAGCTAAAATGAAAACTTAATTAAATGAGTGTTAACATCGCAGCCACCTTAGGCAGACAAGTAAGACCTTGGAAGATTTGTGTGCTCTGTTTTATTTTCACTAACGTTAGTTAAGCAGACAACTCTGCCCCCGCATCTGGACATAGCTTATGAAAACAGAACAGTTAGCAATTAGCCGCTGTGCAGGATACACAAGCGCTAGCCTTCCCGTTCTTTGTGTTCGCTACTATTAGCTAGCCGCTACTCTGGCCCGATAACGAGCGGGCCATACATGAAATAATTGCGATTCCTGTTTACAAATTGGCATACTCACTCCCTGGCTTTATTTTAAACTATCTTCTACTAATGTTTCGCCCTCTAATATTATAAGCTACACGAGAGCACAGAGGGAACAGTGTTAATGTAACTTAAACTGCTCTGCTGCTCTGCTGAAGTGGTATTTTGTGTTGCGACTGTTCATTAAATGTCATGGAAAGCTGCACTGTGCTAACATTAGCCAGTTAGCATGTAGTGTTAGCTTACCAAGCCTTGAAGCTAAAGTTAACGTTAGCCTAGCGAAAGGATGTTGACATTTCTCCATAGCACTAACCAGACACACTGTTGTGGACAGCACTCACTCTTGCACATTTAACGATCACATAAAATGTGAGAAGATGAAATAAAGATACTAACTCCTGGGTGGGTTTGGGGCCTCACCTCTTCACTCCCACTAGAGCTGTATCCAGCCTGGCCAAGGATCTTGTGGCTCGCCTCTATCCCAAGTAAGCGCAAGTGAGACTGGTCTTCGTTTAACGATAGAACCAGGTTTGCGGGCCTTGGCCCTCCGTTAGTCACATCATCAGCTTCTAAGCCTGATCGTCCAAGTTGCCATCGCTTCTCGGAACGCAAACGACTGCGTGACGACCAAGGCCGACCGGGGAAACGACCTCTGGCCGTAGCCGTACCACCTTGGCCTCCTACGGCAGCCGCGGTTGCTGATCCGCATCCCGCTGCCGCCATCATTGCTTCAACAACAACACACACCGACGGCTAGCAGTTCGAGGAGAGACAAGAGGGAAGGCGCGAGATGGGAGGGGGGAGCCGCAACGCTGCACGGGAAAGTGAGTTTTTTCGGTGAGGCTCCACAGGGGAGGATGGTACGACCTCTGGTGGCGATTGTACGTTAAATCTCCATTCATAAATTTGCACGATCTACAGTTTTAATTCATTTCATTTTACTCGAATACTTTTTTAATCTTTAACTTTATTTGTTTTTAGTGTTTTATCATAAATGTTATGATTATCCGTTTTAACTGTGCTATACACATATAGTTCTTCTTCTTCTTCTTCTTCTTCTTATTATTATTATTATTATTATTATTATTATTATTACTACTACTACTACTACTACTATTGTTGTTGTTGTTGTTAGAGATATTAATCCAGCTTTATTTTCTGCATGAATTCTGCCAAACCTCATTGATCATTTTTGTATATTTCTAGGTCAGAGGCCACATACAGCCCAATTTCATCTGGTGGCTGGACCAGTAAAACCATTGCAACAACCTATAACAACACATCCAAATGTTTACTTTTTTAGCGTAACGAAGAAATAGATTCTGAAATTTTTCACAATTAACAAACCATCCATGCACAAAAGAGATGATGAACACTGCGCTGTTTTAAGAAAAACAAGTGCAGTTTCAACAATGTCAGTTCAACAGTGCAGTTTTTTGTCATTCGGTCAATCTACTGTTATTACATGTGCATTACATCATACATAAAAAAATGTAAATAAAATGTTGGATCAACTTTTAAAAAAATGAAGTAACCAATCCCATGAAATATTTTACATTGGCTCAGTGTAAATAATTCATTCAGTTTAACCTGTATTTTAAATCTTCATGCAAACTATGGTCTGAGGGGCATTATTGTATTAATTTGAATTATATAAATTAATAACTGTAGAATAATTTCATACTGTACAATGAAGACATTTTTTAATCACAAAATTCTAATTTATTTCATCAATTCATTGAATTTTTAAATACTTAAGTAATTTTTTAAAAAACATTTAAAAAAATATAAAAAAAAAAACATTTTCAGTGTTTCCAACTGCAAGAGACACATGTTCTGGATTTGCTGTTTGCATGTCTGAGGAATGCTCTTAAAACCAGAATAATACCAGCATATCCCACATAACTTCACACATCAAAATACGCTCCATTCAGAATAAAGCCTAATTCAAAATATCCAACCAGAATATGCTGTATACATGAACTTTATCAAATTCAGAGTATTGCCCTATTCTGAATGTTAGTGGGAAACTAGTGTGCATGTAAACATTGCCACTGATCATTTAATGCAGTGGTCTTCAACAAGGGGTCTGTGACTGTTAGGGTGTCTTCAGTTACTGCAAGTAGCCTCCATTTTTTTTAGACTTTTTTTTTATTTTTCAGCAATTTAATTTTGGCTTATATACACTGATACCAATATAGACATGTAGTGGAAGTTTAATCTGTATGTTAATCATCCAGCTTTTGTACACATTGACTATAGTTCAAACTATTTAAATATTTAGATTTCCACATTTCTTTTTGTAAATTTTTTACAGATTTATATTTTTATGGCATTCCTATGACTCTTTATATGAACACACTGAGCCAGAGATCAGGAGAGAGAGTGAGAGAGGAGCTCAAACCGTTTACTTTTTTTTTTTAATTGCAGGAAAATTCCCATGACAGTAAACTGGAAAGAAAGGTGGCCCTGAAATTGAATGGCAATTCAATAATAATTAAGTGACATTGCTTATGCTAGGAAGGCTTAATTGTTAATCAAATTAGCCATATTTGAAATCTGGCAGAAGGAACAAAATGAAGCAGATGCAGATTATAAAGAGCAACAGTACAGTGTATTATTTACACCTCGTGTTGATGATCAAGTGCGTTACATCTTTGATTTACTGCCCTGGCTCTACACGTTGCAGTACAGCAGGTGGCAGTATGCATCTTAACGGTCACTTGAAAAAGCTAATGATGAAAAAGAGGAAGAAGCAGTATTTGACAACAACTGAATATTATTCACTTCTAGAGTATAGTGTGCAGAAAATGATGTTCAGCCATAATTTTTCTCCTCATGGATCTACTCTGTGAAATAACAGAGTAATCACAATTGGTAGCAAATCAATATTTAGAAAGGACTGGTATGAAAATGTATATGTTATATTTGTGAAAGATGTATTAGATTGTAATAGAAATCTTTTAAATTTATCAGCCTTTGTAGAGAAATATAATCTAAGGTGTTCCTAAAAGGATTTCAAGAAGGTTTTCAGAGTGATTCATCTATCTTTGGTTCAGTTAAACTCTGATGTGACTGCATTAATACCAGCTTTAAAAGTGAATGACTACAACTTAATGGACGTTAAGTGCAACAACAAGCTGATGATGCCATGAAACAAAAGATTTACCATTATTATAATAGAGCTTTATTTCAGAAACTGCCATATATAGACAATCAATCCATTATGACTAATGCTAATTCAAAATTCATAAAATGGCCTATTCCACCTAAAGTGAAAGAGACTCACTTTAAAATAATTAATAACATATATCCAGTAGCCCAGTTTCTTAAGAGAAGATTTAAGTTTGATGTTGATATGTACTGATAATTGTAATTCTGTAATTCTGATGATGAAACCCTGAAGCATTTGTTCTTTTCATGTCATTATACAATAACTTTTTTGCTTAAATATAAGAAACTGGTTATCTGTTAAACTTAATATTCCACACTGAGGAACTTATTCCTTCAACTGACTAAATTTACCATCAACACTGACTGAACATCCACATGAATAGAGCCGATTTCTCTTTAAGTTTGATTATTAAACTTGGTTAAAGGACTTGACCACCATTATTGCATGGTACAAAAAAGTATCAGTCTAGTGTGAGGTTTACTGTCAGGAAAACACTAATCACATTATTATTTCATCAACATTATTTTTTCAAAATGAGCGTAAGCTATATGAAAAGATAATATCTGTGATAGGAGGAGAGCTATGAATTAAAGATTAAAGATGGGAGGAGCACAACGGAGAAAGCACGACTTTATCGGCATGTCACACCCACTCCGGTACGGCAGGTGGCGGTATGTAGTGCAGATTGGCGTGTGCTCGCCATAACAAACAAAGCAGGGCGACGAAGAAGAACTCGATTTAGAAGAAGAAGGAGGAAGTGTTGTTTGATTTTTTCCCCCCCATTATTTGCGACCATTCCCTGACTTTGGAGCCTAAAAATATCAGGTAAATCATCACCTAAATGTACAGTATTGTAGTCCCATAGAAATGTTATAAAACGACTTTACCCAGAGTCTGCAAACCGATGTAAGTTACTGTTACTGTTACGGATGTTTGTAGTCGGACCAACCTAATGTTACATTGCTAAGCTATCGAAATGCTAACATTAGCCTGAGCTGAATTCAAGTCATCTGACAGTGCAAATCAGGTCAGCCAGCACCAGGAAGTTGTTTTATTGTATGGATTTTATAAAGTTTTATAAGATTACTTTGTTTAAGTAATGTCCAGGCCAGCAGACGGTCGTATTTAAAGTGTAGGCACAACCAGCATCACCTTTGTCTCAGAAGTCAGGGTGGCAACATGTCCTCAAAGAGTTTTCAAATGTCTTTAATGCACATTTATAAGTAAAAGCTCTCAAAGGTATTAAAGTCTTAAGCTGACTGCAAGTGGAAAAGTTTAATTCAGATGCCTCTGTCATCCTGTTAGTCTTTTATGTAATAAACGTAAGTCAACAAATGTTTTTTATTCTTTTAACTTAAACAGCCTGAATTTATATGTATTTACTAAGAGCAGTACTACTGTATTTTCAGAAAATAGTGAAAACTGTCCATTCCAGTTTCTCTAATAGCAAGATTTTCAATGTAATATGATAATAAACTAAGAAAGGTGGAAAGTCTTCATATTTGAGAGCCTCTTCTGTCACTTTGCATGAAAACGATTAATCAAGTATCAAAATTGTTCAATAGTTTTTTTTTTTAGTTGTAATTCTTTTTCATCACTTGCCCGGTCAAGCAAGTCAGTTGCCAGATTTCCTTGCTCAATATGGTATTTTACTTGCCCTGGGCAACCATGCAGTCCTTATTGTTGAGCCTTGGCTGTGTTTGTTTGTTTTGCAGTAGATCCACAAAAAAAACGCCATGAACCTGGAACGACTGCCCAATGAGGAGAAGCTCAGCCTATGTAGGAAATATTATTTAGGTGAGTGAGAGTACTTAAGAATTAGTCATGACAAGAACTGATACAATATTTATTATATTCAGTCTTGCCTCCTTTGGTTTATAAATTCTGGAAAGATGCAAGTAGTGTTAACACAAGCTTCCATAAGTTATACTTTATATTTAAGTTAATATATATATATATATATATATATATATATATATATATATATATATATATATATATATATATATACATATATATATATATATATATATATATATATATATATATATTCAGTAGTCCTGTCATTAATGATGTTTATTTATTTTATACATCTTTTTTTTGTAGGTGGCTTTGCTTTTCTTCCATTCCTGTGGCTTGTCAATGTTGTTTGGTTTTTCCGGGAGGCGTTTGTGAAGCCAGCCTACACAGAGCAGCTGCAGATAAAAACTTGTAAGTGTCAGAACTGTTACTTTAATAACAGAGATAAAGATACAAACCATGGCTGCACTTATTTAATTTTAATGTGTTCAGAAAAAGTATGTCTAGTTTATTTTGTATTTATTTAAATTCAGATGTTCTACATTCTGTAGAAGACATTGAACAGAATATGTGTGCTGTGTATTTTTGTTCTATCGTAGTCAAACTGCTGGGATGAGGATAGGACATCCTGTAATTTCTCATAAATCCTGGAGGAGATAGGATGACATTTTAGACAGTAGTTTTTTAATGTAATTTATTAGAATTTGAAGAGTCAGAACTGTTCTTTTTCTGTGGTAACTGTGATGTCAGTTAGATTTGCTTCATCTTAGCCTTTCTGACCCTCAGGTGTGCAGAAACTACAGGTTATATCAACTTCTTTTTAAAATTAAAAAATATGTTAAATATATTGTCTGTATCCTATTGGCATTAGCCTTGAGAGGCAGGTTATTAGTAATGGCTGAAAAAAAAAATCACATTGTCCATCCCCACAAATTATGCATCATACATTTTGGGCTAGCTGACATCAACATTTATGACATTACCCGAGAGCTTTGTTCAACTCAGCAACTAACAAAGTGAATATCCTTGTGTTTAGTATTTACTGTTTTATTACTTATATTATTTATATTTTCCCGTTAAGCTAAGTTCCCAATATTGATTTCAAACATATGTTATACTGTATGAAGCCCAATTAAGCAGCACATCTAAAATTTTATCGGGTGTTTTTTTTTTGTTTTTTTTAAGAAAGCTTTAGGCAAAGCTAGGGCATGATATGACATATAAATAATTAGATATAAATAATTATCTCTTGTGTGTTTTTCATCTAGATGTAAAGCGCTCAGCACTGGGGTTGCTGCTGTGGGTAGCGGTGCTCACGACGTGGATCACTATCTTTCAACACTTCAGGGCGGAGTGGGGGGAGGTGGGAGATTACCTCTCCTTTACTATTCCACTGGGAATTCCCTGAGATATTTGTGATATCAGGTCTTTTGCAAATAACTGTTGATCTACTATAATGGACCAAAGAATTTTCCTTCTTTAACTACAGTGAAAGACTTTGATGATTTGTCTTGTCTCTGGAGCTAAATTCAATGACTGATCACTTGTGTCTTCAAAGAAGAAATGCTGAAGGAATGCTGATTTGTGTTCTTACGTTTGCTAAGGCATTGCAGAAAATTCTTTGGCTTTAGAGTAGACTGATTAATCTTGTATAGCAGAAAGCGTTGATTGTTTGTGTGTGATGGTACACCCCAAAACTATTTTTACTTGTGTGTGAATGAAAAATAAAAACTAACATAATGCTTCAGAGTTACAATGTTTTTACTCCATGTACTGCTTTTTATATACCAAGTCACAATGTCATAATTATGTTGAAATATCATTAACCCTTTAGGATCTATGAATCATTGTGTACTTTATATATTGTGACTCATCTGTGAGCTATTTTGCTCATCTATACTCCCAGTGTTTTTGCATCACAGAAGTCTCAAAGTCTGGATGATCACTGGCGCCTGTTGTGAAACCCAATAGCTTAATCCCTCCAAATGTCCCCACTTCCCTATCGTCCTGTGTGAGTCATCACATAATCAGGGCCATTTTTAGTCACCCCTGTCAAAGCTTAAGTGACAGCTTCAACATTACTAACAGGGAGAGCATGTGCCCGCCCTGACTTCACTACACTGTGCCAAGAACAAGTGAGGAGTATCTGCACGATCAGAACATCCCACAATCCTCGGAGGGAGTCACTTAATAAAACAGATTTATGGGGAGTAAATTAAAAAGAATCTCTTTACAGACATCGTTTTCCATTTTAGGTTTGTGTGTACTGGATGAAGTGGTGGACAGTAAGTACGTTTAATAAAGTAACATAAATACAATTTAGTGGTACTTCCATTTCAGAGGTTAATAAACTTTTTACTTCTCTACAATTATTTGGCAGCTAGTTACTTTATTGAAAAAGATTTTATCCTCAAAATATTCAACCACATTATAAAAATGGATGCAATATTAAAGGTTAAACTAACCATAACTAAGAATATAAAGTAGTTAAATTGACACTACCTGGGTCAACTAATCAGTGTTTAGGTAATTAGAATATACAATAATACAGCACTCATGGGACCAAATTTCCAGCATTTTTTGATACTTTCAAAAACATTTAGCTGATGAGGGCATATAATACATGTATATTTCATTAGTTTTTAGTTTTATTTCATTTCAATTTAGTTTACTCTCAGTAACAAGAGTGGGTTTGCTCAGATAAGTTTATTTTTATCATTTTGTTTTATTTGAATAAAATTCAAGTTAATCATTTCGGTATTAATTTCAGCTCTTTATAACATGGGGGCTATTTGTCGGGTAGGATTGAAGAGGTCCATATTTGGTATTACAATACAAACAACATTTTGTGAATGCAGTCGACTTTTTTCTAAAGTCTATTTTTATTTTTATTTCAGTTAACTAAAATGCTTTTTCATATGCATCATATTGTTATTATTAATGTTTTTTACATTGACACACAAACTTGTCACCTTATAAAATGAGACTGATCTTATAACAATATAATATTTATCCTGTTATAACGAGATAACTTATTTGTAATGACACGTCTAACAATAGCTGTCAGTAGTTAGGAGTCATTATTATGTTATAACATGATAAATACTACATTGTTGTAACAAGAACAGTTTGCTGTTATCATAGCGTGAAATGTTTTACAACTGTTGTAACATTAAAACATTTTTATAACAATGAGCTTTTCATGTTATAAAGGGATACTGACTGGCTTGTCTTCTTCTGGAGTAGCAGTGATATGCTTCAGTTTTTTCACACTTAGTTTTAGTTAAATATAATTACCATGAATAAGGCTTCCTTAATTTTGCTCAGTGAAGGGAGGACTTGTAGCCAAATGGAGTATTTAAACATTGAGGTAGATGTACTGCTACTTGTACTTTTAACTAAATGATCTGCATACCTTCTCCTCCACAGTGAGAGTGAATGATGGGGGGACAGAGGCTTATTGGCAGCACACCACGTGTTCTGACATGTGTGCGGGACGTCCCTGCTGTCACTGTCTGTCCTCACGAGGGTCAACAACACCGTCTTTTGAACTTATTTTTGGACAGACCTTCCTTGACAACCGACCTTAGGCATATATGCTTCTTTAACAGGTCTGATAACTTGTACCCAGTCTGTTTCCACCAGTGCCACCATCCCTCATAATGAACTTTGGGCTACAATATTGGTAACAATAACTAATAATCATGTTAATTGCCAATAAGGCCGCAACAGCTGCATCACTCCCCAAACAATGCTCACTTATCCTATATGGCTGTGCCTGAACACCCAAGGGTACATTACAGAACATAACAGAAGCAAGGTGCCCCACTATGAATTCCCCTCTCATTATGCAACTCCAGTATAAAACCCACACACCATAACACACAGTCACGTCAGGCAGCCAGGAGGCAGACAGACTGGCGCACCAGTTCATCTCCAGTACTCACTGTACCTCATTTAGAACCAGTGGGAACACAAGCAGTTAAACAGGGGCTGTCCTTTCCCGTCTGCACGCCGATTTGGTCTGGGAATTTAAGAAGAGGTAAGATGTGTCCAGTCCTGTATGCTCTTTAGTTTCACTGTAGAACTGCTGTCAAGTCAACTCTCCTTTTCTATTCATTTTTTCAGAGATGGACTTCATCCTACCACCCACTCTGCCAGCTGGTGGTATCCCATGGGAGAAGGTTTTACCACCTCTTATTCCTCGGCTGAGTGGGACTTATGGACAATATAAGTGGTCCCCGAATTTGCTCATTCCAGAGACTGACAATACCAGCTCTGCAGAGGTAGGTAATTTCAAGTTACTATAACTATGTAATGCAAAAATGTGGAAAAAAGACAAATTTGTCCCAGAACTACATGAAAACATAACACTTAAAGTAATACCAAATAGCCATTTACAACAGCAACAGTGTAAACTAATAAGTTGAGAATCCACTGTCTACTAAATATATATTTCAGAGATGCAGAATATGGATGCTGAAATAATTACTTGCCTGTCTTGGTTAATACCGATAACTGTATTATAACCTGTAGTTTATGCACACCTGAACATAAGACAGGCTGAGATTTAGTGACCAATGTTGGAGGATTTATTACATGACTCTAAAATAACCAAATCTGGCATCACTACACTGTTAAAAAAAAGTTGAGAAAACTCGTTTTTGAGGTTTGAATCAAACTCTTTTTCTCAAAGTTTTGAAATAAACTAAAAAAAATCCAACATATAATGTTTTGAGATGATTTACTATTCTTCAATAAATAAATAAATAAAAATAACTTAACAATTAATACAAGTGAAAGTGACTAATGGTTGATAATTTAATATTTTATATCTCAACAGAAGATATTGGCCAGAAAAACTTGTTTTAGTTTATTTCAGAAGAAAAGAGTTTGCCTGACTTGAGCCACTTAACTTGAAACCCGTTTCCTCAACTTTTTCTAAATAGTGTATAACATTTTAACCCTTTTAATATTGATTTATTTTTTCTCATACATACTTTGACAATCTGATCAGATATTATCAGAATAACAAATAATAGAAATTTTCAGACCTTTGAACTACATCTTACAATCCTCAGTAGATGAAAAAATCTAAGATGCAGTTGAAAGCCAAATCTAGTCAGAAGAGCTTTTTTCTCCCTGCTGTTTCCAAGGTAAAGAATGAACTTTCACACTCAAATACTGTTCAGGATATTAAGTGCCTGGTGAGAAATGGGGATGTTTTTCGCTTGTTGCTTTGCTTAGAGGTATTTTATATCTATATAATAAACACTATATCTATTCATGTTGATAGGTGACCTGTGATGACAGCGGTTTTACAGTTCAAGTTGACGTAAAGGACTTCAACCCAGAGGACCTGATGGTCAAGGTGATTGGAGACTTTGTGGAAGTGCAAGGAAAGCATGAAGAGAAAAAGGTTGGTATTCTAGGAGGGGCATTGCTGTATCTTTGTTTATTTAACAGTTATGATTAGCGTTGTCCTCTAAATTTGTATTCATCTCTGCATCTTGTTAGAAGGATGGTCCAGGGTTTACAACACGACAGTTTAACCGCCGCTACAGAATCCCAAAAGGGGTGCACACCATGGCTTTGGAGTCGGCGGTCTCCCCGGATGGCATCCTCATCATATCTGCACCGATGCTGCAAACCACGAACTCCAGAACCTCTGCCTGATCACATTAATACCAAATACTCAAATCTCCTCCATCCTCACCACATATGAAAACAAATACAACAGAAGCCTTTTTGAACACACAGGCATAAACAGAAATAACTCCTGGCTCCTCCAGTCCACAGCAACACTCAGCATGTGCCAAAACACACATTTGTTCTGTTGTTCCTGGCACGGTTCTAATATTCCCTTCTCCTCGAGGTTTGTATATACTGCCCTGCTATTACTCATCAATCTTACATAATGTTTCAAGGAACCAGTCTTTGTAAATATTCTGTGTTCACAATTTAAACTGCTGCTTTTATTTGTGCAACTTTTGTAAAATGCACTGTATTGTGATTGTGATTAATGATGCACACAGACATATCTTCAGACTCTTTAATGTGGAAATATTTCTTCCAAAAAAATAAACTTTATTTCTGTATAAAATAAAAAAGTGACTACATCATGTGCCTCTTTCCACAGTGCAAGTAACTTGTTGCTCATCCAGGAGTTCATTCAACGTAGAGTCCACTTCACTAAAGGGGAAAATAGAGTAGATCACTGCTCAGGAATTTGGGCTATTATGTTTTGTAAGGTTTTAAGTGTAACATAATAAGAAAACAAAATAATTTTACACAAATGATGACAATCAATGTAGCTAGCTGGGTTATTATTTTACCTGATCTGCTCCTTCACCCAGGTTCTCTGTTTTCGAAGGACTTGTAATAAAGGGTCATCTTCAAACTCTTTTCCATCCGAGTCTGAGACAAAAGAAAAATACCACAATATTGTTGAATGTAATAAGCAGCCAAGGAGAGGCTTGATAAAGGGTTATCAGCATTTACATCAAGGACTGTAAGTCACTGTTTTATCTTCTAAACCCTGAAAGGCAGGATGTAGTTTTCACCACAATGAAATTTAACATGGATGACAAATGTTTGCAGCTCAACGTCCAAACAGCATGCAGGAAGATAAAAAAGATAGAAAGTTCGAGGGGCTTTGGAATGTTGGGAGTGGCAGCTATTCATAGGTCAGAATATATTCTCCACAATTAACTCCAGGGTAAAGGTTGGTGCTCTTTGCTCACCTTCAGCCTCTTGCAGCAGCTGTGAAATGACCTCCATTGAGTTGAGTGCATCGCATAGAGGAACTGAGGACTGTGGAGGTGCAGAGGCGGTGCAAGGAGGAGAAATCGGTAAGACAGGGGTCCTTTGTGCAGGAGGTGATTCTGCCGTAGGGAACAATACCTCTGAAACTACCTGTCAAGACCCAGTGAGAACATGCTGCTGGTTAATACAGCTTTTAAAGGGACAGTTCACCCCAAAATCAATAACTTTTTTTCCCTTCTGGCCTGTAGAGCTCTTTGTCCATCTAGATTGTTCTGGTTTGAGCTGCCAAGTTTCGGAGATATTGGCTGTAGGGATGCTGCCTTCTCTTTAATAGAAGAAGGATCTACTCATAGATAACAGACCTTATGCTTGTGACAGCGCAGAATGTAAATGCCATCCTCCACTGCTGTTTAAAAATAGTTCCTTCGTGAAAGTGCTCAGAACAAGGTCTGTTGATTATCTTGTGTGACCAGGTCGTGCTTTCTGTTAAGAGACATTACTGTTGCATTTTTCAACTGTATTTTTTTGGTGCTTTGAGCACCACAAGCAGAGTGCCAACTAATTCCCTTATACTCAAGAGAAGGCAGATATCACTACTCCAAATCTCCAATACTCAGCAGCTCACACCAAAATAATCTAGATGGATAATTAGCACAAGAGAAAAGAGGAAAAATATGTTGGGGTTTTTTTATTTTGTGGTGAACTGTCCCTTTAATTACCATACTGACATTGCACTTGAACATCAGATGATGGCGACATGACACCTAAAAAATACAAGTGATAGCAACAGCACTCAAGATCTGTGGTAACTGGAGTATTTTGAAATAATCTTTGCCATTCTGCAAAACAAAACCACGTTGCTGCTGCATCTGGGAGCCTGTTGCCAACTTTGGCTGATGCTGGGAAGTATTTACCGGACTGTTAATTAAAATAAGAAAAGCTCATACTATTCATCTGGAATTTTATCATGAAACTAATTGTTACATCTCTAAATCTAAGAATTATAAGTCCTTACAAACCACTGTGTTATGAGCAGCAAACTCTTTTAGTACATCAACATACTGCTAAGTTATTAAGTTATTATGACAGCAGGAAAAGCATACAGACAGGGCTTTATAAGGCACTTGTATTAATAAAACAACATAGAAACCTTTACAGCTCGTACGTTCACTGACCTGTCCTAAAGCACTGTGGATTGGAGAAGGTGGTGGTGCATAATCGCCAGTACATCTCTCACTGGAAAACTTCTGGCTTCCCTTCTGTGGCTGCTGCTCAGCCCACGGCATGACCTTTTTGGGAACTCTTTGTGAAGAACTCCTGTTTGTTGAGTTTGAGAGATCAGCATGTTCCCTATCCAATGTATGCCTGCAAAAAAAACATATGTTAAGCATTCACATTAAGCAGACTTGATTTTTGTACACTGAGTGCATGTTTCAATAATCAATACCTTGATTTCCTTTGCTTTCTGGTGGACACCACTGTTTTCCTCTCTGACTCTTTTGTCTCTTTCTTGTTCCTCTCAGTTCTTTTGTGGTGACTAGGTCCCTCTCCTTCTATGTCTCCAGAGGAAGCAGCTGGTGAGGACGGTATATGTTCACGAATAGGCTCATCAGTGAAGGTATTTACCGAGTGTCCGTGGACTTTGGTCTTTTTATGGACAACTTCAGTGTGAGACTCATGAATACTTTGTGAACTGTTCTGTTGCTTGCTAGCATGAGATGAACGGACGGGACAGGGCAAGACATCGCAGAGTAAATGCATATGGGCAGGAACATGGGCAATAGCCTGGGGTTGAGAAACTGAAGAGCCAGAAACCACAAAGGCAGGGAAGGAAGGAGGACCTGAAGCTGAAGGACATGATGCATGGTCTTCACTGGTTCCTGGCTGGGGAGCAACAATGTGTGGATGTGGAGCTCTTTGTGAGAATTCAGGAGGTTGAGTATTCCCCTGAGGCTATAGATGGTGCAAGAAAAAGGAAACTTAAATTATTCTCTACATCTGGAATAAATATTCAACTCCAAATATGGAGCAAATATCATACACTATGACTGGGTTGCAACAACAAATATTAATTTAATCTAGGATTAGTTCTAATCAAAGTTTAGCTAAAGTGGTTATATAATGAGTTAACAGATTGTTATTATTATTATTTATTACATAAAAACAAACAAAATGTTATATTGCTAGCTTTCTAAAAAGTCAGTTAGCGTAGTTAGCCTACGCCTTCATAATGGATTGGCAGAGAAGCTCTCATTGGCTGAATATATGGAGCTATATGACCAAATAATAGATTGAAAAATGGACAACAACACAGTAAGGAAAAAACAGACTGCCTGGCAGCAACTGGCAGACTGTTTTAACAGACAGGCAGCTATTTTAAAAGGTAAATCTCCTCAAGTGTAAATTTTAAGTTGATATTAAATCAAATTTTAAATTGGAGTTTAATGCTTTGGTGTAAGAGAATTAAATTTAATCTAGGTTTAGAGTAAAGACTAAACTAAGGTTGAAAAAGAGGTTTAATTTTAATCCTTCAAGATAAGATAGTTTTAAGGTTTAGTGCAACATAATTTAAAGTTAAACCATGATTTAATCTGGTTTAAAAATTAATCGTTGTTAGTGTAACTATGACTCCAACCTTGTAAGCCTGTGCACCGGCTGAGGAGTGGTTTAAGCTGGGGCCCTGCCAGCTAAATGTGGGCCCATGAAGACTGGAGTGTTGCAGGGGCTGGGGCCACTCCTGCGCCTGCTCCATCTTTCTCCTTAAACGCCACTGGTACAAGATGTCCTCTTCCAGGCGTGCGGGTGGCAGAAGAGAAGGAATGACAGAAGATTTTTGGGAGGACGCAGCAACTGAATCTGAGGTGACCTTCGCTGTAAATGTTAACAAACATGTGCACAATAACTGACACTGCAGTTTAAAGAACCCAGCATATAAAAGAGGAATCATCCTACATATGTTGCATAAGGAGAATCATATTGAGCAAGTTGAATTTAGCAGAGAACTAGAAAAAATTCATCTCAAAAATGAATATTACTCCACACTCTTGCCTTACCAGTAGTGGATTTTATTATACTGGGAATAAAAGGTCTTTGCAGAGGCTCATCTATGGTGACTGGAGAAGAGAAATCTGAGCATCCCAGGCCCTCTGAGCTGACATGTATAGATCCATCACTCATACATTCTCTGTCAGAAAGACAAAAAGTTACTTAGTGTTGAAGGAATTCATTCATTTATCATTATTGCCACTTGCTGGTCATCATACTCTCTCAGCAGAAGTCTGTTGGCCCTCTCTTGAAGGTGTAATATCTCTGTGTCCTCAAATTCACCGTGTGAGGTGTCTGACATAATCTGAGGAAAAAAAAGAGAACAGAAATAATACTCAATAAGCCACAATTTTGCTTCTAATATTTCCAAATGGAGAAAACACTCTCTATACTGTGCAAGTGAATAAATCCAGATAATTAAATTTGCAGCATTTGAGTAAAAAACTTAATCAGGCACATTATCTGGCCTGATTTTGCTAACAAATATACTGATGTTTATAATATACTGATTTATAAGTTTGTGAGGGGGATACATTTGATAATGCAGGCTGAGGCCATAAATGTATCAAACATGGCTGTAAAAACGATGGCCTCCCAGGCATTTAGTAAGCAGAGAAGTTTCCAAATGGACATGTGGTGTGGTGTTGAAATGTAAATATTTATATGCGCACTTCATTGGAATAAGGTGTCTCTCCTGCTTCCCGGGCATTCAGACAAACCTAGCATGAATTACGGCAGGGCACAGACCCAATATTCCATCATAACAACATGTAACAGGGATTAAAAAAAAAATAATAATAATAACTGTGCATTTGTAGCAAAGTTTATCCTAAAAGCAATACATCTACATACATTTCCATTTAGTGGAGAAAACTACATCAGTTTATATTGTGGCTCATTTCCAGTAAACTCATAAATGCACTCACACTAAGAGATCCTCTGCATGGAGAAAGGGATCTGTCACGTTGACGCTGTGCAGCTTGACTGAAAATGGCATGTCCATGGTCTTGTTTCAGAGGCTCTGTTCAGAGGAAGGGATTTATCACTAAAGCTACTTTCTACACTGAAACTGAAGAGCAGGTAACCCATAATAACCCCTATATTCAAAAACAATAGGTCTGCTATAAGTGACAATGTACCGTTGTCTGTTGCTTTAGTTGGTGTTGAACTGAGGGGTGAAGATGAGGGTGACATCCACCAAAAGGGCAACTGCTTCTCTCCAGTGGCAGATTCATTTTGCTGGCGCTCCTCTCGACTCTGCGGTCGACCATGGCGAAAGCGTTCAATGTACCTGGGAGAGCAAAGGTCACTGCAGGATGTAAGTAATTCATCAGTTACAATGTCATGTTTAGTCATGCCATACACATTACAATTTATCATTGCAAAAACAGGGTTAATTCTGTTTAAGAGGATAACTCAGAGCAGAGGGTTTCAAAGTGGGATGTGGACCACCCCTGGGGGGCTCCAAACAGTTCAGAGGTTCAGTGACTGAAAATGAAAAAATACTACATTAGTTATTAAAAAACAATCAAATAGAATAGCCTAAATGTGCGTCATTTGTTTAAAGAAATCGTTCAGAGATATAATGTTAATAATTTTACTGTTTTCCCCACTTTCCCAGCATCAGAAACTGTTAAATTCCTTCATTTTCATATCATTTGTATACATGTTGTGTAGTCTGAAGTTATGTCAAACAGCAAAATCTGGCTATCCTGGCTCACTTCTTGAGTTTCTGTGGGATCAAGTAACATAATCATGATCCCATACACATAACAGGTCATGAATGGAACTAAGCAAGTCAACTAAGAGGGGGCACATTTTTCCAAGCTTTGTCTGAAGGGAGGCCCACAGCCTCAGACTTTGAAAACACCTGGCTTAGACCATAGGTCCTGCTAGTTGTGTAGGGTACGGTTTGCCTCTATGAGACTAAGACATACTTTGCCAGCACTGAATCCTGATGATCTTCTGGCTCTGCAGGATCTGTGGATTTTCCTGCTCTTAATGACTGCCTGGGCATTTCCATGTCAGATGAGGTTGTAGTGTTGGCAGGTGAGGATCCACAGTCAGTGGATGGCCAGGACTCTGAAAAAAAAGGTTGTCCATCTGGGGCGGCAAAACAGGGGTCAGGTTTCTCTGGGCTCTGAGTGTGTAACTGTGGGCTGGATCTCTGGTTTGAATGAACAGGACTCAAAGTCTGCAAAAGAACAAAAAAGGTGATAATGTTCGCATTGGAATGACTTGGGCAGGGGGAAAAAAAGGGATGTGTCTTGCAGTATCTGTAAAGTTTACTTTGAAACATACTGTTTTTTTGTCTTTCTTTGACAAGGGCTGGTTGCGGGATGGATGGTAGTGTGACCTCCCCACCCTGGATGTTGACTGGAAAGGATTCTGCCTCGTGAACACAGGTCCACTGTAAAAACAACACTCATGACCAACTGTAACCTTTGTTTAGGGTACAGTACATATGTGATCTTTGGATCTTACCTGGATTTCATCACAGCTTTCAGAAGTCACAGGTGATTACTAGCACACAAGATAAGATGCACAGTAAAGGTTGCTCCAGTGTGGGTCTGACCGATGCCTGGACTTGGCTCAGTTCTTCAACAGTAAATTACGGGTGGATCGGCAAGTCTGACTGAATGGGTTACTTACACGTACTGTAATATAACTAGTTCACTTAGAAAGACGAAGAACTTCCGGCCTGAAGAAGTGACTTGGCGTGTCCACAAAATAAAGTTACTATGGAATCAAACACGAGTACAACACAACTTGTCGGTAAGAAAGCACATTAAGCTGCTACAGCTTAATTTTGAAGATATACTCATTCAACAAGCCCATTTTTTTACGTAAACCTAATTGCATTGCTCTTTCGGGAGATATAACATTATCGATGAAACCAGAAGAAAGCGTCACTGTTTAAGCCGATCGTTATTTACTAGAAATCATGCAGCCAATAGGCACCGAGTTTAATATGATTGACATCCAGTCTACCCAATCATGTAGAATTTCTCTGCTGCACAACAGCCAATCAGTAAAGAGGAAACTGGCAGCGCGCGGAAGAGGAAAGTCTGCGAGGGCTATTCGTTGGTCAAAACAAGCTAAGTTAGCAACGGTAATCTAAGCTAGTTCAGGCTACGGTCCGACACTACAACAATAAAACGACCAGTCTACATTATATTTCCAGTGAATATATGTAAACGTCCTGGATTAACAGTTAGTCAGCTAAACTTAGATGAAATCGGGTTTGCCAGCTAGCTTTAACGTTAAACAGTGGTGACTGCTAACGGTGAAGATGCCTAGCTGATTGTAAACGGTCTTAAATTAACCGCAGCTAGCAAGCTAACGTTAACGTTAGCAAGCAAACGCCTCGTAACAGATCTAACGTAACGTTAATATTGTTAAATAACGTAATTTACAAGTAAGCTAGTTGTCAACTTTAAGAAACTGTACATTCGGTTACCGACTGTGGACGCATCTCGTTTTTTCCTCAATTATAATTCATATATAAAAAGTGGAGAATGCATCACGTCAAGATCAAGACAGAAAGGCCAGGTGAGAGGCTGCTTCCGTAAGACGTTGACTAACACATCCTGTAGTATTGATTTTTCTCCCCACACCAAAAATAATTGGATTTCAGTGTCCTCCAGACTCAGCCCATTGCATTTGGCATTAAAGTCACTACGGAAATTCATTAATGAAGAATGATAATGTCACTTACAGTCACAATGAACTACATAATGTGGGTGTAAAACACCCACTGTTTTACAATTTTTGTTATTACTTCTGCAGATTTAGAGGGAACTGGTGCACGCAGCCGATTGGATGCAGTGTTAAAGGGACTGGTAGAGAGGAGTGAGAATGAAAGGCCAGTAAAATTATTATTTTTATTTGAAACTTAATATTGTGACCATTTACCAGTCAAACTAATATAATTGTATTTTGACAGGGAGCAAAATGAGGGTGATACTGGAAAAATATCAGCAGACTCTTTGAGCAAGTATGTGTCATTGCTTTGGATTTCAAATATATATGTAAAATGTTTGGGAATGTATGTTCTACTGTAGCTGGTGATGTGAACTTAGTGAATATTTATTATATTATTCAACAATAAATATTAAATGTAAAAGCTTGTTTTAGATTTCATGTTCCAATTGCTATTTCTAGGGATTTGTCTCCATCGTCTGCTGGAAAAAGGCAAGTGTCTGTTTTTCAATAGTAATTAAAAAACATCTAGTATATTCATCATCATTTGTTTGTGTAAAGTTCTGGCTGGCGTTAAAACATATCACTATGGTCCTGCCCTGTCAGTGATTTTATAATTTCATATTCACAAGTTGCATATCTGCTCACCATAATAGATTTTTAAAAACACTTTTGTAAATTTTCCCTACATGCTATAAGGTCCCTAGCTTTGTTTTGATTTTTCCTAGGCCGTCAGCTCGATTTCCGCAACACCGGAGGAAGAAGCGAAAAGAGATGGATGAAGGCATACCAGAGAGCAATCAGCATAAACAAAGTAAACTTATTGCAAACTAAAATCATTCAGCAAGAAACTGCCTCATAGAAATAGCCCTTTTTGTCCCTCGATTACTGTGTGATCACTTTGTCTTTTAATTCTTTGTACAACTTGTTACCATTTATTTATCTTGCCATTTTCTATCTTTCTCCATTTGGTAGATTCTTACATTATTAAGTTGTTTGATCGAAGTGTGGATCTAGCTCAGTTCAACACCAGCACCCCACTGTATCCTATCTGTCGGGCTTGGATGAGAAACAATCCTTCTGTTCGAGAGCCAGCTGCTTCCCCAAGCCCCTCACACAGCATGGTAGAGGAAGAGGTGAGGCCACACAGCTATATTTGATAACTTCAACATTATTCAAAATAGGCAAACATCACCAGAAAATGCTGAAATAAATCCTGTGCAGTAGATTTTATCACAAATACAAATCGATGAACCATATCATACATAAGCATTGATATTACATACACTTCTAAAGGATTTTTAAATTGTATGACAAAACCTGTCATTGATGGACTGTGGCAAAGTTTTATTGGGCTTTTGGGTTTTATTGAGCCACTAGCATCACTCTGCCTCTGTTCGACCAGCACAAGGGCACTCCCTTGTGGCTAAGCAAAATAAAACTGCCAATGAAGACGAGAATTTTGTTGTGTCCACACTAAATTATGGCAGTCACAGTAATGATAATGGACATTGTTGGCAGTGGTCTCATTATCAGTATGTTTTCACCCCAGTTTAAAGTAAAACTGGTGTACGGTAGTACCCCTTTTGCTGAGTGCAATGACTGTAGTCAAGTTGGCATATGTGCATGACTAAACACCACCAGTTGTAAATGAAAAAAAAAAAGTTTCCAATTTTAATTTGTCGTAACTGACTATTTAAAACACTACACTTAAAAGTATGGTTGTCAGAAATATCCATTACTGATACTTTTTCATCCACATGTTTAAAATGATATAGTATATGTTGATTATAGTATTGATATTGTCCTGCTTGAAATTTGGCTTGTTGCATAGCAAAACCAGGCAGTGTTCATTGACTTTTTCTATAACAGCACTGTGTGCAAGTTGTTAAAAAGAAATCTATTTTGTGTGTCTAGGACACTTTTCTATTTTGTTATTATATCGAAAGAGTTTTTTTTTTGTTTGTTTTGTTTTGTAATAGTAGTGTCGCAACAAAGTTTAAAAATCTGGTATTGTGACAGTATATTGTGTAACTCAACCTTATCTTTGGTATGATCAGTAATATTGCAAAAATTTTCTTTGAAAAAGTGAGCGAACTGTTAAAGTATTTGCAAGAGTATGTGTAGTTCTTACGAAATTAGTCATTTCTTAGCCCTAAAGGTGGCATTATTCAACAGGCTGGCATAATCACGGGAATGATTTTGTGTAAATGATTGTTCCACTGCATTTGCTTTTCTAAATTTGTTTCTTTTGCCAGGTAACAGACATGATCAATGGTAAAGGTCAGAATGTGTACAGACTCCCTCCTCCAACCTCCTGTCCAGTCAGCCCATCGGGTGAACCCATCAATCTCAGGATCCCACAGACTGAAAAACCCACTGTTACCAAGGTTCTGTATAATATGTGCAGAATGTGTTTTACTTGCATAGTGATATTAAATGACATTACATCAGATGCATTCATTATAAAGTTAACTAAGAAATATAACTAACTAATTCTCAACATTTGCTCTTTCCACAGTTAACAGATTCCACTCCTGTATCAAGTTCTCTCATATTTGACCACATGGAACGTTGGAAAAAGATAAGGCAGAAGTATGCTCTTCATGAAAAGAACAGAAACCAACTTTATAGTTCTTGGATGCATTATAGCACCGTCACATAACCATGAATAAACTTTATGTCAGTTAGTATTCCATCCATCAAAGCTAGGCTTGCCGATTGGTACAAATATAACATTTAATATTGCTTGTTTTTCTTCTTTAACTTACGATATGCCGGTATACTGTACTGGGCTCCTTAGAAGTTGCAGAATTTAATTTGATTTCTGCATGCCCAAGAAATAATTAAATTACTGTTGTATCATACATACACAAGATGCATGCTATCAGCTGGGCCTTGTGGAAAATGTAATTTTACTAATTCCTTAGCTTGCATAAAGAGAGAGAGAGCAAAATTCAAAATATTTGTCACACAAAAGAAAACAGTTGTGAAATTGTCACATGTTGTAAGTCTATATTCCACAGACCTGTGAAGCTGGGATAAGTGGTTTCGACATGAGATTTTGGTATAAAAGGATTTACAAAATACTTGTGATTGTGTTTGCTAACCCATATTTTATTTGTGCTTTTTTCTTTCAGATGGAAGGAGTGCTCTAACAAGAACCAGTTAAGATACAGCGAGAGCATCAAGGTCCTTAAGGAGATGAAGGAGCTCTATGATCGCTGACTGGCTTGCTCTCCACCACAGAATGGACTCTATGCAGCTTCAAAGGAGCCATGGCATAGCAGTCAATGTCTGAATACACCTGCAATCTACTCAATCAGACTCATCAGAAAGCATGAAGACAACCTTGAGCCTTAAGTAGACCATGTCCTATGCATTGCAGGAAAAGATTCTGATGTACATTTTAGTTGGTTACATTTTTTTTGGGCTTGATGTGGGACTTTTTATTCATAGAAATTCTTTGTAGACATTTGAATGAATTAAATCACTCTTTAGTAGTCTTTTTCCAGACACACTGTGACTTGTGCATCTTCAACATTAAACAAGACTGATATATGTCCATTGTGGTCTCTTCCACTTTCAGATTTGCTTCCTTGACATCACCACTTAAGTATCAGTAAACATAGCAACTGAGATAAACAAAAATAAGTTTGATTGTAATAGTTGCCTATCAGTGCCATTTGATATTCATCATGGCTCATTCTTTTTATATGCAACTGGTAGCTTGTCGTTCATCAGCTATCCAAGCCAGAGGTGAAGACCAAATAACTGCAGAGTTTACATTGTCAGTTAATGAAAAAATCCTTAAACATGTCTTCTCTGTTACACTGGGAGAATGTTACATGTAGTAAAGTGCTGTACTGAAATGTGGAATATGTAACATTGTAAAAGCACAATTCAAAGTTGTATCGTGCCTTTAAATACAACTTTACTTGTTCTTTACTTGAGTATTTCCATTTCACGCAACTTCATCCTGTACTCAAACACTCATTCTTAACTACTGTTCAGAGGCAAAAATATGCTATTGAAATTTGTCTGACAGCTTTGGTTACTCTTTAGTTATGCATTAGTTCCTCAGGTTAATTTTTTTCACACCCTTCCTGTCAAATGACAACCATGTATCTCCAAATTTGATGATTCTGAATTTGATTTTTTTATTTCGATAAACTGAAGGATTGTTTGTTGATTTATGAGTTAAGAAAATTCTCCTATTTGCTCAGGCTAAACATATTTAAAAATATATATAAAAAAAATAATATAAAATCCCCTTTGAATTGACCTGAAATGCTTTGTCACAAAGCTGGAAACCAAGATTATTGGTTCTCACAGGATAACGATACTACTAATGATGTATTTGATTATCTTAAAGACTATAATGTATTGCTAAAGCAGTGAAAATTAGCACAACCATTAACATCTAAAGCAGTAAAATGCAATTCACCATACACATGAATGCTGCAGTGATATCAAGCCAAAAACAACAGATAGTAAAACATTGGCAGAACATTTTTATGTGTAATGAAGACTTACTTTTGTATCTTTGAGTGGTGTGTATTTTGCTGAAAGCATGCTACTTACATAATCAAATTTTGAATGTAGGACCTGGTGGTTCCACCATTTTGTAATGTTGCTAACTTGATAATAGTTACAGGAAATAAAGTGCAGTGAGCAACTGTTAGAATATGAGAAATTATGCATTGCACCTTTATACTACAAGTGCTGAGTATAGTCTGCTTGATATGACATCTCCACCAGATGGACAGGAGTTGTAGCATGGTTTGGTTAGTGATTAATGTTCCATATTTGTGTATAAAAAACATTTGTTTCTATCCTGCTACATTGTTCTTTATGCATTTAAATTAAATGTTATGGAGCACAGTGATGAAAACCATGTAACTGTCCTAATAACTAGACTCTAGTATGTGCTCTATTTGTTTACAAAAAATCAGGAACGTGAAATTGGAAATTTGCAAAGGGCTGTATTAGGACTTCACTATTTCCTCTCTGCCTTGTATCTCATTCCACGTTTGAAATGCATAAAGGAGGAAATCTGTTGTTGTGTTACCAAGGCCTTTAATGTCGTAAGAAAGAGGAAAGCATGTAAACTTGCTGTCCTAAGTGTAACAACATAGTAAATGAATACCAGGGGAGACCTTGTACAATATAACTTCACACATAAAAAAGGCTGAAGTTAGTGTTTTATGAGCTAGATTAAGAACTTATCTGCTTTGAATAAGAGCTACAAACAAGTTGTATTTTCATTTTCTCATTTTATACACATTCTTTCATCTGCAGTGTGCTTTAATGATCCGAGGGGTTTCACTAACAGGGCCTACGTGTTGCAAACACCACAAGTCAGTCATGAACAATTGTGGTATTCCATAAGATAAAACCCTGTCTGGAGAGTAGTGTGTTCCAGTGTCAGAAAGAAGTAAGATAACAGTTCATTAACAACATGCTTTTATTATTATTCAGTGTATTAACATATCAATTACCACAAGCTGGAGCATCAAAAGTTTATAAACATAAAACTGGTGTCTTTATGAAATGAATTATAAGCAATTCCATATCAGAAATCTTGAAAGTAGCAGTTAGATGGTACAAAATAATTTTGTAATGCTTTACATCAATTGTCACACACACAAAATAATATATATAATATTTACATCTTAAAGCAGCAGCACACCCACACAGGTGTTTTCAGTTATTCTGGCTGCTTGCTACCAAGAAAAAGGTGGAAGTCAAAACAGATGCAAGCAGCATCAGGAGGGATGTCTTTTCAGCCATAAGTGAAAACACCTGTTTGTGAGTCGGCACTTAAACTTAAAAACATGAAAGGACAAATGTGTAATATATTTACTGTACTACAGAGACATGAGAGAGACACAACATGCTGACTTCTCCAACAACACTTCAGCAAGCATAATATTTTTTGAAATTTCCATTCTTGACCAGACAATGTATTTTTGTTTCCCTATTTCATGTGTATTAGATTTAAAAATTAATGCTGAATGTTCGATGAAAGTAAGTGTTTGTTTATGAGTCGTAAGAAATCATTAATAAGGTTTTAGAAGAAGTAGATGTCATAGCAGTTAAACTGAACAGCATGTTAATGGAGTTTGGCAGACAGTAAGTTACTGTCACTGAGCTCAAACTCCAAAGTATGTACTTGTAAAGGCAGTTGGCTTTTGTTTTATGGAAAATTTTCTCAGCTTTACATTACTCATTTTTGAACACGCAACATATTTCTCCTTTAAAATGTCACACACAACAAATATTCTACTCGTTTTTCTTTCTATGTTTAGATGTGCTGTCCAAATCAATTCAGCAAGTCATTTTCAGCTGGTACTGTTATTTGCTCAACAAATCTGGTTTTAAAAAGCATGGATTCATCATATTTACACTGGCTGTCAGATGTGGTGATCTTAATCAGTACTCATTCTCTCTCAGTGAAGACCACCTTGCATTCTGTGAAGTTTAAGGAAGTGGCTGTGCCTTTCCTCTCCGAAGAGTCAGACTTCCGAGAGATCCGGGATAAGTGTGACGACAAGGAGCGAGAGGACATAAATGACATGTGGTCCTCTGCCAGGGCACTCTCCAGGACATGGCATATGGACTGCTTGAACTTCTTCTGGAACTCATCACACATGAAAACGTAGAGAATGGGGTTCAGGCAGCTGTTCAGAAAAGCTAGACACACAGTCAGAGTACCTCCAATTCTCACGATGTTTTTGAGCTCTGAGTTACCCTTTAATTCTATAAACTGCATCACATGGAAGGGCAACCAGCAGATGAAGAAAGCCAGAATGACAGATACAATGATTTTGCAAGGCCTCTGTTTCCTTGTCCTGTGTAGGCGCCCTGCACGAACACCTATAGCCACATAAGAGACACATATTACCAGGAACGGGATGAGGAAGCCAATAACAAAGCGAAAAGTCGTGAGAATCATTCTTCTTTCAGCCGTGTAGAATTCAGAATAATGACAGTACATCTTGTCCATTACCTTAAGTTTACGAACGGTGGCATAGGGGATGCTGCAGACAATAGCAGTCACCCAGATTGCAACACATATGAGCTGAGCTTTGCGGACGGTGCGCTTGTTTTGTGCCCACACCACGACCCAGATTGACAGGCAACGGTCCAAACTTATGGCTGTCAGCAGAAAGATACTGGCAAACATGTTGACAGCAACCACTAAGCTGTTGAGCTTGCACATTAAATGTCCAAAAGGCCATTGATGCTCACGAGAGACAGAAATGATTGTGAAAATCAGGAAGGCCGTAAAGAGGAAGTCAGCCAGAGCCAAGTTGAGAAACCAAACTGAATTCACTGTTCTCTTCATCCTGAAAGTTGTCACGTAGATGACCAGACCGTTTCCCAGGAGCCCAACAATGAATATCACACAGAAGAGGATCAGGGAGGCTAAACGCACTTTACTGACAACCTCTTCCATCTTAGCTGGTTGATCTGCAATGGAGTTGTTATCTAATAAAAAAAAGAAATGTGTCATTTCACATTCTGTAATATCTGAGAAAACAGGGAATCTGATTATTTGCATTATGGAAATGATCAGACTTTAATTAAAATGTTGTAGTTTTTAGCATAGTATGTCACAGGACACAATTTCAAGTTAACATTTCCATCCATTTCACTCAATTTCTGTCAGGATCAGATACCAAATATAAAGTTTATCCATACTTTGCATGCATATTTATGCACATTTTAGACCAGTTTACTAAGAAATTATGGTGCATTAATGCAGGGGCTTTCAGAGTCTGAGACTCTGGGCATCAAAATTTAATGAGAGGATAAACCCCCTGAGATGCACCGTATCATTTTTAAGGGGGTCCTCAGGCACAAAACATGGGAATTAACAAACATTAAACAAATAAATATATAAAAGATAGTAGTAATAAATAATCCAACTGCGCTTAAAAAAGCAACATAGTGACAACCGTATAAGGGCTCTCTCATCATCCCAAACCACACCTACAACATCTGTTACAAATGTAATTTGAACAATATATATAAAAAAAACTGAACAAGAAAAAAAAACAAAATTACCAGACCATATAACATTATGCCCAAACCTGTCTACCTACAAGCTAAAAATGACAGTAAATACAATCAAAAACAAAAACAGGTGGATTTAAGATAAAACAATGTAACTAATGTAATAATAAGTAATGTAACATTTTTTCATTTCCATTTGCTGGACTCCTGGGGAGCTCTGCCTCCCACTTTGAGAATCCCTGCATTAATACAGTTGCAAAGAAATGCAATGGCATGTATAAAAGGTCTTACCAGCGCTCATTTTTCTGGTGTGGTGAGAGTCTAAGCTGATCTCCCTTTGGTTCTGCCTTTTCTATTTCTCTCTCACTGATTACTCCACCTTCTCAGTTCATGCAGCCGCATGCACAGACAAACAGAAAACAGTTATCTGATGCAAATACCATAGTGTTAGCTTGCAAATTTACAGCATCCATCCTTGGAAGGGCTTTTATAAAAACTGTTTAAAAAATAGTATACTGAATTCAGCAGCAATGGAAATCCACTCAGACTTCATAATTGTTTCTCATTTGCATTTTAATTTTTATCTTGAAATGCTTGTGGTATGTGGAACAGTTCACCTCTTACCCGGGACCACACTCCACACACACACTCCACACACACACACACACACACACACACACACACACACACACACACACACACACACACACACACACACACACACACACACTGGATGGGTCGATCTCTGGCCGATCAGGCTGACATGATTGTAAAACATGAAAACCAACACTGGTGTTCTCATAGGTTGTATTTAATGCATGATTTGTCACAAATGCATAAACCCCAGCAGTACATTGAGTGGTTGCTACCATATCACTCAATCACTCATTGTGCACAGCGAGGAGCAGTATGATGAATTTTGGGAAGACATGTAAACACATGCCTATTGCAGATTTAGTGTGTGTTTGCACATTAGTTGGAAGCAACAGTCTGGTCGATCCAGTTGCGCAGGTAGGACACACGGGCATACACAGCAGGGGCGCGCACGTTGCAGTTAGAGGTGCCCCAGGACACAATACCCACGAGGTTCCACACTCCACTCTTCTCACAGACCAGAGGGCCACCAGAGTCACCCTAAAATTAGGCAAATATGTTTTTTTTAATTGACTTTTAAGAGCATGCATGTAGTCATATAAGAGAGTAAAAGCTCTTGGTAATGATGCACTGAAGGGACTTTGTATGCTGTACAGCTTTAACAGGATATGGGCCAACCTGTCATTTGAAAAAACAGGAAAACCACTTTCAGTAACACTTTCACATTGAGGTCAGGTACAGACCATTAGTTAATGATGAGATGATGACATACATTACTAGTTGTCTTTTGTAACATCTATAAAAGGAAAGGACTCTTTTTATATATTCTACAATTATCAATTCTGATTTTATTCGTATATTAATTGGTTCTGTTTGGTTCTGCTTTTTAACTGGTTATGAAACAATCTCAGTTTGTTACTGATGCTCAACATGACCTGTATAACTTAACATGTTTACATCTTCCAAGGCAAAGTTACAGTTAGTAGCATGTTAGATTTTTATTTTAATAATTTTATTTTTGATCATAAATATTGTGGTCATTGCGGTGGAAACTGTACAACTTCTGTCCCAGAGGCCTCCAAAATCAAGAAAATATCAAAGTACATTGTAATAGCTTTTATGATGAAATGATCACAGTCATTACTTGTTTGCAAAATCCTTAAATGCCTACAGCTGCTTTCAGGTATTCTGCAAATATTGAACTATCTATTATGAATTTGGATATTATGTGTATATAATTTAAAAATATTCAAATCTAAACAAGGAACTTTCATTTTGTGTTGATTTTGGAGACCCCGGTAGACAAAAGTGATTGTGCTTCCACCGTTATAACCACAAAATATAACCTCAAAAATAAAGTTATTCAAGGAAAAATCTCCTCCTCCTGGCAATTTTTAACTGGTGTACTACTCACAGTAAATTTCTCTGAAAAAATGTAAACACAGACTTGTTTCATCTGAATTCATGGAGAAACAGACCTGTGGCAGGCATTAAGAATAATTATAGAAATAGCAGATTAATATAGCTTTCCACTGATGGTCTTGTTTGCTTATGCGAGTTTCATAACCAGTTAAAAACTTCTTGTAGAAGCATTAAGTAATTATTCATTTACAGATAAATCATTAACATGCACCTCATTAATATTTAATGATCAATTGTTATATATACACATTCTAATTTACAAACTTTTAATTGATTAGTTAATTATTAATTCTTATATATCAACAAATAATTTGTCATTTCCAAATGTAGAAGAATGAATTATCAGTTCATCATGAAGAACTGGTTCTAACTTACTTATTTTCCCTATGAATCTGTATTTCAGGCTTTGAAATGGTTGTTACCTGACAGGAGGACACTCCAGAAGCACCAGCACAGATCATGGCATCAGTGATTCTGTTATAACCCCAGTACTGCTTGCACTGGTTAGGGCTGAGCAGAGGCAGGGCAGTCTGCTGGAGGTAGCGGGGGCTCGCTGAGTTTGGAGAAAATATGGAGATGAGGCGTGGTTGATATGGTAAATATCTACCAAGCACATTCATATTTTATCTTTGTGAAACTGTTCATACCCATGTGATTTGTAATTTTACCCTGCATGTGAGACTTAGAAAGCAGACGCTTACTCACAGGTTTGGCCGGTCCTGCCCCACCCAGTGGTGACACATTTGGTTCCAGAGGGGACGCTGGTGCTGGAGGAGGCCAGGCACACAGGAGACACACGGGAGGTCATCTGTACTGGGGACGACAGCTTCAGAAGGGTGATGTCATTGTTGAAGTTCTGGGAGTTGTAGTAGGGGTGAGTGATGGCCTGGATGGAGAGGTGAGCATAAATAATAAGCAATATAATCAGTGGTAGAAGTATTTGCATCCTTTACTTAAGTAAAATGCTTTAAAAAATAATCCACTCCCAGTAAAAGTATTGCTTTCAAAATGCTACTTAAGTAGAAGTATGTAAGTATTATCAACAAAATGTACTTAAAGTAAAAGTGCTAACTCTGCATTGATATTAATGTATATTTCTACTGCTTTAGATGTTTGAGGTTGAGCTAATATTCTGCTGAATAATTTAATCCTCAGCTATGCATCGTTTTCTATAAGGTCATCATAGGTTTGTCCTGTCCTGTGAGAACCAGGCATCTCTAAGAAGTCAACTTTTCAAGAGGTCAGGAAAACAGCTTTGTTTTTTGCTTGTGATGATGCATTTTCTAGCTAATCCAATTAGGTTGTTTACCTCTTAAAATTTCTCAACCCATGAAAGAATATTTCATCTTTCAGTTTATCATCAATATTCAAAACCAGTGCAATTCAAGATACATGGTCTTCACTGGACAGCAGGAAATTGTAATCTGAAAAGTAACTGGTAACTAAAACTGTCAGACAAATATAGGTGACTAAAAAAATACAATATCTGGGTGCATAAGAAGTATAAAATAAAAACAGAAATCAATATAATAAATTATAATAAATTGCTTGTGTTGAAGCAACTACATTTTGTAAAGTGTTATCATGTGTATCCGAGTAGTTTTATGAGTACGAGTACATGAGTGCAGTATCAGACTGATAGCCAACACTGGTATCGGTATTGATACAGTCCCAGTGTTTCGGTGTTGCTTACCCTGGAAATGGACTTGACCTGAATTTGCTCACTGTTGTACTGACGATCATGTTCCCCCAGAATAACACGGTGGTTTCTTGGACTGGAGAGAATAAAACAGACAAAGAGTGATTACATGATGATGATGACCGCAGTGTTGTGGTTTTTCTCGTGTAGATATGGGATATGTCAAAATGACTTACGACACACGGCAGTGAGCAGCAGTGACAACCCAGTACGGGCTGATCAGGGATCCTCCACAGAAGTGGAATCCTCTACCATCCTAGGAGTGAGAAGATATAATAGTGTTGTTGTTTTTTTTAATTGTGAATTACACAAGTTGTTGAGATTGTAGCACAACTACAGTGGGTGTGGAGAATGCATTAGTTAGCCTACCTGAAGTGAAACCTGCCAGGGCCAGGAACCAGACAAAGCAGTCTCCCCATTCACAATTTTGTTGTATCCGCTCACTTGTGGCTTGATGGCAGGTGCTCCGCACCCTGAGGCCCAAGTACATAAATTAAGTTGCTTATATGAAGATATGGCATACTGTATATACCAGGGAAAGTAAACAAGAAGGAACACTGTATGCTTTGCTTGACTTTGGTGCCAGTTCTCTTGAAGCTAATGGGAGAAGCACACTAAAACCCTAACACATCTATGTCATATGGCCTTTGATGAAGAAACGCCTTTAACAAATGACAAAGCACACCTCAGAGAATAGTATATTGACTGACTGACAAATGACAAATGGGCACATTTGTTTATTTGCTGTTGGTCCCCAAATAGAATTACTAAGAAAGCTAAAAATAGCTAATATTACTTGAATATCGCATACTCAAATGAAACATTTACAAGCCTCCTATGATTAATAATTGTGCATTGGTGGGCTAGGATCACAAAGTTTTTTGTGCTTTTGTACAAAATGGTTCTTTTCCATTTGTTAAAACTAATGAAGTGAAAAAAATGAAAAGATGCATTTTTTAAAAATACATTTAAACTCCTAACTTTATTGGTCGGACATAGGAAATGTAAATGTCTATCCCCTTGGCACTTTACTGTTTTCGGATCTGGCCATTCTAAAATAAATAGTTGAACAGATTTGTTGTATATTGTATATAACATCAACTATTATTAGCTCTGTCAATCATAGTAACACAACCTCCAGATCATAAGAGAGAAGGAATTATACAGATTTTAACCTTGTTTATTTATCTGAAAGTCAATATTTTCAAAGACTCTTTACTTGCAAGTTAAAAAAATGCCATGGTGAGTGTTTAATTTGACTGGCCACGAGCCCTGCAATCATCTTTGGATACTATTTGAAGACCAACAGCAAGTAAACAAATGCGCACACTGGGAAAAATCGGTCAATATGCTATTCTCGTCTGGAGAGTGTTCTTTCATCTTTTAGAAGCATTTCTTCATCAACTGTCATATAACATAGATATGTTAGGTTTTAATGTGCTTCTCCGTGCATCTCCCACAAGCTTCTATATAACCGACACCAAGGTCTGGCACTGAGCAGAGCGCACCATGTTGGTTTGTGTAATGTGTAAGGACCCTCCTTCTTTTTTAGTTCTCTTCAAGGAAACGACAAAAGAAGGATGATTAAGAATGATACATTCAGATGCTACTACACTGTCAGAGAAAGATTTTCTATAAATAAATGCATGGTCTGCAAGTAAACCACCAGTCACTCACCCAATGCAGAGGCCACAAGAGCAAAACAACTGACAAGCAAGAACATGGCTGTGTCTTGTTCGTGATTCACCTCACTGTGCATAGCTGTGTGCAGTGCAGACTTTTATATGTGTAACCCACAGACTTGACCCTGAATCCCATGTGCCATGGTACTGCAGGTACCCCCCACCACACACACACAGACACACACACAAGCACACCAATGGCTGTGATAGGTGTGGGAAGAGAACATCTGGCGATAAGCACCTAGATTACTTATTATGGAAACAGTCAACCAGTGTTATGCTTGTGTTTGTTCCAGTCTTGTGCCCATAAGTCATGGCTTTTAGCAAACAAATTGTTGCATAATTATTTCATTGGTAAGTAGATCACTGGTCCTTGTTATTATTCTGAAAAAACAAAAACTGCATCGAGCAAACAATATGTTAAGCTGTGCAAGCCCTTGTTGCAAACACTTTTTCACACCTTACACATAAACAGATACAAGAATCAGCAAAAAAATTATTGTAGATGAAAAGATTTCTAACAGATAATCTTTGATACCCCGGCAGCACCCTTTTTTTTTAATATGACGCATTTTCCTGTGCACACGACTAGTGCAGGAAACAGATATAAATCAAAACCTGATCTGCTAACAGGAAATTGTTTTATCTATAAGTTTCAACTGCTGCATGTTTAGTGACCTATTTTCATACTAATGCAAGAATGAATATAATGTATATGACTTATTCAGAAGTATATTGTTATAAAATGGTATTTACAAGAAACACACTGTACATATTACAAATCAGAATCCCATTGGCAATCTTTATTGGTTTAATGCTTAGAAATCACAAATAAAAAGAGATCATCTTTCATCCCTCATGCAAATTATTACTGGAGAGATAAATAATGAAGATAACAAACAGACTTAGATTGTCTTATGTGATAAAATACTGTAACTGTGTAAAAGTGTCAGATTTAGTTGCATGGATTTGTTAAATATTGAAATCTTAAAGTTTATAAGCAATTATAGCACAAATTTAAATAAAAATATATGATTAAATAGAATATGATCTATTTTTTTATTGAGTGTGTATTCTGGCTAAATAAATAGTGTTAAGACAGTAAGTGTATGTTGGGATCTGAGATAAACTGTCAGCAGAGAGTTTAGTCAACCTCCTCGATAGTTGGACCAGAGGAGGAGCTGCCTGCAGCTCCACCAGGGAAGCCACCAGGCATTCCTCCAGGCGTTCCTCCAGGCATCCCTCCTGGCATGCCTCCTTGGTACAGCTTGGAGATAATGGGGTTGCACACCTTCTCCAGTTCCTTCTGCTGGTGATCGTACTCGTCCTTCTCTGCCGTCTGAGTAACAGAAGGAACAAACAAGTAAGGGAAGTAGTACAATTGCTCCACATTGTTTACATGAACCAAACATACAGAGTTAACTCTCGGCTTTCACAATTTAAGCCAAAGAGGAACTTCTGTCTTGTGTCAAGACTCATAGTTCCCTCACGGCCTATTTCCATCAAATTAGCCCCAGTTCTTGAACCGGTTCTGTTCAAGATCTTTGGAACCTTGGTGCTAGCTAGTGAATCAGAAAACCAACTTTGGGTCCAAAACAATTTATGTTTGGTTGAAAGGCTCAGAAAGTCTCAAAGTTAGGTGCCGAAACAAGACTGGTTCCATGTAAAAGGCCTATCAATGGATTTTTACCTGGTTCCTGTCCAGCCAGGCAATGACTTCGTTGCACTTGTCTACGATGGTCTTTTTGTCCTCAGGACTCATCTTGTCTTGGAGCTTCTCATCCTCAACAGTGCTCTTCATGTTGAAGGCCAGAGACTCAAGGGAGTTCTTGGCAGTGACCTTATCTCTCTGGGCCTCGTCCTCAGTCCTGAACTGCTCTGCCTCCTGCACCATTTGCTCAATTTCCTCTTTGCTCAGCCGGCCTGTGAGAGAATGAAATACAAAGCTTTATTTTCATTTATTCTTTCTGTTCATGTACATGAGCAGAAACAATAAGAAGTAATGTTCATTGCTTTTGGAAATTTTGGCACATTTCAGTTGGTTTGGTTCTTTTTTTCGAACAGGAAGCTTTTTATTTTGCATTCTAATAGGCAAAAGCTGCTTGTCCTATGTAAACTGACTTTTTGTCAATATAACATACAGTTATGATAACCCATGAATTGTTTTAGTGAAAATTAATTAAAAAGACAATTTGCAAATGTCTCATGCTCATAACTGTTGTGATCATAATGAGAGCAGGTTGCAAAAACACATATAAATGTTTAAAATTTCCCTTCTAATTCACCTTAAGATGACATTTCATTCTCAAATTAAATTGTTTTAGAGTGTATTTGTGATTGTGGTAGGAATAATGCGGATTCCATCATGAAATTCAATAGAATAATGATTGAGGGACTATCAAATAAATTATCTTTTGCACCTGCTGTATAATATTTGTGTCAACCGGCATCTACTGCAGATAATAAACTGACTATACTCATAAAACCCTACATCAAATAATCTGAACTATCCATTTAAGAAGTATTTAATGTGATCATCTACCTTTGTCATTGGTGATGGTGATCTTGTTCTCCTTTCCGGTGCTTTTGTCCACAGCAGTTACATTGAGAATGCCATTGGCATCAATGTCAAATGTCACCTCAATCTGAGGGACTCCTCTGGGAGCAGGTGGAATACCAGTCAGCTCAAATTTGCCCAGGATGTTATTATCCTTGGTCATGGCTCTCTCACCTTCATAAACCTGAAAACAGTTACTCAAATCAAATTCTGGTGCAAGAGGAGTACATGCAATGCACAGGGAGTGATGGGGTGTGAACTGCTATTTGTCTAGAACTTTGTTTCAAGGTTGGTCTACCTGAATGAGCACACCAGGCTGGTTGTCTGAATAGGTGGTAAAAGTCTGGGTCTGCTTGGTGGGGATGGTGGTGTTCCTCTTGATAAGGACAGTCATTACTCCTCCAGCGGTCTCAATTCCCAGGGACAGGGGTGTGACGTCCAGCAGGAGCAGGTCCTGGACATTCTCAGACTTATCACCAGCCAAGATGGCTGCCTGCACAGCTGTGAAGAGTTTCCAAAGGTTGAAACTAATGCCATAATGACAAGACAGCTCTTCTATAAGCCACTTTATTGTTTTTGAATTGTTTTTGAATGTTTATAGATAGTAATATGACTAGAAAAGTTCTGTAGAGATACACACCTGCACCATAGGCCACAGCCTCATCAGGGTTGATGCTCTTGTTGAGGTCACGGCCATTGAAGAAGTCCTGCAGCAGCTTCTGAATCTTGGGGATACGTGTGGAACCACCGACCAGAACAATGTCATGGATCTGGGACTTGTCCATCTTGGCATCCCTCAGGGCTTTCTCCACAGGCTCAAGGGTTCCACGGAACAGGTCTGCATTGAGCTCTTCAAAACGGGCCCTGGTGATGGAGGTGTAGAAATCAGCTCCCTCGTAGAGTGAGTCAATTTCAATGCTGGCCTGGGTGCTGCTGGAGAGGGTGCGCTTGGCACGCTCACAGGCTGTGCGCAGACGACGCACAGCACGCTTGTTGTTGCTGATTTCCTTTTTGAACTTGCGCTTGAACTCAGCAATGAAGTGGTTAACCATTCGGTTATCAAAGTCTTCACCACCCAAGTGAGTGTCACCGGCTGTGGATTTGACCTCAAAAATACCATCTTCAATTGTCAGGATTGACACATCAAAAGTACCACCTCCAAGGTCAAAGATAAGGACATTACGTTCACCACCAACCTGAAAAAAATGGTAAGAATTACTCCCAGGAACATTAAAATTGGTTAAGGTTTGCATTTTATTAGCTAGTAACCTTTTTGTCTAGGCCATAAGCAATGGCTGCAGCAGTGGGCTCATTGATGATGCGCAGCACATTAAGCCCAGCGATGGTTCCAGCATCTTTGGTGGCTTGACGCTGGGAGTCATTGAAGTAGGCAGGGACTGTGACAACTGCATTGGTCACAGGCTATAAGGACAATGAAACTTTCAGTTAAGAAACAGCATTTGTGTGTTGTAACAAACATGAAAACAAACATGAAAACCTTGTGGTTAGAGGCTGCAGGGTGTTAATCCACATAGAGGGAAGTACGTGCTCTGATTCTGAGGTGTTGCATTTTCGATGAGGTTTTCTGTTTATAGTCTAACAAGTGCAGATACTAGTCACCGTTTCCTGACAATTGCAGCTTGTCACTGCTATTGTTTTATCTGCATAAAACCAGAACTACACGATGTCATTTCGAGCATTGTGTTATACACTTATTGTCATCTACCTTGCCAAGATAAGCCTCAGAGATCTCCTTCATCTTGGTGAGGACCATTGAGGAGATCTCCTCAGCGTAGAAGGTCTTCAGCTCACCCTTGTATTCAACTTCCACCTTGGGTTTGGATGCATCATTCACGACCTTGAATGGCCAGTGCTTCATGTCTGACTGCACTACAGCATCATCAAACTTACGACCAATCAGGCGCTTAGCATCTGGAGGAGATTTAAGAGAAACAGTGCACCCAGTTAAATGAATATTGTTGAATTTTCTTGTTCAAAAATATAGACTAAATACTGTAACGTTTAAAGATACATAATTAAACACGGTGGTCCAATCTATCTGATGCTTCTGATGTGCTTTGCCAGCATCTTTGATAAACACTTAACGCTGCCTGTCAGAATTGAATTAACTGTATTATGTGACATAGGGTTTTTCTACCTGGAAGTTATTGAAACCAGCATTGTGACTGTTATAGTAGTCGGCAACAGAGTGTGGAGAATGAGAATAATAATTTTGGATCACTGTTTTTGACCCTTTTGTCTTTTGGGTGTTGCAGTCCTCACCAAATACGGTGTTGGCTGGGTTCATGGCCACCTGGTTCTTGGCAGCATCTCCAATCAGTCTTTCAGTGTCTGTAAAGGCCACATAGCTGGGGGTGGTCCTGTTTCCTTGGTCATTGGCGATGATCTCCACTTTGCCATGCTGGAAGATGCCCACACAGGAATATGTGGTGCCCAAATCAATGCCTACTGCTGGTCCTTTAGACATCTTAGATGAAAGAAAAATGTAATGTGTTAGTAATTGTTGCCATTCATATTTTGAACAGTAATCCCACATTAGTGCATGCATATGATTTATATTAAATCTTGAGTTTATAATTGGAATAGTTTTGTGCTTGTATACTGTGTATGCACCTGCATATTACGCACACATAGCTGTTCCTACTGTCTGTGTACCTACAAAGGTGTGCCTGTCCCTATTATTTACATAAATCCAGATGCACGGCCATGTGAGCCTCGACTTGTAGTGGAATGGTGTAGTGGCTTAAATCAAACCAAAGGAAACCAAAGGACTGGACTGTACGTATGGCACAGTACTCTTTAGTTAGTCTCTACCCTGCTTCTCTCTCCACTGCTCCCTCGGCAACATACCACTGAAGTGTCTCACTCAGTCAGGCTGATGAAATGTGATGTACTGATCCTGGAGCACTGATCGCTGTGTGTCTATTTTCCGACAGCTGGCTCCAAATAGTTTACAGTTACTATAATAAGTATCAGCGTATCAACATGGCAATGAATGGAAGGTGGCTAAAAATTAACAGATCAGACTAGTCGGCAAGACCTGTCTATTCATATTAAAACAGAGAGCTTAAAAAACAGAAATACACACAGAACGCTACAGTGTTGACGTAACAAACATATTTGATTAGTGAAGAGCAAAAGCCTGTTGTTGCATTGGGCTGTGACCTGACAAAACCAGCAGACTGAGGCAGGAAATGCATTTTTTGAGAGGCAGAGAAAATCACAAACACACAGTTGAATATTACACAAAATGACAGAGTACAGAACTTCTTTGATTAAAGATGCTTAGTTGATGTTTTTTCACCCTCTTTTTTGGTGAACATATGTCACCGAACGGCCTGAGCTACACACTATTGAATTAACAGTTGTTATCCAATTATGTAACACAGAGCAGCAGAGTGGAAAACGCTGACACGGTGCTGTTGCTTCACACACACACACACCCATGTGCATTACCAAAGAAAAACATTAGAACAAAGTGATAGTGACTGATGGTGACACACACGCACATATATATGCATACATACATATATGTATATATATTAAATATTTATATAATTATATATATTTATATAGCAAATTTATATGTTTTATGTATATATATATATATATATATATATATATATATATATATATATATATATATATATATATATATATATATATATATATATCCTATATATATATATATATATGGGCAAGATAACATCATATGAAGCTTTGAGTCATTTTGTTTGCTGGACAGCAGTCACTTAACTGTGTGGTTTTTCATAGGGATTCGGCCTCAGCTTGTCATGCCATTATCTGACTGAAACCATGCAAACCTTTGGGAATATCTCTCACAATTGGCTGTTAGGCTTTTAAAACAGCAAGCAAGACAGACCATGAAGCCAGGCTGAGTGCAATGCTTCTTATAGAAGGGTTTACCTTGCGCCGTCAGATGTTCAAGACTTGAGAGTTTACTGAGTTAAAGAGGTGCTTTCGCCTAGCACACAACACTCCTCTCCAGCACTCCTTCTCCTGGCGGGCAGACTAAGAGGACGAGTGTCTCTGCTCCCCAGTGTATATAGAGCACTATGCAGGGAGAGCCCAGCAGGGTGTCAGGTGACTCCACCAAGGAAAGTTCTAGGGCCACGTGTCTGCTCACTGACTGAATTTACTTGGAAGACAGCTTGCTATTCAAAATGTCAACTGATTAGGTCTTGATTTGGCATCTAAACTGATGTTTTCATTAGTATGTTAGGACATGAACGTGGATAATGTTGTTCACATGGTCCATCTATTAAAATGCAGGCACAAACTGTGTCTGGAAAAAGATTTTAGACTCAGAGTCACTTGTGTTGAGTATTTCAAAGTTTCAAGTGGATTTTATATATTGCTTGTATATGTATGAATATGTTTAGGCTACTTACAAAACAAATCAGAGAAATCTCTAGATATAAGGGGCAAGGCTGAAAACAACATTGATTGCCTGTGACCTTTGACCCCTGAGGCTGCAATGCATGAAAACCTGCATTAAAAACTCACCTAATTCTAAAAAACATACCACATGGGCTAAGGAACAATATCCTTTGCTGATAAACACAGTTTATTACTGCATCTACAAATGCAAGTTAAGAATCTGCAATGGAAAGCAAAAGTCATATTTCAACAACATCCAGAAACACTGTGACTTCTCTGGGTCCTGAGCTCATCTGAGATGGACCGATGTAAAGTGAAGAAGTGTTCTGTGGCCTGAGAGGTCCATGTTTCAGTGTTTCAGAAATGACAGACCTCGTGACCTCCAGGCTAAAGAAGAGAAGGACCATCCAGATTGTTACCAGCGCTAACTTCAAAACCCAGCACCTGCGATGATATAGGGGTGTGTTAGTGTGTCAACATGGCATGGCATGGCTAACTGTCACATCTGATGACCCCAATAATGGTGAAAAGGTGATGTAAACATGTATACATGCAACTATCGCAACTTTTTTGGAACATGTTGCAGACCTCTTATTCAGAATTAGTGTATATTTACAAAAAAAAAAACGGTAATCAGTTTTAGCATTAAATATCTTATCTTTGTACTGTATTCAATTAAATGTAGGTTGAAAAGCTTTTGCAAATCATTGCATTTTGTTTTATGTATGGTTTACACAACAGTAGAAATTTCTAGTAAATTAGTTGGCCTTTATGCTCCTCTAAATAGTTAACAGGTCCCTGTGTGTTCTTATCACAGAGGTCTGGTAGTTCCTGTATTTTCAGTCACATAATAAACCGATTAGAATTAGATTAGATTAGATTTTAATCTAAACCAGGGATCAGAGCTGTGTCATTATAAATGAATCATGACTTGTCCTGCTGGTGCCACACAGCATACAGCTGGTGGCCTTTAAAAATTTTCCACCCCTGCCCCTCAGACAGCCACCACTGGTCAATGTTGACCTTGTGTATTATGTGAGGTACATAAGAAAACTGGAACATGAATATTGCCAACACCGCATAGTAAACAATCTTCAATAGTTTTATTCAGGTTTCATTCTCTTTTTAAGGCACAGCTGTGCAGCAAGTGTTTCTTCCCCTTACTGCATGGTCCCTCTGCCAGCCCTCAAAACACTACACGTCTATTCCTGTTACATAGGCCCCTCTGACACATAGGCCATCTGGCATTAAATATAACTGCACTTCATTTCAGACACCACCTGTTGCGACACACCAGAACTTAGTGTTCACACACGCCTGTCGAGTAGCTGTCTTCCTCTAACCGTTGAATATTGCATAACCCGGAAAAAAACAAGTCTTTAAAGCTTATCTGAGGTATTACGATATTACTATTATAATTTCATATGCATAGAGGTTTAGGAGAGCAACCATAATAACTCACAGTCTATGTTGGTCGACATTCATACAATAAATACTGTAAATTAATAATAAATATCAGTAACTCATCAAACTTTAAGGTATGGTTTGGATTATTTGAAGTGGAGTTAGATACTTATCAATAGTGTATTAGCTACAGTACATGTTGATCAGCACACCCCCAGCAAGGAGAAGCAGATAAGAGTATCAGCATGGAAGTTAAGCAATGTATTGCTGTGGGCAGGGTCATCTAAAAAGTATTTTAGGCAATTACAAAAAGGTCTA
Organism: Lutjanus erythropterus; assembly: GCF_056507025.1. Lineage (NCBI taxonomy): Eukaryota > Metazoa > Chordata > Actinopteri > Lutjaniformes > Lutjanidae > Lutjanus > Lutjanus erythropterus. The sequence continues at coordinate 20,020,112 of NC_139325.1, read as the reverse complement.
TCTAAAAAAAAAAATCCTTATCATTTAGGTGTATGCTATATTTAGAATATTTTCACTGCTTTACCTTGCTGTTAGACAGCCATTTCTGATGGGAAATCTTTGTTATATAAGTCAAATATTATTCTCCTAAAACCAACCAAACTCCATAAGCGAGTCAGTCAAAAATTAGTCATTTTACAATGCAGAACATATACTGGACGTTTCCTGTCAGAGAAGGCTGTCTGACAGCAACATAAAGCAGTGAAAATATTCTAAATATAGTATACACTTAAACTGATATTAATTCCTTTTTGGTGGATCATTTGTTAAGTCTCTAAATATCTTTGTTGTTAACTGTCCCTGTGCACAGCTGCTTATCTTCTCTGTTCCTCTCTGCTGCTCCAAGCTGGGGACGTCCCGACCAGCGTCTACTGGGGTTAATATATTGACCATCGATAAGTACCTCATACAACCCCACTTCAAATAATCCGAACTATCACCTCAAGGTAAGCAGCCATCATTACATCAGTGGGTTTCCCTCAAAAATTAAAACTAAGATAAAGAATATGTGCCTTTTAAAACCCCAAATAGAGATTTTATGTCCCAAATAATAGTTTCATTAGTCTTTAAAAAATTATTTAAATAGTAGCTATCACTTTAACACAAGTAAACTACGGAGCTGATATAGAAAGTCCTCTTCTTTGTTCTTGTGTGCTCTGCAGTGTCCATTCATGTAGTCCCACGCACAGCGCTTGCAGTAGTTGTACAAATGGTGCTCTGCTTTCTTCAGTGTGCTGTTCAGGTCCAGTGTTCCCTGAAGGCTGCACCAAAAAGGCAAACATTGAACAAACACATTTATTAAATCATCATACATACACAATCCGTGATGAGATTTTCATGTCTCAGCATACAGACGAACCTGCTCGCAAACTGGATGAGCTGCACATCATCTCGGCACTGCAGCAGAGACTCTCTGTTCTCTAACAGGATGGCCGCACAGATGAAGAGCTCAAAGGTGAAGTCCGTGTTGATGGCCTGCAGCTCTGATTTTGAACTGTCCTCTGCAAACATATGCAAGGCAAAGACATATCACTATATTAAAGGTGCAATACACAACATTCAGCCTCACTAGATTGAGCAAACAACCATTTGTTATGTAAAGACATAGTGAAGTAATAGCGTCCTGAGCAGAAAATGGGAGTCATACTCCCTCTGTGTGTTGTCATCTGAGCTTCTCTGTTTATCTGGCAGCCCCACATGCAGGTGAGCCCCTCTTTGTCTTCTTTGTGTCTGTTAACATGCTCTTCTGGTGAGTAACTTTCTCATATTACATATTACAGCTAAACAGTACACTGAAGTATGCAAACACGTTAGGTGAAAAACAGGCAATACAGAATCTCAATCCATATTTAATCAACACTGCCAGGTTTGACAGTGTGATCTAAGTTTCGAAAAAAATAAACATTGGAAACCAGAGCCAAAATGGCAGCCACCAGATCACAATATATCTTGTAGTACACTGAAATATGTTTCTATAGCTGTAATAACATAACAATATATTGATCCATATTTGATTAACAGTTCGTGTTTCATCTCAGTTTCAGGAGGCTCCATTTCTAAGCACGGCAGAAAATGAAGGCTATCAGGTTACAATATTTCTCTCAGTACAGCTAAAGAGTACACTAAACTATGCTTTTGAAACTACTTTAGGGGAGAAATAGACAATGTAGTAACATAATCTTGATCCACGTTTGATCAGCACTGCCTGCTTTGACAGTTTTATGAGCATAGTGTATATTCAGATGCTGCTTTCTTTTTGATCTGTGATGCAGTAGATGTTGTTTCCAGCACCTTCAAAGTCAGACGTTTAACAGAGGTAACAACTAGCTCTCCACAATCAGTCTGATTTGCTCTTCAGCCTTGAGTTCTGGGTTTTACCTGCGCTGTGTTTCCGTGTCAGCCTCTCCTGATAACGAGCACGGTCTACTTGCTGGGAGATGAGCTCCAGGTGGTCGCAACTCAAGATCTCAAACAAACGTAATGCGTCGCTGTGTTCAAACTCCCTCTGGAAGCCCAGCAGCAGCCACCTTAAAAGGATCCACATCCACACACACAAACAAAATGTGAATGTGGAATATAAACTCATATTCAGACAAAGAATGAAAACACATGTACAAAGGATCTACCTGTGGCAGAATGTGAAGCTCTCCATGCTGTCTGTAACCAAATGAGAATAAAGCTGGGGGTCCAGTTCCCTCAACAGGGCTGCCTCCAACTCTAAAAGACATTAAAAGCAACTCTTTTATATGCTTATACAGCAGAATCTAAACAAATCAACTTTAACTTAATTAACTTTTAAACCTTGTTTTCTTGCAGTGTAATCTGTAGTGGAACAGTTTTATTCCTAATGAGTTCAGGGACTAGTTTTATTTGGGTGATTTTGGTTGAGGATTATCTCATTTTGTTCACATTTTATATGTCTTTTTGTCTGAATGCATGACCTACATCAAACTTAGCATTTCTGAATGAGCTAATCAGTCCAATACATAGCATGAGACTTTAATATAATGTGTAATCTTGCAGTTGATTGAATTATTGTTCTAGAGATACACTTTCAATATCCTTGTTTTTCCACTAGAGGTCGCAAATCTATTCTGTAACCACATACAGGAATACATATAATCTTACAGCATGTAGTATATCTTAGAAACATAACATATATTACACATAAAGTTGCATTTATTTTTTGGTAATCCCACCTATTTTTCTGTGCAGACCGTCTGCTCTGAAGTCCTTGGAGAATTTGTCCATGTAGCAGGAGAAACTCCAGAAAGTGTCGACCTCGGAATCAAGAACCTCCAGGAACCGGCTGCACAGGTCATTCATTCCCTGGGCATAACTGACCTCTGGATCAACAATAAAGACAATTGACGCAAAAAACAAACACTTCTTTAACAGCACAACACAGAGCCTCTAGTGTTGTCTTATCTATTCAGTGTCAATTAACCTGAGGAGGGGTTATTCTTGTTGTTTACCTGGATGAAAAGCAGCATAAGTGATGAGGATGTCTCTCAACACCAACAGATTTCCCGAACCTTCCCCCCTGCAGGCACATAGATAGTATGACAATGGTATGACATTAATTAGCAGAGTTAATAAAACATCTCTGCAGAAACTTGCAATACACTGATATAAAGCCTCTGTAGTTACCCTATAGTTATGAAGGAGCTATAAACGCTTTAGTTACTGCACTCATATTAAAAAAGTATAGGTAAAAATGAAATGTATTTTTTTTCTGTTTGGAAAATAAGCCTAATTCATTTTAACACTAAATTTGTTTAAATAAATGCACTTAAAGCCTAATTCATTTTAACACTAAATTTGTTTAAATAAATGCACTTAAATGTCTTTTATTTTTTAAAATAAACACACAGCAGCATGAATATTTCTGATAGTTGGTGATACAAATTTGCAGATGTTACCCAAGCTTTCAAACAACAATTTCAAATTAATTAATTCCAATTAATTGAAGCAACATGTTGCAACATATATTTAGGAAAGGCAGTCTGGTCGACTGGTTCTGGAGCCCTGAGGGGGACAAGAAAAATCACCTTGGTGGCTCTAAATCAGGTATCAATCGGGTCTGTTTTTCCTTTAATGTTTATCGGAGCACATACTTAAAATTTTGTTTTTCTTGAGCAACTCACAGCTAGACTTTCTGTTAAAGGGATAGTTCAGCCCAAATCAAAAATACACATCCTTCCTCTGACCTGTCGTGCTATTTATCCATCTGTACTGTTTTGGTGCCTCTTACTGACTTTTGGAGATTTCAGCCTTTTCTTGAACATAATGGAACTAGATGGCACTCACCTTGTGTTGCTCAAAGCACCATAAATACATTTGAAATTTGACATTTGAAGCAGTTTCATGTAACAACTATTTTTGTTTCTACTACACCCACCAACTGCATCACCATGCAAAAGTCTACTAATGGCTGAGAGGTTATAACTCAGCTGAGGAGGACGGCGATAATGTTTACATCCTGTGTGGTCACAAACCTCTTGTCCATGAGTAGCTGCATGCTTCCTTCTAAGCAATGATACAATTGCCAGTTGTAGTTTGGCAGACAGAAATTAGTTCCTGCATTATCTTAAAGGGATAGTCCACCCAAAAAATGAAAATTCAGTCATTATCTACTCACCCTCATGCTGATTGAGGGTCAGATTTATTGTGTTAGTTTGCAAGACACTGCTGGAGTTCCACTGGAAAAAAACATAAAATTCCTCCATACTGCTCATCTGGCATAATCCAAGTCTGACAAGCTGACAAGCTGTTTGCACACAGTCACACTACACACACCCAGTTCAGACAGTGTGCATGTGCATATGAATGTAGCTCAATCATGGTGTAAATAACATTTTTTTAGTCAACTTGACATGTCAGGGCTTTAGGAGACTTGGACTATACCAGCGCTTTGAGCACCACAAGCTGAGTGCCATTTAATTTTCATTTTATTTGAGAGAAGGCACACATTTCTACCAAAACTATATCTGCAAAACTTGGCAAGTCGCACCAAAATAATCTAGATTGATGAATAGCACTACAGGTAAGAGGGGAAATGGGTAGTTTTGATTTTGGGATGGACTATCCCAACAAGTAGAAAATTGTTTTAATCGTTTAAAATAGAAATTACAAACTACACAATTTTAAGATTTAAGTTTTACAGCCTAATCTAAGATAAAACAAAGTGTGAACAACCTGTTTAACTACAAAAAGTTCACTCCCCGTGCAACAATATGGCAGAATTTCTTGTTTTTTGTGATTAATAGGTTCATGTGGCCTTAAGACTTGACTGTGTTAGAGGTAATAACAATAAATTAAACCAGACTGTTACCACAGTCCATTTCTTTTGTTTTCCTTTCTAGGTCAACTGAGGTGAGCAGAAAGTCAATGACTCCTTTTAGCTCCTTAAACAAAATATCTAGATCTTTAGTCCCATAAACCCCATGCCAAGGGTCAGCGACTGAATTTTCAAACCCCGTGTGTTGACACATATCTTTTATTTCACAATCACTCACTGGTAATAGCTCAGGTCTCTGTTAGTTCTCGGCACATCCTTGTCAATGATTCTGATGGCCTCCCGCAGCTCCCTTTGGTCAAACGTCATGCGCTCAAACAGTATCTGGTGACAGGAAGGATATGTAGAGAGACAATATATTTGACCGTTATTGATTGTGACATCAGTGTCTGCATACATAAATCTATCAGCTGTTCCACAAACTCAGACTCTCCAGACAGAAGAAGGTAAACACTTCAACTAGTACAAAGAAAATTTGTACTACTAACAGTGTTACTTAACATAATTAGATCCTGTTGGCTACTTTCCCTGAACACACTTCACTCCTCCCAACAGCTGACCTTTTCTCTTCTACCAAGCAAAGCAAAAGATAATATATTTAATAGAACTACAGAAATGTAACGGAAAATAGAAAAGGCAGCAATGAAATATATACATTAGAATTACAGTTTTTCTTAGATGCTTTGTTACATTTCTGGAATCATCCTTAACATTTGCAAAACAGTGAGCTTGTGGAGACAGACCACACAATGGATTAATCCTTATTTTGTCTCTCAAAAGTAAATACTCGTGTCAATAAACATGTCAGAAACAAGATAAAAAAAATGGAAAAAGTCAATATAATAGTGTGCTCTGACAGTGTTTTCTGACGTCAAAGGCACAAAGTTACATGTTACTGAATGTGGGAGATTGATTGCAAGAGACTGGACAGGATTCACATTTACACCTTATCTGTTTGTCCTGTGATTTGTTGACAGACCATGTCCACGTGATACAGAAAACAAAGAATACAAGGAAGTGTAGAAACACCGCACTGTAATCCCCCATACAGTGCTGCATGTTTGTCTAAGGGGTGTTCCCTATGTTTACATTTCTTTTTTTTTCCTTTATGCAATGCAGTGCTCTTTTGTGTATCACAATGACGTCAGGATGGTCATCCTGACACAGGACAGCAGTGTCATCAGTGTTGATGATAAATATAGTCAAATTAAGCAATAAATTCCTCAGTGTGTGCTATATTGACTACAAAGAGTTTTGCTGCTCACAGAGTCATGCAGCCTACATGCACCAGGATGCATTATGGGCAAGCTATCACCACCCTAGCCCAAAGCCATTACTTTGTTGACCACAGCAGTGTCACTTGACAAAATATTCATGTAGTACACCCCTGGCTACCCAGAGGCAAAAACTAGAAATTCCAGCTGAAAAACCCTATTGTTCTTCCTTACATCCAGTGACATCACTAGTTGCAGGAAGAACAGCAGAAGAACTCTCTCTCTGTAAATAAAGCACAAACATAGCAATTTATTTCTTTAATTGACAACATTTACTATCAACACTGGCTGTATATCTACTTGAAAAGTACAGAATCGTGTCTTTAATGTTACAGCATCATGTGGACCGTGGCTGAAATGAAATGCTGTTAGTGCTCCACCAAATCAGAAATATTCAACACCACAAGCCCCACTCTCAAAGTTCCCTTTCCTCCCCCGAAGCTGGGACTTTTTCCAGGGTAAAATAATATCCACAGAACTTAATTCAGACCCTGGCCCCTGCAGTGGAAACACTGAGTTCACCCAAAGGTTCCTAGTCCCTGGGGAACGTTCCTGTGGTGGAAACGCAGTTTTATACAATGAATTAATGCCTAGATGTTTTGAGGGGTAAGAACCAGTATACAGTCATATATATTCAACTCATTTAACCTGTGCCTGAAGCTCCAAGAAAGCCAGTCTGTCCCCGACATCCTCTGATTGGTCCTGGGTTTGCTGCTGGGCCTGTGCCTGCCTCTGGTCAAAGTACCTGACTGCTGACACCAACTCAGCTGAAACGGAGACAGAATCACATGGTCATAGAGGTTTGAAATAAAAAAAGACAAAGCAGAGCAGTGAAACCCGTGAAATACGACTTCTTTCATTGTGACAGAGGGCTACTGGTGCATGTTTGGGCTTTTACCATCAGTGCCATTGAGGTGCATCTGAACAGCTGATGGAAGAAACTGCTGCCACTTTCTCTTCATGACCCGGTAACGTACGACCAACTGCTCCTGCAGCAGAGAGCGCTCTAAAGCTGTGGAGCTGCATGGGTACATCCCGAACAGGAAACGCCACACCAGGCCTCGCTCAGAAGGACACACGCCACCTGGACAGGGATCGAAAACCCTTTGATCATTTACAGTGGTCAAAATCACTGACTCAACAGTCTTTTCACAGTAAGAGGTTATTTCAACTGTTACTCAAATCAGTCTCCACCAGATCACAAAAAAGAAACTGAATGGGCTGCACACAAGAACATGAGCTTTGCAGGAAGGAAGCAATTACTGATCCAAAACTTGCTGAACTTTACCCCGCTTTCAACAGGATCTGAGATGAGGATCTGAGACGAGGATTTGAGACGTCTTATATAATGTTTTGCTCTGCAGTTTCTTTAATCTTTGGTTTGTGAGAATGGAATGTGCATGAAGGTCAAAGGGCCACAGAAAAGAAGGGTGAGTTTCAACATTCATGTGAAGTTTAACCCCAGTGAGAGCTCCTGTGTAGATTGTCCTGTACTGTCAACCATACACAAAAGCCAATCAGCATGTCAGGATAGTACCTGGAACAGCTGAGTGACGACCTCAGAACTGTGTTTAACGCATCGGAGCTAGCTTCAAAACACTAATCCAGAGGTATTCTTATTACTGAGGTTCACACACTTCAATGAATGTTATTGTCTGACTGCTGAATCTCATGTGATTTTGTTCTGCTTCTTATCAACTTTCTAGATAGTGTGTGTTGTTTTATCACAATAGTCACGCTGGAGTTCTTTGCTTAAGGGTGGTCCATCATGTGCAAGGAAATGATAGATTTTAAAGAATGGTTTGACTGTGGTTCTTGTGCTGAAGCAAAGCATCACTTGACTTCCTCTTGTTCTGTAGGAATGGTCATACATCTCTCTTCAATTATTATAAATGGCAGAAAATGGTGAAGAATGTTGATCACACCCAAGGTGATGTCCTCAAATGAAAAAAAAAACATAACCCAAAACAATTAATCGATAATCAAAATAGTTGACAACTAACCAATTAATTGGTTAAACATCTGCAACCATTTGGGATCCTTTCAGCCTTTTATATTCAGAATAATATTAAACTTCATCAAGACAGTCTTCAGTGTGTAGAATATAAGATGTGCTGCATGGCAGTCATTCCCATGTAGTACTATACTGTATTGCAGTTTTTGCTCATGCACTTTGGCTAGGTTCTTGGATGACTCTTAAAAACCCCCAAAAAACAATAAGTTCAAGTCTATGAACAGTTACAAAGATTTGAATTTCTCATTCAGTCAAGCAAATTCCATGGGTTTTAGCAGATGTCTGCTAAAAAGTAAGTACAACTGTCTACAATTTTCACATTAATAACTTGATTGTAGCTTGCTGATCAAAACGGAGGGGTTGAGTCACGGTGAAATTGTTTTCTTTTTAGCATGGATTTGCATACATACAAATGTGCATACCCCTTTTCTGTGTAGCACAGTATTGACTTTTACCTCTTGTGGGAACATGAATCTAAAAAGCTCAGTGTGATACAAAATAACATTTAGCAAGACAAAACTGACATTCTTGTTTAGTACAGTAAACAATCAAACAAAAACATAGATTTGTTTAGCAGAAACATTTCCAGGGTTAACTGCCATGGTGAAAAAAAACATTCAAACATTTTGATCAGTACAGCTCACACGATGATGAAGCAACGTTTTGTTTTGGTTGCTTTTGCCAGTGTACTGGCACACTGAGGCATGAATGAAATGTTTTGGGTGAGTTATTGACTTTTGCAGACATGCAATAGAGTTGTGATGTCCCATGAAGCCAGTGTGACTACAGTTTAGAGAATGCTGAAGAGACTGTTCCAAAAAATGAGCCAAAGCGGTAGAGAAAAACTTATAATAGCCTACTGAAAGGTACAAATAATCTTTAAAATATGAATTTCACTGGATTAGCAAAGACTTTATATTTGTAAATGGGCATTATGGGATCATTTAAGGTTTGTACTTGGCCTGTTCTGATTACATTAATTTAAAACTGAGCCAATGACACTTATGTTGCATGCTAAACAATTATTGCATATGAATGACAATAGCATCTAGGCTATTTAAATTGTGTGTGTATGTGTATAAGCATGCAAGTGTGCATACACACACACGCTCACATCATGTGTATAACAATGATGGATAATTCTGGACTATTGCCAAGGACATGAACTCACTGCATCATCTTTAATATTTTGTAATTGACAAAAATGCTAAAATGTCTGTAATATGACAGAGTGGAACACAATAGCTTAATAACTCAAGATTTTATGGCACCTTATAGCCTAGAAACATACTTGTTTTACTTCAGAAAAACATCCCATTTTATCTTAATTTTTTGTCTCACTTTACCTGAAGGCATCAGATACTAGAGTCAGAGTGATTATACCAATCAGACAATATTATCGGGCTGATACTGACCTACCACAGCTATACAGGTCTACATATGTGTGTGTGTGTGTGTGTGTGTGTGTGTGCGTGCGTGCGTGCGTGCGTGCGTGTGTGTGTGTGTGTGTAAAAGTATTGGCCAAAAAGTCAAATATAAGTTGAGCCCTATTTGGCACTTACTCAAATTCCTTTCCCATGAAATGTAACGTGTACTTTATTGCTGCTAATATCTTAAGGGCCCAAGATGTTGTCCCATTTCTCCTGATGTCCCAAATTACCCGATTTCACCCTAACAGCCAGTGCGCATTATTATTTAGTTTTAGACAGACAGATAAATAGATGTACCGTTTTTGAAAATATGCATCCTCAGTCTTGACTCGTCCACCCTGCCCTCGGTGTCCATGACTCCAGGTAAGGTGAGGCGTGCGGCGGCCAGAGCAGGAGAGCTGACCGCTGCTACTCTCCTCTGCAGGACATCTGACTGTTGACGGTCCGATGAGCTCGTCTCCTCTCCCGCTGCCTGCCGTGGACTGCTGTTATTCAGATCCTCCATGTCTACATGCAGTCTTGGCGATCACACCAACGCACAGGTGAAGAAGAGTTTGCGTGACGCGCCAGCACAGAGGCTCACCATATAACCAACTGTCATCCTCCCATCATAAACTACTGTTCCCGTCGCTTCCCATCCCCTTGTGCGAGCTGCATGGGACTGAAAGCAGCCATGAGTGAGGACAGACTCCGTCGTTCAAGATCACAAAAGTTTCCTTAAAGCTTTCAGAGAAAACATTTCAAGCCCTGCTGACTCTCTTTCAGCCATCTGGGAGTCATATGACTGCACCTACCGATCCTAGTTTGGCCCACATTCCAGGTGGAGTCCGGAGCTAAGTTCACTCATTGTATTTGTGAGCATGTCTCACTCCACCTAGTGGTTTTTTGTAAAAGCATCAAGAGCTAAAAGTTTCCAAACACGGGTTGAACTCCATCAATGACAGTACTCATATTTCTTCTTAGTAGAATCAAGTACTTAGATGTTTCCTTTCCAGTCTGCCTTCACCTGTCTTATTCAACAGAGACAAAAGCCCCCAAAACAATATAAAAATTCTTTAAATAGGATCCTTAATTATTAATTATTTTTCATAATCTGAGCAGAGAGGGATAGAGCGACTCTTTTTACAGGAATTTAATGGAACTTGGGATCTTAGTGTCATTTTGTATCTGTACAAAACATCGGTTGTGTGCTTTTGGCTCATGACCCAACAGTAAGTTTCAGTTTTGGCTCTTGAAGGGAAAAAGTTTGTCCACCCCTGATTTAGATATTACAAACAGTCAGGGCCGTGCAGAGACCTTTGGAGGGGCAGGCGCTCAAAGTTAAAAGGGGGCCACGAAATTGCTCCATGGTGCTGATCCATAATCTGCCCTTTATTATTTGTAGTGCTAATAATAAAGTAAAAAATAATTCAATGATATAGAAATCATGTATTTTAATGTATTTGTGCTTTTATTCAGTTTGACTGTCCACTCTGCACAAGACAGCAAGGTTATAAAAGTTATATATTTTATATTTATGCATATTATATTGAATTTGTGTGTATATATACAAATGTTAGAAACACATACTGATATGTTTAAATGAGAGGTTGAGAAAATCACGATTCAAATTCCTCTATAATAATCATTGTTATTGTTGTTGTATTTATACTGTAATAGTCCAAAATTATGTGAATGTGCATGTAGATTGCATAGTTTTAGTGAAACAACATAGCCAAAGCCTCATTGCCCCTAGAAACATAGGAAAAACACTGCAACTCACTTGACAGTAAAATGATACAGATCTCTAATGCACTTTGCCCATGACAAAAGAAACATACAGAAACAAAAAGAAGCCTGACATCCTTTTTCCCCTCAGCACGCTGTATGTGGTTAACTAGCTATAACTTATGAGAAGTGTGTGCAGAGTCAGATGCACACACACAGGATGCTCACTTCACTTCGTCAGTCATCTTGCAAAGAATACACCGTGCACAAACAGATACCGCTGCAAAACATATTCACCGCACCATCAGTTGTTTAAGTGCTCTCTCGGGTAGGGGTTCAACAGATCAAAAAACTCATGGTTCGGATTGTATCACGGTTTTGAGTCACAGATCGGATAATTTTTCGGATCAGCAAAAAGGAAAAAAGTGGTGGGATTAGGGTTAAATTATTTAAAAAAATGCACTTGTCTTTGATCTTTGTCTGTAATTATCAATATAGTTTTTGTAATGTAATGATGTAATAATGTAATAATAATGATCATAGTAATGACAATGGTAATATATTGAACACTTCAAACTTATGCAGTGCTGTACTATGTATATACTATACATATATTAGATCATTATACACTGTACAGTATAATACACAACTACGCTCTGTAGTCTGGCTCAATGTCCCGCCTACAGCACAGCACATCTGATTGGTTAGAAGTCATGATCAATCAATCAATCAGCAGACACACTGTGTCACAGACGGGGCGAGACAGAGCTCCACCGGTGAGCAGAGAGGAGCTGTGTAGAAGTTAAGACAGCTGATATCACCACAGTTTTAATGAACATCACAGTTTTATGATCTGTTTCTTTGGTGATAGTTACATCAGTGAAAAAAGTTATGGTCTGGATTTCACTCAAGGCGATGTGACGGATTTTAAATCAGTCGCTCTCCACAGAGATGCGCTGCACACAGGAGCATCTGTCCTGTCTGCAACTCTGCATTGAGATTTCAGGTATTATAACTTATACAAAAGTAACAGTGACAGTAAAACTATGATGCTCACATGTGGTCCGTGGATCACATGCGTGCTGAACCGTAGAGGGCGATCTGTACGGGACACGGGTCAACTGTGATCCGTTGCACCCCTACCCTTGGGTCTTTGGTTCCTAGACTAGCAGTGACCCCTCTCTGGCAGCTCTAGCAGCGCTTAGCTACAGGGCACATCTGGGCACGTCAGGGCAGTGAGGGCAGTGAAGGCACGTCTATTTGGATCATGTGACCGACCGAGGGTAGATCTGAATTATTATTATTTTGTTTTATTTATTATTTTGGGCCACACAGACAGACTTTCACACACACACTTACAAAAAACAAACAAACAAACAAACAAACAAACAAACAAAAACCCACTTTGACAAAAGGGCGCTTTGGGCATCAAGGCGCAAATGGGCAGGTGCTCCAGCTTGGCATGTGACGCAAAGGCCTTTTTAAGCAGCGTCCACATTTCACAGGGACCTGTCCAAGATTATCAGGCAGATTTCTAGGTTGCCAACTTTACATCTGGTCAATCAAAACTAGCCTATGGCTAATTCTGGTATATTTATAGTAATGTTTAATAATATGTCCCCGGAAAATTAATTAATTTTAATTAATGAAGCTCACACCTCTGTCACCTGTCCATCCTGACAACAATCACTGACCGGCCCACGTCTCTTTCTTTATAATGGAATTAAAAAGGAAATGATGGTCTCTGAAGGACGGCGTGGGAAAAACGCCACGTGAGTCCTCTGAGAAGACCAAGTATCTCAAGAACCAGCCGATCAATAATCTCCCTTCACTACAGGTGAGTTGGCAAACGCTAGGTCATTTCCTCTTCTTTTTTTTTTTTTGTTTATTTTCTTCCTTCACAAACCTTTGGTGTTTGATTTTCTGTTTGAGCATGGACCAAATAACTGATACCTGTCCACAGGTCTCTAATAAACTTTGTTGGCGAGTTGACTAAACTGAACCATTAAAAGTTCTTTTTGCTGTTTATTGCTGAAGACCTGAAAAGTTGTGTTTTTATAGTGAACTCTGAAGAATTTCAGGGAATATTTATTTTGGACTTGATTGAAAATGACTTTCTCTGAGTTAAATGTGTTTTTTCCATTGTCCCACCAATACACTGATTTATACTGAACTGACTTATGCTGCATTGTAACCCTGATTATTTGTGTGCTGTTGTTCTGGTGGTTCATTTTTTTTATTTTTTTTTGAAAAGTATTTATGACAGAGGGTATTCATGCATCCATGTGGGGGAATAACCTTTTAAAATTTAAAACAGGAAATTGTGAGTTGAATTCTGGCTGGCACCATAACAATAATGAAATATTTTGCTGACAATCAGTGCATCATAGTGATTTTTACAAAATGTTGAGCAGGAGGAGGTAATGAATAACAACTACTCAGACTACCATGATCGAAACCTCTTTTCATAGATTAGGCCTCATTCGCCAGAGTTTTTCCCACAGTTTTAAATGTAGTTACCCACATCCATCTTTTTAGACATGTTTTCTTATCGACCTACATTTTCTATTCTTTCGGATGATCTGTGCTGCAGACTGTCGTCACTAACATGGAATCGAACGGCTCACTCCAGAATCTTTCAGGCCTCTTGACTCTTTCAGCAGCTGTCACAGGTAGGATATTGTTAATACAATGAAACACAAGGTTATGAGACATTTCTAAAAAAAATATTGTGGTTGGCATTATTTTCAAACCCTTATGTGCAGTCGGTGTATAGTCGATCCTTATTTCTTAATTCAGGTTTATTATATACATATTTAGCACTATTTCCATGTATAGTTATTAAAAACACTGGTTAAAGTTTATGGTTTCATCACCTTTGCATTTGGGACAATAAAGTAAAATATAATGCCTGCATTACTTGTCACAAATGTTAACCACTTTTGTGTGTGCATACATGCCTACACACACGCAGTACTGTGCGAAAGTTTTGGGCAGGTGTGAAGAAATGCTGTAAAGTAAGAATGCTTTCAAAAATACAAAATGCAATGGTTTACTTTATTTATTTTTTTTTTAACAATTTACAAAATACAAAGTGAGCCAACAGAAGAAAAATCTAAATCTGGCACCTCCTGTGTCCTGCTTGTGTCTGATGGGTGCCCGACCTCACTGCAATGTTTTTTGGAGGTTGTGGCCTGGGGTGTAATTTTGATGTCTCGCCACGAAGCACGAGGCAGCTCAGCCAGCTCCTCTTGTGTCCGGCTAACGTCTGACGGGCGCTCGACCTCGCTGCAACCTTTTTTGGAGGGCAAGGCGTGTGGATGTCGTTTCAACAGCAGTGGCCATTCTTGTTATCATTACTGTAATTTTGTGTTTGCTACAGTAATTTGATGAGTAAATAATTTTATGCTGTCTTGTAGAAATTCAGTGGCAGGTTTATGTGCTTGTTAGTTAGGGATAACTTAGCTTATCTGATATATCACCAACAACATGTGGTCATACTGCTGCAACGTGACTAACAAGGATAAAAATGTACAACCCAGGACTTTAAACACTTTATTTAAATTCCTCACCTTTTGGCAAACTTGACATTCTTAGTTCAAAATGAGAAAAAATAGTTGGTGACTACATTGGTGTGGATCTGATGAGAAAGTGGGTGGGGGTTGGAGATGAAGGGTGTTCAGTTCACAGTGTTACCTTATGTAGCTGCTTATCTGGCCAGTACCGTCAACAAAGAGTACAGTGTCTAAGCAGTGTGGACTCAAAATAAGTTATTTTAGCTTTAAAATCTCAACTTCACTTAGTTCTTTTTTTGAGACAATGAGTTTTAGATTTTACAGTGTGTAAACAGTGAACTACAATCCTTTGAGGTATGCTAATAGTACATCCTTTGTTCTATATGACAGAGTGCAGTGTCAGACTAACCCTGTATACTGGTGCAATATGCAGTCTATGTGGAAAGGTAACTCTCAAATGCAACAGCGTTTCAACATGTAGTTCACTTCATGTATACGGCAGATGGACAACATCTCTATCTGTGTGAAATGTCACACATTAGGTGACTATGCCAATGCAACAATTATATCTGTTAACTTACAAAGACTTCCTCAGGCTCTTCACACTTCGTGTGTAAAGACCTGTCAGAGTGGTGTAAAAGCTTTACGTGCAAGTGGGCCTTGACAGTATATCCAGCACTACTTCACAGTATTTATATTTTTCAATTGAGGAGGAACAGTTCCAGAGTTCCCCATCATGATGAATACTGGTTTAACATTTGCCCTCAAAGTGCAATAAGAAAGTTATTCTGTGGTCAGTGTTCATATTTTTGGCCCAACTTCCTTTTTTTTTCTCAGTTCTCAGCTGCTGAGCAACAGGAAACACACCCAAGAGTTGCACATCAGGGTTAAGTTCTAATTCATACTGACTAAGTGCAACACAGCTCCAGAACCTCTCCTGGCTCCCTCTCACAGTGAGTATTTATTTAATTCAGTAAATGGCAAAATACAGGTAGAACTGTGTCTTATGTAAGCTACATGGTGTGACAGATGCTGCTGTAAAACTTAATTCACTCAAAGATTTCATGATTTTGTCTGTTAAATGCTTCTCGTGGACAGATGAAGCTGCCAGGCCTCATTGAGCTTAGTCTCATACTGATCCTGGCCTCTACTGCAAAAGGTGGGTGGCATGTCGACTTTTGAATTTTATCTCACAAAGTATGAACTTAAATTAATCTAAACTCTGTTATTGTATTTAACACAGGTGGAAACTGGACTGTTCATATCCCTGACAAAAATATTACTGTAACAAGTGGCGAGGATGTGACCATACCATGTAATTTCAGCTATCCGTCTATTCAAAACACCAGTGAAGTTAAAGTTTACTGGAAAAAGAATTATGTACTAAGTGGATTTGATATAGAAGACAATGACAAAAAAGCGTTCATTTATCACCATAACAACACTTTTGTGCTTAAGAAGTACAGAAATAGGACCATGCTCCTTGGAGATAAATTTGCTGGAAACTGCTCCCTCATGATCAAAAACGTCACTGAGAATGAGCAACATATGTATGTGAGAGTCATTGGAAAGAGTGACCAGTACAGTTTTGTAGAAACCGAGGTCTCAATTTCTCTGTCTGGTAAGAATTTCTAGTAAAACATTTCAATTATAATTTTACTTAAATGTATATGCTTAAGTAAAGGAAATTAAAATAACACTTCACATGTTTCTTCTGCATGGACAGGTGTTAAGCAACCCACTCCAGGTATGACTTTTCATTTTTCACGTTTACTGTGTATAATTTGTTCCTGTACTTCTAAATTTGCTATAATAGGCTGTGTATTATTTTCCCAGGAGTTATAACAAAAAAGTACCACAGGATAAACCACAATATGGAACCCCAATAACTGTCACAAACTATACATTTTTTTAGGCACAATGGTAGATTTTACCACTCCATTACCCACCTCTGGTACGAGTAAATTTAACAGTTACAGTTTGTTTCTCAGTAAATTTCATACAATTAAAAAGGTTGCTGCTTATAACTGTGGTAATTTTGTTCACAGTGAGTTCAACAACAAACTATATGGCCATCTTTGTACCTGTTGCTGCACTTCTGATCATTATTGTCAT
This sequence comes from Lutjanus erythropterus, assembly GCF_056507025.1. Classification (NCBI taxonomy): domain Eukaryota; kingdom Metazoa; phylum Chordata; class Actinopteri; order Lutjaniformes; family Lutjanidae; genus Lutjanus; species Lutjanus erythropterus. Next base: position 20,003,220 of record NC_139325.1, on the reverse strand, counting down.
CGTTGGAATTGTCTTTTGCATAAAACACAAAAGGTAACTTCACAAAGGGCTCATTTGTAAATTGAGTGTGGCACTTGCAAGCAGCAAAAGTATTTTTGTTGCTTGACTCACCTTTGTGTTTTTCTTAAGCCATGTGTAGACATTTTGAAGTCCCATTCCACTCAAATATGTTTTTGCATTCCTGTGGTGATGAAAAAAGCTTCTCTGTCCTAAATCTCAGTTTAAGACATGTATGTATTGATATGCTTTTGGAGGGCAGTTATGTGATGTGGAAGAAATACCCCAGAATCTGAAGATATCTTTTTTAAATTCTTGCAAAAATATTGATCATATCTGGAGATTTTTTTTATATGCTTTATACCAGGTCAGGTTGTGGCATATTGTCACTCTTTGTCATCAAACCATGTGTGGCCTTCAAAATACAGCATCACTCAAATCAGGAAAATATCTTAACTTCATATTCTTATAGTGTCAAAGTGGTCCCAATGCAGAGATAAAATATACTCCAAATTTGATGTCTTATAATGTCACAATCGAAAGGTATCTAACAGATTTCATCATATATGGGTCACATTTTGATTTTAAACCATCTCTGGATTCTGGGGGTTCGTTTGCACAGCATTTGCTTCATAATCACTTCAGTGACACATCTCATAGCAATAATCTATTTTCACAGGTCAAAATCTTTTATCAGGCAGGACTCTGGATACTATGCTAATTTTCGAAGACCATCGTCACACCAAGCCAACAGGTTTGTTTCGCGATACAATAGTTAAAGGACCAGTATGCAGGATTTAGTGGCATTTAGCGGTAGGTGCAGATTGAAACTAAGTGAATTCCCCTTGTCTTAACCTTCCCTTCCAAGCATGTAAGAGAAGGCAGCAACAATGGCAGTAAAAGTAAAAAAAAAAATGTGAAAGGCCCTCTTTAGAGGACTGGCTCCCTCTGTAGCTATAAACGGCTTATTGTAAACTATAGATGACACAATAATTTTTATTTTCAGGCAATTATACATGATTGAATCATCGCCCTAAAATCCCCCCTAAATCTTACACACTGGTCCTTTAAATCAATTTGGAATTACAATATTCTAATATTCTTTTTTTTTTATCACTGTATATATGTATGAGCAATACAAGTTTAACAAAGTTATAACTAATAGTTTAATCAAATTAGAATCTAAACAGGTGTCTTTTGTCTCCTAAGCGAAGCACACTGTAAAAACCAAGACAAGGACCTTCCTGAACCAAAGGCCATCAATGAACCTGTCTACATCAACATGGAGGTAAAATACCCCCCGCTCTGTTAGGTCTAAACTGTTATGACAACTGAAGCTATAACATTAAAGGAGCACAGTGGAGTGTTGTTGTAAAGCAAATGTTATGGCCAGTGGTGCTTGACAAAAAGCCTGAGCACTGTGTTGTTTACATTCATGTTTACTAGAAATAAGTCCTTTTCTTTACTGCCTTCGTTAATTGTGTTTTTTTTTGCATTATTGCCACCTGTAGATCAGAGGAATACTCTGACACTATTGACAGGAAAATCTATTGCATGATTTAATGCAAACCCTAACAGCTTAAAGCGAACATGAAACATAAGGCAGATACCTGAAGGTACAAACAGTGATGCAGGAGACAAACAAAAGTTTCAGTTAGAAGCTACAAACGCACTGACAGCTGAACACTCAGAGGCTTTTAAAAACACTTTTCTCTGCTCTCCTGCACAGACATGTTTTCCGTCACACATCAGAATAAAACAGACAGGTAAACTTGTCTTATGGCTGTGGGAAAAGGCTCAATCACCTATTTTTTAGAAGATTTAGCTGTGTTTTTTTTTAAAAAACCCTGCATATATGTGCTAACTTTGGTGTAAAAACAGTATATGACACTGGAGGGAAACCCTCTAGCATCATTTTATGGGGCACCCCTTTTGCATAATGTTATTATGTGCTGTTGAAAGGTAATGTAACTTAAAGAGCAAACAAATCCCATGTGTGGAGGAGGTGGGATGGATAGATGGGTCAAACAAACACAGGAGTTTCACCTAAAGACTGCTTTTCGCACCCAGTATGAAACTAATAGTCAACAATGATATCTTTTTAACTCATGTCACCCAAACCATGTGCCTCATTTGTAAAGCTGCTCTTAAATTCTACTTTAACTTAGTCTCTGTGCTTACATTTGATTCACTAAAGATACTGAGCATTAAAAACCTTGATTATGCAAGTTTTGTGTAGCTCATTTGTGACTTACACACCTGTGATCTAGAAATCTCAAACAAATTTAAAGTTGACAGCATCTGGCCTCCAATCAACAGTTACTATATAATGCAGTACAAAGTAGGGTTTAGTCAGGAATAGCTATGGATCTAAAGAGAAAAGCTAACTCCTCGGAGGACAGGATTATAGCGACAGTAGAGAGTTTTATACCAGACAACACATATTATTTGGTTGACTAAATAGTGGGTTGACAATAAAGCCAAACATGTAATTCCAATCACATTGTTTACAAATTAACCAAACTGCAATACCCCAACATAGCAAAAAAATAAAAATTTAAAATCTAGACTTTGCATAGACACACAACAAAGAAACTAAACTATGTTCTTTCTAAATCACACTAATATCTAAATTTATTTAGAAATTAAATTTTGAGTTTTCAGAGTTTCAGAATTTTCTAATTGCCTTAACCTAACCACACTGCAACCATTTCACATTTACTGTGTTTATTATTATTACCATATCAAGAAAGGTCACCTGACTATGACAATAAAAGTCATCCAACTTTGTCCTTTCCTGCATGTCCACAAGTTATAAAATGTGAAATGTTTCTTAGGAAGTTTTATTTTGAAAGTCCAACTGGCTGTTGCATATTTATGGTTGCTAACTTGACTGCACATGCAATACTAATGCTAGAGGGGCACTTTCAGTGTTATAGATTGAGGCGTGGGGTCATTGACCAAGAGTTTTGAGAGTGAGAACTTGTTGGAATGAGACAATCAAAAAAAGAAAAAGAAACCCATTCATAGAAAATCTGCTCCATTGTGCTACAAGAGATCTAAAACACCACAGATACCTTTAATGTAATCCATCTCCTGTCTTTGCAGGCCCCTGCAGATCAAATGGATCAAAGCACGGATCACACAGACAGTGTATATGCAAATGTGGATTATTCAAAAGAGTAGAAAAGCTGCATCTCAAGTCCAATCTATTTAGATTCAGCATCGTGTTGTGCACATGTTCAGGTTAATGCGTAAACATGTGTTATGGTGTTTAGGATGCTTGACAACAGGGTTATCTTATCATGAGGAAGATAGGATGCACTCCCTCTGATTTTAAGACTAAATGAAGTCTGTGAGGAACAGCACAGTTTTCTTTATTTACTGGCTCATTGTTGGAGAAATTATGAAGCCAGTTATGAATGGCTTGGTTCATATTCATTATGTCTTGTTTTCTAAGAGATGTTGTTTCAAACAAAAGTCATGTCTGTCATCAGTCTGTTACAAGACACCTCAACATTTTAAACACTGTACAGATCTTTTCATTTTAAAACTGTAAATTTGTATTTTATATTTATCATCCTTGACTTTTGCTGTACTTCTTTTTCCTTTTCTTTTCTCTCACTATGTTAAATTTGACCAAAATGCACCACATGGTAAGGCAAATTTCATGTATGTGAAACCTTGGAAATAAGCCTATATTTATAATACTGATTTAAAATCAAAAGCAAGGACCTAGAATTGGGTAGGGGCTGTAGGGACAATTGTCCCTGACAATTATTTGATTTAAAAATATATATATATATTTTTTTTTGACAAAGCACTTGAAAACTTATATGATTGCATTAATAATTAGCACACGTTTTTAAAGTATGCATCCCCCGCTGCATGATTATTGTCCCTACCAGCCATGACAAGAAAAATTCACCCTTGGGCAAAAGTTTCTCAAGTATAGCAATGTAGAGACTAATTGCAGGTTTTGCGTCATGTTCACACCTAATTTAAATTTAATCTGTTATTTTAAAAAAAATCTAGGTTGTGTTAAATTTGTCCTGTTTAAAGGATAGGACCAGATATTTTCTAGTCATATCTAGTAGGTCTTAATATATTAATCACATGGCTATACATGCTTTGAAATAGTTATTTGTCGCACTTCTTCTGGTCCATCCTGAGACAGACAGTGTTAAGTAGTGGTCTTATTAGTATCATGGATGGATTACTGAACGGGCCTACCAGGTGCAGGCCAGAACCCCCCTTTTGTGTAACTACGAAAGACAAAAAATGACCAAAACGACCACAAATAAATGCAAAAATACCACAAAGAGAGAAAAATGTATCACAATGAGGTGCAAAACTTCAAAGACATCATGGCTGTATTGTTTTGTCAGTGGTTGTCGTTCTCCTACACTGTATGTAGGAGGGATGGGGGACCTTTAGCATGTCTGTGTCCAGGGGCCCGTTTTCTCATCATCTCATCATCCATGGTTTTAGGTTGTTTGGAAAGAACAATATTTCCATAAATATATTAATATACCATTAATAGTGTACAGTTTATTATTGCCAAAAGCCAGGGTTGTTAATGTAAATTAATGTTCACCTTTAACTTAACCATAATTATAATCTTTCCCTAGCTTAATATTTCAGTTGGCTAACAATAATCATACCCTAATCCCAGTTTATTTGCCATAACCAAGATCTTTCCCTAACTTTACTGTGGTTGCCAGATATTGTATATATTGTGGAAAGTGAGACTTTTTAAAAACACTGGCTTTGAACATTAAAACAAATGTAACACTTTTATCTGGGGTTTTGCAGAATTGCCCCGTATCGGTGCATTTTCTCTGGGCCAGCATTTTGGCAGTGTCTCCATGTAGCTGGTGAGCATGACAATGTCATAACCAATAATAAGCACAATTTCCAGTTAAGTCTACTGTCTTACATGACATAAGATTATCTGATTGCTTTTAATGGTTGTTTTTTACTGTTCATATGATGCAGTGCAGTGAGGCATTAAGGTGTTGCCTGCTAATGCAAGTGCGTTAATGTATTGCACCACTGAGTGACATAGGAAATTATACAGAATATTTATCAGTTTCGTAAGCTGTTTGTAACATCTCATGACTGAAGTTTTCTGTGAAATTAATTTTTTGATATCTCCTAAAGTTGTCAAAAGACTGGGGAGGTGCCTCACTGTATAACTTCACTGGGCACATTTTGAGTTTAGGGAAATAATGCGTTATGTTTTTTCTAGTCTTTCTCAATGCGTTTGCCAATTCATTTCCTGTGTCATCTGTGGGGCTGAAACTTCTGTTTTCTCTTCTGATTCAGTCTCCTGTTTAAAAGTTACATTAAAGGATGAATGTTAAAGAGGATTTGTTGGCAGAATGTAATATTTAAAAGTATATTTTTATGTTATAATCCTCTTGTGTTTTTGTTACCTTAGAATGGGCCATTACGATCTGCAGAGTGCAATGGTCCTTGTTGCACTGCCATGTTTTTATGCACATGGGAGAAGTTACCCTTCAGAACAAAAAAACATTGCAGAAAAAACATTAGGAAATCAGGTGACATAGAATAATACATAGTCCACAACAGTAGTACGCTGTGGTTTATAAAGACTGGGGTTTGACTCAGTGGTGAAACGTTATTATCTTTATTTATTTAATTAAACAAAATCTGTTACAGTCTCATTCAGTTTAAGCAACAAAACTGGTTAGGTTTAGGCAAAGACCTTGGTATGGGTTCAAACCTAATGTTAACCACGTGTTAGGTTTTTTTGTCAGAGGTATTTCTGCCAGTCAGAAAGCCTTGAAGGCTAACATCTCCCATGTGCTTTTGTGTAGTAGCCCAGACCGTACAAACCAAAACATGGGTCTGGAGAAGGACCTCTTGCATTTTTTGTGAATTTGTGAGGGGAGGGTTAGGTGAGCAATATTCTGTTAGTTTCATCCTGCAACCTCACCCCTGGTTGCTGCCAAATCCTACACACTGGTCCTTTTAAGTTATTGTTTGATGTGACATTTAATTCAAAGAATGTACCAAAAATAAAGGTTTATAAGTGGATGTCATTGCTTGTCCTCAGTGATCTTGAGTAGTGGTTCTCAACCTTTTTTGAGTCGCGACCTCTAGAAAAATCAAGTTGTTGTTGTTTGCGACCCCTTTTGTGCTGGTTTATTGTTTAAACCAGTTGTGTTATGCATATTTCTGAATGATTGTCTCTTATTTAGAATGTCTTTAAGGTGATGGTCATCATTGAGAGATGCCTCCTGGCAATAAAAAGAAAAAAAAAAAGGAAAAAAAAAACAAACACCAGTGATGGTGACAGATATAAACATTTTCTCTCTCCATTTAAGGCAGATTCATAAGTTCTTAGTTATAATTGAATGCTGTACTGCTAAACAAACAGGGTGATTTTTAACAAGAAATAGCGTTACATTTTCAGTTTCACATCATAACCTTGTCATAATAGAAATGAGTCCATACACTGATATGTCTGAGCACTGGAAGCTAATTCATACCAAACAAAGGAGTCTGAGGAATAAGATTTTCTGGACCTTTGTTGTATCAGTGTCCTGCATACTTGGCACTGACTTATCATCATAGCTGAGAGACTGTTGGCTTCTCGGGGTTTGTTTCTCAGACTATTTCTATGTGTGGAGTTAGTTTACAGCTGCATCACAGTCTGCTAGAAACTCCATTTACATTTTTACCTGAATGTTACCTGCAAACTTAGACAGGTGATTTTCATGAATTCTATAATTATATCAAGTTCTGTTTTTTGTTAACAAACTTTAAATCAAAATACCAGAAGTACAGTCAATAGCTATTAAAATACTGTATGTGCAACTACTTCTTTGAAATGTTTTATGATTTCGTCATTTGAGAATCACATGATTGTTTGAAGTAAGACAAAATGCCTGAACAGCAAAGCCACAAAATTTATAAAAAGAATTTTTTCTCAATCTTGATTTCCTGAAAAGGAAATGTGGTTAACCATGGTAGTCCACTTCGAAATGACAAAATCAAACAACCCAAATAAAAACCAAAAACTCTGAATGTGGTAATGTTATAAATACACATCTTTAATGTCATCACAGATGTTCAATATGAAGGACCCTGCTGGCCCTCATTGCAGACTTGAGGCAGTTTAGTTTAAAATAAAAAGGTACTGACATCATGTAAATATATTGTTTATTGACTCAACCTTTTCATTTATCTCATGTTTTTTTCAGCTGCTGTGAGACAAACTGTAGCTTCTGTGCATTACACAGTGTTCTGGGAATTTCTTTCTGTATTCATTTGTTTGTGAGAAAAGTAACAGAAGTAACATGTTAAACAGAGGACAGTCAGCAAGAAAGTACTCATATGTTGCAACACCTGTCCCCTTCAGCTTTTCAGCTTCTGCTGTAGCTAATAGAGGTCAACTCACAGTATGAGTTCAGCGCTTTGGCAAACATTTGATAGTATTTGCAACTTTAAAGGTCAAAGCACGACTAGAAATATGCCAGAGACATCGCACAAATCTCACAAGCACTGCAAGGGAGGGCATATTCATTCAGCCATTAACAGGATTCAGGGGTGAGTGAATTACTAATGCAAAAATACAACATCAGATATGCAGTTTCATATGTTTTTTATTACCTTTGCGCTTTTTTACACTTTAAATTTCTTTTCCCCATCAGTCATGCAGCTGAAGTTGGGGCTTCTCTTTCTGTTGTTACATGGTGAGTCTCATATTAAAATGCTGTTGAATGAAAGACTTCATGTTCATCTTACACTCATAGATAAATCGATGTTCTTTCTTATTTCTAGTGGTCCATGATGTGCAGTCTTCTCGTGGCCAATGGACAGCAAACGTGCCAGCAAGGATTCCAGTCCTGCAGGGATCCTGTGTGGTCATTCCCTGCACGTACACATACCCCAGGCCCACCTCAAACAAGATCCTGAACAGGTGGAGGGGATTCTGGAAGAAAGGGAAGAAAATCGTCTCAACGAACCTCCCCGAGTGGAAGCTGCCTCCGGAGTACAAAAGACGAACAGAGTTTTTGGGAAATCTGCAATCATTCAACTGCACCATGCTGCTGCTTGGTGTCCGGCAGACTGATGTCGGTCCCTTCTACTTCAGGATTGAAATGCCCCAATACAAGAGTTTCTCCTTCACAAAAAACGCAGTGTCCATTGATGTTAAACGTGAGTATTGTGGAGATTATTATGAGGCAGATGCTATTTGCACCCGGGGACGAATAGCCAATGTGGTTATTTGCACCCGTGTACATACGGCCTAGCATGGCAGAGACAAGCACCCAGGTGTCTGTAGCCAACAATTGTATTCATACCTAAGCACTGACAGCATAAATTTACACCCACATGGCAGAGAAACAATTTTCTTTTCCTAAACCAAACTAAGTGTTTTTGTAGTCTAAACTTAACTAAGTGGTTTTGGTGCCTAAACCTAACCAAGTGGCTTTGTTTCCTAAACTTAATCAAATGGTGACTAGGAACTGTAATTAAAAATAATTGAATAAAAATAATAATTAATGAATAAAAATAATTAAACATGATGATTTCACACTAGACTGAAATGCTGCTCTGCCAAGACTCACTCCCCACTCTCTCACAGCAGAGTCCTGTGGTTAACCCATTCACCCACTACAGCTTGTTTAGGGTTGGGTGTGAATAGCCAGACACCCTCACCTGGGTGCAAATAGACACTTCCTTATTTGTAAGGCAATCTATCAGTATTCTATGAACTGCATTATGAGTTATGTTGGTGTCAAATTTCCCCTCTGCAGGAAATCCTCAGTCTCCATCTCTATCTGTGAGGATGAGTGATAAAGTAACCGCCACTTGCTCTGTGTCTCACACCTGCCCATTGATGCCCCCTCGGTTCTCCTGGAGTCGCTCTGGAGTCATCACACGCCGATCAAAGAGGCTGAATGCGTGGACGTGGAACACGGTGTCCACCCTGGTGTTTAACCCTCAACCTGCCGACTTCAAACAGCCTTTAAACTGCACTGTGCAGTACAACACAGGCAAGCAGGCGATGAGCTCCACGATTCTCTGAATATGACGTGATCCCAGTGCCTGACCTAAATATCATTTGTCAGTCTGCATAGTGAACAAATTCATGTCTCAAATCAGTAGTTTAATGTCTGCTACATTTTTACCAGTGTTTATATACACTGTTAGTTAAGAAACACATTTTACTGCACGCCATATATCATTTGAACCCTGTAATCAGTATCACTTTCTTTATTGACAGTTAATATCTGGTGTGTTATTAAAGATCAGAACAGATCTACTTTAAAAAAGCTTCAATGTGTAAGGTTTATTTCAAGGTCCTCAGTCTATATGATGTGTCTGATTAACATTAAATACAATTTAAATGTAACTGAATTTGTGTGTTTATTTGTGTGCTTCACTAGTCCTTCCTAATGAATGCTAAATTAGCAGTTAACAAAAATGCTGTATGCATTTTTTTCCCCCCAGATTTCATAGTTGTTCATCATTTCAATCATTTTACACAGCAATTCAAATTATTGGCATAAAAAATGTGTAATTTGTCCAAGGAGCGCTTTGTCTTGGACTACTACTACTATGTCTCAAAGTTGTCTTGCCCCAGGTTGAAAAATAATCTGAGCAGAACATGAAAAAAAAAAAAAATTTGTGGTATTTTGTCTGTTTATTTTCTTACTGTGATATAATATCACATAATAATGGTTATAAGTAATACACTGCTCATTTTAGTCATTTAGTCAAATGATCAAGAATGCCATGGCCATGGATCTGTGTTTCTATTACTAGTGAAGCATATTTTTTTACAATCAGTTTATTAGGAACATGCACAGCAGTCCTGCATTAAATTGCACCATCATGGAGGTTATAATGTTAAGTCTGTTTTAAAATACGATTGAACTTTGTGGTTATTTTGGTGGAATGGATGTAGTTTGACATGCTCCTGAACTGAACTCGAGGGGCACTTCATTGAAATAAATGAGTTACAAAACACACAAGGTATGTTAAATCTAATCAAAAAGAAATACAGACAACTTTTTTGGTCAATATGCTTTATATTCTTGTGCATAACATGGGCTGACTGAGGCAGACATGCTGTATTTCCCAAAGTGAATTTCAATTCACTGTCTAATCGTATGAGGGTCTGGGGTTGGTGCTGAGGTTAGAATAATTTAGTAGTGTCGTGTGGTACATATTACTTCAACGCTCTTATTAACAAAGACGGTGACCAGCTTCCCCTTTGACTTCCTGCCAAGTTCCCAGTAACACACTCTCAAGCCACACAAAGGTTTTTCAACATTGATCCAAAGTATACACACACACACACACACACACAGAAAATACTTATTTTTCTTTTTTTTAGTTGATTAGTCATTGATTAGTCATTTTAATGCCTGACAGTCTGTTGGATTCTCTTTTAAATAAGATTAAACAGTTTACAGCATTCATACAAGAGGAGTATACTTTACATTTTTCCAAAGTCATATAGTCTGAAATAGTTTGAGAGCTTTTGCTGTTATATGTCCAGGTGAAACAAAGTTGACCTCCCTGACCACAAATGACCACCTATTCTCTCTGGAGGAGCCAAACAAACTCAAAGTAATCACAATGTGTCCAGCTGTGGAAAGTGTGCCTCCCTTCCTCTCCCTCATCCTCCATCCTTCATTTAGCTTTTCCCTGACCTGTTGCATGTACACATCATCATAAGATAAAAAGAGCAAAAACAGGACAAAAAGTAAGTTACTTGAATTAGTAACTGTAATATTATTACTATTTTGGAAATTGTAATCCCTCACACCACTCATTATTGGAAAAAGTAATACTATTACAAACATACACAGAAAAAGCTGTCGGAGGCAACTGGACTTGGTGGAGTTCTTGAAAATGTTTCGTCTCTCATCCAAGAGGCTTCTTCAGTTCTGACTAACTACCTGGGAGTTCCAGGTATTTGACCTCTGTGGGGTCATTAACACCTTGAGAGGCATGTGACTCAGGTACCCACCCTTCCATTGAGTGAACTGTTACTTGAATGAAGGTGTGAATGAAAGTCGTTGAGTTGTTACAGTTGTATGTTACTCAGTAATCTGTATTGTAATGCTGTAATGGGACAGAGCACAGTAATCGCATTGCTCAAGCAGTTCAAGCCAAGGTCAACAATTTAGCTGCAATTTGTTATTCAGTAGGAAGTATGCACAACAACTGTGTTCTTGTGACTTGTCACTGAGAAAGAGGAAGCTCAAAAGGTGCAATTATGTTTTCACAAACTGTGGGTCAAGACCCCTCTGATAGTACACAGAACTACTGCAGCCTGGGTGGACGTAGAACATCAGGGGGAAAATATAGAGTGAAATTAAGGTGAATAATACAAATTTATTTGAGGAAATAAACAAACGAGTTTGCTGATGTTATCACTGAAAAAGCAACGGATATGACTGGGTCACAAAAATACCTCAGTAGAGAGAGACATCGGCAAACCATAAGCTCCCATTTAAAGTATGTACATTTGTGTGATTTCAAGCTCCAGCAGAGGCAGTTTTATCCAACTGGGGCCAGTTGTTTTTTTCAGATAGTACACAAGTAATAGTACTGTAATTGTACACAAACTAAAAAACAAGAATTAAAAATGCCACCATTGGTATTTGTTTCAATAACTTACAGTTTCTGTAATTTGTTTCAGTAACATGGTGTCAGCGCCATACCATTAGAAGAAAATGATAATTATTATTCTAGACTCTTGAGGAGGTGGTGGTGGTGGTGGTGTGTGTGTGTGTGTGTGTGTGTGTGTGTGTGTGTGTGTGTGTGTGTGTGTGTGTGTTGAGGGGTCACCATCTTAAATACCCATAATTAATCATTCATCACCCATGTCACATAACAAACTAGTTGTGGCAAATCCTACAGAGTTCATGTTACGTATTACACATATACACCAATCTTTTAAAAAATATATAGCTCTAAGATAACTAGTTTCATCCAGAATTCATGCTGTATGTACACCGATCTTTCAACAAATATAGGTCTAGTACACTGAAATATAGAAGCCTCATACTGAATTCATATATACCATTCTTTTCAAAAGTATGGATCTATAATAATAGGACTTAGATAGAAGTCAAATACAAATATATAATACAATACAACTCCAAATGGTTTAGAACTCAGACTGGATTGTTGTTATATGTTCTAACTATTAGAGGTGCCTCTGTCTATTTGTTATATTTAATATAAAGATATAACACCATATCTAAAGACTCCAAAAAGACACAATACTCCAAAACACTAAATCACTTCAGGAAGACTATTACAGGATGTGTATTCACAGAAATGGTCGAAGCGTCTGAAGGGAGCCATGTTAAAAACATTTTGAGAACCACTGCTTAATGGTACTTGAGCATTATGTGTTGTTATTGGACAACTGAAACTGCATGAAAAGTTGTATTTACACATGAACAACATATATGTGAATTACAGGCAGCTTATCAGTAATTCTTTTCCCAACTTTCTCGACCCACTTAAATTAGGCGACACACAGATGGACTGCAGCTGTTCCTCCAGTGAATTCAGTGATGTTACATATTGGCGTATATTGCATCATCCCAGTCATTCTGTATGGGAAACAAGATTTATTTATTTATTTATTTATTTAACAGGGGCACACATGATATAAATATGCCGGAGTTAGCAAAAATGCTGATTACATCTGTAGTCCCTAGGAGGGTAACAAATAAATAAATAGAATAAATAAAGAAAAAGAAAGAAAAAACAAAACAAATGACTAATACACTATAAAACATTTTACAATATCACATTCAGTCTGGACATGATAGAATTTGATGCCAAGTGCTGGATATGATACAATAACATGCTACACTAAAGTGCAGGACCATACAACTGGGTGCACCACACAAGTGCACATCATACACCCAAGTGCTATGTTGATGTGCAGACTCATACTCATAAACTCATTCTGTTCTTTCAATAAGCAAAATGATGAATGAATAGAGAAAACTTTACATACCCCCATGTTGCCATATACAGGGTCATTGGTATAAATGCCCGGGCCGTGTACATCATCGTAGTCCATCACTTTTCTGAGGAGAAAAGGCAGAAAACAAACATTGTTTTGACTACTTTCACCACATAAGCACACACAAACCAGTCCTTGTGTCATTTTATATTATGGGTAAACCTAAGTGTAAACTGAGGTGAATTACTACAACCTTTTTGTTACAGCATACTTAGGGAGCTCCACATCCTTGTCTGCCTTTGTGGTTCTCATGTCAGATGTTGGTGCGTCTTCAGATCTCCCCCTACTGGCAGAATGGTAATTTTTAATTTTGGACCCTGAAAAAAATACCAGCACTTTGCACAACCACTGAAACCCAATAATGCAGACTGCAACACCTATTACACCCTATAAAATTTTGCAAGCTGACTTTCTGGTCCCATAGTGGTAAAAGTGATGATATTTTACTGTTATAAGACACTGTTAGGGCTGGGTATCGGTACTCAATACCTGTAGGATACCGAGTGAAATAACTCAGCACCAAGCCACCATTCTATCCTTCTGGTACTAAGATCTAGAAAAAAATGACTATTTATATGCATTGACTCCCAGCCAATAACTGCAAGCATTCTTCATAATGAAGACCTGTATCTGTATCACTTTAAGGTCACTGGTAGTGGAACTGGTAGCATAATTTTTTTAAACTATACCCAACCCTAAACACTGAAGAAGCCAATAATGTAATAACTATCATGAATGTAATAGCTGCCAATAATCTAGTATTTTCTTCCATTCTTGATATAATAAAATTCATTTATGTATCTGGTCAATAATGCAATAAAATCTCTGAACCAAAACAAACAAAATCATTAAAAATCTAATAAGTGGGGCTGACAGTGTAACAATATAATATATCACTAAGTTTCAGTTTCATTTATTATCAAGTGTCAGACCATTACACTGACCCTTACTGTTGCTTCTTTCAAATAACTGCTGAATCCCTGAACTGTAGTTCTAACTCCGAGTAACTTGTCAGTGTCAAAAGTGACTCAGGTTTAATCATCATCATCATAAGATAAGAAAAGATATAATTTATTGTTCCCAAGGAGAAAATTTAACTTGGGCATATGCTACTCACAGCTGCAATTATCATAATACAATAATGCATAATGAGCAGACATTTGGAAGCAATTTTCATGGAAATGTGACACTTTAAATAAAACTTAAGTAAAGTGATGTAAGTACGGTATATCAATAAATTATTAGCTCAAATTATTACATTTTAACCCAGCTACTATCTAATAACCAGTCAATAATGTAATAACTTATTATATTGTAAAAAGTTATTTCGTTATTTGTTCAGATATTGTATTACATTATTAGCCACTTATTACATTATCAACTTTAATTACAAACAACAGAAAAAATTTGCATTATTGACAGTTATTTCATTTAGGCAGTTATTAAATTATTGGCTACTACAGAACATATTTCCACTCAAATATCTCTTCATGTATAACTTAAATGTATATATTTTGTTCTGGTGTCTGTTAACCACTGTATCTTTTCAAAAAATGTACACACTTAAAATGTCTTATAGCACCCAGATTTAAATGTTATGGTTCAAAAAAAGTAACTAAAAAGAGAAACACTTATTTTCAATGACAGAAAACATTCACAATACCAACTTACCATTTTTTAACAACTCCCACTGCTATTAAAGCTATCAAGAAAATCACGCCTGCTCCGATGCCGATGATGATATAAAGACTCTGCATCTTACCTGTCCAAACAGTAAACAATTCAGTCATTGCCAGTCTTTAGGCATACATTATGTCATTAACATGTCATTATTGTGGAAATCTGAAAATCTTCCTTACTGTTAACAGGTAAAAATAGTGTGAAGTTGGCATTGCCCTGCGTGTTGTTAGCCAGGCAGATGACATACTCATAAGATCCCAACACAGCCTTCAGGGTCCCGATGGTAACGGAGCCATGTTTCTCTACTGTGGTGCTTGGCAGGACTATGTCGGAAAGCACAAAATAGATGGTGCTGGGAGGCCTGGAGTCTGCAATGCATGCACACTTTACCATATCTACCTCTGAGGAGCAGGAAGACATGGACTTAACCTCAGGGGCATCTGTAAGGACCATAAATGGAGATATGATTAAGCCATACTTTTATTTTGTATGTTTAAACAAAGATTCTCTCCTTAATCATCATCATCATAAGATAAGAAAAGATATAAGTTATTGTTCCCAAGGAGAAAATTTAACTTGGGCGTATGCTACTCACAGCTGCAATCATCATAATACAAGGTAGAACACAGTAACTTTGCAGTACAAAGCATAGTATGATACAAAGTGGTGCCTTAAAGTGGTACACCAACTTACAATCATAAATATGTACAGCCATAAGGAAAACATGTAAAATTCAATAAAAAGATGTGTAAAATATTGTACATTTCCTGTGAGAAAAATTTATAAGAACATAGACATTTAAAAAATGAGGAATGACATAGACATTAGAAAGACTGCCTGACTGACTGGAAGCGGTTGCTTGTCTATATTGTACTTACATAACACATTGAGCTCCACAGGGTGTGAGTTGCCTTGTCCTATTTTATTAATGGCAGTGCAGTACAGGCCTCGTGTGTGGTGTCTGGAGACATTCGGCAGCATGAAGATGTTTCCCCGATACAGCTGAGCTCCAGCTTCATTATGCCACTCATAACTGCTGGCAGGAGGGTGAGCATCACTGGAGCATTTCAGCTGCACAGCTTCTCCCTCCTTCACATCTGACTTGTATTCGACTCTCACATTCACCGGGGCATCTGCATGGTAACATACAATTCATAATACCACGGTGGTCGTTACAGTATGTTCACAGTCTTTTACAAAACACAAAGCTGAGCTGATCTCGCTGCACATAAATTCCATTTGAATTGGGAAGTGGGAATTTCCAAGTGCCCTGTTGGAAACTGCAACTGAAATGCCTTCTGAGGTGGGATGTCTGACTCAGAAAGTCAGTGGAACTCCAATCCAAGGTGGCTGCTCCTCGGCATTAACAGTGAAAGCCGTTTATTAGCACTTGTGTTTTGTGTCAAAACTTCTATCTGGTAATATGCTGCTATGATTTGTATGTGCAAAAGCTTTGTAATGTGTTCTTATCAAGCTCAAAAAAGTGTTGTTTTTTTTCAACTTGTACTTGTACTGGAATGTGGTCAACTGTGATGTGATGTCATTCCCAGCTCTGACTTCCGACATCTGAGTTTACCTGGAATGCTGGCAGGCTCTGTATAGTAATACTTCCTGTCAAATGCTAGTGCTAACATTGCAACATGCTCTTAATGACAATGCTAACATGCTGAAGTAGCAGATATAATGTTGATCGCCATGTTTAACATCTTAGTGTGTTAGTATCATTGCCATATCTGAAGATAACACGGCAGCTCCCCAAATTCAAAGCATAAGCATCTCGATCACCCCCTGGTGGCTGGCCGCAGTATGATTCTGCCCCCTCTATGTTAGCAGAGAGGACAGAGGGAGAAAATGGAGATGCAATGTCCATATTTATTTTACAGTCAGTGGTTAGCTTGCTAGCTTGTTCTTATTTCATATGGGACATAAAACCCTGCCACCTGGGTGAAAGTCCTGTGTTTGTTTGAAACATCTATCCATCTACTCCACCTCCTCCATGAGCTGACTTCCTCGTACTACATTAAGGGGTGTCTTATACAGCAGTGGATGAGTTTATATTGAAGTGAACTGAAAACCCTAGGGCATTAGTTACAGCTGCACAAGAGTACGTTCCACGTCTGTATGAGTCTGTTGAGGAACAGTGACTTTTCATCAGTATCTGACGAGTTCGAAGTGAGACTGACTTGTATCTTTTATAGAATCATGTCAGTTTTTAAGGCAGTCCTGTCTAAGGGGTCGAATGTCACAGGCAGTCAATGCTGGTATATGCTTTGCCCCATACATCCTGATATTTCTCTGGATTCTCTGAGACCTTCAGTGATATTATGTAATGTAGAAATCCTTGAATTCCTTGCAGTTTAACTGTTAGACTACTTGCCCGCTCAGTTTTTCACAAAGTGGTGAATCTGGCCCCACCCTTGCTTGTGAATGACTGAGCTTTTGGAGGATGCCCCTTTCATACTCATACTAATCATACATTTACCTGTTAACCAATTTACCCATTTAGCTGTGGAACGTTCCAAACAGGTGTTTTGAGCATTCCACAACTTTCACAGTCTGAATACTGAGACAAATAATTTTGTTGGTTGAACAGATACAGGTAATGATGCCATAATGATGAAGTCTGAAGCATCAGTTTATATTATTACCACCACCATGTATACTCACATTTAACTCTGAGGACCTTGGATGTACTGTGTTGCTGTCCTCCCTTTAACTTTATGTTGCATTGTAAAGCCTTCTCGTGATCAGCACTGGTGGGGCGAAAGGTCAAAGTAGATACTGCTTTCCACTGGCCATCTTCATGTTGCTGTAGTTGGAGCTGTTCTTCTCCAGCATGACTCCAGGTGAAGACAGGAGGAGAGGCGGGGCAGGAGTGAGACACAGAGCAGGATGCAGACACAGGTTGACCCTCCACTACCTCGTCTTTCACGGAGATACCGATGGCATTTTTCTCACCTGTAACAAGAAGAAGAAAGGTCATGATAGGCAACAGCAATCATCACAAGTACTGTACTGTAAGTAAGGGAGGGCTCTTAGTCAACTGGGCTGGTCAAAAAATGTAATATATTTTAAAACCTTGTGTTCTGGTCTGACTTAGTTCAATATTAAATAATTTTGGAAACATTTTAGTTGAATGTAAAATACAAAAAAGCATTGTGAACATCCCAAATCAAGAGACTGCTGAAAGATGAATATGGGGTAACAGTATAGAAAGAAAGATACTTAACTTTTAATCGGCTGGTGTGGTTTTGATGTGTTATATTTGACTTAATGCCTCATTATCCTCATTGCCCTCACTGCCCTCTGGTTAGGGATATATAGCAATGCCAGAATGGTAACTTAATTTTAGTACAACAGCTTAACTTCCTTCAATCTAATTCACATCATGGCCACATCACAAATTCAAAGGGTTTCAGTCTGGTTTCAAGTTTTATGACAAATAAAAAATGTTGTCTGACCTGTTCCTTAACATATGGAGCTTTACTTTCTGACAGATGCAAAGAAGTGAACGGGGCAGATCAGTTGTCATTTCTAATTTCTGATCAATGATGATGTCATTTTCCTGTCCAGCACCCACAATGCATAAGTAGCAAGTGAACTTGTGCTCCTCTTTGCACCCGTGGGTGTGTTAGTCTTAAAATATTGTTGATGCATTGCTATTTTGAGTTAGCAGAAACTGTTTCCGGCCAAAAGACACTTTTGACCAACAAAAACCTGGTTTAAAGTAAAAGGCTCAGTATTTTCCTACTATTTAAAGTACACATACATGCTTCTAGGGAATTGCAGTTAATCCACATAAAAAATCATAAAAAAAAAATCATGTGTGCATAAAAGAGAGACACTGTGTCAATTTATACACTGATCTATAACTTCACTGATTGTTTTAGTCATACAGGATCGTCAGTATCTGGTGTTAATTGATGTCATATGTCCTACACATCCAAAAGGTGTCATACACAGTCACAGATTATTCAGTGAAATTGTCTTGAGTAGAACCACATATAGATCCTGACTTCCATCAGAGCTTTCGAAAAAAAAAGATTTCCTCTGGAGAGTTTCCTCTGTTCCCTGTTTAAAATCATTTGGCATACTGTGTATATGGAAATGAAACTGAAACCTCAGTAACCTCCATTCAAATGATGTCAGTATGATTTCTTTATTGTGTGTTGTATTGTCTCTAACAATTTAATGATCGGAGAAACCTTTCTTGCCAAATAAACTTGACAACTCAGTTATTCTTGAGAGAACACATTCAGTAAACTTAATATAATAAGCCGAAGCTGTTCCCAGTGACGCTATTTAACTATATGTGTAAGCAGGTATTGAATTCAATACTCTCATAATACTCATCATTTATGTTTTCCTGCCTCAGAAGAGTTTTAACCCTCAAACAATGCATGCTGGGAAGTCTCCAAATTTCTTTAGAAGAGGTTAGCCCATTCCACTGAATTCTTGTATGTTTTTGTACACTGCTTTCATTTTACTTATATTTTGTATTTTATCTTCGTTTTTTACTAGTCAGTGTCTTAGTTGTGTCAGTCAGTGTCTTAGTTGTGTCAGTCAGTGTCTTAGTTGAGTTAGTTTGTTGGTCATTTGGTCATTTAAAGATCCTTTTTTTTTTTTTTTTTTACATGTGTTTATGTGTATGTGTCTTTGTAAAATTCAATACAATGCCAATAATAAAAACTGAGTTGCACATGTCTTTCTAGAGAAATGAAACTGTTGTCATTAAAGCTATTTAAAGAGGAGATCAGCAGATACAAAAGCAAAACTGAGGAAGTGGGAATAGTTGTTGATAACAATTGTTGAACCCTAAATGATGGTTACAGCTGCTGCACTGAGTAAACAGGCTTTGTTTCAAGTTTTAAATACCAATTCAACTTTTAAAGACAGAGGTAGGACCAATTCACAAGTAAGTCTCAAGTCTTTGCAGTCAAGTCATAAGTCCAAAACTCTGAGTTTCAAGTCCAGAACAAGTTATAATGTGCTCTTTACCAAATGTAACGCAACACGTAACAACAGAGGCTCGACTTACTGTTATTTGTGCAACTTCAAATGTTGAATGATTTTATGCTAATTTGTTTTGTTTTTTTTAAATCTGTCAAGTTGAATCTAAAGTAAGCAAATTTATTACTCAAGTCTGAGTTGAGTCCAAGTCATATGACTCATGTCCATACCTCTGTCCAAATTAAAACAACTGAAATAAATCATTTGGTTAACACAGCTGTGAAGTTAAAAGCGTGTCTCATTTATCATTTACTTGGCTCTTTATACAAATGTAATAAAATAGAATGACTTTTCTGAGAGCAAAAAAGTAAATCAACAATTTTGAGGAAGGAAAACAAATTAATGATTTTTCTGTCTCCAAGTGCTGATCAGCACTGGTCAGGACTGCAACAGATCAGCTTCATGCTCTGTAGGATGGTGAAATTACATCATTCCTATCAGAAAAATAATGCATTTCTAAGTATGAATATTCATAATGTTAAAGGAAAAACATCATGGGAATAACACTGCAGACATCAACTGTGTTAAAAGATTTTTTGTTGAAAGCTATTAATATTACTTACTGAGCATTGTGATGGAGACCGTGTTCGATTTGTAAGAATAGCTGTCATAGTTTGTCATTTCAATCCTGAAATGAAAAGGCCCCAGGTCCTCTGGCCGAAGGGGGTCAATCTTCAGGGAACAGTTCTTCTGACTGACATCTCCCAGCAGCTCCGTCCGATTATGATACCGCTGCATCACTTTAGACTCATCTGGGTGACAGATAACCTGATTTGTCTGATCGGTCCACATCCCAGTGAATTTGGTGATAGTCTTGCCTGGATCTGGGTAGTTGTATGAGCATGGGATCACCACACAAGACCCAGGGAAACCTTTCACTGAGGTGGGCACCTTGATGGTCCAAGATGAGGCTTCAGTTTGAGTAACTTTAAGTAAATGCAGAGGAAAAGGAAACAGAGAATGCAGAGGCTGATTGCAAAACACACAGCAAGAAGGAGAGTCTACTTGCCGAAAAAATAAAATCTAAATTAACCTGAAAATTATTTTTTTTTACAACACAGCAAACAGACAAAAATCTGACTATTTAATTGTATTTCTAGTTGATGATACAATGTAGAAAATGCAACATACTTTTGAAGCAAAGGCACACAAAAACCAGAGGCCACTTCAAAGAATCCATGTCATCTTCTCAGGGTCAGACCTGCAAATAATAAAAAAAATGTTTCCAGGCTTGTGCTGCACCACTGTCATTTCCTCCTGGTGTGAAATGACTTGTATAGTTTCCATTCCACTTTTGATAAACACACAAAATCTGACTTCTGTCTCGTCAGACTTGTACTGGGGAAGTATATGGTATTAATCATCATTTATTATTCTTATTTATTATTTTTAGACATTTTAAACACGTGTTGTGCCCTGTCTACTTAGCTCTTTAAAATCTTATCTGAAAATCATTTTTTATATCGAAGTCTTCCTTTAGATACTTTTGTTTTATTTGACTGTTTCTATTTGTATTTTTTATCTTATTGCACAAGTCTAAACAAGTAAGTTTACGTAAGTTATTATTGTATATTGTTATTTATCTTGTTTTCTTTATAATGTCATCTCTGTTGTGCATCTCTTGACTTTATCACATGTGCCATCCTGCTGCTGTCACTTCCTTCTTCAGATATTCAGGAAGTTGATGTATTTTAGTAATCAGAACTTCTCCAATTTTATTTTTGTGAGGCATGTTAACCACTCCATCAATTTTAGACTTGAACTCATTTCCACTAACCAAGAAGCCCCTACCACATTTTTTTCATACGGGGAACAAAACACCTCTATTAATTCATGCAACACACTAAATATTCCTTTGATTTTTTGGATCATATAAATCATTATAGCCTCATTGATTTATAAGTAGTTTAAACACTGCAAATGGGCAATTCATTATCATTGTTAGAGTTCAATGAAAGAAGTTATCTTTACGATGACTTGAACACAATAAATCGTCTGGATTATGCACGACAGTAATTTGCAAAACAGTGGCAATATAACTTTTTTAAATTATTTGTTAATGCTAGGTCATCTTAGTCTGAACATATTCTAGTTGATCCTTTGCACAGGCTGTGAGGCAAAGTTGTTCTTCTTTCTGCTAAACTGAGATACCAAACAGGAAACTGATGTGACCAAATGTTAGAGAAGACCACAAACATTTTAATTTTAAAAGATGAGAACTGACACCTTTTTGCAGTGAAAATAAATAAAGTGGCCACAACAGAATCAGTTGGAATGCTCACTGTATTTATCCACACCCACATGTTAGTTACAAACTGCATTTGCTTCAAAGAAAGAACTTTAAAACGTCTTTACAACAACGTGTGAGAACAACGCAACGAAAAAAGATCCGAGATGAAACATTTTTCTGCTGATTGAAAACAATGACATTGAAACTCACTGAAAAGTCCAAATTGCTGCAAGAATGTTTGCAGTTTGTAGCTGCTGTGCTTTTATATTGTTTTTGTTTCAATGAACAAAGGTTTTGTACAGTAGTTTGCAGAGCAGTTGTGTCTGTTTAGACTCATAATAAAGTTTGGGAAGAAGCTCAGGATGTTATCACTGATGGCTTTACGGCTGATGAACTGAGAGACTTGTATGCACTTAAATAATAAACTTTTAAACTCCAAATTAAAGCTACTATAGGGAACTTTCATGTTTTGTTGATTTTGAAGGCCTCTATGGACAAAAGTAGTGTCTCCATCATAACGACCACACAACATAAAGTCAGAAACAAAAACCTCTAAATAAAAAATTATATCAATAAATTCATATAATATTTGGTATTCAATTTTTTTTCAGTTCCTGTTAGAAATGGTTAATGCAGATTACAACACTGTGCATATATTACAAAACTGTAGATATACAGTATATTACTGACATGGCTCGCTACAGTATTACACTGTAAACTGCATATTCTACTGTACAGTTCTGAAAAAACTTTACATATTACTGGTAATACACTCTGAAGGTAACTTACAGTAGTGAAACTGTAGAAATAACAGTACAATTATGGCACACCAGCTGCCAATAATTGTATTGTAGTGTCACGGAAAAAAACATCTAATAAAATGCAAATGATCATTCTTTGAGATTTATTCTGGTCAATTGTTTATGCAAATACATTGATCACAACTAACTCTTATTTGATCAATACATTTCATAGGTACATGTACATGTACCTATGAACTGTACATGTTTTTAGATCTTAACATTATTTTTTACAAGGAAAGTTACATTTACATTACCTTAAACTGAACCCAGGTGCAGAGACATGAAGACAGCAATTTCTTGATCCACTTGATGCCTACAGCTAATCAAGTCACATGATGGGGTGTATCATATGTGATTTCCGCTCATGTTGTTCATATCTAAAAACTAGAAGTTTTTTTTATTTATGTCTATGTATCTCTCGACTAGAATGGAAATACAGTGTACAGTACACACAAAAAAGGACCTTTGGTCTCTTGAATGTTCAATGAGGCTTCACTTCCTGTTAATAAGTTCACACCTACAGTGTTGTGGTGGGCAAGAAAATTTGTCTCAAAGTGCAGAGGCCTCTGTGAACAACCCCCGATGCTGCAGTGGCAGTACAGGTTTTCAGTTTCCCCTCTAAACATCACCTCTGAGGGCATCTTTTA
This sequence comes from Lutjanus erythropterus, assembly GCF_056507025.1. Classification (NCBI taxonomy): domain Eukaryota; kingdom Metazoa; phylum Chordata; class Actinopteri; order Lutjaniformes; family Lutjanidae; genus Lutjanus; species Lutjanus erythropterus. Next base: position 19,979,814 of record NC_139325.1, on the reverse strand, counting down.
ACCGAGTTGCTGAGTAGATTTAATTGTCCACAGTGAAGTCGGTCCTTCATGGACCCTGATCTCCCACAAAAGCAGGGTTCAGCATTTCACCCCTGTTTGGATAAAAAACGTTGTTCTCTTGGGCAGCCAGGTCGATGTAGCGGATGCTGCGGGTGAGCTGGACGTTTTTCACAGATAAACGTTGCTTTCTTTTAACTCTCCAGAGATCCTCTTCGTACTGTGTTAAGATGTCTTCCAGCTTGACTGTGTCCTCCTTCTGGCGTCCCCAGGACAGTTTCTTAGGAGTGGAAGTGATGAAGCCGGTGGATGCTGAGTTACCCATGACAGCAAATGTGCCAGAATATTTAGTTTGCAAATCTGTCGATTAAAAAAGAGAATCTCTGTTAGTAATTACACATTATCTGTGCTAAGACTGCAACTATTGTTATATTGATTATTTTCATTATTGATTCATCTGTAGCTAATTTTCTCGATTAATCAATTAGTTGTTTGGTCCATAAAATGTTAGAAAAAAGTGAGAAAATGGTGAGAAATGTTGAATATTGTTTCCCCAAGCCCAAGCTGACATCCTAATGTCTTCATTTGTCCACAACTCATAGATATTCAGTTTACTAAAGGACTAAAGAAACCAGAAATTATTCAGATTTGAGAAGCTGAAATCAAAGAATTTGAATATTTTGTTATTTCAAAAAAGACTCATAACAATTATTCGATTACCAAACCATTGGTGATTAATTAAATAATCGATGCAGCTCTAAATTGTGTACATAAACTATACAATCCATACAAAAGTTTTTTTGTTTTTTTTACCTGGTTACTGAAACAGGTCACGATGACGTCCCTTCTCACCGCTGATTTATCCGCTGAAGTCCCAGTGTTGAATGAGAGGTGTTCAGACTCCTCCATTTTAAAGACAGTCCTGTACGGCCAACTGAAGGCCTGACCTCGTCTGCCATCAAAGGAACAATTAACCGTTTTATCTCTCTGGATTAGATTAAACACAGTGTGAACAATACAAGTTAATCACTGCTGATTAATGGATCTTACAATCAGTTTGTGTTCATCAGTCAGTGAATCAATCAGTGCAGGGGAACCTCCTTCAGTCACAAACACACAATCAAAGAATTGTACTCTCATCATGTTAAAAGTCATAAAAGAAGGACTTTATTACTGTCATTGTATTTCCACTCTTGTTTCCGTCCCACCCTTCAATGACTACAGCTACTCTTAAATGATGTTAAAGCGCCATCACCTGGCTGACATGACTCAATGAGCACTGAGAGCACCAGTTTACAAAAAACACCCTTGGCAGAAATTCTTCATTATCCAAAAAGGGTTTCTGTAACAGGCCTGATGGAGTCGGAGCTCCAGGTTTCGCTCCAGCTGAAGGTAGAGGAACAAAAGTAAGATTTCTCAGGTGATTGAATATTTATGAAACTTTATCTGTCACTCAACGTATACAAAAAGAAGGTTTGTCCATTACCAATCAAGCAATGATGAAGCAATCACAACACAGTGAGCACAAGTTAAAATTTAATCTTGAAAGAATGTTGACATTACTGATACATCTGTTCAGACAACAGGAAGTGATGAGTGATGGTACATTTGAATTATATATATATTTTTTTTTTTACATGGAAATAACGATTTTAACATTTCTGTAGATTAAAACACTTTCAGATTTGGTGCTAAAGTTTCAAAAGTCAGACATTCATACAAGACAGCAGACCATGTCATAATTATCAGCTGAGAAAACAAACAGTGAATTCATTTTTCCTCTAAGATGAATTTAACATGTAAAAGGTTTATTTTCTCCTCATGACCTAAACAAACCAAAGCGAACACAAAAGACTGATAACTGAAAACTTCTACATTGCCATTAAAATAAGATTACAGCACACAATATCATTTTTTTTAAGAGAACAAGGCTGCTACAAGAGCCAAGCTACATTAAAAGTATTTCATATGTGTTCTATGTTTATGTTGCTATTAAGGTAACAGCATTTCTGTGAAGCTCAAATGTGGAAAAACATGAAAGCAAGCTTGTCAAACTAATAAATTCAACCCCTAGCAAATGATTTGCCTCTTGACAATTTAAGTAAAAAAAAGAAAAGAAAAATGCATTTTTTATGCCTTTGGCTTATTTTGGTCTCATTATCTGAAAAAGAAAGAAAATACACATTGTGATTTAATTGTATGTTTGCATCTCTGCAGCTGAAGCTTTTAGACCAAGACGGTTAAGCATTAAGCCATTAAAGACAATCTTTTTTTTTTTTCAGGACTAAATGAAGAATGACACACAATTTACACGTGGCATTAAGATGTAACCTACATCTGCATATCTTTTTCTGGATGAGATTTAAAAAAAAAAAAAAAGAAGAAGAAGAAGGTGAATGAACACAGGACTTACTGCAAACACAGTGCAATACAGTCTGATCGGTGTGACCACATTCTTAAAGGGATAGTTCACTCAAAATTGAAAATTCAGTCATTACCTACTACTCACCCTCATGAAAACTGAAGGTTGGGTTTAGTATTCTAGTTCACAAACAATGTAAGCGAACAGTGACTAGTTTTCAAATGAAAAAAAAAACAACCAAAAAAACACACACACAGAAAATACTGCTCATCTGGTATAATTCAAGTCTCCTACAGCTCCAACATGCAGTTCACTTACATGTACACAAGCACACAGTTCAGACGACGTGCTTGCACATGTGAACGTGACTCCAAGCTAAGGATCTACACAGAAGATTTAACCTAAAAACATGGTGTAAATGACGACTTTCAAGTCAGTTTAGCATGGTGGGGGTTTAGGAGGCCTGGATTACGGCATAAGAGCTATATGAAGGCATTTTATTTATTTATTTATTTATTTATTTATTTATTTATTTTTACAGTTTTTTTTTTATGTTTGAAAACTGGTCACCATTCACTTATTTGATTCCACAATGCTGTTTTTTTTCCATGAGACTCCAGTGCTGTTTTGTGGACTAAACCTGACCTTCAATCATCATGATTGAGAAAAAAAAAAAAAAAAAAAATCCCAAACGAACATGTTATTCCACTACTTTCAGCTACGTAAGTAAACCAGGTGAAAAACTACAGACATGTCCTCCCTCTGCAACAAAAGATATATAGCCCATACGGTAGCATTGTTAACTTTGTTTGGCACTGTTTGTTGAGAAGATGTTTGAGATTTGATCACAAAGTGGGCAGACTAGAAAAACACGATACTTAGTAACACCAGGTGTAAATGCAAAGGTCTGTCATCAGATGTTATCCAGTTAAAATATATCCAGACATCACGTTTGAATTGGGTGCAAAACAAGCTGAGTTATTTTTGACGTAACTGTCAGAGAAAACAAGGTGCCAACCCAAGTTTTAAAAAAAAAGCAAGCAAGAAAAAACTGTTAGTCAACTTCTTTTTTTCACTTCTCACCTTCAGGTTCTGCTTCTGCTTCTGAGAAGGTCATAGAAAAAGGAGAACAGAAAATAAGATATCATTTTATATATAAATATAAACACAGATCTGATCAAAAACAGTGAGAAAAATAACGGTGTGACTTCTGCTGAGATATGTGAGATGACTGTGAAGCCACCGATACACTGGTATATGACAGTTTACAGTTTAGACCTGTCACTAAATTATCTGTAAACATAAAAACTATTTTGTCTTTAATCATATTAATTAAGATGTTTATTACTGTATGAAAATGTAATCTTTGACAACTTGCACACCCTTTACATTTTTGAGCCAATTTGTAATATCTCATGCTCCCCATCTCCAGAAAATCACTAGTTTTCTCACCTGCGAGACAGTCTGGAGAGTCGGTTGAACAAACTGAATGTGACAAATGAATAAACAATTAAATACATACATAAACCACATTCTAAGACTGAACCAATTGAAAATTCATAGCAGTGTAGCACTATAAAGCAAATCTAATCAAAAATATTTTTCTACTCACCTGCCCTCCTGACTTTGGAGCTCTGTGATGCGTTTTCTTAAACAGACAGAAAATAAAAAGTCTGTTTACTGAGGTGCACACAACAAACTCTAAAATAAGACAGGATGAGAGGAAATGCATTTCTCTTTGTTAAAGCTACTACAAGGAGTTTCAGTGTAATACTGCTACCTTTTATATGACCAACAAAAGCATTTAAGACCATAAGCAAGAACATAGGCTTTTTCTGAATCGTTATTCTTTATGTCTGCCAAATCCAATGGAGCAAGTGTGTAAACATGTTTACAAGGAGATTTTTCTTTAGATAATTTTATCTTTCACACTAGACTTATTTTGTGGTTATAGCAGAGGAACTACAAACAATTTTGTCCACAAGGATCTTCAAAATCAGCACAATATTAATTACCTTGCAGTAGCTTTAATGTTATTAACTGATATCCTTTCCTCTGTAATATGTCTGTAAAGAACTCACTTGTATTTTTTCACCATGAAAATGCAGAAAACTGCAAAGATCAAAGCAGTGCCAAGGCCCACCGCTGCAGGAATGATGATGTGGTTGTAGTTTTCTGTACCTGCAAACAGACACAAAGACACACATGAGAACCATTTTTTAAAAAATATTGTAGCAGTAAATAAACATCAAAACACAAGTTTTTCTGGCTTGTAAAGAAAAGTTAGTTCATATGTATAAAGCTACAAAATCATATACATAAATACATAAAAACGCATGACTTCTTACAAAAATACTTAAATATGGTGTCACATCTTTTAACAACACATCCTATGTCCTTCCATGCCAGTGTTTCTATCTGATCATCCATTTTTCATATTTTGTTTAGTAGGTTTAAATGAACTTTTGTTTAAATCTACTTCATGTCTTAAATGTTTTCAGTTCTTCACTGCAGCTTTTCCATAAATTGACTCCTTTGACTAAGATGGATTTAATGTAATTTTTCATTGGTCTTCACTAATGATCTCACGTTTTACATAGAGTGGCACTTTTGTGAAGGACGTCCTCTGGCCATTAAACTCTGCAGTGCAGGTGATCTCACTGTGGTCGTCCGTCTCTTGAGGAGTGATCGTCAGGATGGACTGCACTTCCCAGTAACCAGAATGAACTTCTCTGTGGGTCACGATGACATCAGTGTCTGTGGAACTCGTACTCCATGTGAGTGTAGGTGCATGGGTAGGGCAGGTGTGCATGACTGAACAGGTGAGAGTGTGGGGATGACCTTGAATGGCTGTCTTTGGGTTTGGCACTGTAGGTTTTGGAGTATCAGCTATAAATGAAAAAAGAAAGAGGTTAAGTGAGGGGCAAATCATTGTTAAATGGAAAATTGGTATAGATTTATGACATTTTGGAAAGTTGGTAACATACGGAGCATTTTAAACTCAACACAATCCTCAACAAAGGAGAACTTGTCCTTGGTGGTTGTATCCTTCTCGTTTTCTGCCAGTTCAACCCGGAAACAATAAGGGCCGTTGTCATGATCTTTAATGTCAGTGATTTCCAAGGTGCAGTTTCCAAGACCCAGATGTCCCAACAACCGAGTGCGACCCCTAAAGCTTTCTAAGACCTGTGTGTTGTCCTCATAATAAATGCGTTCATTTCTCTCATTTATACGATGCCAGATCGCTCTGAGCTTGGAGGTGGGCACATTTCCTTTAGGATGGGTGAATGTACAGGGCACCACAACACAGGATTTGACCAGGGCATCAAGGCTTCTTACAACTTTGGCTTTCCATTCTTCAGTAGACACAGGGCTGCTAACAGCTGAAAGAGAATTATGGAAGTGATAAAGAAAGAAATTATTTCTAGGAGGTCTCCTTGATTGTTTTCTTTCATTAATTAGGGTGTATGTAAGAACGAGACTGGAAACAAATACATTATCTAGACATCCTTTTTGACTTCTGTTCAGTTCAAACAGTGCAAAGACAAGATATTTAATGTTCAAACTCATAAACCTACTTTTTTTTGTAAAAACAAAAAAAATAAAAAATACACTCGTTCTCAATTTGATGCATACAACACATTTCAAAAAAAGTTGGAACAGGGGCGACTTAAGACTGGCAAACTTATGAAATGCTTACAAAACACCTGTTTGGAACATTCAACAGGTTACAGGTTACAATGTTATTTTCAGAGATGTCCCTGCTTATTTCAGCAAGACAATGCGAGGACACATTCTGCACGTAGTACAACAGTGTGACTTCACAGTGGAAGAGTGTATGTATTAGACTGGCCTTCCTGCAGTATAATCTTGTCTCCCATTCAAAATGTGTAGTGCATTATGAAGTGCAAAATATGACAGACCCCAGACTGTTGAGCACCTGAAGTTGAATGTCAAGCAATAGTCAATTAGTGTCCTCAGTTCCCAAAAGCTTACTGAGTTGTTAAAAGTAAAGGTGATGTATCACAGTGGTGAAAATGACCCCATCTCAACTTGGAATGTGCTGAAGGCATCAATACAAAACAAGTGTATATTTATTAAAAAAGACAACAGAGTTAATCAGTTTGAACATTAGATATCTTGTCTTGGATTTGCATTCTGTTTTTATTTAGATTTTACATAGTTATACTGTACTATTGTAGGTTTTATTTAAGTTGTTGTTACCTGCCAAGAGCAGACAGAGTATCATCATCTTTCTCTCTTTGTCCATACTTCTCAGAGGATTTCTTACTGTAAAACAATGTGGGATGTTTAAAGTATATGAAACAAAATTAAAAATCAAATCATAAGCAAAAACAGCTTGAAAAGCACTGATCTTCACACCACCCATGGTGTAAAACCAATGTCACCATGCAAATAGTGACACTGTTAATCTGAAACATCATTTAACATATAAGCCATATATATAAAAATTCCACCTTAAGTAAACAGTTAGTTAGTTAGTTAGTTAGTTATTTTTATATATTATATATTATGTGAATTTCTTGCACTGTCTTTTTTCCTTTTCTGTTTATTCAATGACTGGAAGTAAGGCAAAGTAAAGTAAATGTAAATAAGCTGACAAAAAATTAGGGTACAGCATACAACAGAGAAAAATATATACCCTGAGGCAGAGCCTTTATCAGACCAAAGTATCAAGACTAGCCAATAAGCAATAGCCTCCATCAGAAACTCGCAAACTAAAATATTCAAAATTAACCAGTAAACATATTGGATATTCTATTGTATTTACTGTATATTTTATACTGTATACTTTACATTTATTATTAGATTTAATATTAATATATGAATCATACCTGAATCTTGTGCTGATCAGAGCTGCTTGTGTCTGCTATCCTGGAGGTAACCATAGGGGCAACAGAGGGCTGCTCACATTTGTTTTGTTTGTGTGTGTGTGCGTGGGTGTGCTGGCTGAGACCTCTCCCTTGGTAGGGTGATTGTTTTCTTTTTCACTTCCCAAAAAGGTTAAGTGTGAATTTACAAAAACAGATTTTTGTTTGTTTGTTTCTTGACAAAAGTCTGTGAGTCAAATATAGACCTATTGTTTTGGTTCTATTCCAGCACACTTGATATAAAATGAACCATCTAGTGAGTTTAATTTCTCACTTCATATTTTAATGACTATTCTTTATGGGGGCTGCCAGAGAGGGAGGAAAGCAAAAAAAGAACGAAAGAAAAAATCTAATTTTACTGTTGTGAATTATTATAAACTCTAATTTATAATACATCATTAGTTTGTACTCTTGTTATTATTATTGCATTAATAAAAATAAAGGAATAAGTTTATGTTGTCAAGCAAATACTATTTGTGGGCCATGGGATGGAAAAGTTTGTCACCCCGACCCAAGAACTTTATTTTGAAAGTGTAACTGGATGTTGCATATTTATTATTAGTAACTTGATTGTGGAATGAAAACAATGGTGGATAATAAATACATGTTAGAGTTGTACTGAATGTCATGAAAAATGGAAAATTCATGTCCATATACACAGATCTAAGGCCAGCCAGTGTCCTCACCTCAGTTAAATGTTAAGATGTGCTTAGCTGGCCTTATGAAAGTAATGGTGCAGCAGAAATAGCATATTTCTCTGCTTTAAATTGTGCAACTAAATAACAGGCCATGTGAAAATGGGACAAAGGTTGGAGACAGTTTCAAACTGGACTAGTCATGTCCTCTCCTGTATTTGTAACATATTAAAACCATTTACCAGATTGGGAAAGTAAGTATATATCCCTTGCAATAATTTTCAGCAAAAAATTTAAAAACAACCTACCAATTGTCTGTCAGTGTCCCACCCTCCTAACCCAATGTGACTAATAGGATTGTCTTGTTTCTTGCTAACATGTGACAGATGTTAAGAAGCAGCAGTGCTCTGTCAACTAAAAGTGCACAAAGACTAAGTGGGGAAGACACCATCCTTATACTAGTAGTTTATGTGTTTCAACATTTGAGTTTGTTCTTTTAGTAAGGATGCAGTATTCCTGCTTTTGTCTGCATTTGGGTCCTATCCATGTGGCCTATATTCAGTTTTGTTTAAGTTTCAAGAAGACACAACGTACAGAAGGTAATGCAAATTATTTTTTTACACTGTATTTTATGATTTGCCACAGTGTAGTTGCTACATCAACTCAAATGCATGACACAGAGGTGAAGTGAAGTTAATACGAAGATTGTTTGCTGTGTTTGAAACCATTACATACTGCCTACTACATACTGAGTCAGTCTGTCCTGCTAACGCCCCACTGAATGAAGAATTAAGGATCCTGCAGACTGTTCACACTGACACGTACTCAAGCAATAGATCTTCTCTGCATCACATGACTGATCTTTTAAGATCAAATACTGGGCAATATTAGCAGCTACAGTTAATATACTTTACTGAAAAGTGGAAGAGGAGGATGAAGTAATATACACTAAAAATGGATTTCCATCAGCTTTAAAGCGACAGTTCACCCCAAAATCAAAAATACTATTTTCCCTCTGGCCTTTCGTGCTGTTTGTACACCTGTGTGAGTTGAAGATATTTTGAGATATCAGACATAGAAATGTCTGCCTTTTCTCCATTATAATGGAGAGAATTGAAAACTATAATTGAAAACTTCATACCAGTGTTTTTTCTAGGAATCATGAGTCAAGATATTTTACAGCCGTCTTTGTGAGCAGTTTCATGTAGGAACTAGAGATTAGCCATTTTTCTCATTTTCTATAGAAAGAAATTCGTTCCCATACAAATTAGTTCCCCCTTGAAACTGCTCACAACAGGATCTGTGGATTATTTTGAGTATTCTGACCCATTCGTATAAACTCCAAGGTGTTGTGAAAGCAGTCAAATACCTTGAGCCCTTGGCATTGAAGCCTTAGCCTTGGTGGTAGGCTTTGCCCTGGTCTAAGATGGAAAACCAGCTGTAGCCTCCAAGTGAGTCGATCAAGTCCTGTATAATGGGAGGGGATGTCTGTCAGGCACTGTCTTTTTGTTGAGCAGTCAACAGTCGATACAATAGGTGTGGTATATGGGGACTGAGACTTCACAGTCCATCCTTTTACTAGCAACTGGATGTATTCTTTTACTTCCTGGTACAGTGGCTTTGGAATGAAAGTAGAAGCCTTCTGGACAGGGATGTCATCTTTGAGTCTGATTGACATCTGGAGAGAGGGGATGCACCCAATGTCACTGCTGTCATGGGCGAATGCCGCCGATTCCTCATAAAGCATTTCCTCAACTAGCTGTTGTTGTTCTGGGTTAAGGTGACAAAGGTCAACAGGTGGCCGCCAAAGCTCAGGTTGGGGGGGGTTACAGGAATGGTGACGTTGCTGACTTCCGCCCTGACAGTTGGAGCTTGTGGCATCTCACGCTGTTATGTCTATGTCTCTCTCATTTCAATGACTTTGACTACGTGCTGGATGGAGCCCAACTGGGTTCTCTTTAGGAGAATTATTTCATGCTTAGTGTGGTTAGAAATGGGCACATTGACAAGTGGCCACCTGTTCTTTTTAACCTTTTTAAGAGGCCCTCCCCAATGGTCAGCTGTTCTAAGGTTGTACATCCTCTCTGCCAACTCTGATTGTGGAAATACTGTCATTTGGTGTCTTTTGGACCTGAATGAAGTTAACAATGGCTTTTGCTTGGTCTTCTTCCATGCCGAGTGCTTTTCGCAGGAGAACAGTAACCATGGCAACTGTATCATCAGATGACTGTGGCCCATTGATTATCTCACAGAGAACATTAGACCCTAATAGGGGCTGAGGGAGGGGAAGCTGGATGACCAGGAAGGGGACTTGTATTGCAAGGTCCAGATTGTCATTCCCTGGTAGGTTGACTGTCAGCTCCACCCATCCATCATATGGGATTGTGTGTCCATTTGCAGCGTACGGGTTGAGTGGGTTGCCTGTACGATTGCCGCTTGCTGGTCCATTACAGCTGCAACCATGTTTGTTAAAAAGTGGTTGCACAGTTTTGGGTGTACCTCATTAGCACCGTAACACCCAAAACGTTTTTCACATTTTCAATTCCCCATAAGTTTCCTGCCACTATTCAAACTCTGCCATTGATTTCTCACCCCTTTGACTGCCACATAATTTAGCACTCTGACACTTGCTGTGAGAGGGGCATTGGAGCATTAGTCTGAGCTGGCACCTCGTTCTGGTGTTTTTTTCCTACATATTGTGAATTGCAGTGCTGATCTGAACGCAGTATGAGAGAGACACCTGGCTTTCCTAAGGTAAACTCCCTATGGTTGTCTCAACTGGAGTACCATGCTATCAAAAAGCCCACAAAAGAGCAAGAAGTAAAGATGTCTGCAGTATCTGGCATGTCCATACGCTCTGTTCCCTTTTCTGTTTACTGCTTAAATTTAACTCAAAGTCTGCACTTCATAATCATAGTCACCGTTTCCTTATAAAGTGTCGCAGTTCTGATACTTTCTGACCGCACTGTAAAGTCACTCATACTCTATTATGCAGGTGAATGCTCATCATAGTTATCTAATTTAAGTTTTGTGTTTATAACTTTTTATAGCTTTTTACTTTATTTTTTGAAATCTTCATTTCATAGTATCACACAACAGGAATTAATCTTCCGTGGAAATATGGAGATCTGTAATTCTCATTTCACAGAATTACTTTAGACCACTCCCTGCTTTCTACACCATCAACTCAACCGCTGCCTCTGCTACATCTGTTTTCATCTCACCCACACACATTACACTTTTTCTCTAACAGTGCCTGCAGTTCTTTTTTTGCTGCCTGTGGAGTTCATATCTTTATCTCCACCACGAGTCATTCTTCAGGAGGTGTTGTTAACAGAAACAGACAGCTCTGATCAGCCATCAGGTAAGACTGGTTTACTATATTTTCTTTTAATATTTAATTTAGGAAGTTTACAGTAAATACAGTGAGTGTTACTTTGCTAAATAGACATGAGAGGGAATAGAAAAGAGAACACAGGTAATTCATATGAGAAAGGAATTGACTTACTTTTGGTGAGACAGTTTAAATTATGCTTAATATATTGTGTGTTGTTTCAGATGTGTTTATCCTGTATGTGTACATTAACAATGTCAGCATTTGTTGTATAAATAAACTTATCTTGCATGTGTAGATTAGTGTTGTTTGAAGAAGTTCCACTTCATTTGCATGAACAACGGTTATAGCTGGGCACGGGACTCTGTACTTTAAAGGGTATCGACTGAATTAGGTCGATACCACAGAGTACCGATCAAATTAAATCAATAGGTGCTAAATTTCAGTACCTGAGAGTCCATCTGGATGAGAGAGTAACTTAGAGTATAGAGAGAAAACATGTATAAATAATAGAGGGTCGACAATGGCTAGCCAAAAGTGGTCACAAGTGTGTTTCAAAACTTGATGCAGACAACACTCACACGAGTCTTTGTGATGTGAAATGCAAAACTGGCCAGGGCTACACTGTGAAACAACGGTGTTCACACATGCTCTGGTGACAGAATGACAGGTCGGATGTTTAGGGGGGAAGAGGAAGAAAGGGAGGGACTTTTTCTTGTGTGGTGTGTAAATTCGTCTAAATTAGGGGGTTTCAACCTTTTGGACAGTTCACCCCAAAATAAAAAACAAAACAAAACCAAAAATACATATTTTCCCCCTGGCCTGCAGTGCCATTTATCCATCTAGCTTGTTATGGTGCAAGTTGCAAAGTTTTGGAGATATTGGCCGTAGAGATTAGGGATGTCCCGATACAACTTTTTCACTTCCAATACGATACCGATATTGTAGGCTTGAGTATTGGCCGATATGATTCGTGCTGATATCGTATCGGATATCAGCACGAATCATACATACTTTTATTACTTATTTTGTAGTGTGGAATGTTAGAAAAGGCTTGATCGAGTGATGTTACTCAAACAGAGAAAAATAGTCAGCAGCCAGAGTCACCTATGGATAGAAATGCTGGAGCGGAAAATGGACTGCTTATCGAAGCGCTTATATCGGAGATTTTAAATGCAGTCCAATAAAATCCGATACTCGTTTTTTAGCTGATATTGGACCGATATCCGATATCAATATCAGATCGGGACACCCCTAGTAGAGATATCTGCTTTCTCATAAATATTAATATAGCTAAATGGTACTCGGCTTGTGGTGCTCAAAGTACAAAAAATTCCATTTGAAAAAATCAAAACTAGTGTCTCTTTCTAAAAAAAAAAAGCCTGGTAGATTGTAAAGTAGTCCCTGTAGATTCTACTGCAGAAAAAAGTAGCACCTCCACAAAGCTGCTCACAACATGGTCTATAGATCATCTTGAGTAACTGGTTATGATTTTGGGAAAAAACAGGCTTTGAATTTTTCAGATGTATTATTTTTGTCACCTCAAGCACCTCAAATCATGGGCCATGTGGTCTAATTATACTGGAGAGAAGACAGACATCTCTACAGCTGAAATACCTAAAAATCTGCAACCACTCATTCCTCCTCTGATTGTTAAAAGATTTCTGAGGGCAACCTTCCCAAATAAATGAGAAGAAACATAACATGGCACCTAAACTGCACAGTGACAAGATTTCATCACATTCATCACACCATGCTTTTGGCTCAGCCACTCTGCCTGCCAATATGAATCCAAATTTAATATATTGAGAGTCACATTTCCTCCCTACATGCTTTGGAGCATTTACTGACGCAGGGTCATCACTTTCACAAAACAGTTCATTTTGTGTTACCAATGCTAGCTAACAGTTGCAAAACACATTTGCCTCTATCCAATGATTCAGTTCAATTAAATTTTATTTGTGCCATATCATAACAAAGTTATCTCAGGACACTAAGGGCAGAACAGGTCTAGACAGTACTCTATAAACCCAGTACTTCCCACTAAGAGCAAACACTGAAGCTACTGTGGTGAGGAGAAACCTTTCTTTAACAGGCAGAAACCTCAAGCACAACCAGGTTCTTTATGCGTTGTGATTGGCATGGTGGTATTTCAACCTAAGTGGTCATCACTTATGCATTTTAATTTGATGTTTATTATTTATGCTAATTGTTGAGCACATTTAGATATAGAGATGACTAGCTTTGCAAACTACCCCCTACACCTACCCCCACAAAAAAAGAAGTGAGAAATGAGAAGTAGAAGAACGCTTCTTACTTATTTTACAACTGAATTTATACTTTTGTTACATAGAGAAGAAAGTACCAGAAAAATTACCTTGGGTACTGATACCCAACTGCTTGCAATTTCATTTTTTCCATTTCATTTAGTTTCTTTTCATTCAAACATCCCACAGAATATTACCAAAACAACCTCAGAGAATGGACAAAGAGAGCAAGATGATGATATTCTGTCTGCTCCTGGCAGGTAACACAATAAATCACCTTTTTGTTTCTAGTATCATTCCTACGTACTCCTCTTAAACAAAAATAAGCAATAAAGGAGACCTCCTAGAAATAATTTCTTTCTTTGTCACTTCCATAATTCTCTTTCAGCTGTTAGCAGCCCCGTGTCTACTGAAGAATGGAAAGCCAAAGTTGTAAAAAACCTTGATGCCCTGGTCAAATCCTGTGTTGTGGTGCCCTGTACATTCACCCATCCTAAAGGAAATGTGCCCACCTCCAAGCTCAGAGCGATCTGGCATCGTTTAAATGACAGAAATGAACGCATTTATTATGAGGACAACACACAGGTCATGGAAAACTTTAGGGGTCGCACTCGGTTGTTGGGACATCTGGGTCTTGGAAACTGCACCTTGGAAATCACTGACATTAAAGATCATGACAACGGCCCTTATTGTTTCCGGGTTGAACTGGCAGAAAACGAGAAGGATACAACCACCAAGGACAAGTTCTCCTTTGTTGAGGATTGTGTTGAGTTTAAAATGCTCCGTATGTTACCAACTTTCCAAAATGTCATAAATCTATACCAATCTATACAATGATTTGCCCCTCACTTAACCTCTTTCTTTTTTCATTTATAGCTGATGCTCCAAAACCTATAATGCCAAACCCAAAGACAGCCATTCAAGGTCATCCCCACACTCTCACCTGTTCAGTCATGCACACCTGCCCTACCCATGCACCTACACTCACATGGAGTAGGAGTTCCAAAGACACTGATGCCACCGTGACCCACAGAGAAGTTTTTCCTGGTTACTGGGAAATGCAGTCCATCCTGACGATCATTCCTCAAGTGACGGACGACCACAGTGAGATCACCTGCACTGCAGAGTTTAATGGCCAGAGGACGTCCGCTACAACACTGAAACTCTATGTAAAACGTGAGATCTTTTTTATGCTGGATATATTTGTGCGGCATAAAGGAAGAATGGCTGTTGTAAACATTCTGTCTGTTTGCAGGTACAGAAAACTATAACCACATAATCATTCCAGCAGTAGTGGGAATTGGTACTGCAGTGATCTTTGGAGTCCTCTGCATCTTCATGGTAAAAAAATACAAGTAAGTAATGTGATACACTGACATAACCGATAGATAGAGCTCATCACATAACTAATAAAGACTTTGAACTTTTGAATACATTTATATACTACTATGTGCTCCTCGCTAAAATGAAATTGTTTTCTGTGTGCTCAAGGAGACGGATTGCAGAGCTCCAAAGTCAGGATGGCAGGTAAAAATGTTGTAAAGGAAATTGTAAATTGTTGTAAATATCTCAAAATCACAAATTAATTATCTCATTGTCTCTACTTTGTTACAGACAATGAGATGAGATGTTGTTTTCTCATGATAACTGATTGTTTTATTTTGTTATCTCAAGAAAACAAGAGGGTGTTTTCTCTCTTTTTTTCTACAGATCACAAAAGCCATGCCAGCATGCATAGATGGCATTTTGACACCTGTAGCAACTGATTTAAGCTGAAAATGTCAGATCAAGGAGTACCCATCACTGATCAACACATCAGACTGAACTCCATGAAAGTCCCAATCTGTTTTTCTGATAGAGAAAAAAAATCAGCTCAGTCTGCATCTGGCCTGGCTATAACCTCAAAGGCGAGTTTGGGTGGCACTTTAGAGGTGTTATCTCTTGAGACAGCAAGATAAATTAACCCATTATCACAAGGAAACAAGCTTTGTTATATTGAAATACCAATATTTGCTAAATTACAGCACTGAAAAAATATTTGCATGCACATCTGTTCTCTTCTTGTGTGAGTGCTACACTGATGTCACATTCTTTATTTTCTCTATCATAATGGAATATTCTGTTATATTTAGCATGTGGAACCGGATTTCCAGGTTGTCTCGCAGGTGAGAAAAAACTCTGTGACTCTTTTTCATTTTTGATGGCTGGCAAGAATACTGTTATCTTAGTAGTTTTCCATTGTTCTGTTGTATCATTTAAACTATGAAATTTTCAGGATTCATTCTGATGGCCCAGGACCATCTCGTTCTGATCAAAGGCAAGAGGCATTTTAATGTCTTTTAAATCTCTAAATGTTACATGTAATTTTAGTGACTATTTCTATGTCTGTGCAGAAGTAGAGATTTTTTGTTGGTTGTGTCAAGGGCTTAGTTTTTATTTATATTCTAGCCAACATTTGCATAGTTTCTGTTCTTCTTTTTATTTTGCAGAAGGTCTATTTGGAGCAGATTTTCTAGGTAGGATGTGAAAAACATTGACACCAGCGTCTTCTGAGAAGTTTGACTCTTTTTTTTAAAAAAAAAAAAAAATCATTCGGTTGTTTCTGCAGTACAAGCATGCTGGTTTTGACAGTTAAATCAAACTTTAAATCTCTGTCTTACATTATCTACTTTTTGTTTGTTTTTTTTTAAACAACAGAAGACCTAAAGGGGACATGGTGGATTTGAGTCATATGTAAGTGTGTTAAATGTATGAAAGTTAAGTGGCAAATTGTTGTTTTCTTAACTGTGTAGTGACATAAATTTTAATCCACAGGCCCAATAATGTGAATCCATACTCCTGTGCCGACCAGAAAATCTCGAAACCTCGTTTCCCATCCCCCAAAAGGTACTTGGCTTACTCCTCTTGAACCTCGCCAGTCAACAGATATAATAATACAGTACGGAAATATCTCATGTTGTTCTCTGTCTCTGTCCTCTTGTTCATGCTGTTGTTGTTAATGGACCTCAGTCAGCCAAAGTCCTGCAATTACAAAGAGGTATTATTTTCGCCAATCATTTGCTCACAATAATTATATACAGTTCACTGGTACAATCTATATCTATGACAATAATGGGCTGTGAATCTCTCACAGGACCTTGACGATGGTGACGATTATGTTAACACTGCGGACCTTGTCTATGGAAACATCTGAAAAGTGGCCTTCCAAAGAGAGTTGGTGATTGAAGCATCTGATGATTGCAGTTACGCATGACAACTGTCTCCTATCATGCAAAATATATATTGTCATGTGTTGTTCATTGTCATGTTGATGATTTGATCATATTATTTAAGGAAAGAACAAAGCATTTTCAATATGATTTTGATATTCATAAAATGTATTTTTGAAGTCTACCATTATGATGACCTATGCATAGCAATACGTATGAAGCTTTTTTAAACCATTGTATTTGTATGTTTGCTCATCTCATTGTTAGGAGGTCAGTTTTTAATTTTGTGTGTGCAAACAATATTTTCGGAAACCATATTACCCTTTATATTTAACCTATTTTGAAAGTGTCTAACATGGAAACCTGGTTTCAAACACTTCTGAACGTGGAAGACAGCTTATTTGATTAAGTGCTTTAAATCAGCTCATCTTTCTGTTAAAGGTAAATTTAAAATATTGTGTGTGCAGACCATATTTGAAAAAAAAAAAAATTGAAATCAAACCATGTTAGCCTATATTATGTATCTTTATCTGAGCGTGTCTAGCATTGAAACTTGGTTTCAAACACTTTGGGAAGTGAAAGACAGCTTAAACAATAAAGATCTTTAAATCAGCTCATTTGTATTTTGAAGTGAATTTTAAATTTTGTGTGAAGAACTTGGTTTTAAACATTTCTGGAAATGAAAGAAAGCCTACTTTATCAAAGTGCTTTAAGCATGATGCTGCCATTGTTGGGATAGAAATAACCAGAATCCTATAATTGGACTGAATTAGATAGATTGAATAAGTTCATACCAAAGGCAATACATTAAGAAAAGATTCAATAAAATAGTTTGACAGTTTTGGGGAATAATTATTATATTTGCTGTAAGTAGATGAGAAGACACCTTATCTTATCTTTTCTTATCTTATCTTGGCTTAACCCTCATGATGTCCTCCCGACAGAATAACATTCATTGTCCTCTGGGGTCCATTTGGACCCCAACTGTTTTGACTTTTAAAAAGCACAAAACATAACATTGTCACACAAATTTGTGTTTCATCTTTTTATTCAACTTCAGACCAACCTATTAATACAAATTTTACACTTTTTTTTTGTAATTCATACCTTATTTATATGAAATAATAGCTATTGTTTGATTTTCACAAAACTGAAATTCTGAATAATTTCAAATATAGTAAAAAACAAAGGCAAATAAATTGATGGATTATCAGACCCTGGTATAAGTCAAACTTCCATCAGGATTTTGGCATGACAATTTGCCCCTTTGCACCCCTTTTGCTGTGGGGTATTTTTGGACCCCAGAGGTCAACGAACGTTACTAAATATAAAAAAAAAAAAACACTCATAATTCAATCAAATTACTTCAAATTTATTTTAGTTGTGAAGATCATAGTATTAAACAACCCCCGTTATTTTCAGACCATTTGATGAAAAAACATATAAAAAGCATATTATGACAGAAAAAGTTTTCGTTTGGGGTCCAAAATGACCCCAGGACATCATAAGGGTTAAATTAAAATAGTAAATTTTAAGATAATAAAATTATCTTATCTTAGTTTAGCTTAGATTGACCTCGTGTAAAGACTGGAAACAGGAGGAAACAGCAGCCTGGCTCCTTTCAAAGGCAACAAAACCCTCCTGCCAGCACCTCACTAATTATGAACAAACAATAAAACCTAAAACATTTATTAGCAAGCATTAGAGGTTTTAGATTTTGTTACCTAAAGTTGGAGACAGGCTGACTGTTTCCCCTCATTTCCAGTCCTTATGTTAAGCTAACATCTGCTAGCTCACAACTGGGAGAGCTGTCAGTCTTCTCATCTCACTCAGGGCAAAAAGGCAAGTAAGTATATCTCCCAAAATGTCAAACAATTTCTTTCAAGTATTTACATGTGTATTTATGCCCAAACCATATATATTTGATATTTCGCAGTCATTAGGACGACTAAACAGATATAGGACACCAGTATTGGTCACAGAAAGAGACAATGTGGCTTTATAACGAAAGGAAAAAACTTGATTACATTATTTCCTATAAATACAACCAACCTATCTGCCAGGGGTTTTGTCTTTTTTTGTTGGTCTTTGTTTGTTTGTTTGTTTGAACCAAGTGTGATGACGTCCATTGATGTGCTGTTGATTTTAAGTATTTTAAGTTGGTTTTATACAAGAGTCTGATTTTTAATATTCTTCACAGCAAGCACAATCTGCTTATCTTTTGTGGTTGGTAAATTGTCACCTCCGCCCACTTTGTGGGGGAAGTTTCATAAAATCTAGTGTGATCAGGGACTTTTTCTTAACGGTGGTGAGTCTCTCCTTTAATACTGAACTCTGGAGGTAAGTTATTCTAAACTTAAAATTAAAAAGTATATTGAAGAACCTTTTTTCCTGCATTAAAGTTATCTTTGGATTATATGCTAAAATACTTAATTTTAAAATGAGTTATCAAAAATTATTAATGTCTGTATTGTAAAATTATTGCTTTTTCAAAATGTAGCTGGTGATCAAAAGAAATTAGCACAGGTTTTGACTTTTATTAGAAATTTGAGACCATTTCAACTTTATTTAAGTATGAGAAACAGCTTTTGCATGTTGCTAAAATATCTGTCTCTGTTTTACCATTTAGAATCAAATAATTTGAATTAAATCTATCCTGATTTCTGTGGGGATGGGATCCAAAATATGACAACAGCAACACAGAAATGTACTTATTTTGGCTGAGATAATTTTGCACTTTACAATTAGTTTCTCTTGGGAACTTTCAGGAATCAAGGATGTTTTTTCCTTGAAGGCAAAGTCTACCAAATTTAGCTAAGCAGTTTGCCTGCTTCAGAAGCAATTATCTCAGTTATTAACAAAAAAATTATACATTTCTTGTAGAAAAAAACATTAAGTTTGGTTTCTTTTGGTTGAGTTGGCATTATTGTGTTTCAAAATGTAGATCTCATTATATAATCTCTATGTTTCTTATGCTTTCTTTGTCTGCATTATTTGCTGCCTATTTTTTGTGTTTGTGCGTATAATTAAAATGACAGAAAAAAATCAGAAAACCTTCAATCTCACATTTTTTCATAGTACGAGCAAGATCAGACAGACATTTTGTAATTATGTCATTACCATTTTTCAGTCATCACACAAAATCACATTATGTTTGGGCTGTTTATTTACTGGTAGGTTTTATTATGTGTGTACGCTCTTCCTTTTTTTGCATGGGACTACAAAAGTAAAGTGAAGTGAAAGCTTAAAATGAACTAGACAGAAAATTGTTGCCCCTGCTGCTTTGATTTTGATGTTTCTTTTGTGACTCTGTGAGTCTGTCCCATGAGAGTCCTCAAATTTTATGGAAATTCAGTTCTAAACTGCTTGAGTGTCCCTTTAACATTGGAGCACAGTTTGCTAAGTATAAATTCTTTAATTAATATTTTTATTTTTCTGGAGAAGGTAATTTTGATAAATATGAGAAAATAATCACAAACATGTTATTTTTCTTTATTTATTATTATTTCTGGGTGTAAGTTTTAATGCACCTCATTTGAAGATTGAATGTTTCCTGCACGCACTTTGTTGTATTATTCATTCTTTGTTTTGCACTAGGGACTGGGAAAACACAACTTGTTCCTCTGTGTATTGTACTGCATTGTAAACAGATGGATGTCAGTAAAGTCTCTTGTATCTCTTATAATACAAAGTTGTTCATTTCACATATATTTTAAGGTATGTGGTACCATCCTCAAGATGTCTGGATTTAGCCATTTTCTCCTGAGCTTCTGTATTCTAGGTACTGCAGTTTCACGTCACTCAATTTTTGTTAGTCAAACATATCGATCTTCACTATTTATTCATTCATTTTCATTTTTATTTTGCATATTGGTCCTCTTACAGGATTTATGTTCTGCTGCTCCAGGGCATGGCAGGTTAAGATGCCAAGCAATATCAAAGGATTGGTGGGTTCCTGCCTTGTTATCCCTTGCAGTTTTGACTACTATCGGTATCCACCTCACAACCCAAATCGTGTGGTTTGGTACCAGTATCAGAGCCATGGATATCCTCTGGTTTATGACAACTGGTACACAGGTGATGTCATTGACATATTTAGATGGAAAACATCTAGAGTGTATTCTAGATACAGCAAGGAATGCAGTCTTAAGATCTTCCCGTTGGGTTGGTCCCACCACAGACAGAGGATTTACCCCTGGGTAGATCCAGAAAATGTTGGGAGAGGCACTTATCGATTCTTTGATACAACTGTAACAATTGAAGTGGCGGGTAAGTTATCATGGTGAGTTTAGAAAAAGATACATTGTAGATGGATGAAAAATATAAACAGGACATGCTCCCAATTTTCATGAGCTGAAGTCTGAGGTTTCTTCTGTGTATACAAAATATTTGTTTCTGTTTTGTTACAAAATTTGTTGAAATCTGTGTTAGTGAGCACTTCCCCTTTGCTGAGATAATGCATCCACCTGACAGATGAGGCATATAGATGTTGATTGAACAGCATGAGTATTGCACAGGTGTGCCTTGGACTGGTCACGATAAAAGGCAACTCTAAAATGTGCAGTTTTATCTTGAAAAAAGACATTTGTGAGGCACTCAACTATGGCTATTTCACATAGAGCTACAGCAGCCTATATTGACTAGAGTGGCCCATGTGGAGCACTGACTTATGACTCACACACGTCAGAATAGCACTGATTTACCATTTCTCATATCTAATTACTAACATTACAGTATTGTAAAGTTTCTTAAATAACACACACATGCAGGTATGATGTAAAGCTTCCTTACTTTATTCTGTAAGTCCTCTCTGTCCTCAGGCTGTGAGACTTCTAAATCTATCCTCATCATTCTACCATGAAAATTAGTTAAAATTTATGATTTATAATGCTTATTTACTATTTACTTGCCCTATAAGTTTTTTTTATGTATGGTTATTGTTTCTGTGTGTAGCACAAAGAGACTAACATAACTACCACAAATTAAAATTTAAAAAATACTTGTCAAATAGTAACAAGGTAAGGTTCCTCTCACTCATACTCATATTCTTCACATTTCCTTTGTAAAGGCAGGGCAGACCCACCGGACATCATGATCTCTGGGAACATGAAAGTTGGACAGTCAGTGACAGTGCAATGCACTGTTTATCACACCTGTCCCAGTAGTCCACCCACCCTGAGTCTCAACATCCCACTGCAAAATCATGGTCTAACTCATCGCTCATTGTCTGATGGCACACAAAAAACTACCTTGACAACCACATTCACCATAGCGAGAGATCTCCAAACTGTGGAGTGCCATGTCAAACACACTGGTGGTCTCACCGCAGGAGCCTCTAAAACCTTCAATGCAGAATGTATGTGAAGATCATGCAACAATAAAACCAGTTTTTCTTTTATGATGACGTTAAAATTTTAATCTTTACCATTTGTATCTCAGGTTCTTTTTCACCATTGACTATCCGATCTGCAACAGACGAATTTCTTGAGGGACAGGCAAGCAAAGTAACCTGCACTGCCTCATACACATGCTCGAGACACCAACCAACCCTCACATGGAACTATCCTAATATGCAGGTCTCTAATGATATCAGCATGCATGGAAGTGCTCAGTGGAGGCATGTTTCTACTCTGACATTCACAGCATCAGCTAACGACAATGGAAGATCTCTGACATGCTATGCACGATTCACTGGGGGTGAGAGGCAGGAAGCAAGCATCACCCTGCGGGTAAAGAGTGAGTAAACAATAATTATAATCTTCATTTAACAACTAAACCTAACCTGTGGCCTTTATTTTTACCTGCCCTGCATCTCACCTGTGTCACCATCAGATTCTGTAGGAGAACCTTTTGCCAACACTCTGTGCTGTAGTGTTTATTTTTGTTTCTGATTGTGTACATTCTTAAAGCACTTATAAAATAAAATGTCACATGACTTGACCATAAAATTATTTCACTGCTGGCTTGGGGGGTGGGGTGTCAAATGACAAATGAATGTAAGACATGTAACAACTGTTTGCTAAAATATTGAGATATATCAACCAAAATGTTGATAATACGGCAGTGTTGGCAGTGATCTTTAACTTTGTTTCAAATGTTATTACTCTTTACAGGAAATATGCTCTCTCGCGGTTGGTTCTTCACCACCCCAGACAGCATCACTGGCATGAGAGGCTCGTGTATCATCATTCCTTGCAGATTCACCTACACTGCCTCCCAGCCTGCTGACCTCCAAGTTATATGGTACTTGTTTCAGACCAGTGGATATCCACCTGTATTTGACGAAGGACAGAATGTTATTAGTGAGTTTAACGGGTTAACCAGCTTGATTGGATCTGTGAGGGAAGGAAATTGTAGTCTTAAGATTGAGAGACTGGAGATGTCACATAACCAGGACAAACTTTACCCATGGGTGGACAAGAACCCTATAACCTCCTACTACAACCCAGGGTTCATGTCTTCTGACAAAACCACTCAACTAATTGTTTCAGGTAAGTAAGTCATTTCAACACTAATTCCAAAATATACAAGTCGCCAAATGACTGTCCTCACTTTCATTTATCCTTGATTTCATAGACCATGCACAGGGACCGCAGCTTAGCATCATTGGTATTCCCACGGTTGGAGAGAAGAGTCAAGTGTACTGCAGTGTGCACCATACATGTATCCATGCTCCCCCCACCCTGACCCTAACCGGTATACCTGGAGAAGATCGCACTGTGGACACTCTGGTATCTGATGGGATTTGGGAAAGGAAAGTAGAGCGAATATGGACAGCAGAAGAGGAGCACCAGAAAGTCATGTGTAATGTTGGGTACCGTGGTGGTCAGAAAGCCACAAGTGAGCTCATACTGAATGTTGAATGTGAGTAAAATTTGAGACCATGTGTTATTTGAATAAAAGGGATTGTTCTGACTGTTTGATGTTGGGTTGTATGAGGTACATGATAGTCAGTGTACTAGCTACCATAGATGGCAGTTTGGATGCCCCCAGTTTGGAGAAGCAGAGAGGGGCTAAGCAGTGTACTGCTGTGTACAGGGTCAGCAACGAAAAGTATTTTAGTCATCTAAGACCAAAGTAAAAAACTCTTTATCATCTGAAGTATATCACACAATAACACAAACAAACTAATGGATTGAGTCAGCGGTAGACCATCAACTAAAATGACTGATTGAATAATTTCACCCATTGAGTCTGGTTGGTTTGAAGAGAGCAGTATTTTGCCAGTATAATGGCTGTTTTTCAGCACAGGCTGTAAGTAAAGTGAGGAAAAAAATCTTAAAATAGTGTACTCTTAATTTTTTTTTGTGAATCTGTTTTTTAAGTGGCTAAAATATAATTTGTTGCTGACCCTGCCCACAGGGGTACATTGCTTAGCTTCTACGTTGGGGCCCCTCTGTGCTTCTCCAGGCTGGGGTTGTGTGCTGATCTCCATCTGCTGTAGGTAGTACACTGACTATCGAGAAGTACCTCGAACAACCCCACATGAAATAATCCAAACTATCTCTTCGAAATGAAATTTTTCCCGTTGACATTTAAGCCTCACTGTCACATTTCTGCTTAGGTCCGTATGAAGAAATCAGAATGATTGAGCCGCCGGGCGAGGTAACAGAGGGTGTGGCAAAAAGTGTAATTTGTTCTGTTTCCTACAAGTGCAAGAAAAATGCACCAACCATCGTGTGGAACTACAAAGACATGCAGAGTTCGATACAGACCGAAAAGTTACCCAAGAATACATATAACACAGTGTCAAATCTAACCTTCATTGGCTCTCTTGGGGATGACGGTGATTTGATTTGCACCGCTCAGTTTATCACAGGGGAGACCTCAGCCTCTGCAGCCATTCATGTAAAAAGTGAGTTCCTACAGGTCACTTTTTTCAGGAATTGTTTTTGGAAACATTATTGTTTTATTTCTTGCAAAGTTAGATGAGAATAATATCACCATCATATCTGTCCATTGAATATGAAGCTACAGCCGGTGGTTAGCTCAGTTTATCACAAAGAATCTGTCACATCTACAGTTCACTCATTAACATGTTACGTCCAATCTTTATTCTGTACAAAAACAGGGGAAAAGGGCAGAATTATGGTTCTTTCTAGAAGGGCACCTAAGATTTGTAAAACTCACACATGCACGCTGGATTCAGTACAGAAGAGCTCAATGTCACTTTTTTAAAGAGTTTGTTGACTTATTATATTCAGTATTTTTTTTTTTTATTGTCCGTTTTCAGTCACAGTTTGATAAGGTTTAAGCATAAGAACAACCTGATTAGTTTTAGGCATAAAAACTACTTAGGGAGGATTAAGAAAGGATGATGGTTTATGGTTCAAATAATACCTTTCACAATGTTTGAAAAGCTTTATGGCAATCATAAGGATGCACTGTTGAGGACATGAGAAGTAGCCAATCACAGTACAGTAGAGAGGGACTTGTAGAAATCTCACATATTTGGATTCCCTTTTAGATATGACCCTGAACTGCTTTGTATCTATCTACACGTATTATCTATTATTTATCTTTTATCTGTGTAGCTTTAGATTTAGATTTGGCTGAATTTATTACCATCTGACAAGGCTAGCTGTTTTCTCCATTTTCAGTGCTAACCTCATCTAAACTAACAGGCTGCTGTACACCAACATTTAAAGCTATAAAATGTAACATTTATGCATTAAAATACCTAAAACCTTTATATTTTGTTGAACTGTGCACTTACATTATCCCAAAATGATTTTAACAATGTTCAACCCCAGAGAAATCTGTAATTTATTTTATGCATTTCCTGCTAGCTGCTAGTTGCTATGACTTCCAAGAAAACACAGAATACACTGGATATGTCAGAGTGGGGAGGAAAGTTGGAGAATGTAACATAATGTAAACATAACATAAATAAAACACAATACATTACTTCATCCATGAGTCATGTGAGATCATCTGCAATGGTGGCTGTTTGACGCTGTGGATGCTACTGCTGATGTCAACAAACTGCATCTTTTCAAATTGTAAGTTTTAATGTAAGGGAGACCTGTAGTGGCAGAAATGACTGCATTTAACAGACAAATATAATAATGGTATCAATCTTCTCATGTAACTCTCTGCCAGAGAGCAGATGAGCATATGTCCCAAAATGCTGAACTTTTGCTCTATGATGCATTTTGAAGGATATCTAATTGCTAATTGCTTTCTGTCATTTTACAGAATACGTGAAACCAGTTGAAGAAATAGATCCACATGAGTATGACAGTGGGTGTTACTCTCAGTCCTCTCAAAACTCATTTTACTGTCATGTTATGTCACAACTATGTAGACTGATTTCTGCAGGGCATCCCATTATGACTTGTTTGTCCCTCTACAGTGTTCCACGTTCTGGCTGCTGACGTTCCTTTCAGATTGAGTGCCCTCACCCGCTCCTGTGTGGTGATTCCCTGCAGCTTTCAGTACCAGGAGGATGTGCCTCTCACACGTGGCATCTGGTCCAAAAAAACCGGAGGCGTTATCTACCATAATGGCCGGACCCATGTGCTTGACCACTTCAAGGACCGCACCAGAATATTAGGAGATCTGAATGAGGGAAACTGCTCGTTAGAGATTGATGACATCAAGCCCTTTGACAATGGACCCTTCTGTTTCCATGCAGAGAAAGGAAACGATAAATACAGATTCAACAATAGCTGTGTATTTATAGTCATGAAAGGTCTGAAATGAGTACAGATCATTCAGCTAATTTAAAGTGCCAAGCTACATACCTGTTTGCTCTCTCATCAGTGAATGTGCTCTGTGTTTTACATGCTCAGCTTCCCCAGAAAAACCAGTGATGACCCAAGTCCCAACTGAAGTCGATGCTGGCTCAACAATAACTGTCTCATGTTCTGTGACGCACACATGTCCATCCCATCCTCCAGTGTTCTCATGGAGCGTCCCTAGCATCACTAGTGAGGTCTCACACACCTGGACACCGAAGGGCATCTGGGAGACAACCTCCACCATCACTTTCATGGCTGCTGCAGGAGACGGGGTCAAAAGCCTGACCTGTACGGCCGTCTCCTGGCGTGACAAGCAACAAGCCAGCACGGTCAAACTGACTGTAAAGGGTTAGAGCACAAAGTTAATTTTTATGTCTTGTTGTATCAAACATTGAGTTGTGTTTTTCCATTTGCCTAAAACTGCTCATACATTACTAGGATCACTGATGTACCAGATAAGAAGTTCTCTCCCAGTAGCCATACCAGTCTCAGCTCTGGTCCTGATTGTGATCATCCTAGCTGCAGTGTTTGGAGTGGTCATCTGGAGGAAAAGGTAGAGTAAATTCAAAGCATCAATTTGAAAATGTGCCAGTACTTTAAACGGGTTAAATAAATGCCATTGATGTATGTTGTAGAATGTAAAAGTCAACATTTATTTTTGAATGTTTTTATGTTTTTTTCTGTTTAACAGAAAGTGCTCTGACGACTCAATGAGACCACCACCTCGACCAGAGAAAAGGTATGTAGGTAAAGCTTAAATGTGTAATGCATGATGATGACATTATTGATGACTAGGTTTCAATCAGGAACACTTATGTCAACAAAAATGATGTTTATAACAAATGGTTACCATATATAGTTAGATGGATGGTCAAGTCTCTGCTCTTTGAAAGTTATGAAAGAATCATGAAGGACTATCCTCTGAGAAATTATTCCCCCTTAACAAATATATATGAACTTTAGACATTAGTTAAATCAATAATAGAAGAAATGACATATAAGGAGCTTCAGTGTATCAGCAGAATTATAGTAAAAAAAAAAAAAATTAGAGGTTTTATAAGACTATGATGTTTATGCTGTACTCTTGTATGGATACGACAGATTTTTCTTTCTTTATTATTTTTTTTAAGAAAAATAAAAGTAATGTAGCAAGTGTGTGCACAGAGTGTTGCACATTGTATATGTATCAGTCGTGGTGATATGCAGCTTGGAGTACTGGGTTAGGTTGAAAAACCTGATGGCCTGGTAAAAACTGCTTAAGAAAAAGAGGAAGAAGAAGAAAAAGAAAAAGAAGAAGAAAGAAAGCATACTTTACGCAAAGGGGAAGTTACATTTCTCGCTCTGTCGCCTGTAGGTCAATGTTATTTAAACACATACAGCACATCCTGTGTAAATTTCTTTCTGTTTCTGTATTCAAACAATCACAGGAGATCACTCTGGGACAGATTATCTAGGTAAACTTTATTTAAAAAATATTCATTTAAAATCATTTATTCATTAAAAATCAGGACCAATTGTATTGGTTGGTCTCATATCACACAATAATCAGTGCAAAGCCTTTTTAACCTTGTCTTACTTGAAATAATTTCTCATCCTCATAATTTCCAGGCGACATCCTGGAGGCGGGGAGAAACCTCCAAGGCCGGAAAAGAGGTTTGTCAGCAGATAAAATGGACAAATACAGTAGACCTGCACTGACAAATACTAACACGTTGCTTTCCAAACAGGAGGTCCTTTTGGAGCCGATTCTCCCGGTAAGAACACCCACAGGTAAACATTCACTTTTAATCTGCAGATGTAGTGCCTCATGTTTGCATTGCTGATCTTTTCAGTAGAGCAGAGGATGGGCGTGTTGGGTGGCAAGACGGGGGCAAACCCAGGTAGGGGTTCTTCACTACTGCTGGCTTTAGATTTGACCTTTTAGAGTTTCTGTCCGTATTTATTTGGTGCTTTTCTTATAGGAGGTCCTTCTGGAGCAGATTTTCAAGGTAACATTATCAGGGAGGAAATACCACATATCAACTGAAAATATCAATTACTTTAAATAAAATATTTATTTCCTCTGCAGACACCAAGACTACACTGCAAACCTCAGTGTTGGCTATTTGTAAGTGTTTCTCAATGTTCCTCTGCTACATAACATAGCCCTAATTGTTTATCACAAAAACTGATATTCTGAGATTATACTGAGATTCTCTCCTCCTCCAATAGAAACAACACCACAACTGAAAAGTGTCAGATTTCCAAACCGCGCTTTCCATCCCCAAAGGAGTGAGTTTAACTGACACAGCTGCCCTTCACTCTTTTAAATAACACACCATTGGGTTTCATTTAGCTATGTGTTAATTATCTGCTTTCTTCTTTGTGTCTGTTAAATCTAGTAACCGGAGAGCCCCTCGCTCTGCCAGGCCTGAGGTTAGTAGCGTTGTGGTCTGTGATAATGCCCAAATCTGGTGTTATGTTTCTCAGCTAACCATGATGTTATAAGTGCTAAGTCTGAGGCAACTAGATTATTGAAGACATTTCGCCTCTCATCCAAAACACTTCTTCAGTTCTGAATGAAAGCGTCAGTATGATTCTGTTGGAGTATTGCTGGATACTTATTGGATAGTAAGTAAGTAGTAGGGAGTAATTAGTAACTATTCAGTGTGATGTATCTCATCACTTGAAGGGACGGAAAATAAGTAAGTAATTATAAGATAATAATGAAGTGATGAGGGAGTAACTACACAGTATGATGTATCACTTAGTTTGAAGGGACACTGAGGGAAACTGAGTAAGTAATCACAAGATAACTGCAGAAATGAGGGGGTAATGAACAACTATTCAGTATGATGTATCATTTTATTTGAAGGGTAAAAATGAGTAATCACAAGATAATGATGAAGTACTCATCTGATTGGTGAGTTTACAGTTAAGCACCTGAGTGTCTGTATGATTGTCAATTGATTATAGATGTGGTATTTTGAAAGGAAGTGCTTTGAAAGGTCAGAGAAGTAACATCATGTCCGATTTATGTGTCTAATATAGTGAAATATGTATAGTGTTTTGCATAACACTGTATTTTGCAAAAATTTGCATACAGTTGTGCAGATCAGGATTAAAGTTTTGCTCCTTTAGTGTCAGATTTCACTGACTGTCTTATTTTTTATTTTAATCTGTAAGCAAGTAAGTGTCTCCCTGTCGTTCCCTAGTAACTCATCATTATCTACTTTATAGTCCCTGACAATTATTCATGAACTATTCATTAACAAATCACTTATCATTTGGTCGTTCCTCACTTGTTCCTGTGTAACTACTCACAATTTTGTATACTGTATTGTAAAGTGTTACCATTGTTTCCTTGTCCCAAGCCCTTCTCCTCCAATCCATTTAATAAGTTAGCACACACTCCTTATGGCAGACCAGTTTTTGGTTCATGGGCCAGAGGGTGGAGAAGAGAGGATGTGAGGAAGTGTAATTTAATGCAAAGCACCTGGGATTCACCACATTAACATCCAATGTAGTTGCCTCACCAGAAAGAAAGTTAAAGATGCTTTAAGGTGTTGCACATCAAATCGTAAATTCAGAAATTTTCATGTTTACCTCCACTAACTTGACCTCTAACAAACCAAGTTGCTATAAGAAAATACATGTGCCTGGAGTGAGTGCCCACTGAATACACTGTGGTCACATGATGTTTCCTTTTCTTATAGTTTTAGGAGGACTGACTCAGTGTCTTGCAGTAAAACGTGTTTTCTGTAGTTTTGTGACACATACTCTAGAAAAGTGCAGAGATCAATTTGACATTGTAATAAATTCCAATTTTCCCCATTTTTTTTGCAGGATTACCATGTGTATGGCAACATTTGAGTTCCTCAAGACATCTTGGACACAACATTTGCTTCTAGGATAGTACTGCTGTTATTATTTTACATTCATATGCATACTGCACAGAAAGCTACATATATGTTTATGTGTGTGGGGGTGGGTGATGTTTGCCTTGCTTTGAAACTTCATATTTACTTCATTTAAATAAGGTACATCAGCTGTGACTTAACTGAATTTGTGCACCTGCTAATAAACATAATAAACATAATAATAACTGTTTGGGTTTGGTTTGATGCATAACACTAAAATCATTTGATAATTTTTTTTTACAAATACTAGAAAAGGAGATAAAGGGTCTATAATTATTGTCTTAGAGTCAGTATAAAGACGAAGAACATCACAAACATCAAGACTTCAGCAATTCAAGAAACATTATGAGTTAAGATTATAGGCGTTTTACTATAAGATTGTCCTCTTAAAGAAAATCTCTGTTGTTCTTAATTGTGATGTATCCATACATAGAACTAGTCATAGGACATCTGCTACTGAAAACAAAACATACATGCACTGAAATAAAACATCATCATGTGTGAATAATGATTGTTGCCTAATAACTTTTAAACCTCCCTTCAACACTTTGAAAATTAGTCCTCCAAACATGGATATTATTCTCACAAAATTGTTTTTAAATTCTTGTATTCAGCTACAATCAAAGAATCTCCAGACACAAGTCCTCGTTTTCCAGTTACATTCATGCTTTTCACTGCTGTCAAAGATTGGCAAACAGGAAGCTGTAAAAAGCTCTGGAGTGCATAAACTGCCTGTTATATGATGTTTGTCCACTAGATGCTGGTAAAATGCTGATAGTTGTTTCCCTCTGCTCTCCCCACGTCTCCTGCCTGTTACACAACAAAACACACCGTTAGGCGGAGCAGTTCAGGGTGATCTGAACTCTGGGGACAGGCAGCAACTCCAAATAACTTTTAGTTATAATTAGTGATTAATGGATAAATGATATGATCGTCATCAAATGTTGTTGATATGAGTTGATATTATTGATATGAGCCATCAGTGGTTTAGTTCAGTGTTTCCCAAACTTTTTTCTGGTAACCCACTTTTTAAAAATGAAAAACCACTGTGAGTTCATTTGAACATAAATGAACTTTCCTAACCATTTTTACTGCCACACACGATATATTATCTTGACACGTGTTATTGAAAACGTATCGAGACGTTAAGTCCTTTATAAATTAGAAATAAATGCATTTAGACTGAGTTAACCGGCCATCTCATTGTTTTCATTTCCTCTCATCAGGAAGACACATTTTAACCTCCCTCATAAATGAGACAACAGACAAAAGGTGCATTTAGGTGGAATAAATAGGGTCTCTTTATTTCATCTCATCAGTAAAACAATATACACACTTTAAATGCTTTATAACAGGTGCACTGCAGATATAAATCTTAAATTTGCATTTAATTATTTATTTGATGACCCAGATAAAATCTCCTGATTGAAATGTTTTAGTCCACCCACAATTTTATTCATTTATTTGTCTTATCACTTTGATGTCAGTGTAAAAATTCATAATAGATGATGACTAACTCAACTCAACTTTCTAGTTAAAAGTCTTAAATTGTTCCTGGATTAAAATAAATGAACAATGCTTCCACATTTTGAGACTAAGAAAGGAAACACTCAAAGAAAACATAGAAATACACTCTAGCAGAAAGGTCTTTATTTTGCTTTTCATCAGTAATATAAAAATAGGCTTCAGGTTGATAAAAGGACTCAGAACCAAGGGTGGAAAAATACTCATGAGTTGACAGCAGAAATACATCTATATGCTGTATATGTATTGTCTGGAAAATCCCCCAAATTATAATATTTTAACTCAAAAACATTACATTATTGTGGCATATGAGCAAAGCAAAGAGAAATATGGTGGCATTGAAATTCAGTACATTAATATAAGCATTAATGCATGTTTTTTTTAACACGCTTCAAAATCACTCAAAATTAAATATACACTACATAAATTAGGCTATATATATTTATTACATGATTCCTATAAGATTCAGAGCTACTACTATGTTTTTCCCTGAAAAGTTATGATGAATGTTGTGGAAGGTTTGAGTGAATGTGTGTTATTTTTCACTTACTGTCTGTTTCAACCTCCAGCATGCCCCTCAGTGTTTCCTAACAGATTTCTGAAATAAGATTCAAGGTGACTGATCAGTACTTGTTCCAATGCAAGCTTTCTTTAAGGGTTTAATCCTACAGACCTACATATAAAGACGATATTAACCCATTGTGTCACTTATAAACTCTATGAAGCCGCACATTTAGTGATGTCAACATCCACAATATCCAGTGTTTATCCAGCAATGGGCCTGTTTGACTGATTAAATGTACAAATCCTTTTCTCTGAGCTTTAATGCTAAGATGCGTTGAAAGAGCAAACTCTCAGGTAGACTGCTGAGCTCTGAATGAACTGTCACTGCATTGCTGTCTAATGGGGCTTTTTGTTTGTTGCTTGGAGCTGGAGGTAGCAACGATTTTTTTTTTTTCAGTTGTGCATCAACATGTTTTTACATCCTCTTTGATTTACTTCAGAGAAAAAACACAATGACAACAATTGTTGACAAGAATTCTATGCATTAGAGGAAACATCCAAATGAGGACATGAGGCAGGAGACAAAGGGGACATTAATGTTACTAAAACTCCACACTAACACTAAATTTTCTACTTTCTCACTCATTGGTTGAAACGATAAGGAAACGATAAGGAAGGGGGTGTGAACGCTATGTGGCCATGTGAAGATAAGAAGAAGAAGCAGTCTGTAATACCACCAGTTAAGAGAACATGACCAAAGAGACCAGTGGAGCCACCAGGAGCAGGAGGCCAGCTCGTGTGCTGCTGGCGCTGTTGCAGAAGTCTCCCTCACAGCAACTAATTTCTTCTTCGACGACTCCTTGAAGCTGTGCATGTTTTGTACTTGAGCACATGTGGTTGGAGGCACAGCCCTTCATGACCTTTGTTTTCCCTCCCGAAGTCACTGAGAGAATAACAGTAATGTTAGTGTATTAGCTGGAAGTTTTAATACTAAAATTGCTAAAAAAAAAATATATATAAATAAATAAATAAATAATCCCTCTGAGCTGAGGCAATATGTGAAAAGAGTCATATGTTCTCTGTAAAAAACAAAACAAAAGTAACAGGATGTTACTTTGTCCGACACTGACACAAAATTTTCTTCTTATAAAAACATGAATTTTTGAAACAAAAAAGGTGTATTTGAAAAATTGTTGAGTAAACTGAAAATGAAATCAATTAATGTTTAATCATTTAATATTTTCTATTGCAAACATTTAATTTTGAAGAACCCAAAGAATGACAAATCCAATTCACAACTTACTGTAATTTCTGAAATTCTGAACTTTGGGGGTTTCTAAAAGTCAAAGATTCAAGTTTATCTCAAGGAGAAAATTATCTGAACATGATTATAGATTTGCAAAACCTGTTGTAGTCTATTTCCAAACTTAAGAGTTAGACTTAAAACTCAAAAGTTTGTTTTTTTTGTTTTGTGAGGGCAGTTGCCTTGAAATGAGTAGTTTTCTCAAATTCTCTCTTTGCAGCGTTTAATGCTGTAGGCCTGTTACCTGTTTTTGAGATGCAGTGGTCCTCATTCCCCTCACAGTGGAGAGTTGCAGTGCACTTCAGTCCATCACAGAAGTAGCACTTTCTACCATTTGGAGCAGCTCTTCTGTGCTCTGTAACATAAACATAACATTGTTTGTGTTGTTTGAGGAGCTAGAGACAGATGGAGCACTTACTCCAATGTAGTTTTCTTCTTCAGGGCCTTTTTACAATTTAATGATTTTGAAATACAGGAAAATTAATGAGAACATGATAAGCCTATGGACAGCTCGGCGCAAACAAACGTTTAAATAAAAAAAAAAAAAAAATCCAAAAGACAACATAAGTTATATTTACCAGGGGCATCTTCGGTGTTGCAGAGCTCGGTGGCGCAGCACTTGCTGGTTATTACGTTTCTGGTGATTCCAAAGTTGAGTGAGTCCTCAATACACTGCTCACTCAAAACACAAGTTTTCATGAGGTGATCACCAAGTTTTGTATCACCTGCAAAAAAATAAAAAAATAAATAAATGACCTTTGTAAACTGGGCCATTGCAAAGCCATTTCACAATAAAAACAATGCACCATAAAATACCATACCTACATATGTAGCTATTCTCATTGAAGCACACAGATGAGCCCGTGAAGGGCACTCTGAGGTTAAGCAGGTTGCTGAGCCTCCTGGTAAGCACTTGTGACATTTCAGGGTGTAGGCTGATAAAACACAGATAAGTTAAAAAACAAACAAACAAACAACAAAAAACTTGTAATATTAGATGATGGATCATATTAAATAAAATATAAACTCTGAAACAAATTAATTAAAAGTATTAATTATTGTTACATTCAATTACATGCACAGTTACAAAAATGGGTATACAGTATGAGGCCAGTTGTTCTGTGTAGTTCTTACATTTGTGTGTTTATTCTTGTTGGTTTAAAATAGAATAGAAAAGAGACCTGATCAGCTGTGCAAAAACTGCAGGCAAGGAACAAAGAGGAAGTGACAAGTAAAAGTAACCAGCAGCAAAATAACATGTAGGCATACTGTTATCTAACATGTGACCTTAACTGACCCATGTCTGCAAATGTGGAAACTAAAAGTTACAATCTCTGTTTTTTAAATATAAAACGGTAAAAGGAAAACAATACCTCTTACGTTGTTTTTATGATTACACATATGCACAGCTTGACAAGTGACCTTACACGACCCATGTCTGCAGCATTTTTAAAGGCAGCTATGATAACTGAAAATTACAATCCCTTTTTTCTTAAAAATTAAATAGATAGCTTCTGTACTGTTATCATGTTTAATTATATGCACAGCTAAAAATGTGTTATACAGTATGACTATGAACAAACAGGAAAATAATATGCACATATTTGACCTGTGACCCCAAATGCCCCATGTCTGCAGTGTTTGTAAGGGCAAATGAGGTAATGTAAAATTACAATCCCCCTTTTCTAAAATATTAAGCATTTAACAATAATATTAACATTAAACATTCAGCAATGACACTGACCAATTAAAAAAGCAGCTGCTGAATTGTTATTATTATTAATTATAGCTACAAAAATTAAAATTACAATCCTTTTTTCTTGAAGATTTTAAAGTAAAAATAAAACAGATAACTGATGTATTGTTATTATGATTAATTACATGTACAGTTACAAAAATGGGTTTTCCAGTATGAGTATGAACCAACCGTAAAATAAAATGCTGATCAACACTATTTGACATGTAACCTCAAGTGACCCCATGCAGCTTTTGTAACAGCAGTCCCTTATAAGATTATAAAGTTTAAAGAAAGAAAAACTTGCCTTTTGGAAGAAGCACAATCCCAAAGATCAGAAGAAAGAGATGCATTTTGTGATGCCGGGACACAACTGAATTTCAGTTTGATCTGTTTTGGCCAATATATAATTCTCCTGAGAGGGCGTAGTCTTCGTCTTTAGACCACTCCTTCATTCCTCCTGTGACAAAATGTGACTTTAGGTAGATCTTCTCTTAACCAACTGGCAATCTAAACGTAAATGTTGGCCTATCAGTTGATTGCAGCTTATTACCATTTTTGGAGCATTTTCAATTTACTTATCACGTGACTGCACGATGGCAGATACTGACTGTTTGCCACTCACTTGACTGTGGCTCGGCATGCCCTTTATTTCGGAGTAAATAAGGCAATTTTAAATAAACTAATGAGAATTTTTACCAGCATATTTATTGTTATAAAGTGGTGGCTGCATTTTGACCATTTGTTTCTTGTACATAACAGTTTTAAATACCAGCTTTAGCTCATGTTGAAAGACTGTAATTGGTTTTTAAACTGCTTTGGTTTTAATATTTATGTATGTAATGTTATTTTGTATTCATGCAGCAAAAGTGCCATAATCAGAGGCATCAGCATCTGGTTCAATTTTCCTGACCTGTAGTAGCAGATTTTCTTTGTTATAATTGCTCCATATGATATTTCTGACGGTGTGTGTGTGTGTTATGAGTGCTGCATCACTCCATCATGCAGTATTGATAACACACAAACACGCCATCAAGATGTTTCTGAATGATAAAATAATTTCTGCAAGCTGTGGCACTCACTGCCCCTGCAGCAGATATACAGATACTTTTTGGCCAGTGCCTAATATTTACGTTCTTACAGTTAAATTGATTTAATTATATTAAATTAAATACAAATCAATTAAATTTTGTTGATTTGTTGATTGTTCTTTGTATTTCTAATTCTAAAATACATTTTTGAGTCTTGCTGGAGTTCTTGCAGGTCTTGTGTCACACTATGGATCTGAAGAAATACAATCAATCCACTCAGTCAGCCTAATAAAAGCTGCTAAAAAGTTGTGAAAAATCCTTAAAATTAATTACTAGATGTGAGATCAGCACAAATTTGTCTTTGCTTTAGACTCTTGAAGACATTTTGCCTGTCATCCAAAACCTTCTTGGTGTCACTCTTCTGTTGAAGTGCTTGTTGAATGGTTGAACATCTAGACATCCTCCCCCCAACACATTTCAAGTGTCTGAATGGGGGACTGCATGTGAGATTTTTTTAACTTTCCAAAACCAGCAATCCAACAAGCACAGCCTTTGAATAAGAGGCAAATCTTTAAGAATCTCATGGAAATCCATTTGCTTGACTTTAAAGGACCAGTGTGTAATAATTACAGGAATTTATGTACATAAATGAGATATATTATATATATGTATGTTTTTTATTATTATCAATCAACGTAAACTCATAATCTATATGTTCCTGTTACTTTAGAAATAGCCATTTATAGTTACATACTGTTGGGTCGACTTACGGAGATCATCATCCTGCGCCGTCTACGGCAGCACAGAG
This sequence comes from Lutjanus erythropterus, assembly GCF_056507025.1. NCBI lineage: Eukaryota > Metazoa > Chordata > Actinopteri > Lutjaniformes > Lutjanidae > Lutjanus > Lutjanus erythropterus. The sequence goes on along the minus strand of NC_139325.1, from coordinate 19,942,571 downwards.
CGGACAAACTGCACTAACAGTGAGTCTTGGGAAGCCCATGGTGACCTTACGTAGACGCTGCATCGTAAACACGGAAGTAGACGGGGAGGATAGACGCGGGTGATTGCTGGCAGACCATTTAGCATTATGAACCTTGACTGGCACAGTTTTGACAAATGGAGGATCATACATACACTGTACCAGAACAAAAAGCAGCGGACAGTGAATCCCCGTCATCCAAGAAGCGGAGACGCGAAGAAAGTAAATGCAAGCATGACAGGAAATGGCAAAAACACGAACCAACATTGGCATAGTGTTTACATGATGGAAATTGCTGATGGAGGACAAACGTTTTCACAGTGACGCCGAGGTTGCCTGTTTTCTGCTGGACAGGTAATTCATCCTACACACATAATTGTAGTTTGTTGTGAGATAGCTTTCACTCGCCATTTTGTCTGCTGACGGCCACCGTACTCTTGGTGAAAGAGGGGCGGTGTCGGGGTAAATCCTATTAGTTGCAATCTAAGGTTTGAAAGCTAGATGCCACTGGAAATCACACACTTCTCCTTTAAGCTCCTGTGGGTATTTTGTCCACTCCACAATATCAACTGCCAGTCATGTGAAAGTTGTCCACTAGATGGAGCTACACTGTTAATCATGTCTCACAAAGTGTCTCTCTGCTCTCTTCTCATTTCCTGCCATAACTTATATAACGTTTTCTTTTCCACATAACCTACAAATACACAGTTATAGTTGGGGACAGGCTGAACAGTTAAGACCTAATAAGCATTAATGGGGTCATCATCTTTTACAAAAATTGTTAAAGCAAACACTTCGTAACAGGCCAAATTCCTGTGCACACTAAATCTAAAAATATTTAGAATGCATCTTCTCAATGATGAAATTAATTTAGGTGAGCGATCAGGGAGTTAGTCCATCCACAAATTTACACATGTATTTGTGTCATCACTTTGATTTCAACATAGTTGTCATATAAACAGACACTGAATCTTTGATTCAGTGTGTTTTATCACTTGTTCATATCATATTTGGGTATTGCCCAGTATCTCTGCCATTCAAAACAGATATTTAGAAACCGCCATCATATCTTGTCCTTGTTTGATGATATAAAATACAATAACTATCACTAATTAAAAGCCTTGAATTGTTACTGGGTTAAAATAAATAAACAAAATGTCGGGTGGCTCTTGTTGTCTGGCAAGTCTCACAGGTACCACAACTTTTACTTGTGAAATGTTGGCCTGTTGGACATGCATATTTCCACAACTGGCACTGGCATTAACACTGACTTGGTCGCATGATTTCTGATTTGTACAAATTTGGTGGCTCCCTGTGTGCACTTCAGAAGCAAAAGGTAAAGAGCTTGCAAGTAGGATCACACTTGCATTACAGCAAGAAGTGGTTATTCATATTCTCTGTGACTCATGAATCATGAACCATTATCCTTTCCTGTACTTACTGTAAACTACATGTACAAACTTGACTTAGTATACTCAATGCTTTCATGACACAATGTCAAAAGTATGTTTTCAAAGCTTAAATGAGATGGAGAAAGGATTAAAACAATCAAAGAAAACAGAAAAACAATCTTGCAGAAATGTATTTATTTTCCATTTCATCAGTAGCATCAAACATTTCTAATAATTCCAATTAAATGTGCATTTGGGGTTAATAATGGCACTTAGGAAAAAAAGAAAGCTGTTGTGGATACTTCTATGCAAGACAGTTTTATTTTCTTTAGAGGCAACATGCAAAAATGGAAATAAGCCGGTCAGAAACTGCATGAAGCAGACAAAGGAAAGGATACAAAGGAAAATCATAGCTAAATCACATTTAATACTCTGCTTGCTAAACTGTATTCTCTCACTCATCAGTTGACAGAAAAAGGAAAGCATAATGAGCACTATGAGGCCATGTGAAGATAAGAATAAAAACTGGGCGGTGACACTGCCGTCTTCACCGGTTAAGACAACATGATTAAAGAGACCAGCGGTGTCACCAGGAGCAGGAGGCCAGCACTTGTGCTGCTGGCGCTGTTGCAGAAGTCTCCCTTACAGCAGCTGATATCTCCTCCAATGATTTGTTTGATCTGTGCATTTGTTGTTGAGCACATCACCTTGGAGGCACAGCCCTTCTTCACCGCATTTCCTCCTCCTGCATTAACTGAAAGAATGAAAATATTGTTGTTGTATGTGAACTGAAAGTTCTAATACATCTACTGGAATCGCTAACATCACTCTGAGCTGAGGAAGACTGTGGAACATTTAGATGTTAAACGCCATAGGCCTGTTACCTTTTACTGTGATGCAGTGGTCCTCATTCCCCTCACAGTTTAGAGATGCCGTGCACGTTTTTCCATTGCAGTGATAGCACTTTCTACCATTGGGACTGGATTGGCTGGGCTCTGTAATGCAGAACATACATTGTTCATATTGAATGAGGGAAAGGGTAGGGGGGAAGTGAAGGAGTGTGGGTGTGTTTCCCTGCTGATGGACATACAAGTTGAACTAATAGCTGTCAAATTAATGGATACACATAATGTTAAGATGTATGGGATTTGTTCATTTCCTGATTAGCCCATAATTTGATGATGTTGAGATACAGGAAAATCAGTCAGAACATGATTTGACTAAATTGGCAATAAAACAATATGTTCTCTCTCACATGCACACACACACACACACACACACACACACACACACACACAGGCAGTTGCATACTGGATCATCTTGGAATTTGAGTCTTGTTTTTCTAACAATATCTGTTCCAAACATATTGTTCTGATACATGGACTGGCAGCCTCAACCCATGACACTTACATTCACAATGTCGACATGACACAAGACGTGAATATATGACCTATATTGTATTTATGTGTTAAAATGGATTGTATAATTTAGCCAGTAATTCAGACATGTTTTTGACATTATTTTGACATGACACAAATACAACATTGACTTTTAAGACAGTCAAGAAGGAAAGTAGTTTTCAAATCAGTTGTTTTGGCTGATGTAACTACATGCCTATTTCCAAAAAGAAAGGCTCCCAGTGCAAACAAGCATTTAAATATCAAAATTCCAATAGACAATATAAGTTATAGTTACCAGGGGCAAGTTGGGTGTTGCAGAGCTCGGTGGCGCAGCACTTGCTGATGAGGCTGTCCTCAACTCCAAAGTTGATTGAGCCTTGATCACACTCCTCAGCCAGAGTGCAACGTTTAATGTTAAGATCAATTTTTGCTCCAGCTGCAATAAAAGAACATCCTTTGTAATCTGGGCCAGTGCAAAGCTGATTTGTAATAAAAACAACAAACGAAAAAGAAAAATACCATACCTGCATGTGAAACCACTTTCATTGCATGACACTGATAACCAGCTGCAGGACATTCTTTTTCTGTGTCTGTGCAGCCACTTGTGCTGAAACACTCGTAACATTTCAGGGTGTTGGCTGATAAAAAATAATACTAAGATTAGAAGAAAGAAAAACTTTTCTACAAGTGATGGGAAAACTATATTGACTCCTTAATACTGAAGTAATCAACCTTTTAACTATTGTTATTGTGTTCAATTATATACACAGCTACAAAATGGGTTATACAGTATGAATATGAACCAACAGCAAAATAACATGTGGATGTGAACAACCTCAAACAACCAATGAAGCATGTGTAAAGGCAATCCCTCTCAAGATTAAAAAAAAAAAAAAACAGATTACAGAAAAGAAACTTGCCTTCCGGGAGAAGCACAATCCCAAAGACCAGAGTAAGGAGAAGCATTTTGTGATGGTGGAGCACAACTGAGTTTCAGTTTGATCTGCTTCAGCTTTAAATACTTTCCCTGGAAAGGAGTTGCCTTCATCCTTAGACCACCCCTTCATTCAAAATAAGAAGCCTTGTAAATTTATTCAGAGAGATCTAGATTTTGAGAGACTGTATTGGTTGTTAAACTGCTATGGTTTAAATAATAACGTGATTTATATTAATGCAGCAGAAAAAACAGCCATAATCAGAATTACTTTTATCGCCTCAGTAGCAGATTTCCTTGCTGAGGTTGCTCCATTATGTACCACAGATACGTACAGTATTTCTTTGTACACCTCCATGATACAACACTCCAAATTACATGTGTAAAAGTCATGAACATGTAGCAGCAGCACACAGACAAACAAGATGTTAATGAATTATGCAATAATGTAAGTTGGGGCAACTTTCTGCATTGTTGAAACAAGGACAACTTTGTGTACTGTGTTATACATTCAAAATACTGCAGATTGTAGGTTAAGGAGGTGCACAAAAACACAAATACTTGACAGAATACATGTAATGCAGCAATTTTCACTTTAGGCTTATATGAAGTTGACTGTTCTTTGTATTTTGCATTCTAAGATATTTCTGAGCCATACTGTAAAAAGTTGCACAAATGAGTACCAGAGAATTCAACAACACAAGTTTGCCTTTGAGGAGAAGCACACCTCCAGAGATTGGTGTAAAGGCTTTGTAAGGGCTTACGTTATGGCTCTCAGGTCAGCAGACAACATTTGACTGTTAAAAGATCTTTGATTCTACTGAATATGTAAATTACATTCATTTGAGACAGGTCAACATGAAGGGTACTCATCCTGGCAAACATTTCCATTACAGATAGTTGAGTAAGTAGTGTGTTCAGCTTTTACAACAGCCAAACGAAATTTGTTTACCAGGTCATGAATACAGACATATTAGTGTATGGTATGGAGCAGATGAGGGAGTGAGTGAGAAGAAGAAAGTTATGGTTGGAGGAAAGTTGGAGTCAGGAGAGGCCACACAAAAAGGTACATATTCTTTTTTTCCTTTTTCTTTCGTTCTGGTTTTGCTCTTCAATAATACTGTAAAAGATTAAGACCACATGAAAGACAGGAAAGAGAGAGAGAGAGAAAGAAAAAGAAAAATAAGGATATGTGGATATATTGATATGCAGCGTTTTCCTTTTGCGTTTGTTTTCCTATATGCAGCGTGCTTCTGTATTTGCAGCATGTTTTTGTATATGCAGTGCCTTTTTTGTATATGCCATGCGTTTGCCCCTGTCGGCTACATGAAAGCCTCATGCAACATCTGTACCAAGTGCAGTGATGGAAAGTAACTAAGAACTGTACATCAAGTACTCAAGTACAATTTTTACTTTAGTTGAGTATTTTCATTTTCTGCTACCTTTTACTTTTAGTCTACTGCAAATATTGTGCTCATTTCTCCACTACTCTTAGTAACTGGTGACTTTGCAGATTGAAATCAACAGCACAAAATCCCAGAAAATTAAGAATGATGAATTATTATAGGTTAAAGGGACAGTTCACCCCAAGATCAAAAACACATATGTCTCCCCTGGCTTATAGTGCTATTTTTTTTTCCAACATTATCTTTATTAGGTTTTCAAAAATGCTTCCAATGATATACAGAAGTAAAAGTGCTCTGACATCGAAGGAAACATCAAGGGCAACTAAATTGTTGTCCAACATTCAACTTGTCTTTCATTGCAAGTCAGGTATTTATAAGATAACTTAGAGCAGCACTTAGTTGAAAGTACAGAGTATATGAAAAAAAGAAAGAAAAAAGAAAAGAAAAAACCCAAAACAAAACAAAAAAAGCAACAACAATCAAAAAATAGTTTCTCTATTTTTCCAAGAGCTAGCCCAAATTATTTCACTAACGTGCGTGGTTCAACAATACAAGCTCGAATGTACAATTCACGCAAAATAAGGAAGTATCCAAAGAAAGGAGATTGTTTTAGGATACTGCAGAGAATCACTGATAACTACGCCTCATCCGCCCCAATCCCCACACCCTCTATATATTCTATAAAACAACTGAGTTTCAGTTTGATCTGCTTCAGCTTTAAATACTTTCGCTGGGAAGGAGTTGCCTTCATCCTTAGACCACCCCTTCATTCAAAATAAGAAGCCTTGTAAATTTAGTCAGAGAGATCTAGATTTTGAGAGACTGAATTGGTTGTTAAACTGCTATAATTTAAATAATAACGTGATTTATATTAATGCAGCAGAAAAAACAGCCATAATCAGAATTACGTTTATTGCCAATAGCCTCAGTAGCAGATTTCCTTGCTGAGGTTGCTCCATTATGTACCACAGATACGTACAGTATTTCTTCGTACGCCTCCATGATATAACACTCCAAATTACATGTGTAAAAAAGTCATGAACATGTAGCAGCAGCACACAGACAAACAAGATGTTAATGAATTATGCAATAATGTAAGTTGGGGCAACTTTCTGCATTGTTGAAACAAGAACAACTTTGTGTACTGTGTTATACATTCAAAATACTGCAGATTGTAGGTTAAGGAGGTGCACAAAAACACAAATACTTGACAGAATACATGTAACGCAGCAATTTTCACTTTAGGCGTATATGAAAGCCTCATGCAACATCTGTACCAAGTGCAGTGGTGGAAAGTAACTAAGAACTGTACATCAAGTACTCAAGTACAATTTTTACTTTAGTTGAGTATTTTCATTTTCTGCTACCTTTTACTTTTAGTCTACTGCAAATATTGTGCTCATTTCTCCACTACTCTTAGTAACTGGTGACTTTGCAGATTGAAATCAACAGCACAAAATCCCAGAAAATTAAGTATGATGAATTATTATAGGTTAAAGGGACAGTTCACCCCAAGATCAAAAACACATATGTCTCCCCTGGCCTAAAGTGCTATTTTTTTTTCCAACATTATCTTTATTAGGTTTTCAAAAATGCTTCCAATGACATATACAGAAGTAAAAGTGCTCTCACATCGAAGGAAACATCAAGGGCAACTAAATTGTTGTCCAACATTTAACTTGTCTTTCATTGCAAGTCAGGTATTTATAAGATAACTTAGAGCAGCACTTAGTTGAAAGTACAGAGTATATGAAAAAAAAGAGAGAAAAAAGAAAAGAAAAAACCCCAAAACAAAACAAGAAAAGCAACAACAATCAAAACAACAAAGGTTTCTCTTTTTTTCCAAGAGTTAGCCCAAATTATTTCACTAACGTGCGTGCTTCAACAATACAAACTCGAATGTACAATTCACGCAAAATATGGAAGTATCCAAAGAAAGGAGATTGTTTTAGGATACTGCAGAGAATCACTGATAACTACGCCTCATCCGCCCCAATCCCCACACCCTCTATATATTCTATAAAAGGACCCCAAATATTTTGAAATAGTGATAGTTTCCCTTTTATAATGTAAGTAATCTTCTCCATAGGTAAAGTTGTGGACATTTCATTAATCCAGTTAATGAATTTTGGTTTGCTGGTGCTCTTCCATGAGAGTGCTATGATTCTTTTTGCAAGCAGTAAACATAAATCCATGGCAGTGATTATTTTTCTAGACATATGATGTCTATCAGGATATAAACCTAGAATGAACAGTTTAGGGTCAAGAACTAATTTTATACCTAGTATAGTCTCTAAAGCTTGTTTAATCTCCAAACCAGAATTGTTGAACTTTATTGCATTTCCAGACACAGTGGAAGAACGTCCCCTTCTCCTCTCCACACCTGATACACAAGTCTGGGATGGCACCATTATACTTATTGAGCTTTTCTGGCGTCACATATGTCCTCATTAGCCAGTTATATTGCAGTCTATAGTGCTAAAGAAAGTAATTGTGGTATATTCTACTGTCGAAAGAAACAGAAACTATTCTCACAGAAAGGTCTGCTGATTATCTTGAGTAACTGGGTCATGATTTTTGGGAAGATACATTAGTTCAAATGTATGTTTTTTGGTGTGTTGAGCACCACAAACCAAGTGCCTTTGAGTCCCATGATACTGTAGAGAAGGTAGACATCTTTATTAGGTTGATATGTCCAAAACTTTGCAACTCGCACCAAAAAAGTGTAGATGGATAGATAGTCCTACAAGCCAGGGGAAAATATGTATTTTTGAATTTGAGGTGAGCTATCCCTTTAAGATTAAACTTTATCAACTCGCCTTAATTAAAATTAAGCCCATCTTCACCAGCTACTGGATTAAAGTAATGTTCACATTAATGTCTCAGTTATCCAACCATAATATTTAGGTAACACTTCATTTGAAAGAGTGTCCATCAGACTGTCATCACACTGTCATGTCATGAAGGAGTCTTTATGAATTTTAATGACTGTTGTCATTAGTTTCACTCAGTCAATTTGGTCATTTTTAATGAATAAAGTTGACATTTAAATGTCTTTGTTTTGACAACTTGACATTAACAAAGACAACATAACCTGTCTAGGTCTTTGTCAACTTGACTTCAGACTTAAAGAAAACATTTTAAAACATTACACTGTCATATATGGTTGTTTTGACACTGGCTGTCACAAGACCATTACAAGAGTGTCATGAATATTTTCCTTCACCTCAAGTAAAGTGTTACATTTCGGACTTTAAGTCATTAAAATGGCATTAAATGTCATAATGCAATTTGTATGTTAATACATTAGTTGAATAGTTGTTTAAGTTTGATAATGTCAGGTAGTCATATCATAAACATCTCAAACAATGTCAACGTTGCATTTACAATGACCAAATGACCCGTAATTAGTAGAGTCATCAGGACTCTTATGTTCATAACAGGCATCCTGACATAGTTACAAGTGTAATGACACTCTCATGCAAACACCTTCAAATTAAGTATTACCGATTTTCAATACTACTACATAATTTGGTACTTTTGATGATCAGATTTTGAATATGTATGAACTTTTACTTAAGTAAATTGTGTGTGAATTTAGGACTTTTACCTTAGTACTGCAATTTTTACTTCAGTAAAAGATCCTAATAGCTGTAGTTTTTCATCTGTTGGCTGTTCTAAGAAGAGCTTGCAAAACATGTTTTTCCATAAGCACCAACACATAATTTTTATTTCTTACTCTGCCATCACAAAAGAGGAAGTTAAGCTCGAGCATGTTTAAACAGTGAGAGAAATGTGTTCTTCACGGAAAACCTAAGTCACACGGGTTTCACAGTTGTGGTTTAGCTGTTGCAGTGTTTTTCAGGCTGCAACAACACCCAACAAGAAGAGAGCAGATAAATAAATAAAAATTACGTGTTGGTGCTTATTCAAAAACATGTTTAGCAACCTCTTCTTAGAACAGCCAACAGATGGAAAACTTCATTTACATTTTTATTTATAGTCGATATTATTTTCTTAACCTTCCTCTTGTGTTAGCTTTCCGTTACTATCTCTTATGTTAACAAGTCGGTTTTGACCCGTGTCTTGAATCAGCCATAAAATACCTTAAAAACAATTATTTATCATCCAATTTGTTTCTTATCTCTTGGTTACCTTTTTAGGCTATCCTATCCATGAAAAGTTTGGTTTTAATATTTTTGTTGTGGCCCCCTGGGCCTCTCTTTTGACATCATACCCCTCGTTTTCAATATAAGAAAAATGTCAAATGAACCTCAAGAGAATTATATAAATAAATAAAAGATTGTTATGTTACCTGACTGTTACTGAGGAGTTTTAGAACATCTCTCTTAAATGTTCAAAAAAAAAAATTTTTAATTTAAATATTATTGACTATAGTAACATCTATGGTGTTACAGGTCAATTTTGACCCATATATATTTACTTCAAGAAAAAGGCAAAAAACAAGTCTTTTTCTTTACAAAAATAGAACTTAGTACAAATACAAAATGAAAAGCAGAACTAGTGTCCACCCATCCATTTTCTGCAACCGCTTATTCCTGAAGGGTCGCAGGGGGCTGGAGCCTATCCCAGCTGACATTGGGCGAGAGGCAGGGTTCACCCTGGACAAGTCATCAGTTCTTCACAGGGCTGACACATAGACAAACACTCACACCTACGGGCAATTTAGAGTCACCAATTAACATAGCATGCATGTCTTTGGACTGTGGGAGGAAGCTGGAGAACCTGGAGAGAACCCACGCAGACACGGGGAGAACATGCAAACTCAGAAAACAGAAAGGCCCTGCCCCAGCCAGCTGGGGGATTCAAACTCAGGACCTTCTTGCTGTTAGGTGGCAGTGCTAACCACTGCACCACCACGCCGCCCTGCAGAACTAGTAATAATACAAAATGTAGATTTGCAAGGTCAAACAAACAACAACCAATCAAGCAAATCAAACCAACAGAAATCAAGTACTAGTTCCATAAAAACCATGTGCAAGAACATGCATGTGTACTTGTGTATTTTTAGATGTGTCACGGGTAAGGGGTGTGACTTTTAAAGGGAGATTTTAATAATTGCCACTGGGGAATATTTCTGACCCAAATCAGCATGCAGACAACGACTTTTACCGTGAATCATAAAATAATTTATTAAAAACAAGTTAAAAGCAGTTTCCCTAAAAGAAGGGGTAAAAAGAGTCTTCAAGCAAGAATAAAATGTCACCAAGTCCCAGTCTCTCTCTAAAAGGGTCCATGCAGGGCCTAGCCCAGGTAAAAGCAGTCCTTTTCTAGCCTCCTGCTGCAGCTAACGCCCGTCTCCAGTCCTTTGCTGTTCAGAGGCTCCCTCCACTAGTGGGAATCAGAGGAAGACAGACGTCAGCAGATTTGTCTCTTGGTACATCAAGAGTCCATCAAATCAAAGTTCATGAAATCATAAAAGCTACAAGGGGAGCCGAATTATTCCTTAAAACACTACAATCAAATAAATCACACGTTGAGCAAGCAAATAAAAGCAAGCAGGAAATAATTTAAAAGGCTCTCCCCCTATTCAGCTTATAGCCGCTTTAAATCCTGACGTCTCCGAGCCACTGCATAAATTAGCGGTGCTTCTCAGATTCAAGGGGGTAAAGTATATTAGTGAGACTTAACTGAAGGAGGGGTGAAGCGCACGTTCACCTCTCCGCTTCCCCACGAAGCGTGTCTCACTCTTCCCTGCACTGCGGCGGCATGTGGGCACAGCGTGTGCGCCGGATCCTTCTTCCCCCGCCGTCTTGCGGGTGACCCTCGCGGCGGTGGGCTGTCCTCTCAACTGTAGCACTCGTTCGGACCGGGCCGTAGGCTGGAGGTTCTTCTCCGTGCACGTCTTCATCCTGCACATCGGTATCCTTCACGCCGCTCTGCTCCGCGTCCCTGTGAGCCCCGCTCTCCTCCACTTCCCGCACACCTGCACTGCATCACCTAATCAGCCCTGTCGGGCCAGGTAGGAGACGCCCACCGGAAGCCCAGCCCACCAATCACTGTACGTTCACTCACAGTGTCTTCCCAGGTCATGTAAAGAAATCAGAAGAAACCAAAGCAGAGAGAGCTTCACCTGAAGATAGTGCCGCCACCAGGACCAGCCACACACACACACACACACACACACACCATCAACCCGTGACAGATGCATGTGTGGCAAAAAGTGACACTGGTGTGTTCTTTGCAGAGCTATTTTTTGCAGAAGAGGCACAATTCATTTGTACTAGGTCCATAAAAAATCTCTCTGTGCAACAACATGCATGTGTATGTGTGTGTGTTTAGATGCATGTGTGGCAAAAAGTGACACTGTGTTCTTTGCAGAGGTATTTTTTTGCAGGTGAAGCACAATGTGTTTGTCTTTCTGTCCTTAAAGTAAATCTTCTTCTCACTGTTACATGCTGTAAACTGGAGATATGTACTCTGCAAGTCACCAACCCTAAACTGAATTGGCCTTACGTACCTGGACATGTCCGTCTTTGTTTGTTCGGTCAAACAGGCAAAGAGAGAAGCCCCTAACTGAAGCTCAAGTGGTTGGAGGATAGCTGGCTGTGGGCTGTTGGCTGATAGTGTGTTTATGATTTCAGTTTTGGCACTTATTATTGTCTTATAATCTTATATTATAACTGGGTCGAAACCAACCCTAACAACACAAAGGTCATAATTTTAACCAGAGCATTTTATAATTTAGTAAAATTATATATTTTTTATTTTATTTTGTTTAAATAGAAGTTCCTGACAAAGTCAAAAAGTCTTGATGCAGTAAACAAAATTTATGTAGTACTTTTATGCACTTAAAATCAAAAACGGGTCGGTGCCAACCCTAACACTAGAGGAAGGTTAAAATGGCTCAATTTGTAGGGTGGTGGCCCATTTACAGAGGCTGTCAGTCCTCTGCAGTAGTTGTGGGTTTGATTCCAGCCCGCAGCCCTTTTCTGTGTGTCCTCCCCTCTCTCTCCCCTATTTCCGCCATCTACAAGCAATTCTGAGAAAGATTAGAACATTAATCTTGGAAAAAAATGTAAGAATTGAACACCAATCAAAGACAAGGCATTTAAAAACAGTGCCCTTATTAGTTGAAAATGTAACATTAGTTATTGCCTGCAGTCCAGACCTGTCTCCCACTGAAAATGAGTGGTGCATTATGAAGCACAAAATGTGACAACAGAGACCCCAGGCTGTTGAGTACCTGTACCTTGTTTATCAAGCAAAAATGAGAAAGAACTTAACTTTAAAAACTTAAACAGTTGGTGTCCTCAGTTCCCAAATGCTAACTAATTGTTGTTAAAAGAATAAATGATGTATCACAGTGGTAAACATGCCCCGTCCCAACTTCTGTGGAACATGTTGCAGATCCTTAAATAGAAGAGTCATAAACATTCATCAAGACTCTTTTATGTTCATAACAGGCATCCTGACATAGTTACAAGTGTAATGACACTCTCATGCAAACACCTTCAAATTAAGTGTTACCAGTTTTCAATATTACTGCATAGTATATTTAGAGTATATTTTGATGCTTTTGATGATCAGATTTTGAATATGTATGAACTTTTACTGAAGTAACTTGTGTGTGTGAATTTAGGACTTTTACCTTAGTACTGCAATTTTTACTTCAGTAAAAGATCCTAATAGCTGCAGTTTTTCATCTGTTGGCTGTTCTAAGAAGAGCTTGCTAAACATGTTTTTCCATAAGCACCAACGCATAATTTTTATTTCTTACTCTGCCATCACAAAAGAGGAAGTCAAGTTCGAGCATGTTTAAAAACAGTGAGAGAAATGTGCTCTTCACGGAAAACAAAAGTCACACAGGTTTCACAGTTGTGGTTTAGCTGTTGCAGTGTTTTTCGGGCTGCAACAACACCCAACAAGAAGAGAGCAGACAAATAAATAAAAATTACGCATTGGTGCTTATTGGAAAGCATGTTTAGCAAGCTCTTCTTAGAACAGCCAACAGATGAAAAACTTCATTTGCATTTTTATTTATAGTCAATATTATTTCCTTAAAATGGCAAGAATCGTGTTCTCAATTTGTAGGGTGGTGGCCCATTTACAGAGGCAGTCAGTCCTCTGCAGTAGTTGTGGGTTTGATTCCAGCCCGCAGCCCTTTTCCTGTGTGTTTTTCGGGCTGCAACAACATCCAACAAGAAGAGAGCAGGCCAGTCTAGTAGCTGAACTCGTTTACTAAAAAGCTACACTCTTGTAAGACATGCAGAATATGTCTTGACATTGTCTTGCAGAAATAAGCAGGGATGTCTCTGAAAAAGATGTAGTCTGGATGGCAGCACATGTTGCTTCGAGGTTTGTGTGTTTGTTTGGGAGAAATTAATGTTACATATCACATGAATGTGGCTGTGACTTATTTCACAGTTGCAGTTAACTATTATAGTGATTTTGATGCTGCAATGACTTCCAACAAGAAGACAGTAGGTGTGTCCCAAAACCATATTACATATTTTTATATACATAGTGCAATGCTGTGCACTGTTTTGCTAAAGGGTTTAATACAGTACGCCTGTGGAGTTCATCAGCATCCTTGCCCTGTAAGAGATGAGTGCAATGAAAGTTAAATTTATTTGAGTAATTGACTATTACTCTTTTTATTGATGTTTTAAAGAAAACAAAAAATAATTTAGAGAAGGCTATATTCTCATCTCAGAAAACATGTGCATCATCAGTACACCAGAACTGCTGTTACAACATTACATAGTCAAATAAAAGAATCCCATTTTATTTATACATGTACAGAATTTTTTTTTTTTTCTCTCGTGACACTACAGCACAGGGTGCAGCTGTGTTTATTGAACATGACATTTCCTGAGGGCAGGAATTGGCAACCTCTGACATAGATCAGGTTTTCATTCCCACCATCAGTCTACAGACAGGTATAATGCATCCTGCATTATATGTGTCGTAACCATTGGATGCTGTCACTGAACAATAAAAGAAAACACATCTTTTTAGCGTCCATATTGTTTCCACATTATGACCTAAAGCTCATGAACACACCAAAGTTGGGGGAATGACTCGCCAACATGGAAAATAGGTTGATCCAAACGGCACATGAATGCCACAAGAGAGCTGCACAGTTAAATTGATTTAATTCTATTAAATTAAATAAAAATCAATTAAATTTTGTTGATTTGTTGATTGTTCTTTGTATTTCTAATTCTAAAATACATTTTTGAGTCTTGCTGGAGTTCTTGCAGGTCTTGTGTCACACTATGGATCTGAAGAAATACAATCAATACACTCAGCCAGCCTAATAAAAGCTGCTAAAAAGTTGTGAAAAATCCTTAAAATTAATTACTAGATGTGAGATCAGCACAAATTTGTCTTTGCTTTAGATTCTTGAAGACATTTTGCCTGTCATCCAAAAACCTTCTTGGTGTCACTCTTCTCTTGAAGTGCTTGTTGAATGGTTGAACATCTAGACATCCTCCCCCCAACACATTTCAAGTGTCTGAATGGGGGGCTGCATGTGAGATTTTTTTAACTTTCCAAAACCAGCAATCCAACAAGCACAGCCTTTGGATAAGAGGCGAATCTTTAAGAATCTCATGGAACTCCCTTTGCTTGACTTTAAGCTCCTGTGGGTATTTTGTCCACTCCACAATATCAACTGCCAGTCATGTGAAAGTTGTCCACTAGATGGAGCTACACTGTTAATCATGTCTCACAAAGTGTCTCTCTGCTCTCTTCACATTTCCTGCCATAACTTATATAACATTTTCTTTTCCACATAACCTACAAATACAGTTATAGTTGGGGACAGGCTGAACAGTTAAGACCTAATAAGCATTAATGGGGTCATCATCTTTTACAAAAACTGTTATAGCAAACACAGGCCAAATTCCTGTGCACACTAAATCTAAAAATATTTAGAATGCATCTTCTCAATGATGAAATTAATTTAGGTGAGCGATCAGGGAGTTAGTCCATCCACAAATTTGCACATGTATTTGTCTCATCACTTTGATATCACTTGTTCATATCATATTTGGGTATTGCCCAGTGTCTGTGCCATTCAAAACAGATATTTAGAAACCGCCATCATATCTTGTCCTTGTTTGATGATATAAAATACAATAACTATCACTAATTAAAAGCCTTGAATTGTTACTGGGTTAAAATAAATAAACAAAATGTCGGGTGGCTCTTGTTGTCTGGCAAGTCTCACAGGTACCACAGGTGCCACAACTTTTACTTGTGAAATGTTGGCCTGTTGGGCATGCATATTTCCACAACTGGCACTGGCATTAACACTGACTTGGTCGCATTATTTCTGATTTGTACAAATTTGGTGGCTCCCTGTGTGCACTTCAGAAGCAAAAGGTAAAGAGCTTGCAAGTAGGATCACACTTGCATTACAGCAAGAAGTGGTTATTCATATTCTCTGTGACTCATGAATCATGAACCATTATCCTTTCCTGTACTTACTGTAAACTACATGTACAAACTTGACTTAGTATACTCAATGCTTTCATGACACAATGTCAAAAGTATGTTTTCAAAGCTTAAATGAGATGGAGAAAGGATTAAAACAATCAAAGAAAACAGAAAAACAATCTTGCAGAAATGTATTTATTTTTCATTTCATCAGTAGCATCAAACATTTCTAATAATTCCAATAAAATGTGCATTTGGGGTTAATAATGGCACTTAGGAAAAAAAGAAAGCTGTTGTGGATACTTCTATGCAAGACAGTTTTATTTTCTTTAGAGGCAACATGCAAAAATGGAAATAAGCCGGTCAGAAACTGCATGAAGCAGACAAAGGAAAGGATACAAAGGAAAATCATAGCTAAATCACATTTAATACTCTGCTTGCTAAACTCTATTTTCTCACTCATCAGTTGACAGAAAAAGGAAAGCGGAATGAGCACTATGAGGCCATGTGAAGATAAGAATAAAAACTGGGCGGTGACACTGCCGTCTTCACCGGTTAAGACAACATGATTAAAGAGACCAGCGGTGTCACCAGGAGCAGGAGGCCAGCACTTGTGCTGCTGGCGCTGTTGCAGAAGTCTCCCTTACAGCAGCTGATATCTCCTCCAATGGCTTGTTTGACCTGTGCATTTGCTGTTGAGCACATCACCTTGGAGGCACAGCCCTTCACCACCGCATTTCCTCCTCCTGCATTAACTGAAAGAATGAAAATATTGTTGTTGTATGTGAACTGAAAGTTCTAATACATCTACTGGAATCGCTAACATCACTCTGAGCTGAGGAAGACTGTGGAACATTTAGATGTTAAACGCCATAGGCCTTTTACCTTTTACTGTGATGCAGTGGTCCTCATTCCCCTCACAGTTGAGAGATGCCGTGCACGTTTTTCCATTGCAGTGATAGCACTTTCTACCATTGGGACTGGATTGGCTGGGCTCTGTAATGCAGAACATACAGTGTTCATATTGAATGGGGGAAAGGGTAGGGGGGAAGTGAATTAGTGTGGGTGTGTTTCCCTGCTGATGGACGTACAAGTTGAGCTATTAAATTAATGGATACACATAATGTTAAGATGTATGGGATTTGTTCATTTCCTGATTAGCCCATAATTTGATCATGTTGAGATACAGGAAAGTCAGTCAGAACATGATTTGACTAAATTGGCAATAAAACAATATTTTCTCTCTCACACGCACGCACACACACACACACACACACACACACACACACACACACACACACACACACACACACAGGCAGTTGCATACTGGATCGTCTTGGAATTTGAGTCTTGTTTTTCTAACAATATCTGTTCCAAACACATTGTTCTGATACATGGACTGGCAGCCTCAACCCATGACATGACATGACAATGTCGACATGACACAAGACGTGAATTTATGACCTATAATGTATTTATGTGTTAAAATGGATTGTATAATTTAGCCAGTAATTCAGACATGTTTTTGACATTATTTTGACATGACACAAATACAACATTGACTTTTAAGACAGTCAAGAAGGAAAGTAGTTTTCAAATCAGTTGTTTTGGCTGATGTAACTACATGCCTATTTCCAAAAAGAAAGGCTCCCAGTGCAAACAAGCATTTAAATATCAAAATTCCAATAGACAATATAAGTCATAGTTACCAGGGGCAAGTTGGGTGTTGCAGAGCTCGGTGGCGCAGCACTTGCTGTTGAGTGCAGTTTTGGAAACTCCAAAGTTGATTGAGCCTTGAACACACTCCTCAGCCAGAGCACAACCTTTCATGTTAAGATCAATTTTTGCTCCAGCTGCAATAAAAGAACAGGCTTTGTAATCTGGGCCAGTGCAAAGCTGATTTGTAATAAAAACAACAAACGAAAAAGAAAAATACCATACCTGCATGTGAAACCACTGTCGTTGCAGCACACTGATAACCAGGTGCAGGACATTCTTTTTCTGTGCCTGTGCAGCCACTTGTGCCGAAACACTCGTAACATTTCAGGGTGTTGGCTGATAAAAAAATAATATTAAGATTAGAAGAAAGAAAAAACTTTTCTACAAGTGATGGACAAACTATATTGACTCCTTAATACTGAAGTAATCAACCTTTTAACTATTGTTATTGTGTTCAATTATATACACAGCTACAAAATGGGTTATACAGTATGAATATGAACCAACAGCAAAATAACATGTGGATGTGAACAACCTCAAACAACCAATGAAGCATGTGTAAAGGCAATCCCTCTCAAGATTAAAAGAGATTGAAAAAAAAAAACAGATTACAGAAAAGAAACTTGCCTTCCGGGAGAAGCACAATCCCAAAGACCAGAGTAAGGAGAAGCATTTTGTGATGGTGGAGCACAACTGAGTTTCAGTTTGATCTGCTTCAGCTTTAAATACTTTCCCTGGGAAGGAGTTGCCTTCATCCTTAGACCACCCCTTCATTCAAAATAAGAAGCCTTGTAAATTTATTCAGAGAGATCTAGATTTTGAGAGACTGTATTGGTTGTTAAACTGCTATGGTTTAAATAATAACGTGATTTATATTAATGCAGCAGAAAAAACAGCCATAATCAGAATTACGTTTATTGCCAATAGCCTCAGTAGCAGATTTCCTTGCTGAGGTTGCTCCATTATGTACCACAGATACGTACAGTATTTCTTTGTACACCTCCATGATACAACACTCCAAATTACATGTGTAAAAGTCATGAACATGTTGCAGCAGCACACAGACAAACAAGGTGTTAATGAATTATACAGTAATGTAAGTTGGGGCAACTTTCTGCATTGTTGAAACAAGGACAACTTTGTGTACTGTGTTATACATTCAAAATACTGCAGACTGTAGGCTAAGCAGGTGGACAAAAACATAAATACTTGACAGAATACATGTAATGCAGCAATTTTCACTTTAGGCTTATATGAAGTTGACTGTTCTTTGTATTTTGCATTCGAAGATATTTCTGAGCCATACTGTAAAAAGCTGCACAAATGAATACCAGAGAATTCAACAACACAAGTTTGCCTTTGAGGAGAAGCACACCTCCAGAGATTGGTGTAAAGGCTTTGTAAGGGCTTACGTTATGGCTCTCAGGTCAGCAGACAACATTTGACTGTTAAAAGATCTTTGATTCTACTGAATATGTAAATTACATTCATTTGAGACAGGTCAACATGAAGGGTACTCATCCTGGCAAACATTTCCATTACAGATAGTTGAGTAAGTAGTGTGTTCAGCTTTTACAACAGCCAAACGAAATTTGTTTACCAGGTCATGAATACAGACATATTAGTGTATGGTATGGAGCAGATGAGGGAGTGAGTGAGAAGAAGAAAGTTATGGTTGGAGGAAAGTTGGAGTCAGGAGAGGCCACACAAAAAGGTACATATTCTTTTTTTTCTTTTTCTTTCGTTCTGTTTTTGCTCTTCGATAATACTGTAAAAGATTAAGACCACATGAAAAACGGGAAAGAAAGAAAGAGAGAAAGAAAAAGAAAAATAAGGATATGTGGATATATGGATATGCAGTGTTTTCCTTTTGCATTTGTTTTCCTATATGCAGCGTGCTTCTGTATTTGCAGCATGTTTTTGTATATGCAGTGCCTTTCTGTATAGGCCATGCGTTTGCCCATGTCGGCCACATGAAAGCCTCATGCAACATCTGTACCATGGGCAGTGGTGGAACGTAACTAAGAACTGTACATCAAGTACTCAAGTACATTTTTTTTTTTACTTTAGTTGAGTATTTTCATTTTCTGCTGCCTTTTACTTTTAGTCTACTGCAAATATTGTGCTCATTTCTCCACTACTCTTAGTAACTGGTGACTTTGCAGAAAGGAAGTCAAGTTCAAGCATTTTTAAAGAGCAATGAAAGAGAAATGTGCTCTTCACGGAAAACGAAAGTTACACAGGTTTCACAGTTGTGGATATCTATTGCAGTGTTTTTTGGGCTGCAACAACACATGCAGAATATGTCTTGACATTGTCTTGCAGAAATAAGCAGGGATGTCTCTGAAAAAGATGTAGTCTGGATGGCAGCACATGTTGCTCCAAGGTCTGTGTGTTTGTTTGGGAGAAATTAATGTTACATATCACATGAATGTGGCTGTGACTTATTTCACAGTTGCAGTTAACTATTATAGTGATTTTGATGCTGCAATGACTTCCAACAAGAAGACAGTAGGTGTGTCCCAAAACCATATTACATTTTTTATATACATAGTGCAATGCTGTGCACTGTTTTGCTAAAGGATTAAATACAGTATGCCTGTGGAGTTCATCAGCATCCTTGCCCTGTAAGAGATGAGTGCAATGAAAGTTAAATTTATTTGAGTAATTGACTATTTACTCTTTGTATTGATGTTTTTAAAGGAAACAAAAAATAATTTAGAGAAGGCTATATTCTCATCTCAGAAAACATGTGCATCATCAGTACACCAGAACTGCTGTTACAACATTACATAGTCCGCCCAATGCCTCATGTTCAAATTTGGAGATGGCCACTTCCGGTCATCGGTCACATGCTCCGCCTCACACCTCACGCCCCACACCAAACTCAGTCACTTACTCACTAGCTCCGCCTGGTGACCACAAGTTTCCAGTCTCCTGCTGTAACACTCTCCCCTTGATAACCTCTATGCCACCAACCCCTCTACTCAGGATACCTGTCCTATGGAAGCCTCGAACTTACTTGAAATGTTCAGAACGCACTGCAGTTATCTCAAATTTAATTAGAGTTCCCCTTCAGTCTAATGCTGCTACCCCCTCATTGCATGAACTTGGGTCAACTCCACCCTCTTCACTTAATCCACATACTTTTAAAAACAGGAATGGTTTGGGTTTCATCCATTGGAACATTAGAAGTCTGCTTCAACATCAAAAACTTGATCACCTTAAGATTCTAGTTTCCCAAACAGACCCTGATATTCTGGTGTTGACTGAAACTTGGTTAAAGAAACATGTCAGTGATTGTGAAGTATCTTTAAATGATTATAATTTATTTAGAATTGACAGAAATGCAAGAGGAGGTGGGGTGGCCATTTTTATTAAATCAGGTTATTTGGTTACAGTTCTAAATACTGTTACCATACAAAAATGTTTTGAATTCATTGCTTTGAAGGTCAGTTTAGGGCCTAGTAACTTAGTTGTGATTGGGATTTATAGACCTCCGTCTGCTGAACCTGATGCCATTGATAAATTGGCTGATTTAATCTCTCAATATAGTAATTCAGAGATTATAATTTTGGGTGATTTTAACCTCAATTGGTTAACTAGTGTATCTGCTTATTGGAGGGAGGTCTGTGATAATCTCAACCTAATTCAGCTGATTTCTGACCCCACTAGGCCTAACCTAAAAAACAATTCAAAGTCAACTTTAATAGACATGATTTTGTCTAACAGGAGTGATAAAATTGTTGCTTCTGGTGTCTTTGACCTTGGAATAAGTGACCATTGCCCCATAGCTTGTATTAGGGATACGAGATTGCAAAGAACTAAACCACAAATTGTTCTGAGGAGAAATCTCAGAAATTTTAATGAACAGGCCTTCTTACATGATCTTTGTCATAGTAATATTTTAACCACATTACAAATCCCAGATGTTGAATTAGAATTGGATCATTTTATAAACACCTTCAACTTAGTTGTTAACAAACACGCCCCTTTCAAGAAGCAAAGAATCAAAGACAGATCAAGTCCTTGGTTCACCTCTGAGCTCTCATCCTTGTACCAATTGAAGAATAAAACCTGGGCTTTAGCTAGAAAATCTGGGGATCCCTCCCACTGGCTTGCTTTTAGGCAGCTAAGAAATAAACTTACATCATTTGTGAGGAAAGCTAAATCTGATTATTATTTAAATACCATCTCTAGCTGTTCTTCAAACCCAGCTAAATTTTGGAAGGTAGTGAATCCCTCTAAAAATAAACATACTGTTTCTCTGCCCTCACATGTAACCTCCGGCCAGCAAATAATAACAGATCACTTGGAAATATGCACAGCTTTTAATGAGCATTTTGCAGCAGCAGGTCATCTTTTCAAAAATCGGAATATGGATTCTGGGGAATCTATAAATTGTCCAGAATCTGATGTCTCAGTATGCACTGTAAGACACATTCCTCAGTTTACTCTCCAACTTTTCACCCCTAATCAAGTTACTGGAGCACTTCTTGCCATCGACTCCAAGAAAGCAACTGGAGAGGACAGCCTAGACCCTTTCTTTCTCCGGCTTTCTGCTTTGATGATCTCAGAATGTGTTACACATATTTTTAATTTAACCATCTTATCAGGTACAATTTCCAAAGTATGGAAGGTTGCGCATCTTATTCCATTGCATAAAGGAGGAGATATTAATGATCTTAATAACTACAGACCTATATCTAAATTATCATGTCTGTCTAAAATACTTGAATTGTTAGTAAATAATCAATTGAAGTCTTTTTTAACTGCATATTCTGTACTGAGCCCGCACCAGTCCGGTTTTAGAACTAATCACAGTACGATCTCTGCAACATCTCTAATTTTAAATGATATTGTGTCTGCAGTAGACGATCAGAAATATTGTGCTGCTCTGTTTGTCGACCTTTCAAAGGCTTTTGACACAGTCGATCATTCCCTGCTTTTAAACAGACTGTCAAGTATTGGATGTGATGCTAACACTCAAAGATGGTTCCACAATTACCTCTCAGGTAGACAGCAGTGTGTAAAAGCAGGTAATGCCCAATCTGCATTTTTATCAATAACAAAAGGTGTTCCTCAAGGTTCAATTTTAGGGCCTATCCTATTTACAATCTACATTAATGACATTGTTCAGGCCCTAACTACTTGCACGGTTCATTTATATGCTGATGATACCATTTTATACTGTTGGGCGGATTCAATACAGCTGGTCATCGACAAGCTGCAATCTTCATTCAATGCTCTTCAGGAGGCACTCATTGGCCTCAAACTCATGTTAAATGCAGAAAAAACAAAATATATGGTATTTACAAAATCTAGGAAAATTGATTACAGTTCATGTCAGATCAGCACTTTATCAGGCACAGCTATCGAAAGAGTCCCACACTACAAATACCTGGGCATCTGGATTGATGACAAACTCACTTACAAAGTTCACATTAATAATCTGGCTAAACAACTGCGGACAAAACTTGGTTTTCTCTACAGAAACAAGTCTTGCTTCCCAATGTTTTGTAGGAAAAGAATTGTTGAATCTGTTTTACTCCCTGTTCTTGACTATGGTGATGTGATTTATAGACACGCTGCTGTTACAACCCTTAAGCCCCTGGATGCAGTTTACCACTCTGCTCTTAGGTTAATCACCGGCGATATCTACAGTACCCATCACTGCATTCTGTATAACAAAGTTTGCTGGCCGTCTCTCTCTGTGAGACGAGACCATCATTGGTATTTATTTATTTACAAAGCGCTCCTTAACAAACTACCAACCTACCTTGCATCACTATTACATCTAAGGACGGGAGCTTATCAGACCCGCTCTCAGGACTGGATAACACTTCATGTTCCTCGTGTCAATTCTGAACTAGGAAAAACTGCTTTTAGATTCTGTGCTCCTGACACATGGAATAACTTGCAATGCACTTTAAACTTAAGAGTCCCTGATAACTTTGGGAGATTTTAAAATTATGCTTAGAAATTTTAATGTTCTTACATGCACATGTTTTAACTAGAAATTGTATTTTTTTTTTTTTGTTTGTTTCTATTGTATTTCTGCTTTGTTGCCTAATTGTAATCTCGGCATCATTGAAAATGAGGGCCACCCCTCAATGTATTCCCAAGAAATAAATAAAGGTTGAATGAATGAATAGTCAAATAAAAGAATCACATTTTATTTATACATGTACAGAAAAATTGTTTTTTTTCTCTCGTGACACTACAGCACAGGGTGCAGCTGTGTTTATTGAACATGACATTTCCTGAGGGCAGGAATTGGCAACCTCTGACATAGATCAGGTTTTCATTCCCACCATCAGTCTACAGACAGGTATAATGCATCCTGCATTATATGTGCCTCTTCTCCACTAAGCAGGCTTCCATTTTTACTTGTCCATCCTGTAGGGTGCAAATGATGGTCTCCATTTTCAGAGCCACATCTCTCTTTATGTGACCCGACTGTCACACACAGGAGCTGACACAGCTATTGTATTCAACCGCAGTTCAGCCAAGGTGTTAGCAGAGCAGGCGACTGTATTCAGAGAGCGCTGAAGACTTTTTCACCCCATCCCAGATACGAGCTGCGTAGTGAAACCTGTAAACATACAACCATCTGTGATATTCTGTTTGTTAGTTTTAAATATACCTACTACATGCTATATAGCACATCTACCTTGCAAAATCAATGAAGACTGCAATTAAAAAAATAAAATAAAAATGTGAATGCTATTGCTTGCATGAATATACATTTTATATTAAACAGAAAATAACAAATTACAACTAAATTGGTTACTGTGCTTCCCAAATAACAGTAGTATAACAACACAAAAATAGAAATGTTTTGTAAAACTCTGCATTGTTACTACAAAAGCTCTATTTAAATTCATGGTCTGTTTCATTAGCAGAAACCTGTTACGTTATAATAACTAATGTTACATTTTCAACTAATAAGGGCACTGTTTTTAACTGCCTTGTCTTTGATTGGTGTTCAATTCTTACATTCTTTTCCAAGATTAATTTTCTAATCTTTCTCAGAATTGCTTGTAAATGGCAGAAATAGGGGAGAGAGACGGGAGGACACACAGAAAAGGGCTGTGGGCTGGAATCAAACCCACAACTACTGCAGAGGACTGACTGCCTCTGTAAATGGGCCACCACCCTACAAATTGAGCACACGATTCTTGCCATTTTAAGGAAACAATATCGACTATAAATAAAAATGTAAATGAACTGACTGTGGCTGTGTGGGTGTACAACGTTGTGAGGATGACGTGTACAGAATTAATTTCAGAATTTTCCACCAGACAACCTTTATAAACCATTGTTACATAAACCAAACATTCTCAAAACACTCTCAGAAGCCACCAGAATTCTTTGGCAAAAACAGCAATTTTACCTCATGGTCTACCACTGCTTTAATCTGTTCATTTATTTGTGTTACTCTGTGATTGCCATGCATACAAACTAAGTCTTTAAACACCAACGTCTCAATAACACAAAAACTAACCCATCGAGGCAGCAGTAGACTGCAAGGTAAAATCACAATTTTTGCAAAAGGAGTTTCGTGGTTTTGGAGAAAGCAACACGTGAAAATATTCTTAATACAGTGCACAGTCAAACTAATTTTGCTTCTTTTAAGTGGCTAATACACATTTTGCTGCTGAGCCTGTCCACACCAGTTAATTTCTTAGCCTCCTATGCCAGTCCTCCTGCTGCTTGTGCTGTCCACTATGTACTGTAGGTAAAACACTGACTATGGTACTAAGTACCTGATAAAACCCCACTTAGAACAATCCAAACTATCCATTTAAAGGTGCCCTCATCCCTAGTGGAAATAAATGGAAAGAGTGCAGAGAAGAAGAATGCGATGCTTACCAGTTCTTCTCAGTGAGGATGGTGTGTGACAGTTGACAGCGAGGCATGGCCAGTATTTGGCTGCGGAGTTTAGAAACCATGGTGGAGAAGGCAGGGTGTCCTCTGTAACCCGGGAGCAGAGAGAAGAGCGGATATGTTCCCGACCCTAAACATGACACAAAGATTCATTTTCATCTAACACATTATACAGGAGGACAACTGATTTTTTTCCTTATGTGAAGCAAATTCTCTATAACCTGCTTTAGTCAGATTATCCTCGCCATCATTCTCTTGCACAGGAAGGAGAAACATGTTGACCTCAGATGTCAGATAGTCCTGTCCCAAGCCAGGGAAGATATTGCAGTCAAGCATGGACAATGTACCTACAAACAAACCACACAGTATAGGATGAATGCTGGTGAGCCATGTAACTATTTTGTTAATCAAATGTCTAAACCAGATGATATCCATAGTACTGTGCCAACCAACTTGCAAAGGCTTGTCATTGTCTCAGTGTTGGACATAAGTTGCCTTCACAAACAGCTACGAGAGCAGAATATATTTACTTTTGAGTAGAATATTCTTTTGAACCTTTGTATTTGAGGTGAGAGTGAGCCATTAATTTGTCCACAACCATATGCATGTTTTTCAGATTCCTTGGGCAAAAGTCATCCCGTCTGGCCTTATTCTGGAGAAACACTGGATGAAGGGGAAATTTAAGGAAGAGACACTTTAATTTTGATATCATTAAATCTGGTTATTGAGTGATAGTGTACGTTTCTGCATGAAAAGTCACCTATATGAGGATAGTACTCGGCTCCATCGTCATTGCCTGAAGAGCCAGTGCTGTCATGGCTTGCAGACGGAGTGGAGGGTTTCAACATCTCTGCAGTCTGAAGAAACCTATTGACCAACAGGACATTTCACCTTTCTGTGTAGTAAAGGAAACACTTTGCACATCTGTTTAAAAAAAGACAGGTGCGCTGGAGAGAGAAGACAAAAAGATTGAAAAAGGACTCCCGCACACTGTCGAACTTGCAATATGTCGTTTATTCGTGACGTTTCGGTACTAGACCTTCATCAGGTTTTGCCTGATGAAGGCCTTTTGTGTGCCCTCAGGTTGTTAAGCAAAAACATGAAATTGAGATTTTTTTCACTTAAGTGCAAGGAACCTGGTGTGCACCCAAAATGTGAACAACACACACACACTCTCAAGCTTATTCCATCTGTATTTTACTGTAAATCCTCCATCCATCCATCCTTTGATGAAAATATTTTCAGCTTTAGCTAAGATATGTTCAGTGCCTATAAAAATTACTCATCCCCTTGGATGTTTTCCCTTTTATTGCTTTTATAAATTGAATCATGGTCAATATAGTTTGGCTTTTTGACAAAAAACTCCTTAATGTCAAAGTACAAAGTAACGTCAATTAAATACAAAATACATAATGTAAAACAAGTGTTTGCATAAACATTCACCCCCTTTGAAGTGACCTAATTCAACGGAGGTCCAGCCACTTGGTGCTTGTAGTCTCACAATTAGTGAAATGGAGATGACCTGAGTGCAGTGAATTTGTCTCAAGTGATTGTAGTGTAAAGACACCTGTGTCTGGAAGGTCCAAACAACTCAGACAAAAGGTTATTGAAACGTACAAGTCAGGGGATGGATACAAAAAATCTCCAAGTCACTGAACATCTCCTGGAGTTCAGTTAAATCCATCATTAAGGAAAAAAGAAAAAGGAATACAGCACATGTGTAAATCTGCCTAGAGCTGTCTTCACAAACTGAGTGACCATGCAAGAAGGAAACTAGTGAGGGAGGCCACCAACACCTATAACTACTCTGAAGGAGTTAAAATCTTAAGCAGTTGAGTTGGGTGAGACTTTGCATACAATAGCTGGTGCCCTGGTTCTTCATGAGTCAAAGCTATATGGGAGAGTGGCAAAGAGAAAGCCACTGTTGAAGGACGCTCATATTAAATCTCAACTAGAGGCATGAGGGAGACTCCATGGTCAAGTGGAAGAAGGTTCTTTAGTCTGATGAGACCAAAATGGAGTTTTTTGGCCATCAGACTAGACACCAAACACTGCACAACACCACAAAAACACCATCCTTACTGTGAAGTATGGTGGTGGGAGCATCATGCTGTGGGTATACTCATCATCAGGAGGCCCTGTAGGGCTTGTTAAGGGCGAGGGTAAAATGACTGTAGATAAATATAGGGAAATCTGATTCAGTCTGCAAGAAAACTATGACTTAAGAGAAGATTTATTTTCCAGCAAGACAATGACCCAAAGCATACAGCAAAAGCTACACAGAAACAGTTTAAAGACAACAAGGTCAATGTTCTGAAGTGGTCGAGTCAAAGCCCAGACCTCAATCCAGTAGAGAATTTGTGGCTGGACTTGAAAAAGGCTGCTCATGCCTGATCCCCATGCAATCTCAAATGATAAAATTGCAGTGTCCAGATGTGCAAGCCTGACTGAGACCTATCCACACAGACTCAGTGCTGTCATTGCGACCAAAGTTGCATCTACTAAATATTGACTTGAAGAAGGTGAATATTTTCCACTACATATTTTTATTTATTTGACATTACTTTGTAGAAATCTGTTTTCACTTTGACATTAAAGAGTTTTTTGTCATTTTTTTGTAAAAAAAAAAAAAAAAGCCAAATTATATTGACCATGATTCCATTTACAAAAGCAATAAGAGGGAAAAACATCCAGGGGGTTAAATACTTTTTATAGGCACTGTATACACAAAGAAAGTGTGTGACTTTGACATTAAGACTGAACGAGTGCATGTATCCACACATTAGATGAGCACACAGCCAGTCATTTTCAACAGGTCTGGCTTTGTCCGCATTTGTTGACATAACGACCAACTGAAAGAATAACATTATTGAGCTTATGAAAAAGCAGAAGACAAATATCCTCTCAAGATACGAGATGAAATGCTCAACATTCCTGCGGCCGGAGAGGACATTCAAGTTATCGTCAAAGCCTTCCTGAGAGCTACAATTTTCTTTTATGCTGTGAAGCTGGGCAGAAACTATAACACACATCCATCACAGATGTAGATGATCAAATACCTACCTGTAGAGGTTTAAATCAGTGAACCAGTCTTGAACTACTATCACCACATGGCACACCGTAAACAGGAAGGCAGCTATCTGAAGAGACTGATAAAAGATTGTACAGAGAATTATTATAGGAATTAAAATGATTAGCCAGTCGCCATAAACAATAAATCAGAGGACTCAAGGTATGCTCACATAAACAACTACTGTTTTCCCCCACTGCCATCTGTAGGCTGCCCACTGACCTGCATCTCAACATATGTGTGAGGGAGGTTGTACTCTGGAGGCAACTTCCGATCGTTGTTGATGAGGTGGTCGAGAATAGATGGGCTGAGCATTGGCTTAAAAAACAAATAAAGCATTCTGGAGTCTACTCGTAATGTATTTGTATTTCAAGGTAAAATTTCAATCTATGCAGCAAACTGAAAATACTACTGTCACTTATCAAAATACTTAATTCTTACCTGTGTATCCAAGAAGATGACTCTCTCCTGTGTGATGAAGAAATCAATGCCTGTGCTCTGGTTTCCTCCTCTTTCCCTGATTTCTTGAGTCTGAGCTCTGAATACATAACCCCTGTGCAAACAAACAAGCATGCTTATCTCAAACTAAAGTCACAATATGACCTCCATCACTTCTTCCAATTATCCTCTCACTGACAGCACGAGTCATAGATGTTTGAGAACCTAAAACCTGGGAAGTAAAGTGGGTAAGTGAGTGGGTGTTAAGGTCTAAATAAGTCTTTAAGTTAGTAGTTCTCATTTCCCATAAAAGAAAAGTATTTGATTATATGGTTTACTGGTGAATGGGCACTGTACAGGGCCACACACTAAACTGACTTTAAGGGTGAACTACAAGAAAGCACTATGAGCTGAAACACTCCACTGGACTCCACAGAAGTAGATTGGTTTACTATATTGCCCCCATGTGTTCAAAAAGAGTACCATCACCTTTTAGGTTCAGCTTTAAAATACTGACGTTTGATTGGAAGATTATTATATTATGGATGATGTTTGAGCTTTCTTCTCTAGAACAACAGGTGAAGCAAAAACAGTACAGGTTGATCTAGCACTGTACTAACAGTACTGTAAGCTCAGTCCTTCTAGGTTTACTGTAGTCTCAACTTAGCTCTTCATGAACTAAACTGATATAAGATACTGCATTTTATTGTTTCAAATCCCTCTTACATGCTAGAGGACATTTTCAGTCATTATGGGAAAGTCTCCTCCTCATCAGTGTCTTCTAAGTTTTATCACTCTTCTGTTTTCCACTATCCTGATTTTCTCTGAGTAGTATTTTTTTTCTTAAACCACTTGTGATAAATGCAAAATTATATTTTGCTATTGTTGTTATTAAAGCTACTACAAGGAACTTTCATATCATGTTGATTTTGGAGGCCCCATGGGCAAAAACAGTAGTGTTTCCTCTGTAATAACCACCAAATATAACGTCCAAAAAATGTCCTCCTATTTCTTTTTAAGTGGCTAATGTATGACTCACCATAACTTTAACTTTAACTGGGAAAATGTAAGCACAGGCTTGTTTCATTTGATTTTAAGGAGAACCAGACACAGTGATAGGCATCCAGAAAAACTACAGAAATGGTTGATCTTGGTCTTGTTTACTTATGTAGGTCATATAGAGGAATCATTAAATTTAGACATTCTGACACTAGGGGTATCAATGTCTACCAGTATTTACAATAACAGTGATATTTTTAAAAAAATGAAAGCTTGATATCAAGTTCATAATTGTGATATAGTGTATATAATCTACCGCCTCTTAAATGTACTGTATGCTCTTAAACACTTTCCACTTCTTTCCATTTCTTTTGTTTATCAGTTCATGTAGTTGCCTTTTCACTATCCAATAAGTGCATTTGTCCTCTTTATAAGTTTGTGCACCGTTATGGTTAGAGACTCTCTCTCCACCTCCATACAGTCATGGTTTGAGTGCAATTCATTTGCCAAAATACAAACAAACAAACAAAGTTAAAAATTAATCTGACTGACAGCATTTTTTAAAAAGTTTCTATAAATATCACAATAATATTGTTATTGTGAATTCTTTGAGATGTGATAATTGTGTACTGAAAATGTGATATCGTGACAGCCCTACTTCTCATCTACCTGAGCAGTTTACAAGCTTGAGCTCATTGTTGGTGTTTCGACCAACCTTACCTTTGATCTTCCTCGGGAGTGTTGGCAGATAACAGTGACATGACTGTAGATTTTCCAGCTCCCTGCAAGCCAATGACTCCCACCACCAACATATCTGTCTGGTCCCTCAGATACTGCAGCACATCACAAGACACAACTTATACAGTAAAGTATATTCAAAACATTATCAAAACCTTTAATACACTGGCTTCACAATCATCTAAATTCAGTGAACACGAACTCACCTCCATGGCACTGTCACACCAATTCATCTGATCATCCACCAGCTTAATGCTGTGCTTCATCTTCTCTGGAGGGAGAAGTTTAGACTGGCCAACCATGGCTGGAAATCATATGAAAAGATTTGCTTTTATTTTCTCTGCATGTATAGTTTCTCAGAATCACTGTAATAGACATTTAGTAACTCACGGTCCACAGCGCTGCTCGATGCAGAAGAACCCATTCCTCTGTTTTGGATCTGGTATACAGGCTGGGTTGGTCGCTGTCCTTCCTTCTCCATCTTGGATGGTCCAGGGCCAGAGGGCTGAGCTGCTGCTTCAGCAGGGTTCCCCGGCTTCCCTCCATCGTCCCTGGCTTTCATTAGCATGATGGGCTTCTCCATGACTGGAGCTCCACTAACAGGCGCATTCTGTGATGGCTTGGCCTTTGAAAGAATCCAACAACACCACAAGTCTGTAGATCACATGAGCTGAGGTGTACGAGCTGCACTTTTTGTAAAGATCACTTAATGACTGGGACTCATTTGTTTTGGCATTGTGTAGGTTTCACTAATTTTGGAAAGAATTATGTAAATATTTAAGTGACTTAGATCACCTTGGTCAAAAGCATCTGCCAAATGAATTACTATAAAACTTTCTGCCAAACTTTCCTCTCATTTTCGGTAACATGATGTTTGATTTCACATACTGCAGTCACACTAATGCATATTTTTATCTGACTACCCTGCAAGCAAAGTATTACTTTGACAAATCAAACATTTCTAATGATCTATCAATGTTACTGTGTGCATTACTGATTGTGTTCACAAAAGATAATTACAAAAAGAGCTTAATATATTTTTGTGATCAACTGTCTATTATTATTTTTGCTTCAGATAAATAACAATACACCACATGGGTCACCATGGGTCTCCATACAGTTTTTGCAGGACAAAGAAATCTCAAATCTAACAATAAATGGAAACAGTGATCACACTAATTGCTTGATTTTATTTGTCATGACTTCAGGTGCTGAAATTGTACCAGCTCCAGCTCCATGAACTATTTCCATTGATCGCTCCATATTAATTATGTGTAATAATTAATTAAATGTGTTAACCCATTGAGTATTTGTACTGTTTCCAGATTACAGCCAGCATCTGTTTGGCAGGAGTAGAGTCTGTTATAAGAACACCTATTCAAACATGATCGAACTTTATTGTGGGGTTTTATTCAAGGGTAACAAAAAGTTAGAGCATGGTACATCTATATCCAGTCCACAGCTGATTCTCTAAATCCACATTTTGATTTGAACATTTTTCTTTAGCACTGAGAGCTATGCCATTGTTAAACTATTGAGTTTTGATTTGTAAAAGTAACAGATCAATGGTTTATGTGCTGACAAATGTCATTTACATTTTAAAATATTTTTTTAAAAAGACTGTCTATATGGTATCAAGTGTGATATAATGGTCAGTAACTTACACTGTTGTCTTATCAATGTTGGGTTTTTTTTCCTTTGGACACATGCTGGGTGGGGCAAGTAGGTGGGGGTGGAGAAAAAATATTAAGATATAGAAGATTCTGTCTATATGATTCAATCATTGAAATTGAAAGCTCATTTCAATTGATTTTATATTGGAATTGTGACACCCCTGTTGCATTTGAAATACACGTTTCAATCTGGGAGTCCATCTGGGCACAAGGTGCAGTTTGGAGACTCCTCAAAGGGAAGTAAGTCACATTTACATTTTAAAAAGAAATTCATACAACCCGTAGTTTTTGTACACCTAAAAGTAAGAAAGGCTCAGATGTAGTGAACAAAGATGGATGATTTAATATTCCAGACAGAAATATTACAACAAAACAAAGAGTAGTTCTGACTCTTCAAATGATCATTTAGTTTTTCATCAACAAAACTTCACAAACGTCCAGAGGCGTTTGTAAGGCATTTTGTCAAAGAAATCAAATTAAATACTTTGACATAATCTGTCAAATCAGATATTGTTGTGAACATCAGACGATAATTTATCAGCCCCTAATATAGTTTAAATAAATCTGCTGATCATCTGGCTCTTCTGAGGTAATGACAAAAAGAGATCAAGACATCTGAGACAACATACCCTTTCCCCAGGGGGTTTAGCAAGAATGATGGGAGTCTTCTGGATGAGTGGGCCTGGTGGATCCTCGCTCCCATCCTGAACAGACAAATGAATGTGAGTTACTGGTATTCTTAAATCCACAGTTTAAACCAGCAGTCAGAACAACCCAATCTTGTTAATGAGAGTATGTATGTATTAATTCAGTTACCCTCCGTTCTCTAGGTTGGTATTCTCGATCCCGACTGGGTCCGGACAGATTTTGACCTGGAGGTCCAGTGTCTCTGTCTCCTCGGCGTCGCCTCCTCCTGCGTCCCTGTCCGTACATCCCAGGCTGACTGTGGCCGGACTCTGACATGTCGACAGTCACCCGTGATTCAACACAGCAGCACAACTGATGTCAACAGACAGCTTAGCTAGAGCTAGCTAACGACGGAACCCCAGTCCAGGCAGAGCTGAGCTAAAAATGATGTTACTTTCGCTGAAATATTTTCGAAACTAGAAACCCGCTCTCTGTTAACAATGCTGTGACCATTACTCACGTTAACGTTTAAAGTTACTTAGTGGTGACTTCATTATATCTGAACCCAAGGCGGTTGTCTGTGGGTATAAGTAACATTAGCATAAGCTTTCCGCTAGTTTGTTTATTTTAAAATTCGGCTTTAGCCGTTACAGTACGTTGGGGCGGCTATGAAACATAGACGTGCTGGAAGAAACTCCACCCGCCCGAAAATCTTTGCGTTACCAATCAAACGTATCTCGTCCGTCTTGTAAATGAAGTCGTTATGAAACAACCTAAAGATATGGTCAGTTCCGCCACTTTTAGGCTCATTTTGAGGTATAGCCTCGTTATTCTGCATAATTTACACTATAAATGAATGTAGGAACATATAAACACCCTGTTCTTGTTTTCCCGTGTTCTGATGCTTTTTTTTCACTTCATTATACAGTAAATTAATAATATTCATATTCTTAGATCATTAGTAGGTTTCTTAAAGGCATAGTTCAAATAGTATTGTTTACAATATAAGTTTTATTCAAATGGAGATAACGAGTCGTTTAGGTTACCTCAGATTAATTTAAAAAGAAAGCATACAAGGCCACCTGTTTAACATTTTTAGCCTGAAATAATTTTGAACTGTCATGAAATTCCACTGGCTAAGTACATCAAACATGAGTTTTCCCGTAGACCATATAATATATACAGATAATATATATATAATAATATGGTTGAAATAGTAAATAAATAATAGTTAACAACAACAATAACTACTCTTGCTAAGTTTGGAAAAATTTTAAACTTCCCCTCTGATGCATTTTGGGACATGTAGGCGTCTCTCTTCCGGTTTCAAACGGACATGGAGGGGCTCGGTTCGTGGACGCCATCAACATGAAGGGTTTTTCTTTTTGCAGTGTTCTGGATTGTATGTGTATCATCGCCACCTGTACAGATGGATGTGCCTCAGACTCAAATGCCGAATAGAGGCTTTCATTTCCTCAAAAACCCAAATACTTACATACAAGTTAACGTTAACTCCAGCGTTTTGTGTTTTCAACTAACAGTTAACTGCTCAATAACGTTAACTGACTTGGACAAACCATCATCTTCTAGTTTGAAGGCATCAAATGCAGTTGTCTTCTAGTAACGCTGCTTGTGGACAGATGTAAGTACAGTGTCCTTTTTTCAGATGAAATGTACTGAGCTGCCCTATTTACATGGCTCAAACACAACACATGATGGGGCTGTGATGTTAGCTTCATGTGGGAAACTGCTTTAAAGGGAAATATAGTGTTAGCTACTTTAATGAATAGTGCTCCAAATGACACAGAAGACAAAAGGTTAAACACACCAGAGCTGCATTTAGTGACTGTTGTAATTACTAACAGTCTGTAGACTGTCAGAAAAGTAACCTGTCACAACTTAGCTGATCCCACCGTGACTTCTTCAAATTCCTTATTTTGTGTAAAACTAGCTAGCTTAAACACACAGAATTGAGATAATATAGCAATGTTATAACACAAAAACAACAATGACACAAGAAAATAAGGCTAGCTAAGAGCTTGCAGCCATGCGAGCAAGTTTGTGAAGCTAGTACCTAAATCATAATATGCTTACAATTACAATGCTAGCATGCTATTGTTAAACATGTATACCATATTACCCTTAATAACCCTCTTAGTTTAGCATGGTAGTAGATTAGCACGAAACACAAAGTCCAGCTTTGCTAGCTGAGGCTGATGGGATTGTTATTTGGCAGGTGTTTGTTTCACTCAAAGCCACAAATGTGAACCTCGATGGGACACTGGAGGAAGAGTCAAGGGAACAACAAAGTCAGTCAACTCCATCTCCTGGGGACCATGAATGTCTGTACAAAAGTTATTGTTATTGAGGTATTTCTGAGAATGCTTGGCATTGTTGCTTGATAAAAAACTCAGAGGTATAGATTAGAGCCTGATGGATATTATGGGCCCTAATGCCCCATCACAGCTATATTGGTCCAAGTTGCCAACTGTATATTGTCTGATATGCACTAAAATGAAAACTTTTTTTAACAGAACATACTGTAGATGGCAGTTGGCAGCGTTTATTTATATTTCAAGCTTTTGCTTAATTCAGATTTAATATATACAAATATGTTGCACTATTTGTGTTTTTTATTAATAATAATCTAAAGTACTGGTGAAAGTTAAGTTTCAGTGCCCTAATGTCATTTTGGACAATAACGTTTATTATTAAACTGTAAAATATCCTGCTTCCAATACATATCCTGCTTATGATTGTTACCCACTTCTGAGGGATCATTGAAAAAAATAAGTGTTTATGTATGGATCCTATATTCTGTATGCAATATTTTATATAACAAATATTGGCTATACATCGTAATCAGATTTTTTTTTTTTCAAACAGATAGTTAGCTAACAACGGGACAGGTTGCATGTTGTTAATGAAAAATAAAACAAACAAAAAACTATCTATATCAAAAGAGGTATTCATATGTATCAATTTTTTATACTAGTATTGTATCACAGTTTAAAATTCTGGTGTCGTGACAACTCTAATAATTACTGTGGTTTTGCTAAATCTTCTTAAATAGCTGTAACCTATAATATGGATTTAGTCCCAGACTAATGTTTAAAGTGATTCTGTCCGTTCTGCTTTAAATTGCAGACCACCCAGCGTTTGCCTTGACCAACTCCTTTATGTCTGAAGACTCCAGCAGCGATGACGAATGGCACGTATCTACAAAAAGGCAGGTGTCTGCTGCACACCCAATGCCAAAATGTTGGGAATGTGGCAAAACAATCTGCAACATAAAAAGCTTGCTGTCACACTACAAAAGCCACAATATCAGAGCTACCTGCCACATCTGCAAGGTTACTTTCCAACACCTGACGTCACTCACCACACATCTGGATAATGCCCACTCACCACCTTTCTGCAAAAAGTGCCAACAGTCTTTCAGTAATGTGTGGGAGTTGAACAAGCACGCAGAGACACATTGCATGGACTACAAGTCATTTCAAGAGGCTCCTAATTTGATTTCTACTGTCATACACCAGAATCAGAAGGTTTGCAACTTTTTTAATAAGGTGACTACACAGCAAAGCACAATCTCAGTACTACGTGACTCAGTATCAAAGTTGAGACCTCAACAAAGAACTGAGATGAAGCCTGGAAGACCTGAGACACCTGTGAACAGCGTAGAGTATATAGTGGGTGAAGATGACATTGACTTGGACAGTGATTGTGAGAGGGCAGGTGATTCATCAAGCTCAGATTCTGATGACGAAGATAGGAAACGCTCTAAACATGACCCAGAGTCAGATGGTGGCTCAAGTTCAACTGATTGTTCTAGTGACTCTTCTAAAAGTCCACACTCTAAAAACACCCCGGGCCTTCCTAGTGTTAATACTTCAATATGTGCTTCATGTGGTCGAGGGCCATTCAGGTCTATGAAACTCCATTTGCTACACTGTAGTGGTGTAAGGGTGAAATATCAATGCTCTCTGTGCAAGGAGCTCTTTCTAACTGAGGCATCTCTTAATGAACACTACATGCCTTTGTATAACTGTGATGTCTGTGGCCAAGTTTTCTCTCACCTGGACTCATACCGTCAACACCAGTGTCCCAAAGGAAGCAAGTCACCGTTGGTCCTCTTTTGCTCTGAGTCGATGCCACAAGCATGTAAAATATGCAAATCCTTTTTCACCAATGAGAAAACGTTGTTAAACCATGTCACCAGAGCTCATGCATCAGTGGTCAGCACCAAGGTGTGCATCATTGCCAAGCCAGGTGTCCCAGGCACAGGAGCGTCGTCAGTCAT
This sequence comes from Lutjanus erythropterus, assembly GCF_056507025.1. Classification (NCBI taxonomy): domain Eukaryota; kingdom Metazoa; phylum Chordata; class Actinopteri; order Lutjaniformes; family Lutjanidae; genus Lutjanus; species Lutjanus erythropterus. Next base: position 19,905,558 of record NC_139325.1, on the reverse strand, counting down.
TAGAAGTCCAGATGTTGTCAACCAGGTCCTTAATGGAAAGCTTCATGCAGGACCACTATCCACTGTTGTGAAATCCAGCCCTTTGGCGTCTGCTTCTGCACTTGTCAGATCAGGGAGTAACTGCACCCTAGGTCAACCAACCAACCAGCATTTAAGCCATATTTCTGCACCTTTATCTGACCCTGGTATCACTGACACAAGTCCAGCCACTGCAGCGCCCGTCTCCCCACCAATGCCAACTATTATGGCCATGTTTGAGCACGACAGCCAGGATATGGCTCTGATGAAACGGATGAACACAGGCTGGCGCGCCAAGGCCACTTACCCTTGTAGGCAGTGTGGCGCCATCTTGCGGCAGCCCTCCCTCATCATCAGCCACCGGTACCTCCACAGAGGCCGCCGCTCACACCAGTGCCAGTGTGGACGAGCTTTTAAGCACCGACTGCACCTCCTGCGTCACTGTGTTCAGCATGCCGAGGCCATAAGCTACATCTGTGTCAGCTGTGGGGAGACTTTCACAGGAGCAAAACTCTTAGCCGAACACTTAAAGGGCAAAACACGGAAAAAAGCCCGGTCTAAAAGGAAACATAAAGTTAAGAGAAAGTGCAGAATGCCCTTTACATGTGACTGTGGACAGCTGTTTTTTAGGCCTTCAGCTTACATATGGCACCAACTTCAAAACAGGAAAAAACCAAAACGATTGAAGAAGCCCTTGAAATGACGAAGCACCAACAGATCTCTGGTTTATCCATGATTTGAGCATCACACTTAAACACAAGGTGTTAAATTAAAAGAAACCTTTCCCACATGTCATCTAGGGGTGTCACGATTCCAATTCAAAATCAAAAGTCAACAAAAATGAGCTAAATTGAAAAAAAGATCAAAATCAAAAGCAGAATCAGCAATTCTCCCAGTATTTTTTTGGTCTCTCCACCTCCCTACTTGTACTTCAAAGATGTCACTTTTAACCTGTAGTTGCACTTTTTCTTCTTTTATGTTATTAAAGAGGACTTTGAAATTGAAAATGACAGTTGTTTGACAATTACATAGCCTACAGTGCTAAAAAAAAAAAAAAAATTAGTCAAAGTGAAAACAAATTGTGGTTTGGGAGAATCGTGACACCCCTAATGTAATCTGATTGTCGCTTTTTTGTTTTATTGTTTTATTATCAAGTGACAAAATCAAAGCAAAATCACATACATGTTTATTCTTAATGGCTTTTAATTACAAGCATGTCCTGGATGGTTGTTAACATAATTTCACCATGTGCAAATGATACAGAGTAAACAGGGTTTCTCAGAGGTTCTTTTGACAACATACCAGAGTACAAATTAACCCACAAGGAACATATTTTTTCAGTATTGGATTAAGTTAAAAAAAAAACAAACACATCAAAACTCCAGTTTATCCTCCAGAGAAAGAGTTAATCCAGTTTTGTTAATTTTTCTCACAAAGTGCATTTTTATCAGTGAGGTTTGTATGGGAATTTCTGAGTCCTCTTGTTTTCTGTCTTTCAGATTTGTTTTCACTGCAGCTGATTCAAATGTTATGTTCCTGTGAGACACTGCAGAGGGCTTGGGATTCAAGTTGAAAATAGCATACGACTTTTTTTATGGTTGTTATATAATCTTTAAAATTTTAATGTTAACGGTTCCCATTATGTTCTAGTGCACTTAATTTATGTCCACTAGATGGAGCTCTTGAGTTGCTAAAATGAATCACAAGGCAGCTTACACTCAATTATTATTGTCCCCAGAACAGGTGTAAACTGATGCTTTCAACTTTAAATATAGACATTCATCTCTGAGTTGCAGTTGACATCCCTTAAAAAATCACACCAACTTTGAAATAAAGGTTTCTTCCCACAATATTTGAAATGAAGTTTTGTTTCTGCTCTTGGTTGAGTATAAAAACACATCACTTCATGCACAACTCACTTTGTGGGTTACAGAAAAGCATAACGTTGAAGAACTGTTAGAAATTGAATTCTACTCTGTAAGCCTGCTTGCAAACAATAACTGACTTAGTAACCATTATAGGGACAGTTCAACCCAAAACTGAAAATAGATATTTTTCCTCTGCAGTGCTATTTATCCATCTAAATTATTTTGGTGTGAGTTACCAAGATTTTGAGATATAGACTGTATGTTGTGGTGTTCAAAGCAGCAGAGAAATATATTTAAAAAAAAAACAAAACACCAGTTTCTCTTTCCAGATGTCATGACCCAGTTACTCAAGATAATCCAAAGACATTGTGAGCAATGTGATGTTGGAACTGCTTTCATTCTAGCAGGAAGAAAGTAGTTGTGTTAGATTCTACCATAGAAAGACAATAGTTCCTTCTTGAAACTGCTCATAAAAAGGTCTGTGGATTATCTTGAGTAACCAGGTCATGATTTCTGGAAAGAGACATTGCTGCTGAGTTTTTCAAATATATGTTTTTTGGCAGTTTGGACACCTCTACAGTCAATATCTCCCAAACTCTGCAGCTCACACCGAAACAATCTAGGTGGATGAATAGCACAACAGGTAAGAGGGAAATTATGTATTTTTGATTTTGGGGTGAACTGTCCCTTCAGCTGTCTACTGATGAACATGGGGATTTGCAAGAGGTTTTTCTGAATCAGATCAGACTACTATTAAAACACTGAAAGAAATTTAAAATAAAGTTAAGATGTAAAAATATCTTATTCCACAGGAATAAGGCAGTGACGGAGTCCATCAATGAAGCTTTACAAGTAGCAGTTGTCCCTGGACTGGCCTTTTGACAGTGTGGATTACAAGGCTCTCCACAGTCCCTGTTTGAGATTAATTCAGTTCTCTGTGCACAGACACAAATATAACTGCTGAAAACACAACAGATTTCTGAAAATGCACTGTGATTCTGCCACAGTAAATTGAAGTCTTTTTTTATCTGTATAATTTTACAGCTATGAGTCATTGTGCAGTGCACTCAGGGCCAGAGGATGAGATCTTTGGTAGGTATGCCAGTCCTCCGAGTGGTTCAGCATGTTAAGAGTCTGGAGCAGCCCTGGGTGGAGAGTATTTACCATCTCACTTTATGGATACTGTAGATGAAAAAGCTGAAGAAAATCTATCTCTTTAATAAGCGTATGAAGCCATGTCACCTGCAAACAGAAAGCAACAAAAAAGTTATTTTTCTTAGCAGGTGTGTGCCAACCCAGACACCACATCCTGCACTGTGTTGTGATCGCTTCTGTGTAGCGTCGCTGAGCACTTGTAAGTGTTGTTTACCTGATCTCTGGGTTGCGGTGACGTAGGACCTGAGACAGCAGCTCAGAGGTCTGGTGGAAGCAGCGACTCAGTTCGTCCAGCTTCTGCTCCATGGAGAGGATACGCTGCTCCAGCTCCCGATATGAGTTATTCCAATTGGCACTGAGGTCGCACATGATCATCTGCATCTGTTGAAATGCAAAACTTTGTGTATTTCACTCATTCTTGAGAACTGAGACAAAACCATATTTTGAGGAGGGTTTGATTTTTACTCTTCAGTTATTCTAGGAATATATATTTTAGAAGATCTAACTCTCAACTCTAAAAGCTTGTAACAGGCCAAGCTCCAAGTGAGGACTATTTGGATATTTTGCCAACTATGTCAGACACACAAAAAGTCATAGCAGTATACAGTGAAACATGTAGGAAATGTTTAATAGTTTGAGTTGCCTTAAAGACAAGATTATTTAATTAGCTGTATAATCAAATAGTTTGATATAATTTTATTCAAGAAATAAATGCCACTATAATGTTGACCACTGACAGTTTCTGATAATGTAATGTCTTTGTGATAAACAACATATAATATCATTTATCAACACCTTTATCACACTTGCATCCTTATGAACACAAGAGGGTACTGACTTTTTTTTTTTTGTTTGTTTTGTTTTACTTCTTTTTTTGTTTTGTTTTTTGTTTTGTTTTTGTTTTGTTTTTTTTTTCGATTAATTGAAAAAAAAGTACTAATTTCTAACACACTACTCATTTGAAATTAGAGTTATGTCATCTCCATCACCATAGATGTATAGATGTCAACTTTGTCAGATATTCCATCTGACAGAGTTGACATAATGTTACACTTTTCTTACTTCAATGCATGGTTGTCAAATGTGAGGATTTGCTGCTTTTCTTAGTCATTTATGACAGTAAATGAGGAGAGTTTGGGTTTTGGACTGTTGGTTGGACAGAAGAAGCAATTTGATGATGTCACTTTGGGCTCTGGGAAATTGAGATGTGCATTTTCCTTTTTTTTAATTTTTTTTTACATTTAAACAATCAGTTAATTGTAAAAAAAAATAATCAGAGTCAGCATAATAAATTATGAAAATAACTGTAGTTTCAAGCCCTAGTTTCAAGCCAACTCACTGGGGCAAAGTCCAACCCCAGTGTTACCAGCTTAGAAAGTCTCACTATATTTTACAGGCCCTTTAGTAACTTGATTTTTCAAAACAAAAAAGAAGCTATAGCAGCAAATCTGGTCACCCTTTTAGTCCTCTATGTTTGCTGTGGCTCAGCTGCTCTCAGTCACTGAGGGAGAGCAGCATGTTCAGTTTACATACTGTAACTAACTAATTGCAAAGTCACCATGGCATGGTTTACTTTTGTCATCTTACCAAGGGGCTACACTTGCAGTCTGGAAAAACTAAGCTTGTTTTCCATATAAATCAATCAAGAGAATGTGTTTTAAAATGCACAATTACACATTAGTGCCCCTAACTGGGTAATGTCTTTATATTTCAGGTTTATTCCACATGGAAAACCTATCTGGGCCTATGAATTCCTGACACAAATGCATCCTGAGACATTTTAAGGAGATTTTTTAACAAGCATTTAATGTGTCTGAACACCTAGCGATAAACAGCCTGTAAAATACTGCGTAATAGTCTATGTGAGTAGTGAGTGTGTTTTTAGGGGGATCTTTGTCATCTGATGTGGCGTTACCTTTTCCAATGGAACATGTACAAAACATTCCAGTGACAGCTGTCGTTTTACCTTTGGGAGGTCCACCATCTCACTGACGTAATCTCTCAGCTTTCTTTGTTTGAGGCGTAAATGCCGGAATCTGTGCAGAAAGAAAGGTAAGGTGGAAGTATGTCAAGTATGTCATAAGCATATTTAAATTATTCCAAATGTTGCACTGAGACACAGAAACAGAAAGGTATTTCATGTAAGACAGATGAAGACGTGACAGAACGGGAGAGAGAACGAGAGAGTGGGTGCATGACATGCAGCAAAGGGCTAACCAGTTGACTTGATCCATATAAACTGATATATCAAACAACTGACCTTTCCTAAGTCCCACCCCTTTCACTCTGTGATCTAATAACAGTTGAGCAAGTTTGACACCTGGCAGAGCCTTGGTCAACTTTCTCCTTGTCTGTTTCCTGTAATTAGATATGCTCTGCGCTGGATTCATCTATGTTAACACATTTGTGAGATGGTTTACAGATGTTGCTAAGGGACCTGTAAAAGCGACAAATATTACAGTCTGATAAAAACATCAAAACGAAAGATCTGGTAGCTAGTATTGCCAAAACACCAGCTAGTTCGCTAACTAATCAATCACCATCAGTTGTTGCCTAGCTACTTACATCTGATAGCTAATGTTACAAAAGTGCTAGCTGTTTGCCATCTACCAAGCTTGCTCAACTCAACTGGAGCGCAGCAAAAAGGGGCAGGACTTAGGAATTAAGTCATAGTGACCTGATAAATGTTAGTGTTGAGGATTTCATGATACATCCTGCATAAATTCATTGATTAAATAAATGCATTTTATTAAGTTTTTTATTTTGTTTTATTAAGTGTATGCTTTCTACCTTTATTGCAAAGTGTTACCAAAAAAGACTCCAAAAAAAAAACTCCAAAAACAATTTCGAAGCCTATCTATGGATGGAGTGCCCTATTTTCGGACAAATGGAACAGTCCTGGCACAATACAGTGCTCCTGATTTGGAGAGGAATATGCCGACAACTTAAGTATTCCACTACTCAACATGCAGAACTCATGCTGTGTTTGTTAAATAGCTATAAAACATTACTAGAAGGGTTTTGACATATAAAGGTGGAAAAGGCCTAAATTTAGTACCTTGAAACCACCAAGAAAGACATATGGAAACCAATATTGCAATCAAGCAGCCAGTCTCTGAACAAATTAGAGTGATGAAGTGATGGTCTCATTACAGTATACTGCTCTTAATTCCAAGGTGTGGTGGTCCCTCCCTTGTGCTTTCCACAGTGTGTTTATTTATAGTGGCTTTGCCCAGTGTAAAGCAGGAAGTCAACCCTTCCACTCACACACTCACACACATAATCCTGTTGTCAGGATATTGAACCGTACAATCACACTTCTGGACTTCCTGTCTTGTGCAATCCACTTGTTCTTAGAAGAGGAGCTCAATAACAAGAGGACATGACTCAAATGGAAATGTAATGGGTCCCATGTTCTTTTTCTTGATGAGTGCCTCAGAAAATGTATAATGTGTTGTGTATTACTGTCAAATTATACAAGGCCAATAGCAAAACAGTTGGGACTTTGTGTAAAATCTAAATAAAAATAGAATGCAGTGATTTACAAAATCTTTTTGGCTTATCGATTTCAAACACTATTTATGTTCAAACGGACACATTATTGTTTTTTGCAAATTCAGAATGTGATACCTGCAACATGTTCCAAATAAGTTGGGACAGGGGCATGTTTATCACTCTGATACATCACTTCTTGTACCTGAACTCTTTTACTGAGAAGCCACACTGTGATGCATGCAGAACGTGTCTTGGCATTGTCTTGCTGAAATAAGCAGGGCGGTCCCTCACAATCTGGATGATCCTCTTCCTCTTTAGCACAGAGGTCACGTTGTACACGATTTCTGAAAACAATCCGAAATGTGGACCACAGCACACTTTTCTGTGTTATGTTAGTCCATCTCAAATTAGCTCGGGCACCAGAGAAGTCAGGAGCGTTTCTGGATGTTGTTGATATATGGCTTTCGCTTTGCAAGGTAGAGTCTTAACTCTCATTTGGAAATGCAGCGGAAAACTGTTTACCGCCAACAGTTTTCTTAAGTGCTCCAGAGCCTCTGTAGTATCCTTTTTACATTTACATGGGTTTTTAATGCAGTGCCTTCTGAAGGTTCAAAGGTCACGGGCATTCAATACAGGTTTTTGGCCTTGCTCCCATTTGCCGTGATTTCTACAGTTTCTCTGAATCTTTTAATGATATTTAATGGACTGTAGATGGAGAAAACCCCCTTTTTTTAAGATTGTTTTTTGGGCTTTTTGCCTTAAATCATAGCAACAGCTGAAGACATGACAGGAAAGGAGGCAGAGAGAGAGAGGATGACATGCAGCAAATGAGCCGCAGGCAGGACTCAAACCAGCGGCCACTGCAGAGGACTAACACAGTACATGGGGCACACGTCCTACCAACTGAGCTATAGGGGCGCCTTGCGAAAGCCTTCAATTCTGTGCACTTTTGTGTTGAAATACGCTGTTCAACTATTTGCCCACGCTGTTTTTCACAAAGTGGTGACATCACCTGGTCCTTTCTTGTGAACGTCTGAGGATGTCCCTTTCACACCCAATCATGATACTATCACCCGTTACTAATTAGCCTGTTTACCTCTGACTGTTCCAAACAGGTGTTTGAGCATTTATTTATTATTAACGTTTATTAGTTTGAACATTAAATATCTTGTCTTTGTACTGGATTAAAATCTAGTAAAAATGTTATTTGCCAACACTTGTCAAAACCTTGTCTTGAATTCTGTATAATGAAAGGGTGGACCCTTGCTCACACATGCCCTGCCCACATAAAAGAGGCAAACAAGGTCTAATTAGTAATCTAAATTAGCCATTAAAAACTGTGACTATGTGGTTAAGCATGTTGACATGAAGTTAATGACCCGTAAAATACACATGAAAAGCACACAAACCGCCACCCACTCACACCCTCGCCCAGACACAAACATACATAGACATCCCCGCCTGGAGGTATTATTTAGCGATACTGTAACTCACACTCTGATGGCTTCCAGAAGGCATCTCTGGTGTCTGCGATGCTCACCGCGGTTGCCCTTTGTCAGATTTGTGCGGTGCAGAAGCCAGCATTCCCTTAGTACATTAGCAGCAGCGTGGCGGATCTGGAAAAGAGACAAAGACATCAGAATCGACTGAGCAAACATGGCGGTTCCAGGAACTGAAATGTGGTGATGAGAGAGGAAGAGAAGAATTTAAAAGTTTATTGGTCACTTACTAAGGACGGAACGATAATATCATGATAAAAAACTCCATTCATGCTTTGAAAAGCATGTTTCATATCGGCTAGCTTACAACTGAGACCTGCTTATGAGTGAGTTGGCGAGTTGGGTGAGTGGAAACTAGAAAGCTCAGCTCCGACCCTGATCATTAATGTGCAGACTCTGGGTCCAAACTATATCACTAGCGCAAGATGGCAGCGGTCGTATCTGGGATATTTTGTCTTCATTTTATTTACAGTGGGAGGAAGCAGAGACATGTTGTCCATTTTTATTTATGCCGGTGGTTTCAAGTCATTGGTGATCTTCTCCACAATAGTCTTGAGTAAAAGGCGAAAGACTTGTGCACTCTGAAGAGAGAGTCAAGATAAGTCAATAAAACTTACAAGTTTGACGGACAAAACCACACGGCGCATGTTTTTCAACAGAATTTGATTGATATCAATCATTTTATTGCAGCAAGTAAAACCACGAGTCATCCAACTCAGCTGATTAAATCCAGATAGTCTTTCTTGTTCTACCATTTTGCTCTTTGATGCTGATTTCTGATAAAACAGAACTCTGAAGGTCTTATTTTCACAGAGATGCTTATATACACAAATGTGAAGGACAGACCTCACACACTAGAACTGATGTTTAGACATTGCAGGATTTCTCCAGCATCACCTTTTTGCACTTTTCTCTTTGATTCTATTCATGTCTGTTTGTCTTCCTGCACAAATCACTGTAACTGCCCTGTGATGATGTCACTCTGGCCCTGTTGTGAGGGTTATTAATAGAGGCTGTCAGTGTCTACATCCAGATGTCTTCCCTTGTTCCCATCAGTGTAAATCTGGACTGCACCAGATAGCTCAGAAGAATGCATGCACACGCACATTAACACACACGCCAGAACAACCACAAGCAAGGCATAACGATGCACCTATTGACAGGATGCAGCCACCGGGAGAAAGGAAATGGTTGTATCCTCCGAAGCATTGCACCTACTGCAGTCAGACATTGCTTGAGAAGCTGTAGCACTGCATGCAAAGCACAAACTAAGCTTGTAGGGACGCTATCAGTCATTACACATTTATGTGTAATCCTAAGACATTGTTCTGGCTTCATGACAACAATTCCTTGTAAGCTTTTGTTTATCTGACACCTCCTTCTTCCCATCAATAAGCAAACATTTGAATCCTGCCCAGGACTAGAAACAGAGTAAGTCCTCTGCAAGCCACTTCCACACACACTCACAAACACTCATACACGTAAACACAACCGGTTTCCTGCCCGATGCTGCACCGTCCTGATCTGACACAAGTTTCTTTCCGGACAGAGATCAGATGATTTCCTCTGTTTGACGCCTTGAAAATGCTGTAAAGGGCTTGGCAAACCTCATCTCCCTCCTCTTTTCCCACACTATTCTGTCCTCTGGTGTCTCTTATTTAAGGAAAAAAAAAATTATAATAAGACTCAAAAACCAAAACATACGCACGGCATGGAAAGTAGTGACGCTTCCATCCTGACAGCTCCATCCGCTTTATCATCTCCCTTATTTGTGGTGTTGCTCCACTGCACTAACCTCTAGGTAGTCAACTGTTTACTAAATGTGGGGGTAGGTTATTTGATTATTAGTTAAATATTATCACAAAAATGCTGCAAAAATAAGCTCCATTAGAGAACTTTACAACACCCATCTGTCATACCTGCTATATTAGACATTTTAATGTAGATCTGTATGTCGTTGTTAGGGTTGGTACAAAGGAGCCTGTGATGTCATCATTTTTTCACATGACGACACAAGATAAATATGATTGTATATGAATATGTAACATTTCCACATCAAAGTTCTGGTGTGTATGATTTATGGGATTTATTGGCAGAAATATGGCAGAATGGGATATAATATTCATTCGTGTATAATCACCTGAAAATAAGAATAGTTTTGTTTTCGTTACCTTAGAATGAGTCGTTTATATCTACAGAGGGTATGGGTCCTCTACCGTGGAGGCTGCCATGTTGCACCACCATGTTTGTACAGTAGCCCAGAATGGACAAACCAAACACTGGCTCTGTATTTTGCTTTGTTTCATGGCCAACATAGGTTCTCCTACTCAGTTAGAAGGGGAGGGTGATCGTGGAAGGAAGCTGGCGAACATGACTAAATGTAATATGAATAAAATGTTAATACATTACCTTGTCCATGATTTCTGTCACATAAGATATATTTTCATCACCATGGCGGTTGTTAACAATGTTAACATTTTCCACTCGCTGACAGTTATTGGAAATCGCTAATGGAAGTTCCCAAATCAGAGGCAAATCAGCATTCACTCTGTGCTTGCAAATTGTTGCTTGATCACCAAGTGTGAAAGCACTACAGCTTGCTGAGAGCTCGCAAATGCTTCACAGACACCCAAGAGATATCAAGTAGGTTTAATATCTGGTCGGGGCGTCATGCAGTGACCTACAGCAAATGAAAGCAGACACCTGAGCAGCAGCCAGAAAGGTTCAAATATAGAAAACTGAGCACAAACTAATTATAAGGTAGTAGTAATAAAGCTATAAAGTAGGCCACCTTCAGAAACTACAACATTAACATGCTGCACACTGACGCTTCAGTATTAATAATTCAATTCCACTTCTAGTGTGGATATTCATGATAAAATGTAGGTTGAAGACCAGACAGACTTGATCTTGCAATTTGTGACCCACTGACCCTGCAAACCAAAGCGATTTCAAGATTCCCGATAACAAGACAGAAAGTTGTGTAGTGTGAACAGTACAGCGATCTGACGACTTAAAGCAGTTGTGTAGTTTAACCAAGGCACAAGACAATAACTCCCATGACCCCAAGTTTCTTCATGATGTTATCAATTATATTTGGTTGTTGTTTTGATGTGAGACAGGCCTACTGGCAGAAATTACACTCTGTAAGTTTAAGAGTGAATTATCTATTGAGCTATAATGTGTTAATAATTTTATGTAAATACTCTGTTTTCATTGAACGCTCCACTGGGGAGGATGCTGAATTCTGCTGTATGGTGGGTTTCTATTAAACACCCAGAGTTTTACATCTTTTGGCTCATTCAATACAAACATTTTCTAAAGCATACCAAAGTGTCTTCTTTTTTTATTGAGTTATGTTATTATTGTCTGCCAGTGCAGTGCAGGCTTTTCAAATCATGCTGCGCTTAGAGCTGGATTACAACGCAATGTTCCCGTGACTGTGACAACAATAAACACAGACATGGTGTTCATTGTGATGGATTACCTAGCTTAAACAAGTTTCAAGTTTCTGCAGGCTGATTTTCATGCAGAAATTAGAGGGAGGGCATGTTAAAAAATCTAAAACATCACAGCATATTTTGAAACAGAGTCAGCAGCAACATGAAGTACACATGACTTAATGTAAATGGGCCAGAACATGCAAAAATATATCATCTTTGAAGTAACATTTATCAGATCTAGCCTGTCAGAGTGATGCAAATGATAAGAAATAGCAAAATCACAAGAGGAAATGGCCATGCGTGTACACCCAAAAGTCATACTCCTGATGAAGAATATTATCAAAGTGTTGCAATAAATAAAACTGATGAGTTGATTTTTACAGAATAACTTATTTTGCTCTTACCCTTTTAGAGATCTGGATGTCCAGCATGAAGAAGTGCACATGTTTCTCTCCTTTGTTTAACGCCAGCGTCTTGGTAACGACTGCAACCAGCATGGCAGTGCAGGCTACACCCTAAAAACCCAACGAACATGCACACACACACACACACACACACACAGATGTTGGCATGGTTATATATTTGCCATCTGCCTGTCTTCTCAGTAGTTTCTAATAATCATATAATCACTGGAGATGGATCCTGAAGTGACATCAACAAGGCAGAACTCAAGAAAAACTGATGTAACCTTTTACAGTCTGACTTTGTGCCTGAATTTCTCTACATCCTCGACAGTCATTAGAGTCTTGTGTGTTTTGCTCCACCACGGCCCTCAAGGGAAAGCACTTATTCAGAAAACTGAATGTTGATCTTCATACCTCATATGGTTACATCCAATAAATCAAAGTTATATTTACACACACAGAGTTCAATGGTTAAACACAGGCCTCTGTGGCACTGCTATAGTGCTGGTTTCCTCTGAGAATAGCTTTGTGCTATTGCTGGACCGGGAAGGTTCAGTCGGGCTGCAGAGCAACTCAAATCCACAAAGTCACACAAAAATACACGTCACAGGAAACTTAGACAAAACGTTACACTGATTTCATGTCTACCATAGATAATGACAGATGATAACCAGACTTTACCTGTTTTCCTCTTTTCAGCTTGCATTAGAAACAGAGAGAAAGAAGGGGTGGTCAAGCACAAGCATAAACCTGAGTTTTAAATTTATACTTCACTCCAACAGCCACAAAATATCTATCATTACACTGTCTGTGAAACCTGGGAGGTACTCTTTCCTTGGATCCATCCACACACAGCGATGGCATGCAAACAGTGTTGTCAACCCCTGAACACAGCTGCAAATTGAGTTACGGCTGGCTGGAGAGAAGCAGAAGTGCTGACCATAGAGGCTTTCAGCCATATTACAGGTGTGAGAGCCCCAGTGACTGGCTCCCCAAACTGCCCTGATGGGAGAAGGAAATTTATTTTTTTCCAAATCACTGGCACAGGTTGGCACACCCTCCTGTTGTAGTGGTGCCAAAGGCAATAAACCACCTAAAAATGGATATGGTGGAAAGTTTTCCCTTATAAGGGGGGAAGCTTATAAAAACAAGGCAGATGGAGAAAGGGAGAGGGAAAAGAGTGTTTTCCACTCTGTCACAGAGGTGTCTAAACCGGATCCGTGCCCACATCCAGAACCACGGTGGTGGCTCTTATCTGCTTGTACCAGCCTTTAAGGCAGCAGAGGTGAGGCAGACAACCAAAGTCTGTTACCTTGTTAAACACAGCCACTCCTCGCTCTCAGTGACGTATTGTTTATCTTACTTTACTGTAAGTCTTTGTGTTTTATCTCAGATATCATTTCCCCATCCCTTTAACCCTCCATCTCTATCTCTGACCCTACCTTCCACCTTTTTGTCATTCTTAACCTTGCCACTCCTTTGTGTTATCATAAAAAACACAATACTGTCTTGCTGTAATTTTAAAAAACAGCACTGTGCAATCAAACAGTTGGAACTGGCTTTGTTGCTTCCTTTCTGTTTAGGATATTTTTTCCTCTTTATTCTATGATGAGTCTTTTTTATTTATTTATTTGTACAGCACCAAATAATGTTATCACAGGGCACTTTTCATACAGAGCAGGAGATGCATTACAGAAACTTCCTATTTGAAGTTTTAAATTAAGATAGGAAGAGTTGATAGGATTTTTCCCAATTTTCATTACAGAGGTCAATCCTTATTAATTTAATTATCTTTTATTTATCTTTTCTTGCATCATCCTCATCTCAGGTTAGGAAATCCTGAATAGCCTACTCAATCCAACATCACTTATCTACTTTTACATCTGTTACCTAGCAACCCTAACTATTTTTCTCATCTCATCAAGCTACTCTACTTTGTAACGGTCTTTTTTTTTTTCCTTCACCTATTAAGAATCTATTGTGTAAAGGCAGATTAAACAAGTCTGTGAAAACAGATTAAACAAGTTACCTAACACTACTGTTAGCTACTTAATTCCCACCAAAAGCAAACACTATGGTGACGATGATGAGGAAAAACTTCCTTTTTACAGGCAGAAACCTCATGTGAATCATGAGATAAATAATTAAGCTAAATGTAACCTCTAGTGTGACGTTTTATAGAATATCTCCACAAGTAATGACAAGGAAAGAAGTCAGTAAGCACAGCAAACAATGTCATCACTCTGCAGAAACATCATGCCCCATACAGATGTTTTGTGTGGACTGCACAGAGCCCACTGCATCCTGACATTTTCCCTCCCTCCATCTTTTCATGTGAGTGCCTGGTACCGCCAAGGTCCTTAATTTACAGCTGTGATCTAAATCACACACACAAGGGAATGAAGGCATTCAGGTCTGTCAGCACCACTGGGGTGTACAGCTGGGCAAAAGAGGTCTAATGTGTCCAATGTAACTAGTGGAATAGTGCAGAATAGGCTGGGATAAAATGCAAAAAGTGCAGGGGAGAGGTGAACCAAACTGAACTGATCCGATATAAAATGGGAAAAACTAAAGAAGAAAAATGGGGGGGGAAAGTTGCTGCAATGGAACAGAAACATAAAGGAATTAAACAAACCAGAGAGGTGATATGGAACCGTATGGAACAGAATAGAGCTGAATAATATGGAGCAGAAGCCAATAAAATAGAACAAATAGCAGAATAGGAATTAATATATTAAATTGAGAATGGTACAGAGCAGAAGACAGAAAGAAAGAAACGGAACAAAGCAAAATTTGAATTTAAAAAGGGTAGTATTAGAATAATTAAAAATGGGCTTCTACAGAAACAACACAGCCAAACAAAATGAAAAGAACAGCAACAGAACATCTTGTTTTAGTACCTTATCAAGCTGGTAGTGCATGGAGAGAAAGGTTGCTTGTTTGGTTAGGAATACAGAAATGAAACAAAGATGTGTCCATTCTTTGTGTTTATCAAACTGAGTATTAAACTTTTCAACTTTTCTTTTGTGTTCAAAACCACTATTGCTATGCTGGTTAACTCGTTTTCTGATAAGAGGGAAAAGAATCCAAAACAACCACTTGTAATGAAATAATATAAATGCCTCAGGTATTAAATGTTTATATACTTAATTATGCACACAGTTGCATGGGATTTGTTACAGACTTACACAAAACTATTCAAAATTAATCTTGAAAGACCATGAAATCTCCAGTTTCTTAATAAGCAAACCCAACCTAGTTACCATGACTCCAGTGAAGAGACACACCGCCTTGCCACATGTCGTCTTGGGCGCCACATCCCCATAGCCCACAGTGAGGAAGGTGATGGCTATGAGCCAGAGAGCTGTGTCCATGTGGCTTGTCAACTCCTGGGTCTTTCTGCAGAGAGGGAAAACAGGACTGAGACAGAGTGCCATAACAGAATATGTTGAAATGCATTCATATGGATTCCACTGTATGTATACTTATGGGTGAAGTCATGGCCACATTTTTTAACATAACGTAATTTTATATAACCCCAACAATCTTAAATCCAAACATTCCTTTAAATAACTCTGTAGCTCAATATATATCAACAGAGAGAAAGTTCTGAAAGATCTATTTACTCAGTTGTGTTGATTTCCAGAGGTATCACTGTGAAAGAATTGCTCTATTTTAACCAAATCAAATACTACTACAACTACTACTACTAATAATAATAATAATAATAACAATAATCTTTATTTGTGTAGCACCTTTCAGTGCATAGTTACATAGTTACAAAGTGCATGTACAGAAAAAAAATACAGGCATAATGGAAAACAACAATAAGAAAGAAAAAAAAACAGTAAAACAAAGTAATGAGAATACTAAATACCTGAAACCGCTGGTGTCAAAAACAATAAGTTAGAACAAAAATAAGCAAAGGAAGGACAATATAGGGTGTAGAATGGGTGCACCAAGCTGTTGCCTTACATGGTTTAAAAAAGCCTTTTCATAAAAATAAGTTTTTAAAAGAGATTTTGGTTGTTGAGCCAGCTAACCTGAGGTCCACAGGTAGGCTGGGGTACTGATGGCAAAGACCCTGTGTCCCCTACACACCAGCTTAGACCTGTGTACAACCAGTAGAGCCATGTCATGTCAGAGGACCTCAGGTTACAAGGTGGCACATAAGGAATAAAGAGCTCACTGAGATCACTTTGTGCCAAACCGTGCAGAGCTTTAAATTTGAACGATAACATCTTATACTCAGTTCTGTATTTGACAGGCAGGCAGTGATGTGCAGCTAAGACCGGCATGATATGCTCAAATCTCCTTGCACCAGTGATCAGTCAAGCAGCTGTGTTTTGCACCAGCTGCAGGCGATGTAGTTAGTTTTGGCTGAGATAACGTGTAAAGGACATTGCAATAATCCAAATGAGATGAGACAAGGGCGTTGACAGATAGATAAAAATGATCTTATTTTAGAAATATTGCTCTGGTGCGGGAGGCGAGATTGCACAACCCTTTTTTTGAGCGTCAAAACAAAGTTCGGTGTGTTGAATAAAAACACCCAGGTTTCTTGCAACTGGTTTACCGTTAACAAAGAGAGGGTTAAGACTACTTGTAAACTGGAATTGGAACTGAGAACGGCGGACAGGAGAACTTCTGATTTATCATAGTTTAAATGAAGGAAGTTCTGAGCCTCATAGGCTTGTATACATGTATGCACACACAATTTATGGGAAAGGTGGTTGAGTGAAAGATGCTGCCCAGAAATAGGCACCCCGAACAGCCCTGTTCAAGGGCACCTTGACAGTGCCCAGGAGGTGAACTGGTGAGAGGCAGTCACTGGCAAATCTCCAGCTAACAGTCTACTCCATACTTTTTGGTCCGAGCTGGGCTTGAACTGGCTCCCCTCTTAGGGGTCACCCAGGATTTAAACCCAGGACCTCTCACACCATAAGCAAGAATCATAGCCCTAGACCAATGACGCCCACAGAGGAGATATTGCCAATAACAACAGAAAGGGTTCTGTCTGAAAGGTAGGAAATGAGCATTTGAGGGACAGTACCACCCAGACCTACCCTGGTAAGTCATTTAACAGTATGGTGTGATCCACTGTGTTAAATGGCAGTCCAGTGTCCTGTGGTGGGCTCTAAAACCTAACTGAAACTTTTCAGGAGCGGTGAGGAGATCAATGTTCTAAAGTCTTGGATGAAAAGAACAATTTGGAGATAGGTCTATAATTACTGAGAAGATGGGCCTCAAGATCAGGTTTCTTTAAAAGTGGCTGCACCAGGGCATGTTTACATGAGGATGGAAAAACCCAGATGGAGAGAAGGATGGGACCAACTGTAAGTACATCCTTATTCAAAAACTGATGTTACACAAATTTATGTAATTTTCTCGTCTATATCATGATATCACCCCACTCAATACATAATTTGAAAGACTGCTGATAGACCAATTTTATCATTCGCAACCATCTATGTCTCTATAATGACAAATGACATCGTCCTTTCCAGGAACTTTCTTGTGATTTCTCTGGAATAACCTCCCTGCTTACAATCTGACTTCATCGAGGCCTTTAAATCCAAACATAAGACTCATTTGGTCACCTTAACTTTCAGTACATTTACATTCTTCGATTAGTTCAGGCCTTACACTTGTTAACATGATCCTTTCAGTGGGTCAGTCACAGTCTTTATGAATCCTTTAACCCTAGTACTTGAGTGCTACCAGCGAGAATAAAATTGCAGTCTTCCTACAAACCGCTGCATTTCTCTAACCCACTGTTTTTGTTTCTGTTCCCACATGCCTCCAAGCTGTGTGAGTTTGTCTTCCTCTCTCTTTTTAGTTCTTCCTCTCGCTTTCTTTCCTTCTACTCTCCTCATGTCCTTCTCCTGTCACTATAGTGGAGAGGAGGTCATATGGCTCAGGTCCCACTATCGACAACTTAAGTTGTTCACCGTCCTCCTGAATGCACTTTCTTCACATAATCATGATGCATATACATATATACACAATTTTTTCCACATATTTTTTTTTATACGTTTATAATTTCCTGTAATTTCTCTGCACAATACATCCTATGCAATGATTCTGGTTATGATGCTTACATGAGGCAAATTGTGATTTGTGGTTTCGGCTTGACTTTTCTTGACATGATAATGACATGATACAGTTATATATCAGGTCCTTTGGGACTTGTAAGTTCAAGCATTTACCTGATACTTAAACCCAACCCATTGGTCTCTGGTCTGAGTTTGATAAAGGTGTTGTCTGTTAATCAAACTGTCTTATCAGTGCTGATGCTTACAGTAGTTTGAAGGAACGGAAGAGGGTAGTGGTGTAAACTTGTAAAACATTATATAGCCGTGTAGTGTACACAGACACACATAAAGAGGTCACACAGTGTGTGAGTGTCCTGTCTCCTGGATGTGGCAAGCAACTTATACAGAAAATGTCTGGTGAAACAGTTCTGTGTTACAAGATTTGGTTGTCTTATCAGCTATCATTCATAAGCTCTTTTATTACTCCTGACAAATCAAAACATACAAGACAACTGAGCATGTGAAACTGAAGGCAAAACCTCCCATTAGGGTTCAAACGAACAAATGACCTCACACTGTTCAAACGCTGCAGAGGATAAGACTGACGTTTAGTTGGCTCACGGCAAAGAGCCATTTGTTAAAGCAACAAAACAGAATATCATGATTATCAAATCCGTTATTAGAAGTCCATTCTGAACAGGAAAGTCAAATTGACCATCAAAGTTTGAGGAGGAATGCTAAACTACCGAGCGCTCTGTTTTTTTAATGTGCACGTGTGTGACGGGGAGTGGAAGTTTGGAGTAAGACAGTAACAGACAGAGTTATAGTGTGTGTGTTTCTGACATGGAACACATTTCAGACTAAAGACCAGTTAATTTGAGAGGGATTGTCCAATTGTGAACAAAAGCTGCCTCCCCAGTTTGGGAAAAAGCTGATTTTTGGGTCAGTGGTTAGTATTGGTTATGGTTAGGGTTAGGTGAGGTCTCCAGGGAATTAATGTTTGTGTCATGTATAAAAGAGAATAAAATATTCAATTTACAGTGAAAGCAATAATAAAGCATTCATTAGTGCAGGTACAGTTAACCTTGTACGTTAGTGGTGTATGAAAATATAAATACACTGGAGTACACAATATTATTTTTTGTGATACTGTATTGATTCTCAAAAACACTGTATCGTGATATTGAGAGTTCGGAGGCTGGGGAGTTTGTAGCTGGGCAGCACCAGCATGTTTGCATGTTCTCCTCGCGTCCATGTGGGTTCTCTCTGGGTACTCCAGCTTCCTCCCACATTCCAAAGATATGCAGGTAACTATAAATTACCTATAGATGTAAATGTGAGTGTGAGTGGTTGTCTGTCTCTCAGTGTCAGCTCTGTGAAGAACTGGCGACTTGTCCAGGGTGTACCCAACCTCTCACCCAATGTTAACTGGGATAAGCTCCAGCACCAATCTCCAAGTTATAAATGAGCACATCTCTCTTATTTAATATTATCACTGATATGTTTGGTACACACAAAACACATACAATGTACTAGTTTTTGCTGGTACAATTTTATAATCAGTCTATACTGATACCACACATGCTGTTCTCTTGCCTACCTCTCACACAGAGTCAGCATCCAGGACGCAGTGAGCCAGAGGAAGAGGATGAAGACCAGCAGCGTGCGCCCTGGGTATTTGTTCATCAGTACCTTGAGAACAAAGCGGAAGGTGAAGTTGATGTTGTTGAGCGAGCCGATGCTCCTGTAGGAGGCACTCAGCAGCACTTTGCTGTGCAGCAGGATGGTTCTGTGCACCAAGTACAAGCGGAGGAACATCAGCATTGATAACAGCAGCTCCATGTCCATCAGGGCCTCGCCGTGGTGGCTGGAAATGCAGGGTGGTGCTGAAGAAGAGGAGTTGACATGGGGGCCCACCTCCCAGTATGTGCCAACGGGATGGATGACGCAGACTAACAGCTCAAGGGTGATTACAAGAACCCTGTGGCTGGTCACTGCAATCCGCCAGTCCACCTGGTTGTGGTCAATGATGAACAGCTGAAAGATGGAGGAGGATGGATGGATGGAGAAAAGAAAAACATGATAAAGTGCTGATGGAGTCACATTTAGTCACATCTTAATTTTAATATGTTAGTACTGGTAACTCCCTTGTTCACTACAAGAATGCTACCATCATTTGCTGCTGGGTTATTGGAGACTCCCAGAAACAGACAAAAAAAGGAGGATGCAGCCTTTTTCAGGTACTTTTTAAACTTTTTTTTAACTTTTTAAAACAGATCTCTTCACCTTAGCCTTTAACTAGTTATGACATTCCTAATAAAGGCCAGAAACTCTCGTTTGCACTTTGCCTTACACTCATGCACTGCTAATTTTCTTTTACAATGTTATATTTAACAGGATTGTATGCATCCTATGTAGTCTATTTTAAAATTGTATTTTTTATTGGAATTGTATTATTATTTTATAATTATTATTCAATTGTTTTTACTTCCCACCTTATATTATGCATTCTGTGTATTTCATGCAAAATGCATTCAGTGTATACAAAAAACTTGTCATGTAGTATTCTACTTTCATCCTTGTTTTAACCCTACTCTACCCTACCCTCAGTATATGATTTCTTTGTGACCCAGTTTGTTCAGAAAGTAAAGGAAATTAAGCAATATCCTCAGAATGTTCTCCACTCTTTGCTCCACTGATCGAGACTTGAAGCGTCTTGTTGTTCTTGGCTTGATTTCGTTTGTCACCTCTGACACCAGGGAATTTACACTATATCAGACATCTCTGAACACTGCCTGCGTGTCAGTCTCCACCCTAAACCTGCCCAACCTTATCTCTTCTTCACACTTGCATGGACCCCACTTGTATCAGACACACATAACTTGCAACTAAAGTAAAAACACTGTAGGTGACAGTATCCCCAGCAACCACACAAAAAGAAGTCAAAGCTACTAGAGCCTGACCGATACTGGATTTTTCGGCAAATGCCAATATTATTACAAAAACAAAAAAAAAAAACAATTCTGATATTGATATACTGTGTAATCTTCTTATGCAGAATATAATATACAGGACACATTTTTTTTTTTGCAATGATCTCTCAAATATGGTGATCAAACACTTATACAGTTTAACAATAAACTTTATTGTCCAAACTGACATCAGAGAACTGAAACAGTAAACTTTCACTTTTTAATAATTCTAAAAAAACTATGAATAAAACTAGAATTACTGCTTTGCGGTTGTATGCCTCCGTCAATGAGTGAAGTTTAAGTTTACGCCCGTGTCTGGCCCGACTCATATAATATGTGTAAGTGAAGACTTTGATTTAATAAATTTAATAAAATTGTATTTTATTCTGTTCACAACTTTTTTTTTTAATTTGAAGGCATCGCTATATTGACGTGTGATTTCAGTGAATAATTTCCAGTGAGAAACATGCTGTCTTTAATCAGGGTACTATTTTTACAGAGGAGTGCAGAGGACTGATAGAGAGCTGAACATTACACTGATATCACAGTAAAGCTGACCTTTGATTTTTTGGATATAAAATGTCACCACATTCTCATTTTATTCTATTAGATATTGGTGTGAAATTTGGTCATAATTAGCATTATGAATTCTAGTTAGTTCACTCTTGAGTCCAAGTGGTTGTTTGTACCAAATATGAAGAAATTCCCACTTCAGACATTCTTGACACGTTTCCAAGAATGGGACAGACAGACAGATGGACAACCTGAACACAATGCCTCATATAGGCCTATATGTTAACTTTTTGAATTAGAAAAAGGATCAAATGTATGTAAACACTGCCTATAAAGCTAAAAAACAAAACAATCTGCATTGTACTATGAAAAAAAAAATCATATCAGAACATAATGGAATGCTGATGCCTACATAGATCGATATAGCTGTGATATCGGGCCAGTAATATTGGTTGGTTGATATATCGGTCAGGCTCTAAAAGAGACCTTGAATCCTGAAAAGTTCAGTTTTTTTTTTTACTTCTGTACGCACACGGTGCTTTCTGCACTTGTTCGGAAGGCTCTTTATTGAATATGCATGCTGTGAGTGTGTGTGAGGACAAATGAAAGAATGTTTACTCTGTTTAATTTCAACCAAATCCCTCCATGTATATTGAATTCACACACAACGGCAGCGAGCCATGTGGACTGGAAAAATATCTCAGCTGCAACATTGTGCATGCCTGTGTGGACTGAGGTTTTCATCCAGGCTTTTTCACACGTACAGCAAATATAACACAGATAATCATTGTTGAGGCTACCATCAGCAGAGCGAGAGCTCCCTCTAAAACGATTGCCCTCAAGTATCTCCAACAAAGTATCATTCTGGCTACACTAATTCAGAACAAACATAACTGGAATAAAAATATGGCAAGTCAAACCCTGAAGCTCAACAATGCACCTTTTCGTGCACACACAGCCTCACACACAGCACATCATAATAAGGGAGTCCAAACTGCTTGAAACAAAAGGCAAACTCACCCTGATGTCCTTATAATGGAAAGCTATAATGAGGACCAGGAGACACCCAGTGGACAGGCTGATGGAACAATTGATGATTAAGGTGATGTTTGAGCCCTGGGAAAGAAAGAGAGACAAGGAAGATAAGGCATTAAAGGAAGGCTTTCCGCAACAGCTGAGTTGAATTCTTTCTGTTCATGTTCGTCACTATCATTAGTTTTAGTTTTTTTGAACATAGCTCATGAACTGAACCGTTTCCTGTGTTCATTGTGGTAATAGCAAGAGTAAAGAGAAAAGAGAATATCCAACTTTAAAGTGCTTTTTAGTGTTTACTAAGATTATATATAAAATACTTACATAAACATTCAAAACAGACATTGTCTTAGTGGCCCAATGAGGCCTCCTGTTTTCACACTCTTAGGAGTACTTACATAATACAGAGTGAGTGAGTGAGTGAGTGAGTGAGTGAGTGAGTGAGTGAGTTAGTTGGTTAGTTACTTAGTTAGTTAGCTAGTTAGAAATAAGTCTTTCATATCTTTCATCTTTCATATGTGAAAAGCTAACTCGGTCTTTGTGCTTTGTAAATTTCAGATTTTTTTTATGTTATTTTTTCGGTCAGATGTCAAAGCTACATTGTAGTGCAGTAATATCTGAGTATTGCTTTTGCTTTTCACAATTTTATATGAGAGGTCTTGGGTTTTGTTCTTGTAGTTGGATGTGGGTATTTTTCACCACGTGTTTGGTGACATTTTACTAAGCAGTCGTCAATTCATTGAAAAATGATATACTAAACAATAATGAAAATAATTATTGCAGCCTGTTCTTCTTTTATGGAGTTTCAAATGGGGTTTGAAAGTTCTCAAGGTTACATTAGACGAATGTCAACATATATCTATAAAATATTTGTTTTTCAGTAAGAAAATGTACTTCTCTTGTACTTGAGTGTTCTCACCACAATGGATACCAATCAAACCCTCTGCTCTGAAATAAGAGTTAACCATCTATTCTTTGTACTTAAGGTTTTCTCAGAAAGTTCATTTCCATGAAAGGTTATTTAGAACTTATTTCATGGACTGTCCTGCTGACTGTGTTATAACAACATAACTGTAGGCTCCTCCGTAATTCTTGCCTTTCCACCAGGAGCTTCATTGGACATTTACAGGACTTAGTGAAAGTGGAATTACTGATTCTACAATGTACTCCAAATGAAGTACATAAAAAACACTTAATTACAGTAACAACAGGGCTTATAATGAAATACTTTCCATTCCATAAGAGTGACAGCTGGAGACAAACATACACACACAATGATGTTTTGTCCCACATAGTCTATACTTTAATGTCATGAGAGGTCAGTGGTAGGTTGTTAACAGGTAACCTGTGGGAAAAAAAATTCAACATAAAATGTCAGTTCATGAGTCTTCTTCCACAGCTATTAGTCATTAAGGTACTTTAAGTATGGATAGTGTTTTCAAAATTTACGCAGATCCTTCCAGCTGTGTGCTCTCTTCTTGCATTTATGTATTGTCACAATAATCAGAAAAATGAGTTCTGGGAAACTGGGTACTGGGAAAATTCATGTACCTAAATTCAGAACAACAACTTGTAAAATCGGTAAAAATTTTGGTTTATGATTTGCCAGGTTGTTGTCTGTTAAAGACATATATGCAGGAACATGGCAGACTAGAGTAAACGTTTGGTTGTAAACATTTTTTTAATTCATGTATTGCATAATCAATTTTTGTTCACATGTAATTTGTAAAATAGTTGTAACTGTTCCTGTTCCTGTCCACATAGAGTGACCTAGATTGATTTAATGTTATTTATTAGCATTAATCCTATTAACAAGTCAGGTGAAGCAATATCTAGAGCATATTATCCAGCAACAAGTCTGGGATAATATCACTTTGTAAATAAAGCTTCAAACAGTTTCAGCATACTTGGATAGCAACATTAATCACTACCCTACTTTACCCTTTCTAGCATCCATACTGTTTCCACAATATGTCTTAAAAGCTCATGAACACAGCAAAATCAGAAGAACAACCTGTCATCTCTGAAATTGGGACCATCCAGGGTGCATGTCCCAATGTCTGTTCTTCCTGTTCACTTGCTTAAGTATGGTCACCTGTCTGAGTGGTGAGGCATTCTGGTAGATGTAGTGTGTGCAATGACAGCTATTTTGTAATGTGGCTGTCAGTCCTGTATGGGCACACCTCTATGGCCCATTGTGATGCCACAATATGTGTTCACAAAGTGAATTTAGCATTGAGCCTCTGCCATATGACCTTTGTGTCAGCAGGTTAAAGAGCACCTATAACCTTCACTCATGCATCTCAGAACAACTGATGCGACGTCAATGGAAGTTTTTAACAGGAAAGTGCAGTTTAATGTGGTTCAGAGTTATAAAGCTAATTACAAACTTTCAAACTTGAGGAAACTTGAGCGTGTAGGTGGTATGGTGTGACGTCCATTGGCAAGGTACACCATTTTCCACAGTTTCTCCCGTAGCATCCACATCATGTCTGTATTTCGTCCAGGGCTAATTAGAAGACCCCACAAAAGCTCAACATCTCACCACATTCCATAACAGAGAGTTCAACAACATGTTTCTTGCCGAGTTTCTGAAATTGTTTTTGTAACGTTTGCCTGTTGGAAACAGTCATTTCAGGCCTGGTGAACCTAATTTTGGGTTAACCTTAACATGGATTGTTTCTCATAATCTTGGATGGACAACGAGCCACCGTCACCGGGACAGGCCACCCAGGGCATGGCAAAAAAAATTAGAAATAAAACACTGAATCCAATGCAAAAGAAAGAGGTCTGGTTTGTATGTGCTGTAATAAATAAATACTCCAGAAGAAATAATACATGCATCTGACTTGAGTTTTCTAATTTGGTTTGTTAGTCAGTGTGGTTTCATTAGCAGATGGAGATTCTTGTGCTACAGGTCACTCGTGGAATTAGAGGTACACTGTAATAAAGTTAAAAATAGTCTTCCACATGATACCCTACAAGAATTTTAGACTGATGTAGAGGGACAGTCAGCAAAAGAGACATCAGAGCAGGTAAGACACACGTTACCTAATGACAGATCACCTCTGGATGCTACAGACACCTACAGTTTACATATTGTCAAGAGTGACCCTTCATGCCAGTCAACCACTGCATCAGACAACATGAACCGAAGAGTGAAGTCATGAGACAGATGTTTCGGGATCTGGTGTCAGGCAGACACTGGACAGGACAGAAATGAACAAAAACCTGCAGGTCACCGACCCCAAAAGACCACAGGTGAGTAAGACACCACTTCACTTTTGCAGAACACATTTTACATCTTGGTCCTTGGGGATCTTAGGACTGCTGGGTTTCTGCCTTACTAACTAGTTAGTTATTGGTTAACTGCCGCATTCCTCAGCCCCCTGGAAAACTAACTCGAACTGAGAAGGATTAAGGAATTTTTTTGGGCTACTTGTTCTTTTATGTGTTTTTTTTATGAGTGTTTTTTCAAGTCTGTAATTTCACTTTTAAGTTAAGTATGCACTAAACTACGTAATCTATGTAAACTACGTAACTTATTCACTTTTAAAATCTTAATTGCGTACTGAGCACAATTTGAGTTAAAATCAAAACTTTTCATCTGCATTTGTAGCAGCCAATAAGGCTATCCGATCCCGATTGCAAAAAACACGACATATAGACAAAAACAAAGACGAAAACAGGAAACGAAAAGAAAAAGGGTGCAGCAGGCATAGGGCCATGTTCAGCCACAACAAAACATGTACCTTGTTGTGTATGCCAACGTTTTGCATTGCAATTGCAACATGTTGCTCCTTATTGGTTAACACCTCTGACATTCCCACCAAACGAGAGAAAGCATACCTCAAACCCTGCTGCACACAGCTGCACACTCTTCCGGGGCAACAAGTTTTTCACTCTGGAAACTGTAGCAAAACAGCGGACACAGGTTTCGAGCTGAATGTGTCACTGGTTTGGAGAAGTGAACGTCTGGTTTGGAGAAGTGAACGTCAAGAACAGCACAAGAGTTTGGAGTAATTAAGACTCAAAATTTGGAGACGCAGAACCCTTTTCCGCTGGATGCCTATGAAACGTCAACGTCTAAATAACATTACTTAATTAACTTGTAGTTGAGTAACATTTCAGTAATAGTAACTTTACTTATATTTGAGTACAGATTTTCAGTGCTCTTTCCACAACTGGTAGTGGGGAAGTTTTTGGTTGTTTCACCTTGCTTATGGGCCAAAGGTGGCTGACACACAGGGTGCTTGTTTTGGGGAGAGTAGCAATATGTTGCACGTGGGGCGGGTGAGGCCTACACAACATACTGGTTTGTGGCTTTTGTGTATGTTCGTGTAAGCTGTATATGTCAAGGTTCAGTGCGTGGGTGAGTGGCAACCACATTGCAACATACGGTTTTATTTTGCAAAATACATGGTGCACATACTGTAGGTGCTGTGACGTTATAGCTGTTATTGGTTATAGCTGTGTTTTACTGTGATGCAATGTCAGATTTCCATTTTAACATTGGGATGTATTGTTTGAAACTTGAAAAAATAAACCACAAAAGGGGAAAGAAAATTTTAATGAAATGAAAATTCATTACATTTTTGTCTCCTGAATCATTTTTTAGATAATTTCAGTGGCTTAAAGAATCTGTATGTTGCATTTAGTAGCATTTAGCGCTGAGCTTGCAAATTTGCAAACACATCACCTCATCCTCTCCTTCCAAATGTGTGAGAGAAACTTAAGTGGTTGCTCAACTCACAAAAAAACACAAAAGGCCTTATCTAGAGCCATTGTTTGGTTTGTCCATTCACAGCTACTGTACAAACATGGCAGTGCAACAGAGGTCACTCACTGAAATAATTTCACCTAGTCTATTTTGAAAATCCCTCAATTATTTGAAAGGGAATCATGTCCGTTGCAATGTCAGTGTTTTCACCAAAGCAAAACAAAACCACATACTGCTAAGCTTGCATGAGAGAGACTGTTGCTAACTTTGGTTGATAATGGACAGTATTTGCCATGAGATTTTCAAAGCACAGTAAATAAACACAGTTTTAATGATAATTCAAATTTGAAGCGGTAATCTTAACCATCTGTAATTTTATCGTGGTTTATCATGAAATCAGTTTCATCGCTATTTCAGGTAATTATACACTCATGAAAACATAATAAACATTATATCCTATTACTGCCAATTTTTGCGCAAATTCCTGTAAATCTTACACACCAGTCCAGGCAAAACACTTCTACATTTCATAAGCATGCATTTTAGCCACTGATAGGCAAGTAAAATTAATGAGTCATAACTAGCACACAAGGAAATTGTCATTCATTATACATCAGCACTTTCATCTGCCCCTGACCATAGCATGTAAAATTATAACAGCACAATGCAGGCATGAAATGGCCAAACAGGAAAAAAGCTGAAGAGAAAGGCAAAGTCAAAAATGTACAATGCAAGCAATTAAGACATAGGTAGAAGCTCCAAGACAGCAGGATGAAAAGGCCAAGGGACACAAAGTCAGACAGAAAACGACACAGGTATGCAGGGAATATGCTGGTAGGTCTGGATGCTTTTTAAGATGACATGCAATGGTGAGAGTTGCTGTATCACATATTTCATGGAAGGATGTTCCAAAACTGGAAAGGCTGTCTGACCAAAAGATGCTTAACGCTTTGGAATAAAAATGTCCCTTCTTATACTTGATCTGACTAACCTATCCCAACATTTCTCTGAATTATCAATGTGCTAAGTGGTGTAGATGTTAATCCATTAAAAATGTCACATAACAAACAAACATTTAAGAAGAATTTTCCAGCAATAGAGACCATTTATAAGAAGTATATCTAAATAATGGTAGCCTGTGTAATAAAAGAAGTCTAGGCACTCCAAAAAATACAGGGTAGTGATGAGGAAGGAAAATATTAAGCCTTTATTATAGTAGCTAAATCATTTAAAATGACAACATGCACCACTGCATGCATACATGTCTTCATTAGAGCTTTAAACAGTGACAGTCTGCGCTTTCCTTTATTGATTATGTTGATATTATTTTGTATTGTGAGTCATTCCTGGATGCAAAAAAGAGGACACAAGATTGTATCCAGGTCAAAGTGCATGCTTCTGGCTCTAACACGGCCCAACCCAAGACATAGAGACTTTAAGGCTGGCCATGCAAACACTCTAATTATACCTTAAATGATGTGGAAAGATAGCCTGAAGTACTGTGAGCAATCTCGCTGCAGGGGAAGAGGTGAAATGTGGAAAAATGTTCCATAAATAGCCCTGTTTTTCGTGCATAACCATGAAAAGGTAATCTTACAATATAGCTTTACAGACTGGACTTAACTGTGATAGGCATGCAAGTTAGGTAGCTCCAAAATATCCTGCAGCAAACTTTAAAAAGGCTAAAAAAAAAAAGGAAAAAAAAAAGAAAACAAAAGTACCACTTTTGTTAAGATCAGCGCCCATGTGACCAAAGTTTATGTTTGTCCATGAGGAGGAAGATGTCACAGTTCACATTCATGACTTCACATGAAGTTTAAAGATGAATGCTGAAAGTGGTTACATAAGCTATGGTTAAATCAGCAACGCAGCCTCTCCAAAATAATATGCTTTAACTGCGGTAAAGAACACTTTTCCAGTGCATCAGCATTTCCATGGTACCAAATGATGCCTGTTGTTAGGAATGGCCAGACAACACCTGTTCTTGGTTCATATTTGTAAACTGGAATAGTAATGTCATATTTGTGCCAGAGCTGTTAATTTCACAACCCTGTTTCTCTCGAGGTTCAACTCTGTGAATACGTCAGGGTTATTTTAGAAGGTCGGGCCGTATTTCCATAGGTTTCTCAAACAATTGAAGCTGATGTGAGTTTAAAAATGTGGGGCTCTTTGACACTGTAATCAATCACTGGCTTCACAGCATGGAGGTGGTCTGATGTTTTGCGGCACGCATGAGAACTTTTTTCCACATGTGGAACTGGCGTGTGCTGTAAGGAAGTCAGGGGGAGTTAATAATTTGTTGATTGTGTGGCCTGGCATTGTTATCCACTGAGATCTGCATGTTAATGTCATGAGGCTGTGCTACCAAATAGTGTGTCTGGAAATGGAAGAAGTAATCAGGAGGTCAGAGAGGTTCAAAGCCCAGGTGCAGGTTCTGCTGTTGTGCTGCACAGGGCTCGGGCTGTCAAAGAAGCTGGTTATGACAACAAATAGAGCCCAGTTGTGCTAGAGTGGGTTTTCTGCACCAGTTATGATACACCGTGCTACTGAAATACAGTATATCATAATTAAAGATAACTTGGTTTAATGTAAATATAATTAAAAAGCTCCCAGGTTAAAGAGATACTTCATCCAAAAATGAATATTCAGTCATTATCTACTCAACGTCAGGTCAGTTGAGGGTTGGGTCTAGTTTTGTAGTCCATAAAACACTGCTGGAGTTTCACAGGAAAACTGCATTGCATGATCTCCCAAACAGTTGAAGTCAGTGGTGAACAGTTTTCAAACGTAAAAAAAACCAACTGAATAAAAACATAAAATGCCTCCATATTGCTCATCTGGTGTAATCCAAGTCTCCTAAAGCCCTGGCATGCCAAGGTGACTAAAAAAATGTTATTTACACCATGTTTTTAGTCTACATCTTCACTGTAGATCTTCTGCTTGGAGCCATGTTCATGTGCACATGCACACTGTCTGAACTGGGTGTGTGTGTGGTGTGCAAACAGCATGTCGGGACTTTAGGAGATTGAATTATGCCAGATGACCAGTATGGAGGCATTTTATGGCTTCTTTCCACTTGTAGTGTTTTGTGAACTAACAAAATAAACCTGACCCTCAATCAGCATGAAGGTGAGTAGATAATGACTGACTTTTCATTTTTGGGTGAACTATCCCTTTAAGGGCACAGTGAAGACCTGCACATGCTATATTCACAGAGCCTTCACTCTCTTCTAGACAGCCACATCCTGCACTAGAAAAGTAAGTTAAAACAACCAAAGAACTCACAGAACAATGTCACAGTGTCAAGAAAACACTGAATATACCAAAAAACATGACTATCAAGTTTGTATGATTCTTAAAAATATAACAAATACACAACACAAAAATCCTAAAGAAATCAGGAAAACTAATCTTTGATGTAACATTCACAAGAAATAATCTGCTCAATATTCATCAGAATCACCTCATTGTACACAAACTTCCTGCCTATTTGGGCAATTTGTACAGTTCATCAGTTGTTCTGTACTGTTATTGTTATGCATTAGATAGAATATTAAACATCCATACAAAGTGTCAGTCAGGCTTTGTCTGTTTACTCAGTGACAGAGATACAGTCCCTTAAGGAAAATGTTTGGGAACCACCAGGTTTAAGGGCCATCAATACAACGTCACCACCAGCTGACAAGACAGAATAAATTTAGGTCATGTTGATTTCAAAGATTTGGCTGCTTTGCAGAGCATGCACTGCTGTGTGAATGTTCTAAGTCTGCACTTCTATCTTATAAGTCAAAACCCACTGGAATGTGTGCAAGTTTTGATTTGTGAGACTGACATCAATTAGCAGAAAGCATCATAATGAGAACTGCACTGGAAACAGAGATGTAAGATTAAAGCTTTAAGGTCAAGTGTCAACTAAACTTTAGGGTCACATTTCAAACATTTCGAATAACTGTTCAATTTGCAACCAAATTCTTACACATTGATGTCAGCTCTGATCAACTTTCAAATTGCTTAGACATTAGTGTTGATCATTTCTTAATTTTGTTTATTACTTGTATAATTTGATGATGAGTTTAAGGGCCATGACTGAAATGTCTAGACCAGTTGACAACACAGAGTAAATGCAGGTCATGTTGATGCTTTACAGAGCATGCACTGCTATGTAAATGTTCTAACTCTGTATTTATAAGTTGAAACCCTTTGCAATGTGTGCAAAAGTGGATAATAGGACTGAGTGATAAGGACAAAATCAAATATTACAATATTTTTGACCAAATACCTCAATATCAGTATTGCAACAACACTGTAGGGATGACTGTTAGTGCTTTCACAAAATATTAAAACAATAAGATTTTTGACATATAATCATTAGCGATGTGAATATAATGACTAAGTGGGTAAACACAAATAATATAACGGAACAAAATGGGGAACGTGCTGTAAATAGGGCTGAAAGACAATACTGATAAGCTTCAGTATTGCAATATTATTTTAAACTCAGACTTTATACAAATGATGGTGTGTTCTTTATAATATGAGAGTATTCCTAAAATAAGATTTAAAAAATAGCAATATATCACTTTGCTTACTGTATCACAACATAATGCAATATATTGAATCATAACTCTTATTTTGTGATGTATTATATAACCAGATTCTTGCCAATACACAGCCCAAGGCTACAGTTTTAAAGGCACAGTTCAACCCAAAATCAAAAACACATAATTTTCCTCAGGCTTGTAGTGCAGTTTATCCATCTGGATTGTTTTTCGTGAGAGTTGCCAAGTTTTGGAGATACAGCCATAGAGATGTCTGCCTTCTTTCCAATGTGGGTCTAAATGGCACTCAGCATGTGGTGCTCAAAGTACCAAAAAATGAATTTGAAAAATTCAACACGAGTGTTTGTTTCCAGAAATCACGACCCTGTTACTCAAGTTAATCTACGGACCTTGTTGAATGCAGGTTCATGTAAGAATTTTCTTACTCCTTGAAAAAAAATTGCTTTCCTTCTAGTAGAAAGTAGCTTGATCAGTATGTGTGGTTAGTTTCTTTCTAGTAGAAAGAAAGTAGTTCTGGGAAATTCTACTGCAGAAAGGAAGTAATACATGAAAGTGCTCAAGATAAAGTGCGTGGTATATTTTTGAGCACCACAATAGTCTTTTTATGCTGGAGAGAAAGAAGACGGTTTCACCAGTATCTCCAACACTCGGCAACTCACAACAAAACAATGTAGATGGATAAATATCACTCCAGGCCAGAGGAAAAATATGTAGTTTTGATTTGGGGTTGGACTGGCCCTTTAAGGCCAAGTGTCAACAAAACAAAACCAGAGTCACATTTCAAACATTTCAAATATAATTACTGGATTTGCAATCAGTTCCTGCATGTTGAGGTTAGCTTTTATCAACATTAGTGTGGTTAATTCCTTACCGGTTTATAAAAGACGGGACATATCTCTGCGCGGATGATCATAAGCAGTATCCCGAGCACAGCGGTGCCCAAAGCCAGCGCGCAGAGACGCTTCTTATCCTCTAATAAAAACTTTCTGTCTCGCAGTCTGTGGAGGTTGTCTCCTTCCATGTGAACTGTCCGCCTCCCGAGCAGTGACAGCGGCACGGACACTTCTGCCGAGTCCCCGCTGTTTCGACTGATCAGACAGTCACAGTTAACGCAATCCACTTTGGAGTCTCCACCGCCGTGTTGGCTGCAGTTTGTCATCTCCATCTCCAGAGCGCACACGAGTGGTCCGCCTGTCCCTGTCCCTCTGTCCGCTGCTCCGTCCTCTGCCTGTCCGCTCTCCCCTTTGCTTTCCTCCCGGATTGGGGAAGGCATGGTGTGGTGAGCGCTTTGTCTGCCAGTCCCTTCTCTCGTTTGTCGCTCATCGAAGTAGCGGGTTTACCAAAACACTTATACACCCTCACCTTATTAACACTCCTACCCACCAGCCGGCGCGGCGTGGTTACGCGCACTGATGCTATTTGCACACGGCAGTAGACTGTGTGCTCCGATTTGCATGGGTTAGTATTTTAAGAGCGTGCGTCAGGCTGCCACAAATGAATTCTTTGTGTGTTTCTCTCTCTGTGTGTGTAAGCGTGCGCGTTCACAAAACGAAATGTTTTTTTTTTCTTTTCTTTTTTTTTTTTTTTTTTTTTTTTGTTTCTTTGTTTTTTTTAGATTTGTCCTTCTTCTTCTGTTCCGTATTATAATTAGCAGGGAACAAACCTAAGGATCACCTGTATTCATTTTCAGAACAAAACTCTGGCAAACTATAAGCATAAAATAGCCTACAAGGAACCTCATGTTACATGTTTTTATTTTTTAGACTGTATCGGTTCCACAGCAGCTACAGAGTGACATCTCGTGGTTGACTTCCTTCATCCTCTGACTTCTAAAGCTGAAAAAGTTTTTATTCAGAAAGGCTTTTAGTTAACCCGTCTGCCCAAATATATATGCTAAATATATAACATCTAAGCATAGCTGAGTGTGACTGCTGTCAGACCTACTAGTTCAAGTGTGTTAATGATTAGTTAACTTAAAGTTTACTATTTTATTACTTTTGTACAAGGGATATTTTAATTGTAGTTCATTTGTAGAAAAGCACAGTTTTAAGTGAATTTAGTGTACTAAAATGGGAAAGTTTCAAGTATAGCAGTACACTTAAAGCATATGGCTGTGTAATATACATGCTTGCTTAATGGAATTGAAGTTTACTTGTGCTACTTTTGTACACTGAAGTACAACCTTAAATAAACTTAAATGAAGTGAAATTAAGTGGACTTTAAATAAAGCCTGCTAACAGTGTATTACAAAGGACTTAAAAATAATTACTCTTTAAAAACTAAACGAACTTACTACTATAAATACATGCAATTTATTTATACTTTATTATACACTGAGGTAATTATATATATGTACATATATATATATATACCTCAATGAATATCTGCTCCATTTTATTTATTGCTTTTATTGGTTCTGTCCTTTTTGAAAAAGTGTACTTCAAAATAAGTTTATCTAAAGTTGTACTTGTACAAAAGTGGCACAAATAAGGTCAACTTTAATCTGTATTATGTATTATAAGCATGTGTAATAGTACATACACAGACATATACTTTTGGTGCACTAGGTATATTGTTCCACTTTAACACGTACAAGTACACTGGATACACTTAAAATTGCCCTTTTGTACAATTTAATTACAATTAAAATACTTGGTACAAAATTTGGTGTTCCAAAATAGCTTGAAGTTAACTAATCAGTAACACACTTGAGGTATACTGATAATGAGTCTCAAGTATGCTAAAATTTAATATACTTAGTATGTTTATTTTTCACCAGGGTAAAGCACTTGGTGATTTGTATCTATGAAAGGTGTTATATAAATAAGCTTTATTTACTTACTTGTTACTGCAATCTATTCAAAGCTTTAGTCAAGGTTTGCTAACACTGGCAATGACCATACATCCTGGCCTTTACTCTTTAGTTTGTTTTTAAATAGAATTTTCAGGTATTTTGCTCCAAGGTGTTGTTTTTTTACAATAATATCCCCACTTATTATGTACTTCTCATTTGTCTCCTCGCTGCTGAACTGTGGCCATTCCCTCTTGGATTAATTGGCTTTATGTAGTTGATTCAAATCTATTTTAATCAGCTGAGTTGCCAAGGTGTCCTCTCATTTCCTGCAAATCCGCCACAGGCCAAACACAAACTCTCCCCTCGCCCTCTTAACTGGGCCTGTTTAAGGAGGAACAGCGTCATGACCTTGGGCTAAATGACGCAGCCAGCAAACAGGAGTCCTTCCGCTGCAGCTTCCTGCTGCTTCTGCTGAAGGTAATGATCCTTACAGCTCTGAGTGACAGGATGACTTTAAAGGGACAGTTCATCCCATCATCAAAAATACATATTTTTCCACTGGCCTGTAGTGTTATTTATCCATTTAGACTGTTTTGGTGTGAGTTGCTTAGTTTTGGAGATATCATCGGTAGAGATGTCTGCCAGGTCTCCAATATAATGGAACTAGATGGCAATCGGCTTGTGGTGCTCAAAGTGCCAAAAAATAAATTAGAAAAACTCAACAGCAGTCTGTGGTCAGGTTTTTTGTAATGTAGAGCCATGGGGTATTGGGGGATGCCAGTTTAGCATGTTTATGTTTGGTCAGTCTTGCCTTCAGTTTCCACTTTATTTTCCCAATGTAAAAATAGCCACATGGACACTCAAGTGTGTAAGCAACATTTGAGGTATTGCGATTTAATAAATGATTTTGTTATATGTACATCCTGATGTTATGTCAGTGAAACTGTTGATATTAGTCATTATTACCAGCTTCTACACCTGTGGTTTTCTCTGGTGGTTAACCAAGTTTTGTTGTGTACAAGAGGAAGGTAACTCTTAGAACAACTCGAGAACCACAACCCATGTGCCATATAGCTGCAGTACAGTCAAGAGAAGGCAGACATCTCTATGGCTGATATTTCCAAAACATGGTGAATGAATAAATAATGGATTTATAGAGATATTTATGGATAAACAGCACTGCAGATAAGAGAAACAATATGTATTTTTGATTTGGGGTGAACTGTCCCTTTAAGTATAGTGTTAACACAAATGGGTGCTTTTGTAGGTCAGGTCAAAATATGTTTATGAGAGAAAACACACAGACAACACTTTCATACATCACCAAACTCTACACTCAGAAGTGTGGATTATAGAAATGAGAAACAGAACATAACCTATAATATCAGGTATGAGTTGATTTAATCGCTGCAATAAGAAAGTAAATAGTTGATGCAGACAATGAAAACAAAACAATGCTTAAAGCAAACACATGAGAAACTTGCACAGATATTAAATAAATATGCATCAATATAATTAAATAATCACAGTACATAAGGATCAGTGAGTAAAAGTTTCCAGGATTTATAAAGCTATGGCAGAATTTCATAGCAAGTTATTTACAGTAAAAACTTTAAAAACACACAGCTTTAAGGAGGCTATAAAACAGATAGACCTGAATAAGAAAACAATACATATTTTACCGACAGCATTAAGATTTTTAGCTATTTAAAACCATGTTTGTGTTCTGTGAAGTTACATTTACAATATACAGCAGCCACTGTTAATTAAAAAAACATATACAACTCCATGTATTAGCTGTGACTTGAGTGCCATCCAGTGGTGGCCAAAATAAATTACAACAATAAGTCAGTGAGGTTACAAAATATGCATCAGTCTACAGTATCTAAATCCTGTAATATTTACAAGCAGTTTAGTAAAATATATCCTTTTCAATATACAGATACTGTCACTGTAGCTACAATAGATTAAAACCCTGAATCACATTTTACACTGATTAAGTGTGACGTGTACACAGTGGACCATATTTGGTGAGAGGACTGACAAAGAGATTAACAATAATCAGAACAGCTGAAAAGACAATTATTTGGCATTAAGTATATTGCTGCAAGTTCCTGAGTTAGTCCTAGCACCCAGTGACTGAAGTCGTTCTTCACATGTACAGTGCTTAAAAAAATAGCAGTGTAGACTTGAAAGATTAAATAAAAAGGTTTCACTCAAGTTTACTGGTATCTTGTGCTGGGTACAAGCCATAAATGACACCAGAAATGAAAAGGAAATAGGAATTATTAAGGGTTGCACAAAGAATAACTCTCATCTATACAGTAAAAAATGTTCTTTTTTGGCCCAAGTTTAGCTGAACTGAGAGACCTGACACGACATGGCTCAGTTGAAGGAGCTTCACCCCACACGTCCTGGACAGTCTAACCCTTCACAGCTCCCCACGGCTGCAGAGAGGCCTGAGGCAGAATGAACTGCGGAGATGGCTGAGGCAAGATGTAGTAGCCAAATACCTGCTGGGGGGGAGGTGGCGGCGGTGCCGGAGGCACACACACTGTGTTGAGAAACACTGGAGGGCCCTTCTTGTACTGAGGCCAAACTGGTGCAGGGTGGTAGAAGTACTGCAGGCTGGCAGGGATCTAAACGTGCAGAAAGATTGGATACAAGCGATTAGAAGGGAAAGGTGGAGAGCTTCCAACATGGGTGCTAAACAATTTGTCCATGTGGGAGGAATAAATGGTGTTTTCCTTTCTAGAACATCCAAAACTGAAACTTCATTACTATGTCAACATATCCCATAAGAAAACCAAAACCAAAAATCTCCTCGTCTGTCTCTCAATGCTTTCAATCTACCCTAACCAGTCTGTGGCACTCAGTCACTCTGGCCCTATTTAAGACACCTGTAACCATTGGTTATAAATATTAAAGGATCTATATGTAACACCTTAGTATAAAAAAATGAGTAAACTGCAGTTCAAATAGTGACTTGGAGCCATAGACACTATATCAAGTAATTTGAAGCCCTGTTTAATATGCGATCTATCGCTAAGGGAAGTTGTACCAAGCTGTGGATTAATACATATTTGCAACAGTAGGGTGGTGTATGTGTGATAGTTTCTGTGTAATAATGAAGCTCTAAACATGAGGAATAAGTTCGCTCAGGCTTTGGGTATACAGATCACATTACATAATAATGTTAGTAGGTTCAATTAATAGCTCTTTTGCTTTGCTTTTTTTTCTTGACAGTAACAAAAAAATTATAGAATATCACCAGCCTTGTCATTTAATTGTGAAATGACAACAGGTGGTATGGGAAAATGCTTACCATATTTCTAACGTATTTGGCTTTATTTGGTCCTTCACCATGACGCTTTCGAATCCTGGGCACCATTACAATGGTGTAGGTGTCGCCTTCTGCCGCTTCCTTCTTAACGATCTCCTTCTCAACGACGTCCTTTTCAGTGTCTTTTCCCTCTTCCTCTGTGTCGCTTGACGCAGTGGAACCACAATCTGAAGAGGTAGCAGAGTGGTAATCTGACGTGTCCAGGTTTACAGAGTCTGCTGAGTCGTCGTCCTGCTCTCCCTTCTCACCCTCCTCATCTTCCTCTTCAAAACAGGCTATTGTGAAGTGCCTGCTGTTCTCTCCAGATCTGTGATGCAGAGGGAGGGGATTAATTTAAACCACACACGAGTCATTTTTTCATTCAACCGTCCCCCATATTTCTATTTTTCACTTCCCACATGTTGTTATTCATCATTTCACAGTATGCATCATGACTTAAACTCGCTCATAAATCTTGGCTAGACTGAGAAATGTCTCTGTTGATAAAGCGTGTCTGTCTGTCTCATTCATTGCCTCAGCAGGCCAGCTGGTGACTCACCTAGCACACACCTCCAGTGGGTCGATCCACAGCGTGATCTCAGGCGGCAGGCTGAGCTCGCTGGGTGTGAGCTCACTCTCCTCACATGCCTTTAGGACTACCTCATCACACAGCACTCCGTTATTTATCCGGATACATCTGAGGATTAAGCATTAAAATAAAGATTATGTGGATTAATAAAACAGATTTAGGGATATAAGGTAACTCTTTTAAATAATATAATTAAAAGCAATATGAGGAGTTTTTAACTGGTTATGAAACAGTCTCAATTAATTACTGATGCCCCTTTTTGACCTACATAAGTTAAGATTTTATTTTTGATGTTATGTTTGTATATTTGTATATATCTGTATAAAACAAGACATTTGAGGAAGTCACCTTGGGCTTTGAGAAACACTGATCTACATTTGTCATAATATTCAGACATTTTATCAGCCAAACAACTAACTGATTAATCATGAAAATAATTAAAAGGTTAATCAACAATGAAAATAATCACTGCATCCTGAATATTTGTTATTGCTAACTTGACAGCGAAGCCCTACACACAGAAAATTGACTCTAGAGGCGTACCTACAGCGTCATAGTTTGAAGCATATAGGGAAGTTGAGACTGAGGACGCGTTGCCTATAAACATTTTTTGGACAGCCATTATAAAGTGGCAACTGACGTTTATAAAACTCAACTTTTTACTTAATAGTTTATATAACATACATAAACATTATTAGAATGTTGTTAACAGTAAAACAACTATTGATTAGGATTTAATTAACTATCAATATACCATTTATTAAGGATGGTTATTGTAAAGAGTTAGCAGATACACATTAGTAATTACCTGTATGCCTGGCCTTTGCTGGGACACTCAGGGTACCAGTGGTCATCGTATTTGTCACATAAAAGTTTCTGTAGCTTCTCAGCAAACAATTCTGCTTTGGCTTCATCGAGCTTCCCACGTGCCACAGCCAGGCGTTTGAGGAAGTTGACTCCAGCCTTCACCTCTCTTTTCATGGTGTCTGTAGAAAGAGAAGAAGAAGAGAAAAAAAAATCACTCGAGGCCATCAACATATTCATCTTGGTGTTTCTGTGTATGCGAGTATGTGGTTTTGTAATCACACACTTGCAGATTTACTTTTTTTTTTCCAAACCAAGGTACACAGAAGTAGCAAGATTTGAGTTTCTGGTAAGAGACTGTGACTTCCCCTCAATAATGTATATGTGTGTGTATGTGTGTGTGTCTGTCTGTCTGTGTGTGTGTGTGAGAAGGGGGGGCAGGAACTTCAGCCATAGCGATAACAGCACTTCCCTGTGCAGTTGCCCCCGAGACTTCTATTTTTATTACCTCCAGGGGAGCTCTGTCTGAAAGAGCGCCTGGCATTTTACAGCTATGGACATGGCTCTGTGTTGATAAAAGGCTGAAGTTTGTATTCAGGCAAACAAGATGCAAACTAGCGTTGCTGTGTTGACATGCAAGTATTCTGACATGCAAATCCACTGAGCTCACTGTGCTGTTTACCCTCTGATAGTGCGTCTGTTTGGGTTTGGTGCCAATGTCAGCCTGACCAGAGAGAAAAGTGTGTTCAACAAAAGGCCAAGGCAGCTCAAACTTTGCAGCACGCTAACATCCTGCTGATGTCCCTGACGAGAAAGTCGGGCCTTGAACTTTGAGGTGCAGACAGTCATTTGTTATTGTGGCTTTCAGTCGGTGTTGTGAGAGAAAATTATTATTTGCCCATGTAAGACGTAGCCACAGCCTCCACCTGAGAGACGTGACAATCCTGTGACACAACAAGCAGGAGTAGTAGTAACTTTAAATCCCTAACAAATATGTTTTTCCATTACCTGGACTATGAGAGCATCAGCTTTATGTTTAGATGTTCAAACAGCAGCTTTTATATTGCAGTCAGTTATTACTCTGTGAGGTCAACAGGTTCAAATTGCATGTATTCTTCAGGTTGTCGCTACTTCCTCAGTGACAGAACTCTGTTTTGCTTTTCAATCACTCAGCAACTAGAGTTCATTCCAACAGTCTCTTCACCAGCAAAAGGTTGTAAATCTTGCGAAACAACAGCCTGCAGGATGTCACTCTGACACTCACACACACCAACGCAGGTTTTTCTGGTCCGTTTTGCAGTTTTTTTACCGTGTTTTTTTGCTACAACTGTGAGGAATGTTAGAGCAGCCGTGTACTTGAAATCCTCCAAATTCCATGTTTGAGAGGCCTCGGGAATTCAAAACAGATAAGCTGAGAGAGCTTTTAG
Source organism: Lutjanus erythropterus (assembly GCF_056507025.1). Lineage (NCBI taxonomy): Eukaryota > Metazoa > Chordata > Actinopteri > Lutjaniformes > Lutjanidae > Lutjanus > Lutjanus erythropterus. Next base: position 19,864,909 of record NC_139325.1, on the reverse strand, counting down.
TGGAAGTTTCAAAGACTTTTTCTCCTCTTGAGCTTTAATATTTGGTGTTTATATCTTTAAATTAAATTTTTTAGATGAATTTGAGATGAAACACAATTTGGTTTCAGATGTTTCAGAATATTAGATGTGAATAATTTATAAAATGCAGTTTTAACACTATAATATGTAGTTTTACTGAATGTTATAGTATCCTGAAATATAGGCCATTGTGACAACATTAGTTATTATTAATATTACAGTTGATTAATGTACAGTTGCAACAATTAGTTGATTAATCAATTAGTTGTCAATTATTAAATTAATCGCCAACTATCTTGATAAACAATCTGAATGACTCATTCTTTAAGAAAGTTGCTATTCTCGGATTTCACTTTCTGAAATGTGAATATTTTCTGGTTTCTTTACTCCTCTGTGACAGTAAGCTGAATATCTTTGGGTTGTGGACAAAACAAGACATTACCTTGGTCTTTGGGAAACACTGGTCTACATTTTCTGACATTTTACGTACCAAACAACTAATCAATTAATCGAGAAAATGTTCTACAGATGAATCATTAATGAAAATAATCATTAGTTGCACCCATAGTTTAATTCACAAGTTTCTCAGGTAAACTGAACTATCGGACCTCAACTAAGAACGATATTCATCTCTGATTACTCTTATCACTTTCTTGATTAATTCAATTATTGTTTGGTCTTGTTCATTCCAAAAATAGTAAAAAACAAAACAAAACAAAGATATTCAGTTTAACATCATAGGGGACTAACAAATGCAGAAATACTCTAAGAAGCTGAAACCAGTTATTTTTTTCAGTAGTTCAGTAGTAAAAATTACATATGAAATTAATCGATTATCAAAATTGAAGCAGATGTCTGTCAGTCTTTGTAATCATTTAACTGTCTAATAGTTTCAGCTCTAAACTGAAGGATTAAAGGTTCTTTTATGGTTTGATTAAGATCTACTTCACAAACAACTGTTCAAAAAACAGGACAACATTAAAATAAGTGTGGTTTTTAATTTTCATCCCCGTGTTAAGATATTCAGCTGACAACATGCAGCAATCCACAGATCTATTGCAGGCTAAGTCATGTTTTCAACTAGCTTGCATCATACCAACCTAATGATGAATGTCTTTAGATAAAAAAGGAAACTCTCAAACATTCACACCACTGACAGCATTTGTTTTCTCTGATTACTTCACCTATGCATGTCATTTCTTTGATCTAATCAAAGGTTCAGTGATGCCCTAAAGAAGGTTCGCAGCCATGACGAGCAGAGCAATCTGCACAACACGTTTACTGTCTGTCTGTTTACTGAACAGTGACCTACTGACATTATGACAGCCTCTGCTGATACGGTTTTGATTTTACGTGTGCAGAGACAAAAACTTGACCCATTTCGCAGACTGAGAGTTGTGCTGTCTGCTAATGTGGCAGACAAACTGTGACAGTGTATTCAAAGGGTTGGCGTATTGTTGAAAGACGGGATGATTTTTTTCTTTTGTGTGCAGCTTCACAGCTTGTAGGTGTGCTAAGTGTACTATTATAACTTCATATGTGTGTCCCAAAGTAGGCCAAACTGCCTGTCACATCATAGTCAGTGTAAACAGGTCTGAACAGGGCTTGGTGGGGCTGCAACTAACAATTACTTTCCACTATTGATTAATTTGTTGATCATTTTTTCAATTAACTGATTAGTTGTTTGGTCCATAGTATGTCACAATTGATTCATAATATGTCAGTGTTGGCCAGTGTTTCCCAAAGCCCAAGGTGACTTTGTCAAGTGTTTTTTGTCAACAACCCAAATATATTCCCTTTACTGTCCCAGACAAGTAAAGAAACCAGAACATATCCACATGAAAAAGGGAATTTTGACTTTTTCCCTCATAAAGCTCAAACTGATTAATTGATCATCAGAATATTTGGCAATGAATTTATTAGTTGACAACCAATCGATTATTGTGGCTCTAGGGTTTGACAGATGTTACTGACAGGTAGGTGCAGGTGAACAATCGATCATTTGAGTTATGTTGTCTGATTTCGTCGATATTGGCTTTAGGTGACAACGAAACTTTCTTTCAGGTCTGCAACAAAGGAGACAAAACAAAATAGTAAAGACACAACTCTGTGTGTGTGTGTGTGTGTGTGTGTGTGTGTGTGGTTCAAGGTGGAGACACGTGTTAGTGTGTGTTTGGTTGCTTGTGTATATTTATCAGTGCCAGAAAGAAAAGAAGAAAGAAGATGAAACGACAACTCAATTTACTCTCAAGCCTTTAGTCTCTGGTCTTTCTGCTGTGATAAAGGAAACTACAAGCTGGAAATAACGCATTTGGGTTTTCTGAGAGCGCGGAAACCCCCTAGTGGAAATGCGTGGCCGAGAAACAGGGCCACGGTGTAATTCCGGTGTATAAAATACATTTTCGAGTTACTCTCACTTATAAGGGTGATTTTTAGTCATTACGCAGCGTTACAGTTTTAAAACTTCAAAACTTTACAGCGGTTAGACGTGATTTAGTTAGAAAAAGTTTCCGTAGTGGGTCAGTTATCAACTAAATAAGACGGTAAAATTAACAAAATAACAAAAAATAATAATAATAATAATTACAAATAAAAGGAACAAGGCATAAAAGAAAGCGACGGACATAAAATGATGACCGACAAGAAGATGTAACAATGTAACCTAACAAACACTATAACATGACAACAAAATATCAATAAGTTACATTTACAGCAAAATACATTTTAAGACAATAAAGTGAAAGAGGTCGGTACTCACGTTTTTTGTCCAGCGGTCGGTGAATGTCCTCGGCTCCTTGTGTCTTCTCTTGTGTCGTGGCTGCCTGCCTCACCGTCTCTGTGCTGCTGATGTGTTGGAGTTATTATGGTCAGCACATGTTGCTTCCTTGTTCTCTGTTCTGTTCTCGGTTGCTGCTGCAACAGAGACGTAACATTACCGTCAGCGTGACTCACTTCCTTTACTCAGCGTCATGAGCAAGAGCTGACTGGCTCGGCTGCACGGAGCGACACCCCGCCCTGCCCAAATATGGTCAGTCAAGGTAAACAGCTGAGTGGGGAATTTCACTACGTTACAGTTTGGTTCGTTCTTACAAATCACATGTTACTGTCCGATGGCTATGATGGTATTTGTTGTTTATCCCTGACGGTGACATAGGTTATTTTTGTCAAGTAATATATCTGTGTGTAGCAGATAACAGTGAGATTATGGTCACCTCATTGTTCTAGATGCCAATTATGATTCCACTTTCTGACAAGGAATTTCTTATCAGCGTCTTGCATTGGAACTAGTTTCTTCATAGGACTGGGCTTATATGGCTTATGAATAATATCTTAACATTTGTAGGCTATGTCACAATATACAATATTTCAAATATTTCAAATTCTCAAATAATGATGACCTATGGAATATGGTGCCTTTAAACTTTAAACTGCTCAAAAGTAGAAAGTCAAGTAGGACTAGGCAATACGGACAAAAGCAAATATCACAATATTTTTTTTTTTTTTTACCAAATACCTAAAAATCGCAACAATATTGTAGGGATGCCTATTGTCGCTTTTTGATAAATAATCACCAGTAATGTGGATATAATTACTAAGTGGGCAAAGACAAATAATAGAACAGCCAGAGCAGTGTGGAAAAATACATCACTTTACTATAATGCAACCTTTTAAAACAGGGAAAAACAGCACTTATTATTTATATCTATATCATGATAGAGCAATATCCAAAATCCAAGATATTTTGTTGCATATCATAATGTTGGTATAATATTATTGATATATTTCCCAGCCCTTTTTCTATGCCCTATTTTCACAGCAGCCATATTTATATGAAATTGTAGTGTAAATACAGGTGTTACTAATGATACTGATGATGATGATTAAGGTCGCGTTCCACATAGTGTAGCAGAGCCTTTCCAGTGAGCCAACATGCACAATAGCAGCATCTTGACCCTGTTTGACCTGAACAGACCCTTGATTAGTATCACTGGTAATGCCGTCTACCCTACTATTTCATTTCAAAATGGCTGCTGTGAAAAAAGGGTTAATGGTTAGTAAATTATTTACTAATGCCTTATAAGCCCACAAAGTCTAAGCTAATAGGAACTTATTTTGTTAAAATGGCAGTAACACAACATAAAGCTACTGTTTCACAATAAGAAATAGTATGTTTGTAGTATAGTGAGCGACTAGTGAGTGAAAAGTTTTTGAAGTTTTAAAATAAAAAGTCCTCATGCAGAATGACCATGGACCCCCATTTATTAAGATTTTGTCCCACGGTCTCCCATCTGATAGGAATTTTGCTTTTAGGTGTATTATTACAGAAAGTGTATGAAACCCATGACCAAAATAGTCATGTGTAGTCTGCTGGATGGAATGGTTGTGAAAATATATTATTCCCCTTTTTGCTGAGACCCCCCTCAAGGACTCCTAGAGGCTCCAGGGGGTCCGGGGAGGGGGGGGGGGGGGGGTGGGGCTTTATCTTATATCTCTTCTATTTTAAAAAATAAAGCTAATACTGGAACTAATAAATACTAATAAATAAAAACTAAGCTAAAAGTAAACACTTTTAAATAGTAAGAACTAAACTGAAACAGGCAGACCATCTCTGACAACTAACTGAAACTAAAAAACAGACAAAACTAAAAAATGAAATAAAAAAATAAAGAAAATACAAAACTATATTAATTCTGATCATGTATCATAATTAAAAAAAACAGGAATGTTTGTATATTCACTGCAGCTGTCAAATGAAAGGAATTGGGTAATAAGTACAATAGCTATACTATTGGACTATCAGCCTCTTGAGATATAAACTATAGCTGGTAAGCAGGCTTCAACTTCAGTAGATATCACTGCAAAACAATATGAAAACAGCTCTCACATTAGGACACAACTGTAAGCCTATTTCTTCACATGCTGTTGATAATTTAAGTTATTTTTGAGTTCTTAAATTCCTACATATTGCATCATATTCACATACCGTATCTCATATTGCATCTTTAATTATTTTATATATTGTTAGGTAGTTTTATCTGTATCAGGTATATTTTTTTTACATTTTATTTGGGGGGTATGGGGCTAAATCTAAAGTGTTGCTTCAGCCACTCTTACCCAGTGGGTCAGGGCCTCACTACACCATCTTATGTCATATGTCATAGATCATATGTTTTGTTTATAAAAACTTTGCTCTCAAAGTAATCAGTAACTACAGCCATTTCCTCCCAAAACATAGTGAAGAAGATATGTAAAGTAAAAAATAGAGTATAAGTACCTTAAACTTGCAGCCTACCTAAATGGAGTACTAGAGCAAATATACTTAAACTTGTGAGCACATGAACTGCACTGGAATGTAAAACTGTAAACAATTACTGATGTTATTTCTATCAATGCAGTTCTTTTGTTTCACCAGGAAGAACCCATCCCATATGTTGTAGTTGTGTCTTACACACCCAGTGCTCTTTTGACCGCAGCGCTCCAGCCATAACAAGCAGTGAGACTGTCTGTATGTTTAAGATCAATAAAGCATCCATAAATACCAGCTCTTCACAGCAACACAGACTGAAAGACTGCACCTCTAAATCACACACTGCAGACTCATATAATAACAAGATAGTACTATACAGTTTTTTTTTTCACATTCTCTATCTATAAAAATACCCTTTTAAATTAATTGTATAATATAATAATTGACTTTTGGGCAGTGCTGGAATAAGTATTAAGATCCTTTACTTGAATTTGTAAAATTACAGCAGTTTAAATTAAAAATCTTGAATTCAAAAATTCTAATAATGTAAAGGTATGGAAGTAATTTGGAGTAATACAAGTTAAATGTACTTAGTGCATCAATTGTGGTGAGGTTTGATCAGTATTGTCATTTTTTCCAGGACATATAGAGCAATGTTTCCCAAGCGTTTTTCCTGGGGAGCTATTTTTTTTAGATGACAAGCTATTGTGCCTGAAGTCACAATAAAAGCCTCATCAATAAATTCTGGTAAGTGTTCATTCATGCATAAATGAATGTTCCTGAACATTTTACTGCCATTTCACATCACCCTATATTATCCTGATGCTTTTTTTTAAAACATGTTAAAACTTTATAAATGAGAAATAAATTTATTTAAGCTCAGTTAACATGTCATCCCATTGTTTTTATTTCCTCTTATCAGGAAAATAACATAGGACATTTTTGTCTCCTTCATAAAAATGAGACAAAATAAGTGCATTTAGACAGTTTTTTCCTTTCATCAGTAAAACAATATACACATTTTAAATGCTGTATAAAAAGCATACTGCAGATATTAATCTTAAAATTTTCCCCCATAGTATTTTATTTATTTGGGGATAAAAAAAAAAATCTCATGGTACCCACCTGTGGATCTTAACCCAGTCTTTTGGAATGACTGATGTAGAGAATCAATAAGCCATTTCTCCTAGACATTTACCAGACAACAGCGTTTAAAAAAAAAGTAATGTGATAGTTACAAAATATTAAAAAGTTTTAAGAATTTAAATATGCACAAGTTAAGCACGAGGTAAAGATAAAAACTGTAAAGACAATAAATCATAGACAACAAGAACTGTAATGATAATATGATTACAGTATAGCAGTATAGCATCATATATGCATCATATTTTGTCTATAAGCCAACTGTGTGTTTTGTATATAAGATCTGAATTTTGCAGAGTAGCTGCAAAAAATGTGAAAAGTACTCTAGTTCCCTCTTAAATAAACAGAAATATAAAGTGTCATAAAATTGAAATATTGTAGTAAAATATAAGAACCTCAAAACTTAAGTACAGTGTTTAAGTAAATCTATTTAGTTACTTTCCATCACTGTTTTTTTGGTTATTGATCAGTGTTGCATTTCACTCCAGTCCAGACTAAATTAACCGTTTACTTCTCTTTGTGACCACTAGAGGGCAGGCTAGTTTCTCTTCTCAAATTTCATGCACCTACAGGTAAAATCTTTGTTGCACGTTGCATGTAAAGAACATTGCACTTAAACACAGCAATTACTACTCTTCCTCAGTCTTCATTGCTACAGATTCAAATATCAGCTCTCCTTTTGTTCCTCAATTCCTCCATCCTCTCAAATTCAACCATCATTCCTGTCATTTTTTAAAATGTCTTTTCAAATATCCAGCTACATTTTTACTTAAAATACTGTTTTTGCATTACTTTTATAGGAAGATCTGCAGACTCATATGGTTGCCATTAAAAGTTATCCCTCCTTTTTTCAACACGCACCTGCATGTCACTTCCCTTCCTTTCTTACACACATTTACTCATCAATCCTGTGGTTTCTTTGTTAATCTATTTATATTTTTCTTTTTCTTATCATTTGTTTCGGCCAACAGTTACAGCGGTCTGTTGGTGTCAGTGCAGGTATTTTGAGGACAGTGTGTCAGATCTGTGTGGATTTTTCTTCCCTCCTGCCTCGACTGGTGCACACTCCCTGTCCCAGATGCCAACTCAAGAGTAAGTTATTGCTGTGAGTGTGTGTGCAAGAGATAGAAATAGATAAACAGAGACACAGAGAGACACGAGAGGGGTAGAAAGTGTTGAAGAGTGGGTGTCTTCGGTATCGATTAGCATTGTTTCGACGGCCGATGGAAATTAAATTGCCTTCTCTATCTCTGTTTCCCTACTGTCTCTCTTTCTTTGCTGTTGTTGACCTCCTTCCCACTCCATCTCTTTGTGGTGAGCCTCCGTAGGCAATTCCTCTTAAGTGTAAGACTGATTGCATTACAATGTCTTTAAACAAGCAATTAATTTTCTCAAAGAGTCACAGGTCGTTCTGCTCCTTTCTTTCTGTCTTTGTAATCCTTCTGCACAACTTTCTCCATCTGAAAACTATTGATTTTCCCCCCTCGGTTTGTCATTTGTGCTCCTCAAACACTGGCTGGTACTCTGCTGTGATAATGGGAACCCAAACCGGGACACACACACACACACACACACACACACACACACACACACACACACACACACACCTTTAATGTACATATTGCTCACAAGTGTTCAGATTTTTGTAGATAAGTATTGGAAATGAAAGCACTTGACCTCGAAATGTGATCGTTCTTTTTCAGGAACAGCTTCTCTCTGAACACGTCTGGCGGTATCAATGAAGCCCACACGCATACACCACATGCAGCCTGCTTCGCCTTTAAAAACATATTGATTTCTCTCTTTCGCAGGGAGCTTAATGCGATCGATCGGCCAGGCCCTTTCAAGATCAGCGCCAGTATAAGCATCTCTTCCCCTAACACACATGCTGCCTCTTTCCCCTCAGGTAATGACTGTCCTTGGGCTGGGGGGAATAGTTTGTCTGCATTAAGAGACAGAAGTGTTTCTCGTGGCATCCCGTCCCCCTCCGTCCTCTCTGGTCCTCAGTAATGTGGTTAAGTGTGGAGCATGTATTCGCCTCTTTGACAAAAGGTATGAGCGAATGCAGCACACACCTCCTTTGACCTTTATCATCTGCCCATCCCCCCCCTCCCTCCATCTACCTCCTCTTCCTCCTCCTCCTCTCCTCCTCCTCCTCCTCCTCTCCACCTCTCAGCGGGTCGATACCTATTTGTATTTGCAATGCATTAGACCAGTGCCCTCTTTTTAGATTGAAAAAGTTGGCTTTTCTCAGTTTGGCGCCTTGCAGGCAAATAACACATGTGGACAGAAGTTTTTCATGCGTCATTTACACCTTTTTCTTATATTTTGAAGGCATTTTAAATTAATTGTAATCATAATCATGTGCATGGTTAGGCTGAGAAATAATGAGAGACCCTCAGTACCAGTCACCATAAATAGTCTATATATTTATTATAAAACCATAGAAACTGTGATTCCTCTGCTGCATGTACTTTGGCAGTGGTTTCCCACCGAGGGGTCCAAACCCCTGAAGAGCTGACAAGAAAAATCGAAGGGGTCATGAGATGCTTAACAGGACAGGAAAGACAGAAAGAAAAGGTTCCTGCTTCACTAAATTATGTTTGAGATGGAACTTTCACTCTTGACCTTAAAGACAGCAGCAGCAACAACAACAACAACTAAACAGTGGTTAACAAACCAATCTCAGCTTTTAGGCCAGAAACCTATTGGAAACACACAACACTGACATAAATGTTTAAGTCGATATGGCAAACCTGTCAGCTAAAAGTTGCTTATTTACACATCCGACCACCTGATGAATGTAAATGTCCCTACCAACTCCTGAGGGTAATACAGTGGAGACTGTTTATAGATCAGGGTTATGAACTGCTTATATAGATCAAAAAACTTGGGACAGAATCATTCCTTTATCAATACTGTCTAAATAATTTGCTTATCATTATTTGTGCATCAGTGTTTCTCAAACTTGTTAAATCACATACCACCCCTGAAATTATTTGACTCTCCATATCAACAATATGACTGATTTTAAAATACAGCAGGATAGGCCTACACCATTCAGCTATGGACTGTTAATGCAGGAGGCAGCTTTATTCCCAATAAGGAGATTATTGACTGTTGTCAGCCACAGCTACACTGCCTTCACAGTTTAGCTCGTAACTAATCATGGATGATGTATACATGTGCTACATGGATGATCATGAGTACATAGCAGGCTGATATTGAAACAAAAAATATTACAGAAAGGAAAAAAAACTACTTTATTTTAAAGTATAATCAAGTCACTTACATTGCAGTCTTTATTTTGGTCTTTTCATACCTGCCAACATACAGAGAAAATATTACAGTATTTTTTTTTAAAGTAACTTTACTCCTTTCTGCTTGTGGCTGTCTGATAAATGCTGGTGCTGCATGCATTTTGAAATCATGACAAGATGGTGGCTTTTAGCCATAGTAAATAAAAGGCTACTTAAATCAGACAGCTAGCAAGTAAATGTTTCTTTGAGGGGGAGGGGGGGGTTCATATAATGTCCAGCAGGCGGTGTATAGTAGGGGGGTAACAATTTTGATATTAAATTGAAAATCAATCAAAGTGAGCATTCAGTATTCAAAATCAAAGGCAGAATTTGCAGTTCTCCTGGTATTTTTTTCTTTTTACTCATGCCTTCTTGTGGCATCCAGCATGTGTTCATTTTTTCCCCTTTATTTTATTTGATAGGGACAGAGCAATTTAACATATAGCTGTTGCTAATTTTAAACTCCTGTCCCTAGCCTAACATGACACAGTAAAGCTTACCAAGTCTTATATCACACTTGATACCCTATAAGCTATCTTTTTGAAGAATAATTTAAAAATGTGAATGACTCTGTAGTCTAACTATTGCATGACCATGTGCAAATAAATAAATAAATAAATTGAAATGAAACTAATTGTGACATTATCATAAAAAGTCAAATTTAAATGTGGATTTCTAGAATCCTGACACCACTATGGTATAAAGAAAAAACAAAAACTCAAGAGGCAAATGTAATAATCATCGTTGTGATCAATTTGACCCAGACAGACATGATCACTGTAAGTGGTTTTCACTGCATCTGGCTCCTTCGCTACTAAATGCTTTGTTATGTTCACCAACTAGTTGCTGACTTTGTCTGTCTGTGGTTGGGTGCTGAGCAGGTAGCGTACAGTGAGAACTTCAGAGCTTTATCTTAAAAACAACACGAGTAAAATGCTCATTTGATCCAATAATAATATAAAAATGGTATTGATAGCTGTTAATACTAATTATTGTAATCAAAAAACACACAAATTTGAACATCTACAATTCTAGGACAATAAGGCAAACTCCTCGTGAGATTGTTCCATTTTTGTCTGGTGAAACTGGAGAGTTCCTCCTTTTTTCAGACTCTAAACTAACAAATTAAACGTTCAGAGGAGGGAACAGCCTTACTTCAGTTTTGCGAACGTCCCTTCACTGTTAAGGTTCAAGTGCTGTATATGCATGTCATGTTGACATTTTCCCTCCAAACATGTTTTCTCTGAAGATAAGACAGCCTCACATCCACCCTTATATCTTTTAGATCTGAGGCTTAGACAGGATTAAATCAGCAAGAAAGCCATTTCTCACTAGATTTAATTTGGTTGGTGACTTTTTAATTGCCTACATTTCAGTCCCTGTCCTTGGTTCACATGGCTGCAGTCTAAACACAACATACATTACAGCTTTAACAGTCTTCTAAGTGCATTGGGAATAAACAATACAATACAGCAATGGATAAAGAGTAATGTACAAGTACAAGTAATGGATAAATCCACAACTGTTGTATAAATATTAATTCAACAAACTTCAAGCCATCTACCTTTCAAGTAATTTCCAGCTAAACGTGTGCCTTCTATTAAAAGAGCAAATTGCATTTCCTGGTTTTTAAAATATGTTTAAAGATACCCTCCCTCAAATCCCCCAAATTTCCTCACTGCAGAGGATTTGAAACTCAAGTGTGGATGTAAATTTCCCACTGTTGTATTTAAGAATTTGAGCAAGCAAAAATGCAGGGAAACTCAGGGATTTTCCAGGAGGATTTTTTTCTGTATTATCTCTTTGTGTAACTCAACACTAGGTTTGTAATTTATTTAAATTTTGTAATGTGTGTGAGGGAAAACAGGAAATCCCTAAATACAATTAAATACTCGTCCATTGTCTGTTTATTATTTTTTGTCATGGACAGTAACATGTTGTTAAGTTTGTTGCGGGAAGTGTATTGGAAAATATTCAAAAAATGTGGACCTGTTTCCATCTAAAGGGAAAGTTCAGGGGTTTAAGTGGGGTTGTATGCAGTACTTTTCAACAGTCTACATATTAACTACAGTGGATGACAGAGGACATGGCCCAGTTTGGAGTAGCAACAGTACCACTGTAGGAAACTGAACAATTGGACAGGATCAGCAACAAAATGTATTGTAACTAGCTAATAAAGGCTAAAATTCGAAAAATCTAAAATATCTATATCAGTTTAATTGTATTCTATATTTAGAATATTTTCAGTTCAGTTTTACCTTCCCATCGGACCGTCTTGATGAGGAACTGCCGTTATACAAGCTGTTTTATCACTCTGTCCAAACCAACTGGACTCCACTGGCAAAATGGAGTAATTTCCCCTCATAGTACACAGGAGATACTGTTCTATCACTGCCTTAATTGGTTAGCTTGTTTGTGTTATGTGACTTTGGTATTTTAAAGAGTTAGTTCGGTTTCATCAAAGTCATACAATAACACGAAGAATCTAATCAATGTTATATGACAGTGGTTTTTCATCAGAAAAGGCTGTCTGATAGTAAGGTAAAGTGGTGAAAATGTTTAAGTATAGCATACACTTAAAATGTTCAAGTGGGTCTTTTGTAAGTACCTAAAATACATTTTGCTGATGACCCCTTTGGTAATGCATGGATGGGCTCTGACTGCATCAGAATCCGCATTTGTCATGTCATGATGTATGCATCTGCATAAATCATCCACCCGCCACCCACCAGGATGTATTATTTTCTCTGATGTAAGACCCGCATCTGCACCTCTACTGCTACCCGGAGAATAAATTACCTTTTGAATTATGTTGAGCAGCTTTCCAGGTTATTTCTTTGAGCGTCGTATTGATGTATGAGTGTTTTCTTTAACAATTTACTTTCACGTTTTGAAAGGTGGCTTTCAGTTTTGTTCCCATGCACACAGGAATGTCACTGCAGCAAATATTGTGGGACATTTAAGCAACATAATTTGCAACTGTGGTTATGAATTTGACAGGACAGAGGAAAATCTACAGGTTAAACAGAATTAAATAATCAAAGAAGTTGCGCAGCTGTGCCTTGTGCGTAAATGCACCAACAGCGTGGGGTTATTGGGGTGATGCCTCATGCTATTTCCCACCCGCAGTCCACCCACTGTTAATCAGAATGTTAGTTATTATGACCCGGCTGTCCAACCTCATTGCACACGGTTGTAACTGCGATCTGTGCATCACTGTACCACATTCATATCAGTGCATAGCTTCGCTTCTGTGCTGATACTCCTGTCTGCTTCTCCAAAACCACCTCAAACAACCCCACTTCAAAAAAGCAAATTATCCCTTTCAAGCGTTAGCTATAATTTTATGAAGGCACAGCTATGAAAGCTTGAAGACCTGTTGAGTTTATTCCTTCTCTTTGTCTTTTAAGGTGCCTTTATAAGCCATTTAAATCGTAAATACATTTTTTTGTTACATATTTTGCTTAAAGGTTATAAATCATCCTCCAGTTACACATGACCTTGATGTGAGATGTGTTTATGAACCCAGCGTCTGTTGTGCAAACTTTGGCACTGCATACATAAATGCTCAGGGACTACTTGTATAATGTAGAACAATTTAACATATGCAAGTCTGTGTTGTGCAGGCGTCGGGTGGTTCAGTTTACTGCGTGCCCCCGCTGGCCTGCGATCGAATCCTGCCAGAGCTCCTGACTCCCCTCTGTCTCCCCCTCTGCTGTTTCAACAATTAAATCAGTCAAGGTGAGTAGACAGCCCACTCTCCTTTTACATAAAGAAGAAAATAGACAAACAGATAAAAGCATAAGTTGGTATAATAGTCCACTTTATGACCCAAAACACCAATGAGTTGTCTTATTATGAAACATTTCACCTGTATGTCAGCAGTTGCCATGGAGATTTTGTGCAGATATGTGAGGCTCTGCTTAATGGTCTGACCTTAACCTTGCACTTTCTCAACTGCACGCTTTCATGATGTTACAAACACATGGGGATAATTTATACAGCAAATCAATATTTCAACAGCAGTCTTTTCTCTCACCTTTTTCTGCAAACATATCAAACATTCCAGTCACACTTTATTGTACAGTACATCAATAAGACATAACAAGCTGTACTTTCTGTGACAAATTAGACAACATAAATTAGACAAGACGAGAAGTAGTATGTTCTTTATTAGACAGTAGTAAGCCTTTTATTGTACCCTTATTAGACTTTATTAGAGGGTGATTAGGGACAAATTACAAGACAGTCAGCCTTGGCTACTTTGCCAATTGTATTGTATCAGCCGAAGAAGGTGATTTCACTTTAGTTTACAGTACACCTCTGTTGCAATGTTTCCCTAATTACCCTCCAATAACATCCACAAAGGGTCAAACAGTGGGAAATAATACACTTTAGTTTACAGTACAGTTCTGTTGTAATGTGTCCTTAATTACTTTAATAAAATCTAATAGAGGTCTAATAAAGGGTTTAATACTGTTAGGGGTATGGTTTCAAAATAGGGTACTGTACAGCTTGTAATATGTTATTAGTGTATTGTAAAATGAAGTGCAACCAACATTCCTTTAAGATTGATTCAACTCAATACTACAGTAAGATAACTTGTGCTCTGATGAAAATATGTATTGATGCGTATATGTCGTACATCTTATGTATTTCTTGAACTGATTTCCAAGTCTTCCACTGCCTTGAGCCACCATTTACAAACCTTTTCCCCTCCCCCATCTGCATTTCTCTCTCTGCCCCTTTTCGCCCCGCTGTCCTCCTCTCTCTCTGTCTCTCTCCTGCAAGCTGTGTCTCTTTCCTGTGTGCTGGGGGGCCAGCGGAGGGGAAGTACACAGAGAAGGAAAAGCACACTCTCTGAGTTCAAGTGCACGGGCTTAAAGACACAGCTGGCTCCAACAAAGGGGGAATATGACAAGGGGAAAACAGTCGTAGGAAGACGGAATAATGACCTATTGACAAGGCATTTGTGTACAAGGAGACAGTAGAGGGATCATTTCACAAAAAAGGGGGGAAATTTAAAAAAAATGTGAACGGGAAAACGGAGAAAAAATGTCTCCTCCCCTTTTCCTCTCTCCACGTATACTCCTCCTATTCCCTCCCACCTTCCTTTCTTTCAATCTCTGTCCCTCCCTCTCTCCTCTCCTTCATTCCTACCCTGCATGCATGCACACTCACACACACACACACACACACACACACACACACAGATACACACATACACACACACACACACGATGACTGATGCCTTCTCCGTTTTCTCAGCTCTCCCTGCAGCAGACTTTTGTGTGTTTGTCCTCTCTGCACAGCCGTACGGTGGAACTGGTTCTGCACTGCTTCAGCACAAACGCTGTGAGGAAAAAAAGTACTGATCCTGTACTTTTCCTCACGGCGTTCAGATCCTTTGTCCATAAGGCATGTTTCCCCTTCAAAGTCCCGTGTGCATGGAGGGGTGAAGAAAAGAGCAACGGAGATGAGGCAACAGCGGATAAAAATGTGACGAGACTGAAGTGAAATAGAGATGCAAGGCTGCAAGTCAGGAGGGGAAGGCACTAACTCGAGAGTGAGGAAGAGGGGGCACAGAGGAAGAATCAAGTTGGAATCGGGAAAGAAACGCGGGAAAAGGTAAAAAAAAAAGGGGGGGGGGCTGACCTTTGCGGCATATGCTTTAATTTTCTTATTTTGTGTTATTTAGAAAGAAAAGTCACCATGCACACACATTATTCCCGTCTTATTGTTTTCGCTGTCTTGATTTCTGTGTTCGGCTCTGCTGTGGTTTCTGTTGGTTTGTGTACCTAAAGTCATTTTCCTTCCTCCCACTCCCGCTGGAACATTTTTGCCTTGTTTCCACGCTTCTCCCATAATCCAGCCGTGCCTTTTATCGCCCGTATTTGCTTGACAGAATATCAGTGTTTGTGGAAAGTGCCTCAAATCAGAGTTCATCAAAGACTCAGGCTGGTTTTGGGGCCCAGTTGTGAGGACGAAGGGGAAGGAAGCGTGGGGTCGGGGCACTCACTTTTCTGCCATTACTGTGCGTCGATCACTGTCTTTGTAAGTCTTATTCTGTCAGAGAGTGAATGTTTTTGACCTAGTTTTGGTTCTTGTTAAAAAGATGGCACAAAGTATTTGAATTCTTTGGCCATCATCCTCCCTACTCTGGAATTGACACGTCCCACCCTCTACTTCCCCTTACTGTTTGTTTGTGCTCTCACTATGTGTCCCTGTTACACATGAACAAACCTCATCCGTACGTCTCCCAATGTCCACTAACATCTAACTTAGTCCTCCGAATACCTTCGGGCTTCGTGCCCGGGCAGCTCTCACCTTATCCTCGCTGTCCTGTTTGCTCTCAGCCTCGCCTCCATTGTTTAATATCGACAAGTTACTGTTGTCTCCCACATGTGTGTGTTTGCTCGAGGACCTGTGATATATCCTCATCTATCTTTACATGTTCTTAACAAGCCTGTCCATCTCCATGGAGACCTGATACGAGCTCTCAGTTTCTGTACCCCTGACTGAAACCAACTCACAAAGATACCCAAGTTGTCTCTCTGCCAGGGTGCGCCATTTGGCAGAGGACAGAAAAAGGGTTTTCTTGATCAGGGGATGATGGTAGTCTTGATAGTTGTGGCTTAATACTGGCACTAAAACGCCACACAGCCAACCTTGATGATTGGTGGCTGGTTTGTACTCAAAGACTCGGTTCAGCAAAGGTCGACTAGCAGAGAAGGACAGTCAAACACATACATTTGTTTTTGGTGAAGTTTATATGATTGAATTGAATTTAAAAAAAACGAAGTAGTTTGTCAAACACTAAGTCATTTAATTCCAACTCAGTGTCCTCATTAGGCCTCATTCATGTGCACAAATTTTGTCTTGACTTATACATGGAGTTCAAGCACTCCTTATTCAGCTATTCATGAGGAGATATTCATTCTCAGTCAGTCAAGTGGGTCAGAAAATCTACTTGCCCAAAGTCAAATTTAAGGTGCCTCAGTGCAAATGGTTTTATTAGTGGGTTATTACATAATAACAAAGACTTAAGTTAATTGTCAAGTTTAATCTAGGGCTGCAATGTATATAAAATGTCATAAAATAGTAAAAAAAAATCCAAGGTGATGCCTTTTATAATTGTCTAATACATAAAGATATTCAATTTAATATGATAATAAGCAAAGAAATAACTTTAACAAGTAATCGATTATCAAAATATTTTAATGTTTTGTTTGTTTGTTTTTTACCACAAGTGAGTTGCCAGACTTACTTGTCTGCCATGAGATTTTACTTGCCCCAAGCAAGTGACCAGTACTTATTGTTGGGCCCTATGATGGTGTATTAACTATTTCATTATCAACTAATCTGCCAATTATCTTCTTAATTCATGGACCGAAATGTGAGAATATAGTGAAAAATACCACAGTCTGTTTTCCAAAGCCCAAGCTGATGTCGTCAAGTCGCTTATTTTGTTCAACCAACAGTCCAAAACCCAAAGATATTCAATTTACTATCACAACAGCAAATAGTCACATTTGATGCATGAATGGTTGGCACTTTTGCTATGGAAGTGACTACTATACAGCACACTGACCTTGATGCTTGAATTAGTGGGTATTGTGGTGTTATGCAGCAGTGGGAGCTCGATCTGACACTTTAGCCTGCACAACTCCAAGTGTAGTCACTACAGTTATGTATCCACCGCTCTCAACTGACTGTCTGTCTCCAGTCATCCAAATATACCTGACAGCTGACAGTAGAGCCACAACAATAACTCAATTAACCGATTAGACGACTAATGGACTAATCAAGAAAATTAAAATGAATAGACAGGTAAAATAATTGTTAGTTGCAGCCCTTGTATCAAACTGCTTTTTAAATAGCCTGTTCAGTTTTGTGCAGTTAAAGCTTTAAACCCATGGTTACATTTTCTTTACACGTTCAGATGACTATACAGGAAATAACCTGCTGACACTGGACATAGCTCTGATTATTTGGATATTATTTTATTATGCTGTGTGCATATTCCATGAATCAAATGTTAAGCATTTAAATGGTCTATGATATAATAATACTTAAAGCATATGAGCCATCAAGGCATTCAGTGCATCTCCAATGTGCTACTTCTTCATGACAATACTGAATACTTTGGCAGAAAAATGGGATTACCCTGGTTTATTGTACTGACAGTGAATGTATCAGTTATTTAAAACTCTTCAACTTGATCTGAGCACATCTGAACTTTGGAGTGCAGAGAAAGCTGTTAATGTGTTTGACTTTATAAAACATAGCTCGGCCTTCGCGATCAATTATGTAGCTCTGGCGTGAAAGGGACCGGAAAAGGGCCACACACAACAGGCAGCGGGGCCCGGGCTGGCGTGAAGAGAGAGAACGCGCTTGCACCATGTGACTGTTGTGGATGTACTAACGCTCTCTCACGGTCTGAGTGAGAGCTATTCCCCCTGGATTCAGTGTTCCAGTTGCATCAGTGTTTGTCTGCCTTCTCTAGGACATGGGGCTGAAATGGGGCTGGAGCTGAGAGAGCTCCAACTGGATACCCATCGGGCTTCCCTACTTTATAAGCACAGTGCTGAGAATGTTTTACCAGTTTAAATCTCTGACTGACACGAGGTTCTTCTGTTTTGTTCCAGTTGCAGGTGGAGCACGTCTTGACGTTATTGTCAGTTGCTGGGTGCTATTGATGATTTAGTGTGAGATAGCTGATTTCTGCAGATGATTTTGTCTCTGTCAAGGTGACAAATTTTAGCCAAAAATGAAATGTTGTACTGTATACTCTACAACATTTATCTGACAGCTATAGTTACAAATTATTTACTAAAAATATAATTATCCTCTAAACTATTATGGGCAAATAATGTTTTCGCTGTTATTTTATAAATCTAAGCTTGATATTATACTCAGTATATATATTGTGCAAAGAAGAGATTATTTGAAGTAGAGCTAAACTGATAAATTGACCAGACCGAGACACTGTACAATACTAGTGATTGACAGCAACAATACAGTAATATCAGATATGTTTACAGTAGTATAGAAACAGTGTCATCTTCACATAGTTGGTCACATAGTTTATTTTTCAGCTGTAAAATGTCCCACTCAGCACATATCCTGTTCAGTTTTCTAAAAGATGACATATGAACCAAAATGTCTTTTTTTTTTTTAAATCAACTTTCCTTATTGGTCTCAAAAAGCAGGATCAAAAAAGATATGAAAAACCTTTGTTTCATATCATGCCCTTCTCTTTGTGCCCATATTTCATATCTAATAAATAAGATAATGAAATAAAAATAAAGAAATACATTTTGAAATAGAAGGGCCCTCAGAAAGCACAGACCTCCTCCAAAGCCAATAGTCCAGTCTTCTAAGATATGCAAATCTGCAAGCGCAACCACTATGTATGTCTGAATATTTTTCCAAAACTAAGATCCTGCACCATATTTTGAGACAAAATACTGCTGGCTCTGCATGGATGGATAATCAACAGCAAAGTCATAATGTACCGTATGATTGTAAAAGCTCATGAAACGATTAGCAATTCTTCATGTGTTATGCTATCCCACAGTGACCTTTAAATAGGCTTGAAATTTTAGTTATATTGACTTGGAAAAAAAGTAAGGATAATTTAGACATTACTAATTTCATACATATTGCTGCATTATTTTCTACAGTGATGTTTGAGGTGGCTGTTGTGTTTTGTTGGATGTTAAGTCACAGGACACCATTCACCTTAATTATGACAGGTTTGTGCATTTGCAGCAAAGTTTATTTTGCGATTGACAGTGGCATTGCAGTTCATCTATCTTGCAGTGTTAACACAAGTCAAAAATACTTTGTGTAATTTGTGTACCTGCCAAAGTAACCCATGCACATTTTTCACAGTACTGAAGTAAGTACAGTATTAATAACATTAAATTTCTCTCAGATCACATTCTTCTAAATCATTTCACTCTGCTTACAGCTACATTAAGTAAGTAAGGTTTTTATCTAAATATCTCTTGTCTAAATCTAGAGCAGACATACAGTAGAGGCCCATCCACACAATAGACTCAAAAACAAGATTTGGGAGCAAATCTCAGTCTTTTTTCTAAACGGCAGCAACAGAGCACTTGGTTCAGAAGGAAACTCAGTTTACATTTGTTTGAATATTTTGCTTTTCTTCATCCTCTGGTATCCTTCAGTATAGAGAAATGGTTGGACTGCTTCATTGTTAAATATGACTGTACTAAGTTAAGTTTGCCTACATCATGTTACATGATTTCTGGGTTTTGGAGTGCAGGTCGCTACTCATTTGGTGATGACCACATGTAGACTGTTTCTCTACCAAGTTGAATATAATCACGTTTTTTTCTGTTTCCTTCCATGCACTGCGGTGTTCGAATCTCTTCCAGTAACTGAGTTAATATCAATGAATAGTTTCCTCATGCAGAGGCCAGGTGGCTGCCTTGTACATTCAGATGGAGGCAGAGGTGGTGAGGTGGGGGTTAATATTTGCAGGCTGTAGGAATGTGTTTGGAGTCAGCAGTGAGAATTCCTCAGTTCTGCATTAGTAGGTCTCAGTGTTGACTCTTACCTCTCCAAACTACCTCGATCTCCTCTTCTCCCATGTCTTTCTCCTCCATCTCCCTCTATCACATCCGTCTCACATTTGATCTCCATCTTTGTCACCACGTTCCTGCTCCTGTCTTATTCTTCTTCTTCTGTGTTCTGTCTCAAGTTTTGATCCTCACCATCTCCCCTCTCCTCTCAGGCTCTTTAGATGTCTCACAGACATCTAAAGAGCCTCAGGAGTTGGGGGTTGGGTAAAAAGCGAGAGATAGTGATACTGTGTGTGAGATAATTCCAGCACAGTGCTCTCCATTGCTGGCCTCGTGTCCTCTTCAGTATTTCAGTCATGTATGTTTTATGGAGCAGGTTGGTTCCTGAGGAATTGTGGGCTTTGTTGATGTAATCAGGCATCATCTATTCATATCTTCTCATGAGTTAGTTCAAATGTGGACCAGGAAATAGTCACCGCCTGCCCACACAGTCACTGTCTTCAGAATCATAATCAGGTACCGTAATGCTCAGGTAAAATCAGGACAAGAATCACAAAGACAGAAAACCCACCCTCTTGAAATCATATTTCCAATTTTTCTCAGTGTTAGACTAAGAAAAATGAACATTTGAATTTAGTTAAATATAACTCAATAACCATTTGTTTTTAACTTAGCTTAGCACAAAGACTGGAAACAGGGAATAGATGTATGTATGAAGGAGAACTGACTTTAGCATTGGAGGTGAACCTCAAATCATTCTTATGAAAGCAACTCTGTGGCACATGAAGCCAGTAGGAGTGTAACAACACACTGATCTGGATCACTATATCGATTCAGTGTTCGAGGATCCAATATGATCAATGCAGAGTCAAAGTATTGATCTATATCGTCATCTTTCTGACAGCTTTATTTTGAAATTCCCATGGCATGCAATTTAGCATTTTCTTGTGAGTTGACATAGTTGTTAAATGAACATATGATATTGTCTGATATTCTATTCTAATCTAAATCATACTGAGTCAGACTTTCCTAATGTTATTGGACTGAATGTATCTAATCCTGCTAGTGAAAGAACTCATTTCGTAGGCTTTGCTCAAAATAAATACATAAATAAATTATTTCACGATGTAAGCAAATTGGGAAAAATGTTTTTGGGTTGCTGTGTATCATGTGATGTTGTCATTAGATAGTTTGACCTCTACGTCTATGTGCTTTCATTTATTGGGGGCCTGGACTCTCCAAAGTAACAAAATCTTATTTAACAGATTAAACAGATGTGTGTTAATTAAGGAGCTGCGCTGCTAGATAAATTTTGTTACCCACAAACTTGTTTCAGGTACTTTGTGCTAAGCTAACAGCTAGGTATAGCTTCATTTCTGGCGTACAGACACGAGAGTGATTATGATCTTCTCATCTAAGTCTAAGCGAGAAAGTGAAGTGTAATTCTTTTAACAGATAAAATCAACAACTGTTATTGTATCCAAATAATTGTTTAAAACATTTATCCAGCATATGTGTTGGTCAGCTTGTCAAGTTTTATTCTCTTTTCTGTTAGTGTAAATTGGATATCTTTGGCTTTTGTACTGTTTGTCACACAAAACAAGTAGTATGTAAAGTATTGCTCTGTGAGTTAATGATGGTCATTTTTGACATTTTCAAAGGCTAGTGTTCAAGATTTTCAGGGGGTTAAGTATGTTTTCATCAGTGTATATAGTCACCTGATAATAAGAGTTGTGTGTTTTTTAAGAATGAGCTGTTTACATATAAAGAGGACATGGGTCTTTTTCCACAAAAGCCACCATGTTGCACCACCACGTTTCTACAGTTGCCTGGAACAAATGAACAGAGTTTTGCATTCTCTGTAGGTTCTTCTCACACTTGGACGCACACCGCTAGATGACACTAAATCCTTCACAGTAGTCCTTTAAGTCATCAGCAGAGTTTTTCTCTTTATTTATTATTATTGTGAATTGAATATCGTTGTTGTTTGGACTGTTTGTCCGACAAAACAAGTAATTTGACACCGCCCTGTGAACCAATGATGGGCTTTTTCTTTTTGACATTTTGAGCTTCAACAACTAACAACTGAATAAAAAAATCCAAACAATCATTAGTTGTAGCCCCAAAAAATATATAAATTTGTAGATCAAATGGTTTGAAGTGTCACTACGTCTCCTCTGGCATATTGACGGCAATCACAAGGCTCTTCATTATGCTTTGCAGTGATACACGCCGGGCTCTGCAGTGGCGTCGCAGGTATCAGTTGCTCGCGTCACACAACGACACCCTCGACTGTGCCAGCTCTCTGGTGCCAGACAGAGAGGAGGAGAGGTGGGTATGGTGTGAAGACCAAGGGGAAAAGAAAGATGAAGGCATAAAGAAACAGCCCGTCTGTGAGGTAGAGACAAGTGGGAGAAAAAGCCAGAGAGAAAGCATCTGAGGGAGGAAAGGAAAAAAAGAAGGTGAAGGAGGTGGAGTTGCTCGTGTTTATTGTCTGTCTGCTCAGTGAATCGTTAGAGAATGAATGTTGTGGTTCAGGGCACCAACAGTGACCTCAGCAGCTCTTAAATAATGAAAATTAATCAGTCTGATGGTAAATACACTGGAAAAAATTGTTTTAACTTGAAAAAGTTAGTGTCCAGGCTGCCATAAAATTTTATTTGACTGAATCTGAAAAGGAAAGTTGAAGTAATTTTTAAAAACAAATAAACTTTTCTAGTCAAAAAAAATTGCTAATTGCTAATTCAGATCTGCTTTGGGTTGGGTACCAAAATTCCACACAGCCAGTGCTTCATTTCAGTGCCACACGCCTGAGCTGTCTGTTGAAATAGTTTCCCTCCGATGTGGACATTATAGACACATCACTAAACATGCTCAGGTAACATTACCACAACACTCGCTCTATAGTGGTTCAGGCATCGTTAGGTGCTGGTACAGTTTTAAAAGTATTATTTTAGCACTGATTTAGCAAAAAAACCCAAATTATAGACACTTAAATAAATCAGTTCCTCCAGGAAGTTGTGATGTTGCAGCAATTAACACGCAGTTATTTTGTCCAATCACTGCAACTTTTCTGCAAATTTGACCAATCATTGTAGCTTCCCAAGATCACAGCAGTCCCCCAAACATCATACATATGCATCTCAATGAACCAACTCGTTTTATTATTTATTTATTCATTTTTGTTTTTGTTTTTTTGTTTTTTATCTTGTCATGGGTACTGAAAAGAATATAAAGTTTGTCATTGTTATTGACTTTTGTCAGTGCTTTGTGTGCTTTTATATTTTATAATTTCAGGCTGGCTGTTTTAACTGAGCTTGAGCTACAAATAGATTTAATATCTTTGTAGAATCCCCCAGGTGCACTTCTTCATTTACAAATATGGCATATTTTATCATAATTTTTATAATCCCGAGCCTTGCTTTAAGGTTACTGAAAACACCCAGAACACAGTGTGGTTTTATTCTCCCTGGAACAGGTTGTCTTTGTATTTTAATGAATCATACAAAAAAAAAAAAAAAAAATCACAACTTTTAAAAATATTTTGGGGGCTTTTATGGCTTTTGGTTGATCATCATCACTATCGCAATTCTTTTAGAAAAGTTGTAGTGAAATCAGCATTTTAGGCTGCAACAAAAGCCAGCAGAAGCCTGGAGGGAATGTTTCATGAATTGATTGAACTCTTTAAAGTAAATTAATTCAACTCATCATTTCAAGTCAAAAGGCTTCAAGTTAGAAGAACTCATGTTCAGAAGTAATCAAAGTTGATACTAAAAATGTTTATTTTAATGAACTTGAATAAATAAAACTCAAAAGATTAGCTGATTCCACAAATTTCCTGCCTGATTTTTTATTGTGAATCAACTGGTTGAGGTGAAGTGATGGTCTTGTAAATATTACACGTAAACTTTTACGAGTCAAAGATTCTGTAGTCAGTAGTGGATGTAAAACCTGCCGTCGCCGGCTGTGTCTTTGGTCCATGTAGGTCGTCAGGGTCACATCTGTAAGATGAAAGGAGAGGCTGCGGTTGGTTGCTTCCACAGAGGGATGGAGAGGTCAGGAAGTGGCCCCAGCACAAACACCAGACTCATTGTTCAAGTTCAAGGTAACACTGAATGGGGGTTTCATTCAGTTAGCTCAGCCTCAGCCTCAGCCCGCGTCCTCTGACAAGTTGCTGTTTTTAAAAGGGTCGTAATTAGAGGAAAACACAGCCTTTGGCAATGTCTGACATTGGTGTCGTGCTGTTATAATTGTTAACTAATTATGTCAATTTTATTTATTTAATTATGGGTTTTTGGCGTGGATTGGGCAGAGTGTTGTTGGGTATTTGGTTTAAAAGACTGTCTTTTGAGATATCATGTGTGCACGTGTGTGTCTGTGTGCTCACACGTGGCCAGAGCTCAGGTGTGTCCACCCTCTAACCTCTCAGACAATGAACAAGGTCACAGTCAGAGGGTCAGATGTCAGGGCAGCGTTTCCTCTCCTCCACCTCCTCCCTCCCTCCCTCTCTCCCTCCCTCCCTCCCTCCTCTGTGTTGTGTCTGCTCGGTCGTCAGCTCCTCATTAACTCCTCACAGGGGATTTCCTGTTCGCCTCCTTCACTTCCCCCGTTCCTGTTCAAAATGGAACAGCATATTAGCTCTTTTTACAAAACATGAATAATTAAATCCTTCATGGTTTATTGTGCTGAATATGCAAACTAACTGCCTAAAAGTTGTAGCTACACACGAGGAACGAACACGGCAGTCAGAGCACGACTGAAGCAGCTACAGTGCCAAACCGTTGGGAAGTCGAGGGCTGTAATTGATGACTCTGTGCTCTCAATGAGTGCCGCACACACACACACACACATATATATAAGCACAAACACATAATTCAGAGTCTGACTCACCCCCTATAACAGAAAGTCAATAACAATACAGGAATGATTAATCAGTCCCTCCATGGCCCCTCCCTCTCTGCTCACCACCTTCCACTCTCCCTTCTCAACCCCACTCACCCTCTCTCAGCTTAGTATTGATCTGAATGCATTTGCTTCCCATTTATCCGTAAGCCCCCCTCCCCCCATCACATAAACACTGCGACTGCATCGAGCGGTCACAAAGAACCTTTTACACAGGAGTGTCTCCCGAGCACACACACTCGCAGATGTGTCCACGCGCAGCAACAGCAAACATGCGTGCAGGCGTGCTCGCCATCTGATACACTCTTAGAAATAAAGGTGCTAACAGGAACCATATATGTTTCTTCTGCTTGTCCCCAAAAGAGAACCCTTTTAACCCTATAAAGGTTCCACTTGGAACCCTTTCAGGAATTTCCACCAAGAACCCAACCAGAACTGCAACGATTAATGGATTATTAATTGATTATTAAATTAATCGCCAACTATTTTGATAATCAATCAAATAATCAGTTAATCAGTTTGAGTAATTCTTTAAGACAAAAAGTCAAAATTCCCTGATCTCAGCTTCTTAAATGTCAATATTTTTTGGTTTCTTTACTCTTTTATGAGAGTAAACTGAATATCTTTTGGTTGTGGACAAAACAAGACATTTGGGGACGTCATCTTAGGCTTTGGGAAACTGATTGACATTTTTCACCATTTTTAAAACAAACAACTATTAAACCATTAATTGAGAAAATAATCAACAGATAATTGTTAGTTGCAGCTCTTAACCCAGCATAAAGCGTTATACGAAGAGCCATCTGTGAAAGGTTTCACCCAGAACTTTCCATGATAGGTTCCACAGAGAACCGTTATATGGTGTAATGGTTCCCCCCAGAATCCTCCCTGGAGGCTCGTTCAAGAAACTTTCCACCTTCTTAGGGTGCCATTCAAGGGGTTGTACCAAGAATCATTTCATATTATGGTACAAAAAACCCTTGATGAGTTCTTCAAGGATTTCAACAATCTTTGAAGAACGGTTTCTTCCAAAACTGGATCTTTGGATGAAAAGGGTTCTGGAACCCATAGTCTTACAAACGTGAGAAACCCCTCCCTCAAAAAAGGGTTCTTCAGAAGCAAATTGTTCCGGGTAGAACCTCAGAGCCCCTTTGAAACTCGTATTTCTCAGAGTGTACTCTGATATGTACACTTAAGTGCATTGCATCGTGGGATTTGGTTTGATTATTCTGGAGTGCAAATTAGTCAGGCCTTTTCATAGTGCAGGTGCATTATGCATGTGTGTGTGTGTGTATTTGTGTTTGCATGTTGTGCGCACATTAGCCGAAACACAAGGCAGCATTCTTAGAGGTTTAACTGACAGCTCATTGGACCCCCCTGCTTTCCCCCCTCACCATTCTGGTTGGTGGCACACAGGTTGCCATGACACCAGACTGTTTTGTCTGCCCTTTGACCTCTTTAAGGGGTGCTGTGGTCAATCAGGCATTACATGCGAGGGGCAAATAGAAGGGAGGCGTGGGAGGGGGGATGCATTTCCTCTGTAAAAAATGAGGTCCAAAAGGTTCCTCTATACATCCGCTTTGTACAGAGCAGAAGGTGGGGAGCCTCTCCGAGAAACTTGCCGTGAAACAAAGACACATGTGCACATACAGACATGGCAGCGCTTTGCAAGGGTAAATGAACTAGGCTGGAGCTCCCAGGGGGTGGGGAGTTATTATGCTCATTGTGCAGTCGGCCAGCTAAAGCTGTTTGGCTGCTTCTTTTGAAGTTATATTTATCAAACCGGAGCAGGAGGCTTAGCACTCCAGGCTGGTGCATTGCTTTGTCCACACTGCAGAACGCATGTGTGCACTGAGATGGTTTTCAGATATCGAGATTTAAACACCCTCAAATGTTGAGCTAAACGATCTCAGACAGGAAAAAATAAGCCTTAAACAAAATTGATGTTACACTGTTCCACCACTGATGTCCTGCTACACTGAAACGAAAGCCTCTAATAGAGTTATAATCCACGTAGCAAACAGCAAGTGTTCCCAGTAGCCTTGGTGCTGATCATGTTGGGATAATTTAGTAAATATCCAAACATTTATTAATGGCAGCACTCAAGAAGCAAAGCAAAACATTTAAGCTTTGAGTGCAGCTTTTTAAATGAGGCTAATTATAATATAATAAACTCTGCAGTGTGAATTAGTTCTCCTGTTCTGTATGTCAGAATTATTACAAAAGCTTTATATGGATTCATCTCTCATGTTATTCTATAACGTGGTGATAATTGATAGTCTAATTTGGACTGTTTGATTCTGGCAGTTTATGTATTTCATGATGGACCTTGTTCTATCTATGATGGATGCTTATATCTTTTACATTTCATGAGAGCTGCAGTGATTAGTCGACTAATCCAGTGGTTTTCAAACTGGTGTCCGGGGACCAGCAGGGGTCCTTGAGTGGGTAGTAGGGGGTCCCCAGCAAAAGGAGACATTTTAACTTTTATCACATTTTTTGGAAGTTTTAACAACAAGGGGTGAAATAGCATTTGCTGCTTTAATTGGTTGCAATTTATAGTGATCCTTAGATCATTGATTGACTAATTTAGAGCTGAAATGTTTAATCATTTAACCATTTAGTACCAACTATTTTAAATAATAACTTATTTAAACAAGAAAAATGTCAGCTTCTCTGATGTGATTTTCTGGTTTCTAGTCCTCTGTGACAGTATACTGAATATCTTTGGGTTGTGGACAAAACAAGACTTTTAAAAGGACAACATTTTAGGCTTTAAGAGACATTGTCACCATTTTCTGACATTCAGTTAATTAGTAACAATTAGTTGCAGCCCTATATGACTTTATTATCTTCAAACCTTAAAAAATACTCAACAGGAATTTCTTTAGATAAAATTAAATTTCTCAATTCAGTTCTCTAAAATTGAACTTGTATGTTCCAGTGTGCATCTATTGTGGAGGTCCTTGATATGAAAATTGTTAAAGTAATTTTTCATGCAGAAATGGCAGAAATGGCTTTTCTCTGTTCTGTATTGGTATATGTATTAAACTGGATATCTTTTCCACTGTTTCAATTAATCGATTAATCTAGAAAATAAACAGCAGATTTATTGATAACGCAAATAACTGTTAGTTGCAGCGTCACATTCCATATAACTAAATAATGACAACAAAATACTTACATTCGATATAAGGTGATTATACTACAGTAAGAGTGGAAATCCTGAACTGTGTTTGCACATCTGTGACATCATCTGTGAATAATCTGAGCAAGATTAAACACAATACTATTCTTAGTTATTACAAAATTAGTCTAAACGTGACTGTGCATGTTACATTTTGGTTCTGCAGAGCAGCTCATGGGTACGTCGGTAGCTTTTCATGGCCCTTGTCTGGTGACACTTCAGCTGTTGCAGAGATTGAACCTGTGACCTCTTGGTTAAACAGTCTTTCTATTTACGAGGCCAGCCTGCCTCCCTCTAACCTCTGTGTGTGTGTTTTTTGTGTGTGTTTCAGTCGGCCTCCGCTTCATGTCTGAGGAACGCCTGGCACACTTTGACAAGGAACTGGTCTTAAGGTGACAATGTTTTTACTCTATACATTTCAGTTATTCATTCACTCACCTATACACTCACACACATTCACACACCAGTGTCATAAACTATACCTACACATACACATTAACACATGCAGAGAGTCCATTAGTATGATCTGTTTTATTATTTATTTTATTATTTTACATAATTTTAAAATGAGAAAATTCTCTGAGCTTTTTAAATTCAGCTTCTTAAATGTGAATATTTTTGTTTCTTTACTCCTTTAAGGTGTTAAACTGAACACCTTAAGGTTGTGGTTAAAACAAGCCATTTGAGGATGTCATCTTGGGCTCTGGAAACACTTTTTTTCACCATTTTCTGACATTTTATGGACCAGTAGCTGGCAGATTAATCGACAGTAAAATAATCGGTAGTTGCAGCCCTAATTCTGACCTTTCTCATCTTTACTCTCATATTTCTGCAAATATGTAATCATAAACTAAAAAAAGAAAGTACAAAGCAAAATTTGAAAAAAAAGGCAATACAGAAGTAACCAAAAAAATATTTCGATTAAACTGAAATAAACACCACTTGTTTACAGCACCAAAGACTTTGCATTCATACATTTTCTTGAGATGACAGTTGTAGGGAAATTAATTAGTTGATTGTTTACACCAAAAAAAGTCATAAAATAAAATAACAGGGTTCAATACCATTTAAGTATTGTATCCATTCAGCCCAGTATAACTAGAATCTGCTTACTTGCAGCCAGGGATAAAATGTTAAAAAATAAATGTAATTGTTAAAACTTCATCTGATTACCATGGTTTATAAAAAGTCACAGTAAATACTGTCCAGCATCAACCAGAGTTAGTAACATTGTCTCAGACACAGACAAAGCAGCAACGTGGGCTTGTTTTGTGTCTATAAAAACACTGACATCAAAAAGGTTATGATACCATTTCTAATAGTTGAGAGGTTGTCAGATTCAGATTCAGATTCACATTATTTTATCTGAATCTGAATCTCTCTATAACAGTTGTTGATATTGATTTCAGGGTATCCGTTAGTACTTTTTGGACATTTTCAGCACATCCTGATAATAATTTTTGTCACTATAATCATTAAAATTTTATACCGATTCATCTCTACTTTAAGAAAGCTTTAAGGAAAAATGGAAAATGTTTCAGGAAAATGTCAGTTTCTCCAGTTACATATCTCTATATTATATATGTCAGCAAACAATAATAACAGTGTCAGAATGAGAGGCAAAATTGAGAAATCCGAACAACAAAAAAGCTCCAGCTTGAGGGAGATATATTTACTGCAGCGTGACGTTTTAAGCACCAACACCAAAAACAAAACACCACACAGCACACATCCATGAAGGGAAAAATCCACACTTATGATCAGGAATTTTCATGCAGGATACTAATCACACAGAGATGGACGTTTCTTCCTGCATCTTATGTGTGCTCTGTTACACAAGGAAAAACTGCACTGACTGAATCTCAACACACTAATGCTGCAGCAGTAACATTTATGTTTGAGTGCATTTTAAAAGATGTAAACAGTTTAATT
The DNA here is from genome assembly GCF_056507025.1 of Lutjanus erythropterus. NCBI lineage: Eukaryota > Metazoa > Chordata > Actinopteri > Lutjaniformes > Lutjanidae > Lutjanus > Lutjanus erythropterus. Next base: position 19,834,627 of record NC_139325.1, on the reverse strand, counting down.
TCCAAAACTCAATTCACACAGTCCCACTTATACTTCTCATTTGCAGCCTGGATTGTGTCCACGCTCTGTCCCTCACTGCTTCAATATTGTGTCATTATGAAATGTTACATTTGAGACGTTGACAGAAAATGAATTGACATAGCTCCTTAAAGTCTTCTCGCAGCCCTTGAAAACAAAAATATTGACTGCAAGGGGGGAAAAATGTGTCCACACATGAATTGATAATATTCCATCAGTGGTTATTAAACTGTCTATTTCTTGTCACACACTAGTTTTAATGCTGAGTGGAAAGTGCCTTCATTTGTGAATTTTGTAGATCAGTGAAGTAGCTCAGTTACGATGCACTGAGAGTGTCTTTACTCACAAAATTCATTCATTATCTCTGTATCTCAAATTACTTTTTGAAAGGCTGTAAGCCAGAGGACTAGCCCACACACACACATATGCGCGCACACACACACACATATTTGTTGACTAATTTAAGCCCTCAAGCATAATAGATTGGGATAACTATGGGGAGTTTTAGGCCTTTTATCTCAAGTGGATTATTTGTCCTTGAATTATTTGGCAAGAAATTATCTCATGAGGTAATTAAAAATGATCAAATCATGTTTATCCAAAAAAAAAAATTCAATAGTGCTTGTACACAATCTGCTAAATTATATAAAATAATTATCAACCACTTTGATAGTCCAGCTGACCAGATACTCTAATTTATGACTTGTTTAAAATTGGATTTTATACTGAAATATAAAATAAAATGATGGTATCTTGGAAGATGCAGCTACACATACAAGCACACACAGCTCCACCACTTTAGACACATCAGATAAATTCTTCCTTCATGCATTTGATTGGAAACTTTAAAAGGGAGGAGCTCTGAAAAGGCCAGACACTCACCAATCCCAGCATACGTCGATTGACAGTTGTGCCATAGCAACAGTTTGGCTAGTTGCCAGGCTGTTAGGGTTGCCAGGCAAAAGGTTCCCATGGCAACATTCATTTTGCCATCTTGGTATATAGGCTGGCGTCAACCAAAGCAGATTAGTGTAGGATAGAGCATTTCTCTCACCTGGGGAAAAACAGCACATATGCATATTTCAGCAGATCAGAGCGTTACTCTTTAGAATTACTAATACATTAATGATGGTGATGTGGAATCAGAGATGTGTGAGTTACTATAACAAAGAGGCGGTGGCACAGGCGATATGCATGTATTTGATATAGAAACTGTCTGGACAGCTTTGGCACATGTTGAAAATTATCACTCAGCCTTGACAAGCATTTTCCATCTATCCGTTTCCCTCAGTTGCATCATGCTCGTTTCGTCACGTACAGTAGAAAAGCACTGAAAGTGAAATCGTTGTTGTGCTGACCGGTGAATCTGTGAATTCTTTACATGGCTTAAAGGACTGTAGATGATATCCCAAAGTGTGTCACTGTACGTGGACCATGATCAAGGTATGAGAGGTATTTTAAACTTGGAAGGGAGATTTATGAATCAGGCCAGACATTTTTCGTAGTGGAGTAGTCTTCCACCGCTCAGACGCTCAGACAGGCCCGCTTAGGGGTGGAGGAGTGAGCAGGAGAGAGAAGAGAAGGATAGCTGACATTGGCACAATTACACTGCATTTCTGCGTGATTTGACTGTGAAAATATTGCAGACGCGGGGTATAAAGTAGAGGAGGTTGTGGTGGGGATGAAAAAAGGCCGGTCGGCATGTGTGGATAGAGAAGGCAGGAGGAGGAGGAGGAGGGGGAAGACAGAGGGTGGTTAAAAGGGTAAGAGGCGGGAAATGGGGACCCATGAGGGCTGAAGCAAAGAAAGGGTTGAGTGAGGGAGGAGAGGAGAGGAGGGGGTGCACTTTGGGACAGGAGAGTGAAAAGGGACTGGGAGCAGTAGACAGAGGAGCATTAGGACTCCAAACACATAGCTACCCAAAAAAGAAAAGAGGAGGAGAGAAAAGGAAACAAATTCACCTGGCAACATGTTTACAGTCACACCAGCATGTTGTCTGATTGGCTGAAGGGTTTTGAGATCTTCTCTGTGTCTGACTTCTTTTTTCTCACGGATGTTGTTAATCCAGGCACAGTTCAACACGAGGTCTGCCGAGCAGTTAGGTGTGGTCTGCCTCCCTCTCTCTATTGTAATGCTTCTTTGTAGGAAGATGGATTCCTCAAATCCCACATGCCAAGCAGAGCTCCCACGCTCTTAGAAATAAAAATGCTCACTAGAACCAGAATGGGTTCTTTGGCCTCTGTCCATAGAATGCTTTTGTGACTTCTGGTAGAATCTTTTATAAAGCTTCCATTTGGAACTCCTCCAGAGAGTTCTACCTAGAACCCAACTTAAAGGGGTCAAGAGCCGTCTGTAAGAGGTTTCACCCAGACCCTCTATGAAAGGTTCTTTAGAAAACGTTTCTGTGGTGTAATGGTGGGGGTTCTATCCATAGCACCTTCTAAGGGTGCTATCAAGAGCCCAACCAGGGGGCTGTATTGAAAAAAAAATTATATTCTAAGGGTTTTATGTAGAACACACTAAGGGGGTTCTACCCAGGAGCCTTTTTATAGTCCAGGGGTTTTTATCAAAAACCTTCAAAAGGGGGGTTCTGTTGAGAACCTTTTTATATTTCAACAGTTTTATCTAGAACCCCCCAATGGCGTTCTACCGAGAATCTTTTTATATTATGGTACAAAGAACCCATGGCAAACCCTTACCAAAAGAGTTCTTCGATGATTTCAACAATCCTAACAATCCTTGAGGAACCCTTTTCAAAAAGGGTTCTTTGGGTGAAAGGGATTCTTAAAAGAACCCCTAGTCCTCAAGGACTTCTTGAGAAGAAAATGGTTCTAGGTAGAACTCTTGCTAAGAGTGCTCTCCTCTGACTGTCTTAACGTGACATTTTTAAAAGTGTTTGCAGTATTAAAATCATCTTTACATTTAAAGTATTTGTTAAAATATTTTCATAAGACTCAGCTGAAACCCTTTAAACAGCGTTCACATAGCATATCATCTTGCCCCAGTTACGTCTGGGTCTGTGCTCAGAGTAACGTAACACTGCTGCAGCTCGTAGCTGTTGGAATGTAATATTGTGCCAGCAAACGTTGTACTGTAGCATGCAACATTTACGACTCATGCGGAGAGGATCCACAGATCGAGAAAAGTTTTGCTTTAAGTGTCTTTTTTTTCCCACTTGTTGTGACGTGAAGGAAATTCCGTTTTGACTTGTGTGGAGCAGAAGTCACCCAGATTTAGATATCACAGCTGACAGCAGACTTAATGGTGATGACAGTGTTGTGGCAGATGGCATTAAACTCCCATGAAAACCTGTCAGCTATTAAGTAGAATCAGACAGCTGATGTGGATGAAATGGTGCAGTGTGTGAAAGAACAAAGCCAAACAATATGGTTTAATAATGAGCTGGACACAATAATAGCTGCTGATTTTTTAAATGTTTATGAGGGGAAAAGATATTAAGCTTAGTCACAGCTTTACAGGACGTGACGGGATAAGAGATTGTATACTGTGTATGTAGCAGTGCTACAGCAGCCAAACCCTGATCGGTCATAGATGGTATTCTGAAGTCTTCAGTGTCGCTCTACTGTAGAGTCTCATGGCACAGATTGAGGAGCAAAAAAGTATGAGGGAGTTTGCACAGTCACCAGTAGAGGGCGACAACTCCTAAGAAATGAAAATACTATGAATGAACATAGGACCTGAAGCCTTTGTAGTACTCACACCTGCATGAGACGCTTAGATGTGTGGAAATGGAATTTCATAGTTCGTTTCCAATGTTGTCAAATTTCTGACCAACTTTTGTCTTACTCCTTCCTACAGTGCATCTGATTATATCAGTTGCCTCAGTTCTGTCCTCCACTGCCTCCATATTTAGACCCCCGTGCTTGAGTACCTGCTCTATGTAACTTACCTCCAGGTCTTTGTGTGCAGCCTTAAACCTGAGCTCCTCTGCTGCAGCCCTTCCTGTGATATCATGGCTGCTGCAGTAGTCAGTGTATTTGCATCTCCAGAACCCCGAATTGTTGCGCAGTCCTCAAAACCCAGTCATGTGTGCAGATTTGCTACCAATGTCACGTTGTAGAATGGTAACATACATCCTTTGAGGTAAAACAACATCCTTTACATCACATCTGTTCTACTCCAAATTGATCAAAGACAAGTGTACCATAACCACATGAACAAACAGACACACACCACCAACTCAGAGTTAATTTTGACAGCAAATTTTGATTTAGTTTTAGTTATAGTCTTATGAAAAAATGCAGTTTTAGCCATGTTTTATTCATCTGAATTTAGTTTGTCGACTAAATATCATAAAATCTGGTATAGTTAAAGTGTAATGCATTATTTAAACTTTTAAACACCTACTAACCTGAAGGAGTTTTTAACAGATTATGAAACCGTCTCCCTTTAATACTGATGTTTCTATATGACATGTATAAGTGAACAAGACTGCATGCAAGAAAATTGGCTGTTCCTATATAGTTATTCTCAGTGGCTGCCACTTGGTCAGATTATTTGTGAAATTAAATGAAACGAGTCTGTGTTTACATTTTTTCAGGTAAAGTTACAGTGAGTAGTGTGTAAGCCAGTTAAACAGAAGCAAGAGGAGATTTTTATTTATGTAATTTTATTTTTAATGTTATATTTTATGGTTATTATGGTGGAGTCAGTACCACTTTTGTCCAAGGGGGGCACCAAATCAACAAAATATGGACGTCCCTTCTAGAAACTTTAAATATACTACGTTTCTGCTCCTTCCACCATATCTAACTGACATTTCTTAAGACTTGTTTTTGTTGCATATTTGTTTTTATTTGAGCACAGTGAAACTTAACATTTATTATCTAAAGGATGTCAGTCGATCTTTTACTTGACAATCTAAGCTGAGCAGCTCTGGGTCATTCTCTTCTCTAATCAGTACAGAAAGTCTGTGGTTTCCTTTAGCTTGTATTGTAATTCAAGTTTAACGAAAACACATTATTACATGTTATTACAAGTATTGCATGGCTACTTATTTAAAAAATCTATTATCTAATAATTTGACACAAAGTGTTGATTTAAGAATGATTTCATTCATTTTAAAAATGACTTTTTTAGCTCCTCCAGCGCCAAAGATCAGAACTGCGTTCATTGCAATGATCTGTTATACAGAAATAATAGAACGCTGTGGAAGAACAGTTAATAAAATCACATTAGTCTGAAAAACAAAAACATTTAAGTTTGAAATGCCTGATGCTTGATGTTCGTTGGTTCACATTTGTTTACCGGTGATTGTTGCTCCACATGGTTTACAAAGGCTCTTGTTTTCTTGTTGTCATCAAATGTGAAATTTATCCATGTATCTCTACTTCCCAAACATTTCTGTGCAGTTTTAGACATACAGCAACTACATGTTGACTGCCTGGTCAGTCAACATGTAGTATTACAGAGATTGGATCTCTTCCCAGCACGTCCCTCCCTAACATTTTCATCTGTTTTTTTATTAATTGACAAAAGTGTCAATAGATTTTGTCATAGTTTTTGTTATCATAAATTACTTTTTATTTAGTAGTTATCGCCTCGAAGAACGCTGATGAAGACTGTGATGAAAGTTTAGTCGACAAAATTAACAATGCACCAACTGAGCTCAAAGCAAAATGACTTTGCTCAAATCCAAGACCAAAGAAAAAAACACTGTAAACGCATTCTTTAGTAACAACAAAACAGGCACAAAAGAAAATCAAAGGAGTGAATCCCTTCTGAGTCTGCCTGTCTCAGTCTCAAAACTAGCTAAATGATTTAGTGAAAAGGACATTGACTATTTGCTGAGACAGAAAAGAAGTGAGGCAGCAGGTAATTGGCTGACTTGTAGACAGCAGCCAGCCAGGCAGGTGTATACGCAGAGTGTGTACACAGACACCTCCGTCCTGCTGGTGAAGATCTTGTCTGGAGAGCAGCTCTACAGTCTGGGCTCTGCAGTGTGAGGTAGTTGGTTGTATGGTTTCGCATAATAAACAGCACGGAGATAACTGTACAACCTTCTAGCTTTCCCTGCGGAGTCACTTCTTTCCACGTCTGTAACATACCCCCAGCAGAGAGGTAAGTATGTTGTTACTCCGCCATGCAGAGGGTCTCCTAGTGGTTAATAATGACACAACTCGTCTTTTTCAACCGCAACGCCTTTTAGATGCTCTGCCCTCAGGGCAAAGTCCTAACTTCCCCCGCATGAGCCTGTGTGTCATTTTCTGTGCCGTATTTGTAGCACTTGGACATGTTTGTCAGGAGGACCACCTGCTGCTGTTTGACAGGTTGTTGGTTGCACACTGGCAATCATTAGTTCCTACTGCAGCAGGAATACCTTTAACAGAAGACAGTGAACCTCTATATTTATTCAAGATACTACCTCTAGGTCAAATAAGGGACTATATGAAAGCTATTTGTGTTGAATGTAGAGCTGCAACAATTAACTGATTAATCAATTGATTGATTAAAGTAAGTATTAAATTAATCACTATCAAATTTATCTATTTTGATAAACAATTTATCATATAGAATTAAAGAAAAAGCACCCAGTATTTCAGTACAGCAGAAAAAAAGTATCATTGGGTTGTGGACAAAACCAGAAAAGACATTTTAGGACGTATGTATATGTTTTTTAATTTTATTCTTACATTATTAATATTTTCTGTGGACCCTCCCTTCGAATAGGAAAAACTGCAATACACTTCCCCTAATATCTCAGACAATATATTTATGGTAAACATAGGAAAATGGTATTTAAAAAATCTAGTCAGCCCCTGTTTTTTGAGAAAAGGGCAGCTAAATTAACTATATCCAAATTACTGAAAATAAAGCCCTGATACAGAGATGGGATTTTTCCTCTGCACATGGCCAAACAGGCATCAAGGGAACAATGGCATAATAAATAATCCTAATAAATAATAAAGAAACTGAACGACCCTCCTGTGCTCTCCCAAAATTTTGAGAATGTCGTCCCCTTAACAAAAAGAAAACTTCACTGTCACCATTATAATTTCCATACAGGCCAGTGTTAATTTTGACAGCACATTTTGATATATTTAGGTTTAGTTTTTTCACTAAAATGCCATTCAGCTTTAGTCATATTTTAGTCATCTGAATTGTTTTAGCTTTTGCCCACCAAATCTAGCAGGTTTAATTAAAGTCTAATGCATTTTTCAAATGTTTCTCTAGATTCTCCAGCTAATATTTTTGTCTCATTTTTATTGCTTGATTAAAGTGTCGGTAGCTTTTAATGAAGATGGAGGTCAAATGGGCTTCAACCAACTCACAAGGACTGCAGGTCTCTCTGCTGCTCTCAAGGGGCAACATATTTCTGTCACAGAAAAAAATTGGAAGAACACTGGAACACACAGACCAAAAATTTTACTAAGGGACTAGCCTTTCGACACCCACCAAGTTGTCATTGAAGAGCCAATCTTTTTATTTTTCCCTGTGTCAATAGATAGTTTTTGTCATCATAAATTACATTTTATTTAGTTATTCTGAAATGTCGTTGACGAAGACTATGACAAAAATGATTAGTCAAAGAAATTATCACTGAGAGGTCCCACCAAACACACCACAACGTGTCACGAGTCACATACATTATACAAAGCCTTGCTAGGGATGTCATGGACTCCAGCTTGTGCTTGCCAGCAGTTTGTGAGCTCCATATCTGACTGTGTGCTACAACAGGTAGACGAACCTCATGTGCGTGGCATTATACTGTTACACACATGCAGATACTAATACTTAAATGTTTCCAGTTTGTGTAGTCCGCTGTGTCCACACCAACACACTATCACAGTCATTTTCCCAGTTTCATTACCCCACAACGTCCTCCCCCCGCCTCCCTTCCCCTCAGTATGTCAGACTGGTGGTTGAGACAGCAGCCATCTGCAGTGCGTTATAGCCGCCTCTCCTCCTCCTCCTCCTCCTCCTCCTCCTCCTCCTCCTCCTCCTCCTGGTAGTGGGGAGAAAAAAGGGGCATATATCAGAATTGTGCTGATTCGGCACTGTCAGTCGTGGCATTCTTTATCATCCACCGCACGACGCCGCTCTCCTGCCAGAAGAGACAGCTAAACATCTGACAGTTGCAAGGTGTGTGGGGCAAGAATACAACAAGCTACCTGCCTCATTCTCTCTACCAATACAGCAAAGATTGTTTATACCAGTGACCGCTTATACTTGGCTCATTTTCCATCATGGCACGTGCTGCTCACTGTGCATATGTGTGAACAGATTTCATACAACCACACTCACATATGCTGCTCTTAAAAAAATGCCTTTCGAGGTTGCACCCATAAGTAAAATGCCACAACCCCTCCTTGTGTAAAGTGTCATGGGTTTCCTTGAAGCACCCTAAAAATTCCTATATCACAGCCTTTTTTTTTTTTTTGCCTTTGTGCACATACGCTACTTTATAAAAACAGGTGTGATGATGAGGAGGAGGAGGTGTGATGCCAAAAACGACACTGCCTCCAATCTCTAGGGATATAACAGAGAATTAGAGCATCCCGATCCGGAGACAGACAAGGCAGACACCATCCCAGACTGATGATGTCATCCCTGTGAAGCACTCCCAGTGCTTTGTCTCTCAGTGGCACTGCAGAGTGCAGCCGCAGGCGCACACACACACACACGCACACACACACACGCACACACGCACACACGCACACCTGTCTGTGACAGTCTGCTTTTGTCACTCAGGTTCGGACACTGATCAAACTAGAGAAAGAGCTGCTTTTTCACGTTTTTTAAGCCAAATTGGCATCCAGATAGCCACTGGACAGACACAGGAGATCAGACAGAGACTCATGCACTCTATAGTCTATTCACAATCAGAATCTGTGTTGTAAAAAGGGAAGAATTTGTCTTCCTGACATTAATGCGGGATCAGATAGGATATATGTGCTGCGCAAGCACATATCGCCCAGAAACTCACATTCAGAGCAAAGGGACGGTGCCGAACACACAGTGCACATATCACGGCAGATAGTGTAAACACATTCAGCATGTTGTTTCTATGCAAATGTAGGTAGCATGGCATTACAGTATGATTGCGGATATGGAGGAGGATGTGGAGAGCCTGTAGTGCATCAGGGCTGTGAATAAGACAGTTATACAGAATAGGATCAAAGCAGGGGAATAAATTCAGCTGTACAAAGTGTGTGTCTAGAATACCTGCTGCTAAAATGACACAGACTCGTCTATATAGGCAGTGTGGGTACATCATGAATATTCATGAGGTATTATGAATGTATAGTGTAGTCTTTTTTTACTCTAACCTACATTTTCTGAAAGGTTGGATACTCGTCTTGCATATTTATAAAACACAAGCCTCATCTGAAAGCCTTTTGGAGGAAGGTGAGGATGAGTTTGTCTCAGTCAATTCTCATCATATGCAGTCTGTCAGTTCTTGCTTTTCATGGAAAGAGCTTTACAAATTCTCACAAAGATTGACCTGCTTACCTTTGTCTGTATTTTTCTCAACTTCATACCATCAATTTTGATTAGCCAGGCTGTTAACTAGCTATCCATCAGAGAGGTGTTACCTCAGGCCTCAGTCAGACTGCTCCAGCCTTTAAGCCAGGTATACACTGCTCAGTGTTGGGCTTTACCACGCGCAAGATGACCAATGGAAAAGAAATGTGCCGATATCTTTGGTCAAAGCTCCAAATTGGTGATCCTATGCCCATTACAATTTAGGGCAGCACATTGGTGAAATTCGGCACTAGAATCATCAGCTTGGAGAATGGAGCGGACCTGCTATCTCTACTTTGATTATAGATCTTGCTTATGACATGAACTTTTACTACAAGCTGAGAGAAGCAGAAAACAGAAAGAAAGTAGAAAACAGAACTTAGTTTGTTTCAGCTCCACTTCCTATGTTACTTTATGCTGTTTATAAGGTTCATTGTTAGAAGGTAGGTCAACTCAAATAGTATTCACGTTAAAATTCCTTCTGCTCCCAAAGGTCTTTCAAGTGGACTGACTGTTAAACCAAACTCCATTCTAAAAGCAAGTGTTTTATGGTAGGGACATATCTTTTCAGCATAAAAACTACACCATCACTAAGACTTTTTTCTGATTTGCTTCAATCTACAGGCACAATCGGCACACGTCATTTGCTCAGTAATATCATAAACTAACCTGTGGTGAAGTGTTTAACACATATGTTGACTGTGTTGACCACTGACAGACCACAGAGAAGGTTAGATGGGGCGAGATAAACGAAACCTTCAAAGAGTGTTTATGTGTAAATTGTTTCAGAAGTGGAGTCAGCTATTCAATCTAAATTGAAAAAAAAAATAATTGCATTGAAAGATTTATTGGGGGAAACTTCACGTATTTTAGAAGTTGCCGTGGACTCGCTCCCCATGTCCCTGCCAGGATCTTTGGCCAAGTCTAAATTGCATTGTGAGAGAGGTTCAAGGTGTCAGAAAGTTAGGATAACCATCTCACAATGTATGTTTATGTGTGCTATTTTAGCATACTTAGCATACTACAAATACTTTGTTATGTTACCTCAAGCTCTCCCAAGTTGGCATCTTTTCCCTCATCCACATTCTCCTCCTCCTCCTCTTCTTTGAATTTTTTTCCCATACGCATAAATAAGTAAATGTTTACTGCTATAGCAGTGCAGACAGATGACACATGCTGATGATGGTTGCTTATCTATTGAAGCTGCGTTCGAGAAAGGTCAGAATTTTCCAGTTGAAGTTTCCAACTTCCAACCTCAAAGTGTTCCAGGTGAATGATGCCAAAAGTAAAGTAATACATGGCTAACTGTGACAAATTGATGAGATTTTTTGGGCAAGTGGACACACAATTGAACCCTCAGCAGTGCAGCCTCCATATATGCATATATAAACCACACAGAAGGAAAAAGGATGCATCAAGTAACAGACAGCATTATAGAAACCTTATATTCAGTAGGTGTGATCATCTCTGTATGTCAAATGTTATACCCAAGTTTATTAGATACATGTCTCACCGTGTGGCTTGCAATAAACTTATAAGATCGCTGAAATCTCATGGTCTGTAGGCGCTATTAGGCCAGAAATAATGGGGGTTTTTTTTGTCAGTTTACCCTCGTTTGCTCTAAATGTGTGACACGTTGGTGATACTCTTTGTTGTACAACATGGTCAGAACACTTTAGGGCCATTAATGATGCTTACACATCAAGTGTGGTGTTTATGCTCCATCTCGCTGAACAGACAGCCAATCAGTGGCTCTAAATTAGATTTACGTTCATTTCTGAATTTCCCTCAGGACCGTGTGATTCTGTTATCCAACAAACACAACTGCAACTCTCTGTCCTCTCAGAGAGTAGCACAAATATTAGAATTAAACTGCCTTCAGACATGGGGATGGACTGAGCTGAACCTAGCAGAAATATTAAAGGAGCAATATGTAGCAGTTGTGCATGCAAATATGAGTACCGCAGTCCGAATAGTGAGTTGAGCCATAAACCGTATACTAAATTGTTGAAATCCTATTTAATATACGATCTATGGTTGACGCGAGTTTTTCCCCTCTGCCCCCTCCTCTCTAGACAAGCAAGCTGCAGGAACACTGCAGGAGCACGAGACGAGCACAATGAACATTGTAATTTGACAATAAGAAGCAACGACGAGGCCTCCTCTGTAAGTTGATCAGCTGTTTATAACTGTTAATTGTCTGTCAATGTAAAGCTAAGCCGGTTATCCTGAAAATAAAAGCCCACTGCTCTGAAAATACACACTCTAAAGTTCAGTGACTGCCTGTTATGCTGCCTGCCTGCCAGACTCCATTAACATCTTGCTCAATTCAACTGCTGTAAAGATCTAATCCTTCCAAAAGATTATTAATGATTTCTTACAACTGATAAACAGACTTTAACTCATTCAGCAAACATTCGGCATTAATGTGAACTCTAATAAATGTTAAATGTTCATAGACCTAAAATTCAGAAATTTCAAAGGAGAACAATGCAGCTATAATGTTGTTATCAGAGAGCATGTTTCCTTACTTTCTGATGGCATGTCATGGTCATTTTATGATGAATTACAGTTAATATTTCTCCGTTATTCATATTTTTTAAAAATCTGGTAATTGAAGAATATCACACAATATTAAATATGCAAAACTATTGCAATTACTTTGTTCGTGCATGCAACACAAAGCGTGGGCATGCATGCATGTTTATACCTTTCTTTTTTCAGTATTTCATTGTGTTTTAACAGCCTCTGTCTGGATTTATTTGGTCGCACTAAACAGCAAACTGCAAGTCGTCCACCACTGATGTTAAGCTGTATAATCAAGACACATTCTTGTAATTGGCGAAGCTTCCGCGGCGGGTTTATTTAGTGTGTTTGATGTCACTCCAGCTGCAATTTACAGTTGTGTTGGAGCAACACCATAAATCCTGTAATCAATTTGATGATGGTATGATTGCTGTACACACAGGAGGAGACAGTAATGTCAGCCTCTCAGGTTCATGAGACTCCTGGGCTTCATATTTTCTCTCTATTCTCATCCTATTAGAGATTCTGACCCTCCCCCTCTATCCCCACTTTTCTGCTAGCCTCTCTGCCACCCTCTACCTCCCTCCCCCCGCTGCCATCTCCCTCACACACACACACACACACTCTTCCTCTCTTTCGTAGACACAAACACACACACGTGCATGCACTCAGTGCACTCTCATTCACTCTCTTTCCATCTCTCACACGTTCACACAAACTGGAGTGTGTGTGTGTGTGTGTGTGTGTGTGTAGGGGGGGGTTACTGAGCTAGTAGAGACGTGAGACTCGAAAAACGTGAGAGGAAAAAGAGGGAGATGGAAGGATGACGACTAGAGAGTGTAAAAGAGCGATACAGAAGAGACTTTGAGGTACAATGTAAGCAAAGGGAGACGGATAGGGAGACTATGAATGCATCACGGAGAGTAAATGAGTGTGTGTGTAAGCATAGGATAGCATGTGTGCCGGGAGGTTTGGTGTGTAAGCGGGCATGTGAACGCACAAGTGAGCAAGCTTTTCCTGTCTTCTTCTTTATTTTTCTCTCTTGTTTGCAGCTCTGTGCATTTGGCGACGGCAGCCCTGCAGAGACAAAAGGTGAGGAGCTGCGTGGATGTTAGTCAGGCAGGTAGAGAGCAGAATAATGGAATCAATACTATTGTCTGTAACCTACCTGCCGCTGGGCTCTCTGTCTGGCCCCGGCACAGAGCATCAGAGAGAGAGAGCTGAGAGGAAACACAGACTCACTCTGACTGGGAAAGAAAAGAAAAGAAGAGGCTGGCTGCAAGGTGATTGTCTTTTTTTCTTTCATTTTCATCCACATTTTCACTGTAGATTAAAGAGAGTATCTTTATTATTTATGCAGAACTAGCATGCATTTTAATCTGAAACTTTTTCACCACTAATTTTTCATATCCTTTTCTTTTCACAGCAGAAAAAATAATTTAATAAATTTTTGCTGTTTATGCATGCATGTGTGCACTCTTCTAGCTGTATATATTTGTGGTATAAATGTGACATTTTGTCCATGTTTTCAGATGCTGAAAAGCCTTTCAGTTGTCGACAGGTCATGTCTGCATTTCATGTCTCAAATTTCACTTTCATTTAATACCTCATTTGTAAAATCTCCAGTGGAAAAAAAAGAAGTACCTCATTATTATCTTTTTTTACATCAGGCAGGTAAATTAGTAAAAAATTAGCGGCTGTCCAGGAATTTAAATGTTATGACAGGTAGTGTTGTACAATATGCATTTACACCTGACAGACATTTCCATATCCATTGTGCTGTGTGATTTTGCATAATTAATTCACACTTTTATTGACATGAATGATAATGTTTTAAACAAACCTACAAAGCCACCTCTGCTGCAGACAAATCCATAATTCATTTTTAGGTGAAGTCATGACAAATGCTCTGATACAGCTGCCATGTCTGTCACATGTAAGATTAACTGAGACAATCTCAAAATCACACCTCTGCATGCCAAAATCTTGAGGCCTGTAACTCGTGAAGTCAATCTGTAGGTAAAACGTAATATTCATTAACACAGTTCAGTTAGATGCAGGTGGTGACGCAGGCAGTTTGCACCTTTTTTTCACATTGACGCCGAGGTGTTTAACGTGATGAAAACGCGTTCCCCTGGAATTAAATGTGCAAATTCCACCTTTTCCACAACATACGAACGTATTCAGTCTTCCCCCAGTCAGTGTGTGTCATTCTGTCTGTCTGCCAGTGGGTGGCATTGGCTTCTAATGTTTCTACGCAATGAGTTTTCTTTCTGTCATCACCACAATATACAGAGAATTTTACATTGATATGTTTGGATTTATTTAAAAATAGTTTGATATCGTTATAGTCTAAATGTCATAATTTTTCTTCCTTTGCAGGTGGATTTATGTCTTATACGTCCTCCTTATCCTGTTTTGATAATCATTGAAAACTACTTTCATCTTAACAGGTAAGTCAGAACAAAGATCCTGTCTTTCTTGTTTCAAAAAAGAGACCGGACTGATAAAACATAGCAATAATAAACATTTGGACTATATTTCACTGTAAATTCACCAAACTGTGTGTACATTTCTTAAACATTAAACAATTATACCTTGACAATCACCAAGAATTAAAGAAAAATAACCCCGTCTATGACACACAAGTTATGATTTGGGTAAAGATTCTGCTACTTATGTGTAGGATTATTAAAAGTCTGTTTCCTTGACATTTGACAGTTATGTTCTAGACTATAACTCTGCCACTAATGTTTGATACATACTCATGAGGCTGATTTTTAAAGCCCTTTCAGCTCACTGAGCTTCAAACAGCTATTAGACACTGTAATTTGTCAGTGCTTGCTCTAATAAATCACATTAGAAATGCCCGTGACATTAAACAACATTTTGAAATGAGTTGTTTCTCCTAAATTAATTGTCTCCTCCATAATGTGCTCCAACTGCTGCATTGCCGGGATTATTTGAGCCTCGCCACGAAAAATGTTACTTTTCTGCTCACTACTACACTGCAAGGTAAAAGATTAGTGTGGATGAAGTGTGGATAAATATGCAATGATAATGTTTTAATTGAACTGATCGATTTCGCTTCTGTTCTGCAGCAAACCAGGAGACTGGCCAGTGCCGCAGAATCCAAATGTCAGATGAGGTCATGTCTTTGTCTCGGTGCAGCGACTCTGCGGTTCTTTCTTTTAATATGTTTCATCTCATACTTTGTTTTTTTGTGTATATTAAACTGTTATTTTTTAAAACATAATTACTCTACTTTTACTTAAAGTATTCTGCTTGTACTTAAATGACTGTATTTAAACCATCCCTGTGTATTTTAATTTCACAGTATGCCCCTCTGTCCCTGAGACCCTTAACCTGTGAGGTCAAAGCAGGTCACAGGTGAGGTCCTCGGGAACAGGGCTGCATTCAGTTTCAGCGTCCTAGAAAAAAAGGAGCATTTTGTAAAACATGATTACACTCCTAAGAAAGTAATGTTTTAATGTCACATCGTTCCTTTGTTGTGTCACGTTTGCTATTGGCTCTGATGTTTCTGAGTCTCCAGCTGTGTGCATCTTCAGTATGTTCAGTACATGTTTACCTGTCATGTCGTGATCAAGATGTGTCAGGTCAGACAGGAAGAGGAAGAAGAGGAAGACCTCTCCTTCTGCAGCGCAGACACTCTCAGGGGGCCATCCCTATTGGCTGGCTTTGTGTTAATGCCCTCAATGGGCCAATAGGAAGACAGCCGAGGGTTGTGACCCCGTCAATTATGTCACCTTCAAAAATCAGAGGATTTATTGGTGCACCATGTGCATGTTTTTGTACTGGAAAAGTTCTTTTTTTAACCTCTGTATGTTAATAAAATTGTTAAAAGTTGTTGTAGAATGTCTTTGTCTCTGCTACCTAAAAAAAACTTTTAGTTTTGCTTTAATTTTGTGTTCATATGCTCCTTAACTTTTCCCGACAGCCAAATGGCTTGATTTTTACATGAAGCACCAGTTCTTGAATATAAAACGACAACATCCTGTGAAGATCATTCCCTTTTCTCATTCACAGTGAAAAAAGTGTCATCTTTCACATAAAGTCCTTTTTTTACAACTAGAAATATTATAAAGCTGTGACTGAGCAGAGATTATGCTCTTATAAAGAAGAGTTTATCAAAGTGCCTTGTCGTAACACAACAGATATAATTAAATGCTCTCAAATACACACACACACACACACACACACACACACGCATAGATATTTGGGATTTTCCATGTAAGACCGCCTCAGTAGCTATCTGACTTTGGCAGTCCTGGAGCAGACTCTTGCCTAATATTGATTGGCTTGTCTGTGTGGAGACAGATGAATGCATTAGTACCCAGCTCACCCTGCCACTGAAAATATATTAAGTTCATGTATTAGGCACCCTGTCTGGTTGCCATGGAGATGCACCGGGAGTGAGGGACCAGGGAGGAGAGGGGGTGGCGCGGGGTGGAGGGGGGTGGGGGGGGATGAGGAGGATGGGAGACGAGTGGGGGATACAGGATGTGATGAGGCAGTTGACTTGATTTGTAGTCCCGCTCCCTCTTCCTCTTCTCTCTGTCACTTTTGTCCTCTTGCACCCACCTTTTCTTTCGCCTTTTCTTTCCCCTTTATTTTTCCACTCTTATTTTTTTTTTCCTTCATTCTTTCACTGCTACTTTTTAAATTTTCTAAACTCCACCAGCAATAATACACACTTTCTCTGTCTCGTCGCTCATTATTCTATCGATTTTGTTGACCCTTTTGTTCCTTGTTTTATTTTTTGGCTCTTATTTTCCGTCTCACCATCTCCACACTACCAGTTTGACTTTTTATTCTTTCTAAATTTCTCTTGGGTTTCCACTTTATCCCTCTACGTACATAAGCATTTAACTCCCTCTTCATCTGCCCCTCTCCCCCACACACCGCTGCCGCCTCCCTCCTTGGCTCGCTCCATCTCTGTGCTCTGCAGTAAAACTGGTGCATTGAGGCAGCAGGAAATGGGGACTAGAGACAATAGAAAGGAGGGAAAGTGTAGAAGGGAGTCTGTGATGCTCTCCCTTCAAACCTCAGCAAAATCTTACTTTTAATTTCAGGTGGGATATGCACATTAAATCCACATTCAAGGTTTTTTTTAAGCTTCTTCTGGAATATAGAATTGGAATTTGTAGTCACTATGAGACCAGGATTTGAATAAAAACAGTTCATACTGACACCTTTGTTTGAGTTTGCTGAAAAATGTGCACATCTGCTGTGTGGCTCATGTGTGTTAGCTTGCTGTTCGGCACCGCTCTGAGCTGCTATCAATGCTTTGTTGATGTGCAAGACAGTCTTCGTCTGTGTTGGGGGCACATTTTGACTAAGCACAATGTTAGAAATGTTGACGCCTGCTTCAGGAAGCTGGACCGTATATTCAACAACAACGAGGGAGTTATTGAGGCTGGCCGAGTGGGTGCGGAAAATGATCTTTTTACTATTTTTCTGCAATGTTTTCTTCAAGGAAAATGCAATAAAATGCATGCACATAGTAAATCTGCTCTGCACAACTATTAGTGATAGCATGTGTAGGTGTAAACGGTGAAGATTTGTTTTATATTTATGTCAAATGTCTTTTTTCAAGGTAAAGGCTATGAGAAACAGCTGAAAGAAATCCTGAATGCTGAGATTCAGCCCATGGTGGAGGAGTTCAACAAAAAGCTGAATAACGGTAGCTAAACACCTGCTCTGACAGACACATTATCACACAAGTAAATGAGTCTTTAGAGCGTCAGAATTGTTAAGTAAGGTCAGAAACGGAGGGGGGAGTAAGAAATGAGAAATTTCAAAATGATGCCCTGAAGCACACAATTCACCAGGATGTGTTGAGCCAAATATTTCTGTCTTCCTCCTCCTCCTCCTCCTCCTCCTCCTTCTTTCCATCCATCAGACACAGTGTATGAGGAAAGGTTGCAGACAGCAGCAGACAATTTCATCGCAGCTGCCTTCAAACTGCCTAGAGGTGAGACATGGTCTCTTCCCCCTTTTCCTTCATCTTTTCATCTATAGTCAGGCCCACATTAGGTCATTACAACTCCTCTGATCTCCGTACTAAGCTAGTTAGGTTATTACAGCCTTTCAGATATTGTGGAGAATATAAAGGAAGCAGTCAGGTTGAACAGACTCATGAATCAAGTTGACAGATCAAAATAAAATATGATAATCCAAGTTTTCTATCTTTGTTTTCAGTTTCTGGATGTTTCCCTCCATGTGGTTGGTATTTTCATTCTTTTTTGTCTCCACAGTATCATAATTAATGTTATTAGAAACAAAAGGTTGGTCAAACTTTATGTTACAGTACACTAATAAGGTGTAACAAGCTGTACTTTGTGTCAAATTAAAGAAAAAATAGAAATATGGTCTTTATTTAACAGTTTTAGACCCTTTATTTAACCCTTTTAAGACTTCATTAGAGGGTAGTTAGGGATGCATTGTAACAGAACTGGACTAAAGTGTATTGTTTCCAACTGTTAGACTGTTTTTAGACTTAGGGTCTAGTAAAGGGTCTAATATTGTCTATTAAGGAGCATATTATTTCTAGTTTTTGACTAATTTAATACTAAGTATGGCTTGTTATATCTTATTAGGGTACTGTAAAATAAAAATATCTCACTGTAATCTATGTATCAGTATTACTTTAATGCATCTTTCAGGTTTCCAGAGTGCAGGTGCAGTGTACAACTGTATCACCTGTCAGTATGACTCCTGTGAATTCCCCCTCGACTGTCCAGGTGAGTGTTAACAATCTGTCCAATATATTGGATTACTGACGCTGTTACATCACAATTTTCAAATAAGGAAAAAAAAGGTGCACTAATCCAGACTTGACACATCCTTACATAACTATATTTTCACCTTCATAAGCATCCACTCTTGATCCTTGAAATGCTCTGCTTTTGATCCTTGAAATGCTCTTAGCAGAAAGTCGGGATTTGAAAAAGAGACCGAGGCAAGGTTTTATTTCCACACATTATATCTTTTGCACAGAGCCCCCAAGGTACTGTTTAAGTCCTTGGCTTCTTTATGCAAGGTGACAGTTGACTCCCACACACGATGGTATTCGTATCAACCCTGTACAGCACAGCCGCTGTTTAGCATATCATCACTTTTACTCCACTCCTCAGAGACTGGGCTTAAGTATTATCATTAAGGAGGGCTCAGACTGCAAGAGCTGCCCCCCTGTGAATGTTATCTCTCTCACTCTCTCTCTCTCTCTCTCTCTCTCTCTCTCTGTGTGTGTGTGTGTGTATGTGTGTGTGGGTGGGTGGGTGGCTATATGTTTATTTCAGTTAAAGAAATCAAAATAACAGAGAACAGCAGAAGCCAAATGTGGTGCATTGTGCCGTTTCACTTACCAAACGATATCGAGGTGATCTGGAGGTTTGCAGAAGAGGTATGCCTGGCATATGGTGGACCATTCAGGGTCACTGCAATGCATTTAAAGGGATAGTTCAATATTTTGGGAATTATACATGTTGGCTTTCTTGCCAAGAGTTAGATGAGAAGATTGATGCCACTATCTTGTCTGTCTGTTAAATATGAAGCTTGCAGGAGGCAGTTCGTTTAGCATAGCGTAAAGTCTGGAAGCTGGGGGAACCACCTGGTCTGGCTCTGAACTAGACTTTGACTGTAAGATAAAGATGGATGATGCGGCTCCACTTCCTCCCACTGTACAAAATGAAGCCAAAATGTCCTGCATATGAGCGCTGCCATTTTGTGCAGGTGACATCATTTGGAGCCAGAACCTTTGCAGTCATGATCAGAGGTGGAGCCGTTGTATTGAAGTCGTGCCCACAGAGCCGATGGACTCAATCATGAGCAGGGCTCAGGTGCCGATCGTGATGTGAAACCCCATTTGTATAGCATCAAACAACTAATTAAAGCTAAAGTTATCAGAGAAACGAACACTTGAACGTGCATCAGTGTGATAAGATTAAACTAAAGTGACAGAAAAAATTATTTGACATATATTTATGAACTATACAACCGCCAGCCACCAGAGAAATCCAAATCCACTTGCCATATATTCATTAGTATAGGTTTATTGCTCACAGTCACCCTCTGTCAGTACGTAAATTTTGCTGTATTACTTGTCAAAAATGATATCAAAATGCCATCTGTGTGAACATGCTGATGTTTTGGTCACATATCATTAGATAGCGCACTAGTTAAACAAGCTAGCTCGGCGTTGTGCTAAATGAACTTGTTGATCACTTATGTGAGTGCTGTGTCTGAGGCAATCATAGTGATGGGACAGGAATAGATGCAGAGCAGACAGCCACAATAGTTTTGGGTTGATTTACCTCAGAAGTTTTGTCTGGGACCTTCTTCAGATTATCTGGCATTTACAGATCCAGTCTTAAGCTTCCAGACCTGCTCACATACACATCAGGGCTGCCCAAATAATTTTCAGACATGTTGAATATAAATGATATTATTATTAATGGAGTTAAAATCTGGAAGATTATGTCAGTACTTTTGGAGCAGGACCACAATAGCCAATAAGAGACAGGTCTACAAGGAGAAGGAAGCAGCTGAGCAGCTGACAGTATTGCCAAACAACAGTAAACTTTATAGGCCTTGAGAATTATGTTAGCTAGCATACCTACTGTTGACAGATATTGAAAGTGACAGTTAAAATCTCACCTCCAATTCTTGCTGATGAACAGACATGTTGACCGTGTCTCTCCAAGCATTTTCTGACCCAGACTCATTTAGCCTTCTTCTTTTGTTTTTCTCACAGCAAAATATTGCTACAGCAAGTTGTTGCACCCTGTCACTCTCTGTTTTGTTCACGTGAGATCATTCTGCCTACTTCAGCACAATAATCAGTATCCTGCAGTGTGTGATGCACCATTATTTTTAAATCTTGTAGTGTGTGCATGTTTGAGATTAGAGAGAAGAAGATTTTAAGTTACCACTTCCATGCGTGATGCAACCGTGTGATGATTTCAAAACTCCTGTAAGTCTCCAGCTTTGGAGATGCTGGTAGGTGGATTTTGTCGCCTTTGGACAAAGCTGTTTCTCCTGTTGGAAGTCTTTGCTATGCTAAGCTTTGCTAACTGCTGGCTGTAGCTTCATAATGTACAGTTATGAGTGTTAGAGCAATTTTCTCATCTAAATTTCTGCAAGAAATTTAATAAGCAAACAATTACTTTAACAATTCTTTCCCTAGTCATATTCAATCTGTCTTTGCAGTAGTATAAAGTATTGCTGCCCAGAGCATTTGTATGAATGTCTTCTTGGATAGATGAAAACCCAGCAGGTGGACCAGTTTAAAGAGGTGACTGCAGGGGTGGATACAGTCTATTCCATCCCCTCAACCAGCCTGCAGCATCAGGGCACCTACCAGTGTGAGATCTACTCAGGCCAACGCTCCATTGTCAGACTGTACTACTATCTCACAGGTAACAACATACACCACTGGAGGAGAAAGAATTGAGAACTGTGATTGATAGGATTATTGGGATTGATGGGATTATTTTTATGATGGGACACAAAACAACTCCTTCACATTTAAGGAGAAAATATGCAAATAGAAGATACTGATGCAGTGTTTTAGGACATGATATAAATATATATTAGTCAGGGTTCGTTTCTATGTTTATGTTTTTAGATTTTGATTTAAGAAAGGACACATTAAGATGATGAGCACTTGAGTCCTTAATGTAGATGTATTTTTCCTCTAAATTTAGGCACATATTTCCCTCTGCAGTCCATGGCATGCTGATGGCATTTAAAAAAACAGACATGAGAAACTCAGGCAGCTCGTAAAACAATGATATAACCACTTCTCCAGAAGTGACAGCATGTTTGATTTTCCAGTAACTACTGTTTTATAGATTTTAAGAAAGTGATAATCATTTTAATGTTCAAAGGAATGTGGAAAAATCTTTTTCATCCATATATTTGAACCTGTAACATTTTAAAATTATATTGCATTGGTGAATTACAATGTATTTTCTATTGGTACAAATTTAATTTTATTGAGCTTATTAGAAGTATACCTATAATGTCTCATGAGAAAATGGATACAACTGATGAATATTTACTTAGAATATTGAAAATAACTTCTTTAAAAGTAATTACATTAAATCGGAGGGAATGGGGAAATTGAAAGAGCAGACTGACAGCACTTATACAATCCATGGAAATATTGATAGGAAATAAAATGTGTTAATGTTTGTGCCACATAGAATTTAATCGTCATCATTTATGTATGTACAGGTATGCATATTCACACAGATTTGCAAATAAGCATGTATGTATGATTTATGCTGTATTTTATGATTGGAAAAAATAAAAGAAAATTTACTCAACTATCTGTGTGAAAATTTCATAAACAAATTACAAATCATATTTATTTTCCTTTACCATACTATTTTCTTTTACCTCATGTCCTTAATGTGAGTTCAGACTCTCCTGTATTCTTACTCTCCATCTCTCTTTCAGTGACCCCCCAGGTTGTGGCGGGCCACACAGAGCTGCAGGAGATATTCGACCTGTCTCTGCTCCCAGGAGGGCGGTTACTCCCTGCGCCTGGTGGTCCTCCTCACTCCCTCCTCCTCCTCCCCTCACCACTGCTTCTCACCGCCTGTTTAACTGCTTTGCTCCTGCTGCTATTCCTCTCCCTGGGGTAAAACAAAGCTATTATTTGCACAATAAGAGACATAAACAGCATGGAAACGTATTAAATGCCCTCCTTTTCCCATTAATTCAAGATGCAGCTAGCCCAGGTATACAGTATATGAGTTGGTAACATATCTCCCTCTTTTTCTTTGTCTTTTGCAGGGCTCTGCTTTTGTCATCACTACCAGATCAAACAAGTAATGCTGAACAAGCAGATGGAGATGAAGATTTAGGATTCTGAGAGTCAGGATCATTCATGTAGTGCAATAAAGGCATTTTGGCAATTCTCTGATTTTCTATAAAACGTTACGTCATAGCTTACAGAAAGCTTGTGAGTGAGTCCTTCCACCACTGGAGGGCAGTATGCTCTTTATCAATCATGCCCAGTTTGCTCATTCCTGTCAGACAGTGATGGAAAGTGCCCAACTAGGTGTACTCACTGCAAGTACAGTTTTGAGGTACTTTTACTTGAGTATCTGGATTTTATGCTACTTAATACTTTTACTCCAGGGGGAAATATTGTACTTTTTATTACTTTTTAAACAAAACTAAAACTAAAATAAAAAAAGAAAGAAAAAGAAAATACTAATCTGAAATGTGAAAGCCCACTCTGGAAACTAAGTAACAACTCTGGTCACAAACTTTTTGTAATTAAAGGCTAAAAAACTCTGTATACTTCTTGCACCAATTCCATCAATGTAAATACATCTAAAAAAAATAAGAGTTTGTCTAATGTTGTGTTTAGTTTTGCCACAATAAATGGAAATAATGTTGTCTACTTAGCATTAAAGGACCAATGTGTAGGATTTAGTGACATCTTGACTAGAGATGCCTGGATCAGCTCTGACATCACCCAAAACCACATTTACACATAAATCACCAGTTATTGTCTTTAATTTAGAGACCCAGACTGCAGGGCTGCCCCTGAGATTCTTCAAGTGGAGCAGTCATTTTTTTCCTTTGTCAGTCAGTGTACTTTACAGTAACAGGATAGACCAGATACAAGCTTACAAAAAAATGCACAAGACGAATATCAACAAGGAATGCTAAATATATTTCATATTATCTGTCGCACTTAATTATTAAAAACGTCTTTGTGACAACATGCGCTAGTGGTTAGGGTGATGAGGGTGATTAACTGATGAGAGATGGTGAAAAGTGTTTGTTAAACAAGTTTCAGCACTTGCTTTAAAGATGCGACATGGTGCACAGAGCAAAGCAATAGCATGATTATACACATTTTAGAGAAAGTAATTAATATTTTTACTATTAATCATATTTTCTTTCACCCACCCAAACCCACCTTCCATTAATAATATGTAAATTTTTATGATCGGTGGGTGTAACTGCAGCCCATGTTCTGATCTGGACACACTGCCTCACCTTTCTTAGCATGTAGGAGAGCCTATCATGACTGTGAAACTGTTGGTGTATCTGTTCTGTGCTGCTGTGGAAACATGGCAGTGCAACGTGAAAGGGGATCCCCACCCTCAGTCTAAGGTAACAGAAAATATTTTTATTTTCAGGTGATCATACATATGAAAAAAGTCTTACGCACTGTATCATTAAATTTAAGATTCCCTTTAAAACAGATGTAGTTTCTGTGTTACATGGCACACCAAAATTTGAGATGGTAGATGTTCCTTTACTTTTGTTCAATACCAATTTAGAAAAAGAAAGTGTGGCAGTTATTGTCTCTGGCTGCCTTTAAATTAGATATTTACTGTAAATCTACACCTCTTGATGACAGAAGAGCTAAAGCTAAAATGAACTGATATTGATGATGATGACGATGACGATGATGATGAGGTTATATTAGATGCTATACGGCACTAGTATTGGTGAAGAGTAACGAAATTATGGAGAGGACTGCTTTGTGTACAGACAGGGTGCAGTGCATTTTGGCAGAAGAGTTGGGGAAAATATCATCATGGAAGGACTCCATAACCAGTACCCGAGGGAGTGGGAGACAGGGAGTGAAGGGGAGTCAGCTTTTATAAACATCAAGCCTTCAGTGAGGCCAGGAAGTTGTGATGAACTGGGAGGATGAGGTAAAACTGATCAGTTTGGGTTTAAACATTGTGAAATGGGTTGCACTTTTAATGGCCGAGAACGACCTGGATGATCCAGACAGGTAAAACCTACATATTATATTATCAAAGTGCCCACCAAAGTCAAACTGCAGAGAAGATTAAAAAAAATAAATAAAAATCCTTTCGTTGATCCTGGCCTGTGTGAAACCATCAAGTCTTAAGGTGACCACAAGGAGGCAGCAACACACATGCTACGTCTCATGCCAGAAAGCACAAGAAGAAGAGGAGACCCTAGACCTGTTAAAGGAATAGTTTGAAGTGGGGTTGTATAAGGTATTTACCGATAATCAGTCTGTTACCTATAGTAGGTGCCATTTGACACACACACACACACACACACACACACACACACACACACACACACACACACACACACACACACACACACACAGAGGTTGGTGTGGCAGCCACTTAATAAAAGTCCAGCCTAAGAAAAGCATTATCAGTTTATTTAGAAAAAGCATCCAGATTCCATTAACAAACAGTAATTTTACCTCACAGAACACAAGAGTTGCAGGTCACACTGCTGCCTCGATTGGTTAGTTTGTGTTATTGTTTGACTTTGGTGAACTGAACTAGCCTTTTAAAACACAATAACACAAACTAACTAACCAATTGAGGCTGTTGTAGACTAGCAACTCCCATGTTCTGCGAGGTAAAATTACTGGTTTTGCCAAAGGAGCCTGGTGGCTTTGGAGAGAGCGATATTCATCTCATCTAATGGGGATTTCCTGTTAGGAAAGGCTGTCTGAATGCAAGGTAAAACAGCTAAAATGTTCTAAATATAGCACACACTTAAACATATATAGATTACTTTTAGCTGGGCCTTTTTTCAAATGTATAAAATTTGTTTTGCTGTACCTGTCCACAGTAATACATTGTTTAGCTTCAGACATGAGTACTCCCGCTGTTTCTCCAAAGTGGTGGTCTGCCGACCGCCATCTACTGGAGGTAATAACTTGTATAAAAACCTCATAGAACCCCACTTCAAAAGATTGGCACAATCCCTTTAAGGATGTTAAGCTTGAATTTGCATTGAACTTTGTTGTTACATTTATAGTGTGTCACCTCAGGGTTGTGGCTCACAGAATATTTGGTTGCTAAAACGAAAGGCATATCCCAAAAAAAACAAACCTGAATCACATGTGAGACTGGGGAAGTACTTCATTGCAAAACAGATTTTACTAAACGTGTGACCCTGTAGTCATGCTGTAATTTGCCAACGTATTTATTGTTAGAGTGAACCCTCAAAGCAGAATGCCTCGCCCAAACCTCAGAGTCAGAGTTTGCCTTTGCAGCGGGTGGTGGAGGTCATTACATAACAAATTCTTCTCAACCTTTTGTACTCTGACCTGAAAAAAAAAACTGTCAATGTGGAAAAATGGCAGAAGTCACTGGACCTTTGACTTTTTCTGAAGTGAGCTGTAAAAGCAACAAGTTCTTGGTTTAGTGATTGTTTGCTTCTCCTATAGAAAAGGAGTGGCAGGCTCCACCTGGTTGTTTCAGGTCAATGTGACTTAAACTCAAATCTCTGTCACACTTGAACAAACAAACACACATACATGTATTCACACAGACAAGTTCATAATGACAAGGCGCTCTCTATTACGCACACCCATGGAGTCCTTGAAGTTACTGAAAAGTTAATGAATCAAGTCATTACACACAATAAACAGGGTCAGAATTGGCGTAAACAACTTGAAAGCATGGATCCATCCTGCCTTGTATCAACAGTTCAGGCTGCTGCTGGTGGTGTAATGGTATGGGGGATATTTTCTTGGCAAACTTTGGCCCCTTAGCACCAATTGAGTATCATTTAAACTCCATGGCCTATCTGAGTATTGTTGCTGACCATCTCCATCCCTTTATGACCACAGTGTACCCATCTTCTGAAGGCTACTTCCAGCAGGATAACGCAGCATGTCATAAAGCTCAAATCATCTCAAACTGGTTTCTTGAACATGAAAGTGAGTTCACTGTACGTCAGTGGCCTCCACAGTCACCAAATCTCAATCCAATAAAGCAGCTTTGGGATGTGGTGGAACAGGAAATTCACACCATAGATGTGCAGCTGACAAATCTGAAGCAACTGTGTGATGCTATCATGTCAATATTAAGCAAAATCTCTGAAGAATGTTTCCAGCATTTTATATTACTCTCACCATGGACCTCAACCATGGAAACAGTGCCACAAGTTTGTTTTAATCAGCTATTTTTTCAGCTGTATTACTGAAGCATATATCACCTATGACAGAAACACTCATTGGAGAAGGAAGCATGGGGTTTGGATTAAAGAGCAGCAGACACTGAGGCAATCACCAATACACACAGCATCCGTCAACCACCCAGACAGAGCAGATGAATGTATTGCAAGGACCACCCCAAGAGGAGTGGAGGAGAGCAGGGACAAGAGCCATGCTAACCCAGGAAAAAGACACAAACACAATGGGACTCAGGCTGGACTGGACTGTGTTACAAAGACCTGCCCCTCCACAAGACCCCGAGTGAAGCTGCCACTCTTGCAAGACTCTTGCAGGATGAGGGGAGGAGGACTCAGTGTTTACATCTATCAATTCAGTTTCAGTTTCAATTTATTTAGCTTTATTGGCACGATGTTTTAGATCAACACGTGTTGCCAAAGCAAAAAGTCATATTATACACAATACATGCAATACAATATACAGTAAATAGTAAATAATAAAAGTGAAAAAGTGGGGCAATTTAGAGTCACCAATTAATCTGCATGTCTTTGAACTATGAGTTTAAACTGGCATACCTAAAGAAATAAAACATGCAGACATGGGGAGAACATTTCTGTTTTTAATTATCTGTATATGTCATATGTGTGTAGCATGAAGGGACAAAAACTTTTCATTGTGCAACCATGTGCTCTATAATGATAATACATTACTTTGATCCCATGATACCAGATCATTTATATTGTTGCCATTTTCCCAACACAACATTTTCCATTTTCATCGTTGCATTGATATGAATTTTTTTACATGATACCACTAACCTCATCTGACTGGGTGGCAAAACAAGCTTGATAAGGCTGTTTTGAACAGGGAGAGTTGGATACCAGGAGGAAAACAACACCTGTAATATATAAAAGTCATTTTCAGCAATAATAATGTGACGCATCAGGCACTCTGTAGATGATGAAATGTTGCTAGAAATATGGCAAATGTTATCTGGCGTGTGTGCATAAAATAGCGTATGTAGCTCCACACTCTCTACTAAAGTTACACTAGTCAGACACATCTCGCAAACAGAGATACAAATAAATTATAAAAATCTAAGGAAGTCTAAGGAAGTGGACATATAAGCAAGTTAATTAAAGATAGATACATTGAAATATACTTCATTAAACATGAAGTAAGCTACTCTGGAGAAAGATAGTTGATTGCTGAGTTTCATTTCCAGGTCGTTAAAAACACCAATGCTTGGTGTTGGTGGCTCCCAGCCCAAAAATGATCAACTATTTTACCGAAATGTGATTGGCCAAAGTTTCTTGTCACGGGCTAGATTTTCTAAAGCCTGAAAACAGAGCCAAGAGGAGGTATACTAGTCTAGTTTTCTCCCAGACCACTTGAATGACATTATGCTTAAACATAATTATTGTTTGTATTTCTCAGTGACACCAAAAACCTTCCTGCCTACCCCAGCTTTAACGATTTGAAGCTTGATGAAAAATACATATATTTAAATATTTTTACAATGAATGTACATAGTTTAATAGAGCATTCCACCAATTTTACACGTGAAGATCAGGTTGCTTGTAATGCGGAGCTCAACTCACCCTGTGAAAACAGTTGACCAGAAGAGATTTGTCATCAGGGTTTTCCCATCTTGAGCTTGAAGCCTGAAAGAAGTGAGCACTACAGGAAATGTAGGATATTTTAAAGCCTGGAGGTGTCTGAGCCTCTTTTGCATAATTTTTCACCTTTTTTCTTAAATCTGTTCTTTAGAAGTCCTTTCAGAGCAGCACTTATTAACTAGGGTACCCCATTAATTCCATGTGGTATTTGTTATTTTGTTTTGTTTTGTTTTGTGTTCAATTACAACTGTAACTTATCATTTCTGAATCATGCTTAATCAATCAAGTATTACTGTATATGCATATATTAAATATAAAATTCAGAATTTGATACAAATTGAACAGAAATATAACAAATATTTCATTTTGGATAGTTTAACATTATAGTGTACAAAGATTTCTATTTTTCTGGTCAGTACTGGGAGGACTGCCATGTTTCTGAGTTTATACAGGCTTCAAAAAGAACACAGGTACTATCTCTGCTTTCCATCCATAATAAAAGCCTCATATAGATAGCATGCAGAGATTAGACGTACTGATTAGATATATAGATAAAACCAAGTGGTACAAATGTCTATTTTTGTCAGATCAAAATGAGCAAATGATTCACTACAGATTCGTGCCATGTATAGATTTTATATTAAATTCAAGATGCTGCTTCAAATAAAATCTCAGTGCTCAACCTGATACTATGTAATTGGTACTTTTAAACTGCACATGCAGCATGTACAGCTAGAAACATATTCAACCTGTTGTGCCAAATGTATTTCTACCAGTAATTTCTTATCAAAGCACTGCTGTTGTTCAGTGACAGCATGTCTTCGGAGCTGCAGAGTAAAACTCAGTCTCACTAAGCCATAAGAATGACATCACATAGACTACAGTCAGTAAGTCAGAGAACAGCATGTTCAAAGCTTGTTCACCTTGATACTCAGTTAATTAGACAAACAATCATATTACTGATGAATGCTCTGCTACAAAGTGTTTCACTTTGTAGAAACTTTGTACTTTCTTAATAGTTACATAGTTGCTCAGAACCTCATGTTTGTCCTGATAACTGCAGGGCAGCAGTCTGTAACTGTGGCTTTTGGTTCCAGGTACGAGAATGAGATATCAGACGACTCTGGCATGGTCTGCTCTCCTGGGCATCAACCTACATCCACACCTGCAGGAAACCACAGAGCTTATTCTTAAAATAAAAGGACCCTTTTAGAGATAACATGCAACATCACATAAGATTTCCACTGCAAAACCATTAAAACATTCAAAATTCCCACCCACCCATCGGTTAAACTGTTACATTTGAATATACTGAGTCTAAAAATACTGAAATCAGCCAATAAAGCATCCACTGTTTCATAGGTTTTGTAGCTGAAGGTGCACCACACTGATCCGGACTGAAATATCTAAACAACTAGCTTATAGGATGAATTCCTTTGACATTTTATAATCATTCATGGTCTCCAGAGGGTGAATCCTAATGACTTGAGTGAAAAAAAATCCATACAGACATTCAAGGCTCCTGGATGATGTGGGCTATCCTTTTCATCTGGCACCTCCATTTCCCATTTATAAATGTATTTGAACGGTGAATGTCTGAAGAAAGTTAAGTTAGTTAAGAAGGTTAAGATTTCAATTTGTTCATTATTTTGGTTTATGACAAAATACCTGCAAAGGTGGTATTTTTGCAGTATTAATGCTATTTGGAGAATACAGCAATTTAGAAGAATGGGATGCAGCAGAAGAACAGGAAAAAAAGCTGAAAAACGGCAACAATTTTCCTGCAGCATTTCAACGTGGTTTTAAAGACAGGACTGATTGACTTGAACTCTGTATCACTTATTGTATTGAAGTGTGATATATCGCGGTTGACACCAGCTCTAATGTTCATTAAACTTTTCACAATGTACTCTCCACCAGCCTTACTGGACTCATTCGTTTGCTGTGCGCTTTTATGTTGCTATGGTTACATGTTGGGTAGCGGACAAATTCTGAAAAGTGATTAAATTTCAGCCGAACTTCATGTGTATTAAACAATTTTAACGTAAACCTGCCAGCCAATCAGAGAGAAGTATTCACCCAGCCCATGCTATAAATAAGCTCCTTTAAACTGAATACTAAAACCCCCAAATTACTAAAAAATACAGAGGGCATGACTTCATTGTCATCGATGGTAGCCATGGCGCCTGACAGAAAATATTACCGGTGTAATAACATAGTAACATAGTATTGCAGACTTACAATTTGCATCTTAACCTTTAAATTGTTACCTTGACTTATGTCGGATATACAAGAAGGATTAAAGAAGGATGAAATGTAAAAACACAACAGTCTTCACTTTATGGTCATTAACTTGATTATCGTACTAATACTTTATCAATGTTGGAGTGTTTTAGGTTCTACCATATTGATTGCATTGTATTATCAATATAATTATGATATTATTGGGTGAAAACTGCCACTAAAGTGCATTTTACAGAGATAAAAGATCTACTAAAAAAGTAGACACCCTCCACAACACCCTCCTAACGCTATGAGGAACAAAAATGAAAGAATGTAAGAAAGAAAGAAAGAAAGTACATCAGTACTAGAAAGTACTAACCAAATACTCAATACCAATACTGGCTGTAAGTGTCTTTTAGCTTAATACCTACAGACCTGATTGTCATTCAAACTAGCTTTAAAATATTTAAAAGTACAACACGTTCTAATACTTAGTGGTAACGAACTCCACATCCCTGCTGCCTTAACCAAGAAGCAGTGTTGACCAAATGTTGTAGACCAAAATTTAACATGACAGCTTGTCATCAATCTTCATTGACAATAACATATCAATAAAATACCAATAAATCATATTTTATGCACCATTAGTTTAAAATGTTGATGATGTAATTATCAATGTTTCCAACAAAACAGGGTGGAAACAAAAAAAATGCTAATTCTAATTTATTTTCTAAATATTCAAATAAAAGACCTGACAACAAAACTTTTTACGGATGATTTTATCGTAATATTCAAAACAATTTTATTTTTAATTTTTCCTTCACCTTTAACTGCCTAGTCTTCCCTAAAAGTCCTATTCTGCAATAACTCAATAAAGGGGGTTTATTTTTTGATGACCCCGAGGTTATTCAAACTAGATGAAAAGTAAGTAACATAATAAGAATCTGCTTGTCTATAAAACAGGTAAAATAACTTTAGTTCTTCTGACTGTTTGAGAAACCTGCAGTAGTTCTCCTTAACTGAGTGATGTCTTGTTGGTGGAGAGAACACAATGTGAGGGCTGACTGGGATGTGCGAGTCTTATAAAGCACTTGTGGAGTATCTAAATATAGTCAGACATGACTCAACACTCAACTTGTCATTTCTTGGGCAGATTGCTTGTATTTTTTTCCAATGCGTTGCTTAGTTGCCAAAGCAACCAGTGATGCATTGTTACAAACCTTACAGCAGGAAATGTAAACTGTATGGATGTTAAACCGTATCTGAATGATTCTTGCGGTTTCTTGTGGACTATATTCGGTCACTTGGCCTGACGCTGTATGCTGCTTCTAGACTTCTAGACATGTTTTCTCTCTTGTGGACCCTGACTCACTGTCCCTATCTGAGCAGTCAATGTTACATAAAACATCATTTAGGTTATGCGTCAATAAAGCTCTTTCAGCAAATCTTATTATTGACTGAGCCATAAATCTTTCCTTTCTTTCAGAAACTTGTGGGTGTAAAAGGTGTAATTCCCTTTCTTATCCTGTAACTTTGACCTGTTTGGAGCTTCATTCATGTTGTACACCCATCACAATCCAAGGAAACGATCAACAAATACTTTATTTGCTTGTGCAATACAGTACCACTTTATCATAATTTGACAACACTTAAACGTTGCAAATAAACTGTTCTTTTGTAGGAACTGCTATTATGTCAATTGACCTCATCAGTTAGTTGACCTTTGGCAAATATGTGTGACATAATCGTTACCCTTGTGTTTCCATCCTTTGGGTGTATCTAGAAATTATCTTATTTTGATTACAACTCAGAAAAATAGCTGCTCCGTTCTGGATTTTTTTTTAATTAAATAAACACTGACTGGTATAATTATAAAATTTATTTCTTTATACGATAGTGCTAGACATTTAGGTAATAAATAAATATATATATCAGGAAATATATCTCTGATTTGCTTATACGTTATGAAGCACCAAGACCCCTCAGATCATCTGGAACAGGTTTACTCAGTGTTCTCAGGATCAAAACCAAACAAGGTGAAGCAGCCTTTAGTTTCTGTGCTCCCCACCTGTGAAACAAACTTCCAGAACATCTGAGGTCAGATCGGCTCATTTAAATCAGGGCTTAAAACATTACTGTTTACTGCAACTTACCAGTGAAGTAGATACATAACTTATAATAATAATCTGTAGCTATTGTTTTCATATTTGTCTGCTGGTGCTTTTGTTTTATGTTTGCTTCTTTTTTTAAATGCATTTTCTGTAATGTTTTAAACTATTTATTGTCCTGCTTTTAGCTTTTGTTTTTAATTATCTCAAACGCAATTTTAATGTTCTTTTAATGTTTCTATTTTAATGCATTTTCAAGTTCTGTAAATCACCTTGAATTGCCTTGTGTATGAATGGTGCTATATAAATAAAATTGCCTCGCCTTGCCTAATAATATATCTCATCTGTGTAGTGAATTCACACATTTAAAGAATGACACATTCACCCCAAAAGGGGTTGAACTTAATAAATTCAGTCGCACTTTATTTTACAGTACAGTAAGAAGACGTAACAAGCTACACTTTGTAACAAATTAGAGTAAAACTAGAAATAATGTGTTTACTAGACAATATTAGACTCTTTATTAGACATTTATTAGAATTAGGTAATTAAGGACAAAACCAAACTGTACTGTAAAATAAAGTAAAATTACATATTGTATATAGTATAGATTAGGCATCTAAGTAGGGTATAACTACTGTGTAATAAAGAACATAAAATAAAGTGTGACTGTAATCGCTAATATTTCAGACACTGAAACGATACTGACAAACTTTGGGAAATGACGCTCATTGTCATGAAGTTCCAGTGTAAAATATGACTGACAATCCCAAAGGGTAGCTACAGTTTCACTGACATTTTTTTTTCACTGATTGCTCTAAAGAAGTTTGGGGAGAGTTGTGGGCTCTGATTGGCCTCCACTGGTATGCAGCGTCAAACTATGTTTTTTTGCGTTAGTTCCAGTAAATGATGGCAGCTCCACCAGTATGAGTGTGCAAGGCTGCAGCTGAACCTGAGGTCGTCAGATAAAAGCTGCTGGGGGAACACCCTCAGCTTAATTTGTCCAAGAACTGTGTGCCAAAAATAACTAAATGATCTAAGCGAGTGCTCCATTCTTACTCTTTATATTGGTTCATTCTCACCTCTCTGCCCAATTTGAATTTATTTTTCTCTTTTTTCCAATACAGAAAGGAGTAAAAGGAAAATAATAAAAAGTAGACCATAAATCTTGAGTGGAAAATACCAGATTGGTAAAAGCAACCACAAGCCACAACAACAAAAAAGTGAAAACAAACTTGCATGATATTGTTTTGTTGTGTTGTTGTGTAGAGCAAAAACATGTAATTATAAATAATGATATATTGGAAGCATTGTAGTACTCATTTCCTCTTATCTACCACAGTGTTGGCAATCATCTATGTACCAACAAAATGACGTATTAAGCCTTAATCAAAACCAGCGTGGTTTTCACATGCTCTGGATGAGTTTACACAGTTTTGAAAAATCCTCTGTACATCACTGCCTCCACCAACACAATGTGAGCCGCTCTGATGGAATGACACCAAAAAAAGACTTTGCAGCTGAAGGCGGCACAACACATTGTGGTCTGTACTTCTCCTTCCCAACAGATCAAACGTGCGGCCCAACATGTGTGCCAGCTGAAACTGTTCCTGCTTCCTGATGTCAGGGAGGGAGGCCCAGACAGGGTGGGGAGGGCAGGCTAATTGAAAACAGACATGAGGGGAAGTGATGTTTGCCTTCGTCAGACACTTGGTTTGCTCCAAATTTTTTTTTCCATTTCTTCATTTCACTGACTCATTAAGGCTCTTTAACTGCACAGAAAATGAGTTTCGTAGTAAATCACAGAGCTTTGAGATCCACAGATTACAGTTTGGACAGAATATGCACGGCTGATGTGTTGCTATTAGAGACCAAACACGCGATATCACTGTGAAACTCTGATGAGTAATGTTGAAGCTGCTCTTGAGGAAATCCAGACACTTTTACTCATGTGAGAAAATATTCCTGTCTGCCAAACTACAGTTATTAAAACCGCAATCAGGAGCCTTGACTCACTGGCTATCTGGTGGATGGTCAGGCAGATAGTGTCTGTTGATGATGATGCCAGTGGTCTTGTGGTCATCTAGTCAACGTCTGCTGTTATTACACAACAGCTGCTGAGCAGCAGGGGAGCTGAGAGATTCTCAGTATCATAAGAACCACAGATGAGGATGCCTTAACCTTGCAATACACTGTATGATTTTAAAAATGTTGGTATTTATTTCCAACCTCTGCTGCATGAGTAAATTGTCTGTGATGTAAAACCAAAGCATACAATTTATGTGCTCACAGTGCACAGTCCGATCATCAAGCTAGGACCTGAGTGCTGGGACAGTTCATGTAGGATATAAAATAAAATGGCCTGTCAGCACCAGCGAAAATTCTGGCTCTTGACAGGTGTCAATAAAGATTCTCTTCAAAGCTCTGAGACAGGTAGACGTTGCCTTTGCTAGCAATTATGCTAACAAAGCGGCATCAATCTCTGTGCCATCCTGTGTGCTAAAACTTAAGTGTATATGGACTTGAGGAAGATGTGGACAGTATGGTTGCACTGATGATTGAAAGAACATTTTTTTAAACATTTAGTATTCATTCAATACATTTTAGATTAATTAATAAATAATTACTCCGTTAAAACCAAAACAATGGGCAGTTAAGCACTGGCAGATGAAATTTCTCAAATAACACAACAAAAACAAATATATCACTGCAGTCCCATTAAATTCTTGTTTAAATGTCTCTCTCTCTTACAGAAACTTTAAGGTATTAAAAGTACATAACACATTAACGCTTCCATTAACTACATCTTCAACTTCAGTTTGTCTTGCTGAAGCTTTAAGACTCTAATTTAAAGCAACTTTTTTTTCTTCAGCTTGGAGATTTTGGTTTTGTTTGTTCAGTGCCATCACCACAGAGTTGGTCAGCTGCAGCTGACTGTCTCATCTCTCGTCCTCCCCCCTGTCCTGCTCTCTGCTGTCTCATTCAGTTTGTTCACAGACATGGTCACCACAAGAAATAAACACAAAAGGCAGTGTTTCATTCTGAAGCCCACATCATAGCGTTTGTTGATATGTAAGCTGGAGGTAGGCTGTATCTTTAAATCATTAGGATTAGCTAGGCTTAACATTAGCATGTCAAAACTACCATTACCCAGAGTAAAACTTTTTCTTTTGACTTATGGCAGGCATTATTGGCCAATCTGTAGCGTTATAACGGTGGTGTCTTCTAGCTTTTCCTGTGGTCCTCCTGTTTTAGGATGTCTACTTTTGAAGATTTCTTTCTTTTGCGTCGTGACCTGTTTTTATATCTGTATCTGTTTATAACATGATGCATATGGATTCCACCAAAAGTTGTTGCTGTCCTGTCCGCCATTTTTTCTCTTCTCTTCCAGTGTTTGGTTTGTCCTTTCTGGTCTACTGGGTGGTGAAACATGGCAGACTCTGCAGAAGAGGACCACTGTACTTATAAACACATCTAAATGTCTCATTCTATGGTAATGACAACACAATGATTCTGATTATACACTAATGAAAACAAACTTCTGAACATTATATTCCATATTCATATTCTGCCAATAAATGCTGTAAATCTCACTTGACCATTAAAAAGCTCAAAAATGTTGTCTTTTTTTAAAAACTATTTATTAGTTTACTTTCCTCCTCTTCCCTGATTGATTTTAATTATTTTGTAGAGTCTGTTGAGCTATATTCTGTATATTAAAGGTGCAACATAATTAAAACCTATTATCATTATTGTTGTTGTTGGGAAATTGCATGGATTCTGGTCAAATAAAACGAATTAGAACAGCGAAGAACAGAAGTTAAATGTCATGATGTTTGTGTATGTCCATGAACTCTTGATATATAATATTATATAATCATATTAAAGAACTTTGTCTCTCATCGTGTATTTAATCCTTATTTTGAGTTGCAATCCTGTACAACTGTAATTGTTAACATACAGGTTCCACCTTGTTCACACCTAACATCAGAATGTGTAGATCCTTTATGCCTAAGTCATACTAATATTGAGCCTGTTTGACTAACGCTACATAATATTCAGTTCCCTCAAATCACAAGAGATGCAATAGTTTCAATCCCTCATGGAATATTTATCTCTTTATAAATGTTATTGTAAAGTATAAACACTTTAAGGAATAAAATGTTCCCATATATTAAATAATTAATTTTTACAGCATTTGAATTTACTCACATCACAACATGACACAAATCACAATACCATAACCTCTAAAAACAGAATGTACGTAACACCCAAAACTCAAGTAAATAATTAAGAGTTAAAAAGAAAGAAAAAAGGCTACAAGACTGGCAGATAAAACGAGATTGGGATTTTTTTTTTATTGGCTAAAAAATGCCTTATTTTCAGTTTTGTGTGAGTGGATTTTTACAGTTTATTTGAATTAAGCTGTGGGAGAATTTTTTCACACAACTTATTAATCATTTGATCACTGAACCTTTGTTTTTTCTGACAAAATAGAAATCACCTAATTCTTTCATTGGGAATTCCATGAGTGATACTAACTAGTTATCATTAGTTGTGATTTATGCAAACTAGGATTTTTCTGCTCACCTATAGATAACAAGGGGGGAAAAGTAGGTATGAAAATGTACAGTAGCCTATTATACTTAAAGTTCATATTCACTGACAAGTAAATCCAGATATACACAACTAACCACCTATTCTGTGAGACTGTATCCCACCAGCAAACCCTACAGAAAAAAAATGGGCAATTAACCTTGAGAGAAACACACTGAAACATATATCAAACTCACAAAAAATATGGAGTAAAAACAATGCTGACATACATTCAAGACAGGTAAGCTAACACTACCGCTAGCTCCCACTGGGCAACACTACCATTACCAGTTAGTGTGTAAGTTAGCTACTACTGCTAGGTAGTTACATCTTATAGCTGTTAGCAGAATGCTAGCTAAATAGCTAGCTAATTAGCAAGGTAATTGCATCTGATAGCTAATGTTAACAAAACACTAGCTAACCAGCTATAGCTAATCTACATAAATTGTCAGCTAGCTAGCAAGTGGAGAAAATAGAAATTAGGAACACTTTTCCTATTCAAGATTTTGGGATGTTAGGATGCTTTTCTAATATACTTTTCCTGTCCGAGGAATAGGATAGGAGCATTGACTTAGAAACTGTTCTTCCGTCATGGCTTTTTTCCAAACTAGGTCCTAGCTCTAATAACCATGGTTATAGAACAATTAAGATATAATGAGTGAATTAGGAGGTTGTTGTAATAGGGTCACAACTATGTAGCATGAAGCTTAGTTTGAGGCCATGTTATATTTTGCCTTGCAATCAGTGTGTCAGCTATATACTGTACTATGTATAATGTTCCCCTTTGTGATGGTAGTGATTTGCCAAATCAAATTTTCTGTTGTGCTCTGTAAATAATGTGATTTAGACCCAAAGAAAACAGCATGGTACACATTAAAAAAATATTTTATTTTTTCACTTCTGTACAAGTTCCCAAAACCTTCATTTTTTCACATTTTCAGACAATTTCCAGTCTTAACAATAAGCATACTGCTTAGAATATGTATACATATACAGTATATATGTGCATGATTTTTGTCAGTCTTCATCTGGAATATGAAATTGAACAAAGTGCATATCACACAGCACATCCATACTATCAGAAGAGTAGGTACAGGAACTAGATAAAATATAATTCAAAGCAACATCAGTCAGCATCATTTCAGGTTTCAGTATGACTCCATGTTTTGGTCCTCAGCTACAGCGACTTTATCATTGTGTAGTTTTCATTTTTCAAATGGAGGTACGGTTTTGATTTTGTTTCTTTAAATCTGCTTGCACGTTATTTCTGATGTGCAATAATATATCTGCCATTTTCTGCTTTTTCAAGTAGGTCTGCAACGCTGCAGTGAGCTCCATACAGGATCCAGTGCAATCACAACAATAGCGGTGAAGTAACGGTCATTAAACTGACACAGTCGAGTGTCCGTAAGTGGAGTTCTTTGTATTGTTTATATAATCTACGTACACATAACCCAAGATCCATTACCCACACCCTTATAAAATAATTGTTCATAAATAGCACTTTTCCCATCTTTAAATATCACAAAGGCCATCTCTGTCATCATAATATGACCAACAGAAACCTGAGATGTGCGTGGGCCCAAAAGCCCTCAGTACAGTTTCATTTACATGTGCAACAACATCTCCACATGAATCATTAATTTGTCCTCTATATTAGTGATATTCTTTTATAGAAGATATCCATTTCATTAATATTACCAATATTTAGTTGGTTGAGCAGCTGCGTGAAAAGCTCCTGTCCACCAGTTATGAAAAATTGAGACAAAATAAATAAATGAAATAGACTAAATAAAAATAAGGTCTATGGTTGAATTCAAATAAATTATCTTCCTTCACATAGTTCTTCACTTAGGACCTACACACTCACTTTGTAACTTTGGGAGCGTTTCCTACATAGCCTGCGGAACCACGCCCAGTAAAGGAACATCATGGTCAGCCAGTAGCACACATAGGCCATACAGCCAAAAACAAGAAACTCAGTCTCCATTATCTTGGCTGGAGTTGACCAGTCCAGTTGACTCTCTTTGTAGATTGTGTAACCAAGCCCACCTAATAAGATGGCTGCCCACACCGACAGAGGGAGGAGGGGTATGTAGTTCCCTACAATCTTGCGCCTGCCAGATGTTCCCCAGCTGCTCTTGTTCATGGTGATGATGGCAAAGTACTTTGCAGGCAGCAAGCTGGTCATGTACAGAGCCGAGTAAAGAGACATGAACACCATCACCATGTCTCTGCGCAGGATGCAAGCGTAAGCCGCCTTCACCAGCCCGATCAGCTGGATGCAGCACAGGATCCAGAGGAGGTCCCACAGTGTGCCTGTCCAAAACAGCTGGATGATGGTGGCAGTGACAAAGAAGGGGAAAATACCTGAGACGATGGACTCATAAGTCATCCACAGGTGGTGCTTGTGCCACCACATTGCGTTGTAGAGCCACTCACGGAAGTAAGACTTTGTCCAGCGAGTCTGTTGGTTGAGCCAACGCAGGAACTGACCGGGGGTCTCTGTGTAGCATTTGGAGCGGGCTGTGTATCTACAGAAAATGAAAACAACACATCGATGAAATTGTCATTATTAGTACAGCTAGTAGACAGTCTGAGGTATGAGGATGGATGCCACCCTTGTTAGCAAAATGACAAAAGTGCATCCCCCTTGTTAACCTGCAACCCCCCTTCTCCACTCACGAGTAGCAGAGAGAGTGCAGGAGCAGAGGGGTTGTTCAGATGAATATGCTAGTTCATTCTGCTTGACTCACTGGTCCTTTATCTGACTGAAGTTTGTGCAAGTTAGAATCTGCGGCCCAGACCTTGGCTCTGAAATATCAGTCGCCTACTGTGTTGTGTATAGATAAATCCATGGAGCTGTCTGTAGTGCTGAAATAGCAGACAGCTTTGTAATTGGTCCTCCCTAAGTCACGTCCCTTTTTGCTCTGTATTCCAATAACAGTTGAACCAGCTTGGCACTGGGCAGAACTGCGGTCAACTTTCTCCTTTCCTGGTTCCTGTACTCAGATATGCTATGTGCTAGACTCATCTATGTTGAAAAGATAACCAAATCATGAAGGTGGTTGAAAGATGTTGCTGGGGGACCTATGAAAACAATATATAAATAATCACGTCTTAAGTTAGCTAATGTTGGCAAAACTCTGGCTAACAATTAGTGTAGATTAACTAGTGTTTTGCTAATATTAGCCATCAGATGTAGGTAGATGTTATTAACTAGCTAGTTAGCTAGCATTTTGCTAACAGAAATCATATGTTTTGTTTTTATATTTTTATCAGAGGTTTTGCCAACATGAGCTAACCTAAGATGTGACTATATCGCTTTTACAGGTTCCCAAACCACATCTTTTAATCATATCCAAAATCTGGTTTTCTTTTCAACATAAACAAGCTTAGCACATAAGATAATTAATAATAAAGTTTGCTAATATTCTGTAAACTTCTGATAAAAGCATGAAAACAAAACATATGATCGCTGTTCGCAGAATGCTAGCTAATTAGCTAGGCAGTTACATCTGATAGCTAATGTTAGCAAAATACTATCTAACCAGCTATAGCTAATCTACATCAATTGTCTGCTTGCTAGTTAGCTAACTAGTTAGACAGCTTAAAATGTGGCTAGATATGTCACTTTTACAGGCAAAATCTTTTAACCAAATTCAAAATTTTCTTTTCTTTTCAACACAGATGAGCACATAGCAGGAAACACTTCCACTGGGTGCAAAGTTTGCTCAGCTGTTGGAACACAGAGCACGGGTGGGAACTTAGACGTGGTCAATTGTATCTTCTTCTTTCAGACCCACCTTTCTGTCAGTTTTGCCTAGGATCTATAATATTCTCTAAACTATATGGGCTACTGTATTTAAACAAAAACAGTCCTCTCATCACCAGGATGCTCCCATTGAGCTATATCC
The DNA here is from genome assembly GCF_056507025.1 of Lutjanus erythropterus. Taxonomy (NCBI): domain Eukaryota; kingdom Metazoa; phylum Chordata; class Actinopteri; order Lutjaniformes; family Lutjanidae; genus Lutjanus; species Lutjanus erythropterus. The sequence goes on along the minus strand of NC_139325.1, from coordinate 19,793,178 downwards.
CTGTTTAAAATGAACAAATCACCTACTGAGTACAGCCAAGATTACACCATCAAGATACCAATGTCATTTCTGTGCACAACACTGACAAGCCACTTACTTGGTAGCATAGCCCATGCTCAGCATTCGGTTGGTAAGATGTCTGTCATCACCAAATGTGCAATGAGTTCCCAAAAACTTCTGATTGTACCAGGACTCCAGAAACTGTTGGAGGAGATCATTCCTGTACAGACCTTCATGGAGGAATTCAAGAAACCACAAAAAGACAGAAATATTAGTTACAATGAGATAACAACTGTGCCTTAAAGCCATGACTGACACTGCATGCCACTGGAGATGTCCTGTTTCTGAGTTAATAAATTACTGTATCATATCGGAACAGCCCTATTTGACATATTAAAAAAAAAATCTTACCTAAAGGACCACTTATGCAGGATACACAGTTGAAAAAGGACTGGCAGGCCCTCTCGATGTTGAAAGCCATCCAGTACCTCAAACTGCTCATGAAGCTGATGTAGGATTCTTTCAGGTTGAGGATCATCACATCTCCACCCACAGCACCGTACTTAGGGTTGCTCTCCAACACTTTGCACAGCTCCACTGTGGCCAGAGGGTCCAGCTTAGTATCCGAATCACACACCTGGGGAAGGTGAAAGCAAGTCATGTCGTGAACACTGACATTTTCTTTTTATAAAATTATCTTAAGTGACAAAATGAAGGAAAAATAGATACCTGTATGTAGTCAACTGATGACCCGAGTGCTTTAAACGCTGTGTACATCACTTCCCGCTTGCCGCCCCACTTCTGCATGATGCAGACACACCTTTTGCTCTGGATAAGGTGCTCTACCTCTTTCCTCTGTGGATCTTCTCCTATTATATAATCAGCATCGCCTCCTGGGCCCATTTCTGAAGCCAACTCCACATCCTGCTGAGCCTGGGTGGGGTCCCATGTGTGGTAGTTGTTCCTCCACACGTAACAGCCAGGGTCTTGGTCAGCAAACACCTCTCTGAACATGTCCATCATGTATCGGTCATCATCGTTGTTCCCGTCTATCACCATGATGATACGCAGCAGCTCAGGCGGATACTTGAGGGCCCTGATGGAATTCAGGCACTCTCTGAGATAGACGGGGTCCTCCTGGTAAGCCGATATCGTGAAGCCGATGGTTTTGGTGAAGGTGCATGGGTCTGTGCGAGCTTTCATTCGCCGGTGCTCCACAAAGGCGAAGAAGCTCTGGACCAGCACATGGAGCGAGAGGAGCAGTCCGTAAAAGCCAAAGGAGATGATCCCGTACATGGAGGTGACCAGCTGGAAACCCTTCACGTAGGCCCACACCATCACGCCCAGGACCAGCAGAGCGAAGAGGAAGGTGAAGATGGCACGGATTATTGAACCCAGCTTCTTCAGTAACGGTTTCAGCTCCATTGTGTTTCTTTATCTGAGAGACACAGAGACACTACATGTTAGTATGGCTTGAAGGAGTAATTCTGGCACTGGTCATGCTAAAAATGTACACAGACACTCCAAACTGCGGTTTGGGAAAAAAAAAAGGGTGTATTAAATGGAATTAGTTGTTTTATAGATAGTTGTAAGACATGTTAACAAGCTATACAAGTTGGAAAATACTACAGCTGCCAGGCATACAAAAACCTATAAGCTCCAGCCTATTTTTTAGAATGTTGTGTTAATCCAAGAATGTATATCACTGACAACTAGGGCTGTGTACTGGCAAGAATGTGGCCTACCACGATAAAAGGGTTCAGATTCAAATATTGTGATATATTGCCATATAGCAAGCAAGAGGATAAATTGCCACTTTTTATTCTAATGTTAGCAAAACTGTCATAGTATAAAGAACAAGCAACCATACGCATAAAATCTGAGTTTAAAAAGTTTTCATGCAATCTTTGTATGTATTGCAATATTACCGTACAGTGTTTTGACATCAGTACAGTATAGCAAGACATAATATTGATACTCAAGTGTATCAATATTACCTTAAACCCCCACTGACAACTCTGCCCTATTGTAAACAAACTGGATTTCTGTGGGCTATAAAGGATCAAATATACATAAAATACTGCCTATAAAATGTATATATAAAAAAAACATGTGCATCTCCATTATGTAAGGCTTTATGTTCTGTAACAAACAAGGTTTTCGTATCAGCACATATCAGACAACATATATGCCAATACCAATTAGACTGATACGGCTAAACACATCTTACCTTTTTTACTTATTTAAATATGTTCAATTATATCCTATTTAAAATATTTAAGAATATGAAATAATCTTTCAGAAATGTAATTAAAAAAAAAAAAAACACTGCAGGTTAGCTACAAGCTATATTTAATCATCCCACACACACAGAAAAAAAGTCTATTCTGAGAGAAAACAGCTGGCCAAAAAACAAATCTCCATACAAAGCATGATGTATCACCTGTGCTAATCAATTTAATAGAATAATAAATAAAAAAGTTAACATAAAGGTCACATGTAGACGCATCAGACATCTTACCTGTGACAGAAATCTGATATCTGTTTTCATTTAAACTTTTTTTTTAAATCATAAAAAAATGATGATGATTTCACAGAAATTATTTTTGTTTCATTTAAATGGTAATATAGCGATTAAAATACGATTGCATTCTATTTATGAGTTTACAAGTAATTCATCAGCAAAACAGGAGCATGAAAGTTAAATAAAAACAAAGTTATTTATTTTTAACTATACCTGTTGTCAACTTCCCCTGGCTGTAAATTTTGTTTGTTGGAGGAGATGTTTGTCTTGTCTGGCGACTCGGCGTGAAGTTCCTTCGCTTTATAACTCTCAGGTTGAAGTCGGGATGGGGCCATGGGAATTATCAATGACTGAGTCAGCCGTGCGTCAGGAGTAGAAGGCGGTGGTCCCGCTGGCTGAAGAGGAGGACCTCAGTTAGCGGGGTGCACTCGGCTGCTTTGTTTTGTCTTTCGCCATAGAGATCTTAAAGTTTGTGTGACCTCCTACTAGACTGAAAAAAAAAAAAAAAAAAAAAAACAAGATCGGAGCTTCGAAAAAAAGCACAGTGGAGAGCGATGTTTGACCACGTCTTTGCACGTGTTCTTATTATTTTAACTTTCAGTAAAATTGACCAAGTGTCATGATTCTGTTTGGAACATCTAGAAGGACTTCTGAGGTCGCGTATTCTGAGGTTTATCTTATCTCGACCATGATTTTCCAAAGTAAACCTACCTCAGACCTATTAAATTAAATTTTATTTTCATTTTATTTGTGTTTCTATTTTAATCTGAGTTATTTAGTGTTATTTTTATTTTATTTTATTAATTTTAATTGTGTTTCCCCAACTGGGTAGATGTGTACAGGTATTTGTATACACATACTGAAAAAACTGCAGTCATTAGTTTTTCTGTCTTGGCAGTGTGCTTAGTGCAGAATGTAGAGAAATTCAGTCACATTAACGTTTATTTTATTTTATTTTATTTTAGCTTTTTTTAATTTAATTATTTGTTTATTGATTTATTTATTTATTTACTTATTTCCCAACCAGTAGATACAGACATTTAGCTAGTTACAGAAGCTATTCTGTTTGAATGCAGAGGTATCCGAACACATTAATAACCTGGAGACAGAGAAAATAAGTAAGCCCAGAAGCTGCAATGAAGTTGGTTGGCTGCACAAGTTGGACGCTGCCCTCTGCTGGCTTCTATCTGAAACTGCAAAAGTCAAAAAAACCAAAGCAGTGGTAAAGTAGTAGCAAGTGTGGGGGGGTGGAGGAGGTCTTTTCAGTTGTGAAGTGTACTAGGAGAGGAGCAGAAGGAAGTTTTGTCTTTGCTCTCTTCCGCTAATCTCTGACTTCAGAGGACTAAAGCTGTCCCCTTCTGGTTCACTGAGTTGCTGCCACCGTCCTAACTTAACCATGATTACATCCCTTGAGAGTTTCTTTATAGGGAAATCTGTTGACCGCTCATGAGGGTCCCCACCCTTAGCCACAGGAGCTGGCCCGAGCCGTCAACACGCTTCATGTCGGTCCCAAATAGAAGCCACCAAACAGCTGATGTCATGTATGGAGGCTGTGCCGGTCGATGTGTGTTTGTAGGGACAGGGAGCTGGCCTGACTTGGACATGCTGTTATTATATGTGTGGGTTCTCCGTGAGATCTGTATGTTTTCATTAACATGTTTTACATTACTGTGCTGTAGATAATGTTGTTTTGTAAATGCAGCCTCACGTTTGACATGCTGGTTCGTGAGAATCCTGGACTGCATGTGCCTGTCAGTGTTTACTGCAGTGCTCTACTGTGAGATGGTTCCCAACCATTTTTCTTAAGGGACTCCTTGAGGACACTGACAACCCCTAACTCAGTGAGATAGTTTATGGATTCATTTATATTCATTATATAATAATAAGTACATACCAACTGTACAATTAACCCAAATTGTGAACACAATAACTGCAGGAAGTTGGATGAGTTTTGAAAAGATTATTTCCTGTAGATATAGATTAATTTTGCTTGTAATTATATTATAATCATTTCCAATATACTGTCTTTTTTCCATTAAATACTCTTTATATGCCCGTGTGAGGTATTTTATTGAATCTTTTCACATACTATTAAATGATTACTCAGTTTCCTTTGCTTCTATTTCCTTTTTATAGCTCAGTTTTTATGCAAAGGTCAAGGCTAAACTGCTGGTTTTGTCTGACATGTCCCTGGCTGTGGGATAAACTGCATTAGTCTGTGACCACATCAAGAGCATGTTCTGTAAAGGACACAGCAGAAAGAGGACTCTTTTAGCAAGCTGCCATAGCTTCTAAGCAGCTTGTAAATATGGTTTGTGGAATTCTGTAGGATTCAAAACACCGACATCTGTGTTGCCAGAAGCAACATCCTATCCAAAACCATGTTTTCAAAAAAAAAAAAAAAAAAGGTGCAGCATCCAGCATGCTTCATAGAGACGGAGCTATTTATTGTGCATAGTGTATGAGTCCTCGGAAACCTCGTTAGGTCTTTATTCAGCGGTCAAGCAAATGCCTGGTGACTCACTTTTCTGCCACACCCAAGCAACCAAAATCCACTTAAATCATTTGGGGATTTTGCGATGGAGCATTCTCATATGTGCACCTGATGCTCCTTGATTACCAGTTTGTGCCCGTCCACAAAAAGGTCATAGAGCGGTGTCTCCAGATGGGAATTAGTCACGCCTTCAAGCGCTCAAAACTGCTTGATAACATCCACCAGTACACCAAATACAAACTGCACTAACAGTAACATTAAGGCTGAGCCAGTATATCATGAAACTGCATGTGTAATCTCATAGACTGGATTCATTTTTAAACTACATCTTTTTTCTTTTTTTTTTACTAATAGCTAAAAAGATTAACAAAATGTATCACTGTTTACATTTTGTTAATCTTTTTAGCTCAATGGTAAATAAAGTGACATTTTGTTAGCTTAGCTAGCTTAGCTAGCATACAATGCAACTTTTTTTAAAAGAATGCACAACAGCTGAAAGTTTATATTTTGTATAAAAGTAAGTTGTGCTCTATTGAATAATAAATATGCATATACAATATATATATATATATATATATATATATATATATATATATATATATATATATATATATATATATAAATATATATATATATATATATATATATATACATATATACATATGTGTGTATATATGTATACATACATAGACATACATATATATACATATTTATCTAGATATATAGGATATGTTATGCAGCAGAACTATTTTTAAATCTGGATTTACTCATTTTAAACCTAGTTTTGATGAATTCTGATTAGAACAAATCATCTTCATATAGTTTTGATGAGCTACAGCTAAAAAAGTTTCTAGATAGTCAACAGTCTAATTACCACATATGTAGCAGTGCACTATAATCAGTGATTATGGAGTGTGGCCAGAGTGTGCAACATGTTTTATAGTTTCTACCCACAGAGAGCACTGTCGCAGCATTTTTTTACCCTCAGTGATTTACTGTTGACTGACTGTAAATGTCAGGTTTGTTCCTCAACTCTTCTGTGTTTTACTGAGGCATCCTCGAGCAGGAAACATGTCTGCCCATTCATTGTAGAGTCATTCTGAGTCAGAGTACGTAGAGCCAAATAATGTGGCAGCATGGGAGGCAGCTGGATCTGTTACCCACCCTTTGATACTTTCCATCTTGATTTACAGTCATGCTTAACCAAAGCTATGAATTACAGTACTGAGCACTGGCATTTCAAACACACATACTAATGACACACTTGTTTTAGACTCCTGTGGAGAAAAACACCTGTCTGTCATTTGACTGTCATGTAACGTCTGGGTTAGAGCCGTAGCTGTCACTACTGTATATGTGTGTGGGAAGACATGAGGAGAAAGGCAGATGTGTTTCTCTTCATACCTGCTGTCATTCTCTTTCTACTGACACACTAATAGACACCAGTTAATCAAATTTATTTAAATTACATATTTAATTGCTTTTGAGTATTTGTCATTTGTATTTTACTGGGCTGAAAAAGTAAAATGTAAGTTGTATCAGAGTACTTTAAGAGCTTGTAATTGTGCATTTAAAACATTTAAATACGGAAATTACTGAGTATATAATTTCATTCTCAATTCTCTCATTTTTAATCTCTGGTTTAAACTGTAGAACAAACTGTAATAAAATTAGCCTCATCACAGTCTTTGGCTTAATACAAGTGAATCACATGACACGTCCTGTTGGCAGTGGCAGACTCAGGCTGTCTGAGAGGGACGAGGAGCAAAAAAAAAAAATAATAAGGTCACCAGCTGTATGCAGTGGGGCACCAGGGTACCAAAAGTAGTGATGCATTTCTGGTGAAACAGTTCTAATCCCTGGTTTCGATTAAATATTTTTTGTGTGTGTGACTTCAAATATAACTACTAGACCTCTGTAATAAAAACTATACTAGGGAACTGCGTATTTAACGATTTATAGACATGTAAAGGTCAACTAACAGGGCAGCCTGTGTGAGAAATATCTGGAGGAAAGAAGCTGCTGTGATGCAAATTTCCACCCAGATAACATAAGATCAGATACTGCTGAGGCAAGCTTCCTGAATAACACTAAAATACAACTGAAGTAAAGAGCTGTTAGCTAACACATGCCCTTGAACTGAACTATCAAGTAGCTATAACTTGTTGAAACCATGCAACCCTGCAAGCTTTGAAATTATTTGCTTCACTCTCAGAATTTGATCCATTCGTTCCATTAGTTTGCCACTTCGGCCCATAGAGAATGTGTGGTATGCATTCCTCTGAGTCACTTCTTTACAATGGAAAGCAACTTTTTTAGATTGGTGCATCACTGAGTAAAGTTCACAGGAATGAACGGAGGCCCACCTCTCATGCTGTATCAATTTCTCCTGATATATGCATGATTTAGGGGGGGTTAAGGTTAGACCCAGAATGTATTTTTGGATTTTCAGACTACAAATTACTTTATTTAAATAGAATATTTTATTTAAATAGATTTTCTATACCAGTAGTTTGCATTTTATTATGATATATTTGATGAGCTAGTATTTGTTTTCTGAAACAAGATCCTTTTTGATATTTTTCTTCTAATCTCTGCAAATAGGCCTGTATAAACAAAACTGTACACACAGTACATTTTTCAGTTGATTTTAATGTCTTTTGGTGTTCAGCCAGATGCCATGGTGTTCTTGATCCAGGAGATGTAGTTGCACACTTTTGTGTACACCCCAGGCTTGTTTCTCAGAGCGCAGCCATGCCCCCAAGACACAACACCCTGGAGTTCTCCGTCACACATCATGGGACCACCAGAGTCACCCTGAAGATAAAAAAAAAAGATGAGGTCATTTTCACTGGCGCACCCTTTCTATCAAGAAACAGACACATGAGCCATGATCTCCATTATTACCTGACAGGAGTCCTTCCCTCCCTCCAGATAGCCAGCACAGATCATGTTCTCAGTGATTTGGAAAGGATATACATTAAAGCATGTGTCATCGCTCAGGAGAGGGGCATCCAGGCACTGCAACTTATAAGGGAACCTCGCTGGAAAAGACAGAAAAAGAGAATGAATCAGTGTTTTATTTTCATTTACAAAAATGGAAAGAGAACATTGCCACACAGTTTGTTTCTACATTTCAACATCCACTTGGCAGTGTGTTACTTACAGCCCTCATCACTGGGGCGAAGACTGCCCCATCCAGAGATCTGACACACTGTCCCGTCACTGGCGCACTTTGAAGGCAGCATAGCAGGGCGTATGTAGGCGTTCAGAGTGGCAGGCCGGCTGAGTTTGATCAACATGATGTCGCTGTCCTGTGTGCGGGAGTTGTAGTCAGGGTGGCGGATGAACTTGGCAGACATAATGTGCTGCTCAGTCCCCTCAGGTTCCCAGATGTCATGCTCTCCCAGCCGGACTTCTACATTTGACCTGGAAGAAATAGTCATCTTTAAGTTAATTTTGTACTCTTGCTGCTTCCCCATGATAATTAAATTATAAGTTAGCTAATGTTAACAAAACTATACATTGCTAATGATTGATGTAGGTTAGCTAGCTAGTTAGCTAGAGTTTTGCTAACATTTGCCATCAAATATAATTAGTTAGCTAAAAATGTATGTAAATTCCCTAGCTAGTCCTTGGAGTGCAAGATAAAAAGAGGTGGGATCAATACTGTATCTCTGAACTATGACTTTAACTAACACATTGAATTTGTTTTATGTGATCTCCTTTAAAAACAAATGCAATAGTTAATAAAAACTAATGTTTTTCACTTCCATGTGTTGAATGTCACCTGAAACTGTTTGACTACTTTAACTTGTTAAAGTTAACTTGTTGTTAGTACATTTTGCTGAAAATACTTATACTCAAATAAGGTTTTTAATTCAGCCATGAGCAGTTTTACTGAAGTAAATTATCTGATTATTTTTTGCACCACTGTGACTTTCTTACTTTGTTTTGCAGTGAGCAGCAGAGAGCACCCACTCGTCAGACAGAAGAGTCCCACCACAGAAATTATACCCGGTGAAGAGAGACACTTGGTAGGGTACAGAATTTTTTGGACACTCATAACCTCCAACAATCTTGTCATCTCCCTTCAAGGCAACTGCAGCTGTTAAAAAGTAGAAATAATGAAGTGACGAAAACAGAGAAAGTTATCAAGTCAATATTTGTGTCTGTTATGGATCATATTAACATGAGAGTCTGTACCTTTCAAATATTTTATTATCAAGTCTGTACTATACCTGCCCCTCCAAAGAGAGTCAGAAGAAGCAGAAACTTCATGCCTTCTGTCTATCTGTCTGTCTGGCAGAGTAATGTGCCCTGACCCTCTAAGTTTCAGATATTTGTGTCCTCTTATCTCCTTTCTCTCAAGGTCTTCTACACCTCAAACATTAAACATGTGTTACATTTCCCCAGATCGCTGGGTTTAATGTACAGTATGCAGTAAAAGACTGGAAAAAACATACTGTGAAAATAACTCATCCAACAGCTTGGATGAGAAAAACAATCTGAATTGCAAATACTGACATTTGGAATTCCCCCCTGTCAGTATGCTCTCAGTCAGCACATGCTGCATGTGTTTATTTAATTATGTTGTTATGTATGTTTATTTTTCTGCTGGGGTGATTTCCATGAGATTCTGAATAATTTATCTTGAAACTCCTGATTATTATTTAATCTAATTATGGCATCAGTACATTTTTTATTTAGAAATCTATGTCACTATGATCACAGATGCTGGATATAGTGTGTATACAAGAATTCAAGGGAAACACAAAGTGACATACTACTTAGTGGTTGTTGACTAACAGTGAAGGGTATGTGGGTGGAACTGATGTGGAAACATACAAATGTGCTTTTGCAAAGGTGCAATTTCTAAACATTAAGAGGTTTGTGGAAAATAAAAGCAGAACTTATCTACTATCTTGGTATTTTAATCATCTGCCTTCTTATCAGCAAGCAGCTATCTGGAAAAACGCAGTATATATGCTGTTGTGCAACACATGATATAAAATGTGTTAATATCTTCACACTTTGCATGTGTTAACCTTAAAATAAAATGATAGTATAACAAATCTAACATGATCAGAAAATGTGTCACAGTTTCAGCATTTTTGGTTTCCTATGATGAAGTGTCAGGCTTTTATTCATTCGTTTAGAGCCTGTTTCACTTGATGGCCATCATATTGAAACTGTGGAAAACTTCAAATACCTTGGCACAGTTCTGGTCTCCTACTCTGGAAATATAGATCATATTTCCAAGAGATGTTCAGTTTAAGTCAGCAGATTTTACAACTAGTGTACAAAACTATTGTTGAGAGTGTTTGAAGTTTTCCTGCCTGGTATGGTCATCTAACTGTAAATCTAAGAATAATAGGTGAAGCTGTGCCAGAAACCCCTATTTGACAGGACTGTGTCAATGGCAAAATAAATGGTGAACCCCAGAAGCTCTGAACTTTTTTCAGATATAGATTATAGATTGAGGAAAAAATTAGAAATATAGGTTGAGCCTGTGCACTCCAGGAGGCACTATGGAGTTACTGGCAGCTAACGATGTGTTTAAGTAGGTCTTCATTCCAAGTGGCATCAATATAATATAATGAAATATAATATAATATAATATAATATAATATAATATAATAACCCTATAAAGTGACTAATGAAATTTAAGCTGCAGACATCGACATGTTGTTAATGTGTAATGTGACTCTGTCTCTGTCTGGCTGTCCTCATGATGTTGTTTCTTGTGTTTGGTTATGTTTGGTTGTTATGACAACTTGACATTAACAAACAAGACAACAAGATAATGTCATTTTTATGACCACTGACATTATGAAACTTAAAGAAACTGTTGAGCTTCATGGTTTGTCATTTCATCAAACTGGCATATGTGGTTGGTTTTGACACTGGATGTCATGAGATCATTTTAAGTTTGTGGTGAATATTTGACCTCAAGTAAAGTTGCCAAATGCTTTTGTAGCTGTGTTATTAATTATTTTCTGGATTTTCAGCTAAAGCGGTACCATTTGGACTTGTAATGAAGATGTCATTACATCAGGTCCGTTGGTCAACAGAGTACAGCACCAAGGTGACTTAGATTAGTTTGCTAATGCACAGACAGTGGTTAGCTAGTTAACTTGTTGCTAAAGTAGGCTAACTGCTGCTTGCTGTTATCTGTGGCTGGTGTTTGCTAATTCGCTGACTTAGCCCTGGGGTGCCAGGAGCCAAACCCAGCAAAAAAAACACCTCGGCACTCTGTTCCCTTCTTGTCCCGGTCCAGCCAGGATCTTCAGTTCGGCCAGACTCAATGTCAACTTTGTATTAAAAAAAATACATAATTTAACTGAATGATCCTTAATGACCACAGTCATAAAGATTCTTTCATATTCATGATAGGTGTTATAATTATCTATAAAGTGCATACGACTAATTAATAACCTAATTACAAATAACTTCTAAATTATTTATAGGGGTAGTCTTATTGCAAAGTGGTTCCCTATTCTATTCTATTCTATTCTATTCTATTCTATTCTATTCTATTCGCGAGCTAGGTGCACAATTTAAATAAGCTACAAAAAAAATAAATAGCCTGGAAAACAGAACTCAAACAGACAGTTTCACTTTAAAATCCTATTTTGAAATTCCATCTGGTCAACAGCTTGGTAAAAAGAAGTATATAATTTTCCTTGACGTTCCTGGTTTTAGTATGACATAAAGGAAATCAGAACTCTTACTGTTTGAACATGGCAAAGGTCATTGCTGAGTCAATGATTCAGAATCGAGACGCACTAAGTGGCACAAGGCACTGTTACTCATGTATGAGCATAGGTGTTTATCAGCACCAGACAGGAAAACATTTAAATGTGAGGGTGCATTTAACCAAACCCTATGATTATACACTTAAGGCTAAAATATAACACATTCTCATCCAGCCCAGGCAAGTTCTCCCCACCTCATTACTATGTGGCACACACACCGCCTGCTTGATTCCTTTTGCAACCTGCATATCATTGCTTGTATTCTTTGATTGCAAACAAAAGCAACAACTTGGCACCTTTTGTTGAGAAATGTATTCTCTGTAAAGATAAAAACATCTCAGGTTGCACATGTGTTCTCTGTTGGTATCTCGTTGTTGCTCAGTTGTTGTGTCCAGATTTCACTAGACCTAAACCACAGTGATACATTTTCATTTACTTTTCAATAGTTAACAGGCTGCAGGACATTTCAGTGGCATTTATTAGAGAAAACTAAATTGGCAAAATCGTTAAATTGTGCAACAAATGCAAAGAGTCCCTGAGCTAACTGCTCAGAAATGTCTTTGATAGACTCACATACGACACCCAGATGCCTGTTCAGTTGCACATCTGGGCCCATATTACAGAAGCTTCCGAACATGCATGTCCTATCTTTGTCTTAACTCTGTTGTGGTAATTAGGACCTGATTTATGGAAAAAGCCATCAACACATGACAAAGATAGGAAATGTGTATAATACAAGCACCCTAACTTCAAAAAGTCTTACATAAACTCTCCTACATTTAGTATAACTGTTAGGCTGTCCTATCTTTAATGTTTCCACCTGTAGTAGCTAATGTAGCTACAGCAACTAATGATAGTGTTTGCTAACAATTGCTAATTCGTAGTATTAGCTAACAGTAGTTACTGGTAGTGTTCGCTCTCAGTAGCTAACCTAATTGTTTGATAACAGCTTTTGCTAAAAAAAACTTAACTGTAGTGTTAGCTTACAATAGCTAATGGTAGTGATGGCTAACTTGGTTAATCTGTGTGACTTCTCTTTTATTGCGTTTACTCAATGGATGCCGGATGTGGCGGAGACCATATCTGCTATCTTCTAGTGAGTACCATTTGAACTGGGAAGTGGGAATTTCCAATTTTCCAGTCTGAAATTTCAACTGGAATGCTCCCTAAAAACGTACTGCAGAATCAGAAAGTCAGCGGAACCTCACCAACCCCAAGCTTAAAATTCAAGATGGCTCTTCCACGCATCAACAGCAGTGAAAGCTGTTCATTAACACTTCTGGTTTTTTGTGTCTCTTTGAATCAGTTTGACACATGATACTATCCAACTTATGTCTCTGGACATTGCTATGGTGTTTGTATGCACAAAATACTACATAATGTGTTATTGTCATGCACATGTATCATGCATCTGACTTGTAGTGGAACGCAGTCAGCTCAGTTGACCTTTGACTTCCAACCTCCAGTGTAAATGGAACCCGCCATTAGTCCACTTTCCTTCTTTTATCTGCATAGTTAGCATTGTAAATTTCCCCCAAAAGAATGTCTTTGGATTTCTTTGGAAGAGCCTGTTGTTGTGTTTGCTTTTTTTGAATTTTTGAATATTATGCAGAGCACAGGGTAGACCTGCTCTATATGAAATGTGCACTGAGATAACATCTGTTTATTCGGTGCTATATAAATAAAATTGACTTTACTTGACTTGATCAAATGTTACAAAATTGTTTACCTCTGTGAGATGAGAAAAGTAGTGGTTTCTTGGTAAGAACAATAAAAAGTTGGTCAGCAATGTTGGACTGAGTATTGGATTGTTGGATTGATTTCCTGATCTGAGAAGAATGAAATAAGATAAAAGAGGATTTCCAAAGTTAGGATTTGCTTCAGTAATAATAAAGTGGGAAAAATTCTATCTTAAGTCTTAACTTAAGATAGGAAGTTTCTGTAATACAACACTTTCACAATAGCCTTCAAGATGTGATCAGTTAAATTAAGGAACAAGATAGATAGTTTGCTGTTGTCTCTGTAATCTAAAACTGCCATTGACTGTCAATGATGACCAGCGCCACAGCTATTCTTTTTACAGTATTTTCCACCTTAATCCTCCATTACTATATATTGGAAGGGTCAGAACTTCCACTGATTTCACCATCTGTTGCCGTTATTTTTGCCAGTTCCGGTTCCCCTAATAATTCCGTTCCACTGTACCTCAAAATACACTTGGACAGACAGAGACAGCACTGTGTCGAAGAACTGCATGGCTTCTGCTCTGCCAGCCAGCTTGTTTGCTGGCTGACAGAGCCCAGGCTGAGTATTCATATCCTTCAGTAGGTCTGCTGAGGGGGACCAGGCGTTGTGGTCGAAAGTAGGGACGAATGTAAGGAAGTGGTTTAGGTTATTGAGGTTCAGCTTTTTTTTCCCTGTGTGTGGTGTTTTTCGTGGAAAAAAACTGTCACTGAGCCATAGGAGCGAAAGACGTTGGCACTGGTTTTGACTTGAAAAACAAAATTCCTGACCTCTCCACACCCGTGAGACAAGGGTTTGATTTCCAGGCAGCACCGCAACAAGATCAACAAACCTTTGAGGTTTTTGGGACACAGCAGATTCCCACTATTTGTGTCTTGATGGCAGTATACTGGAGTCTAGAAGTTTCAACACAACAGTTTGTGTACCAGCGTTTCTCAAAAGGCTTTAGAAATGTTGTGAGCTCAGTGTTTTGCAGACACGAAAAATACTGGGTGTATAACAGTGACGCTGGGAGATGGAGTATGTCATTAGTGCTTCACTGTCCCACACGCAGATTTACATACATTTTAGTTGTGTCTCCCAGGTTGCTCCCCACCACCCTCCCAGCTGTTTTAGTGAATAATAAACCCCCAAACTCCAACTGCATATATCACCCTCTGCTCAAACTAAATTCTCTTTAAACCTCCGCTAGTTGTTTTACACACCCAAATTGGTATTTGTGCGGCACACACATAATTGCACGTTTGGTTGGTAAATCAAGAACTCTGGCAAGCCCTCAGCTCTGAAGGCTTCCCTCAAACTATAGCCTTGGGATAGCTATTAATATCCCCTACAGACACCAGCAAAATGTTCTGCCTTTAAGTTCTGTTACAAAACTATACAGCAACAACACACATTTCAGCACAGAAATGAAAAGTGGAGGATGTATTGCTCAACAGGATCATAACCAAACTAAACAAAAGTAGTCATTCTGTCTAGACTTGGGCTAAAACAGTAAAGTCTTTTAGTTTTACAAATGGGGCTGTTCACTGGAGTTTTGATCTGAGTGATGAAGTTAACTGGGTCAGCTTATTTTAAACAGTTTCCTGTACTTAGAATGAATTGTTTTTGGACCTGGGATAAAATATCTCTCAGTGGGGATTCAGATTCTGAATATTTATGTATCCAGAAAAAAAAGCAACGATAACACATACATGAGTCCTCCTACACACGGATAAGGGTGTTGCTCTGAACTCATGCGGAGACTGAGAGTATGTACACGGACACATATAGTGTCTCTCACTCTTGCACCCTCTCTCTCGTTCCTTACTTCCTCCCCCTCACATCTGGACTATTGGCAGGACACAGTTCCTGTGTGGTGTGTGTGTACATTAACAAGGGACTCAGTTTTTAAGGTTGGGCTGGTTGTAGCAGCTCACACTGTGCGAATCTGATCAGTTCAAGATTTCCAGCCTCATTGTGTTTGAGTGTGTGAACAACTGTAATGTTTTAGCTCCTCTAAGCCTCCCCAACACTAAGATACTTATTTGTTTGAATGAGTTGTTAATATCATAACCTCAGATGTACATATTAATAATTGTTTTAACCTTTTGAGTGGTACATAAATTTGTTATTATAAGGAGAAATGGAGTTATGCCAGTTGTAGCCAGTTTTGATTTAGCTCATATTTTTAATTTTATACTGTAAATGTCAAAATTATTTGAATGCAATTTCCAGTAAAATATGTGCTACAAGTTTGCTCTCTATGAAAAAAAAGGCTGAAAAAAATCCACAGCAAGTTCTTGTTAACTGTTATAGAGGAGCAAAGAAAGCATCCTGACTGGAAACAGGACAAACTGACACGGGATATGCATGGCACGGGACAGGAAATCTCATTTAAACCCACCCAGAACATCACTGATACCCATCTACCGGTCATCAGTGTTCGTGTTAGGTGAGGTGCCTGCACAGAGCACCAAAGGACACTAAAAGACAATCCCTACCCTTAGCCACAGCCTGGTCGCCCTCCTGCTACTTGCCAAGAGATACAGAAGTATCCGCTGCTGTGCCACCACACTTGGGTGGACAGGCTTTAAAGGACACCTCATCTCATCCTCCCTTTCCAAGCATGTAAGGAGAACCTACAGTGACTACAAAACTTGTGTAAAAAGAGCCTCTCTTGAGCCAGTGTTTGGGTTGCCTGTTTTTAAAAACATGGCAGTGCAGCATGTCAGACTGTGTCCTCTGTAGATACAAACAGCTCACTCTAATGAGGTAATGAAAACACAATTTATGTTCAGGTGATTAATGACCTGATTAAATTCAACTTCCAGTAAATCAAGTGTACACATGTCCTCTCTATAGATACTGAAATGAGTATTGCCAATTGGCAACCGGATCGCTTTCTGTTTACTTGTTTAAAGTACTGTTGAAGTGTCACTTTGGAGACAAAAGAAGCATATTCCCTGAAGACACAATAAGTTAAACCAAAATCATCTATTTCCTATTTAAATATAACAAACCATCTGTTTCCAACCTTTATGAAAGATTTTTGGCCAAGTGAACTTGAATATCTGTTTAATTCCTGCTGATAAAGTTTGCTTATTGAGATGCTGTTCAAGGTTGTCAAACTGATCAATATCAACTTAACAAGAAGTCACGTACTAGCATCGATGCTTCAGGAAACAGCTTGGGCAAACAGCCTGTTCATCATATTTTGTAACTTTCCTAAGAGATTTCAACAAAAAAGAATTAACTCACAACCATGTCATACAGATGCACAGATGTGTGGGCAGTGAGCAGCAACACCAGTAAAGAGGAACCATGTGGGAGGAAATATGACCATGAAGTCAAACCCAGATAAAACCCTCTTTCCCCCACTGAAAGGTAGGGCTACACTCAGGGGACATGAGAATGATTTTCAGTCTCTCCAGCCAACACTCTCCCATGTCCATGCCTCCATCTTACTCTTATTATCGCATTTTCACAGTTTTCATCTCTTCCCATTGGGATGCATTTTTGCAGATTTTTCTACTTCCATATGTGATCATTTAAAATTTCATCATGTCATGAGGTTTCATTACATCTTCTGCTTTGCCCTGCTATTTGTTCAAAATAAAGTTTCTAATTTTCTTAATTATTCATCTCTTATGTGGGTCCATGTTGCTGCAAAGTCTTGGAATAGATTTCAGTTCTAATTTTCAAGACCGTGAGAATTTGACTGGGTTATTTCTGAAGTACAACAACGAATGAATGTGCCAGGCAGGTTTAAAAGATGAAATTGCTGGGAATTATAGCTTGCTGGAGGGTGTGTTTATGAAGTCTCTTTTTTTTTAAGCTTGGAGTCAGGTCTGCAGTTGTTTGCCCATCTCGTTTTGTAGTGATTCCTACACTTATGCACCTTTTGAACTAGGCTACACTCTAAATTTCAGATGTTTGAGGAATGTATGGTTAAGTGTAATGAGTATCCCCCAGTGACCAAAAACATCCCATCATATTCCAAGAAGTTCCTTTTTTAACTTCGGAGTCCATGCAAAATTTTTGTCACAATCAACTTCAGAGAATGACTAAGATAGAAAACTGCAAAACCGTGTTGCACGTTTGTCAGAGCACTGTGTAGTGGTGCATTTGCTTGCTCAAATTTCCAACTTTTTTCATAATGACAGCACACTTTTCTAACATATCAAATACAATCAGCCACCACATTCATTCAAACCCCCTGCCTAATATTGTAATATAGTGAAGGTGTCCTGTGGTATCTACCACCGAAACGTTAGCAGCAGATCCTTTAAATCCTGTAAGCTGAGAAGGTGGGGTCTTCATGGATCTGATTTGTTGTTCCAGCACATTTTAGAGATTCTTGATCAGATTGAATTCTGGGGAATAGGAGGCCAAGTCAACTCCATGTCAGCACCAGGCCACTTTCCTCCATTGGTCCAGTTCTAACACTCGCATACACATACATTGTAGGCATCTTTAGCGATGGACAGGGGTCAGCATGGGCACACTGATTGGTCTGTGCAGCTTTCTGTCATAGCCAGCATTAACCTTTTCCCAGCAGTTTGTACTACAGTAGTCTTCTATGGGACTGGATGAGGTGGCCCAGGCTTTTTCCCCTTTTTTCACTCATCTATGAGCCTTGGACACCCATGAACCTGTTGATGGTTTACCAATTCTCCTTCCATGGACCACTTTTGGTAGGTACTAACAGACAAAGAACACCTCACATGACCTGCTGTTTTGGAGAGGTTTTGACCCTCCCTTCTATCCTTAAAGGGATGGTCTATTATTTATTTATTTTTTGAGGTTTTAATGTCATTCTGTAGCTTCCCAGTAGTAATCAATATATATCCAAATCCATACATTAAAATTTTGGTCTAAGTACATATGTTTTGGCATCAAAATGCCATTTTCCTGAGCCCTTTTTTTCCACATGATGTCACGCAAGTCTCTGCATGATGTTCCTATATAAACCCTCAAGGTTGAAGGAGCAGCATGTACAATACAATATGGCTACCTGCTCAAGTTAACTCGAAAAAGAAAACAGGCCAAAGTGCATCACCAAAATAACCACGAACTGCTACACACTGCACTCTCTGCTGCAACTTTCTTTAACTGCAGATAGACTCTAGGCCCTAATATAACTGGAATCTGGCTGGATCTGCAGCTCAGAGTACTGGGGGAATGTTATGTATACACCGCGGGCACCTGAACCAGGTGCAGCAGCCTGTCAGTGAACAGTGCCCAACCAAAACTCTGTTGACATTTTTGT
Source organism: Lutjanus erythropterus (assembly GCF_056507025.1). Classification (NCBI taxonomy): domain Eukaryota; kingdom Metazoa; phylum Chordata; class Actinopteri; order Lutjaniformes; family Lutjanidae; genus Lutjanus; species Lutjanus erythropterus. The sequence continues at coordinate 19,774,408 of NC_139325.1, read as the reverse complement.
CATGGCAGCAGCGCAGTAACCTATATCACTGCTTTTTGTAACAGCTGAGTGGGAGTTTCCATTTAAAAAAAACGGAAAGCCCTTTAAGCTTGCCCATTATTCCTGCTTACAACACATCAACTTGAAGAACCGACTGCTCACTTGCTGCCTAATATGTCTTAACCCTTGACAGGTGCCATTTTAACAAGATGGCCAATGTTGTTCACTTCAGCTGTCAGTGCTTTTAATGCCGGGGCTGATCACTGTGTCGACATTGCACATCATGTGTTTCAAAATTTCAAAAGTAGATGTGATTAAGAGTGGAAAAGAAGATGCTGACAAGTAGGAACATACTGTGGATAGAGGAACTGTGAAATTGCGGCAACATTGATCAAAATTCCAATGCAAATATATGAATTCTTACTGCAGATCTATTTTGTCGCAGGTTTGCTTCTACAGAGACACCACAGTTTTGTGTCCAGCTTCAAATGGACAGTGGCACAGAGGGAGTAGCCTGCTATTTTATAAAACTGCAATTATCGACAGATGCTGCTGTGACTTTCATATGCGTAGTGCAGGCTGAAGAGACAGGACATTAAAAATATATATCCTACATGTCCAGATGTCGATTCACATAGTCAACACTGAGTTATTACACTTAACCTCAAGCAAACATGAACTCAACCCGCACAGAGAATAACACATTACGCAGCAGGATCACTGGTGCACATGAGAAGTCACAGCTCCACTCTTTCTCAGGTAGTCATCTACAACAACCCACAATTTATGCATTTAGTTGTTTGGTTACTTGGTGTTTTCACTTGTGGAGTTTCCCAAAGGACAAAGGCTCTATCATGCTTCATTTGAAGAAGACGTGTCTTGGCAAGATTTTTTTTTTTTTTTTTTTTTTTTTTTTTTTGTCAGACTTCAGATTAGCAGTATAGAAGCACACTTGCAGATAAGAACTCTGGAAGATACAGGGAAGTTATAGCTTCCTCTTCTTCTAACTCTTTTTTTTGTTTGTTTTTGCATTTTCCTTCGTAAGTCACAGACTACTTGAAAGACTCTTTTGATATAAGAAAAATATATGTAGCGATACCCATATTAGCATAGTTTGTTCATTTTGAATTTTAACCAGTAAGTACCACAGTCATCTAAACTTTGGACAGCACAGGAAAAATAGTGTACATGCAAAAAAAAAACTTCTCACACCTCATTTTATTATTATTTATTTGTTTGTTTGTTTGTTTGTTTAAAACTTTTACCAAAGTGAAATTATTCAGCTCTTGTTCCACAGGCAGAGAGAGAATCCTACTAAGCATGCACGGAATAAATGTCATCACTCTAGCTTGTTTCTGATTGGAGGAATTGAGTGTCTTACTATTGACCCTTCACTAAGCCCCACCTCCAAACAGCAACTGACCAATTATTGATTAACAACCGTAACTAGGCACTCCAGGTCTGCCAAGGTTTGTATTTCTCTAGATCTTGAAGCCGCATGCATGGGGATCCAAGAAAAGTAATATTTGGTGTCTTATGAGTTTGGATAGTGCCATCTTTTTTTTACAGTCTTACAAAATCCTAAAATACAACAGCAAATGTGTGGGGAATGGATTTAGCTTCATCTTAAACTGCTCTTACGCAAACTGCAAATGTTAGCATGTCGGGCTGAATAATGTTAGCGATACCTGCAGTAATGTTACCTCAAGGCAAACTTGAGTGTTTGGTACAGCTGCATTTGCCAAACTCATGACTTATTCTCACCAGGGATTACAGTGGGATTTGTTATGTTGGGGGTTTGAGGAGGAGGATGTGGGCTGCCGGTGCTCTCTATGGTCTTGTTGTGTTGTTGGGTGTCAGAATCGACGTAGTTATGGCTCAAAAGTTTTAGCGCACACCAGCTGACACTGCCAGTGAAAAAACTAAGACAAATGGTTAAATGGAAATCAGAAATGTGCATATGACAGCTGGGAGATGAGTGCGAGCCGAAATAAAATAAACTAAATGAACTCACAAAATGTAAAGAAACAAAATATTCTCACAAATATTTTACCTATTACACAGAAAAATCCAACCAATCACCCTCTGAATTGACGTTTCTTACTTTAACCAAGCTAAGACAAGCTTTAATTGCCACGTTAACTCCGTAAAACATATTTCATTCAAACTCGGGAGACAGATACAAAACAAGATTCACCAAAATCCTCTTGGTCAGTCTTTCCACTGTTAAAACAACCATCAACTCTGGTTTGGGCAAAATAAATTCTTAATTCACTCTGTTAGTTGTGGAAAATAGCTCATCTCCACAGGCTGTTTTCTTCTCAGAAGTCCTCCTGCAGACAACTGAAGAAAGCTTGTCCGACCTGTGAGCGTGCACAGGCCGGCAAATCTGGTCACACTGGTTAATGTTAACTTTTTCTTTTCTTGGTCCTGTACATATTCAGAAGAACTCATATCTCTGTAGTCATTGTTAAGAAACAAACCAACAAGCTTAGCTAGTGTTTATGGAATTACACTGCTTCCACATAAGCTCCACCCACAAAACCGTCATGATGTTTACAGAAAAGGGATCTATGGTCCCCAGTCTTCCCTACTATTGAGACAGCAGAAATTAAATATACATACACTGCCTTTACAGATGTATGCATTAATGTATCTATATTAAGATAAAGTTGTTTAGAAAATTTAAATGTATTTTTCATTAACAGCAAAACAGCCGTAGTAGTATACAGTAGAAAGGCTTTTATGGCCTTCAAAGGAGGGGGGGTGCCTGCAGCCTGAGGTCCCGCCTCGATGTGAGCCATGACGTCACATATTTAAGGAGTCAGGGATCTGAACTCCACAAATCCCGCAGAGAAGTCAGACTGGACCGGTGTTTCTTCTGCGACGGACCATCCTCATCGGACCGGCGCTTTGAGAAAGGTACTGTTCCTCAGTCATCCTCAGAAACCTTGGCTCAGTGTATCAGTGTATCAGACTGTGAAGGAAAAAGATGAGGAAAGATAAAAGCATATGGAAAAAGCTAAATAGAGCAGGCTCTGGCAATCTTTAGTCTGTAATCTGAGCCGCGTCTTTCAGAGTGTTTGACAAAGGTTTTTTTTTTTTTTTAATCAACAATTAACATCGCAAATACAATCAAACTATCAATTAAGCCTCCGTGCGCATCAGTAGAGCGTGGGAACACTTTCTTTGATGCATTAGAGGATTTACTGTGGCAGGACTCATCAAATTCTGTTCCCGTTTTTGTCCTGATGTGAGTTTCATTCTCTGGGAAAATTTGTGCCCGTTTTGCAAGTGCATGTTGTGCAAGATTTACAGTACAGAAAATGTAAAAAGCTATATATAAAACAACAACAATAACAATAATAATAATAATAATAATAATAACAACAACAACAACAATACTATTATTATTATTATCATCATTATTATAACCCTTATTATTAAGCCTCCAACCAGTGGTAAAAAAAAAAAAAAAAAAAAAAAAAAGTTTCTCTTTTCTTCAGTTAAAGTTGCACACTGTAAAACAAACAAACAAACAAAACAAAAACCTACATTAAGTCCTGAATTCCAAAATCTTACTTAAGTAAAAGTACAATTTTGTACTTGAGTACAGTACTTGAGTAAATGTACTTAGTTACTTTACACAATTGCCTCTGACTGTCACAGAAAGTTGCAAAAGTTTCTTTTAAATGTCATGATATTTGTCTTCATGTCTACTGTGGTTCACCAAGAGGCTGTATTATGACACAGCGTGGTTGGTGCTGTTATCCCACAATCTGAACCATGTCCATGTGAACAGCATCTTCTCCAGGCACCTTGAGGAACTGAAACAAGTTAAGCTTAAGCTCAGTTTCAAGAGAGGTCTGTGTATCCTAACTTTTAATCACAATTATTTCAGAAATATCCTCATATGCTTTATTAGTGACTGTTATTGAGCTCTTGTAAAATATAAAGAGGCTAACATAAGTTTTTAATAAAGGATTTTTGCATTCAGAGTGCCACAGATTTCTTTTGGACTGCCAACCAGTACCATGGACTTCCATTTATTGTAAGCTGGACAATCATTGTTTTTTTTTTTGTTGTTGTTGTTTTTTTTTGTTTGTGTCATTTTTACTTCACTTTTAACCCCATCCTTGAAGAGCACCTGATTTATAAGATAAGATAAGATAGAACTTTATTAATGCCAAAGGAAGTTCTTGTGCCAGAGGTTGCAACAAAATTGCAGTAACATAACAATGAGTATTAAACATATAGTGAAATAACATATAGTATAGTGTATAAGGACAAAATGCAAAAAAAAGTGCTGAATAGAATCACAATATTAGAGAGATAAGTTATGTAAAAAAGTAAAATAAACTAAAACAAATAAGACAGTGCTGGCAATGACTGCCACTGAAAGCAGCTAAACATTGGCAGTAACACTGTGATAGTAATCATAGGGGTAGGAGTACTATTTCTTCCAAAAAGGCTTCTTATTGAAACAGCTACCCTTAGAAAGAACCACTAATGAATCCTTCCTTTAAAAAAAGGTTTCTTCAGAAGCAAATGGTTCTGGATAGAACCTCAGTCCTCCAGGAGGAACCCTTTTGGAACCATTATTTCTAAGAGTATGTATATAAAGATGTAATTTACCACAGCTGTAAGATGCTGGAAAAACTTGAACTAAAAATTATTGAAGAGTGCATGAATTTGACTGTAGAAAAGGTGTAGAAGACCTGAGCACTATTTTTTTCCTCAAGGTTAACATTTATTCACTGTTTTTATTGCAGGTCTTAAGACGATGATGGAGCTAATGACAGCAACCCCTTTCTATCACATCAATTCAACGGATGTCACTGGAAGAAATGGCTCCTTGTATGAGGATGACGACGAGTACGACTATAAGGACGAACATGCTGAACTGAGGCAGTCTCTCAACATCATGTCTCTCATTGTTTACAGCCTGGCTTTCGTTCTCGGTGTGCTCGGGAACGGAGTGGTTATCTGGGTGACCGGGTTCAAGATGAAGAAAACTGTTAACACAGTTTGGTTCCTCAACCTTGCTGTTGCTGACTTCCTCTTCACAGCATTCCTGCCCCTGAGTGTGACATACACAGCTTTGGATTTCCACTGGCCTTTCGGCAAGTTCATGTGCAAACTGAATAGCACTATAAGCTTTCTGAACATGTTTGCCAGTGTCTACATTCTGGTGGTGATCAGTGTGGACAGATGTGTGTCTGTGGTGTGGCCCGTCTGGGCTCAGAACCACCGAAGTGTACGCAAGGCTTCCTGTGTGAGTCTGTGTGTCTGGGTACTGGCTCTGATTCTCAGCGCTCCATACTTCATCTTCAGGGATACTGGACCATCATATAACAATGATGACATCATCAACTGCTTCAACAACTTTGCTTTTTCTGACGACTATGAAACACCATCTGTGAATCAGCTGCGACAGTTTCGTCATCAGGCCATGACCATCACCCGCTTCCTCCTGGGATTTGTTGTGCCCTTCACTGTCATCGTCTCCTGTTATGCTGTGATTATCCATCGTCTCAGGAGAAACCGCACCTTGGCCAGCCAGTCAAGTCGCCCCTTTAAGATTATCGCTGCTGTTATCACCACATTTTTCCTGTGCTGGGCTCCTTATCACATCATGGCTCTCATTGAGTTGGTAAATCACTTGACTAATCATGCAATTGAAACATTAGACCATGTCACCACTATCGGAGTGCCCATAGCAACCAGCCTGGCCTTTCTCAACAGTTGCCTGAACCCACTGTTGTATGTGTTCATGGGCCAAGATTTCAAAGATAAAGTCCGCAAATCCATCCTGAATGTACTGGAGACTGCCTTCCAGGAGGAGGTTTCTCGCTCTTACACCTACACAAACTCAATGGTCACCAGTCGAAGCAAAGAAAAGTCTTTTTCTGATGCCGAGGTGTGAGGTTGCCCATGACATCACTAAATACTGTAACTGTACATAGAAAATCTAATTGTATATAACAAACTACATTTTTTTAGCTTTTGTTTTTGTTTTTATCATAAGGACCCTCAAGGTGATCTGTATGCATTATTTCGGATTGAAAAATTTTATTTGGCTTTGGTGGTAACAAGGTATTACAGTATATTGGAGTATTAAGAAATCGCTAAGGTATGATTTTCACTATCACCAAAAATACAGACCGTCCTCTTTCCATTAAATCGATACACAGATGCAGCATTGAGGTGATGTATTGTAGTGCATATCATGTGCCACCAGAGGTCCATCTCTCTTCAACTGGACAGGACATCACCGCTGAGCTGAGGAACATGCCGTCTGGGAGATAAAGGTGGTGCAGGACTAACTAGCAAACAAGAGAAATGCCTCTGGCCTGGAAGTATTATGGATTTAGTCCTGATGACAAAGGTAAGCTAGCAAACACCGCAGGCTACTGATTGGTCAGAGTGGAGCAGCATATTGATCGAGCAAGTGTGAGAGAGAGCAAGTGGCAGACAGATTATACTGTCCATGGTGGCAGAGAGTGACAGTGAAAGTGAGGGAAAAGATGAGAAGTGAATTTGTCTATCTGGCAGTAAATGTACAGTTTAGGTTTCAGTTCTGCACAGAGGCTATAGCTTCTCAAGACCAAAGCAAAGTTCCTCAGTGGGTGTTGTTTTCCAATTGCAGGAATAATGTTGCTATGGCAGTCAGCTCTGCCTGTGTTTAGGGAGTATTATCTGCAGTGGAGAAGAGTCGAGTTGAGCCGTTTTACACAAGTTTACACAATTATTGCCATAATACTGTAAATCCCTGTCAAATATTAGGAAGGTATGAAAAAATAGATACCACCTTAGCCTAGATTTTTACCTGATACAGTTTGATTAATGTCAGTTTTATGATTAGCTAACTGATCAAGTTTGAAAAGAGTTGGGCCTCTTAATTTCACCTATAGCACTTTGATAGAGCGGAAAGATGGTAATATTGTAAAATAAGCTGTAATGCATCCATAGGTGATGCCTTTGTAAGATAAGATTTTTCAATGATAGGAAGTTAAAATATCTGCTTATGAAAGTCCAGGTGAAAGCATTTCAAGAGCGCCTAGCTCCCGTATCATGACATATTTCCAAGTGAAAGAGGTCATAAAGGGAGGAATTTTGAACATTTTTAACAATTTGTAACACTTTGTGTCCCACACATTGTTATACAAAGTGTTAAAAATGTTTTCATCTCATTTCCACTTTAAAAAGGTTTATTTACATTGGCCCTATCAAAACCAGAGATTACAGTGTACTTTACAAGGGAAAAAAATTAAAACAGAAGCATAAATTTAAGAAACTATAGAGTAAGCAGCTGTTTCATCACTATGGACAACACTATGGAATGTCCCAACTTCTTTGATGACCTAAACTAGTCTCAATTCCAAAATAGGTATTACATTGGTTTATTGTTAAATTTGAATTTTGTTTCGGAGACAAATGGAGGTTTTTAATTTATCACATTACACTCCAGATGTTGGTTACTGTAGGATGTCCTTGTCTTAATGTGTCAACACAGAAAACAAGTGACTAAACAAGTCCCAGTTGTTCATAGGCCATAACTGTCGATTATAGTGATAATTAGAAAGACAGAGACATCACCTTAATAACATAGTAATGAGGGTAGTTTGATAAAGAATACAGTGCCTTTCTTGCCAGACAATATAGTCATCTGTAAACTAATGTATGGAAGAGATTTTACTGAATAAATAATCTGCAATGTGAAACAGGCTTGTAAATTTCCCAAGTTCCCCCTCATACCCACCTCAACCACCCACTGTTATCTATCATGTTTACAACAGTGACCTCTATGAACGCATTTAAAGTGAAAGTGACGTGGTCAGCTTAAAATAACTGATTTGTCTAAATAGATTTTTTTTTTTTTATTAAATGAATCACTGTGTAAAGTCAGTTTCTTATATCGCCTGCCATTCAGCAAAACCACAGAAACTGAATCAAGTGACTTCTTTTCACTGTTATGTGTCTACTGCATGCGATATGTTATTTACATTTGTTATTCAGTACAATGTATGTTTAATAAATAAGTATGATAGCGACTATGATAGGATTATTATGCGTACAGTAACAGCTGCATTGTATACTTGGCTTTGTTTGATCTTTTGAACATTGTTAATTGTTTTTGGGGGGTGGGTAATGTCTGACATTACCCTTAGTAAATGCATGTTGTGCCATAATCTGGTCATTTCAAGGTATCTCTTCTCCTGTTTATTTTAGAGCACAAATTAAACCTCATTTTCAGTATTGATTGAGCTGTTATTTTTTGTCAAATTTCTCTCACTAAATCACCCAGTGATGGAAATTAATTTTTGGAGGATCAAAATTATTTCCTCATTTATTTCCTGTTAATCATCAACCTCTTTCTAAAAGATTTATTCTAATGTAAACAATGTAAATGATCATTTCATTTCTTTTGCTGTTGTTGTTGTTCTGCCCTGATGGGCCAGTCTAAGAGTGCAGAAATGATGATGATGATGATGATGATGATGATGATGATGATGATGATGATGACTGTGGTTGTTGTTGTTAACCGTGAGGAAGGCCACATGCTGACCTGTATTAGATTAACAATAAAACTGCTCTTTGTATCACAAGTTTTGCTGGAGTTTTGACCTTCTCTGACTGTTACCCCTCTTTGTGCACCCTAGGTGTAGGTGAAGTTGTGCCAGAAATCCCTGCTCTGCTCCTGTGATCAAGGACAGCAAACTTTAGGGGGAAAAACCACAGCAGCACACTGACTGATTTACAGCCTGTTATAGTGCAAACAGTGCTACAAATCTGTTTGTTCTATTAATGGCTGCAAATCAATCAGCGTGTTCCAGTCCTTTTAAGTGCATTCCAGTCAAGTAGTCAGGAAGTGGGTAAATCATAAGTCATTTATTATTAAGTATGAATATTAAGAGTAGGCCTTTTATGTTAAAGACAGTAGTAAAAGCTACAGGTAATAAATGACTTCAACATAAGAGGCCTCTTCATGTCCTAATTTTCTAATGAATTTGAATATTTAACATTTATGATATAATCTTGTTAATTTTATAAGTGAAATAGTTTGGACATGAATGCACATTTATAATAACATATTTTCAAAGGCTTTTCACATTTCTGCTGTTTTGTCGTGTTTCTGTTATATGTGAAGAAAACACACAAGAACACCAAGAGCTCATCCTTGTATCAAATTCATAATTCAAAGTTGGCCCCTCCTCTCTGGTTCAACAGATCACAGAAAGAGGGCAAGAGATTTACACAATTACAGATTTTTACACCAAAATTAACATGTATATGCTGTTTATGTAAACACAGCTGAACCTGCTAAAAACAGCTGATTGACCTTTTTCCAATTGAATTTGCCTTTCCGCAGGAGAGCAGAGACAAAAATATTTTCAAAAGTCTGTGTGCTCTTGATCTCGTGATCTCTTCTCTTCAGCCACGTCATATGTGGCTCTGATGGTGAACCATATTTCAGTGGAACAAATACCAAATAATAGAGACAAAGGTTTTTTATTGGTTAACTTAAGGAGCAAAGTGCAACTGATTACCGTACTGATTACACTTTACATAGTATAATTTACAGGGCTTACCGTCATGTCATGTTCAGGCAGTGTTATGCTCTGTTTATGCGATCTAAAAAGATACTATACATCAACATGAGCAGCCACATGCAGGCTTCTTCTGTTTATGATTCAGGCCTGTTTAACTGAATCTCTTCAAACTTTTAGGCATCTGCTTTGTTTTTTTATTTACTTATTTATTTTTTTATATATATATTGGGGCATTTTATGCCTTTAATGACAGGACAGCTGAAGACGTGACAGGAAATGGGAAAGGAGAGTGGGGGAATAACACACAGCAAAGGGCCATTGGCGGGAGTCGAACCCATGGCCGCTGCAGAGGACTCACAGCTTCTGTACATGGGGCGCACACTCCACCAACTGAGCTGTGCAGGCACCCCAGGCATCTGCTTTATTTTACTGTCCTATGTTTGCTTTCAGCAGGACAGGAGTCAGGTAGGTTAATGCTGATAAAAAGCCAACAGATCCTGGTTTTACTGGCATACACACACACAAAAAAAAAAAGAACAGGGAACTTTCATTGTGAAGAAGTTTAAGAAATAAAATGTTCATTTACCATTTTACAGACACTCAACTAAAGACTGAGAAAAAAGAACATATTTCTTAACTTATCAGTAATAACAAACAGCAGCATCATAGTTCTCTCCAAATACTAGAGAAAAATTTATCAAGATTGAAAAACAGGATGCTGGCAGGAAAGAATGCACTGTCATCAACAAGACTTGTGCAATTACCCTTATACTGTATTAATATTCTGTGTGCATGTGTGTGTGTGTGTGTGTGTGTGTGTGTGTGTGTGTGGTTCCTCCTCAACATGGGTGGTGACTTCTTTAATACCAACATATATTACTCTATATCAATCATTCAGTTTGATTTCTTCTGCTGGATTCATCTTCAACCAAGTGGAGCGCTTTGAGAAAGGTATGTTACATTTGCTAGTCTCATAATTTGCTATTTTTATTTTAATTCAACAAGACGCCTCCTAGAATTTGAATAATATTGCAATACATTAATAGAGTCAATACACTGATAATGACACTTGAGGAAAATGTTTATAGGCAACACACACAGACTAAACTGTAACATATGTCCCAATGATGAACACAAAAGGGTTAGTCTTTACATATAATCACATTATGACAATTATGAGGCAGGTGAAAATAAGAACAATCATAAGATGATAACAAATCTAGGTATGAATTTCTGTATCTATATTTCTATCTTATATACCCATATCTCAGGGGTATTCAACTAAAATTCAAAGAGGTCCAGTTAGAAAAACTTTCCTAAAGCAAAGGTCAGAACATCATAATGTATAACTTGCATTATGATTTAGTGATATATACTGAAGTATCCTAGTAGTTGTATCAACGTCTGACTGTCAAATCAAATAAAGAAAGTAAGATTCCAAAACATTTTGACAATATTTATTTTCACTTAACATTGGACTATACAGACATGCATTGCATGCAAAATAAATGAAATAGTTTTTGAAAAATTGTGCATCTTAAAATAAAGTGCTTCATTTTAGAAAAAATAAAATAAAGTGTAGCAACAGCTGGAATTTTCCTTTTTCTTTGTTAACCGTTTCACATCTTGACTAAACAGTCTCAACCAATTTTACAATAAATAAATAACAGTTGAACAGTTTTAAAGTTTGTCTTTCTTTCCCTCTTTTCCCACTCTCCCCACTTTGTGTTGTTCAGTGAGAGAACTGAGCTCCAGCTTGTCCTGCCACGATTTTAAATGTGGGCTGCAATGGTCTAAGGTCCATTCTCATACACATGTGAGCCTGGAACGATGTTTACTTTTAATTATGTTCATTGTGGACAAAGCTGCCTCGCAGCTGTATGTGGAGCCAAACATGCTCAAGATGTACAGGGCTACTTTCCTCAGACCTGGGAAGGCTGTCTCGGAGACCATTTGGAGACAGAAAGTGGCAGGATCAGTTCTTCCAAACTGCTCTTTCAAGGCCACGTCTGCTTGGAGGACCAGCATTTCTCTACTTGAAGTGTACTTATTTTTCTCTGCAGTCTCTGCCTCTGTGTTTCTGTCCCTGTGTCGCGCTCACTCGTCTCTTCCTCTGTGTTTCTCTGTCTCTCGCTCGCTCGCCTTTCTGCCTTCTCTCCCTTTATCGCTTTCTTTCTTTTTCTTTTTCTGTTTCTAGCTTTCTATTTTTCTATTATTTTACGTTCGTCACTCGTCTCTCACTTCTCTCATCCGACTGTATTCAGAGTCTCAATATTAATCGCCTGGAATGCAGAGATTTGATTGGCTGGGTAGCATCACGTGGGATGGCTTTACTTGTATGCAGCTGGTCTGTGCGTTTCCTGAAACCCAGTGCCGTAAAGACTAGAAAAGTTGCGCCGGTTAAAATAGAAGCGTCCCGTCAAAATTTAAAATCCCTTAATAATTGACTAGTTATAAGTCCGGGTCCGTATTAAACGGCATTTAGGACCGTGGTCCGCCTGTTAGTGAAACTGCTCAGTATTTAATTAACATTTGATTTTAAAAACAGGCTTGTCTGAATAAGCAACTGGCTCAACGCAAAGAAATAGAAGTATATGAGGAGGTGGAGAAGCGAGTGCTGTTCAATATAGACAGACGTGTCCTCTTCATATAAAAAATGTTATTATCATGAATCATATAGTTGATTAAGTATTTAAATACTTAATTACTTAATGCTGATTGATCATAACTGCGAGGGAGGAGAGACGAGCTCCAGAGAGGAGGGAGGGAGGGGGAGCGATAGAGTGAAGTACCGACCGATATAAAAACTTTATTGATGATGAATCCTGATGTTACTGTCTGTAACACACTGTCTGTGGTTTGAACACTACAGTGAAAAATATCTGTCTCTGGAAAGACTAAACTGACACACACTCGTGTCTTCCTCAAAACATTTCTCACTGCACTGAATTGTTGTAAGTCATGATGAAGAGTCCAGATGCTGTCTCTCCTCTTCATCTCCTAGGTGTCCAAACATATTGTGAATATCGTGCACCGTTAGACTGAGCTGAATAAAGATGAGGATTTTTCTCCTCAGAGGACAATATTTTATGAAAGAAATAAACCATAATTAACAACAATAATGGGAAATAAATAAACACATACATATAAATAGAGACTTTTTCCTAAAATACTGCTGGTTCTGTGGTGCTTCAATTAACTTTTCTATTTATGTTTTCAGTGCGTTTTGGTCTTAATATTAAATTGAGCAGGTCAGTATCTGTGCCTGATGGACTTGGGTTTGTCATGTTATTATTTGAGCATATTTTTTTTATACCAAATACAGTGCCTTTGAGGGTTTCTGGACAATATATTTCATTGTTTTTGGTTACTGCATTTGATTTAATAAAGTTACATTTAAATTACATTTTAAACACTTGAAAAATATCCCTTTAATAAGTGTCACTAATATATATATATATATAAATATATATATATGTCATGATCTTCTAAGTTTTAAACTAATAACATCTGGTATAAATAGTAAATTTTATGATGCCGTAAAATCTATTTATCAAACACCAGTTGCATGTGTGCAGGTTAATGATTATAGAACAGGTTGGTTCTCAACTCCATTTGGTGTCAAACAGGGGGACGTGCTCTCTCCTACGCTGTTTGCCGTTAATATAAATGATTTAATATTAGAAATTAAGCAAGCAGCTTTTGGTGTTGGTCTGGGTGATCTGACAGTTGATATTTTAGTTTATGCAGATGATATAGTTCTCCTTGCAGAGACTGAAAATGACCTTCAAAGTATGTTGAATATTGTTTGTGTTTGGTGCAGTAAATGGAGATTGAAGATAAATAAAGACAAAACCCAGATTATGCATTTTAGAAAGAAGGGAGTAGTGCAGACTAAGTTTAATTTTCATTTAGGTGTAAGTCCTCTGTCATATACTGAATACTATAAATATTTAGGTCTAATTGTAGATGTTCATCTTACCTTTGAAGAAGGAATAAAAACCTTATCAGACTCTGCAGGGAGGGCACTGGGGGCTGTCCTTAATAAGGTTAAATTATGTAGGGATCTTTGCTATAAAACCTATACTCAGTTGTACAATTCCTGTGTTTGTCCTATCCTAGATTATGGCGTGGGGGTCTGGGGTTATCGTAAACAAACAAAATGTGATGCAGTCCAGAACAGAGCTATGTGCTGTTTTCTTGGCGTGCATAAAATGGCCCCAAAACTTGCTGTATGTGATGACATGGGATGGGAGCCATGTGAAGTGCGGCATAAGGGTGACATGGTGCGATTATGGAATAGATTAATTAATATGTCCGATAATAGACTTACAAAACAAGTTTTTTGTTGGGACCTTTTAAATAAACATTTCTGCACAAAAGAGATTGCAAAAATATTTGATAAAGTAGGTCTTAAACATATTTTCAGAAATAAATTATCTTGTAGTGTCAGTCAAATTAAAACAATTATATTTGAAAATTATAAACAGAGGTGGTCAGAAGAAATTCTGTGTAAACCTAAACTGAGAATGTATAGTATGATTAAATGTACTTATCGCCCTGAGCACTATGTCACCCTTAACCTGACTAGAACACAGAGGTCTGTTTGTGCCCAGCTGAGATGTGGTATCTTGCCTTTGGCAGTGGAAACTGGTCGATTCCATTCAATTCCTGAAGAAAATAGAAAGTGTGATTTGGGGGAGATTGAAAATGAAATGCATTTTCTGTTCTATTGTCCTTTGTATCATGATTTTAGACAGGTTTTTTCTTAAAATGTCTGATGATTGTTTGGATTTATTCTCCATGTCTGACGAATGTAGACTTAAATACCTGTTTACAGACAAAGTGTTTCCTTTAGCTCAATTTGTGTCAAATGCCTATCAGCAGCGTACAAGGGCACTCTTTATTTGATCTGTTAAAAGATAGTTATGTGCCTTAGATATGCTTAGGGTCTGTGATATCATTTTAGTAAGCAGATCTGAGACCTCAGTATTTGATTTGATTTTGTCATGTATGACCTTGTTTCTTTCGCTCTCTTTGTATCTTGGTGTTTGCTCCTGACTTGTTTTGTGTTTGTTGTTTGTAGTGTCTTATAAGCCCATGAGGGCTGGGCACCTTTTGGTGCATGACACTGAAAAAAATAAATTACCTTACCTTACCTATATATATATATGTATATATATATATATGTTTACACACACACACAGATACACACACACATTTATATATGATGTCAATAATTATGCTGAATTTGAAGACAAGACTTGCAGAGGTGAAAATTCAAAATAGATGAACTTTACTACAACTTTACAACTTTGCAGTTCAAGATCCAATCATATCTTTGTGAACAGCATCTTCATAGATTACATATATATGTTTAGATATGTATAAGTATGTGTGCATATATATAACACTAAAAATTAGTCCTTTTCATCATTTTAACATTTTGGACTGTTATTGAAAAAGAGGAAAAGCAGGGAAAAAAAGCTCATATTGTTTATTCATGTTATCCTTGCAGGTCTCAACAATGATGGAGATGAATGCTACCCCTTCCTATCACATCAATACAACTGATGCATCTGGAAATAAAGGCACTGACCAGTATGATCATCTGAAACAGTCTCTCCACATCATGTCTATTGTTGTGTACAGCCTGGCCTTTGTTTTTGGTGTGATCGGGAACGGACTGGTTATCTGGGTGACCGGGTTCAAGATGAAGAAAACTGTTAACACAGTTTGGTTCCTCAACCTCGCTGTGGCTGACTTCCTCTTCACAGCATTCCTGCCCCTGAGTGTGACATACCGTGCTCTGGGTTTCCACTGGCCTTTCGGCAAGTTCATGTGCAAACTGAACAACACTTTAATCCCCCTGAACATGTTTGCCAGTGTCTACATTCTGGCGGTGATCAGTGTGGACAGATGTGTGTCTGTGGTGTGGCCCGTCTGGGCTCAGAACCACCGAAGTGTACGCAAGGCGTCGTTTGTGTGTCTGTGTGTCTGGGTACTGGCTCTGATTTTCAGTGTTCCATACTTCATCTTCAGGGACACTTTTTCAATCTCAAACTCCATACTGTGCTTCGACAACTTTGAATTTCCTGATGACTTTACACATCCACTGTCTGAGCTGGGAAAATTTCGCCTAAAGATTATGTATATCACCCGTTTCTTCCTGGGATTTGTCATTCCCTTTACAGTCATTGTCTCCTGTTATGCTGTAATAATCCATCGTGTCCGGAAGAACCACAAATTGTCCAACCAATCAGGTCGAGCCTTTAAGATTATCGCAGCTGTTATCATCACTTTTTTCCTGTGCTGGGTCCCTTATCACATCATGGCTCTGATTGAGATTGTGCGTTTCACGACTGCTATTCAAACTAACAAATTACGTTATGTCATCATGGTCGGGAACCCCCTAACAACCAGCCTCGCCTTCATCAACAGTTGCTTGAACCCACTGCTGTATGTGTTCATGGGCCAAGATTTCAAGGATAAAGTCCGCAAATCCATCCTGAAAGCCCTGGAGACTGCCTTCCAGGAAGACGCTTCTGGGTCTCACACTTATTCAAAGTCAATGGACACCAGTCAGAGCAAAGACAGATCCAGTGTTGATACCGCCGTCTAGGACTGTCCATGACATGAACTGAAATCAACACAAGTGTAAACAAAATGTATATATTTCATTTGACATTTTGTGTTGGTTGTCTCAAGTCAAGCTGTAAATATCAGCCAGGTTGAATCATTTCAACATAAAATAGTTTGAATTTTACAGTTGGTTATTTTAACTAGGCTACACCAACACTGTCTGCATTCTGTTGATAATATTTTGTGAAGCCTTTTGAGAAAAAACCTTTGTTGAACAAGGTAGCGGTTTAATGTTTTTGGCTACACAAAATCTAATCAGTCCTGTTGTTGGCTGCTCTTTGACCTACAGCAGTGTTTTCAGTCTTTAATACCCAGTGTGAACCAACCAGGATTTCAAGTTGAAAACTGCTTGATATTCAGTCTGAATATCTCAGACCGCTTTTCACCTTCTTTTCAGCTAAAATAATAGATAATATGTGGTTACAACATCAACGTGTCACAAACCACAAATTTCTTTAATCCTTCTTAAGATTTGTTCAGCTGTGGGTTGAAAGAGAAACGATGTTGATTATCTATCCATCAATCAATTTAAATGCAGGAGTACTGAAGTCATTTTACTGTTCAAGTTTTTTATTTCAATTCATAGAAAATGGAACCAAAATAAAAGTACTGCATTTATAATTTTGTATTTTTTGAGTGTACTGAGGTGTATTGGTGACAGCATTGACTACTCTGAGGTTTTATGCACTGGTACTTTCAGGTACATGACTCACCACATGAATTACCCTGAAAG